>NC_069789.1:56676597-57926597 GCF_027406575.1 Nycticebus coucang
ACAGACACTACTTTTAATATACTGCACAGCTTAACTTGTTCACTACTCCCAGGTTTTTCTTAAAGAACTAGACATGGTATAAAGAGTTTTTCCTCTACAAAACATGTACAATTTTAATTAGATATTTTTGGAAATTCTTAGTGCTGTTTTTATACCTTTTATATGCTAATTGATGTCAGTAGCAAAAAGCAGAACATCCATCTCGTTCTCCAGGTAATTTCTGGACCAATTAGTGTTGATTTTTTTTTTTTTTTTTTTTGAGACAGAGTTTCACTTTGTTGCCCTGGGTAGAGTGCTAAGGCGTCATAACTCAGAGCAATCTCAAACTCTTGGGCTCAAGCCATCTTCTTGCTTATCTCCAGTAGCTGGGACTACAGGTGCCCGCCACAACGTCTGGCTATTTTTTGTTTTTTTAGAGACAGAGTCTCGCTCTTGCTCCGGCTGGTCTTGAACTCCTGAAATCAAGGAATCCACCCACCTCTCCTTCCCAAAGTGCTAGGATTACAGGCCTGAGTCACCATGCCTAGCCAAATTAGCCTTGATTATTAACAGTGGTATGTTGGTAAATGTTTTAACAACTGGCTCTCCAGGGGAGAAAAAAAAAGACATGATTTGTAGCTTTGCCAAGAAGTATAAAATACTTCTACTAATCAATGAGAGTGGAACTGGAACAAATGCACACCATTATGTATGAATTCCACCACACAGATGCCATAGACATAAATAACCTCAGGAGCATCAATATAATAAAGGCAGGAAATGTTAAATATGAATATTTTAATATATTGTATATAATTATACATTTATATATTTTATATATTTATATAACGGCTGCATTTAACAAGCAGCTCTCAAGATGAAAATTTTATTGATTGATTTTGAAAGACAGAATCTCAAATCTGTCACCCAGACTGGAGTGCAGTAGCATAACCATAGTTCATTGCAGCTTTGATCTTCTGGGTTTAAGCAATCCTGCCTCAGCCTCCTGAGGAGCTAGGACTATAGGCACATGTAACCACACCCAGCTAATTTGTTTTATTTTTTTGATTAAGTGGTGGGGTCATACCATCTTGCCCAGGCTTGTCTAGAACCCCTGACCTCAAGCAAGTTTCCCAACGTGGCCTCCCAAATTGCTGGGATTATGGGGATGAGCCACTGTATCCAGCTCAAAATGACAATTTTCTAAGCTGGTATGAGCTAACCCAGCATACCACTGGTGTCCCAAAGATGGCAAGATATTACTTTTCCTTTTGATGGTTTATAATATAGATAAACTATTGAAATATGCAGCAGGAATTTGAAGGACTTTGGATTATTAATAAGTGACAAGCACATAAATCCTTTGAGCATGCCGGGGAATAACATGGGGTTGTTTTGCTTAATTTTAAAATACATCTACATATAGCAATGATCATCAAGCTTTATAATTTCAACTGATTTTTTTCAAACTTTAACTAAGAGTGATCTCAAGCCCAGGGTGTGGTCCATGCATGAGGTGACAAGTGGAATGAAGCATGTGACTGTCTTCCTTCCCACCTGGGTATCCTGGACAACTCTTACCAGATTTCTGGGACAGGGGAGAGGAGGGTAACTTGAGCAGCCAGGTAAACTTCTAATGATTTGGACCCAGGTGCCAGGACTTAATTTAATTTTTTCTATCCAGCCAAGTATTAGTGGAGAAGATTTAAACAAACTCATTGAGAGATTGCTTCCACTGCCATCTCCAGCTTGGTGACATTGGTGCTCAAAAGACTGAGAGGCTGGGAGTCTTTGCTTGCCTCCTTCTCCCAGCTTTACCTCTGGTAGCACTCGGAGCTTTCCATCCCGAGCGGCCTGTCTTGGGCAGGAGCTACAAAAGAATAAAACCCACACAGGCACATGTTTCATCCGCTATGATCAGTTGCAGCAATGATTCATTCTGAGAGCTTACACAGGCTTTGTATTTCTCTGCCATTTAATGGCCCTTTAGAGAACAAAGAGAAAAGACCTACTAGTTCTGGCCATAAGTTGGTGGAGGCAGTTAAGACTAGTGTCTAAGGCTTAGGGCAGCGGTTCTCAACCTGTGGGTTTACGACCCCTTTTAACTGTATTAAAGGGTTGCAGCATTAGGAAGGTTGAGAACCACTGGCTTAGGGAATATGTATTTTTATTTTTGTCTCCTATTCATGAATAAAGAATTTGATGTTCAACAAATACTAATTGAAATTGTCCTTTTTTTTGAGACAAAGTCTCCCTTTGTCACTCAGCAAAATGCCATGGCATCATAGCTCACAGCAACCTCAAACTCTTAGACTCAAAAGATCCTAAGACTCAAAAGATCCTCTTGCCTCAGCCTCCCAAAAAGCTAAGACTATAGGAGCCCACCACAATGCCCAGCTATTTTTTTCTTTTTTTTTGTAGAGACAGAGTCTCACTGTACCGCCCTCCGGTAGAGTGCCATGGCGTCACATGGCTCACAGCAACCTCTAACTCTTGGGCTTACGCGATTTCTCTTGCCTCAGCCTCCCGAGCAGCTGGGACTACAGGCTCCCGCCACAACGCCCGGCTATTTTTCTGTTGCAGTTTGGCCGGGGCTGAGTTTGAACCCACCACCCTCGGTATATGGGGCCGGCGCCCTGCTCACTGAGCCACAGGCGCCGCCCTATTTTTTTCTTTTTTTAAGAGATGGGGGTCTTGCTCTTGCTCAGGCTGGTCTTAAACTCCTGAGCTCAAGCAATCCAGCTGCCTTGGCCTCCCAGAGTGTGAATGTGGGTCTTAAATGAAACTCTGCACTGAGTGCCAGGCTGTACAAGAAGCAGTATGGCCATCTCTGAAATGAGGCTGTAGTTAATGCTGTTTGGGGACCTCCTGCTCTTCTGGGCCTTTACACGGAGTGTTTAGAGGATGTGTCCACCCAGTGAGAGAAGATGATGGATGCCTGTTGCTTTAGTCTTTTTGTGATTATTTTGCTTTCTGTGGAGAGGGTGAGGGCTCTGACCAGGCACCTTCTCATAAGATCTGGCTCTGCACACAGTCAATACACTGTTTGGGGCACTTCAGAAGCTCTCGGCAGAAGGGCAGGTGAGGGCTCAGGGTTATGAAAATAGTTTTGGGACTCCCCCTGCCTGGGGTCTCAAGGAGGAAGACTATTCTTAGGAGATGTCTCTGCCGTAGAGGAGCCTTTCTTTGACACTTGGCTTGAAGGACTTCTTTTTGAAAAAGAGGTTTGGATTAGAATCAAAATCCTGAACTGCAAAGAGACAGCCAATTCAGCTGCTGGGTGGGGTTCCAGCCAAGGAGTCAGGCCCTGCCTTTCGGTGCCCCAAACAGGGTGGGAAGGGACTCTTGGCCCATGGTTCCATAATTTGGTGGGATGCTGGAAGCCAAGGTCATAGTCCATGCCCCCTCTGCTCATGGAGGAACCATGAATCAGCCTACCCGGCTCCCTACTGCTCTAAAAGCCCAGCACCGACAATCATAGGGAAAGCAGGAAGACGGGCAAAGGAAGCTGTAGAAAAATAAACATTTCCTTGCATTTTGCTTGGAACAGAACAGCATTTCTGGCATGTTAATCGCCATAGAATCGCCCCCAACCTCCCCCTGCTCTGTTTTCCTCCTCTTGTGTCGAAACGGATTCTTTCCTTACCTGATGGGAGTCCAGGGTGCATCCTGTGGAAAAACAGGAGCAAGATGTAGAAGGTAAAAGCCAAGCAGCCAAAGATCACGCCACAGACCAGGAAACTATAGCTGCCCTGAGCCTGGAATATCTGCCAAAGGGGAAAACACAGAGATAGGGCCATTAAACCTTCATTGGAAGATGGATTGTGGGAAGCGGCCTTCACACCAAGGGACAGAAACCTGGGGAGGAAGAATGTCTTGGCCTTGGTTCACGGTTATGTGTCTGGAGGGAGTAGAAGTCCTGCTCTCATTGGGCAGGAGTTGGATCTGGTAACCTCCTATAGTCTCAGCTCTGTTCTGGAACCTTCCGAAAAATCTCTATATCAGCATTGAAACTTAAGTCCTAGTAGGTATTCCTAAACCCTAACCAGAACTTTGCAGGGGATAATTTTTTTAACCTTTTATTATGAAAATGTAAACCCTATGTCAGAGTAGTATATGGAACTCCCACAGACCCTTCACTCAGCTTTAGCAATTAGTACCAATTCATCTGCAGCTTTCTGCTTCTTCGCACTGGGTTACACTGAAGCTAATCCCAGACATGACATCATTTCAGGGTGGAGGGTGTCATAAGACGGAGCTCTCCCTCCTCATCCAGCAGGGTAAAAGAGAGAAGAACGTCTGTAATGCGGAGGGAGATTCTGGAGATAGAAAGACATGGGTGTGATGTCATCTCCACCAGTTACTAGAAGTGGGAGTGACCTTAGACAAGTTGCTAACTTCATGTGAGTTTCAGTGTCCTCTGTTGTAAAAGGGGGAGTAATAATCTACATTATAGTTTTTAATGAAAAGTAGATGTTAGTGTATTTTTCCTCTGGTGGACAAATGAAACGTGAGTATGTTCAAAGAGAACTAGGAGAGGCGGCCCTTGGTCAGGGCAGGAAGCTGGGCCCCCTGCAGGGCAGCTGGGAGAGGTGGGATAGGGAGTGGGCAGTTGAGAAGGAATGGAAAAAGAACTTTGCAGCTTTAACCCATCTCAGGCTCTGAGAGCTACACAGCATTCCCACGGGCCCCCTCTGGCCTGGCTCCCAGATGTGGCTTGTGTTTGCTTTGGACTTTTCCACGCATCCGTTCACGTCTCCAGATCCCACATTTGGAGGCTCAGCTTTCATGGCTGGCTTGAAAACGGAAACAGGTAACATCAGCCCAAGGGCCCTGCTTGCTCTACAGAAGACTCAGGAAAGAGACAGTTGGGGTGCAGAAGGTAGCTGGCTGGGTCTTCTTGCCTGCTCTATCCACCCTCCCTTAGAGATCCCCACATACCGAACCAACCAGCATCTGCAGGACCATCTCGCCAATTCCTGCTCCTGTCACCAGCACTGTGGTCGCACAGCCTAACAAAAAGAGAAGGGATTGGTTTGGTAAAAGAAAGTTAAAAAGACTGAGGACAGGCTTGGCACCTATAGCTCCTTGGTTAGGGCTTGGCCACATACACCAGGGCTGGCAGGTTCGAACCTGGCCCGAGCCTGCTAAAACAACAATGACAACAACATAGCCGGGCGTTGTGGCATGTGCCTGTAGTCCCAGCTACTTGGGAGCCTGAGGCAAAAGAATCACTTGAGTCTAATAGTTTGAGATTTCTGCGAGCTGTGACATCATAGCACTCTACTGAAGGTGACATAGTGCGACTGTCTCAAAACAAAACAGAGGACGCAAGTCAGCTGTCATAATCCAGGTTTTTTCTGGAAAACCTTTGGAAAATGGTATGGCAAAGAGGACTACTCTAGATTACTAAAATTTCTTGGATATTAGACTGTATTTTCTTGTCTTTTTTTTTTTTTTGTAGAGACAGAGTCTCACTTTATGGCCCTCGGTAGAGTGCCATGGCCTCACACAGCTCACAGCAACCTCCAATTCCTGGGCTTAAGCGATTCTCTTGCCTCAGCCTCCCGAGTAGCTGGGACTACAGGTGCCCGCCACAACGCCCGGTTATTTTTTTGGTTGCAGTTTGGCCGGGGCCAGGCTTGAACCCGCCACCCTCGGTATATGGGGCCGGCACCTTACCGACTGAGCCACAGGCGCCGCCCTAGACTATATTTTCTTTTCTTTAGACAAAGTCTCACTCTGTCACTCTGGCTAGAGTGTCCTGGTGTCATAACTTACAGCAACCTCAGATTCTTGGGCTCAAACAATCCACTTGCCTCAGCTTCCTGAGTAGCTGGGACTATAGGTGTGGGCACCACACCCAGCTAATTTTTCTATTTTTAGTAGAGATGGGGGTCTCGCTTTTGCTTAGGCTGGTCTCAAACTCCTGAGCTCAGATGATCCACCGACCTTAGTCTTCAAGAGTGTTAGGATTACAGGCATGAGCCACCTCTCCCTTATTTTTCTTCCTTGGTCTGAAACCTTCAATTGGTCACAACTATTTCAGGGTAAATTCTACACTGATAAGCCTCACATTCGGGGCTCTACCCAATCTGACCACCACCTATCTTTCCAGAAAGATTTCCTGATGTTCTCAGGCCAGCTCTTTGCTGCAGACAGACCAGTGACTTGCCACCTGCTCCTGATGAGTGGCCATGTGGCGCAGACCTTCAGAGCCTAAGCTTCAGAATCAGACTTGGGTTCCAAGCCCAGCTATGTCACCTACTAGCCACATGACCTTAGAAGTTCTCTAACTTCTCTAACTTTTCCCTCTCTGTAAAATGGGCATCATGACACCTCTCCACAGGATTGCTGTGTGGCTAACTCATGCAGCAAATGCCCAGTGCCTGCACAGTGCTGGCAGGCAGTAACACTCAAGACCAGACTGGCTCTCTGCTTAAGCCCTTTGACACCACCTTCAGGATAAGGTCCAAGTGCCTTCATGCGGTCTGCAGGGCCCTTGAGAATCTGTCTCTGTCATAACTCAGGCTCATCTCCCATGCTACCTGCTCACAGCCAGCCCACCAGCCAGAATAAACTGTCTTGATTTCCTGACCTGCATACTCATCCTCATCTCCAGCTCTGACATATGCCTTCCCTCACTCCTGAACATCCCTCTTCCTCTTCTTTTCTGGAAAATTCCCATTCATCTTGTAGGTCCTAGTTTAGATTCCCATAGCAGTCTCCTTCCCTGTCCCTGTGCCTGTCTGAGTTGCTCCTCTTGCTCTGACAGCCCCTGCACCTGCTCTCTCACCCCACTGTCTGCTGACTGGCTAGCCTTCCCTATTAGGCCGAGGTCCAGGGAGGACAGCCATGCCTTGTCCTTTAGCTCAATAGCATCTACCAGCTTGTAGCCCAGTGGCTAACACATGGTAGACCCTGATTTTTGAGTACAATGATCATCACTCTGGGCTTCCTGTTCCTTCAAGCTCTGTTAGTCTCACTTGTGTTCAGACCTGTCTCTGTGCTTGTGCTCTGTTCACGGCCCCACCCCTCCCAGGAATGCCTTTCCAGATCCTGGGCCAGCTCACACCTCGACTCCTCCATGAACCTATCTCTAAATTCAACACTGGCTACTCCCATCTCTGAGTTCTAGTGGCACCCAACCATTTGTTCCACTCAGGAGGGTCTTCTGTGCCCTGGGTACTGCAATCAACACTGAGGATACTCAGGTGAGTGAGCACCTGTAAGCCAGCTTTGAGGCTACATCAGGAGCCCTACATTTTCTCTAAAGCACAAAACGATCCTAAAAAGTAGGGTTTTCCATCCTCCTTTTGCAGATAACAAAACTGAGGCTCAGAGAAGGGAAGGAAATGGAATTGTCAAGGTCACAAACCCAGTAAAACCTGTGAGCTCAGGGCAATCCACCCGCCTGGCACCCAGGTGTGCTGATGACGTCCCTGTTCTCTCCCTTCTCCTTGCTGGGAGTGTGTTGTCTAGGAGAGGGAGTGGATAATGCAGGTACAGAGGCCTTTAGATGGGTGAAGCGTGAGAGACAGGTGCAGGGTGAGGGGCACACCTTTCCAGTGGGAACCAGAGAGGTCTCCTGGTGGGTGGGGTGGGACTTGAGTTGGGTCTGGAGTGACAAGCAGGCAGCTAAAGGTGTGAGACACGGTAGAGAGGGCATTTCAGGCAGACGATGCTCAGGTGCCAAAGTAGGGACAGTTTGGGGTTTTGTTCGTTTGTTTGTTTGAGACAGTCTCCCTCTGTTGCCCTCAGTAGAGTGCTAGGGCATCATAGCTCACAGCAACCTCAAACTCTTGAGCTCAAGTGATCCTCTTGCCTCAGCCTCCTGAGTAGCTGGGACTATGGCACTTGCCACAACCCCTGGCTATTTTTAGAGAAGGGGTCTCACTCTAGCTTAGGTCTTGAACTCTCCAGCTCAGGCAATCCGCCCACCTCAGCGTCCCAGAATGCTAAGATTACAGGTGTAAGCCCCCGGGGCCTGGCCTGGGACAGTTTTTGTGCCATCAGAGAACAGCAAGTAATTCATGGCTAGAATTCAGGCTTGGCGGGGTAGCAGGGAGAACATAAACTGAGGAGAAAGGCACTCCCTAGGAAGGTCTGAGGATGCCCCCAGCAGCAGCATGGGGAGTGGCTAGTCCGAATCACCTAGCAGCTCTGGACCAACTGCATCAGACTGGGAGGTGACACCTAGTCCCTGAGTTCTGTTACCAGTGCTCCAGGTGATCTCAGCATTTCGCTGCAGGGCAGAGTGGAGGCAGGGAGACCAGCCCAGATCTATCTTCAGGGATGGAAGTGATTAGACTTGGAAAAGCTGGGCACCGTTTACCCAGCTTTTCAGGAAAGATAAAGGCCTAAACTTAGGCAGGGACAAGGCGAAATGAAAAGAAGAGGATGGATTTGAGTGACTCTTCGTAGGCAGAATTAATCAATAGAACTTAGGGCGCTGGCCACATACACCAGGCTGGTGGGTTCAAACTGCCATTTTTTTTTCCATTTTTTTTTTTTTCTTGAGACAGAGTCTCACTTTGTCACCCTTGGTAGAGTGCCGTGGTGTCATAGCTCACAGCAACCTCAAACTCTTGGGCTCAAGTGATTCTCTTGTCTCAGCCTCCTAAGTAGCTGGGACTACAAGTGCCTAGCACAAGGCACAGTTATTTTTAGAGACAGGGTCTCACTCTTGCTCAGGCTGGTCTCAAACCTCAGGGCAATCCACCCTCCTCGGCCTCCCAGAGTGCTAGGATTTATAGGTGTGAGCCACTGTGCCCAGCCTAACCTACCATTATTAAACTCTAATTAATTTGTTGAGCACTTAAAAACTCTGTGGGATACACTGTGTGACATGCGATAGCAACATTATTTCACTACCTCATTTATTCCCTTGAGTCTTAGACATTTTGATGTCTGAGGAAAGAAGGAGTCAGAGCATGCTTGAGCCCTCACCCCTGGGAGCCGGTTGAATAGTTGTTGCTGTGTCTAGGATGAGCTTGATGGGGAGAGGTTGTGTTTCCTTGGGTGTGTCCCGTGAGTCCCAGCACAGTGTCCCAAGTAGCAGAATGATGGGCTGGATGATGAGTGAATGGATGATGTGACTTCTGCCTTCAAGTTTTTATCAGGGCCAGTCGTGATTCAACTGGACTTATACCAGGCCTACCCTGATTTGGGCCATGGGTAGTACTCCCAACTCAGAGGAGTCAGAAGCCAAAGCAGCTCAAACCTATTTGATTAGTTGGTTCATTCTTTTTGTTATTGTTTTTGTTTTTTGGTCTCCCTCTGCTCACAGCAACCTCAAACTCCTGGGTGCCAGCAATCCTCCTGCCTCAGCCTCCCAAGTAGCTGGGACTACAGGCACACCACCCTCCATTCCTGGCTAATGTTTTTATTTTTGGTAGAGACAGGGGTCTCCCTCTTGCTCAGGCTGGTCTCAAATTCCTGACCTCAAACTAACCTGCCTGGGCCTCCCAGGGTGCTGGGACTACAAGCATGAGCCACTGTGCCCAGCCTGGCTGTCTCATTCTATCACATGAATTGTTTTTCTTCTAAATTATAAACATTTAAACAGCTTATGGTATGATCTCATATGCTCAGAAGGGATCTGGGAGGAAACAAACTGTTAAGAGGGTTATTTTTGGCTACTTTCACTTACTGTTCTAAAATATCTTCTATTGTTTGAGGATTTTTCAGGGAGCATATACTACTTTTATAACAAAAAGATTTTCCATTTTGAAAACAAACAAAAAATGTGTAGATTTATCATAGAAAATATTTTATTCTTTACAACTGATGACGCCATGTTGTAAAATTATTTGGGTCCCATCCTTTAATTTCAACGATCCAGACTGCCCACATCCCCCATGGCTGTGAATAACTGAGCAGGGCGCAGCTCCAATTTCTCTGACTCTACCTGTACAGCATTTCCCCCACTCCTCTCTAAAGAAATTGCTCATTTCTGGGTGGTACCTGTGGCTCAAAGGGGTAGGGCACCAGCCCCATATGCCGGAGGTGGTGGGTTCAAACAGAGCCCCGGCCAGAAACTTAAAAAAAAGAAATTGCTCATTTCATGTTGGTTTCCCAGCCTCTAGGGGGTCTCTAGTTACTCCCAAGGGTCACATTAAATGTTCAAAACATAATTATTTTTAATTAACTCATTTAAATTTTTTTTTTCCTGCTATGTGCACTTGGGGGAGCAGGGAAAGAGGAAGGAGATTAGTCAAGAGAATTAGAGGTTTCTGACACCAAAGAAGCTGTATTACAACGTCAAACAGACCTCTATGCTTTGACAACATCCACAACAGGGCAGGGAGAGACTATTACTGATAACGAAATTATAAAATGCCTCTCCTTTGTTACAGGTTTTCCCATACAGCTTCACCTTTCTTTGAATTTGGCATTTCCAGCACGTGCGTGTTACACAAAATGTCAGTTGCAGGTCAGCAGACACTGCTATGGGGAAAATACACATAGAAAAGAAGCTTAACTGCCTCTCTGTGGGCTGAAATCGTATCAGAATGGAAGGAACCCAGTGGGTGAGAACCACCCCTGCCTGTGACTCCCTTCCCACCCAAGTCAGGAGGGAGCATTCATTTCTATGAGGAGGTAGGGTAGTGATCTCACTGGGAGGTGGTGCTAGCCTAGAATAGCACAGAAAGATGGGGCCCAGTGGTGGGAAGTGGCGCCCCACCGCAGAGAGCATGCCTCTTTCCTCCCTGCCCCGGGACACTCACCTCGGTACTGGAGTGTGTCCTCAGTGTAGGCCAGCATGCTGGGGAAGGTGCTACTGAGGAACAGGCCCAGACTTGCTGTCCCCACGAACAGGAAGACGACATTGTAGGAGAAAATAAGCAGCACCAGGAATGTCATCACCACGCCGACCTGTCACAGCAGACGTGGGGGCAGTCAGAATTTGGGAAAAACCAGACATCCATCGCAAGAGGAAAAACCAGAAGTCTCCTGACTTTAGTTTTGGCTTCAGTCCCAGGAGCAGTGCTATGTAACCAGCGCACCGTCATGTGGACGAGGTGGGAACTGCAACATTCCTAGCAACGTTCTGGTATCCACAGAGGAAGAGCAGAAAGGAGAGACCATCTACACACCTTCACAGATGACCCACCATACCCACACATGCTTAATAAGCCTTTGGTGAGTGAATGCTGCCTGGTCTCCAGATCTTATCTGTAACTACAAGAAAGTCATCTAAGCTAATATCATCTCTCTCTGCCCTGCAGGCCCTGGGGTGGGGTGGGGTTGGAGGTATGAGAGCCCTCTCCTACTCTAAAGAGGAGCTGCTTCTCTTCCCCTAACAGCTGAGAGTTCGTGGGGGCTAAGAGTACACAGAGAAGGCTATTATATTGCAGAACAGGGATGGTGGCTACAGGGTCCCCACTCTCTTGGGAATCTAAGCCAGCCTCCCCGGGAGAGGGTCAGTGGCTGAGGCAACCAGCTTGGCTTCCCCTAGAATTGTGCACATTCCTGTGGGCAGATTCTAGCCTGGGTTGGAGAGCTCTGTGGTGGGCTGACAGGCCCTGAAATCTTTCTAGTTCGGTAAGGATCTGTGTCACATAAACATATTTTAATTACTATAACCCTAAGTTATTTAGACATGTGCTTATGTCAATATTGAATACAGATAATTTTTAGGCAAAATGCATCTGGGAATAAACCCAGCCAGCACAAGATTTGCAGTAAGTTGCCCTGGTAGAGTGCGGTGGCAACATAGCTCACAGCAACCTCAATCTCTTGGGCTAAAGTGATCCTCTTGCCTCACTCAGCCTTCCTAGTAGCTGGGACTACAGGCACCCGCTGCAACACCCAGCTAGTTTTTCTAATTTTTATTTATTTATTTTTTTTTTGAGACAGAGCCTCAAGCTGTCACCATAGATAGAGTGCCGTAGCGTCACCGCTCACAGCAACCTCAAATTCTTGGGCTTAAGCAATTCTCTTGCTTCAGCCTCCCAAGTAGCTGGGACTACAGGCGCCCACCACATACCCCGGCTATTTTTGTTGTTGTTGTTGTTGTTGCAGTTGTCATCTTTGTTTTAGCTGGCTTGGGCCAGGTTCAAACCCTCTAGCCTTGATGTATGTGGCCAGCACCCTACCCGCTTAGCTATGGGCACGACCAGTTTTTCTATTTTTTTTTTTGTTGTTGTTGTTGTTTGTTTGTTTGAGATAGAGCCTCAAGCTGTCACCCTGGGTAGAGTGCCATAGCATCACAGCTCACAGCAACCTCCAACTCCTCAGCTTAAGCGATTCTCTTGCCTCAGCCTCCCAAGCAGCTGGGACTATAAGCACCTGCCACAAAGCCCAGCTATTTTTTGGTTGTAGTTGTTAATTGTTGTTTAGCAGGCCGGGGCTGGATTCAAACCTGCCACCTCTGGTGTATGTGGCACCTTAGCCGATTGAGCTACAGGCGCCGAGCCCAGTTTTTCTATTTTTGGTAGAAACATGTCTCACTCTTGCTCCGGCTGGTCTTGAGCTCCTCAACTCAGGGAATCCACCTGCTTCAGCCTCCCAGAGGGCTAAGATAACAGGTGTGAGTCACCATACCCAGTCCCTACTATGTTTTGTTTTTGTTTTTGTTTTTTACCAACTATGGAAACTTGAAGTAGTTGATCTCTCTGATTCTTAGCTGTCTAATCCTCTAAATGGGGATAGTTTTAACAGTTATACTAAAGAGTGGTAGTAAAGTAATATAAATGAAGGGGCTCTGTAAAATGTAAAGCTTTAGGCAAATATTAGTCCTAGGGTTCATGTGTGGGCTTTTTCTTTTCTCTCCAGAGATAAAAATCTTCTATAGAAGCCTATAGCTTTGAGGCAAAATGTCACCTAGATGGGGACATCTGTTTCTAGAAAAAATAATCATACAGAGGTAGAAGGCATGCAAGGAATCGTATCTCATCCAATCCCCACATACTCTGCTTGTACCTGAGGAAATGGGCATGCAGAAAGGAAGGGACTTTCAGAGGGTCTCTGCCAGACCCTCAGTCTCTGCCACAAGACCTCCGAGGTGGAAGGTCAGACTCAGAGTCCTTTCCGAGATAGACTTCCTGCCCTGGAGAGGGACCAGCCACAAAACAGTGGCTCAAGGAAAGAAAGACCGAAGACTCCTTTCATGTAGTAAAAATAGGAAAGCAGTTAACATACGTATGGTTCTAAAGGTAACGTCTGTCTTTGGTGCAGAAGATGATCCCACGGCTCCATTTGTTTTTCTTTCTTCCTCCTCTGTTCATTTTCTCAATGCTGGAGTGGCCCAGGATTCTATGTTTTGGCTTTTTTTTGAGACAGAGTCTCACTATGTCACCCTCAGTAGAGTGCTGTGGTGTCACAGCTCACAGCAACCTTCAACTCTTGGACTTAAGAGATTCTCTTGCCTCAGCCTCCCAAGTAGCAGGGACTACAGATGCCTGCCACAATGCCTGGCTATTTTTTGGTTGTAGTTGTCATTGTTGTTTAGCTGGTCTGGGCTTGATTTGAACCCACCAGCTCTGATGTATGTGGCTGGCACCCTAGCTGCTGAGTTACAGGCACCGAGCCTTTTTTTTGATACAGGGTCTCACTCTGTTAGCTGGGCTAGAGTACAGTGTAATCATTGTAGCTCACTGCAGCCTTGAACTTCTGGGCTCAAGCAATCATTCCACCTCAGCCTCCTGAGTAACTGGGACTACAGGTATGCCCTATCATGCACTCTAGCCTGGGCAACAAAGTGAGGCTCTGTCTAAAAACTAACTAATTGGCTTGGCACCTGTAGCTCAGCAGCTAGGGCACCAGCCACATACACTGGAGCTGGTGGGTTTGAATCCAGCCTCGGCCTGCCAAACAACAATGACAACCACAACCGAAAAAAAAAAAAAAATAGCCAGGCATTGTGGCAGGCACCTGTAATCCCAGCTACTTGGGAGGCTGAGGCAAGAGAATCGTTTAAGCCCAAGAGTTGGAGGTTGCTGTGAGCTGTGACGCCAGAGCACTCTACTGAGGGCAACATAGTGAGACTCTGGCTCAAAAAAAAAAAAAAAAAACTAAATAAATAAATAAAATAAAGTCATCTTTGCTTCCTCCCTCCTGTGCTTGGGTCAGTAGCAAGTGCTGTCTACACCACCTCAAAGGACATTTTATATATATACATATATATATATATTTTTTTTTTTTTTTTTTTTGAGATAGAGTCTCATTCTGTCTTACCAGCAAGAGTGCAGTGTCATATTATGATAGGTTACTGTGACCTCAAACTGCTAGGCTCAAGTGAGCTGGGCCTATAAGTGTGTACCCCGATGCCCAGCTACTTTTTTAGTAGAAACGGGGTCTCTCTCTTGTTCAGGCTGGTCTCAAACTCCTCAGCTTCATCAGTCCTGCTGCCTTGGCCTCCCCATGTGCTAGGATTATGGGCGTGAGCCACCGTACCCAGTCCATTTTAAAATGTTTGTATCTCTCTAGATCCATGCTGACCACCCCACACAAGGTGCCTCCCTCTCATTTTGGGACTATGATAGCAGACATCTCGGTAGCCTCCCTGCTTTACTCCTGGCCCTACAGTCTGTTCTTCCGCAGAACTATTGGAATGCACTTTTAAAATGGACTGAAGATCAAATTCATTCTCTGCTTAAAACCTTCCATCAGCTTCCTGCCCACTCAGAATAAAATCTAAAACCAGGCCTACAAACACTGTAGGATGTAGCCCTCTGCATGCCCAGCCTCGTCCCTTTCTGCTACCCCTCTTACCCTCCCACCATGCTCCCCTCACCCTCCTCTTTGGGGGCTTCTGAGCTAGCAGCACCCTCTGCCAGGACTTGCTCCCCTTCTGCCTTCATGGGACTGGCGCCTTCTTGATATTCAGTGCTCCGCTTTCAAGCCTAGGGCAGATGCCAGGGCTTGCTCTCCTCTGTCCCCACTCCCTCTCACCAGCTGGCTACCCCACATCCAAGGGGGATGTACATCCCACATGTACATCCACATGTACCTAGAGACAGTTACCCTGAAAATCTCTAGATCTGAGGAAGTGTGAAAGATACTCAACTGCCTTATTTTAGCGTTGTTAGCAGAAAACTGAATATGCCTAGGGTGAACTATCACTCTGCCTGCCAACTCTCCTCCTACGCAGCATAGCCCCTGCATCAGCCTGTGATTCAGCTGGGCTCTCAGCCTGCTTCCCTGCTGCCCCGGCCCACTCACCCACCCTCTGTGCAGGACACACCCTCAAGCTGCCCCAGCCAACCTAACTCCCAGAAGGCAGGACCCCTTGCCTCATAGAACTCTGCAGCCTGGCTATCCCCAGCAGGGTTATGTACATGGAGCCAGGAAGTGGTAGTTGAGCTCAGGAGAATGCTGAGCACAGGGTGACCAATACCTTAAGCATGAGAGGGCTCCTTGGAAGTAGTCAGGTGAATATGACAGTTACCTGCACATGGAGGCTTGCTCAGAGTGCCTAGCAAGAGTACTTGGAAAGATTCCCAAAGGATTCAGGGCCAGGCCCCCTTCACACCTCCTGCATCAGAACCTCTGAGGTAGAGGCCCAGGAACTTGTATTTTTTAAAAGCACCTCTGCTGAGTTTCATGTATTTGGGAGTCTCTTGCTCTAGGACAGCATTTTCCTAAACTTGTTTGATAGTATGACTCCCTGGAGGTGCTGGTTAAACATAGAGATGGCTCCCCCAGGATGTTCTGATTCACTCAGTCTGGGTTGGGCCCAGGAATCTGATTTTCTTTTTAAAAAATCAAATCGGGCTTGGTGCCCGTAGCTCAGTTAGGGTGCCAGCCACATACTCGGAGGCTAGTGGGTTCGAGCCTGGCCTGGGCCTGCTTAACAACAATGACAAATGAAACAAAAAAACAGCCAGGTGTTGTGGCAGGCACCTGTAGTCCTAGCTACTTGGAAGGCTGAGGCAAGAGAATCACTTAAGCCCAAGAGTTGGAGATTGCTGTGAGCTGTGATGCCATGGCACTCCACCGAGGGCGACATAGTAAGACTCTGTCTCCAAAAAAAAAAAAAAAAAACAAAAATCAAATCAATGGAGGTGTTTATGGACAGTGCTTAACACAGGCAGATGCTTCGCATCTTCCTTATTCTCCCAAACCAGAGTCCACCCATCTCCTCTGAGCAACTTCCCTGTGTCCTGTCTAGAAGAAGATGCCAGGCTGGCCACCACTTGTGCCTGTGCCCTTCCTCTTCTTATTTCTCAGACTTCCAGAACCTTCCACCTCCCTGCATCCCTCTACCCCTGCTCCACGGATGGAGCCTTCTTCCCTCTTGAGCTCAGCACTTTCTTCATCCCTCCTCTGCCCCTCCGCTGCCCCAGCAGGGCCCTCCTTGCTCAGTTACTGTCCCACAATGGTACTTACACGGACTCCTCGTCCTCACAGCCATCCTCCCTCTACCCTCTGCCCACAGATAGGCTCCTGCCACCCGGAGTCCCATCAAACATAGCTCCCTTCAACTCAGAAGTATTTGCAGAGAAATCTTCCTCAGGCTCTTGAGTTTGGTTTCCACCCACCAAATCCTCTCATCTATGTTGAACTGAAAGTTCTTTCTTAAAAGTCTTCAATCAGCAGGAGGTCAAATCTAAGGGCCTTTCTCCCTGGGATTTGCCCCAGCATATGTCCAAACCCAAGCAGTTTCTCTGCTAGAAACTCAACCAAGGAAGTACTTTCTTACAGTGTACTGAGATGCTTGGAAAGGTGGTGAATCCTTGTCACTGGAGGAATTTAAGCAGACTCTGTGGGCCCCTTGGAAGGGTTGTCACAGAGGTGATTCAAGCCTAGCTTCAAGACTAGATAGTCTGTAATCTGGACCCCTTTGTTATAGATGGTGACACAGAAGCACACCAGGGCAAGAGTCTCAACCCATTGCAAGGGCCTAGACCTCCTGCCTCCCAGGCAGACCAGTTCTTTAAAGGTTCATCCTACATGCCGGTCTGGCTACTAGAATCACCCAGGAGAGACAAAAAATGCAAGTCCCCAGGCCCTAGCCCAGAGGTAGTGATTCTGAAGGCTGGGGCATCCTTGGCCTCCACTGGCCAGAGGGCTCTGACCAGCTGGGCACCAAGGTAAACATGGGAGGGCCAAGGCCAACCCCAGCTCCCCTCATACTCCTGGCAGGCTGTCAGCTGGAATCTGCACCACACACTTCCTACGGCCCTTTCCTTTTATAGTTTTAAGAGCATAAAATCAAAGGACCAGAGAGGTGGAGGAACTTTTGCACGGTCACCAAAGCAGGCTCCGCCTCCCTTCTTTATATCCTCCTCCCCCTCTCCTCCCTCCACTTCTACATGTCCACTTGCTGGCAGAGTCCAGTCCTGGGCACAGGTCTCAGCACAGTGGCAGGGCCAGGAGTAGACGGCTCTTCTGGCTCTCTAAGAAGGAAACGGAGGCCCTGAGCCACTTACCACGTTGATGAGAACCATGGTGGCTGGCTTCACTCTGGAGGAGATGGGAATGGAGACCAGCCGGCCCAGGGTGATGAAACCCCAAAAGAGGCTGGGCAGGTAACCTGCCTCCTTGTGTCCAACAGACAGGGGCTTCTCCACAGCATAGCTGTACACAAAGGCAGAATATGCCCCCTGTGGAGAGACCAGGCCCTGTTGAGCACAGCAACCCCACCAGAAAATGACCCTCACAAAGGAAGTCCCAACTGGGCAGATGTGGCTAGAAGAGGACCTTCCCCATCCCAGAGGCCCGCCAAGGGTGGGCTTGGAGCCACAGCCATCCAGCAAGCTCAGACCTCAGCTAGGAACAGGTCCTGGGGTGCCACAGCCTACAGACCACACCTATGGAGACCTGGCATTACAGCAATGTGTCTCTGGATCTCCACAGAGGGTCCCCTCGGGGCCTGGGCAAACAGGCGCTGCTCCCAGCTTCAACCACAGCAGAGTGTCACTAGGCCTTATTTACGAGGTTTCTACAAAAAAATTCTTGTTGAAGGAAAGTTGCTGCAGGTAAAAAGAAAAAAAAATGTGTGTACAAGCATCTTGTTTCACAGATGAGAGAGCACGGAGAAGTGACTTGCCTAAGGTCACAGTGACTGCTGGAAGTCAACCAGTACTGTCGCGAGTACTTGCCTCCAGGTCATTTAAATTTGGGGGGTGGGGCTCTCTCTGGAGAGTCCCTCACATGGCAATCAGTTAATTTGGCTCTCAAGACTGTCTTAACCTAATCTTGACAGGTTTCTGGAATAAGATACTCAATAGTGTAACAGATGTCACTAGTAGAATGAACAGCTGGGCCTAAATTCTGCCTGTAGCTTGTTTGACATTGGCTTGAGAAGCCCAGGTTTATAATTTATTCCGGGAAGCAAAGTATCCTAGAGTCTGTATGGTATGACCTCTAATTGGAGGAACAGGGCACTGCCCTTTCAAACATGTGAGTAGCCTGCACTTGGTAATGACCCCAAAAAGACCCCTATCTATTGTGTTAACAGAAATAAAAACAATTGGCTGGGATGATCCTGGAGACAGTCTACCCCGGGACTTTAGATTAAATTTTGAATCACCCTGATGCTCCCCTCTTTCTCTTGCCAGCCCCAGGCTTGGGGTGGAAAGTCCTCCAGTAAGGGGCACACTTTGAGGCAGGCTCACCGTCAACCCATCCGTCATGAACAGGACCAGAGCGGCAGTGATGTGGATGGCGAAAAAGGAATAAGGGGCTCCTCTGAAGTTTCTCCTCTGGCAGCAGCTGAACAGGTCCTCGTGTCCTGGGGGTGGCATAGGAAGAACAGGGGTGAGTCTCAGCTTCGTTCCCCTCCCTCTACATGCCCTGGGGACGTGGCTGGCAGCCTGAAGAGCCCTGGCATGAGGCGGCCACTTCCTGCCTCTGCCTTCTCTAGCTTTCTATTAGGAACAGCCCCTGTCCATCTCCTAGTCCTGGTGAAACCAAGGCTCAGAGGTCATGTAACTTGCCCAAGGCAACCAGGCAGGGCTGGGCAGAAAGGAGGTGGGAGCCAGAAGTTCACTTTCCTCATTCTTTTAGCCAAGATGGTTGCTTCATCTCCTGCCTCGTGACACCATCAGGGACAAGGTGTTTCCCTAACCATTATCCCCTGTCATCTAGGTGTACCCTCTCCAGGGAAGGGGTTACCAGGGAAGCCTCAACATGAGTCTGTATAGGAGCATGAAAGTTCATCACAGCTCCTACCTGGATGTTGCTGAAACTTTGGGGGCAGTGAGGAGACATCTTCCTTCTCAGGAGGCTGTGTCTCCAGGGCGAGCTCATCTGCAGACAGGAGCAGGGGTGTCCTCTGGGGGCAGGTCAGCAGCCGTTCCTTGGACAGCAGAAATAGCACAGCCATGGGCACTGGAAGCTGGGAAGAGAGGGTCAGGCCCACTGCACACACCTCCAATGGTGGGGCGGCACACACAACTTCTGCATAGATGGTGCATCTGGGGTCTCTTCCAAGGGTCCTTAGGTAAGAGCTGTCCCATTCCCACCTAGTAATCCAAGTGCTTTGACTAGGGCTGGAGGTGGGAGTATTGGTGTAATTGCTGCCCAACATTAACCACACCCGTTTCCCCAAAGACAGATATTTGTCACACCAGGCCTCTGTTGGCCCAGGAGAGGTGCCAGAGGTAAACTCATTTCTAACACCTTATCCTGAGCAGTGCTGGAACATGGCACCTCACACTCCTTCATGCTGGTAGAGCACGTGATGCTTTATAGTTTTGTCTTTGTGCATCACACCTCTATAAAATCTGCTGGGGGGAGGATTATTATGCCCATTTTACAGATGAGACAACTGAGGTTCAATATTATGACTTAGTCATAACCTGGTAGAAGGGGAGGAGACCTGAGAGGTAAACTAGAGACCCGGAGAGTAGAATTGCCTGGTCACACGGCGGACTAGGGGCACAGCTAGACTGGAACCTGACATCCCAATTCTTCCAGCACCATCTGTGTCTAGGTCTATCCAGGTGTTGTTATATTCTAGCATGGTATGGAGGCTCTCCTCAGGAACTTGATGGAGTCCTTTTGATTGAGAAATGCATGTTTATAAGCACCGCCCACAGACAAGCCCAGTGTTCAGTTCACTGTTATTTACATGAAGCCACTTAGCTTTTACTTGAACTCCCCAGAGCAATGGGAAGTCTCCTGCTTCTGAGGTTGCCTGGAGAAGCCTCCACCACCTTCCTCAGGTGCACCTGCCTGTGACTAACCACTCTCTCTGCCAGGAAATGCTTCAAATCTAACTGCTGCCCTTCTGGCTGCGACTTTAGCCCAGTTCCTTTCGCTTGGGAAAGAAAGGACGCCTAGGGAGCTGGGGAAGTCTTCCAGAGGCTGGTGAGAGGGCCTGGATAATGGGCTCCTTTGGGCTTACACGAGAAGTCGATAGGGTAGAGGCGCCAGCCAAGGTGACTGCCAGCACCTGCCTGGAGCTGCTCTGGGGGAGCACCTCCCTCATCTCCTAGCGGCTGGCTGGCTCTTACCAGCATTTTCCCCAGTCACCTGACAGGACTGAACGACAAAAAACCACCCCAGTGTCGACACCTCCCTTAGGTGACCTTGGGAGCCTTTCTGCACACTCAAAAAATAAGGTCAGACATGACTCCTGCCAGCAATAAGCCCACAAATTGAGCCTGAATGGAGAGACACCGTCCCTGCCCTAAGGGAGTCCTGGCTCTGATGGGGGAGACACAGCCCTCCCTCCAAACTGATGGGGGAAACAGGAAACCTGCACACAGAGACCTACAGTGGCAGAGTGCCTGGGTAGAAGCCAAGGGGAAACAGCTGTAAAGAGGCGTGATCACGCAGGTGGGGCTTTCCAGGGAGGTGGGTGTGGGAAGGGCTTCACAGAGGATTGGCTGGCATCACTGCAGGAACACACGCAATTTTATAAAAATCCCATTCAAGGAAGGCAGCCCCACCCTAAAAGTCAGAAAAAGCCAGGTGCGGCGTGCATGTTGTGTGCGCCCACGTGCACGCCCAGCCCCCATTTTCTTCTGTGGTGGACTGTTTTATTTTCGGACACAAACCAATGGAAAAAGTCCGGAAATCCTGCAGCAAACAAAGTCCCTCCAGTCTGCATATCGTGGGGCAAGAGAGAACAAACCTCAGGCTTAAGCTGGACCTTATGGTTTCCCGGGCCAGGAGTCCTAGGCTTGAGGTTGTACTGACAGTGCGCCTTCCCTTCACAGGTCCCTGTTGCAGGCCCAAAGCTGCCTTGTTCCTAAAACAATGGCTGGGCATAGGAAGAGAGGGAAGCAGCAGAGGGAAATGGGTGCATTTCTGAGCACCCCGCAGTGAAGATTCCAGAACAGGAGCGGAAAGTTACAAAGGAAAAATGGGCAGTGATGCTGGGGTAGCAGGTGGATGGTCTGTGCTGGGAGTTGGGGCATCCAACCAGGCTGTGCCTCATAGTAGCCCTTTATCAGGGCCTTGAGCCAATGTCAGTACAACCCTGACCCCATCCCCCAACATTCTATGCTGCTCATTGGAAATGGTGGTCTCCAAGGCGCCTTCCAGTGCCACAGGTGTGGCATCACTGAGCAGCTGTGGCGCTTGAGTCCTGCCTGCCTGCTCCTGCAGGGCTGACAAGCCCCCCTGGTACAAAGAGAGGTTTAAGCCACTGTGATAAGGAGCATGGTGCCTCCCATCCCACAGCCAGGCCAGTAGTCCCCTGGAAATCTCCCCATCCCCAGGCCCATGTTGGGCCCAAGCCACAGGGCCAGGGCTGCTCTGGTATTGCTGGCGGTCCTTCCCAAGCCAGGCTAGGAGGGGAAACGGAGTCTCCCACCTGGGCTAATATGGGGAAGCCCACTGTGGATTATAGAGCACCAGAGAAGGTTTCCAGCCAGAGGCCAGAATCATTGCTGACTTGGCTGGGGCATATAAAGGGGCTTCAGAATCCAACCCAATCACAGAACAAGGCTGTCTCTCTGCTGTTCCCACTACAGGCTGCCTTGGCAGGCAGGGCCCATCAGTGGTCATCTGTCTATCCCTCTATCCTTCACAGAAGTTCCCCTGACAGCAAAGCAGGGGAGAATCCCACCAGTGATGAAGGACCACCCCCCGCCCCCCGGAGAAGAACTTAATATTTCCTGCCATAAGCTGTTCCAGGGTCTACTTCCTCTGGTCATGGAGGTTTCCAAAAAGAGCTGATTTCCCACAGAGCCTCTGGTGACTTGAAAGTTGGCTCTAATTCCCACTGTGCTCAGCTTTATCTTTCTTGAAAACTGCAATCACAGAGGTCACAAGAGGACCTGAGAGGTGATCCCTGGATCAGTTTTCCCACCATTTTGCCTCCAGGATGGTAAACCTCAGCCCCGGCATATTTCTCACAATCTGAAGACTCTATATTGGGCGCTGAATGGACCGAGTAGTGTGGACTGTCCACTAGCTCCCCACCTAGACTTCTCTGGTGACACTCACATTGATGAGGGCCATGATCCATAAGGCATAGGACACTCGGGTCCCCACCCCATCCTTCGGGGACAGCCCAGGGAGTGTCTGGTTGGACCAAGTCTTGGTCTCAGCATGGTGCTGGCCCAGTACCCTGGAGGCGTGGAACAGGTGACTTCTGGAGGTGGTGTTGATTGTGCTATTGGCAGGCAAGCAGTTGGCCTCAGACAGGAAGGGGTCGGCGATAAGGGGGCTCAGCAGAGCACCAAAGCCCACGAAGAAATGGAGCACCTGGAAGAGGAAGGTGGGGGATGTGGCTCAGTCTTTAGTCCAAGGAAGCTGTATCCTGGCCTTCTGCCCACAGTGTGCCAGCTGTCCCTGCCCCACCTTGTGCCCCATCCAAGAGCCTCATCCTGGCCCCAGAGTGGGAAGCAAAGGGGACAGGAAACAGGAGAAGTGAGGAAAGGTGACTGTCATCCACATTCAACCACCTCATGGCCTGAAATGACTCAGGGGGCCAGTTCCCTCCCTCCTTGTCTCTTTCTCAATCTTAACTCCCAACTAGGGCTGTTCTCCATATTAGCAGCTTCCAGCTAACACCCCAAAGGGAAGGGCTAGATGGGAATACTGGATCCTGGGAGACTAGCAGGAGAAGGAGAAAGAGATAAGTAGGGGAAGGAGACAGGAAGGAAAACAGCAACCCTCACCCCCATCGCACCACATTTCCAGTTCACAAAGAACTTTCTCTTATGAGCAGTTAGGTTCCTGTAACATGATGAAGTGCACGCTGCTTAGAGGTGAGAACGCCCAAGTCCAGAGGCACTAAGTAACTGCCCAGTGCGGCCCACTGGTATGTGGTCATGCAGGGCAGACCCGTCAGTGTTCTATATGAGTCACCAGTGGGCCCAGGGGGAACAATACCCAGGGGAGGGGCTGGGAGAGATAGATGGAACCCAAGGAGCACCCCGGCCCTCCCCACCACTCAGGGCACGCCTGTTGCCTGGCTTACCTGGAGGAAGACAGCCGAGTCCTTCTGGTACATCCTCACCAGCTGCATGTTGGCCACAGTGTCGATGCAGCCCATGGCCAGGCCCGCCAGTGCCATGACTGAAGCTAGAACCTTCACATCACGGCAGAAGGGGATGACGGCGAACACCAGGGAGATGGCCAGAGAAGACGTGAAGAGGGCCCACAGCGACTGGGCCAGGCTGGAGCAGGGAGGGTGGTGTCAGGGGAAGCAGCTGGAGCCCTTCAAATGAAGCACTCCTCCCCTGCCCTCCCCCTGCTGGGTTGCCTGGGGAAGACAGGCATTTCCTACCCTCAGGTGGAAAGGGAAGGGCGCTGAAGAAGCAGCTCCCTCACGGTTAGCCACAGGCTGCAGGTAAGCCAGTTGACATTGTCTGTCTCCTCAGATAACAATCTCTACCTCACAGGGTTGCTGTCAGAATTCCAGACACTATGGAGTGTGGCCCACAGTCCACGCTTCATAAACTCCAACTACTATTTTTTTTTACTTATAAACAATTTTATGTTGTTTCCTTAAACCTTAAATTGTTTACTTAAAACAATTAAATGCAAAAATATTTCCCATCCCGCTCAAAGAAGCTGCTGTGAGTCTCTTAAAAGAAGTTCTCTATCAGCAGGTGGGACCCGAGATGGAGCCTGGGCCTGGAACGCCCTGAGCTGGCAGCTCCTCTTGCCCAGGGAGAGGTGCTGGCTGCAGTACGCCCCCTGCTCCTCTTCCCATGTTCCTCCACTTGGTAAGGCAGCTATTCCCTTACATACTAAGTAACTGCCCAGTGAGGCCCAGCTGGTATGTGGTCATGCTGGCCCCAGAGCAGGAAGCATCCACCAGGCCTGAGCCACCTGCACCAGAGCCCAGGTATTTAGGTAAATTGGCAGCTCCTCTAGCAGGCAAAAGGTGCAGGTTCTGTGTCTGGAAATGTCTGGAAGAGAGACCCTGTGGCCAACACCACTGAGAGATGTTGTGACCCTGTCCCTTTTTCAGACAATAGAAAAGCCCACTTAGGCCAGGGATGGTGGCTCACACCTATAACCCCAGCTCTTTGGGACGCCGAGGCAGGAGGATCACTTGAAGCCAAGACTGTGAAACCCGCTTGGGCAACATAACAAGACCCTGTCTCTACAAAAAAAAATAATAAAGAAATTAGCTGGGTGCGGCGGCATGTATCTTATAGTCCCAGCTACCTGGGAAGCTGACACAGGAAGTGAGCTGTGATGACACCACGGCACTCTGGCCTTGGTGACAGAGTGAGACATTGTCTTAGTCTTAAAAAAAAAAAAGGAAGCCCACAGAAGGCAGGCTGAGGGCCTGTTTGTCCATGAGTGAGTGAGTGGTGTGTCTAAGGCTCTGTCACGGTCTGCTTGGGACACTCTGCCCAATGACCAGTCTGTCAGAGTAAAGATTAAAGCCTTTTTTTCTGGGACTAGTCTGAAAGGCTAATATCAGGGAGAAGAGAATAGGCAGCAAGAAGGTTCTGGAAGATTCTGGAGGAACTTCTTCAGATTATAAAAGTTGCAGAGCCCCTGGTCAGCCTCTAGGTGGGCTGCTGGACTTGGAGAGGTGGGAGGTGAGGGAGCAGGTGGGGGCAAAAAGACCTGGGTTTCCAGCACACTGAAGAGGGAGGCCCCCAAGTGGGGGCCGTTCCCAGGGCTCTTTGTCTTTGAACCCCTTGGCCCTCAGCATTGGCCTTCAGCAATCGTATCTTGCTTTATCTTTGATTAAATCCTTTATCAGAACGCTCTGCAGATAGCAGCAGTTCGTTATTTTCCCTCTCTCTTTTCTAGGCTGATCTGTTAGGGAGATTACTGAATAAGACCCCTGCCTGCTCCCAGCTCAGGACTGGGTGTGTGAGAGAAGAGGGTACATCTATAGCAAGACCAGCTGTTCAGAGGAAACCAGGGAGGGCAGCACTGTGGGGAGGCCTGCTCAGGTCCTTCCTGAGCTTCTGGCTCTCCAGGGGGTTCCTGCTCTGTCAGTCCCCAGTGCTGAGAGCCCAGGCTGCACAGTGCCCTGTCCTGCCCTGTGCCAGTCACTGTGTTCCCCCTATGCTTCTGTGTCCTGCAGCACAGCCACCTCCTCCTTGATACCCAGCACAGAAGCGATGCTGACACCCACTACACAGGTTGATAAAAACAGCAGACCTCTCTCATAGTATGGAGTTCTCTTTCCCCCTTCCTTTCCCTAGACGAGACAGACTAGGCAGCCTGCTGGGTAGTGGACGTCAGGGTCAGCAGGAAGGCACCTATTTGTACATGCAAATGTTTGTCTATCGACCTTGGGACCAGGACTGATATTTCCATCACCTCATTGACCACTTTGCAGTAAAGCAGGACACCCAGAAAAAAATACTCTCTTGAAGAATTCATTATCGCCTTTAAAAACCTGGAATGAAAGTTGTTCAGTAATGAAAGTGGTCCTGTAGCAAAGTCCTGAGGGAATGGGATGCGGGATCAGTAAACTGAGATAGGAAGGATGTGGGAAAGGAAATAATAACCAGCTCTGCAGTTTGCACAATAACCACCAGCGTTTGTTTATAGTGCCCCAGACATTCAGTGCACGACAAGGCTGTGAGGCAGGCTTTGTAATTGTGCCCATTTGACTCATGAGTAAACTCAGAATGAGAAGGCTAAGACAGTAATGGACAGAGCCTGGATTCAAACCCAAGTCTTCTGCTTTTATCTTTTCCACGCCATGTTTTTCCATGGAGGAGAGAGTGTGTGTGTGTGTGCATGAGTACGTGGCTTCTGGCTTTATATTCCCTAGTGCCATGCTCTTCCATGGAGGAGTGTGTGCACGTGCATGGATGTGGTTGGTGCTGGGCCACAGACCCAGACCGGCTGGAGGCGGGAGCACCAGCTGAGAACATGAGACCGGACTCTGCAGAGCCTTGAACTACAGGGATAGAAAACAATGAAAAGCAGCTTAGTTGCTAGAACACGTGCCTCCAACGGTCCCTCTGCGGCTGTTCCAGAGATCCAAATGCAGAAATCCTAACTGCTGGCTCTATCACCAGCTTCCCAGGCATGTGCAGCAGCCTGTTCCCTGTGGAACCCGTACCTGGCCCCACACTTGACACCGAGAAGGTACTCAGTCCAGACCCCTGGATGTTGCTAGTGGCACATGTCATCTCGAAGAAGGCCTGTCTGGCCACCCCACAGAAGCCTAGAGGGACTTCCTTAGCTTCAGGAAGGCTAATGTAGGGGTTTTGCTAGATTATCTGCTGGGGGTGACAGAGGCAATGGAGATAATGTGGAGATGGGTTGCTGAGTAGACAGCAGGGGACACAGGAGGAGAAGGGTTAGAAGCAGGGGGCTGCCCTCAGCTTCACCTCTCTCCCATGGGTCACCTTTTTCTTCTCTCACCTTGTCATTCTTCAGAATGAGAGGTCACAGGGTGGGGTGGTTTTTCTTCCAGGCCCAGTGACAGGCAGGAGGGAGGGATAAAGAGAAACAGAAAATGGAGGCTGAAGGGGCCCAGGCCTGGGAAGTCCCTTCCCTAGTCTCCTGCCAGACCCTGGGTTGTGCATTCTATGAATCGAGCTGATGCCACACAGCTGGGCCAGGAAGACTAAGCCCACATCAGGCCAGGGGCCAGGGAAATGGAGACATCTATACCACAGGAAATCATGGTTTGAGATCCCAGGCTGCCCACCATCCCCAACTGTTTCAGCAGGGCTATGCTGGACATTTCAAACATCGGGCTGAACAAATTTCTTTCTTTCTTTTTTTTTTTTTAGAGACAGAGTCTCACTTTGTTGCCCTCGGTAAAGTGCTGTGGCGTCACAGCTCACAGCAACCTCTAGCTCTTGAGCTTAGGCAATTCTCTTGCCTCAGCCTCCCAAGTAGCTGGGACTGCAGGTGCCCACCACAATGCCCAGATAACAAATTTCTATAGAATTTCTTTCTATATTGTTGCCAAGAAAAACAAAAAGTCCCAGATATATCCCAGAGCCAGACTGAAATACATTTATTGCCTATTTTCAATGGCTTGGTCAAAGGGCCCTTCCAAGAGGGTAATTGAAAATTATGGAATAACTATGTCAAAATAGTTTTGGCATTGAGGATATAGTGGGATTTGTAATTAGAACACTGGATTCTAGACCCACCTTGACCATTTCCCAGCCGTGTGGCTTGGGGCAAGTCACTTATACTTAGCCTCTCTTAGCCTCAGGTTACTCAGCTATAAAATGGGACTGCAAACCCTGTATGAGGTTGAAGGGAGGAGTTGAGGTGATGTGATCCTCCTTCACTCACTGAATGGGCTTTCCTCATGGCCCCCTGCAGCCCCTCCCAGGTGCTTACCTGCTCCCTGGCTCCCGCAATGAGCAGTGCTAGACCCAGAGAACTGGGCTCACCAGAAAAGAGTGCAGAGATCAATGCTGGCTCCTGACCTTCCCCCAAGGCCTGCCTGTATTTCCACTGCAGTGCCCTTTGGGGTGACTCTGGCCAGTCCAGGAGCTGTTAAAAGGAGGTGCCATTGCCCTTCATTCCCAGAGTCACTCACCCCCAGCCCCACCATCTCAGCTACCCTTCAATTTACAAATCAAGAGACTAAGGCCCAGACAAGGGAAGAGAGAGGAGTAGGAGACCCTGAGCCAGGATCCAGTGTCTTCACTCCCAATCCAGGCAAAGGCCAGCAGAATGACATGGGTCTTTCCTCCTCTTGTCCTGTTAATTCAGGCCAGACGAAAGGCCTTACTCCCTCAAAGGTGAGAGAAACCCAGGAAACAGCCTAGAGGGTGTCCAACCTGTGGCCCCAAAGCTGTACAAGGATTACATGAGGGCTGTTTTGCTTATCTGTGGTGTCAGACCCCCCCTTTTTTTTTTTTTTTTTTGCTCATCAGCTTTCGTGTCTGTATATGTAATGGGTGGCTCAAGACAACTCTTCTTCCAATGTGCAGCAGAGAAGGAAAAGGTTGGACACCCCTGGCCATAGACAGTCTAGAAAACTTACTTTAGGAAGTCTGAGAAGTGACCAAGTTACTTATTTTTATTTTTATTTTTTTTGTTGAGACAGGGTCCCACCCTATGCCCCTGAGCAGAGTGCAGTGGGTGTGGTAGCTCACCGCAACCTCAGACTCCAGCTGCGGGCACCCTGCTGCCTCAGCCTCAGGGAGCTGGAAGCCGCTGGGATTACAGGCGCTCCCCAAGGGGCCCGGCTGGGTTTTTTCATTTTTTTCATGAGTCGGAGTCTCGAACTCCTGAGCTCAAGCGATTCTCCCTCCTCAGCCTCCCACAGTGCTGGGATTACAGGCGTGAGCCACCTCGCCCAGCCCAAGTTACTTATTAATGGCTCCACACAGAAGGTACAAAAAGAGGTAGAGGAGGGAGCTGCGGTTCACCCTCCCCAGCCTCACTGTGGCTCTGTTGGAGTTGCCTGCTCAGCCACGTCTGCTGCGTGACCTTGAACATGCTGCTGAACCCTCTCAGCCCCAGTGCTCCACCTTACCCTGAAAGAGCATGTGATTATCTTGACATGGCTCTGCCCTGGGCACCCATTCTTGCCCTCTTCTTTTGTGAAGAAAGGACTTCTTGGTTCTGAATCAGGGGACGGGCCTGAAATGCCAGTTAGCCTGTTCTTGTCCTGTACCCCCAAGGTGGAGAAGAATGCTGCTGGGGCCCAGGCACATGCTGCCCCAGAGTGACCTGGGGGTCTGGCAGTACTGACTTTCTCCTCACTTTTGCTCTGGAGATCCCTCAGCAGGGAGGCTCAGGACATCTTCCTTCCCAGCCTCTACCATCTCCTGAAGGGCTGGGACAGAGGGTCAGAGAACAGAACTATGAAGAATCACAGATAGCAGTGTCCCAGCCCCTACCCACCCCAAAGAGGGCAGGAAGCTCATAATGGGATGGTGTGGGGACCTGGGACAAGAAACCAGGAGACAAGGCTCCCCTGGGAATGAGGTGATTATCTCAAGCCTGGTTGATGGGGAAGCGGCAGCTCAGACTAAGGAAAGAGCCAAAAGAGAGGAGTCCCACTCCCCCAGTTTCATCCCCCCAGCCTTCACACTCACATACCAGTTGTTCAGGGTCCTATGTTAAGGCCAAGGAGACCCAGTTGGAGGGGCAGACAAACCTGTCTTTGGGAGATCCTGTCTTTGTGGCACATACCTAGGGACAGCCCTAAAGTTGAGAGGGGTTTTTAAAACAAGGCAGAACCATCCTGTTAGACTCTGTATATCCCAGCATTCCCCAGGGCTCACCAGGGTGCTGGGGATGCAGGGAGTGCTCCTTAGATGTTGGTTGGACTTGAACTTGCAGTCTACCTTTGCCTTCCTGGCCTTCTCCTGTCATTCAAGCTTCAGCTCTAACATCACCCTCCCCTAGAGGTCTTCTCTGAGCATTAGCTAAAGTAGCCCCCAGCTCTGCCACTCTCTACCCTACCTGATTACGTCTTTGTATCATCATCTAAATTTCTCCTCCAGAACGTAGGCTCCAGGAGAGCAGGATTCCTACCTTGTCTGTCATACCCACTCCTAAAACAGGGTCTGACTTAAGAGATAATTGTGGAGTGAATTAATAGATAGGATGAGTTTGGAGATTTTTTTTTTTTAACTTAAAAACTGATATACAATTTAAATACTATAAAATTCACATATTTAGGTTTACCACTCAATCATTTTTTAGGATATTGGAGTTGTGAAACCATCACCACAATCTATATTTAGATTTCTATATGTTCTAATGTTCTATATTTAGAACATTTCCCTCAAAGGCAGAGACAGAGCGCATAGGAACATGTCATTCCTCTTTACACCCTGAGCCCTAGGGTGTAAACTAATCTACTCTCAGTATCTATAGAGTTCCCTATTCTGGACTTTTGTAGAAATAGACTGACATAAGATCTGGTCTTTTGTGTCTGGCTTCTTTCATTTAGCATGATGTTTTCACGGATGTTTCATCCACGTGTACCACATGTCAGTATCTCGTCTGTTTTATGGCTGATATACCATTGTGTGGATATGCTACATTTTTGTTTTATTTTACTACAGGGATCTTGCTTATGTTGCCCAGGCTGGTCTCAAACTCCTAGACTCAAGCGATCCCCCCTCCCCAGCCTCGCTGGTGCTAGGACTACCGGTATTCACTGCTGCACCCAGCTGAACATACATTTTGTTTAGCCATCCATCTGTTCATGGGCATTTGGTTTGTTTCCACGTTTGGACTACTATGGGCAACACTATGAACATTTGTTTCTATGTTTTTGTGTGGACATATATTTTCAGTTCTTTGTGGCACATGCCTAGTGATAGCCCTAAGTTGAGAGGAGTTTTTAAAACAAGAATCAGGTCTGGTGCTAGACTCCCAGGAGGTTTTTGGCACAGGTCTGTTGCACGCTGAAAGGTGGACAAGGTGCTGGAGAAAAAGGCAGAGACTTTCTAGATGGGAGAACAACCAGAGTCCAGCTTAGAGGGAGGATCTAGCTTGTGATGTGTTCCAGGGAGTGGCCCGGGGAACTGGTGCGTGAAAGACAAGCTTTGATGCAATAAGCAGGAAGATCATAGCTGGATCTTGGGCAGGGAAGGACTTGAAGATTACAAGAAATTTGAGGGGAAAAAAGGTGGAAAAGGAAAGAGTAAATAGGACAAAGAGGAAGAGCTTGACAAACCTTCAGTTAGGAGGGTGCAGGCAGAGGAGAGGCTAAGGTGAGGCTGGGAAAAGGTTGGGGAGGCTCTAAAAGTCATTTACCTGCCCTGATGCCTCTGAGATAAAGGGGTCTTCCAACTGCCTGGGGTGGTTAGACAGGTCCCCGAGAAACCAGGAAGAAAACCTAACCATTAATCTAAATACCCCCTTGCCCTTCCTATCTGACAAAGTACATACCTATACAACCTGCCAACCAGGTAGCTTTTGTTTTTCTCTTCTCTGAAAGATTTCCTCCTTGTGGTAAGCAAGATTTTCCTAAGAAAGGTATAGTGTAGATTCTTCCTCCCTCTTGCCTGCATGTGTTGGCCTCCTTCAAGATCTCTGTCTATGCTAAAAGCCTCAGAGGCAGAGACAGCGCACAGAAGCGTGCACACAGGCTGGTGCTGCCCTGAGCAGAGGCACAAGCCCTCCCCTGCACCTGCTCCAACATTCAAGGCTCTCTGTGTACAGTCCTTCCGATGTGTGCCCCTATGGAGGTGTCCAGAAGCTCTGTTCAGCCTGGGCCCCCAGGCTAGGGAGGACCTGAGTAAGAGGCTGCCAGGACTCTCCTCTCCCACGTGTCATCAGGCACTCTCCCCCTCTCCTCCGCAGCAGCTGGCTTTAACAGATTTGTTAAACCAATCCCCCACTCACAAGTCCTAGAGCACACTAGCTGGTAATCACTTAAGCTGAAAAGCACTTACTTGCCAGGGTATTAGCATTTTAACTGAGACCCGGAAAGGCCACATGGAATCAAGCTTTAGAGGCTGGTTTCTGGGCTGGTGGAAGTTTTGTTTGTTTGGGGGAATGGGGAACTGTGATGAGAGCAACTCAGAGTTAACTAAGTGGTGGTAGACTCTGCCTACACTCAAGGTTACCCCTGGGACATCTCTCCATTTCCATTGGAAGTCTGCTTTGCTCTTAACTTCAGGAAAGGGTTTTTGATGATTTTTTGTCTTGGAAGTGGGAGGACTCAGGTTCAGAATTTAAACATGAACCACTGATAGGACGTACCTCCCTCAGTGATCCCAGCAGGAAGCTCCAGAGGCCTTACCACTGCCTACCTAAGAGTTGAGAGAGCTCAGGAATGCTCAGCCTATGAGTATCCACAAGAGTACACATTCTATGCCCCTGATCTGCAGAGCTGAAGCTGGCTACTCACAAAGTAAGAGGCATTGCCAAAGCATCTGGTTCTAGAGACAAATGCCTGGGTTCAAATGCTGGCCAGGTGTCTTCTTCAAAACTGCACGATGTGGGCCGAGTTCTTAACCTTTCTGTACCTCAGTTTCCTTATGTACAAAATACAGAGTGTCTGTCCCAAAAATTACCCATAAAGTCACCGTACATAGGGAAAAGGGGAAATTTTAGAGATGGTCAACATGTACAGAATATTTTGTAAAAATTTATAATGAATATTTTATAAGGTGCATTTAACTACAATTTTCCATTTTCCCTATGTATGGCAACATTATGGGTGACTTTTGGGACACCCTGTAAACATAAGAGCACTAATTCCCAGGGTTGTAGTGAAGGTTAAATGTGAAGATTAAATGGTTGATATGTGTAAAGCACTACAAATAGTGCCTGGGACAAAGCAAGTGCAAAATAAAGTTAATTATGATTGTTACCATTGTCATTTTTCTATTCTCTGAGCCAGGGTCCTGCTGTAGGACCCTCTTTCACAGGTCAGACCACCCTATTAAGTAAGGAGTCCTGAGGGAGGCACACAGCTGTCCAGGAAGAGGTGGCCCAGTTAGGAACGTATCTCTGCTGCCTTCACAAAACCTGGCTTGCCAACTTGTCATTTAGAATTATCCTCACTCCCTTTCCTGTTCTTTGTACTACATGTGTTCTTAAAAGTTCCAGGTAAAGGAGCTTTTTAAGTCAAAATACTTAACAAAATATCCTGATATTTAAAGATACTTTTATCTTTATTTCTAATTAAGACTCTGGGCAGAATGAATCTTGGGCTCTGTCTTAAGATTTTCTGAATCTCCTGTACATCCAATCCAGTACCAAACCCACAAGTGCACACAAGGAGACTTACTCCTAAGGAAAGAATTCTTCAGTTTATGGGGGTGAGGGTGGGGGGGGAGATTATCGCTCCCAAAATACTAATGTTTTAAAGTAAGTTCCACCTGTACTGACACCTGTGCTTCTCTCCATTGGCTCTGAAAGTGAAGTGGACAGGAACACCCACCCTCCTGGTACTTTCAGGAGTGAGCCAAAGGGCAAGAGATCTTGGTCCAGAATGATCCTTTCAGAGATTTCTCCGGGATAGTCCAACTGTGATTTTGTCCCTAGGTCAGCTCCTTTCTTGAGTCCATGCAGTTTAGAAACCACTCAGCTAGGCACTGGGACTAGGAAAATCATGCCACTGGCTTGCAAGTCATCTACTCCCTATTCTATTCTGGGTCTCTGTTTTCCCAGCTGCAGCAAGGGAGCAAATCCTGCCGCTTATCCATAAGGGCCCCCATGGAGGTGTCCCGGTCCAATGTGAGTCAGGAAAATGAGGCTCTGCAAGGGTATCCAAAGGGGCATCTCTGGGGGACAAGCCAGGGAGAGGCCAGAGCCCTGTCCTGAGGCAAAGGCCAGGGAGTCTAGCATGGGGAGGAGGTGGGAAACAGAGGGGAATCCTGGCTCCAGGGATGAAGTGTCACCCTACCAAGCTATGGGTGAGATGCCCTGGGCCTTCACCCTGGCCCTAGTGGTGAGGTCCTATGTGTCCCAGAGGCACCAGGACTCTACCTCCAGGGGCCAATCCAGGAACTGTGTCTTGGCTCCCTTAGAAGCAGGACCACACAGGACCTACCAGCCCTGTCTGGGGTGGTGGAGAAAGGACAGGCTGCTTCAGCTGACATGAAACTGATTATGAGTGGAGCCCAGTCCTGGGTGCTCAGTCAAGCTGCAGGCCAACTCTGGCACCCAGCACGGCCATTGAGTTGGCCCTCCCACTGTCCTTCCAACTCACTTTCAATTCTGACAGCGACAGCAACAGCAGGTCTACTGACAAACCTCAGAGTACTGTGCAAGAGAGGGACCCTCTCCACCTCTGCAAACTCCATCCATTCCTTTCTCTTCCCTGGGGTAGTGGGTGGGGAAAGAGGTGGGAACTGGTTTTACCCTCTCACTTGGGTGAAAGAAGACAAATAAATAATTCAGAAGTCACCTTCAGTCTCTGGGGAGAGTTTTCCGGGGAGAGGTGGGGTGGGGAGGAAGGCAACCCTTCTGCCCAGGCGCCCAGGTGGGACGCAGCCGGTGGAGCTGGAAAGGGTGGTCGCGGCCAACCCAAAGGCGGGGGCGACGGACGGCCCAGCACTGCTGGGACAGAGGCCGGGTAGAGGGGCGGGAGGGGTCTGCACGGCGGTGGCGCGCGGCCAAGGCACTCACGTCCTCTTGAAGACGCCCCCGAGGGCGCTGCCCAGCAGGAGGCAGAGCTGCTGCGAGAAGAAGACCCAGGAGATCTGGGGCAGCGAGCTGTGCGTCTGGCAGCGCAGGTCCAGCAGCGTGGGCCCGAGGAAGGCGATGCACAGGCCGAAGCTGAAGAAGACGCTCCAGTAGGTGAGCGTGGGCTGCAGATTGCGGCGGAGCAGCCCCGACACGCGGCCGTCGCAGCCCATGGCCTTGGCTGGCGGGCTCGCGGCTCTGGCTCGGAGCGAGCCCGGTGCCCGAGTGCCGCGCCGCCCGCAGGAGGGCCCGCTGGCCAAGGGAGGCCGGCGGCCGGGAGGGAGGGGCGGGGAGGGCCGGCGAGGCGCCCCGCCCTCGGGCCCGGGGAGCGCCGAGGGCGCTTGTGCGGCCGGCGGGCGGCGCGTGGGCTCCCTCGCCTTCCCCGTGCGGTGCGGGGCGCCGGCCTCCCGCGGCTTCCCGAGCACACATGCTCGCCCTCCCCCGGCTGCGGGAGACCAACCGCCGGCGGCGCCGCAGCCCGCCCCCTCCCAGCCGGCTCTCCCTCCCACAGCCTGTGCGCACAGCTGCCTGGGCTCCGAGGGGCCGGGCGCCCATTTTAGAGCCGGGCAAACCGAGCGCCCGAGACGGCCTGTGTCTCCTGAGAAGCTGGAGGCCCTCCCGCCACTCCCGGACTTGGACGGTGCAGGAAACCCGGGTTCCCTAACCCCTTAATCCTAGGGTCTTCACAGGTGAACTTCCAGGGTCTGGCGGCGCCCCGTCTTCCTCGGATAGAATTCGTATTCATGCTTTTCAGATTTTCATTAGAACCTCAAGTGGATAAGCCCATTGCCTTTTAGAAGGAAAACCCTAGAAACGCGCCATCTTTTTCACTCTAAGCTCCTTGGAAGGGCCTGAGAGCCGACCTCATCTTATCTGTGCCTGGGCAGGTGCGGGTAGGAGGAGGGTGGCATTGGTCCCCTGCAGACTCCATCTCTCTCCTTCTAACAAATTTGGGAGAGGGGAGGAGGTGGAGAAGGAAAGATGATGTCCTCGAAGAACCCCAGGGAGGAATTCTGAAATAATCCTCTAAAAATAAATAAATAAATAAAAGAGTTCTAGGGAAAATTCTCCTTTCAATGGGTACTATCTGGGCAGGGTTAGGTAAGGGGATGTTTAGTTTCCAGACAGGGTGACATTCAAGGAGCTGCAGCTGATGCAGGCTGCCCCTTCATCAGGTGGCCACAGCAATGTGGGTTCAGCGTGGTCCTGAGCTTGAGGAAGCCAGGACACAGCTCCCTGGAGGCAAAAAGCAGCAGAACCATAGAGTGTCACCTCTGCCCAGGTGTGCTAATGGTGACAGGAGCCATGACATCGTGCTCACTTGCCTGCCAAAGAGGCCAGGGCTGAAAAGACTGAGGAGGTACATGAGAGGGTGCCCCCAAGACAATTTGGCATGAGGTGGGGTCGACCAACTTCTCTTGCAGGTGCTGGTCCCATCTCACAGAGGCACCCCAATATTGCTCCATCCATTCCTGGACTGTGAGCACCAGAGAAGGAATCTCTCTGGCTCAGTCAGTCTGTGGGTGATGACAAGTACTTATTCAATAGTGATAATGGTGGGCTGGACACTACTTGTAATAAAGTAAAATCTTATCCTCTGAGAAAAAAATAAATCATAACCACAAGTTTTTGATTGAATCCTGCCACTATCACAGAACTCCAGAACCATAGAAGCCCGGAGTTGGAAAGAATAACCTCCAACTGAGCGCTGGGTCTCCTCCCCGTAATGGCTGTTAAATGCTTGCCAATCCTTGTCCTTGACTGATGGGGACCTTACTTATCAGTTCTTGGAGGGCTGCTTGCCATGTGGGTGAGCTCTGGTTGTAGGCATGTTCTTGTGCTCTACTGAAATGCCCTTCCCTGTCACTATTCTCCACAGCCCCAAAGAGAACAAATCTAACTGCTCGTGCATGTTAGTCCTTCAGGCACATAATGACCTTGCCTCAGTGATTGTGCTTCTCCAGCTCAAACCCCTAAAATTCCTCCAGCCACAGTGACAGTGACTGGCACAGTGAGGCAGCCTATTGCCTTGGGTGCTGGAAGCAGTCTATGGCTTGATCTGGGTGGTGAATACACAGGTGTAAACATCTGTAAAAATGTTTTGAACTGTGTACTTAACGATTTGTGCATTTTTATTATAAGTTATACTTCAATAAGATAGTAAAAATAAAAATAGTGTGAGATGCTCAACCATGAATACAATACTTGGCCCTTGTGTAGTCAAGACCTAAGGGGTACTGGTACTCTATAAGGCCTTGGGGTCGAGAGGAACGGGTAGGGAAACAGGTATAGTCTTTCCTATGCATGGGAAATTGGTTCCAGAACCCCTTTCAAATACCAAAATCCAAAGATGCCCCTTACATAAAATGGCATAATACTTGTATACAACCTATATACATCCTCATTCCTATATATTTGTTTATTTATTTTTGAGACAGAGTCTCACTTTGTCATCCTGGTAGAGTGCCTTGGCATCATCATAGCTCACAGCAACCTCAAACTCCCTTGGACTTAAGTGATCCTCTTGCCTCAGCCTCCCAACTAACTGGGACTATCGATACCCATCACAACACCTGGCTATTTTTGTTAGAGACGGGGTCTTGGTCTTGCTTAGGCTGGTCTCAAACTCCTGAGCTCTAGCAATCCACCTCCCTAGGCCTCCCAGAGTGCTAGGATTACAGGCATGAGCCAGTGTCTATTAATTAATTTATTTATTTTTAGAGATGATTCTTGCTCTGTTTCCCATGCTGGAGTGGAATGGCATAATCGTAGCTCACTGCAGCCTCAAACTCCTCGGCTCAAGCAATCCTCCTGCCTCAGTCTCCTGAGTAGCTGGGGCTACAGATGCAAGCCACCACACGAAGTTAATTTTCGTTTTATGTAGAGATGGGGTCCTGCTATGTTGAAGACTAGTCTCAACCTTCTGGTCTCAAATGATCATCTTGCCTTGACGTCTCAAAGTGCTCAGATTACAGGTGTGAGCCATCACACTCAGCTTTATTCTGCATACTTTATCTCTAGATACCTTATGATGCCTAGTACAATGTAAATACTATGTAAATAATTGTTAGATTGTATTATTTAGGAAATAATGATAAGAAAAAGTCTGTACATGTGTAGTACAAAGGAAATTTTTTTCCAAATATTTTGATATGTGGTTGGTTGAATCCACAGATGCAGAAACCGCAGGTCCAGAGGATCAACTGTATACAGCAGTGAGGTAAATTCTCTAATAGGGATGGTTCAGGAGACTGGAGAGGAAAGTGTCTAATTCTGCCTGGAAAGGCTTTCTGGAAGAGGTGACTTCTGAGCTGACTCTCCAAGACGAATACATATGTGAGAATGTTTTCCTTACTCTCTGTCTTTATATCTTTCTCTGTCTCTTCTATTTTCCAGCATCATGCATTGTCCATTTCCTCTAGGAATCTTTTCCAGATAAATTGTATCCAATTTATCCTCAATTCCAACAAGACAGAGATCCCCTTCTGTACCCCTGTGCTGTCTTCACAGGGCCAGGCATCATATTCCACAGACTATTCCTCTTCCTGTGACTCTGCCCTTCATGGTAGCCAGTTTAAACTATGAGTTCATTTTTTTTCTTTTCTTTTTTTACTTTTCTTCTCTCTCTTTTTTTTTTTTTTTTTTTGTTTCTGAGACAAAATCTCACTTTCTCACCATGGTGGAGTCCTGTGGTGTCATAGCTCACAGCAACCTCAGTCTCTTGGGCTCAAGAGATCCTCTTGCCTCAGCCTCCCATGTAGCTGGGACTACAGGCAACCACCACAGCGCCCGGCTGTTTTTTTTAGAGACGGGCATCTTGCTCTTGCTCAGGTTGGTCTTGAACTCCTGAGCTCAGGCAATCTATCCGCCTCGGCCTCCCAGAGTGCTAGGATTACAGGTGTGAGCCATTGCACCCAGCCTAAACAATAAATTCTTAAGGTCTGGGACTATACATATTTACCTATGTTCTAGCTCTCTCCACCCCTATCCACATGCCTCACCTCACAGAATGCCTTGCAGATAGCAAGTCCTGGATAAATAGCTGGTGAATTGAATTGTTTGCACAACACTTTGTTACTTTTGATTTTACGTTTACATGTCTTATCTCCCACTTACAAGTTTTCCACGGGCAGAGGCTGTCCAACGTTTCCTATGGGTTGAGTATTCAAATGTCTGTTCTTGGTTGGGCACCTTGTGGTCATCCTTAAATTCGAAAGATTAGGTGTTGGGGCTGGGTACAGTGGCTCACGACTGTAATCCTAGCACTCTGGGAGGCTGAGGGTGGATTGCCTGAGCTCAGGAGTTTGAGACCAGCCTGAGCAAAGCAAGACCTTGTCACTACTAAATGTAGAAAAACTAGCCAGGTGTTGTGGTGGGCACTTGTAGTCCCAGGTACTCAGGAGGCTGAGGCAAGAGGATCACTTGAGCCCAGGAGTTTAAGGGGGTATGATCTATGACACCACAGTAGTTCATTCAGTGTGACTGAACAAGACTATGTCTCAAAAAAAAAAAAAAAAAAGATTAGACATTGGAGAGTTCTTTAACTGCTCTCTGATTTCCTTCCTTATATATTGGAAGGGAATTATCCCCATCAAGATCTGGAAAGTGGTTCGAGACCTCAGTATGTGGAAAGATTGAATTGGTTGGAAGAAAAGATCTATAGCAGTGAAGGGTTCTCACGCTCTTAGAGACAAAAAATCTATTCACTGCTTTAAGGGTCATCTCTCCAGAAATCTCTTTGACCTTCCTAGGCTCCCTCCATGGGGCTCCCAGCCTATGCCAGTACTAATTATGTTTTACTGCTGCTATTCCAAGGCAAGGAGCGAGGAGTTTGTTCATCACTGTGTGCCCAGATTTCTGAGTCCTTAGTGAGAGATGTTTGCATTACACTGAACTCACCCTCTTATACCTGGAAATTGAGAAGCAGTAAATCAACTACATATCTTGGTCCTGTGGGTAATTTATGTCCCGGATATATACAGAAGGAGAAGGTAAATAAGCTAATACAACACAGAGTAAAATAAAAGCTAGGTATGCTTACCACTATCCTTTTACATTCACCCCAGCTGCGGATACATGTAAAATTGCCTGCTGCTAGCCTAGAGGGTGGTCAGTAGGATGTGGGCCTAACTTTGTGCTTTGCAGGATCCTCTTAGTGACCTCTGGCCTGTCCTTGGTCCCCAGAGCCCTCTTCCCTCTGTTCTCCAGATTCTCAGGAGACCAGGCAGGAGCAGTAGAGAAAGTCTCCGGTCCAAAGTTCCTCTGGCCATTCTGTGGCATGAAGCACTCCTCCCCAACTTCCAGATTTTGTCTTCTCAGCCCCCACATCATTGCCATGCTGGCCAGAGTGTGGAGAATGGATTGGCAGGCTCCATCTGGGGTTGGTATGTAGCCCTGAGGTAGTTTAGTGCCAAGGACTGTACCTGGATGGCCCAACCACCTACACACATCAATGCAAACACAGCAGAGGTGGGTATGTATACAAAGAGCCTCCTTTACCAAATATCCGCCTGAACTCAGTGCTCAGGCTGCCTGAAGGGTAAGGGGAGTGGTCACAGCTGGGGCATAGGAGGACAGGAGGTTCAAGGGGAAGTGAGATGACCCAGAAGCATCTGAGGGTTGGATTGGTGGCCACCAACATTGGGGAAAGATGTTGTATAGTATCTGGCATTTCCTTGGTGCTTAGCATGTGCTAGAGCTTAAAAGTGCTGGTTGAGGGGCGGCGCTTGTGGCTCAGTCGGTAAGGCGCCGGCCCCATATACCAAGGGTGGCGGGTTCAAACCCAGCCCCGGCCAAACTGCAACCAAAAAAAATAGCTGGGCGTTGTGGCGGGCGCCTGTAGTCCCAGCTACTCGGGAGGCTGAGGCAAGAGAATCGCTTAAGCCCAGGAGTTGGAGGTTGCTGTGAGCTTTGTGAGGCCACGGCACTCTACCGAGGGCCATAAAGTGAGACTCTGTCTCTACAAAAAAAAAAAAAAAAAGTGCTGGTTGAAGCTAGTCTGAGAATTGAAAGGATTCTTAAATTATCCAGTACTGTGAAATGTGTGAGAAACTGAATCTCAGTTTCCTCCTCTCTAAAATGGGGAGAATAATAACTCCTTATTGTAAGAAAATGTAGATAGGACATAACACAGAAGCTGGTTCCCAATACAGTCTCCATTGTTGGTATTAATGACAACACAAAGAACCCTCTTGGTTTTGTGCACTAGAACAGTGGTTAGCAGCAGCTGCATGTCCAGGGAATTTATAAGAAATGCAGATTTCAAGAAATTCAAGATTCAGTCTTGCTCCAGACCAGCTGAATCAGAAATTCTAGGAGTGAGGCTCAGTAACCTATTGCTGTTTTTTTTTAATTTCAAATTAACATGAGGGTACAAATTTTTAGGTTGCATTATTTTCAGTTTCAGATAAAGTTCAAGTTGTAATTGAGCCCTTCACCCAGGGTTGTGCTGAACAGCCTCGCATTGTGCACATTAGGCCAGATCCCGCCAATTCCCCTTCCTCCTCCCTCATCTCCTCTCCCTCCTTTCTTCTCCCCCTTGTTAGACTATATATTTGTATATCTTTGTCTTTTTTTGTCTTTATAGGAATGTTTTATTGTACTCAAGGAAGTTATAAAACACTGGGACCGTTTGACTTACGAAATTTTATTTCTCCATTTACTTTCTTTTGTTTTTTATTTCAAATTCACATGAGGGTACAAATTTTTAGGTTATATTGTTCTCACTTCCAAGGTAAAGTTCAAGTTGTAGAAGACTTCTTCACCCAGGAGCGTGCTGAACACCCTCCCATTGTGCACATTAGGTGAGATCCTGCCAATCTCACTCCCTTCTCCACCTCCCCAAGTAATCTGTTTTTTAATAAGCCTGCCAAGAGATTCACATGCAGCTATAGTTTGAGAATCATAGATACAGAGCCACACAAAAAAAGACTCTTTCCCATTCTACAAAGAGCCATTTACTATTTGAAGATACTCTGTGTTATTCCTAAACTTTATTGTTCCATCATCCTCTCTACTTCCTGCAGCCCCTCTCCTCATTTACCACGTATTCCCTCACCATCACGCCAGGCACCCTCTTAAGAAGGATGCCCCCTAGCACTGCACCAGGGCTCCCAAGTAGCGAGCAGTGCCTAGTGCAATGGGATAGCTCTATAAATTCTGACAGCTATTTATTGAGTGCCCGCTATGGACCAAGCACATGACATACAGTATTTCTTAGGTTGAGGTTAAACTTACATATATTAAAGTACACAAGTCTTAAGTAAAAAGCTTGATGAATTTTTACATGTGTATACATCCGACCACCATCCAGATAAAGATATAGAACATTTTCAGCACTCATGCCAGAAATAGTAGTGTACTGACTCAACATTGTATCTATGAGAACGGTAGTTCATTTTTTTCATTGTGATGTAGTATTCCATTATATGGATACACCATACTTTACATATCCTATCTACTATTGATGGACATTCAGATTGTTTCCAGTTTAGAGCTATGATGAAGCTGCTGTGAACGTTCATGTACTCATCTTTTGGTAGACAGCAGCTTTCATTCTATTGAGTATGTGTCCAAAAATGAAATTGCTATGTTGTAGGCTTCAATAGATGCTGCAAAACAGTTTTTCAAAGTGGTTATACTCCTGCTGGTGTATACTCCTGCTGGAGTTCTAGTGGTTCACAACCTTGTCAACACTTAGCATTGTCAAGTCATGTTAATTTTAACCATCCTGTAGGAGTACACTAATATCTCAGTAGATTTAATTTGCATTTCCTTGATGACACATACTCATCAGATGTCTATTGGACCTTTGCATAAAATTCACCTTTTTAAAGTGTATAATCCAGTGGTTTTTAGTATATTTTACAAGATTGTGTGACTATAACCACTGTCTAATTCCACTGCCTAATTGTCATCACCCCAAAAAGAAACTCTATGCCTAGTGGTGGCCTGATCATAGCTTACTAAAAACTTTAACTGCTAGGCTCAAGGGATCCTCCTGCCTCAACCTTGCAAGTAGCTGTGATTACTGCAGGTGCACACTATCGTGCCTAGCTAATTTTTTGGTAGAGATAGGGTCTTGATATGTTGCCCAGGTGCTATTATCTTAAACTCCCAGCCTCAAGCTAGGAGATATGATCTTAAACTCTTAGCATTAATTGATCCTCCGGCCTCAGCCTCCCAAACTGCTAGGATTATGGGCGTGAGCCACTGCACCTGGCCTTCCCTCTTCCCTTTGATCTACTTCCTGTCTCTATGGATTTGCCAGCTTCTAGACAGATCATATAAATGAAAGCATACACTACGTGGCTTTCTGTGTCTGGCTTCTTTCCCTAAGTACAATGTTTTCTGTTTGTTTTGTTTTCTTGAGACAGAGTTTTGCTCTTTGCCAATGCTGGAATCCAGTTGTATCATCATAACTCGCTGCACCCCCAAACTCCTGAGCTCAAGTGATCCTCCTGCCTCAGCCTCCCAAGTAGATGGGACTACAGGCATGCACCATCATCATACGCAACTAAATTTTTTTTGTTTTTTGTAGAGACAGAACCTTGCTATGTTGTTGCCCAAGCTGGACTCTAACTCCTAGCCTCAAGCTACCCTTCTTGCCTTGGCCTCCCGGAGTGCTGGGATTACAGGTGTGAGCCACCACACCTGGCCTAGCATAATGTTTTCAAGGTTCATCCGTGTTGTAGTATGTATCACTATGTGTATTCACATAGTGAATTCAGCCTTTTATGGCTGAATACTATTCCATTGTATGGATGTACCACATTTTGTTTATCCATTCATCAGGTGATGGACATTTGGGTTTCCACTTTTTGGTTACTATAAATTATGTGGCTAAAGACATTCACATATAAGGTTTTATAAGTGAACATGCTTCACTTTTCTTGGTTTTATATGTAGGAGTGGTTGGCCAGGTCATATGGTAACTGTACTTAACTTGTTAAGACCTTTTCCTCACATTTAAATAAATGTTTGTATGCTGTTGTCTGTATCTCTGTAAGCCAATGCAAATCTGTCTTTTTGGAATGAGACAAAGTATAAATAAATAAATAAATAAATCACAAAGCACTCCCAAGCCATCTGTTTAATAATCTGTGTGAGGATTTTGCCAGGATTCTATATTGAGCTGATTGGTCTATAGTTTCCAGAAATACCTTCTGTCTCCTTTTGAAAATTTCCCTATCTCCAATGTCCTATGATTTATCTGGGTTGTTTTTAGTCCTACCTGCAAAGTATGTTATGACTCTCGTGTCTCATTTGAATGGCTTCAGAACTCATCCACTACCATGAAAGCTCTCATCTACCTTCTCATCCATCTTGTCATGTACTTAGAATTTTTTATATCAAAGTAATTCATGCACATGGTTAAAAATAAACTAGAACAGAAGAAGAGCCTACAGTGCTAAGTCCCCAGACTCATCCCTCCCACCTCTAGTCTTGCTCTCCAGAGGAACTGCTTCTGTTTTAGCTCTGTATTCTGGGAGAAACTTCCAGATCTCTAAATAATATGCTAATGTTGCTGTTCCTCTTTTGATTTATTTTTTTCTTCAACTCACCAATTTACCCATCATTACTTTATTAACACTATTGTTACAAAGGGAAAGAAGGTGTCAAGGTTACAAAGGAAGGCCATCCATCTGAGGAGACAGCATCACTTTAGATCTTAGGAAGCAGTGAGCATCTGATGGGGTCTTTGGGGAAATAAGAAAAGAGAATAGTCCAATAAAGAGAAAGACGAACATAGAGAAGCAAAAAGGCAAAAAGACAGCCTACAAGATTCATTATCTACCTGGAACCATAATAAAGGGCTAAGTGAAGTCATGATTTCATCCTGTCAGAGATTATAAGGTCTCTGGGAAAAGAGATGGAGAAAGAATCAATTCTTTTCTTTCGTTTTTTTTTGTTTGTTTGTTGATTTGTTTTTTGAGACAGAGCCTCAAGCTGTCGCCCTTGGTAGAGTGCTGTGGCATCACAGCTCACAGCAACCTCCATCTCCTGGGCTCAAGTGATTCTCCTGCTTCAGCCTCCCAAGTAGCTGGGACTACAGGCGCCCACCTCAACGCCTGGTTATTTTTTGGTTGCAGCGTCATTGTTGTTTGGCGAGCCCGGCCTGGATTCGAACCTGCCAACTCAGGTGTATGTGGCTGGCGCCTTAGCCGCTTGAGCCACCGGCGCCAAGCCAAAAGAACTAATTCTTCAGAGACTTACTAGGGTCAGAATAAATGAGTGGAATTAGAGAGCCAGTGACAGAAGTGAGGTAACAACTGGTGTAGGTTTTGGCCAGTGAACGGAGGTGGCAATAACATCATGGGGTTGCCATTTATTGAATCACAGCTACTGCACACCAGGAACCATGTTAGGCTCTCTACCTAATGATTCCTAATCTTTGCAACAACCCTGGCATTATTATTATCCCAATTTCACAGAGGAGGACGTTGAGGCCACCAGGATAATTAGCTTGCCCTGATTGCGCAGCCAGCAAGTCAGGTCAGGGGAGGGACCCAAGTCTGCCAGGCTCTGAAGTCAGAGTGTTTTCCACATTCCTACTTACCAGTGTTACAGTTTGCACAAAGGGGTTGAGTGAGAGTGACTTGGAAGTTTACAAGTTCCCAGAGAGGGTTAAAGAACAATAAGAAGATTCATGTTTGAGCAGCATATTTAAAGTTTTATAGGACAATTATTGAATCCTGCCCCTTAGGATTTCCAGGGATGGAAAGGAGAAAAGAACTATGATGGGAGGTGATTTTGACTGGGGGCTTTCTTTGAGGGAGGAAACTGGCAGATGGAGTCAGGCCCTATGGTGGGTCCTAAGCATCAGTCCTGTAGTTGGGGTGGACCTGGGCCCTGATGTCGCAGACCATGGTAAGAGGCCAGGACCTGCTCTTGGTTTCTCTGCTGGGAGCTCTGCACACCCTGGAGCCTGGTAGCCTGACCCATCTCAGCAGGACAGGTTTCCCGGAAGCCCATGGCTGCCTGCTGCTTGCTCTGGAATGCTTGCTCTCTCTGCAGCATCGTGCTGCCTCCATCTGGGCCTCCTCCTTTGCCTGCTTCAGTTGCCTGGCCTTCCTCTTCCTGGCACCTGCCACCTTCTCAGCCACGTGCTTCTGGCTTGCAGAACTCATTAATGGCCAACGCTGTTTCCTCTTTTGATTTATAACTATGGAGAATGAGGGATTAGTTCACATACAAAGGCTGTTTGGAACATATCCAGCCACATTTGTCTCTATTTTTCATAGTACTTGGCTGGATACATTCCGGACAGCCCTCCTATATCATCCAAACAACCTTCTCCCCACCCTATTCCCTTCATAATCATATAGCACTTTCTGTTTAGACTAATTCTCTTTCCTTCTAAATAAAATAAAAATAAATCTGTTGATTATCTCTGTTGCCTTAAGTAACATAAATACATCTTTACTTTTTTGTTCCATCAGCTGTTGACAGTAGTTTTGACTCACTATTTTGTAGGACAAAGATATCATCACTTTTACCTTTCCTTTTTGGCTTCCCTTCCCTCCTTCTATCTGCTAAACATTTGCTTTAAATGCTCAGTGTCAATAATATTTATATCCTGGGCGGCGCCTGTGGCTCAAGGAGTAGGGTGCCAGTCCCATATGCCGAAGGTGGCGGGTTCAAATCCAGCCCTGGCCAAAAACCACAAAATAATAATAATAATAATAATAATATTTATATCCTAATTTTCTAACCATAATTAGGTCTTCTATGTTTTGCCTATAGGTTTGTTCTGAAAGTTTAAATTCAGTAAATAGTGTTTACATTTTGTGACAATATAAGTATTGTTTACTGCAGAGCCATGAAATGTCCTATAATTGATTTCATTTCTTTTAGCTTTTCATAGAGTTTCAAACTGCCTTTCTTCCTCTCCTTCCCCTTTTCCTCTTTATTTTTTTCTTCTTATCAGTACCTGTCCTGGTCATTTCCTCAAGTTTGCTTCCAATTCTCTAGGAAGGGCATCAATCTCCTATTTTCTGAGGACGTGTCACACAGAGCCCTGCCCTCCTGCCACATAGCCAGCAGCTATGGTATTTCTTCCTTGCACTGATGCCCTGGGCCGGGCAGCCTTTCTCCCGCCATCCCTTCCTCTTGCTCGTCCTTCCTTCCTCTCTTTTTCTTCTTTATGTATGCTCTCATTTTGTTGCACCACATCTTTAGTGATTTCTCAAGAAGGCATGAGTGGTATGTAGATTTTGAGTCCCTGGTGTCTGGAAATGTCATTGTTCTACCCTCACATTTGAGTGGTAATTTGGAAATAAAAATTTTGGTTGAAAATTCCTTTTCTTGGCAGTGCCTGTAGCTTAGTGGGTAGGGCGTCAGCCACATACACCAAGGCTCGTGGGTTCGAACCCAGCCAGGGCCAGCTAAAATCAACAATGACAACTGCAACAAAAAAATAGCCGGGTGTTGTGGCGGGCGCCTGTAGTCCCACCTACTTGGGAGGCTGAGGCAAGAGAATCGCTTAAACCCAAGAGTTAGAGGTTTCTGTGAGCTGTGACGCCACAACACTTTACCAAGGGTGACATAGTGAGACAAAGAAAGAAAGAAAGGAAGGAGGGAGGGAGGGAAAGAAAAGAAAGAAAGAAAGAAAATTTTTCAGGATCTGGATATACTGTTATTCAGACATTAGACTAATTCTCTTTCCTTCCAACACCTTTCAATGAAATTTTTATTCTATAATCCTATCTTTAATTTCCAATAATCATACTTACCCTGTGATTGCTACTTTTCTTTTTTTGTTTTGTTTTTTGTTCATTTGGTTTTTGAGACAGGGTCTCACTCACTCACCCTGGGGTTGAGTGCTGTGACATCCTAGCTCACAGCAACCTCCAACTCCTGGGCTCAAGCAATCTTGCCTCAGCCTCCCCAGTAGTTGGGACTACAGGTGCCCTCCGCAACACCGGCTATTTTTAGAGACGGAGTCTTGCTCTTGCTTTCGTAGCATCCTGTCCTTGCTTAGAGCTGCAACACCTTCTCTAATCTCTCTGAAGATTCCAATTAAATATTTAAATTTTCTTCTATCCTATATTTCCCAAATTATTTCTCTTTCTTATAGAGCACTCCCCCCACCTCCGCTTATCTTTGCCTTTTTGTCATGCTAGAGGCTTTTGTAAAACATCTGATGATATTTGTTTTTTCATATTTAAAAGGGAGCCAGGCTGATCATTTGGCAAATTTCATTTCATTTCACTTGGGCAGGGAACCAGCATCAAATGGGGAACTCTAAGCAATAGAAGTGGAAGTCCGTCCAGGTGTAGTGGCTCACGCCTGTAATCCCAGCACTCTAGGAGGCCGAGGTGGGTGGATAGCCTGAGCTCAGGAGTTTGAGACCAGCCTGATCAAGACCCCATCTCTGCCAAATAGAAAAACTAGTGGGCACCTTAGTCCCAGCTACTCGAGAGGCTGAGGCAAGAGGGTTGCTAGAGCCCAAGAGTTTGAGGTTGCTATGAGCTACGATGCCATGGCACTCTACCCAGGGCACAGAGTGAGACTCTGTCTAAAACAAAACAAACAAACAAAAAAAAAATGGTAGAAGCCCCTAGAACAGTGGTTCTCAACCTTCAGAATGCCACAACCCTTTAATAGTTCCTCATGTTCTGGTGACCCCCAACCATGAAATTATTTTCATTGCTACTTCATAACTGTAATTTTGCTACTGTTATGAATCATCATGTAAATATCTGATATTCAGGATGTATTTAGGTGATCCCTGTGAAAGGGTCGTTCAACCCCCAAAGGGGTTGCAAGGCACAGGTTGAGAACTGCTGCCCTAGAACCTTCCACTGGGGCTGAACCCTTGGCTGCCCTGTGTGTTGTGTTGGGATTTGATTTTTCCATACACTATTGGCCAGTCCTCTTTCAGCCGTCTCCTGCCTCTTCTCCACTCTCCAACCCTATGGTCTCTGGGAGGCCTGAGTGGGCCTGTGGCCCTGCTGGGATAACTTACAACCTTCCCAGTCGCTTCCTCCTCTGGGCTCACTGTCCTTCCAGCTTCTTCAGTGACCACGCCTCTCTTCATTTCCCAGCTCTTTTGTATTTTCAGGTGGATTCCCTCCTGCTCTCTTCATCTTTAGGGAATATTCTTTTCTGTTGTTGTTGTTGTTGCAGTTTGGCCGAGGTCTGGTTCGAACCTGCCACCCTCGGTATATGGGGCCGGTGCCCTACTCACTGAGCCACAGGCACTACCCTAGGGAATATGCTTTATTTCTATTTCTATTTTATTTATTTATTTATTTTTGAGGCAGAGTTTTACTTTGTTACCCTTGGTAGAGTGCCATGGCATCACAGCTCATAGAAACCTTAAACTCTTGGGCTTAAGCGATTTTCTTGCTTCAGCCTCCTGAGTAGCTGGGACTATAGGCACCTGCCACAATGCCCAGCTACTTTTAGGGGCGGGGTCTTGCTCTGGCTCAGGCTGGTCTTGATCTTGTGAGCTCAGGCAGTCTAGCCACCTCTGCCTCCCAGAGTGCTGGGATTTACAGGCATAAGTTACCGTGCTCAGCTTTATTTCTATTTTAGTGGGGTCAGGAAGGACAAAAGTATGAAGCCAATAGTCTGTCTTTGAGTGGAAATTTTCAATTCCCTCTTAGTATGTCTGTTTTACCTTTTACAGAATGAGGATCATTCTGATATAGGAAAATGAAACAAATTAAGAATTCAGAATCGGGTGGAGCCTGTGGCTCAAGTAGTAGGGTGCCAGTCCCATATGTCGGAGGTGGCGGGTTCAAACCTAGCCCTGGCCAAAAAAAAATAAAGAATTCAGAATCATAATAAAATCCTCTCCCTCTGGGAAATGAAGGCTCCTGAAATCTGAGGGGCTCTTCCCTCTCTGTTGGGCTGCTTTTGTTTTTTCACCTGGATTCCTCATTTCAGACAAGTTACCCCTGTCAGAGACCTTGGGTCCCTCATTCCCAAATGTAATTCATGTCTCTATCCTGTGAATTCTCAATCCAGCACATTCCTAGGATTCACAGTTCTAGCCCCATGACTGTCTTTGTTCAGTGGTTCTGGTCCACCATTTAGTTCTAGGCAGTTTCTTTTCCACTATTGCAGCAGCCTCCTAACTGGTCCTGCCTACCCTCCACTAACCTAGCTTCCATAGGCTCTAAATTCAGACTTGATTATCTAATTTACATCAAAAGAGAAACATTTTAACTCAATGTGTATCACCTCTGTGGAGAGCTATCTGCAATTATAACTCCACCTGCTCTTGGACTTGGAATTCCATTTCTAGGACATCATCCTGCATACGGACTTGTATGTGGACAAAATGACATAGGTATCCAGTTATTTATGGCAGCATTGTTTATAAAAGCAAAAGATTGTAGACAACCCAAATCACTATTAGAGAGACTTGCTAATAAATAAGTTAAAATACACTCACACAATGGAATATTATGTAGTCACAAAAAATGAAAAAAATTTTGATTACTGATAAGAAGCAATACCTAAAATTAAGTAAAAACTGAAGAATGCAGAATATGGCAAGCACATGTAACATTTATGTAAAAAAGAAGAAAAATAATATGTTTATCTTCTTGTCTACACATAAAAATTCCTAGAAGGAATTTCACATGCCGAAACCTGGTGACTGTCTTCGAAGTCAGTTTGATGAAAATATTTCAAATTATATATAAAACCTGCACATTGTACCCCATGATTGCATTAATAGACACAGCTATGATTGAATTAAAAAAAATTCCTAGAAGGTTCCAACAATGTCCACTGAGTCCAAATAAGGGTACAAGTGTGGGTGGATAGGCTGAGAGAGACATTTTCACTATACCCTCTTGTACCTTTTGGATTTATGGAGGAATGAATTTGTGGTCCATTTTAAGTAAATAAAATTTGAACCTCCCCCTTTATATTATCCCAATTTAGTTTTTTAAAGCATGCATATTATACTAAATTATAATACAATCTGTATGTTAACCTATATATGTTACAATATTCTTATGTATTCTTACATATATTTTCATGTAACACAATCTTTTAATATGAAATATGTATATCTACTATATATATACTTTTTTTTTTTTTTTTTTGCAGTTTTTGGCCGGGGCTGGGTTTGAACCCGCCACCTCCGGTATATGGGGCTGGCGCCCTACTCCTTTGAGCCACAGGCACTGCCCCATATACTCTGTTTTAAGTTCTTCGTATAAAGGAATCTGAAAAGGAAGCATGAAAATGTTAACTGACTGTTATTTATGGGTAGTTGGCATACGAGTGATTTAATTTTATTTTATTTTTGAGACAGAGTCTCACTATGTCGCACTCGATAGAGTACTGTAGCATCACAGCTCACAGCAACCTCAAACTCTTGGGCTTAAGGGATTCTCTTGCCTCAGTCTCCCAAGTAGCTGGGACTACAGGTGCCCGCCACAATACGGGGCTATTTTTTGTTGTAGTTGTCATTGTTGTTTAGTGGGCACGGACCGGGTTCGAACCCGTCAGCCTCACTGTTATGTTGCCAGAGCTATAACCACTGGGCGCAGAGCCCATACGAGTGATTTTAATTTTCTTCTTTATCCTATTTCTGTTTCTCCCCCCATTTTTTTCATGATAAACATATGTTGTTTCTAATAGTCTGTAAAATAAAATAGTGTCTGCTGAGTAGGTAACTAACGCCTGGACCAAGGGCAGCGGTGGCGGGGACACGTGCAGACCGGCGTGGTGAGAGGGGGCGCAGACGTCAGGCCGGCGGGTGGCGGTGGCCGCCGCGCTGCCAGGCAGCCTGAGGTGGAGCCTGGTGCGCAGGCGCTGACCCGGCTCGGCAGCCCGCTGACCCGCGGTCGGGCCGTAAGGTCCCTCCCGGCCAGCCGACTGCAGTGCCCTCGATGCGGGCTGGGACATTGCAGAGCAGAGAGAAGGCTGGGCCCGTGGCTGGGTAGGAGCCCAACTGGTCTAGTCGCCTGCACGGGTAGGTGCGGCAGGGGAGACGATGGACGCCTTCCAAGAAGATAGCTTCGCGCTGTCCTGTATTTTTTTTTTAAGACAGAGTCTCAAGCTGTTGCCCTAGGTAGAGTGTCTGTGGAATCATAGCTCACAGCAACCTCCACCTCTTGGACTCAAGCGATCCTCTTTGTCTCAGTGTTTCTACTTTAAATAGAGACAAGGATCTTGCTTTTGCTCAGGCTGGTTTCGAACTCATGAACTCAAGCAATCCACTCCACCTCGGCCTGCCAGAGTGCGAGGATTATAGGTGTGAGCCACCACACTTGGCCTCTGATGCAGAATTTGATGCTGCGTTTGGATATTTAGAAGACAGCTTCATGGATGATGAGTTCCAGTTGTTACAGAGAAATTTCATGGACAAGTACTATCAGGAATTTGAAGACAGAGAAGAGAATAAATTCACCTATACACCTATTTTCAATGAATACATTTCTTTGATAGAAGAATGCTTTGAAGAACAGCTGCTGGAGCGGATTCCTGGATTTAACATGGCAGCTTTCACAACAACATTACAACACCATAAGGATGAAGTGGCTGGTGACATGTTCAACATGCTGCTCACATTTACGGATTTTCTGGCTTTAAAGAAATGTTTCTGGACTACAGAGCAGAAAAAGAAGGCTGGGGATGGACTTAAGCAGTGGTTTTGTGGCCACTTCACGGTGCAAATCATCTTCTGTGCCAACTTCCCAGAACGATCTACAGCACTAGATCCTACGTCCAGCCAATGAATTGGATCATTCTTTATGTCACCAGCCCAGGGGACTAACAGGCTCAGCTAATGATAACAGAATACATCTTGGAAAGACTGACTCCATCCTGCATTCATGTTAAGTATTGATGGGTCAAAACCAAAATGACCTAACCCTACAGGACTTGGCATGTCAGGCATTCCACCCAGGGTACCACTTCCCCAGCATCCATGTTGGTGTGTCAACAGTAGGGCATAACCCACCATCATGGGCCTATTTGTCCAGCAAGCTTTGCGTGAATTTTTTGTGCACTCACAACTCTTTTTCACCTGGGTCAGAGTTTCGGCCCATCACTGGGGGGGTTTGAGTATTTATTTAGGGTGTTACTCAAGCTAATTGCCCATCTTGAGATTTTTGAAACTCCTATGATTACAGCTTGCCCTGGCTATAGGAATCAGCAGAAAGAGAAGTCCCTTACCTGAAAGCTACCTGTAAAAATCAACTCCCTAGTATTAACATTTGCAGTCCTAGTCTCCCTATGTCTTCTACTGGTCCTAATATAGTCCTACTATTTCTGGAAGTCTCTTTTAAGCATTATTTTTGAAAAAAATATATATATATATATTTTGGTAGAGACAGAGTCTCACTTTACTGCCCTTGGTAGAGTGCCGTGGCGTCACACGGCTCACAGCAACCTCCAGCTCTTGGGCTTATGTGATTATCTTGCCTCAGCCTCCGGAGCAGCTGGGACTACAGGCACCCGCCACAACGCCTGGCTATTTTTTTTGTTGCAGTTCAGCCGGGGCTGGGTTTGAACCCGCCACCCTCGGTATATGGGGCCGGCGCCCTACTCACTGAGCCACAGGCGCCACCCTGAAAAAATATTTTTATGGATGAAATACTCAGGCTAAGCTAGTGGACATGATCTGGAAACTTCCATGATTACCCACTTAAAGATCAAAGTATTCAGCGGTGCCTGTAGCTCAGTGGGTAGGGTGCTAGCCACATACGTTGAGGCTGGCGGGTTCGAACCCGGCCTGGGCCAGCTAAAACAATGACAACTGCAATGACAACAGCAACAACAAAATAGCCAGGCATTGTGGTCACTACTGTAGTCCCAGCTACACAGAAGGCTGAGGCAAGAGAGTCACTTGAGCCCAAGAGTTTGAGTTGGCTATGAACTGTGACACCTTAGCATTCTACCCAGGGTGACAGCTTGAGTGAGACTCTGTCTCAAAAAAAAAAAAAAAAAAAGATCAAAGTATTATATGCTGTGTGCTTGGTTGTTTGTGCTGTGTAGGCAAAAATGCTTTCTATGTTGGCATTCATTCTTATTTTACCGGGCACTGATGATTGTGTGCTATGTGCTAGAAATTGAGTAAAAGGTATCCTGTTTTTATAGCATGTTAAATGTGTTTGTGCATGTTTGCTGAAAATCCTTTCTGTATAAACCAGTTTGTTAGGTTTTTCTGTTGGATAGAAACTCAAATCTCTTTCTGTCAAAATCTCTCCTACCAAGATGGTATTCTGTTAGTCTCATTCAGCATGGCTAGGGGGTGGTAAACAGTTTTGATAGTCATCTTTCTACTTTGGTTTAATACAATGCTTTAGAATATTACTTATTCTTTCTAGAGATGTCTGTCACATCTCTAGAAAAAAGGAAAACATAGTAATTCAATTCCAGTGAATACCCTTGCTTTTTTTTAAGTAAATATGAGTCTGTGCTGACTTTTCACTGGGTATTCTGGTTTTAAAGGATCAGCTACTTGGGAGGCTGAGGCAAGAGAATCACTTACGCCCAAGAGTTGGAGGTTGCTGTGAGCTGTGACGCCATAGCACTCTACCGAGGGCGACAAAGTGACACTCTGTCTCAAAAAAAAAAAAATCAATAAAAAGTTAGGCTCAGCGCCTGTAGCTCAAGCGGCTAAGGCGCCAGCCACATCCACCAGAACTGGCAGGTTCAAATCCAGCCTGGGCCTGCCAAACAATGACAACTACAACCAAAAAATAGCCAGGAGTTGTGGCGGGTGCCTGAAGTCCCAGCTACTTGGGAGGCTGAGGCAAGAGAATCGCTTAAGCCCAAGAGTTTGAGGTTGCTGTGAGCTGTGATGCCATGGCCCTCTTCCCAGGGTGACAGTTTGAGGCTCTGTCTCAAAAAAAAAAAAAAGGATCAGCTATGTGAGTAAGCTATGTGTTTTTCTGTACTGATATGTTACTTATTAAATACTTTTGTACCAGGAGTAAACAACAACAAAAAAATATTGTCTGCTCCCCTCCGCTGCATCAACCACAGGATCAAGCTTAGTGTCTTCATGATGCATTCCCATCCTCCCCCACACTGCAGGACCAGTGGTTTCTGAACATGCCCTCTTGGTTGTTCTCTGTTGTCTCACAGAAATGCGACCCAGCCTTCACTGTCCAGCTCAAGTATCGCCCCCTTCCAGATAGAATCAATGGCTCCTCCCTTTGGGCCCAGGTAACTAGATGTTCCCCTCTGGCCTGGATTCCTGATATATGTGGACTTTGCCTTCTGAGTTCCCCGATGCTATGGTCATCCCAGCCCTAGCTCACAATGAGTACCAGCAAGTGTGGGCTGAATGGCCATGGCCTTTGCTTCCTTCATCTTCTATGAGATGACTGAATTAAGAGAGTTACAGTTGGCCACAGTCCTCGCTTTGCCTCGGTGTCTTCTTTCCTTGTGTTGAAGTTTCCGAGGTGTGCCTTTGGTGTTCTGCCTGACATGGGTGCAGTCCTTGTTCCTGGCTGGTGGGGCCCTCTTAGTGACGTTGTTCAGACAGAGCTGTATCTTGCAAACCAAGGATGGGTAAGGACATGGCCCCAGCAGTCTAGTAGGAGGGGAAGGGACTTTGGGGGATGGCTGGTTTGCCCAGAGGAAAGGGGAGGGGGTCCTTTTCTAGCATCCGATCAGTCCCTTAAAGAACATGGGACTGGAACACCAGGGATCTTCCTGAGTCTTGCCTGCCCCTATCTAAAGGGAAATTGGGCAGGAGGAGAGGAGACAGGAGCAGGAGGAGTGACTGAAGCAGGCTCCATCCCAATCTCATCCTTGGCTAGAGGATTTGAGACTATTGCTTGCCTTTTGGCAGATTCATGTGGAAGAACAGAGTTGGCAGAGAATCCTATTCCTTCCCAATTTCCCGGCATGCAAAGACCCAGTGATTCACAGATTCACTGCCTCCACCTCTGTCTCTCACCCAAGCCCTGCTCCCAATCTGCGTGGAAGTTGAGCCTGAAGGAAATGAAAGAAAGGCCCCAGTGTCAAATTCCTTTCATGTCCATATATAAGTATGCTTTCTCTTAAGCCCTGGCTTATGAGAAACTAATAGAGATGCTCCCCTAATCCAGCTGCTGTTGCTTTCAACCTTATCCTTATTCCCAAGGAGATTTACCAAGGGGACAAATGCCAACCTGAGGACTTAGGCACCTGGCCCCATTTTCAGCAACACCCCCAGATGCAGGCTACACTTGGACATAGGAGACACATGTCTCTGCACGGACGCAGGTAGTCTCTAACAACGTCAAGTCTATTAAAAGATTACCCATGCTCAAAATCCTGCCATTGATAAGCAATAATGGCTGATATTTACTGAGTACTTACTATGTGCCAGGTGTCTTTTGAATGCTTTCCCTGAGCCAAGGAAAAGCACGCACTCCTGGCTGGCAAACGCTATAGCTGTGGGGTCCTTCCCAACACTACAGCATTCCTAGTTTTCTTTTCAGACTCTCAGGGAACGACTTACCAAACTTCTATTTGCTACAGAATTGCTTGAGGAAAGTATTTAAAATGATTCTTAGAGTTCACCCCCAACCCCCACCAGCAGTTCTAACTGTGGAGGTCTGTGGTAGGGTCCAGGATTCTGCATTGTTAGTAAACCCCCAACTAATTCTTTCATACAGGTATTGACCAGGCCCAACCCTGCTTAGCTTCCAAGAACAATCAAGATCAGGTTCATTCAGGTTGGTATAGCTGTAGACAACCCCCATATAATTCTAAAGCAGGGGGTTCCAGCTCTGAGGAACCTGCTCTATAAATGATCACGGAAGTGTCTGTCCCAAGCCCTTACTCAGGGAAAGGGCCCATAAACATCAACCTTTTTTATCTCACGACACACTTGACCCTATGGTTAAACTTCTATAGCACACTTAAATTACACACTTAAATTTAAAAAATTAAATTTTTTTTGATCAAAAAAAAGTTAAAAAAAAAAAAAGAATATACTTACCATGCTTTGAACTTCTTTTTTAAATTTATTTTATTTTTTTTGCTTTGAACTTCTTTTGAAACTAATTTAATTTAAATAATTTACCTTTAAAATTTATCTTTAATTTAATTAATCTTTAAAATTTTAGCAGCACATTTAAGATCTTCTCACAGCACACCAATATGCTGTGGCACACTGGTTGAAAATCACTGATCTAGGGTGGCGCCTGTGGCTCAGTCGGTAAGGCGCCGGCCCCATATACCGAGGGTGATGGGTTCAAACCCAGCCCCAGCCAAACTGCAACCAAAAAATAGCCGGGCGTTGTGGCAGGGGCCTGTAGTCCCAGCTACTCGGGAGGCTGAGGCAAGAGAATCGCTTAAGCCCGGGAGTTGGAGGTTGCTGTGAGCTGTGTGAGGCCACGGCACTCTACTGAGGGCCATAAAGTGAGACCCTGTCTCTACAAAAAAAAAAAAAAAAAAACAAAGAAAATCACTGATCTGAAGGGATAAATGAATGAGCATCCCTTTATTCCTGATTTTGCCGTTCTAGTCTCTCTCGGGGGGTTAATATGTTATAAAATGCAATTGGCCAGGCACAGTGGTTCACACCTGTAATCCTAGCACTCTGGGAGGCCAAGGTGGGTGGCTTGCTGGAGCTCAGGAGTTCCATCAAGATCAGCCTGAGCAAAATGCAAGACCCCATCTCTACTAAAAATAGAAAAACTAGCCGGCATTGTGATGAGCGCCTGTACTCAGGAGGCTGAGGCAAGAGGATCACTTGAGCTCCAGAGTTTGAGGTTGCTATGAGCTAGGACGCCACAGCACTCTGCCCAGAACGACAGAGTAAGACTCTGTCTCAATCATTCAGTCAATCAATCAATCAATCAATCAAGTGCAATAGAAGATTTCACAGGCTGAAAATGTGTCCTTTTGTCTTCTGAGGGTCCAGGCTGCTGCTCCTGGGATTCACTCCTTAGACAAAGAAGGAAGGAGGGGGAGAGGGCACCTCTTGAGAGCTTGGCAGACGCCTGGGGCTGCACCTATGTTTCCAGACCAAGTTGCTGCTCTCTGAGCTGCAGTCATAAAACAGAGCTCGCCCCCCCCCCGTCCCCCACCCCACCAACCTGTGGCAAACAACCATCTGTCTTCTTTGTTGAAAATGCAGATTCCTGGCCCCTACTCTGATTTATTGAATTAGAAGGGGTGAGAGGGGACAGGGCCCAGAAATCTGCCCTCTCATTCAAGCACCCCAGTCATCCCTTGTGTACATAAATGTTTAAGAAATCTTGTTCTAGAAGGTGGACTTCAGAGTATCACAGATCTGGATTCAATTGTCAGGTCTGCCGCAAAGTAGTTAATCCTCACAGCAAGACCACTCAAATGGGGAGAAAATGCATGCCAAGTACCTGCCACCTAGGAAATACAGGACACGCCCAGCCTAGTGGTGACGAGAGAGATGTATAAATAAACCTTCTCTGGGAGGGAAGAAATGTGGGCCAGTTAAGAACGCTGAGCATTACTCATGCAGTGGCAAACACTGAGCAGCTTCAAAACAATTCTGACTTTCCATTTCCTCTGGGCTGAGCTTAGTGAAGCTTTCAAAGGTGACTAGGTCTTTTCCGATACTCAGGTATGAGCCACCCCAAGTTGGGGTCAGGTGTTATAAACAAAATATAATGCAGTTTGGGCTCCTTCCACACCCCCAGCTGAGCCCTCCATCCATAGCTCCCCTCCCATTTCCCCTCGACTTTACATTCCCAAACCCCTCACTGAAAGGCCCTCTTGGCAAACCTTGGGTCTGCCAAAGTCCCTGGGACCTTCAGCCTCACAGCCAGGAATCTCCAAGCCCTTCCTTCTCCTTGGCTCTCCCTGTCTGGTGATCCAAGGAAATGCCAGAGCTTTTGAAATGTTGCCACCGGTCATAATGGGTTAGTGCCCTCCGGAAACGGTCCCCAACTCTGCTGAGAGCCTGCCAGGCGACTCGGTGACTTCCCGCTTTCAGCATATACAATGGGCACAGGCAGAACAATGCTGAGTGGGAAAAACATCCCGCCTGTCCACAGGCTCACATCCTCCTGGGACCCCACCCCTCTGTGGACTCCCAGAAGCTGGGAGGGAGGGGAGAGGTGTGCAGAGAGGGCTGGAGGATAGAGGAGGAAGCAACAGAGGGGAAGGGGTGGCACAACCAAATTTCCCCACTTTGGCTGTTTTCTGAACCAGCTGGGTGAGTCAGATTAGAAGTAAAATCTGCTTATTCTGGCAGATAAGCAGCCCCGGGCCACTGCTCTGACCCTAGAATAGATTAAAACCTGAGTTGACAAATAAAGCAATTCTGAATCAGTGATGGCTGTGCAGCACAGGGGGTGATGCAGGCAGGCGTACCTGGGAGGAGGCCTGCTTTGACACTTAACCACATCAAGGCATTTGACCTCCCAGGCCTCAGTTTCCACATCTATTGCCTGGGGTAATTGTGCGTGTCCTAGGTACCTCTCGGGATGTGAAGGAACATGGGCTACGGTGCATGAAAGCACCTCAATAATTAAAAAGGAATCATTACCCTAACAGAGCAAATGGGCAGAGGTCATTTTGTTTTTTTCCCAAATTAATCAAGGACCCTTTATTGATCGGCTGAGCCGAGAGCAGCCTCAAAGTCTCTTGACCCCTAAAAGCGGGGGTGGAAACCTTTTATAAAAGGGGCTTTCAGTGGGGGAGGGGGAATCTTAGTGCAAGCTAAATTGACAAGAACCAATACCTGTTAAGGGGACTCCTTACAAGGGGAAGCTGGGGGTTTGCAGTTATTACTAAACTCTTTCAGCTGAGCTTCCCATCTTCAAGGGGGAGTGTTGAAAGCTCCCAGCAAGATGGAGTTGGGGCATAACATTCCCCCCTGGTCTGATATCCAAGTCAAACCCTTGACTCTTGGTCTGAGGCCTGCTTCCCTACCCCTACTTAATATGGGGGTCGGGGTTGTAGACATAACCAACAATCAAAAGCTGAATCTGGTTGAGTTACATGTAAAGATGATGCATACTGTAGCAAAGGTGTTACAATGGGTTGTTCAATTGTGCAAGTGGCCCCACTGGTCTTAGGTGGCTCCTGGGCAGCACAATTAACTATATTGGCCCAGCCTGTACAGGAAAGAAATCAAGATTTTAATAGTCTTAGCTTGAGAGGGTTTTCTCCTGGAACCATTGTCCAGTGAGCTCTGTCGTCTTCTCTGGTCTTCTTCATATTTGGCCTGGGAGAGGTCACAGCCTAAAATTAGAAGGCATGGCCATCTTCATCCAGACACCTTACAGCCTAAACCCAAGACGAAGATTGAACAGACACCGAAAACCCAGACACAGGCGTGCAAACTAGGCAGTTTGAATTTCTAGACAGTTTGGATTGAGGTAGGTCTGGTTGGGTGGGTGGGTGATTGGAGGACTTCCTGAAAAGAAGTAACTGTTTCCATACTTAGGTTGTGTATATTTGGGCAGCCTGTTGGGCATGGAGGTTATGAGGGCGTTAAGGCCTCCCTGGACCCCTTGGCACCAGCATTGGGGTAGGGCTACTTGGTATCAAAAGAACTAAGGACACAGGGAGTGTTCATGGAGTTGATCAAAGAAGGCTTCCTGGAGGAGGGGAGTCTGAGGCATGTTTGAAAGAAGAAGAAATACAAAACACTAAAGTGAGAACAGACACGATGATATGAAATTTGGGAGCAGGGACAACACACGGAGGACATTAGGACCCACCTTCATTGTAGAGACAGGAGCACCAAGTCTCAGCGAGGGAAGGGAACTTGCCCAAGGCCTGGTGACTGAACTGGAGCAGGCGCTTCAGGGGAAGTTGGAAGAGCAAGGCCAGGAAGAGTGAACATGAACAGACCCAAAGGTGCAAAGGCTTGAGGGAGAAGGTGGCTGCAGGGGAAGGCAGGCCCTGGGTCTAGCAGCAAGACTGCAGAGTGTGCAGGGAGGAGTCAGGGCTGGGGCCCACAGGGCTTGGGCCCCTCACTGGGGAGTGGGAACAACCCCTTAGAGATGCCAGTTGGACAGTCAATACGATATCCCGAAGCCTCTCTGGAGCCCCTCTGCATCATGCAACACCTGGGGTTGGGTTGGGGGGGTAGTAGAGTTAGGAGTTAGTAAATAGAATTGGCTATACCCTACAACTATAAATAAGCATCAAGTCTAAAGGGTTCAGAGCTTAAGGCAGCAGAGTACCCTCAAAGTGTCATGCTGGCTGCTGAGTGGAAGGGAAGGCAGGGAGCTGGGCTGGCGAGGGTGGGTTCCAGCAGGTTCCAAAGTAGCAGATGGTTCATGTTTATATCGATTCATTCATAAGTATAACCCTAGAGGTGGAGGTCCAACTCAGTTTACCAGCTTGCAAAACAGGCAGGGGCTGCAGGGGCTGAGGAAGGGGTGGGGAAGGAGGTGAAGTTGCCTCTGGGCAACACCAGAGCCCACGTTGAAGCCATGGTTATTGCAAACTTCTCTCTCCTGAACTTCACTGTGGGTTCCTTGAGGAGAGAACATGGTTTACTTATTCTGAATCTTCAATGTTTCACAGAGTGAGCTAAGGAGATTTTTAAAATAAATGTCTATTAAATTATTTTATTTTATTTTTTAAATAGAGACAGAGTGTCAAGCTATCACCCTGGGTAGAGTGCTGTAGCATCACAGCTCACAGCAACCTCAAACTCTTGGGCTTAAGCGATTCTCTTGCCTCAGCCTCCCAAGTAGCTGGGACTACAGGTGCCTGCCACAACGCCTGGTTACATTTTAGAGACGGAGTCTTGCTCTGGCTCAGGCTGGTCTGGAACTCGTGAACTTAAGCAATTTACCTGCCTCAGCTTCCCAGAGTACTAGGATTATAAGCATGAGCCACTGTGCCCGGCTCTACTTTTTCTTTTCCTTTTTTTTTTTTTTTTAATTTTAGGCAGATATCTGAATGCTTTTCATGTACTAATTAATTTAATTCCCACACACATCCTATGATCACCCCATTTTGCAGATGGGGAAATGGAGGCACAGAAAAACTGCATTATGTAGCTGAGGTCACACAACTAGGATATGGTGGTCCAGGATCCAGGCTGAAGCAGCTGGGTACAGCAGTGCCTCTATTGCTTGTGAATCCCAGCCTCTCTCTTTGCCCCTTGCCCAACCCCTACCCCACCTCACTCCACCTCCTCTTGTATGGTAAAGCTGGGCATTCAATTCCAAGGATCTCGGGTAGCTAAGGGTAATCACCCAAGTCATCTGCCAAAGACAGGAAACAGTACTGGGCCCTAACCCTTGGCCCCATCTCCTCTTCCCCACGGTGGCTCTCTTACCCTCATCAGCTTTAACAATCTCAGATTAGTTCATTCCTACACCCTAGAATCAGTCCCAGGTCCTGCAAGGCCTCAAAGCCAGTTGCAAGGCTGAGAGGATGCCCCAGAAATCCTTGAATTAAGGGGGAGGGTGGTGGTTTGCCACATTATTCTTGGCTTCTCTGAGGCATGTGTTTCATTTGCCAGTTATACCTGACTGCCCCACATGGCAAAGAGGAGAGGCCTAAGGATTAGGCCAGATGCAGATCTGGCTGCCTCTTCCTCAGTAACCTGGCAAAATTTCTCAGGGGCAGTGGTGCCCCTGGTGCCAGCACCTGCTTGAATGCTTCCAGGGATGGCGTGCTCACTACCTCTGGAGGCAGCTGATCCACCTGTGACCCAATGCCGTTTATCACAAATTCTCTTTCCATGTTTACTTCCCTAAGTACATTTAAAGTTCTGTGGAGACAAAACTTCAAAAAATCTTGCAAAAATCTTTTAAGTAGAGGCTTAGCACCTATAGCATAGTGGTTAGGGTGCTGGCCATGTACACCCAGGCTGGCAGATTCAAACACAGCCCAGGCCAACTAAACAACAATGACAACTGCAACAACAACAAAAAAATAGCCAGGCGTTGTGGCAGGCGCCTGTAGTACCAGCTACTTGGGAGGCTGAGGCAAGAGAATCACTTGGGCCCAGGAGTTGGAGGTTGCTGTGAGCTGTAACGCCATAGCACTCTACTGAGGGTGACGTAGTGAGATTCTGTCTCTTAAAAAAAAAAACTTTTAAGTAGAATGTACTTAATACATTCTTGCTGATTGAGATCTTATCAAGGTTGAAGAAGAATATAAGGGGGAAAAAAAAGAATATGATCTCCAATTTTAATTCCAGGACTAAGATCCCCAGGGAGGAAGAGGTGGAATTCCTGCTTGTGGGGAAGAGAGTCAGAGTGAGAATATTGATATTGAGCTTCCACTTACTGAGACTGTCAGGCCCCTTCTGAATATTGTCTTGAATCCTCACAATTCTGAGAAAAAGGTGCTATCAGAGAAGGAAACTGAGGCACAGAGAGGTTAAGGAACACACCCAAAGTAACACAGCTTTCCAGCAGTAGGGCTGAGATTTGAAACCAGGTGCAGATGATTTTGGAGCCAGTGTGTTGTTTTCCTGGGTGTGCAATACTCTTCTCCCCAGGAAACAAGGACCCAGCCAATTCCTGGCATAAACATGGATGGCATAAAAGATTTTTATTGTGTCCAAAAAAATAACTTAGTAAATTTTAAAAGAATGACTAGTGGATGATTCCCTTTCCCCCAAGGAGCTGAGACCTCATGAGAAGAAGCAAAGACTATATCCTAGCCCTTGCTGAGACTCTGAACTCCTGAGAGCAGGGTCTAAGTCAGGGTCAAGTTTGCCTCCCAATACTGAAAACACAGTCAGGAGCGTTGTCTGGAACTATCTAGATAATGAGTGAATTAGGGATAGAGGAGCTCAGGAGACAGGAAGATGGGGAACAGGGCTAGAAGGGTCTACCCCAGAAAGGAGCCAGGCCAGTGCCTATAGCTCAAGGAGTAGGGCGCCAGCCCCATTACCAGAGTTGTTGGGTTCAAACCTGGCCCCAGCCAAAAACTACAACAACAACAAAAAAAAAAAAAAAAAGAAAGAAAGAAAGAAAGAAAAGAAAGGAGCAGGGGAAGAGGGCAGAGTGATTCCAGCTTCCATGCTCTGGCTGGGCACTCCCTGCCACAGCACCCCCCATGCCTTGTGTGGATGTGACAAGGAGACAAGAGTACAGAAGCAACGGCTGACACTTGACATCAAGATGGCATTTGAGGCTTGGGTGACAGAGAGGAAAGGCTGCAGGGTCTTCTTCCTTAGGGAAGCGGCCTGGTCAGATTATTGATCTCTGTGTTTAAATGTTACTCAGAGTCACATACTCAGATAGACCTAAGTAGTATCTAGCACCCCAAAAAAGAGAGAGAACAGAGAAGGGAAGAGGAGGAATGGAGAGGAGGAAACATTGGTGGGCATGGAACGGGGTGTCTGAATCGTGTCTGCAGCCCCATCAGAGAAGGCCTTGGCCCTGCATGTTCTGTCCAAGGAGAGTTGGCACGCACTCACCTGCAACTGGGCATTGACTATCAGAAATGGTACCAGGACTGGAGTAGGAACTGGCATACCTTTGCTGTCCCTTACCCCGTTTTCATTGCCAGATGGCAGGGGCTCCAGAAGATCCAGAGGAGGGCCTGGGTGGTGGGTGACTTGGGAATATGGTGGGGGAGAGAGTCTAGCCAATGCCCTGGTGCCTGCTGGCTGCCCATCAGTCATTTTTGTAGGTGACTGGAGGGCAAGGCTGCTACTTCTAGCCCCCAGAAATCCTAGAAATTGAGGCACCCATCTTCCATGAAAACAAGTAAGGTGGAGCCTTCCGTGTTGGCACCCATGCCTGCCCAGGGGGCAGCTGATATGCAGAGCATGGTACTGCTCAGGTAGGCAGACCTGGGTTTGAATTCTGATAATCTGCCTTACTCTCTGTGACCAGGAAAGTTACCCAACCCCAGCGCCTCTGTCACCTCCCCCAGAAATGGGATGACAGCCCACTCTCACAATAGCACAGAGGTGAGCAGGTGCTCCCCCGCCACTTAGAGGGGTTCCCTCCTGTCGCAGCACCCTCCCCCTGGGGGATGGCATGTCCTATTTGCCTCTCTGAGCTTTTTAAAACAGAGGTCAATGGGTCTCAGAATGAAATTCAGAACTCCTACCAGGGCCCACAAGACCCACATAAGTGAGCGGTCCTCAACCCTGGTTACACAATACGGTCATCTGGGAAGTTTTTAAAAAACTACTGGTCCCACCCCTGGAAAATCTGCTTGAATGGATCTGAGTGGCAGCCAGACATCCATGCGTCCCAAATGCTCCCCCAAGTGGCTCTAACGGGCAAAGCCACTGCCCCACGTGGTCCTGCCCTCCTGCCACCCCACCCTGCTCACTCTGCTCCACCCTCACAGCCCCTAGAGAGCATCGTCAAGTGCTCCCATCGTCAAGTGCTCCCTCCCCAAAGGTTCCCTTCAGGGCCTTTGCTAGAATACTTGGTCTTGGGCTATCCACCTGGTTCCCACCCTCACATGTCATAGCTCACCCCTGGTCTCATCTCATCAGAGATTTCTCTGACCATGCTGCTGCAGCAGGCCCGACCCCACACCATCATATCTCCCCACCCTGCTTTATTTACCATCATTGTACTTGAGGCCCCCTTAATGTGCCTTGTGTTTATTTGGGTAACATCTTTTCCCTGCCCTGGAATGTGAATTCTGTGAGTAGGGGATCAGCTGTCTAGTTCAGTGCTAACTCTTCAGTGGCTGGCACTTTGTGGGTGCTTGATAAAAATCTGTTGAAAGCAAGACCACCTCCACTGGCAGGTCTGAACTTCTGGAAGGCAGGGGTGGAGTGTCATGCATCTTGGTGCCCTAGTGTCCAGAACAGGGCCAGGCACGGAGGCTGTGACCAATTCATGGTCCTAATGATTCACTCTGGAGACAAAGGGGATTGTGGGGGTGCTGTGAAATGTCACGAATGGAAGCAAAGGTCTAAGCAGAGATGAAGGTGGGCAGATGAACCAAGTCCCCCAGAAGACTCATCAAGATGCAGGAGCCTCCATAGGCCAGCTCTGCCTGTGACCCAGGGCTCACAAGGTGCTCCTTGCAAAGCATCTGTCCTGGTCTTTCCTTGTGTTTCCTCTCTGCACTGTCCACACCTCCTCTCTGCACTCCCTCCCCTCCTTGAAGGCTAGGGGAATTCTAATGTGCTGTGTGACTACTGCAGATCACTTAACCCCTGGAAGCCTCACTGTCTCATCTGCAAAGTGGGGAGAAAGGAATTAGTGGTGAGGGTTCAGTGAGACCACCACCTGGGCACAGTGCCTACGACCCAGCAGGGAGCTTAATAAAAAGATGGGCTCCCTCTAGTTTCTGATCCCTGGTCTTTCTCACCAAGCACAAGTTGTTTGCCCCAGTTCTGGTCCTACAGTTTGGAGGTGAGGATGTCTAGTCCAGTGGAACTGGTGCTAAGGCTGAGAATTGAGCCTGGCCTGCCTCTACTTCCGTATCCTTGGGAGACATCATCAAACTCCCAACACTGGCTTCCTCCTCTGGAAAGCAGCTACCTACCCCCTCACATGTGCCAGCAAATTACAAAGTTCCTAAGCCAGGCATGAGGCCCCTGGACAGGTAAGGTCAGAGGCGTGGCTTGGGGCCTGGAATTCGTAGATTGGTCTGGGGAGACCAGAGAGTTGGAAAACAGAGCAGGATTCTGAGAACTGTGGGAGCTGTGTTTGACAGGCCCAGGTCCAAGGGGAGAAGCAGCCTGAGCAGCAGCAGGAGGCACATTCAAGGTCTCAAGCAATTGTTGTTGAGCCTGAATTACAGTGAGATCTGCACCTTTCTCCTGCAGTCCCAGCTTTGGTGTCGCCCATGTCACTCTATTTTAATCTTCCCTCCCTCCCAGGAATTTAGTCATTTGGTGCTGGGAACACAGGGGTCAGCTGCCACAGCCACACCCCAGACCCCTGCCCAGGACCCTCTCTTCACCCTCCTGATCAGCCCCACCCCACATGCACCAACTTGGTCCAAGGCCAGGCCACAGATGAGACTCTCGGCCTGGCCTCCCCGACTCACCCACAACCACCATTGGTGCTCCTCACCCAGAGGTGACTTCTGATCCTGAACTCAGCAGCATCCAGAATGCAGCAGGAGGGTACCAGGCACCCCTCCCTCAGCCCAGGGTAGGTTAAGAGATACACACAAACCAAACTCTCCCTTCACTTTATATACACACATACATACATACATACATACATAAAAGTAAGCCCCACCCACACTCCTTAGGCTCCATCTTTGGCATCAATCTATCAAAATTAGCTTTTCTGCATGATACTGCTCAGTCCTTTCTGTACCACATGAATTAAATATATTATCTGTCTTTGTGCTGAGTCACAGGACGTTCACAGTACGGGGTGGGGGAGGAGTGGAGGGCTGGGGGACCCCTAGACTCTTCAGTACTCCTCAGGCTAGAGGAGTTGGGCTGGGCAGGGGTGTGGGTAGAAAGGTGGGGCCTGGCCTCCCCTTCACCTTTGTAATTCAAGGTCACCAAGTGTGGAGAAGACCTTGGGAGCACAGATGGGAGCCTTCTTCAGGGGTCATGGCCCCTAAGGCTTCCAGGATCTGGTGTCCCACCTTTCTCTATCTCAGACTGTGGCATTTACACCTCCCTGTCATGACCAACCTGTGGGGAGGCAGGGGCAGGGGGAGGCTGGTACCAGGATCAGGTGAACAGATGGGAAGCGCTGGGAAGGAGGATCAGAGAGGCTGTACTTGCCCCAAGGACCTGAGGCTGGCCTGACACCAGTGTCAGGGTGACCCTGTATATCTGGGGGCCGTCCTCAGGCCCCTAACCCAGGGCTGGCTAATCAGTGCTCAGGGATGATTAGATAAGCAGGAGCCACTCTCGGGAGGGGTGGACAGATAGGAGCTGTGTCAGAGCTCCAAGGGCAGTGAACGCTCTACCACCTGCCAATTTAAGGCAACTCTGTTCAGACTGGGGAGACAGGAGGGGGCTGGCTGAGGTGGCAGGTATGCAGCTGGCAGACCTAGGCCACCTCTGGGCATAGCTGGGCATCTGCAGCAAGCCAGCATTGCTCAGCCTTGGTTTGGGCCAGAGGGCATAGAGGGCCTCTGGCATGGAGGGGGAAGGAGAGCAGGAGATGGAAAGATGAAGTGGGCTACTATTCCTTCTTTGCTGTGGGGACACCTGCCCCTCGGGTGGGGGTGGTCTTTGTCACACAGGTGAGAACTCAGGATCATGGGATCCCAGACAAGGTGCTGTTCTCAAAGGGAAAGAAGGTGAAAAACATGTATGGTCACATGGGCTTCAAGGGGCCGAATGGGGAGGTTCTATAAGATAAGCAGGTACTAGGGGGAGGCATGGTGGAGCCTGTGTCCAGGGCATAGCACCCAGCCTTGTGCCCAAATTTTCCTGTCCACGTGCATCCCACACTGGTGCCTGAACACTTCAGGGTGGAGGAGAGTCCGAGTTCCCTCCCTGCCCCCTCACTCTCTCTCTCAGGGAACCAGCTCATGCCCAGCGCATGAAGGGGTTGGAATCCAAGTGAAGGCCACGGGGAAGCATGTGGGAAGCAGAGAGAGGAAACAGCCGTGGCCAGCAGGGCTGCCAAACAGTCTTCTGGGCCCATAGTAAGCCCTCGTGCCTCAGTCCTCGAAGGTCCACACAGGCCCCATCCTACCCAAATTTGTGCTCGATGTGACCACGTGTCCCTCAGGCTGTAGCAGTGTAGCCACAGCTCAGAAGATGCTCTGCCGCCGGCTCTTCCCTCGTCCTGCAGAATGGAGGGGAGGAATGTGGGGCTGCAGGGAGGAGGCTAAGCCTAAGGGTGTCCAAGATCAGCAGGGATAGCTGTCCCCCGCTCTGACAGAGCCAGCAAGAAAATGTGCTCAGGAGCCAGTCAGCCCTGGGATCAAATCCCATCTCTGCTACCTACTAGCTGCATGGACTTGTGACTTAACTCCCAGAGCCTAGTTTCATCGACTGTGAAAGGGAGCATACAAATATTACCCACTTCAAGGGGTGTTTTAAGGATTAAAAGAGATGAAGGATGGAGAGTACTTGTTACATCCAAGGCCATGAGCTATTCTAGGGACAAAGTACTATTCTCCTAGGATGGAGATGAGTAGAGAGCTCAGGGTGGGGGTTAAGGTGGGAGGGACTGGACAAAGAAGCCTGGGCAAGAGAAATCAACCCCTTCCCTGGCCCTCTTGGGTCCCTGAAGGGTCACTAGTGTTGGGGGGTGCCCATGGGAGTGTCCACTGGAGAGGAATTAATAGCCTTCCCTGGCTTCTTCTAATAACAGGAGGGAACTGGGGAGGCACGAGCCCCTACCTGGCTGCTGGAAGGCCAAGCCTCGGTAGCCTGGATCCTTCTGCAGCTGGATCTCCTTCAGGGAGAAGATGGAGGCAGCTGGGATGAGAGAAGAACGAGACAGCAAGAGGGCTGTGTGGAGCTGGGAGGACCCAGCCCTTCTGGCAGTATCTCATTTCTGCAGAGTCTGTCCCCTTAGTTCTGAATAAGAACTCAAGGAGAGGATGCCTGTACCCAAGGTTGCTCAGCTGGACCTGGGGCCTCTGGGCTCTTTGTTCTAGCTCTTCTGCCCACACCTACCACCCGCTCTCCTTGAAACTCACTGTCTTCAAGCTGGTGCACACGCTCTCCCAAAGACCGGAAGTAGGGGTGACTCAGGGCAGCCTCTGCAGACATACGACTCTTGGATTCATACTGAAAGACACAGGGGGAGCTGTTGGCCCTGGCTGGGGGACACAGATGCCTCTAGACAACATGACTCCTATGCTAGGTTAGATGGCCCAGGTGGAAGGGACAGAGTCTAACAGGAGAAGCCCCAGAAGTCAGGTGCCAGCCCCATCAGGCAGTCTCAGGGTCCAGGCTCCTAGGTCTCCACCAAACAGGAAAAGCTAGAAATTACTTCCTCCAGGACTGGAAATACAGATGCGAAAGCCACCATGTTCATAACATGAATAGTGGTAATATTAACATATAATACCAATAGCTACCCTTTTTTGTATGCATTTCAAGACAGGCATCACAGTATGTTTCATAATCTCAATTTATCCTCACAACCATTTTTATAAAATATGAACTGTTAATTCCATTTCTCAGTTGAGGAAAGTGAGGCACGGAAGAGTTCTGTAACCCACCCAAAGCTACACAGCTAGCAAGTGGGTCTGAACCAAAGTTCGGGTCCAAAGCGCACAGACCCCCAAGGCTGTGTAGGGGAAGGCAACACTCCTCACCGGCTTTGAGGGTGGAGAGTTCAGGGGAGATGTTTCAAAGACTTGGGAGCAGGGGAGCCACAGGAGTTAGGGTAGGCCCAGAGTGGGGCCTGGGTGCTTCAGCTATCTTTAGTTGCCTCTCCCCTATTCCCATTTGGAGGACGCTCACCAGGAGGAGGCCGGTCAGAAGGCTGATGCCATCAGTATCCAACCTGCAAGAAGAAGGCGCTGACATCAGCTTTGTCGGGGGGAGACGGGGGAGGAGGCCATCCCCTAGAGGGAGAGCTGGACCCCAGCAGGAGGTGGAACCCAGCAGCAGGCACGGTGCGCGGAGCCAGCGGCTACCTGGGGGCGTGGCTGATGAGAGGCTGCGGGAGGTACCGCGGGAAGTTGTAGGCGCGGAACTCAGAGAGGGCGGTCACGCTGGGCCACGTCTCTTCTGTAGGGGTCCCTGAGGAGACGACAAGGGGTGGGGAGGGAATGGGGAGGGGTCCGAGCCAACTCGGGGCAGACTTGGCGGGAGTGCAATATAGTAACTGGGGTCAAAGACCGGCCGAGGCGACAGGGGTTCCCGCCCTGTTGGGAACCGGCTGAGCCCTGTGCCGAGAGCGTTTTCGCGCTAGCTAGACGGAGTTTTGGCGCCCCTGGTGGTGACAGGGAGGGGCGGGAGGGGACTGACCCAGGAGCCGGAAGATGAGGTGCAGCTCCTCCTTGACCGTGGAGCCGGGGAACAGGGGCCTCCCCGTGGCCATCTCGTAGTGGATGCAGCCTACGCCCCTGCGGGGAGCAAGGGGCAGTGGCGGCGTCAGGCAGGGGTGGCCGCCCTTCCTGGGGCTGCTCCACCAGGGTTTCCATGATGCCCTGCCACAGGTGGCTGGAACCTTCATGGCTCTGGGGTGGGGAACTGGCCCAGGGCAGTGGAGGCTCCTAGAACCGCCCAGCCCCCACTACGGCCCCTCTCTGGGGGCTTCCCTGGGCTCTAGGAAGCCATGACCTCTCCCCTTTCACTCTGTGAGGTCTGGGTCTGCATAGCCAGCGCCCCTGTGGCAATTCTTTCAGCAGTGTTGTCTCAAACTCTTTCCATGTGTGCCCCCACTGGAAGAGAGAAGTACAGAAGTCCATTCTCCTAGAGAACACTGGGCGTAGACACAGCAGCCATTCATCAAAAACCTATGCTTCAGTCTTAAATTTGGGCTGATTTTTTATACCACATTATGTAATAGTTGTAACATAAAAATAATGTTTCCCTTCCAAAATTTTCTCTCAAACTGATGCTTGGGGGAGATTCATATTTACTGTAGGGGCCCTCACCCTGGAGGTGTTCCCTGGGGAAGTCTTTGAGAAGTAGCCTCGGATGGTGTTTAAGCTGGGGAACTTAAGTCCGTTTCAGATTTATTTATTTATTTATTTATTTTAGAGACAGAGTCTCACTTTGTCACCCTCACTAGAGTGCTATTGCATCACAGCTCACAGCAACCTCCAGCTCCTGGGCTTAGGCGATTCTCTTGCCTCAGCCTCTGGAGCATCTGGGACCACAGGCACCCACCACAACACCCTGCTATTTTTATGTTGTGGTTTTGGCCAGGGCCAGGTTCAAACCCGCCACCCCTGGTATATGGGGGCAGCACCCTGCTCACTGAGTCACAGGTACCGTCCAGACTTAATTTTTTAACATGAAGTTCAGTAGGATGATTGAACCACATGATTTTTGGTCAAAGGAGATTAGGTGGCTCTTCCCAGAAGCCCTTGGGGGCAGCAAAAAAATCTAGAAGACTGGACAGGCCCTTCCTCCTCCCACTGGTCTCCACAAGTGCTCACTCACCACATGTCTATGGGGGTGGAGTACTCAGTGGATCCCAGCAGCACATCAGGGGGCCTGTACCACAGGGTCACCACCTCATTGGAATAGGTCTTCGTGGGCACTGACTTGGCCCGGGCCAGTCCTAGGGACAGATGTGTCACTGAACTTCTGCCTACAGGTGCTGCAGGGTCAACGGAGAAGCCCTCCCCCCCTCTAGTCCTGGCCTCACCAAAGTCAGCCAGCTTCAGTTCCCCCCTCTCGTTGATGAGCAGGTTCTGGGGTTTCAGGTCCCGGTGCAGGATCTTACGGCGGTGGCAGTAGGCAAGGCCCCGGAGCAGCTGGAACATGAAAATCTGGGAAAGGGAGGAAGAGAAAGGTGAAGAGGGAGGTGGCCCTGAGCTTCTGCCCCAAGGCTGGTATGGGAATGGGGCCAGGGACCTTAAGGGTCAGCATATCCCCTGGCTCTCTGCCCAGCCTGTCCTAGGCCCTGTCACACCAAGGAGTCCCACCCAGAGGGGAGGGTGTCAGGTGTGGATGAGGCAGTGGGTGTGTAGGAGGCCAGAAAGTCCTCTAGTCAGGAGGCATGGTGAGAGGCACAGTGTGAGGAAGGCCACCTGTGCGGGGGAGGTATGAGCATGATTCTTTAACAAACACCAGAAGAGGCCACCCGTCCCCCAGAGCTTGCCCAAAGCCTCCTTCATTCTGGCAGGCAGCTCATGTTCCCATTTGATTGACGGAGAAATTGTTGCTCAGAGTTCGGATGCGGGGTTTACGCTAACAGCTAGATGGTGGCAGAGTCTGTGTATCTGTGTGCCTGGAGTAAGGTGCTCAGCCCAGGTCCCAGAGTCACTGAATGGCAGTGCCCTTTCCCGCCATCCTACATTGGAAGGTCTGAGCAACCCTCACAGCCAGGCACTAGTAGCAAAAGTGGGTTCCCAACCTAGGTCTCAGGACACGGGGTGCCACAATGGGAGGGAATCCCTGCTACTGAGGCCCTCACCTTGACATTGTGCATGCTCATGAGGTTTCCACAATGGTCCAAGTACTGCTTCAGGTCACTGTCCTGTAACAAAGAGCCTGGCTCAGTTCCGCCCTAGCCTGAGCCCTGGCCAGAAGCCCAGACCTAGGCTGAGGAGGAAGGCCCTCCCTGAGCAGGGCCCAAGCCCATTAGTGGGACAAGACCCTGGCTCCAAGCCACACCTAAGCCTGAGCTCTTAGCCTATCCTGCATGGTAGCATCTGAGAACCTAATTCTAGAACATGGCCCAGGCCACCCACACCCCACCTCCCTCAGGCCCCTACTCTTCTACCCTCCCATCCCCACTGCAAGGGAGAGAGGCTGCCAGCCCCAGCCCAGCTCACCAGGTACTCAAACACCAGGGTGAGGGACCGTTCTGTATGGATGAGGTCGTGCAAGGTCACGATATTGGCATGCTTCAGATTCTTCAGGAGAGACACTGTGGGGAGATGGCCTACCTGGGTCCTTGGGTCCCCAATTCCCCTCTTACCCTCTCTTCTGGGGGTCAGCCACAGGAGTACCCATTCCAGCAATTATGCTCCATCCCAGGCTCCTACTGGGGCCCAGGCTGATGAACCCCTTCCCCAGATGCCCCCAGGGGTGGTGCAGGACCCAGACGCTGTACCCTCTCGGATGGCAGTGCAGGGTGCCCCCTCCTCGTGCTCCAGTCGGATCTCCTTCAGGGCCACGAGGTTCTCCGTCAGTTTACTCCGCCCTTTGAAGACTGTGGCATAGGTGCCCTGGGATGAAGAGCCCCATTGGCCCTGGGCACGTTTAGGTCTTGTTGTTCTCCGTCCAGTGCCTCCCTTTTGTGCTTCTGTTTGGGCTATGACTTGGGCCTCAGCGCCTTTTCTCCTTTTACTGACATGCTGTTTCCTCCAAAGCCCACGTCTCTCTTTGGGAAGTTCCCGGGACAACTTCCCAGTCAGAATGAACTGCTCCCTCCTCTAGTGCCCTAGCAAGGTAGGTGCCCCTCTGTTGTAACACCAGTCTGGCTCTTCCTTATACTGTGCTATATTTACATGTAGGTCTACTCTTTGGGCTCCTTGAGGGAAAGGGCCGTGTCTTCCTCCTCTCTGTAAACCTTCACCCATCTCAGGCCCCAATACAAAGCCAGACACAGTGATGATAGAATTACTGTGTGCTATACATGTCTGCATGCTGTACGTAAATGCATTCTAGTAACCTGTTTAATCCTCACAACAACCGTAGGAGGCAGAACAAATACTATCTTTGCTTGACAAAGAAAGAAACTGAGGCACAGAGAAAGGTTGTGTAATTCAACAAAAGTAAATGATGGAGTTGGGATTTAACCCCAGGTAAGAAGCACTTGTAGGAAGAAAAGACTAGATTCTGCCCAGAGCCCCTGGGCTCCCCTATCCTCAAGCCTTGGTTCAGCATCTGCCAAGGCTGGGCCATTTGGCCAAGATCATGCACCTCTATGGTGCAGAGGCCATGGAAGGGCAGCTAAGGGAGGGTCGAGGGTTCCTGCCCCTCCTCCAAACACCCTGCCTGACTGTCCCCAGACTATATCCAGCCTCTTACCTCCCCCAGTTTGTCCAGTTTCACGTATGTTTCCAGTTTCCCAAAGCCGATATCTGACTGAGGAGAGACAGAGTGTCCTGAGCTTAAAAGCCCAGCAGCTCCACAGGCACAACTCCTCCCCCACCCTCAGCCAGAGTAGGAGAGGCAATGAGACTCTCATCCTGGAGAGGGGTCCTTCCTCTTCTCCTTTCCCTTTATCCCTGTGATAAAGGAAGGAGCTCCTGAAAGTGAGTTTCTTCTTCCCAGGACAGCCAAGGGTACACAGCCCAGAGCTGTGGCACCTGGGATGGCTTGCTACACACCCGGTCCCCAGTCATCTGTCTTAGACTGCTAGCCCCTCCAGGGCAGGTGCTGTGTCTTTTTCTCCATTGTATCTTGAGTGTCCACTTCAGAACCACCTCCCTGACAGTCTCTCTCTCTCTCTCTCTCTTTTTTTTAACATACATCTTTATTTTATTTTATTTTATTTTTTGCAGATTTTGGCCAGGGCCAGGTTTGAACCCTCCACCTCCGGTATATGGGGCCAGAGCCCTACTCCTTGAGCTACAGGCGCCGCCCCTTCAACAGTCCCTTTCTATCTCAGGTGTATCCAACTCTTAATAAGACAGTTTCCTGGACATACACACCCAGAGAGGCTGAATCTATACGTGTCTGGGTGGGGCCCAGAGTCTGTATTGTAAGATGCTCCCAAACTACTCTGACAGGCAGCTAGGACTGGAAGGCACATGCTAGCTGATCTACTGATCTTAACCAGGTGGAGACCCTGCATTAGCTCAGCTCCAGCCTAGATGGTCCCATCTAGGGATCCTGCCCACTGCCGCCCCTCCCCTCCCCCTTCCCCTAGGAAATGTTGTTGCTAGGAGCTGAATCCACTGAGACCAGCAGGTGGCGCCAGAGGCCCAGGAATCTTTCTGGAAACCCCTTCCGGGACAGTGGAGGATGTGTCGGGACAGGCAAAGCCAGGACTGATGTGTCCCACTGGAAAGGGGGCGTCCTACCCTCATGTCCTCTGATCCTCTTGGGACTCACCAGGGAGGCACGTCGGGACATGCGGCTGAGTGGCTTGGGAAGGTCTGGGTTCTCCAGCTGCAGTTTCTGCAGAAATTCCTGGGGCAGGCGGATATCCATGGGCAGAGAGAGCCTCTTGCTGATGTCCTGCAGTGACAGGGATGAGATGGGGATACCATTGTTGGCTCCAGGGTAGGTAGAGCTGTGGGGCCTTCGCCTCTCACTCTAGACCTAGCTTTCCCTGTAGAACAACCACAGCAGGGCCAAACCACAGGCTGTGACCCCAGGCTCACAGCTGCTTTCAAGGCTGTGCTCAGAGACATACATGAACACACAGGGGCGGCCGTGTGACCTTAGGAGATTCCTTCCCCTCTCTGGGCCACAGTGTCTCCATCTGTACAACATAAATCTCATGCCCTAACAGATAGTGATTCTGTGAGCATATTTTTTATACACTTAGGCACATGTATACAGATCCTAAGGATTATAGTCACGCTATCTAGCTTTTGCTACGTTCCAAGCACTGGCATAAACTAACTCTTTTTTTTTTTTTTGTAGAGACAGAGTCTCACTGTACTGCCCTCGGTAGAGTGCCGTGGCATCACACAGCTCACAGCAACCTCTAACTCTTGGGCTTACACGATTCTCTTGCCTCAGCCTCCCGAGCAGCCGGGACTACAGGCGCCCGCCACAACGCCCGGCTATTTTTTTGTTGCCGTTTGGCCAGGGCTGGGTCCGAACCCGCCACCCTCGGCATATGGGGCCGGCGCCCTACTCACTGAGCCACAGGCGCCGCCCCTAAACTAACTCTTTTAATCCTCATGATGACTATTTTCAAGTCAAAGGGCTAGAAGGAGGTTTGACCTGTTTGATACACACAGCTTGAGTAACTTGTTCAAAGGCACAGAGCCAATTAATGGCAGAGCTGGAATCTGAACCCATGAAGTCTGGCTCCAAGGTAACTACCTCCTGTGCGTACATTTGCCAATTGGTCCTGCCACAGTCTCAGGACAGAGCCTGCAGTGCCTCACCTCCATGGAGAAGCGCCGTTGGTTCTGCCGTCGCCGGTACTGCATGCCAGGGGATGGCTGCCCAGGCTCCTCCCCGCTGTCTGTGGGGGAGAAGGTGCTGGGCTCCGGCTGGGGGTCTCTGCCAAGAGGACCGAGCTGCAGGTCTGAGAAGGACAGGCATCAGCTCCCCTCCCTGCCTCTCTGCCCCAAGGGAGAGGTGGGCAGCCTGCTCCCCCATCTGTCCCCTCCCCCAAGGCCAGTGGGGAAGGGGCTTGGGGGAATGTTGGGGTGGGAGAGGCCTGGGGCAGGCCCAGACCCCTCACCCTCGTTCCTCCGGTTGTGGAGCTGGTTGAACTGCTCTGTGAATTCAGCCAAGGACTCCTCGATGGTCTCTGTACGGGGCACTGACAGGGAGAAACGGCGCTTGAAGTTCTTCATCTTGTTCATGCTTGTCAAGGACTGGGTATCCAGGTCCTGAGACAGGCGGGAGGTGTGACAACAGCAGGTGAGAAGAACAAGGCCACAGGTCCCGTCTGTACCCTCTGGGAACTTAGCTCATCTTCCCACCAAGCTCTGTGGCCCTGTGTGCACCAGGGCCCAAGGCTGTGTCTTCTCCAAAGTTCAAGCCCCTCAGCATAGGTCCTGTTTCTCTCCCACCCATTGACTCTCAGCACTGAGCGTCCCCCCAGATTCCCTTCCCTGGGGAGTCACAATATGTACTAACTATTCCAGCAAAGTACTGACCATCATAGTGGATACAATGTGCAAAGAGGATGCTGGAGGCCCCCCAGACATTCACCCTTTAGTTGCTGGAAGTCTAGAGAGTTCTAGGGAAAGGGCTGGGGTGGCAGGGTGGCAGGGTGGGGGGACCAGAGCCAAGTAGTCCTCTGGCCAGCAGCTCTTTACCAACTTGTGTGCAAGTGCTTGAATGTGTCAGCAGCCAGTCAGCCTTACTGATCAAGGCCCAAGTGCTGAACATTAGCTTGGCTTACACCCTTGGGACGCAATCTGGCCCAAACTCCTTTTCACCTTGATACTGACACCTGAAGGTCTCTTTCTGGCTTGGCCTGGGTCCCCAGAAGTCAGGAAAAGAGAAAAAGGATGAGAGAGGGGAAGTGTGCATTGGAACTAGCCTAGCTGCGTCTCCTTTCCAGCTGAAATATGGGAGGTGAGGAGCAATGAAAGTTTCTCAGGAGACCTGAGCCCTCCCAGCAGGCAGGGCATCCTCTGCTGAGAACGCCACAGAGGAGAGGGCCGAACTGCACCCCCAGGACCCCTGCCCAGACTGAAAAGGTTTTCTCCACAAGCAACTCAGCTCCCCTTCCTTCTGAAAGAGAGAGGACACCCTACAGGCCCCCAATGAGATCTGTGCAACTGCTTCTCAGACTCTCCCTTCTCTTTCATGCCCTGAAAACCCAGAGTGGGGCTGTCCTGCACTTGCATGCCCCTCCAGGTTTCATAGGTGCTCTGTGCAGCTTCCCCCTCACCCTGCCCTCTGCCCTTGGCTGTAGTAGGGGACAGGACCGCCCAACCCCCCAAGAAGGCACCCAGGGCCAGCACGATAATGGGAGGGGGCCACACGGCACTCCCCCCCCACCAGCCGTTACCCACACACCAGGCACAGCCCACTCCTGGAGGATGCTCTCTGCCCTGCCACTGGCTAGTACCTAGTTGCCAAGGCAACCAGGCCCTTCCTGAATCCTCCTAGTTTAAGGGATTATGAGTCAGTAATATGTTTGTTTTGCTTAATCATATCTTTTTGTCCTTAGCCAGCCTGGAAAGGGTCCTCTCCCCAGCACCGCATGCTCCAAGCTACCCCCAAATCCGGTCAGTTGTGGTCCTCTAGCTCTCCCAAGCCCAGAGACGGCATGGCTAGGCCCATCTTCATCTGCTGGTATGTCTCAGAGTAGAGGCCTCAGTCTGCACTGCCAGCTGGACCCATGTGTCAGTCGGTTCTGAAGTCTCACTCAGTTCAACATGAGTGAGCACCTACTATGTGCCAGTGTCATGCTAGGCATTGGGGCTAGAGGCAAGTATGGTCCTTATTCTCAAGGAACTCAGGGGCTGCTGGTTCCTGCTTTGATGAAGAGGTAGCTGACAGCACCTCGTCCAGGGTCCTTGGCATTGCCTGATTCTCCATCCCTAAACAGCCTTGCCCGCCAACCTCAGCCCGTACTTCGTGGCTCTGTTCAATATCTCAGGCCTGTTGTCTGCAGGACTGTCACCAAAGGAAGCTCCCAGAGGGCAGCTACCCTGCCAAACACTCTAGCATACAGCAGCCTGCCAACAGGGCCCATCCTGGAGGCTTCAAGATGGTAACGGGATGATAACAGTTCCAGTGACAAGAGGACCCAGTCACTCCCTACCTGGTGACTCACATTTCTCAGAATGATAGAAGAGCAGAGATGTCCCCCTTATACAGATCACTGATTTTCAAAAATGACTGAAAATTGGAATCACCAGGGAGCAGTGTAAACATTCAAATTCATACGCCTCACCCTGATTCTGAAGCTGAGGATCTCAGGATGGTGCGTGGGAAAACACATTTTTAAAAAGTATCTCCAGGGTGGCGCCTGTGGCTCAAAGGGGTAGGGCGCCAGTCCCATATGCCGGAGGCAGCAGGTTCAAGCCCAGCCCTGGCCGAAAACCACAAAAAAAAAAAAAAAAAGTATCTCCAGTAATTTGCACATGGAGCCATGATTGGAAAGCATCTGAGGTCCAGGTAAGGGATGATGATCTGCTCAGGTTACCAAACCGCCCTACTGTACTGGGGTGGGGGGTTCTTAGAGCTGGGGAGGGGGCTACACTTCTCCTGAGTGAAGCAAGAGACCCCCCCACACACACACACGCATACACAGGAAAGGAAATGTCTCTGTCCTGCCAACAGGGACCTGCACATCTGTACTGCACATGCTGCTACCCTAGCGGGGGTCGGGGGAGGCAGGCACTTCTCTTTCTGCAGCCTGTTTGAGGTCTGCAGGAGAGACCAGCCACACCCCTTTCTAAAAACAGGGTTTCCCCATAAAACTATCATGGCAGTCTGGGATTTATGGGATGGCACATTGAGTTCCTGGCTCAGGAATCTATCAGTAGCTACCATAAATCTCACACCTTTGGCTCTTGCTTGTGGGGGAAGGGGAGGGGAGCTCATGAAAAATCTTCTAGGAGAGAGGCCCCCAATTTCTGCAAGACAGAGAACCAGCCCTGAGTCACACCTGCTCTCCCCATGGTTCAATTAGGAGCAAGAAGCCATCAGCTTGTATCTGGGGTGGCGTGGTGATGGGACAGAGGGCCAGAGAGGGTGAAACCAGGGGAGCAGGCCTGAGCAGGAGTGTGAGGCCAGCAGACACAGAGGGATGGCGACCAGCTGTTGTCTACCAGCAGGAGAGGAGACCCAGAGGAAGTGGCTGTCACAGCGGGAAGTTTGGAGGTCAAATGTAGGGACAGACTTCCTGATGGTGACAGGGGAGCAGGCGGTGGGGATAGTAACCATAGCACAGAGTGGATGACTCTTTCTGCTGGGGACAATTGGGGTATTGAACCCGGCAGGGTCTTGGGTGTGACAGGGTAGACTGGGCAGTGAATAGTCTGTTGTTCCCTAGGTCAAGACAAGATGCCTCTGTCACTTTTCCCTTGGGAGAGTCAGCTTCTCAATTTGGGGGTCAAGGGGGAAGGGAGATAGGAAAAAAGGCCTGTCACCTTGGTGCTATCTGCCCCTCACCCCCAATGAGGAACAGAAGGGCTCAGTGTGACCCAGCCTGAGGCCAATCCAGGGCCAGGCACAGTGCTGCCTTTGTCCTCAGGCCAGGGAGCCATCTGGGGCTGTCCCCGTGCAACTGGTGCCAGGGGAAGAGGGCAGTGGGCATCCAGGGAAGCGGGCCTGGCAGGGGTGGGGTGGGGGAGGTTGAAGGAGCAGAGTCCTCCTGAGGAGCTGCAGGGGTGAGCATGTGGACCCCCAACTAGCCTTGCCTCCTTCCTCCCTGCCCAGGTAAGTCAGTGAAGCAATCAGCCTGCCTCCTGTCACTTCCTCCTGGACAAACACCAGCCGGTCCAGAACTTCCTGCTGGTGCCAGAGAAGTGTATACCACAAAGGAGGAAGGAGTCAGGCTGGAGGAAACCCAGCACTTGCCAGAAGCCACTGTGCACCCAGTGAGAAAAAGCTGGACTCTCAGAATGCGAGCAGGGGCAGGCGCCTCCAGAGCCTCCATTCCCATCCTTTACTTGGTGAGGATGCTGAGGCTCTGAGAGGGGAACTGACTGCTCAAAATCACACAGCAGTTCCTGGTCGTTGCCAAGAGACAAACTGTGACCATATTGCTCCTTTCTTCTCCTGACTGGTGCCCTCCCCACGCCACCTGCTCCCTGTGGCCTAGGCTTTGAGTGCTGTTTTCTCCGGGTCTCCTCTGCTCCTACTCTGAATTAAACTCAGGTTCAAATTCTTGATGCTCTCAAGTGTGGCTCTATGCACGCATTCAATTACTAGACACCTACCCTGTTTCCCCGAAAAAAAGACAGTGTCTTATTTCAAGGTGTGCTCCCAAAGATGCACTAGGTCTTATTTTCAGGGGACGTCTTAGCTTTCCTGTCTTATTTTTTGAGGATGTCTTATTTTCGGGGAAACAGGGTACTACCAGTAATGTGCCCTGAGAATACCTGAGTGAAACAGGAATCGATAATTCCTGCCCTCGTACACTCTAATGGGGCAGGGAGCATGCAGATAATAAAATAAAAGACACAGTATGGAAGCCGGTGACAAGTGCATGATGGGGAATCAAGCAGGGAAGAGGGACAGTGCAAGAGGGGCTGGGGTGTAAGTTTAAGTGGGGCAGTCAGGAAAAATCCAGAGTGGGCACAGGTGAGGGAGCTAGTCATGCAGAATCCGGACAAGCAGGTCAGTAAGAGAGCAGCGGGTACACAGGTCCTGAGGCAGAAGTGAGTCCAGTATGTTCTAGAAATGGCAGGTGGCCTGAGAGGAGGCCAGAGGGGAGCATGGCACAACTGCATTGGGTTGTGTTGGACCCCACAGGGCCTTGTGGAGCACGGGAGGATGGGAGGGTTTGAGCAGACGTGTGACATGATACCACTGAGATCTTGATGGCTGTGGTGTTGAGAATATACTGTGTGTGAAGGGAGAGGCAGAGGGCCCATCAAGAGCCTGCCGCAGCAGCCCTGGCAGTGATGGTGGTGAGAACTGGTTGGATTTGGAATATATTTTGAAGGTGAAGCCAAAGAGATTTTCAGATGAATTGTTTTTGGAAGGGTGGTGAGAAGGAGGCAAGCATGACCTTGCTGGGTTTTGGCCAAGCAGCTGAGAGGAAGTCACTCAAGGAGATGAGGATTCTGCGAGTGGAGGTTTTGGTAGGAAGACCAGGAGCTGGGATTTGGGCAGGTAAAGTTTTCAATGTCCAACAGCATCTGAGTGAGCCAACACAGCCCAGCGCTGATACAAGGAAGACGTCCAGTAAATGCTGGCTCTCTTCTCTCAAGCTCCTGCTCAGACAAAAAGATATTTCAGAAAATAAGCCTCATATAATTGTCATCAAACAGTCCTTACAGACTTCCTTGTGATAAGGAGATTTGAGACCCCAGGACGGAAGTGGGCAGGAGGCAGGAGCATGGTCATCCATCAGCAGTTTGAACTACTGGACTGAGGTAAGGATGGGGCAGTCCAGGGAGGTAGAGCCCCATTGCTCAGACAATTCTGCAGGGCCACATAGGTGGGGCTCCTGCCAGGCAGGGGAGCCCAGCTCCCATCCCCCAACTCAGGGGAAAGAAAGCGCCACAGAGCCAGCCATGATGGCCTTGGAGACTCAGTGTCCAGATAGTGTGGATGCTCAGCTTACTGTCCCCTACCTCTGGGGCAACCTGTGCCAGGCCCTAGACCTAATGGAACCCTGGAAGACTCTGACCTGGAGGCCCTGGAGGCAGAGGAGGCTGGTAGAGCATTGAGGGAACCTGGGAAGGGGCCTCTACCTCCCGCAAGTTCTGGGACACGGAGAGCAGACGGATCATTTCTTAACCTCCAGGGGGCCAGGCTTGGAGACTCCTCTCAGCAAAGCCCCTCAAGATGCCCCTTTGCCTTCCTCTTGCACAAAGCCCCAATTCCCCAGTCTGCGCCCAAGGCCCTTCAAGATCTAGGGCCCTTTCCTCTCTGGCTGTACCGCTGCTCACTCCCTGCCACATTGGCTGTGTTCCAGGCAAGCCTCTCACATGCTGTTCAGGTCTCTTGGGTTTATAAAAGCTTCTCTGACCTCTCATGACCACCAGGTGCCCCTCCTCTGATGGGGTGTGACTTTTCACCTGTCTCCCTCTCCAGACACGCCAGCAGCGCGGGTCTGCTTTACAAGCACATATGGAGCGGCTGCTATGTTCCTACCCCGTGCTAAATGCTTCCTCAAGTCTCTCTTTTTGTTTTCTTTTTAATCTTGGTCTCTGTGGGCCCAAGGGAAGAGATTGAGAAATATAACTTGCAACTGCCCACTTTCTGAAACCTAGAGGGTCTAACCCTCAGCCCCAAATACTGACCACCAGCCAGGACTGACACCCTCTGCCTCCCATTCCCTGCTCCCAGCTCAGTCCCTCAGCCACTTTGGGCCTGAGTTTCAAAGAACTAGAGGCCATGGCTGACCAAGTTTGCAGATGTCATCAGCTGGGACCTGGGACTTTGGAGACACTCCCTCCTCCCAGGGAGAACTGGCTGCAGGGAGCTTGTAGATACCATCTCTTCCTTCATCTTCTAAATGAGCTAGGCTGCACAGCTGGAGGCTTTAGTTTCCTAAACCTGTGACAAACCTCAGGGGAAGCCAGTCAGCCCTTGGCTTCCGGGAGCTCTGGCAGTAGCAGAAGCCTTGGAGCCCTTCTCACCCACCTTATCCTGCCCCAGCCTGGATGAGAGGGACTGTCGGCTTGGAACCCTGGGGGTGGCCATAACTGAGGAGGATAGGCAGGCCTGCAGCCACCCTGCCAACGAACAGATGCTCCAGACAGTGACAGAGCTTGAAGATTCCCACAGCCCGTTTGGAATGCAGGAAGTGTGTGTGTGTGTGTGTGCGCGCGCGCGCGGTGGGGGTGTGCTTCTGGGAGCAAGCTCTGCAAACCTGCAGGAAGCCTGGTCAGGAGGCAGTTTATGGGGCTCAGGGTCACCCCTGTTCTGGACAAGTGCACCATTGTCCCGTACAGTGTCTTACTCTGACCAGAGTCAGCTGTCGGCCCTGCTCTCCAAAACTCCCTACAGTTTGGTATCATGGAAGAAACCCCACTTACTAGTGCTGTGACCTGGGAAGACACCCCAAGCTTCAATTTCCTTGCTGCTAAAAGGGAACAATTGTTCACTTCCACTTCAACTGCTGTCAGGCTGCTAGATTTAACTTTCTCAGCTGCTTTCTGATGATGTCCCTCACTTGTTTAAAATCCTTCCATGTTAACACTGCCCTTAGTCTGAACTCCAGGGCCCAGGAGACCAGGCCTCTTGTGTCTGGACTCCTATCTTCTTCCTGAGTGTCCTCTCTCACCCCTCCCCACAGGGTCCTGTTTCATGGAACATACCCGGCACTCCCAGAGCAAGCCACACTCACACCCCAGGGCTCTGCACATGCCGTTCATCTGGCCTGGGATGCCCCTTCTCAGTTTTTTTCTTGGTAAAACCACTCCCAAGCTCAACTCCAGTGTCACTTCCCCTGGGAAGCTGTGCATGAATGACCATGCCTCCTTCCTCCAGGTAAAACCAGGTGGTTCCTCCTTGTCACTTCCACAGCAGCCTGTGCACACTCATAACTACACTGTGATGTCCTTCAGGACAAGAACGGGGTCTTAATGTTTTTCTCTAGTACCTTACATCATGTAAGGAGCCCACTAGGTACACAGTGGATGAATGACAAGTGACCAGAAGAAACCGTTAAGCCACTGTATCATGACTTGTTTAAGCCTCTTTCCTCTAAAGATATACAAACATTAGACCCTCAAGGACAAAGACACTATCTTAGTCATTTTTCAGGTCTAGGACACACTGCCATATGCAATAAATGTTGATTCCTCTCCTACTTTCAGGGGACTGAGGAATGTTTCTAGGTGCATCTTCTCCTCACTAGGCCAGCTCCAGTGCAGTTAGGACTTCAGCATAGCTGACCCTCTTCTTTATGGGTACCCGAGAGCAAGCCCAGGCTGTCCAGTCAACCAGCCCTAGACACCCTGGGACATTTCTTCTCAGTTCTCTTGGGTCTCAGACAGAATTGGAATGCAGGGTAAGTGGGCTGGGGACTAGGGAGAAGCCAGGCAAGTGCCACTCATGTCCAAGGCTCAAGTCGGGCATGACCGTGACCTCTTCTCAGATGTCTTCCACGGTGTCCCTCTTGTTTCCTCCAGCCTGAAACTCCATTTTCCACAGCTGAGTGAGGGTCACTCTTCTGTGCTTCCCATACTATAATTGTTTACTCGTCTGTTTCCCTAGTTTGTTAAGGGCAAGGGCCAAGTCTGACTTATCATTACACCCCCAGAGCCTGACCCAGGGCCTGGGCCCAGAGTGAGCCTTGGAATGACCAGTGAAGAATGTAAGAAAGCTGGACTCAAGGCCTCAACCGAAACTGAACCCTCCTCCCCCAGCCAGCTCATGGCCTGTTGGCAGTGGGGATGAGGGGCTGGGGCAGAGGGGGAAGCTTCAGGCCCTGCAGCAACTCCCCAGGTGAGGTCTGTGGAGATCTCTGGGCTAGAATGAGAAAAACCCTAATAAGAAGTTGTAACCCAACATGTGTTGAACTAGGGTCTCCAGGGCTTGTGGGGAAAGGGTTAACAGGGACTTGGGGCCCTCTGCCCGGGTTCTTGTCACTCAGAGTAGATTCCCCAGGCTTCACAGGGCAGGGGCACTACCAGGTTCAGACTCTGGCCTTGACCTCTATAGCTGACCCCTCCTGACCACTCATTACTTTCCTTCTCACCCCTCTGTGTGACCCCACATCAGTCCACTGACGTACATTCTGCTGCTCTTTGGCCTCCTGATGTTCAAGAGGCCAGATAGCATCTTCTGGTATTTTCTTTCTGATTCTTTTTAGGGATCCAAAAGCCTCAAAGCTGGTCTACAATCTTTGAGAAGACCCTGAATTTCCAGGAAATAAGATGGGGCAAGGTGCCCTTCTGTCAGCTCTGGCTGTGGGCGTACAGAACATCCCAGAGGCAGGAGTAAGGGGCCTCTATCTCCCACATCCTCCTGCCTCTGGACAAGGCTACCCTCCTCACCCAGCCGGAGGAAACCCTCACCACTCCTGTCGGCAGCCTTCTTTAAAGACTTCCAACAAAGGTCCTTCTTCTAGATCCCACAGTGTGGAATCTTAGTTCTTCCTTAAATCCCAGAGGAAACCAGCTCCCACCTGTCTCTGCTGTTTGCTTTAAGACAGATGCTGATGTCTACCATTTTCTATACAATAAATCAGAGAAGAAATACAGAGCATTAAATTTACCCACCTTTTAGCCTTCCCTCAGCCAGATACAAGAAGCCAGCTTTCTTGGTGGCCCATCATGGGACCTTTATTCACATCTCTGGTTCTCTCTCCATGCCCAACTTTAGCAACAGAACTGCCGGGGCCTTTAAACTCTAGAATCCCTGGGGACGTCTCGGTCTTATGAGTTGGGGTGGGAGGAGGAGTTCCCAGCATCTCCAAACCATATTCCTATTTATACTCCATCCCCACCCATCTGGCCCACACTATCCCATGCCCATGTTCCGACAGGAACCCCAGGCCAATCTTCTCCAGCCTTCCTTGTTCCCATCTGAGTGACTGCACCAAAAGAACAGCTTCATCTTCTCTCCAGCAGCAACTACCCCAGGGTCCTCTGACCAGCCCCCCAGCCTCTGGCCATTGGATTGCCCCTCCTCTCCCTCTGCATCCTGACTTTAGAAGAGAGTTTGGTTCCTGAGGAGACTCCCTCCCAGCAGGCTGGGCCCAGGTGGCCACTGTGGCCTCCACAGCCTCCTTGGGGGAGCCTCTGAACGTCTCACCATTGTCCAGCTATTCTCTAACTGACCCATCAGGGTCACTCACTAATCTGAGTTCAGGAATCCTTGAGAGGAGGCATTGGTGTCTACTAGTCACTCACTTGACAAGCACCTGCTTAGTGCTAGGCACTGTCCCAGCCTCTGTAACCCAGATGCTATCTCCTCAGCCCCCACGATAACTTGGCCTCTAGGGTCTCTTTCTCCCTGCTGGGTCTGGTAGACTCATTTCTCCTACCTGTCCATTGAATGACAACACAACCAGAGTTCCCTCTCTGGCCCCTGCTCTTCCCCTCTATGCATGTTTCCTGGGTGACCTCATCCCTGCATGTGATAGAAACCGCTACCCACATGCTGATGACTCCCAGATCTACAGCTCTGAGCCCCTGTGCCTCAAATGCAAAGGTCCAACTGTTTGCCGGGCACCTCTGCCTGGATGCCCCCAGTGGTTCAGTCTGACATTGTTTTTTTGTTTGAAGAGACAGGGTCCTCTTGCTCTGTTGGCCAGGCTAGAGTGTAGTGGTGCAATCATAGCTCACTGCAACCTCAAATTTCTGAGCTCAAGTGATCCTCCTGGCTCAGCCTTTGGAGTAGCTGGGACTATAGGCATGCCACCATGCCAAGCTAATTTTTTTTTTTCAATAGAAATGAGGATCTCACTACAATGCCTAGGCTGGTCTGAACTCCTGGCCTAAAGGTATGCTTCTGCCTCGGCCTCCCATAGTGTTAGGATTATAGGCATGAGCCATCATGGCCAGCTGAGATGTATTTTTAAATGAAGACAGTAGATGTGTACAATTTGTAAATGCTGTATGTGTACAAGATATACATACATGTGGTATATATACATGTACACACGCAAGTATACTGTATGTAATTTCAAAGGCAATAGTCAAAATGAGAATAGTAATCATCCCTAGGTGGAAGAATTATGGGTAATTTTAATGCTTATCTGCATCTTCTGTTTCCATAATGAACATTTATTGCTTATGGAATAAGAAAACAACAACACTCCTTTTGAAATGAAAATACTTTTAAACTGCGATTCCAGAATGGTTCAGTGCAAGGCCTGAGAAAACTATGATTATCTTGAGTGAGGGGCAGGAAACTGTTTCTGTAAGAAGCCAGACGGCCAATATTTTAGGCTTTGCAAGCCATGGTTTCTGTTGCAGCTATGTGACTCTGCCCTTAAGATGTAAACTAGTAAGTCAGGCCACATTCCTGTAAAACTTTACTAAGGACACAAAAATTTGAACTTTATATAATTTTTAAGTGTTAACAAAATATTATTTTCAAAATATATATATATATATGTGTGTGTATATAATTTTCTTCTTTTGACTTTTTTCCAACCACTTAAAAAAATGTAAAAACCATTCTTAGCTCAAGGGCCATACAAAAACAGGCAGGATTTGGCCACCAGCTGTGGTTTTCCGATCCCTGGCCTTGAACATCCAGTGCTTATGTGGCATTTGAATCCAGCATCCGTGTCTTCAGGAGGTACTTTTTCTCCTTCTACCAGACAGGGGTGAGGCTTTTTAGGGTTTCCTTGTCCATCTGAGCCGTGGCAGGGACTGGGTAGCCAGGCCTCAGCCGGGGGAAGCCTCTGGCTCTGATGTTTGGAGGAACAGAAGGCTGAGTCCCTCTTAGGGGGAACTTAGGACCTCAGACCACAGCTCACCTTGTTGGCAGGACTGGCAAAAACTTGCACAAGCCAGCAATCCCAGAGGGCTCTTTAGAAATCCCTTGGTTTTCTAAAGGGATTAGAAAACTCTAATTTTCTCTCCATTTTCAGGAAAAGAAAGGAAAATTCAGAAAGGACAGTGACTTACCCAAGGCCTCGCAGGGTGACAGGGCAGAGCTGAGATCACTCTGTGGGCTTGTGACTCTGAGCTCAATACCCTTTCTGCCCCCAAAAGAAGCAGATGTGGAACTTCCAGGGTCTGCCCAGAGATGTCACTCCCTCTGGTGGGCACCACAGCCAGGGAAATTGGCAGCCCACCCAGGGGGAAGGAGCCATGTCAGGTTTTGGCATCAGCACAGAACATGGCATCCAGCCCGCCATGGCAGGGGGCACTGCCAGCTGGGCTCCATGCCAGGATCAGGGAGGGGCCGATGAGGGGTCTGTGACCCCTTTCCTGGCCTCTTCCCATGTTCCTGGCAGGGTTGGTCTGGGGACCAGGACTGCTTCTGTGATAAGTGATACCTTCCAGCACAATACCCAGCACCTACCTGCTTCCAGGGAGGGGGTCCTGCAGGACACAGAGAGGCCAGGCATAGCCCTCCTGGGCCTGCTCACCCTGCAAGGGTGGGTGTCTGGGGCCAGGAAAGAGATGAGGGTTTGGCTCCCGAGGATACTTCCCAGGCAGGAAAGGGCAGGCTTTTTTAGTGAAACAAGGTGTGAAAGCAGAAATCATAAGAGTTTTGCCAGAATTCTCCTTGAAGATGGTAAAATGGAGAGGGCATTCAGAATGAGAGAAGGCAGAAACATTTTCAGAATAGAGTTTCCTTCCCAATTTGTGGCCAGAGCCCTGACATCTGCAGGGATCCTGACTTTAGAAAAAAGTACCAAGTAGAGACCAAAGGTGCTGAGAACTGTCAAAGGCAGCCCTTTACCTCTGTTTCCCACTGGCCTCGTTAATGACCAGGTGGGGCAAAAAAGCTATCATGGACATTACCTCACTGGAATCCTCATACCCACATCATGTATTATCCTCCCATTTTAAAAATGAGGAAACTGAAACTTGGGTGAGCAAATTACTTGACCCAAGGCAACTAGTAACTGAGTAGTGGAGGAAGGATTTGAACTTACTCCAAAGTCCATAAAGGGCCTCCAACCGTGGTGGATGGGAGACATAGATATAAATCATGTATGACCACATCAACCAGCCATTATTGGGTCATCTTGTCTACCCAACCCCTCCATTTCTAGTCATGCATAGGGTGGGACCATTATCCAGAGTTCCAGGAAAGAGGATCTCAGCATTGTCCCTTCAGAAGTCCTGGCCAATGTTTCCCAGAGCAGGGTATCCTCTCACCAGGGTCACTCATGTTGTCTGGGAACTTCAAAATCAAACCTCTCACTTGCCTCCCTCCCCTCCTCTGCAGATGGAGCTATGGAGATTTCAGGAGCAGATGGGCTCTCCTTCACAGAGGAGGTCTGGCTGAGATGTGCCCACGGCTTTCCTTCTTCCAGATCTGCTATGGCACCACTGGCCAGCTCCTGCCAGGCCCAGACACCAGCTCTATGATCCTGGGTGCCAGATCCTCTACCTCAGCTGCTGTGGGCCCAGCCTTGAAGCTGGGTTCTCTGTGTGCATGTGTGTGAGCAGCTGTGGGGGCCAGGATAGGACTAACCTTGCTCTGTTCCCACCCCCAGGAGATGGGAAAGTACCCACTCAGCAGTGAATGGCTGGAGGGCAAAGGCAAAGAGTCCAGGATCAGGGACAGAGGGATTATGGAGGGACCCACAGCCCAGGAAGAGGAATGTGACTTATTCCCAAAGGAGTGACGCTAATCAGGTAGGCCTGGATACAGGCCAGCCACTCCTTCATGGACAACAGAGCAGAACAGAGGCTACCATTAATTAAGTACCAGGAGAGGGTCCTCTTACCCCAGGGAAAGCCCTCAGGGCAGAAAGCTGCTGGTTCTCCAGCTCCCAGGGCCTGCCTCACTGAAACCCTGGAAACTACAGGGTAAAGCGCCACAGCAGATTCCTGGCGCCTCTTGGAAAGCTTCCATCCAATGAGCTTCTCTCCAGCCACCCCCAGCTGCCACCCCATTCTCTTGCACAGTGCCTTCCTGCCCAACTTGGAAGAGAAGAAAAGATTCTGAGGCCCTGGCCTGATGGAGTTAGCAAACCCTGCCTGGTTCTCTATCCCAAAGCCAGCCAGGGTGCGATCACTAGGAAATTCCCTTTCCAAACAAACAACCACCAACAACCACTATAGCTACCAGCTATTTAGTTTTTGCTACATGCCAGGCACTGTGCATTATTTTATTTAATTCACAGAATAAGCCTGCCTATTATAATACAGATAAGGAAACTGAGGCCAAGAGAAGTTCAGGACTTTACTAGGGAGAAGAGAACAACATAGCTCATATATGCTGGAGCTGGATTCCAATGAGGCCCTAGGTTTACCCTCCCTTGTAAGTCCCAAGCTCAGTTATGTAAGGAAAGAAGAAATCAGAGGAGAGGCAAATGGAAATGCTGGACAAAAGTCCCAAAAGTCCCCTAGAAAGAAGTTTGGCTGGGAAGAGCCAAGCCCTATTAGTGTGGCACCTGTTCCCCTGGACGCTGGAAGGCTCAAGTAAACAGAGGACAGAGTCTGGGTCTGCAGGGGACATAAATGCAGCCTGAAAGGCAGCTACATCTCTCTAGACTCAAGGAAGGGGTGGTGCAGGGCAGACAGCCTGATGCCACGGGATCTCAGACCAAGAATCTACTTGCTCCTCAGATGTGGTGCCCTCTCTCTTGCCACCCATGGAGAAGCCAGACTCTGCCTGGCACAGGGCAAATGGGAGCCTCAGTACTCAGAATCCCGTCCCCATTCTTCCTTCTCCTGAGGACTGATACAGAGCTAGAGAACTCCAGAGAAGGCTGGGACCTCAGGGAGCAGAGACTGAGAGCAAGGGATTGGAGTCAGATGGAAGTGGGCTGGATCCCACCTCTGTGTGACCTTGGGAAAGCTGGTCTCTGAGCATCTTAGTTTCGTCACCTGCAAAATGGGGATAATAATATCTACTTCATAAAGTTGGTATGACACACTGCTTGGCACACAGTAGAATAGATATCAAATAAATGGTAGCCACTAAGGCATTTAGAAATTGAATATAACTGGCTCGGCGCCTGTAGCTCAGCGGCTAGGGTGCCAGCCACTTACACAAGAGCTGGTGGGTTCGAATTCAGCCCAGGCCTGCCAAACAACAATGACAACCACAACCAAAAATTAGCCAGGCATTGTGGTGGGCACCTGTAGTCCCAGGTATTTAGGAGGATGAGGCAAAAGAATCACTTAAGCCCAGGAGTTTGAGGTTGCTATGAGCTGTGACGTCATAGCACTCTACCCAGGGCGACAACTTGAGACTTTGTCTCAAAAAAAAAAAAAAAAAAAAAAGAAGAAGAAATTGGATATAACTTACTGAAGTCTACTCTGGCTCTGGAACCCCTGGGAAGGTTGAGAACCACTTCTGGCATGAAAAGAGAGGTTATTCTAGTCTCCTGGCAGGGCTTGAGCAGCCAGCAGGGAGAGTCCTAAGAAGCTAATGGTCAGGTACATTCCCAGGTTGCCAAGCTGCGGGGGAGGTCAGCCTCATGCTCATCAGCTGCATAGGAGATGGCTGGGACCAGGTAACCTGAGATAGACGCTTTGCTGTGGCAAGGTGACCCTCTCACTAGAACACCTTCAGGTTGCAAATCCAAATCCTGGAGCCAGTGTTGCCTTGCTTTCTACTGACCCAAAGCACCTAAGCACAGTTCTCCTTGGTTCCTCTGAAGTCCAGGCTAAAGGTGGGGGATCTCTGAGGATATGCCAGTCAGCCAGCCATTCCAGGCATCCTTGAAGATTCTGCTCCCCCAGCCAAGGTCCAGAAATGCATGGTATGTCTATGCCCTAGTGGGGAATGCCCCTTGGACATGCTGAATCTCACAGGGTGCTGACACAGAGGGGCAAACTGGTGGTGTCAGTGAGTCACAGGGCTCAGGCCACAGTTGGGGAACTCAAGGGATGGGCTGGGGGTGGGAATGGGGGGGTGGGGGGACAGGAGGAGCCAGAGCTGAGGATGTTCTGTGGAATTGCCCTTCTACTCCCCACAGCCTCAACTCTTCCCACCCAGAGAGAGTGTAAAGAAGATGCAGGTGCCTAAGAGTGTGTTGATCCTGCAGCACCAAAAATCCCTCACTGCCTCCGCAGCTCAACTCCCACTCAGCAGAAGGTCTGCAGACAGCTCCAGAAGCACCACCACCACCCCACGCTGGCCCCAGGGTGGGGAAAACAGAGGCCTCCAGCCCATACCCTCTTGCTTTCAGATTTCCAATTCTTAATTGTCTCCCCAATAACAGCGGAATCCTCAAGGCACATCTCCTTAGCCCAACCAGCCACCCGCACCCCCCTTCTCACGGCTGCATTAACCCTTTGTCCATGCTAATTAGGGATGGGGCCTCTGCCCCTTGGTCTTCCAGGGTGGACAGAGAGAAGGGGCAGCATTCTCCGGAGCCCCCTCCCAACACACCCCAAGCACTGAGACCCGCAGGGCAGGGCTTCACGTGTCCCTCCACGTTCTCCCCAGGGTTCTGGCCTCCACCCGCCAGCCTGCGGCTCTGGAAAGTTCACCAGTGCCCGGAAACCTCAAGGCGGCGATCAGGCCCCACACTGTCAAGTCCTCTCGTAACCATCACCAGAGACTCCTGACCCTTGGCCTTCCCAGAAAGAAGGGCGCTTAGAAAGCGCCTGGTGCGCGTCTGGGTGGAAAACTTTGCTTTGTAGGGGTTCAAACGGGAGCCCAGGAGCCAAAGTGAGTTCCAGATGGAGACTCCCTGGGGTGGTGCGGGGGGTGGGGGGACTCTGGGAATGCAAAATAGCTCCCCCCCCCCACGCACTTGGAACTTAGGAGAAACCTTTCCAGGGCATCCTCCACCCCACCCCCCAACACACGTACAGTACACGCCTGGTGATCTCTGATCTCCCCTGGTCACTCTGGTTTTCCCTACAACCTCTCGCCCCAGGGGAAAGCAGAGCTGCGCCTTTAAGAGCCTCTCCGCTTACCTTTGCTCCGTTTGCACAGTGCTGCGGTGCCCCCTCCTCCGACCTTCCTTTCCTGCCCGGCGCCCCGCCGCCCCGCCGCGAGGCTCACCGCGCGTGTCCTGGGGACCGCCGGGCGGCCGCTCCCGCTCGCGACGGCAGGGGGCCCGCAGGGCTGGGCGCCGTACCGCTGGGGTCCCCACTCGGGCTCGGGGCTGCTTCCCCGGCTCTGGAAAGGTGAGCGGCTCCCCACAGGAGCTGCAACCTGAGCTGGCGGAGGAAGAAGTGGAGGAGGGAGGAAGGGGGAGGAGGAGGAGGAGGAGGACGTCAAGGAGGAGGAGGTGGCGGTGGTGGTAAAGGGGAGGGGAAGGGAGGGAGTGGAGGAAGGTAGGGAAGAGGAGGGAGAGGAGGAGGAGGAGGAGGAAGGGAAAAGCCCGGCCCCAGCCAGAGTTTTTCACTTGTACAAGTTGACTCCGCCCACGCCCCGCCCACCCTGCCCACAGCCGCTGCCAATCCCCAGGGCTCCCTCTGCCCAGGTGCCCACCCCTTTCTCCCACTCTGGGAAACGGGGTCCAAGTGCCTCTTCCTGTTTTGTTTCTAAGGCTGGCCCTGAGAGCCTTGACTAGGGTGTGAAGTCCTCTCGATTGGATCACCCCAGAACAGGGACCAGGGCCCCAGGCGGGGATTCACCACGAGTGTCTGCTGTCCCTAAGTACAGCTCTCCTACCTTCTGAGTCTGGTCCTTGCACCTAGCACCCTAGGAGCTAATGTGCATGGAACAGGTCCTCTTGGTCATTTTCTTCACGACAGTAGTCCTTGGGGTCTCCCTCTACCGTACGTACTGGGACTTCAATTATCTTTCCAGACAAATTACCACCCGGTCACTGCCAGGACCCAGATGAAGACTTTGCTACTTACTAGCCATCATCTTACTTCAGTTTATCCTTTTGGAACAACTAAGAATCATCTAAGAAGTTTTACAGACTAGCTAAGACTAGTTCAGCTCTCATGTTACAGAAGGGGAAACTGAGACCAAGAAAGGTGATTGAACTGGTCCAAAGTCCCACAGGGATTTAGTGGTGAGCTGTCCTTATAACCCAGGCCAATGACCATTCTACCCACACCATCTGCCTTCAGGGATTAAAGAAGAAGAGGAAGAATCTGGGGTGGGGTAAATCTGAAGGGCCCAGTGCCCCCATCTGGCCCCCTCCCAGCTCTGCTTACCCCTGAGGGCTGTGAGAAGAGGAGGCAAGTCTCAGCTTTATGGGCACCAAATTAAGGAGGCCTGTGTCCTCTGCCCTGCTAGTGGGCTTGGCTGTTCAGTCTGAGAGCCCAGACAAGGATGGTCTCTTGAGGAGTGAGTGGTCCACAGTGTGCATGTGCTTCTGCCTGAACCCTTTCCCTGGGGAGAATGAGTTATCGAGAATAGATAAATTTCCTTCTGGAAATTGGCCTGAGGTCCTACCTTTGGCTAGAGAAAGAAAGAAGACACCAGGCACGTGCATGAAAGTGACAGCAGGGGCATGCCACAAAGGGCCTCCCAATTCTTTGCCACCTCTATTTTCTCTGCCAGGGCATGCAGATTTCCTGGGTGCACACACCTTATAAAAATGAAACTGATGAGTATTGCAGGGATGCAAAGAGTGGAAACAACCTGCTTAGCTCTGTGATCCCAGTGTGTGGTGAGAATACTGGGGAGCAGAGAGGCCATGCAGGGGCAGGAAAGGGGCAGGGAGGGTAGAGAGAAGGGCTGCAGCTAAGAACTATTTACTAGAGGATTAGAGAGAATGGGGCCAAAGGGCAGAATTTCAAGGAACCAGGGGGACGAGGTCAAGAAATCTCAATAAACACTTTCTGAACACCTCTTATGTGCCAAATAGTAGCCAGGGCTCTGGGCACAAAAGATGAGTAAAATATAATCCCTACCCCCAAACAGTTTGTGATCTAATGGGGCAAGGTGAGTAAGCAGTTAGGATGCTATAGGAGATTAGTGCTATGGCTGTCTTAGAGGAGTTGTTCCACTTGAACAACTCAGAACAACGGTGAGGAGGAAAGATTTTTCCATTTTTCCATGTGCGGGGTGAGAGAATATGGCCCCACAGTTCCATGAGTCTTGGATGGGGGTGACATTGGGGAGGGAAGCAGATGCTGGGTCCTGAAGACCCTTCTGCACACACCGTGGCTAACTTGCCAGAACTCTGCCCTGAAATCATGGAGCATTTCAGAGGAAAGAGATAGCACCAGGTTTGTGATTTAGAAAGATCTCTCTGAAAAAAAAAAAAAAAGAAAGATCTCTCTGGGAGCTGAGTAAAGGATTGATGGTGGGAGGCAAATCGGAAGACAGTAACCCCAGTGTAGAGACTGATCACAGGAGGAAATGATGCAGGCTTATTATAGCAGTGTCAGCAGGGAGAAGAAGGAACTTATCTGAGAGATAGGTAGAAGACATGGTTGGGGGATCAGCACCCATAGCTCAGTGGTTAGGGCTCTGGCCACATACACCGGGACTGGCGGGTTGGAACCCAGACCAGGCCTCCCAAACAACGATAACAACTGCAACAACAAAAAAATATCCAGGTGTTGTGGCAGGCACCTGTAGTTCCAGAATCACTTAAGCCCAAGAGTTTGAGGTTGCTGTGAGCTGTGACGCCACTCTACTGAGGGTGATACAGTGAAACTCTGTCTCAAAAAAAAAATAGAAGACAGGGTTGGGACTTTGTGCCTGATTCTAGAAGATAAGGGAGCCAAGAGTGTCAGGTTGGAAATGCTGATGTGATGAGCTAAGGAGGGCCTTAGAGCTTCTTAGGTTAATCTCTGTATTGCCATGTGACCCTGGGTGAGTGACTTTAACCTTTCAGAGCCTGGTTTGTAACTGTAGAACAAAGAAGCCAAAATCAATCTTGTATGGTTGTCATGCACATTAGACATAATGTGTGCTAAGGACCTAGCATAAGATAGGGCTTTGCGGGCTGTGCCTGTGGCTCAAAGGAGTAGGGCGCTGGCCCCATATGCCAGAGGTGGCGGGTTCAAACCCAGCCCTGGCCAAAAACTGCAAAAAAAAAAGGGCTTTGCTCATAACAGGGACCCGATACATAGAAGATATAATTACCTCCATTCGTCCATTCAGCAAACATTTGCTGAGCACCTGCTTTGTGCCAAGAACTACACCAGATCGTAGGGCCATAGGGATTATTTTAAGTCTGAGGCCTATTCTCATGCAGCTCACTGTCTAGGAGGAGAGAGATGTGCAGAGTAATAGTCATTTATCAGGGCAATATGGGTTGGGGTAAAGGAGGAAGCCCTTAACTCTGCCCAAGAGAATCAGGGCAGCTTCACAGAGGAGAGGTGACAACTTAAACAACGTAGGCCCAGCCACCTGCTCAGAGACTGTTGTATCATCTCCACCCCCACACATGGGATTACATTTCAGAATCTCTGAGATCTTTAATTTTGAAACATTGTCTTACTTCTCTGGGTTAGGAAAAGAGGATGGGCTGCCAATGGGCATCTACTTGGAACCTGGAGAATGACACATGGATCTTTGGCAGCCCTAAGAAAGGTCATGCACAGTTGGGCAGATAGAGAGAGGAACCAGGTAGGAGTGACCATGTGTGCATGTGGGCAGGGCTTACTAGCTAGATGGGGAGCACACGATGTACAGCCTGTGTGTGTGCATTTGGGCCATCCTAATTTTTCTGCTCCCCATCAGTGTCTTTCTGAAAATTCTCTCTGAATCCTTTAGTATCCCCTACCTTCCTTCTATGCCAACTTTCTTCCCAGGGAGGGAACTTCTTTCAACAAGCCCAGCACAGGAGAAGCAGAACTACCTGCTTAGTCTTCCACTAAGGACTCTAGCCCTGCTGCCCCCACTGAGCAAGACCTTGAGCTTTAGACTGTATGACCTTGAGCAGCAGCTCACACCTCTGACTTCGCTTCCTGTCGGTAACATGTAGATGGTAATAGGTCCTCTCTCATGGGGCTGCTGTGAGATTTCAATGAGATATAAACTTGGTGCCCAATCAATGCTGTTTCCCTTCTCTGTAGCCCATTAACTCCCTCCTTACAGAGGGTCAGATAAGAAACTCCCAGATGGGGTCCCTCCCCACTCCACACCTTAGCCCCTGGATCCGTCCCTTATGGGCCCTGCAGACCCCTTTCCCCCACCAGCCTAAAGGGCCTGTGGCCCCCTTGGGAGCCCTGGTCACCCTTGCAGTCCAGCAGCACAATGCTGGCAGGCCTGAGCAGCATGACAAGAGGGGCCCCAGCAGCAGCTCAGCCTGCTCCCACTCTGCTCCTGTCTCTCCTCCCTGCTGCCAGTGACATGCCACCACATCCCTGGACAGGCGTCCCTGGCCGCCTGAGGGCTGAGTGGGGAAGCTGGAAACAGCTCTCCCTCACAGACTGTGTGGGCAGTGCATTGGAATAGCTTCTGAAAAAACAAAGTTCAAGCCTAGCCCATTTTCCCCTGAGAGGCACAGCATCCAGACAGGGATAGCTCAGCCAGCAGAGAATCTCCGCACGTCACCACAGCTCTCCTCCAGTCTGATCCTACCCACACTGAAGCAGGCACAGTCTCCAAGAGCACTGCAGGGATATTCAGGGGACTGGAGCCCTGACTCTGCCTCTAGAGTGCAGAAATCACTTCATTTATTGAGGCCTCAGTTTTCCTCTTCAGCAAAATGGGAATAGTGGAAATACTTGCCTCTTGGGATGTGAGAATTAAATGTATGAGTGTGAAAATGCTTTGTAGAGATCATTAGTGTTTGACCAAAGGGCCCTTCTTAGGGTTCTAGGAGTCCATTGAACCCAGTGGAAATGGGAAGCTAAGCAAGAATAGAGAAACTCGGGCGGCGCCTGTGGCTCAGTCGGTAAGGCGCCAGCCCCATATACCGAGGGTGGCGGGTTCAATCCCGGCCCTGGCCAAACTGCAACCAAAAAATAGCCGGGCCTTGTGGCAGGCGCCTGTAGTTCCAGCTACTCAGGAGGCTGAGGCAAGAGAATTGCCTAAGCCCAGGAGTTGGAGGTTGCTGTGAGCTGTGTGAGGCCACGGCACTCTACTGAGGGCCATAAAGTGAGACTCTGTCTCTACAAAAAAAAAAAAAAAAAAAGAATAGAGAAACTCACCCCAAGAGCATGTATGTCTTTGGTAGGCAGGAGGGAGATTGGCAGCAGAGGCTTGAGAATGGACCCTCCCACTGAGGCCTGACTGGTTTGAAGGCTATGAATCAGTGGGGCAACAGGACTTGGCTGGACTGAGCCAATTCTTACTCTTCCTCTGACTAAATTTAGGCCATTGTTTGCCTGTGATTTATGGGGAGTAGGTTTGTTTAGGAAAAGGTCATTTACCTAGTGGCAGTGTGATTTCAGCCTGGGACTTTCTGCTTGATCACTGCACCAAGCACCACAACCTCTTTTCTCCATTTGTGCTAAATATACAAGCATGTGTAGACTGGTGCATGTGTGTGTACACACATACCATTCACAACCATTCTAGACTTCAGATGGGGCAACAGCTGCATCCCCAGAGTGTTCTAAGACAGGGTGGGCACAAAATCTGAGTCAGCCAATCACAGACCTGTTGAACCTCACAACCATCAGACCAATTACAACCCCACCCCTACATCCAGCAGTGCCTTCCAAACTTGCCACACAAACGCACACACACCACACACATCACACTATATCAGAGCACAGCTAGGTGCAGTGGCTCATGCCTGTAATCCTAGCACTCTGGGAGGCTGAGACAGGTTGATTGCTTGAGCTCAGGAGTCAGAGACCAGCCTGAGCAAGAGCAATACCCCCAACCCTACTAAAACCAGAAAAAAACTAGCCAGGTGTTACGTTAGGCACCTATAGTCCCAACTACTTCAGAGGCTGAGATGAGAGGATCACTTGAGCCCAAGAGACTGAGGTTGCTGTGAGCTATGATGATGCCACAGCACTCTATCACAGTGACACAGTGAGAATCTGTCTCTAAAAAAAAAAAAATAAAAATACCATGCCACACCACACACACCCTTCAGGTTGATGCATTGCCATGACAACGAAACCACCACACAGAGCTGGAGTAAATGGGAAAGGAGCCCTCAGCAAAAAGATTGCAACAGTCATTGGAGTGAGAACACAATGGCCGGGTAGGTCACTAAAAGGATCCCGTGCAGGGAGGACAGAGAACTGGTTCACCTGGGCTTCCTTTGCCCATTTTTTTAGTCCTAGGTCTCAGTTTGCTCACCTATGGAAATGGGGTCAAAGACTTCTACTTGTATAACAGTATGTGCTTAGAGCATACCATTACTTTTCAACTAATAGATGAGGATAAGAAGTATAGAATTTCTTTTCAGAAATCTTTGAGAATTTTAAGACTTCTGGGTAAAAGAGAGTTGATCAATCTCCAGAAAGACCTAAAACCAAGCCCTAAAATCCTGCTCACGAATTCATTGTAGAGGTGGATCTCAATTCAATTTGAGAGTATTTACTCACTATCTGCCATGGGCCAAGCACAGGTGTTGATTTCAGCTGTGACCAGGTAGATTTTGAGGAGCGAGAACATCTTGGTGAAAACTTGTCAGGAGACCTTTTGGATGGGCCTGGAGAAGGTGCTATAAAGGGGAAATCCTTGGAGAAACTTTGCTCAGGGCCAAGGAAGAAGGCTGAGGCTGAACCCTGTAGGCTCTACTGGTACACTGACCTCTAGCCCCCATGCCCCAGAGGTCTCCCTTCAGTCAGGCACCAGAGAGATTAGCTACAAATAAAAAATCTGACAAGGGCTCTTCTGCCTAGTTGCTTCCAATAGCTCCCCAAGAGTGGGTCTTTGGGTCCCCAAGCCCTCCTTCAGAAGCTGATGAATGTGAGGGAACTCCCCAGACTCAAAAGCACACATTCACAACATTTTCCATTTGTTTTCCGGAGCTGGGCCTCTTCATGCTCATTCATGGATTCTCTTATGGAGGCATCACTTATGGGGTCTTTTGTGACTTTCCCTGTCTTCCTTGCCAGCTCTTCCTGATTTTTTCCCTCGTATAGTATATGTTCAGCCACATCCAAAGACATGTACGTCTCTTGTGCACACCACTGTGTCTCACTGCTTCCTGCCTTTGCACATGCTTTCCCCACCTACTGGAGTAATACACCACCTGTCACCTAAATAAGCTCCTATTCATTCTTCAAAAACCCAACTCAGGAATGACCACCTTCTTGACACACACAGACCCTGATGCTGTCCAAACAGGCTTGATCATTCCCAGTCTAAATTACTTCTGTTCTACATACCTTTTTCATTGTATGCCTCCCAGCACGTGGGAGTTCTGTTTCTGTCTCTGTCACTGGCCTGCGAACTTCCTGAGGCCAGAGACCACATCTTTAGCTTTTGTATCCTAGCACCTAGTATATGACAGGTGCTCACTGGGATCTAGAGCAACAGTGTCGCCAGCCTTTTCTGGCACCAGGGACCAGTTTCATGGAAGATAATTTTTCCATGGGTGGGAGAGTGGGGGGCAGTTTCAGGATGATGCAAGCACATAACATCTCCACCTCAGAGTGTGGGCATTAAATTTTCATAAGGAACATGCAACCTAGATCTCCAACATGCACAGTTTACAGTAGATTTCACACTCCTATGAGAGTGAAATCACACTCCTACCACCACTTAACCTGACAGGACACAGAGCTGAGGCAGTGATACGAGTGATGGGGAGTGGCCGTAAATACAGACAAAGCTTCTCTGGCTCCACTACCACTTACCTCCTGCTGTGCTGGCTGCTTACTAACAGGCCACAGATGGTACCAGTCCACGGCCTGAGGGTTGGGGGTTGCAGGTCCAGAGGACCAAAATGGCTAAGCAGAGCTAACAAAGGAGAATAAGCAGAGCAGGGATTAGGACAGGAGCCAGGACAAGAGAGACTATCACGAAGGAAAGGGAGGCAGGAAGAACCTGGAAGTCAAGGTTGTTAAGGACTGAAAAACATCATTGAATTTGGCAACTGGGAAGCCATTGATAGGGTAATCAACTGACCCCATTTGCCTGGGACTTTCATAGTTTGGGCATCAAAACTCCTAAGCAAACTTAGAATGTGACTTTTTTTTTTTTTGGTTGCAATTTGGCCGGGGCTGGGTTTGAACCCACCACCCTCAGTATATGGGGCCAGCGCCCTACTCGCTGAGCCACAGGTGCTGCCCTAGATTGTGACTTTAACAAGGGCAGTTCTGGAGGGGAGAGAAGGGCAGAAACCTGAACGTAGTGAACTGAGAGGTAGAGGGAAAGCGGATGAGGGAGACTGGGAAGATTGGTGACTGCTGAGCTGTTTGGCTGATCCCAGAGACGGTACCAGCCTCCTGGCCCATCTCTCCTGCCCCCACTCACACTGGAGAGAAAGCAAACAAAGCTGACGTCAGGAACACCGTGTTCACCTTTAACGACTTCTTGCTGAAGGGCTCCAAGCCTGCCACTGGGTCATCCAACTAGTCCTCTCACCACTCCTGGACTCAGCAGGACCAGCAGCCCTCCGTCCTCTGACCTCCTACAGCAAGTACCCACCCGTGGGTTTTATCCAGTTGGCACTACTTAGACTCGGGGCAGCTCCCCCCTTCTTCTGAACTGTTGTGTTAAAAGTCTCATTGCCAGGCGGCGCCTGTGGCTCAGTCGGTAAGGCGCCGGCCCCATATACCGAGGGTGGCAGGTTCAAACCCGGCCCCAGCCAAACTGCAACCAAAAAATAGCCGGGCGTTGTGGCGGGCGCCTGTAGTCCCAGCTACTCGGGAGGCTGAGGCAAGAGAATCGCTTAAGCCCAGGAGTTGGAGGTTGCTGTGAGCTGTGTGAGGCCACGGCACTCTACCAAGGGCCATAAAGTGAGACTCTGTCTCTACAAAAAAAAAGTCTCATTGCCTGGGCAGCGCCTGTGGCTCAGTGAGTAGGGCACCGGCCCCATATACTGAGTGTAGCAGGTTCAAACCCAACCCTGGCCAAACTGCAACAACAACAACAACAAAAAAATAGCCAGGTGTTGTGGCAGGCACCTATAATCCCAGCTACTCAGGAGGCTGAGGCAAGAGAATCACCTAAGCCCAAGAGCTGGAGGTTGCTTGGGAGCTGTGATGCCATGGCACTCTACCAAGAGCAACAAAATGAGACTCTGTCTCAAAAAAAAATCTCATTTCCCTTTGTATAGATTGTCCACTTCTGAACTTCTGAACTTCTTTAAGGCAGGGATCATGCCCTCCTTCCCTGCCTCCCCCTCTCCCTCTCTTTCCCTTTGCCTTCCTTCAGTAAACACTAATTAAGTGCTGTTTATTCAGTGATCTAGATGACAGCCACAGTTCCCACCCTCAGGCATCTCTCAGTCTGGGTTCAGGCCTCCTAAATGTGAGGAGTTTTATACCCTTGAACAGCAGGGGAACGGCTGTGCAGGTCAAGGGGTCTGAAAAGCCATAACGTTATACACCAGTGTTGACTGTGAGTGTCTGTGTGGTCTGTGAGAAAGACAGTCAGAGACACAGAGACTGTGCATTTCTAAGTAACAGTCTTATTCAAGAGAAATCAATCAAGTCTGTGGAATGTGGGCAAATTATTTACCACTCTATTCCTCGATGTCCTAATTTGTAAAACAGGAATAACATAGCACCCTTCTCAGGGTCATGGTGAGTGTTAGTTGGGATATATAAATACACACACATATAACTTATACCTGTAATCCCAGCACTCTGAGAGATCAAGGCAAGAGGATTGCTTGAGTTCAGAGTTTGAGATCAGCCTGAGTAAGAGTGAGACCCCTTGGCTGGGTGTGGTGGCTCATGCTGTAATCCTAGTACTCTGGGAGGCCGAGGCCGAGGTGGGTGGATTGCTTGAGCTCATGAGTTCAAGACCAGCCTGAGCAAAAGCAAGACCCCATCTTTACTAAAAATAGAAAAACCAAGGCAAGAGGATCGCTTGAGCTGAGTTGGAGGTTGCTGTGAGCTGTGAAGTCATGGCACACAGGGCAATAGCTTGAGACTCTGTCTCAAAAAAAAAAAGAGTGAGATCCCATCTCTACTAAAAATAGAAAAACTAGCCAGACATTAGGTGGATGCTTGTGGTCCCAGCTACTTGGGAGGGTAAGGCAAAAGGATCACCTGAACCCAAGAGTTTGAGGTTTCTGTGAGCTGTGATGATGTCATGGCACTCCATCCCAAGCAGCAGAGTGAGACTCTGTCTCATAGAAACAAAAAAAGTATATAACTTAACATTGTAATTTAGTTCTTACATCTTAGTATGTTAAGAGAATAAGAGAGAAGAGCTTTTGTGAGATTCTGAAATGGTTCTGAGAACTGCTGGTCCAGTGGGGGAGACCAACCTTCCTGCTTAAGGAGGCAGCGCATGATGACAGGTGCTAAGGGGTGTTAGTCTGAGGTGCAATTGATGAACCTTGAATGTCCTCTTTATAGCTCCAAGGCCCCAACAGGCTCAGGACCCTGCTGTAAACAGCCTCTCAGGAGTAAAGACCATTGGAATGACCCCCTGTGCCACTCAGCAGCATATCCAGCTTGGAACACATGTTAGGAGAGAGACCAGGACTCCATTTCCTCCAACTGGACAGGCTAGAAAGAAAAAAAGGGAAGGCCTTTGCTCTTGATTGCATTAAAAGCAATAGCCCCCACAGCAATTAGGCACCCGTAAATTACAGAGCCTGCCTCTGTCAGCCGGCTCTGCACCGTCTCATTAGCCAGGGTGCAGAAAGACACTGCACACCCTGCTGGGAGCCGACTCATTGCAAAGTTCCTGCTCCATAATTAAACACAAAATCCCAACCTCAGGGAGGCGCCTGCCCGCCCCTTCTGTGGGGGATGGGGGGGGGGGACAGAGCAAAGGTGATGCCTTACTTCAGGCCCTGCTCAGGGGACGGGAAACCAGAGAGATGTGAGTTGTAAGCTGAGTTCCAGGGATGTCCCCTGACCCTGGTGGGAGATTTGGGAAAGGTAGTCAAAGGGCATGGAATAAGACGAGGGAACTTTATCCTACCTGGACACCTGGGACCAGATGAGGGCAAATGGGCTGCACTGGCTTCTGCAGGAAATTCTGAGGTCTGACTTTGGGCACTGAGGTCCTAGAAAGAGAGGGGTTATGAGGGCTGTGTTCCACGTTGATGCACTCACCACCCACACATAGGTTCCAGTAGTGTGGAACAGAACAAGGGCTGAGAGCTGGATACTGGCATGTGTCAGGGAGCTGGACAAGATGGACCCCCCAGGGGCCCTGTAGTCAGAACTGGGGTAAGGGTTGGGCCAGCTAGGAGGTGCACAGAACACCCCTGGAAATGTAGCAAGATGTGTGGTAGGAGAAATGATTTGACAAGTCTCTTAGCTCACCGTAGGCTACAGGTGAGCTCCCCTCACTGCTGGGACTTCAGTGGCAAGATAGTGTGGCTGGTTAAACAAGAGGGCTTTTCCTTGCTGAGTGGGGAACACAAACCAGAAGGGAGAGGGACCAAGGCTGGCCCTAGCAGTTCTCTGCCCACCCCTTCCCCCTGTTCCTCCACGGAGCCTTTGGCTTCTCTTCTAAACCTATTTTGAACAAATATTTAAAAGATGTTCTGATGAAAAGGTGCCAAGTGATTAGTCTGCCTGGATGCCCACGTGGCTCCAGCCAGCCATGACCACGAGTTGAAGGATAAAGAAGATACTCCAGGACTTCTAAATCCTACCAAGCTGCTGCTGCCCAGGGCCGAGTGTGGGGATGGGAGCAGGAGGAGGGAGGAGAGAGGACGCTGCCTGGGGCCTGGGAGGCTTGGGCCTGGATCATGCCATGCTCCAGCTCCAGCAGCTGGATCCTGATGGGGAAGGACAGTGCCACACAGAAAGTCACCCAGCACAGGCAAGAAGACAGATGGGAGACTCCGAGGCCAGAGCTTCTGAAAGCAGGGCATGGGCAGAAGATGCGGATGCTGCCTGGCAGACATTTGCATCAAATTTTATGTTAAAACTGAGCTGCTGGATTGGTGGCCAGTACCCAGCTAGAGCCCAGGGAGCTAACTCTGCTGACAGAGTCAGAAAAGTACACAGAACTCTCTCCAGCTCCTGCCCCTCTCCCTGGGTGGTTATTCTGGCTCTGATTGGCCCCAAGCCAAGACTGTGATTTTTGGCCCCAGATCTTGCCCGCCACCCCCACCACCCAATCTGGAGAGGGAGGGGTGAGGACACTTTGCAGTGGTGACTCACATTGTTGTCCTCTGAGGTTAGCACAGCCCAGAGAAATGCCCAGGCAGGCTGTGTTCCTCTCACTCCTTGCTCAAAACCTCAGGTTCCGGAGCAGCCCTTGGCCAGGTTTGGGGCATTATGCCCCAGGGCTATGGGGAAGCAGCTGTCACACTCCCACCTCATCCTAGAGGAACCAGGTCCCTGGAGCAAGAAGGAGTCCTTTGCCACCATAGGAATGAACCCAGCCCAAGGGATGTTGTTCCCTGGAGTCACAGCTAATTTCCCTAATTTCCTCCTAGACCAGCTTCCCCTTTCTCTGTAGCCGGGGAAGGGCTGGGGCCCCAGAGCAGCCAGGTGTGGCCTGAGGTGTGGGAGTGGGACTGGTGTAACAGGGAAGGTCAGGAAGGGTCAGGAACTGGGAGCAGTCCAGACAAGGTCAGAGAGGGGAACAGCTCTGGAGGCAGGAGGAGGAGGTAGTGGGTTAGACTCACAATCCCTTTTCCTGCAGGGTGAGCCCCATGACCAGAATGGTGTGGGTTATCAGGGCTCCCACAACTGAGTGATGGAGCGGGTACTAGGTCTACTCAGCTCAGACACACCTGAATGATCAGCTAGGTCAGGGACCCTACACCTGAATCGACAGGTACATCTGTTACTACCAGGTGAAAATACACCTGAGTGGCCAGGCAGTGGTGGTAAATCTGCCTAAGTGAACAGGTGTGACCAGGTACAATATACCTCAACACACCAGGCTGCCTCCAAATCATACCAGTGTGCCAAATGGCCTGGCAAAAAGACTGGACCCCTGTGCTTAGTAACTCTAGACTAGCCTGAGCAAGAGTGAGACTCTGTCTACTAAATATGGAAAAATTAGGGCGGCGCCTATGGCTCAAAGGGGTAGGGCGCCGGTCCCATATGCCGGAGGTGGTGGGTTCAAACCCAGCCCCGGCCAAAAACCACAAATAAATAAATAAATAAATATAATAAAAAGCAAAAAAAAAGAAGAAGAAGAATGGCTATAAAATAAATAAATAAATATGGAAAAATTAGCTGGGCGTGTGTCAGGTGCCTGCAGTCCTGGCTACCCAGGAGGCTGAGGCAGAAGAATCACTTGGATCCAGGTGTTTGAGGTTGGTGGGAGCTAGGTTGACACCATGGCACTCTGGCCTAGGTAACAGAGTAAGACCATGTCCCAAAAAACAAAAACAAAAAACAACCCATTCCATAGGGCCACATCCTCCAGGGCTGGCCTAGCTTCACATGTTGGTATCTGCAGTGTCCGGTGTAGCCGGGTAAAGGACGAGATGTGTCACTGGAGTCTGTACTTCCCCAAGCCTACAGTTTGCCCCAGGGAGTTTGCCCACAGGTCCCCCAGGACATCAACATGGCTTGGCATGTCTTCCCCAACACCCGAGCCCTTCATGAACCCATGATTGACTTTGCCCTTAGTTAAACAGCTGGTGACTGAACCTGATCCAATATTTACTCCCAGAGAGAGGGCAGAAGGGCAGGCGCACCCCAGGCAGGTGTCACCCCAGGTTCTGGGGGAGGGGAAGAGAGAATTTGCTGTATGGCACCACAGGGTTTCTCAGACCTTAGGTACCCCCCTACCAACCAGCTACCCCCTCTTCCTGGCATGGCTGGGAAGGACTAGAAGGGGACTTTGTTCCTAGTGGACTATCTCTGAGAGGGGTAAAAACTGAGTAGATGAAGGGCTCAGCTAGGAGCTGTCCAAAACCAGAACCACCTCCTCGAGACAAGAAGGCCCCGGGGTCCTGTCCAAAGTAGTCCTGCAAGAAAGGAATGGGGAAGGGGAATGAAGGAGGACTGGGTGAGAGCCTCAGTGAGGAATGGAAGTAGGTGCTGCATGGTTCCCAGGCCTGGGGGCTGCCACCTCAGAAAGGAGCCAGGCCACAGCAACTCAAGAGACCTGGTGATTTTCCTGTATTTGCCATTTTAATTTATTAATAATTCTCCCTGGTGTAATTAGCAATAAACCTTGAAACCCAATGGACCCTGCTGGGTTATTTAAGGGAGAGGCAGCTGGAGAGCTCTCACTCACCAGCTGGGCCTAGCAGCCAAGAAGCCCTAGAGCAGTGGTTCTCAACCTTCCTAATGCTGCGACCCTTTAAGGCAGTTCTTCATGTTGTGGTGACCCCCAACCATAAAATTATTCTCGTTGCTACTTCATAACTGTAATTTTGCTACTATTATGAATCATGATGTAAATATCTGATATGCAGGATGTATTTTCATTGTTACAAAGGGGTTACACAGGTTGAGAACCGCTGCCCTAGAGACAGAGTGAACTTGGGGTGCTTCAAAGAGCAGCAGAGAGCAGGTGGCGGGGGGCTTGCTAGAGAGAGAAGGTGAGAGTGGAGAGGGGGCAGCTACATGTTTTTCTTGTAGAAAATGGACTTTCCGGGCGGCGCCTGTGGCTCAAGGAGTAGGGTGCCGGTCCCATATGCCGGAGGTGGCGGGTTCAAACCCAGCCCCGGCAAAAAAAAAAAAGAAAATGGACTTTCTTTGTACCCATTACACGGGCGAAACATTTTATATGCTAGATCATGGCTAATCCTCCTGATAACATGAAGTAACTATTGTTATCCAGTTTTACGGATGAGAAAATTGAGGCTCACAGAGGTTAAGTGACTTTCCTAGTCACTTAGTGTGAGGCAGAGCTGTTGAGTCTAGATTGTGTGTGCCTTTTATAATTCCTCAATTGTCAAGGAAGTCTCCTAGGCCAGGCATCGTGGCTTACGCCTGTAATCCTAGCACTCTGAGAGGCTGAGGCGGGTGGATTGCCTAAATTCACAGGTTGGAGACTAGCCTGAGCCAGATTGAGACCTTGTCTCTAAAAATAGCTGGGCATTGTGGCAGGCACCTGTAGGTCCCAGCTACTTGGGAGGCTGAGGCAAGAGAATTGCTTGAACCCAAGAGTTTGAGATTGCTGTGAGCTAAGATGTCACAGCACTCTACCAAGGGTGACAAACTGAGACTCTGTCTTCAAAAAAAAAAAAGAAAAAAAGAAAGTCTCCTGGTCCCTTCCAGATGCCAGCAGCCCAGCACAGGGCAGGCTACCCTTAGGAGGGAGTCTCTGCCACACCTCGGAATACCCATACCCAGATGCCATGCTCCCACACACTGGAGGCAACACCGCTCAAGAGAACACAGGCTCTGACCTCAGAAGAATCTTGATTCAGACGCCACTCCCTAGCAAATGTGACCTTAGGCAAGTAGTTTAATTTCTCTGAGTTTAAATTTCCTCATCCATAAAGAGAACCTAATCACGTCTACTTCATAGAGCTGTTCCATAATTAAATGACATTATATATATAACACATGTAGCACATAGCAGATGCTTAAGAAAGGATCATTCTGAGCAGGGCTGGCCTCATGGGTGCACCATTATGCAGGCTCACAGAGCCTATGCTCAGAAGGGGCCCACACTCAGAAGGCCCACGCTTGCTTTAGTGACTTATTGTTGCTTTTTTTTGAGACAGAGTCTCACTATGTTGCCCTCAGTAGAGTGCCGTGGAGTCACAGCTCACAGCAACCTTGAACTCTTGGGCTTAAGTGATTCTCTTGCCTCAGCCTCCCAAGTAGCTGGGACTACAGGCGCCTGCCACAATGCCGGGCTATTTTTTTGTTGTAGTTGTCATGGTTGTTTGGCAGGCCCAGGCTGGGTTCTAAACCACCAGCCCTGGTGCATGTGGCCAGTGCCCTAGCCGCTGAGCTTCAGGTGTCAAGCCACTTATTGTTGCTTTCTTGAAATCCTTAATACCTTTTGAACAAGGAGCGCTGCAGTCTCACTTTGCACCAGCATATTATCTAGCCAATTCTGGTTATTTATTGGTTTGAAATCAGTTCCCCGAATCAAGAAAGGATTAACTGTGCTCCACACTCTGAAAACAAGCCACCATTTCATCATTTGAGTTTCTATGCACAGGAAATGCTTCTCTGTTCACCCCCCATGCATCTTGCTGTTGCTTACAAGAAAGCAGAGTGAGCCAGACAGAACCACATCTCTCCTTTGGCTTCTAGCATCTCTGTGGTGGCAACAGAAGAGGTGCCCTGGCCAGCTGCAGTGGCCTGTAATCCTAACACTCTGGGAGGCCAAGGCAGGTGGATTGTTAGAGCTCAGGAGTTTAGGACCAGTCTGAGCCATAGCAAGACCCCAACTCTACTAAAAAATGGAAAAACTAGTTGGGCATTGTAGAAAAATTAACCAGGCGTCATGGCAGGTACTTGGAGTCCCAGCTACTCTGGAGGCTGAAGTAGGAAGATCGCTTGAGCCCAAAAGTTTGAGGTTACTGTGGGCTACCTTGATGCCACACACCCTACCCAGGGTGACAGAGTAAGATTCTGTCTCAAAAAAAAAAAAAAAAAAAAATAGAAAGAAAGAAAAAGATTATATCCCTACTTTTTCTGAGGAGAGAGACTTTTGGGAGAGAACCTTGAGTTTGGTTCCTGGCGATCATTGGTGGTATCCCAGAGGCCACCAGTCCAATTAGGTGTTAAATTCCTCACAAGGTTGGGAGCCTCCAGTTACCAGGAACTCATGTCTTCTGCTGGGGCCTAGCAGTGTGGTGTGCTGCCCACTCCTCTAGCCACTGGGGTAAGGGCTAGCCAGGGCAGACAGAGTGCTGGGCAGGAAGGTCAGGAAATGATCCCCCCCATGCCCACCCCCCCAACAGGCATTCCAGGAGCTGCCAAACCCACCACCTCCCTCCAGGGCAGACCTCCCTCCAGCGTGGACCGCCCCCAGCATCCAGCCTGCACAGCTTCTGCCCTTAGCTGTTTTCTGACTTCTGTTCCTAGGGGCCCAGGTTTTTGCTCACTTGGCAGTCAGGGCCTGTCTACTAACCCCTGAGAATCATCACTGCAGGGGAAATGGGAGCTGAGGGGCCAAGAGGCTGTCAGTCCTGCTTTCTCTCCAAAGAAGATTTAAGCCATTTCTATATCTAGGAGCCTTTCATAAGGACACTAGATGGGGCAAGGGGGCCATGAGAGAAAAAAGAGTAGAGGAGGGGTCTGAAGTGAGCTTCGGGGTTGGGGAGAAGAATCATAAGCCAACCCAAGGCCATGAAACAGCTGAGCAAGAAGGGACCTCAGAGCAGGAAGATCAATCACCCAAAGTCACAGAGTCAGGACTAAAATCTGGGGTCACCTAAAGCCTAGCCCAGAGGTCTTTCCCTTCCCCACTTGACTTCAAGATCAGAGACCAGCTGCAGTAACGAGGGAAGAAGAGTCTGCCCCCAACACACACACACACACACACACACACACACACACACACACACACACACGGCTCAGTTCTAGCCCTTAATTCCTCCTGGAGACTGGTGAAAGGGAGGTGCTAGCTCCTGGTCTGATAAAAAGGACACGAAGGGAAGGAGACACGTATGTGCCCTCTGATCCCACCATTCCACTGGCTTGGCTTCTGAAATCCCAGGCTCTTGGTCTGGCATGGTGCGGTATGCTTCTTTCAGGACCCTTTCCCAGTGGCTGATCTGACATGACCACTACCTTTCTGAGTCCCAGGCTTAGATCTTGGGACTCTAAGGGAACTCATGGGAAGGAGGGACCTGTAGGGTTTCCCATTAAGGGATGATTTAAAGATAATAATATTCATTGCTAATATTTATAAGTACTTTCTATGAGCCAAGCACTGTTCTAAAAATTTTTTATGTATCAACTCATCTAATACACAACCCAATAGAGAGAAATACTGTCATTATCCCTCTTTTATAGTTGAAGAAACTTAAACACAGAGAGGGTAAGTAACTTGCCCAAGGCCATACAGCTAGTAAACAGAACTGGGATTTTTTTTTTTTTTTTATTGTTGGGGATTCATTGAGGGTACAAGAAACCAGGTTACACTGATTGCGTTTGTTGGGTACAGTCCCTCTTACAATCGTGTCCTACCCCCAAAAGGTGTGGCACACACCAAGACCCCACCCCCTCCCTCCTTCTTTCTCTCTCTGCTCTCCCCCTCCTCACCCCCACCATGTCATTAATTGTAATTAATTGTCCTCATATCAAAATTGAGTAATAGGATTTACGCTTCTCCATTCTTGTGATGCTTTACTAAGAATAATGTGTTCCACTTCCAGCCAGGTTAATACAAAAGCTGTTAAGTCTCCATTCTTTTAATGGCTGAGTAGTATTCCATGGTGTACCTATACCACAGCTTGTTAATCCATTCCTGGGTTAGTGGGCATTTAGGCTGTTCCCACATTTTGGCAATTATAAATTGAGCTGCAATAAACAGTCTAGTGCAAGTGTCCTTATGCTAAAAGGATTTTTTTTCTTCTGGGTAGATGCCCAGTAATGGGATTGCAGGATCAAATGGGGGGTCTAGTTTGAGTTACAGAACTGGGATTTAATCTAGGCACTTTGGGAGTGGGTAGTCTCTGCACCTCCCACTCCTTCCCAAATCAGTGCTACCGTTTGGGCTCCTAGTAAAGTGCTGTTGGCAATAAAATATCTTCTTGATCCTCATCCAGTGAGTTTTTAGTTGGAAAAAGCTACATACACTTCTACTCTCCTCTGATTTGGCTCCCACCAACACACACACACACACACCAGGGAGTGCCAGGCACTGTTGCCCAACCATGAGGCAAATCTAAAGCTTGGGAGGGCTAAGTGCGGTAGCAACCACCACTTTGGGAGTCTGAGGTGGGAGGATCACTTGAGGCCGGGATTTCAAGACTAGCCTGGGCAACATAGCAAAAACCCTGTCTTTACAAAAAGGAAAACAAATTATTTTTAATTAGCCAGGTGTGTCGGTATGCACCTGTAGTCCTACTACTCAGAGGCTGAGTGGGAAGATCAATTATTATATTGCCCAAATCACTTTACTAGGCACCCAAAGGGTAGCACTCGTTTGGGGAGGGGTTGGAGCAACATAAACTACCCACTCCCAGAGTGTCTAGGTCAAATCCCAGTTCTGTTTACTACTTGTGTGGCCTTGGCCAGGAGTTCAAGGCTGCAGTGAGCTATGATTATACCACTGCACTCCAGCCTGGGTGGCAGAGTGAGGACTCTGTGACTCTATTTCTCAAAAAAAAAAAAAAAAGAACAGAAAAGAAACGAAAGGTAAGCAAGCAAGTTTCAGAGACCCACCTGGCTCTCCTGCCATCTTGGAACACCCCTTAATGGCCTATGCTGCCACCTCCTGGTCACAGAAGGTCACAACTGGCCTGTGGGTTTATTTCAGAATCCTTCCCCTCTTATTCCACACTCTGTGGGTGATGTCATCCTCACCCACAACTATATGACCATCTATATACTATTGATGCCCCAAATCTTTTTGTTTTTTGGAGACAGAATCTCACTATGTCACCCTCAGTGGTGTCACAGCTCACAACAACCTCAAACTCTTGGGCTTAAGCAATTCTCTTGCCTCAGCCTCCTGAAGAGCTGGGACTATAGGTGCCTGCCACAATACCCGGCTATCTTTTAGAGACAGGGTCTCAATCTTGCTAAGGCTGGTCTCAAACCTGTGAGCTCAGGCAATCCACCTGCCTCATCCTGCCAGAGTGCTAGGATTACAGGCGTGAGCCAATACCATACCCAGCCTGATGCCCAAATCTTTATCTGTTTTGAAATCAAGATCTATCTGAGGCAAATGGCTCGAGCCTTCCAGCACCCTGTAAGTGCCTTCAAGTTACAGGGCTACGAAGTACAGAACTAGAACCAGACCTGGTCTAGTTCTCCTGGTCAGGTCTCCTGGCTCCTTACTCAGTTCTTACATCACAGACCAAGCTGCTTCTCTAACAAGATCACATAAAACATGGACACAAGGAGTGCCCAGAGAAGGAAAAGATAACGATCATATGCTGGCTGGTGGTAGAGTCAGGGTTTAAACCCACTTCAAAACCAGTATGCTTTCTCTAGTATGCCACGTTACCCCATGGGGCTTTGGAGAAGAGAAATGGCTTCTAAAACACCCAGATAGGTCAAGCTGAAGGGCTGGTGAGCAGTGTGGGGCAGCCGAACAAAGGCTGTGTGGCTGAGGAGTGGTGGGAAGGGATGTGTTCTGGGACTTCCCCCAACAGACTATAGAAACTGGATGGAAGAGAAGACAGAGGGCTGAGGGCAGGATTCGGGTTTTGGTATCACTGAGGAGATTGGAAGAAAAATGGAACAAGGGAAAGGACAAAGAAGGAAGTCAGATGGGAGGAGTTATAGCAGGAACTTCAGAGACAGGCTCCTACATCGTAGAGCAGGGATCAGGAAATTATAGCTCACTGCCTATTTTTGTACCATCTGTAAGCTGAAAATGGTTTTTATGTTCTTAAATGGTTAATAAAAAAAGTCCAAAAGAAAATCAATATTACATGACACATGAAAAGGATATGACATTCAAATTTCAACATCTATGAATAAAGTTTTATTAGAACATAGCCATGCCCATTCCTTATGCATTGTCTGTGATGACTTCCTGCTGAAATGGCAGAGCTGAGTAGTTGTGACAGAGACCATAGAGCCACAAAGCTTAGAATGTGTATTATCTGGCTCTTTACAGAAAAGTTTGCCAATCTCTGTCTCAGAGGTCAAGGGTCATGGGTCACAGGTTCAGCCTTATGTATGTTGGAATGGGAGCTACCTGGGTAAGTTTCAAGCTGAAGCCAGAGACCAACGAGCAGAAGAAGGGGGTGGGCTCTGGGAAGCCACCTTTGCCAAACTAGCTGCCCTGATTTTCTCATGAGCAAGCTCCCTGACAACAAACCTATATCTTCCTAACTAGGATCTAGGACACAGGGCCTGGCTCCCTGGTGGGGATCCTAGAGGCACCCAGACCCCACTACACACCTTAACCCAGCTCCACTGTTAAGAACTGTGTGGCTTTGAGCAGGTCCATAACCTCTAAGCCTTGGGATCTCCATCTATAAGATGAAGATAATAATGCAAACCTTGAAAGGTTGTTGAGAATTCCATTCCATAAGATAACAAAGTTCATACCACAGTTGTGCAAATGCAGACCTTGTTGCCTAGCTAGGTAGGCAGCCTTGCCGGAGGCTGGGCTGTGGAAGAGGGTGCACCTCTCAAGTGTGTCCACTAGGGGGCAGAAAGGCCCTGCTGGCGGCCCAGAGGGTGTCAGATGGAGCTGGCCTGCAGGTTCCAGGCCTGGGGAGAGGTGCCCTCCCCTGCCGTTTACAACTCTGGCCTTTGATCAGCTCTTATTCTCCTCACAGCCTGCTGAGGACCAGACTGGCACAGAGCTTCCCGCTGGGGACGGGCCAGGCTTCCTTCTTGCCCTTTCTCCCTCCCCCACTGGCAGGGCTGACTGAGGCCAGGTCACTGGGTAAACACTTCCAGGCCAGTCTGTTTGCAACCATTTTGCAAAGCCTTTCCATGCATATCACCTCCTGTGAGCCTCCAATGACCCTAGGATACAGACAGAGCAGGTGGTGTGGTACCCCTTATCCAGGTAAGGAAACCAAAGCTCAGAGAGGTTAAGTGACTTGCCCAATTCCCACAGCTGGTGAGCAGGCTGGTCAGGATTCTAGCTGATTTCTTCTCAGACCACAGGCTGCTGTTCATGACCACATCTCCCTGAGTAGGCTCCAACTTCTGCAGTTTCTTTGAGTGTTCCTGCTCCTGACTTCCTTACTGGTAAACATCAAAACACCCCTTCTAAAGAGGGAGTGCTGGAAGATGCTTCCATGCATATAGCTCATTTCTCCCAAGAATAGTCTCCCTCAGGATCTGAGGATAGCAACTGTTGTCTGAAGGGGCTTTGAATGCCCTTGGGAACACAATGTGAAATAACAGAAACATACACCAGAGATGGGATGCTAGCCAGCGGATTGGACCAGACAACTTGCCTAGTGACAGAGAGGTTGTGGGGCTGAAGTGGTCAGGGAAGGCTGCCAGGAGGATGGGAGCCGCAGGGAAGCTACAGGTGAATAAAGAGGTGGGAATGCTTAGGGTCTTTCAGGGTATGCAGTGAAGCAGACAGGCATCCGCAGCAGACGGCAGAGTGGAGGGCAAAATGGGAGCCCCTACGGTTAGAGGAGGGCGGTTCTCAAAGGGCCTGGAATGCTAGATGTAAAGAGAAACGTTTGATCATCTGGGCGGTGGGGACTCATTGAAGGCTTTGAGGGGGATGGACAGGAAGCAGTGGCATTTCAGGAAGGCTGATCTGCATCTGGGAAGGAAGCAGAAGACGAAGTTCGAGTGGTCCAGACTTCGGTAACTGTAGACACAATGAAGAACTGCCAGGGTGTCCAGTCTGGTGTGATATGGGCGAAGGAGAAGGCAGCCCAGGGTGGGGATAACTGGAGACTCGAGCAGCGTGTGTTACAGGTGTGTGGGCAGGTGGGGTAATGCCAGGGAATAGATGATTAGTTCTTTCTATATGAGGGTAAAGTAGAAATGCTCTGTGAATAGATATAGATACAGGGAAGGACATTGGAAGAGAATCAGACTGAAGATGTAGACAAGGAAGGGACCGGCCACATGGTGTGGTCTTGTAGCCAGGAGAGGGACTTTAGATGCCAAGTGAACCAGTGTGAAGAGAGGCTGAAACTGGTAGGAAGAAAATGAAAGGCTGAGTGTCCCAATGGAAGGGTGGTCTCCTCAGTAACAAATCCCCTTCCTCATGCCGACAGCTCCGGTCTCCATCTGGAAAATTCTGGCAACTCTGGGAAGCAAGAGCACCTCTGGCTCTGGAGTGGATCACAGGCCACTGGCAGCGTGATTGGTTCAAAGGGCACCTTTCTCCCAGGTCCTGCCAATCAGAGCATTACAGGACTTTTGATGGACATGCTGGGACAAAGACTTTTTTTTTTTTTTTTTTTACAGTTTTGGCCAGTGCTGGGTTTGAACCCGCCACCTCTGGCATATGGGGCTGATGACCTACTCCTTTAAGCCACAGATGCTGCCCCATGACAAAGACATTCTTTCCATCAGTACCTGAAGGAAGAGACAGGTAGCTCCAAGAGCAGTTCACCTCCACTGGGGTGGATGGGAAGAAACCTAGCCCCTGGTGACATCCTTGGGTTGCTCCATCAGCCCTTGCCTGAACCTTGTTGAATGGATGTCCTTTATTGTTTAAGGCAGTCAGGTAGAGTTTTCCGTTTCCTGCAAATAGATGATTCCCAACTCACATTGAAGCAGCAGGAGAAACTGAAGAGTATCTCTTTTCAGTATTTAAGGGAGAATATTTCAAAATAGAAGGAGGGGTGAGAATGTCAGGTCAGAGATGTTTTATAGTCCAAAAGCTAGAACAGGCTAGGCTGTCACAGCTCACACCTGTAATCCCAACACTCTAAGAGGCTTAGGAGTGTGGATCGCTTGAGCTAATGAGTTGAGACCAGCCTGAGCAAAAGTGAGACCCTGTCTCTAAAAAAAGCTGGGCATTGTGGTAGACACCTATAGTTACGCCTAATTGGGAGGCTCTGTCAAAAGGACTGCTTGAGCCCAAGAGTTTGAGGTTGCTGTGAGCTATGACACCATAGCACTCTACCGGGAGACTCTGTCTCAATAAACAAAACAAAATAGAACAAAAGATGGATGCTGTGGCTCATACCTGTAATCCTAGCACTTGGGAGGCTGAGGCGGGTAGATTGCCTGAGCTCACAGGTTCATGACCAGCCTGAGCCAGAGCAAGACTTCATCTCAAAAAAATAGCTTGGCATTGTGGCAGGCACCCATAGTCCCAGCTAGCTGGGAGACTGAGACAAGAGAATCGCTTGAGCCCAGGAGTTTGAGGTTGCTGTGAGCTATGACACCATAGCACTCTACTGGGAGACTCTGTCTCAAAAAACAAAACAAAACAGAACAAAAGCTGGATGCCGTGGCTCATACCTGTAATCCTAGCACTTGGGAGGCTGAGGCGGGTAGATTGCCTGAGCTCACAGGTTCATGACCAGCCTGAGCCACAGCAAGACTTCATCTCAAAAAATAGCTTGGCATTGTGGCAGGTACCCATAGTCCCAGCTACCTGGGAGTCTGAGACAACAGAATCACTTGAGCCCAAAAGTTTGAGGTTGCTGTGAGCCATGACGCCATAGCACTCTACCCTACTGAGGGCAAAAAAGTGAGACTCAACAACAAAAAACAGGCTGTGACAGAAGAGGACCTGCGGGTCAGAAGAGCTTCTAGAGGTTTGGTGCCTGTGGCTCAAGCAGCTAAGGCACCAGCCACATACACCTGAGCTGGCGGGTTCGAATCCAGCCCGGGCCCCCCAAACAACAATGACGGCTGCAACCAAAAAATAGCCAGGCGTTGTGGCAGGCACCTGTAGTCCCAGCTACTTGGGAGGCTGAGGCAAGAGAATCACTTGAGCCCAGAGTTGGAGGTTGCTGTGAGCTGTGATGTCACAGCACTCTACCCAGGGCGACAGCTTGAGGCTCTGTCTCAAAAAAAAAAAAAAAAAAAAGAGCTTCTAGAATCAGGCAGTCCCTACACCCAGGACCTAGATCTCACACTCTTATCTGTTACCTGGAGGGAGAAGAGGAGCTGTGTCTTAGGGATTTATTTCTGAGATCTTCCTTGCCTGTGTCTTTGGTGCAGTTCCCCCACCCAAATCTTTTCCATAAAGTTCTGGAGGTTTTAATGGCTGCCTCCCTGGTCCCATGCCAAACTCATGTAATTTCTATGTCAGATAAGAAAATATCGGGAGGCGCCTGTGGCTCAAAGGGGTAGGGCGCTGGCCCCATATGCCAGGAGTGGCGGGTTCAAACTCGGCCCCAACCAAAAACTGTAAAAAAAAAAAAAAACAACAGAAAGAGAAAGAAAAAAAGAAAGAAAGAAAATATATCATACTTTTAAAATTCCTTGTGCAAAAAGAAACCACATTCCTCTACTTAGCACCCCAACCCTGGGACAATTATTAGTATCTAACTCAATTCCCTTCAGCCCTGACACTGACCCGGCCTGGCTGGTGGGCCTCTAGGGCATCTGAAGGTGATCCTCTGGGCCAGGGCAGAGTAGCAGAGCCTGAAGCTGCAGAGGCAACTGGAGCCCTGCCCCACACGTGGCCCCAGGCTGCAAAAGCCAGCCTCTTCCTGAGTGGATTACCCTGTGGTCTAAGTGACTGAAGCTGCTAAGAATGCTATTGTAACAAGAGGCTTACTGGCATGTCCCGACACACACGGAAAATAAGCAGAATGAACCCCCAGCGCTAAGCTGTCCTATTGTCCTACTTGTTGCTAAAACACCTTGCTGAGGTTTTTGCCAAGAGCCCTCCCCAACCAGGGCTGAGCTCTCAGTTCTACGGGCTTCCCCTCCCCCGAGACGTGGGATGGGAGCAGGAAGGCCCAGAGCTAAAGCCTGCAGCTGAGAGGTTGTGTTATGCAGCCTAAATATTACAAAGAAGACCGTGCAGGTGAAGGACAAACCCAAGGTCCTATGGTAGGTTGGCTACAGAGCCAGGATTAGCTAACATTAGGGTTCTCCGGCTCCCCCTCAATGAGATGTCTCTCCCCTGCACCTTGGTCTCATCCTATCCCAAGCACACCCCTGTCGGCCACATGTCCTGCTCCTCCTTCCCTACACACTCAGTTCTTATCCCCTTCTCCACCCCCGCCCCAGACAGGTGAACGTGCAGACTAGCATGAGGTCTTCCTCCATTTGGTGCTGATTCAGTTACTGGGGATGGAATCACAGGCCACAGTCACACCACATGGAGGGAGATAAAGTCTCTGCAGCCGCCAGGGGAAAACAGAGTGGAAAAGTCCCATTCCACCATTTCACGACCTTAGGGACAGGCAGGAAATGGGATGGTTCTGCTACACCCCCCCACAGGGGATAGGCTGGTGCTACAGGGAGGAGGTCCTGGGGACACATAGGGTGCAGGGGTTGGGGACTGCAGGGCTTTGGGAATCTAGAATGAGCTCTGGGGCTTTCCAAGAAGCTGGTGGCTCTAGGAGGGGACTGAGGAAGCTGGGGTAGGGAGGCAGACAGAGGGAGGGTGGGGAGAAGGCATGTCCACCTGAGTGTCCCACAGGTGCCTCCAAGGCAGCATGTCCCAACCTGAGCTCACTGTTGCTCCCAACGGCCTTTTCCCTGGGTTCTGTGGCCCGCAGTGGTGAGCCCTCGCCAGAGCACTCAGCCAGAAATCAGGAAGCCCCTTTTCGCCCTTCCCTCCCCAACCTTCATTTCCTGCCATCACATATTTTGCCGAGTTTACCCTCCCAGCTCTTCTCAAGTCCACCCTGCCCTTCCCACCAGCTCCCTTTGCACTTCTTCTCACCCGGTTGCAACAGTGTCCTGGCAGCGCTCCCGCTTAGCCCTAAAACCTGAGAGGCCTCCAGGCTCCTGCCCTACGGGGCCAGTCTGACCAGCTCTCACTCCCCAGTTCCTGGGTTAGCAACTCAGGCTCCTTAGTATGTTCAAAACAGTGTCTGTGGTTTGACTTTGGCTTGCGCAAGCAGTGCAGATGGTGGCGAGAAGCACAGATGCTGGAGCTGGATTTCCTGGGTTCAAATCCTGCCTGTTCCTTTCTATGTACTGTGTACTGAGAACAAGTAACTGAACCTCTCTGTGCCATCATTTTCTCATCTGTGAAAGCAGAATTTTAAGAGTAACTGCCTCATAGCTTGTGAGGATTAACTCAATTTTTTGGTGTAAAAGCAGTTAGAAATGGGATCATTACTACCTTCACCCCCAGATTTTTCTCCTCCCCCTCCCTGCCTGATGCATCAACTTTAGCTGCACAGCTTTTCCTGTAATCCTCTCTCTACCAATTATGCTATTTCTCAGCTCAGTGTCTGGCCCTTGGAGGGACGTCTTCCTCCAGTGCACCTGCTCAGAGCCCTGGTGTCTTCTGCTGTTGCCCTGGTCTCCCTAGGTTATGGCTGCCATCTTTGTAATGCCCCAACTCCATTTTGTACACAGAGATGGACTTACTCCATTTTGCTAAGGACTTTGCTAAAGGCTTTCAACACGCCCCCTTTAAGCTCAGCTGAAAGCTGCAGAGTTTAGCAAAAACTGCAAAATCCTTTGAAACCACAGCTCTCCCTTGTAAGCATTCCCCTTACTCTGCAGCGCTAACTTTGCAGGTATTGGCTTTTATGAAACTCAGCTTGCGTTAAGGGCTCTCCCTCCCCTATTGAAAGCAGCTTATAAAATATTTGTACCCCTGCCTGTGGTGGTCGAGAGACTTTTAGAGGACCCTGCTTAATTTGGATTCAGTGTGCTGGCGCTCCTCTATTCCACTTGCTTCAAGCATAACACTTTCCTATCTGTCTCCCCTGAAGGCAGCTCTGGGTCCCTGGAACCTAGTATTTTACATGGTATTCAGTAGGCCCTCAATAAATAAGTGATGAATGAATGAATGAAACATTATTCCCTGAGAGTTCTGGGTGTGGGTCTTCACTGAAGCAGGAGTGTTTGTGTAGGAGGATTTTAGGGGTACCACCACAGTCCTGGGGATACACCTTAACATCATGTCCCTTCCTTAGGCCACATGTGCTCCACTGCTATGGGCATTTAGTACACAATGACCAGGGTGCCAGGCTGGGGAAAGGGACCACAGCCTCCTGGGGGATAGCAGAGGGAGGAGGTAAAGGGGAAGGAAAATGTCACCTGACATAGCAAGATTTCTGCTCTCAGTCTGGGTGCTATGGCTCCCACCTGTAATCCTAGCACTTGGGGAGGCCAACGTGGGTGGACTGTTTGACCTCAGGAGTTTGAGACCAGCCTGAGCAAGAGTAGGACCCTTCTCTACTAAAAATAGAAAAATTAGCCTGGCATCATGGCAGCCACCTATAGTCCCAGCTGCTCGGGAGGCTGAGGGAAGAGAATTGCTTGAACCCAAGAGTTTGAGGTTGTTGTGAGCTATGATACCACAGCACTTTACCAAGGGCAACAGAGTGACACTATCTCAAAAATAAACATGCCTGTAATCCCAGCACTCTGGGAGGCCGAGACAGGTGGATCGCTTGAGCTCACAAATTTGAGACCAGGCTGAGCAAGATCAAGACCCGGTCTCAGCTACTTGGGAGGCTGAGGCAAGAGAATCACTTGAGCCCAAGAGTATGAGGTTGCTGTGAGCTGTGATGATGCCACAGCACTTTACCCAGGGCAACAAAGGGAGACTCTGTCTCAGAAAACAAACAAACAAACAAAATTCCCCAACCTTTCTTGGGCCTCCGGTAGTTCGTATGACCCTGGAAACCTGCCCCTTGTGTGACCCAACAGTGTTCTCTGGGCTGGAGTCAGAACAACGGTCTGGTCCTATAGCTCTGCCATGCTGTTGTCCAGAGCCCATAGCATGGGGATAATACTTACTGTACTTCCCAGCGTGGTTTTAGGCTCACATTCACCCACTCACCATTCTTTACCCATCGCCCATTTATTTAATAACTTTATTAGGTTACTGTCTTCCACACCAGGCCTGGTGCTAGATGTAAGGAACATGACCTTGGTTAAGACACGTGCAGCCCCTGTCCTTGAGAGTTATGAGACAGGCAATGAAACAATGCAGTTGAAGTATGATTACAATGGGAGTGAATGAAATAAATGGAGGAGTCTTTTTGGGTGGTACTAGTCTCTCATGGTCATAGGTTCCTGGCACCATGACCCCACTTTCTCTATGCTCTTCCACTCCAAGGGCTGAAGTTACGGCCCTTTAGTACCTGAAAGGGTTTTGAGCCATTACAGGCTTAATAACGTGAGGCTCCAAGGCCCTGCCGGCTCCCTGTGTTCAGAGCCATGTTTAAGTTGGTTCAAGGTGTCTGGGAAGAGAAGGTGGACAGTCCAGCAATCTCTCCACCCCTTCAGGCAGCCGAGATGCCCCGTCCATGCTTCTTGCTCTTGTATTTGTCTGGAAGCAATCTCACATTGTCTAAAGCAGGGGTCCTCAAACTGCGGCCCGCGGGCCACATGAAGCAGTATGATTGTATTTGTTCCCATTTTGTTTTTTTACTTCAAAATAAGATATGTGCGGTGTGCATAGGAATTTGTTCATAGTTTTGTTTTTTTTTTAAACTCTAGTCCGGCCCTCCAATGGTCTGAGGGACAGTGAATTGGCCCCCTGTTTAAAAAGTTTGAGGACGCCTGCTCTAAAGCCTTGACTTTGGAGCTGGAGAGCCTGGATTTGAATCCCACCTCAATCCTTCACTAGCTGGGAAACCCTGAGCAAATTTCCTAACCTCTCTGAGCCTCGGCTCCCATATTTGTAATAATATCCACTTTATGGGGCTGTGTGATTATGTGACACTATCTGTAAAGTGGGTACAGCAATGCTTGCGCACAGTCCGCTCTCTGTCCCGTGAGCACTGTCCTTGCTTTTACCACACTGCGTTCTATGTCGTGTTCTTCTCCCCATGTCCTTCAGAGGAGGGGCCCTCCAACTTCCTTATTTGTCTTGGTATCCCCAGGACCTGGCACAGAGTCTGGCTCAGAGCAGGCAAGCCAAAAGTATTCGTTGAGTGACAACTGACTCCACAGTCAGCGTGAGCCCAAGGATGGGGCCCAAAGCCAACACTACCCACGGGTGGGCGGGGCTTCCCTTTTTGGGTGAGGGTCCGAGGAAGACATTTGGGTCACAAGAGGCTGAGTCCGAGGATGCTTGGTCCGGGTGCCACGCTTCTTTTCCTAGTTACAGATCCCAAGGGTGCAGCTCCGGCCATCTGCCACAGCCACAAATGGCAGTCATGTCCTCTGAGGCAGGTGCTCCGGGAGGCAGAGTCCGGAGCCAGCCTAGAGGATTTACTCTTCCGCCACTGAGCACCTGGATCAGGGACAGCTAGAGAGAGAGTCCACATGGCCCTGCGGAATGGATGTGGTGGCTGGCCAGGCCAGGGAAGGGGCAGAGGACACTCCCAGAATTGTGGTTCAAGGAAGGGAGGATGGCCCTGATGGCTACACAGATGAAGGGGGGAGGAGGACTGTCTCACGTCCGACAGGGCACAGAATGCCAGCAGATGCCCAGCACGTGCCCCCAACACGCTGGAAGGAAACTGGGGCCCAGGGTGGGAAGGGGCCTGCTCAGCACCTCATGGGGTCAGCGCAGACCCAGTGCTCACACTGCGCTCACCAGTGTGGCCCCTAAGGTTGTACAGCAAGGTTGCTTGGTCTCAGCCCTTGAAGCCTAGCAGAGATCTCCATGAGGTAGGTGGGGAGCAGGGGATCTGCTAGTCCCAACTGAGTGGGGTCCATGAGTCACAGATAATCAGAAACACATGCTAATGATGGTTATTTTCTTGTGTTTATTTAAACATTTAAATAAACACAAGAAAATTTATTCAAGTATTTACTGAACAAGAAGGCAGTATGAGGAGGCAGCCTCTTTAGGCTACAGATACAAATATGACTTACTTTATTTGTTCATTCATAACTGAGTAATATACTTGGCTGATATTTTAAAAATGTTTCTGCCATTATATAAGTGAATCTGTCCAACAATGTACTTCTATTAAATTTTTAAAGCTTAATTCTGAAGTGAAAATTACATTAAAAGAGTATAAAATTTCAACTTCAAAAATTCCACACAAAAGTTAATTTTTCCATGCAATTAATATGCCGGCACCTTAAGTATTGGGTATGGAAGCCCATTTTAGGGTAAAAAGTAATGAAACTAAGAAGTGGTTTTCAGCTGGGTGTGATGGCTCACCCCTATAATCTAGCCCTATGGGAGGCCAAAGTGGGTGGATTGCCTGAGCTCACCAGTTCAAGACCAGCCAGAGCCAGAGCGAGACCTCATCTCTAAAAAAAGAAAAAAAAAAAAAAAGGCCGGGCTGGTGGGTTTGAACCCAGCCAGGGCCAGCTAAACAACAAAGACAACTGCAACAACAACAACAAAAAATAGCTGGGCGTTGTGGTGGGCGCCTGTAGTCCCAGCTAGTTGGGAGGCTGAGGCAAGAGAATGGCTTAAGCCCAAGAGTTGGAGGTTGCTGTGAGCTGTGACATCACAGCACTCTATCAGGGCAACAAAGTAAGACTCTGTTTCAAAAGAAAAGAAGTGATTTTCATGTTAATGGACAGGAAGAGGTCTGGAATGTGGGACTCTGGGTGAGAGGCGTCCCTCTGCTCTGAATCTGCTCAGAGTTGGGCTCCTTTCTCTCCTCTCAGCCCTCATTGCAGACACATGAGACCCGCTGAGTGATGAACAGCTGGCCAGGCCCCTGCAGGTGGGGACATCCTACACAAGAGACAGTAGTAACCTGCTGCAGCAGGGACCCCTGTGGTCCTGGGCCAAATGGAGACACGAGGTGGGGGGAGAGGACTTGTTGCCTCTGAGACATCAGGAGGAGCCGCCCGCTCAGAGGCCTTCTCACCAGCCCTTGGCGGTGCTGCTGCTAGTTTCATGTTACACTAGAACTTCATGCACCACACACATCACACATACCACAACACACACACACCCCACATGTGCACGTACACACCATACACATATACACGTAAACTACACATATCACGTACCACACACATTTACCACACAACACACGCACCACACACAATAAACACACACCACACATATATACCACACACAGACACATATACACCACACATGCATCACACACATACACACACAAACACCCCCCACGTGCACATACCACATGTATAAAACAGACAGCACGTACACACATCCTAGACCACACAACCACACACATACACACCACATATACATCTGATATATACCACACACACCACTGATCACACAACCACACACATACACACACCACACCCCAAACACATGTGCACAAACCACATATACATACCACACATGGACGACACACCACAGACCACCCAACCACACACATCCCCTCATACATATACACACACCATGTGTATACATACTACACATACACATATCACACGCACACCACACATATATACCACACGCACATACACCACATATATGCACACACAGATATTATACACCTATACCCCCACCATACAGCCACACACCACACATGTACCCACACACCATATACCACACAACCACATCACACCCCACACACATATATTCACTGCACATTTTATCGCACACATATTCACCACATACACCACACCACACAAACCAAGCACATATACATATACACTACCATACATACACCACAGACCACACAACCACACACGATCGTACACATACCACAATACACAGATGCACGCCACATGTGCCACATGCATGCACACATATACACGAACACACTACATACACACCACACACATCATACCCTCATACCACATAACCACACACATAACCCAAGATACACAAACACACACCACACAATCACATACTGCCCCACCCCCCTACCACACACACCCCTCCCACCTCACTGATGCACACACACCCATCTGCCCTTTCACAAGCTAAGACGATTCCAAATGGACTTACTTGTCAATTTTCGTGGTATGTTTCTAGCAGAGAAACAGGGTGATGGCTTGAAGACCAGCTTGTGGAAATGGAGACTGTATTTCTGTTGAAAGTGGTTTGTGCGACTCTGATTAAGCCTCCGCTTTCAATTGTCTGACATCCACTTAGCCATTCGACTGCATTTCCATATTGATTGAACTCCCTACTGTGCACTGGGCATCATTCTGTGTTTATGTGGTCTGTGGTATTTGGCTGTCCCAAGAAGCAGACCTTGAGATAAAGGCTTTTAAAAAATTTAAAAGCTGGGTGGCGCCTGTGGCTCAGTCAGTAAGGCGCCGGCCCCATATGCCGAGGGTGGCGGGTTCAAACCCAGCCCCGGCCAAACTGCAACCAAAAAATAGCCGGGCGTTGTGGCGGGCGCCTGTAGTCCCAGCTACTCGGGAGGCTGAGGCAAGAGAATCGCTTAAGCCCAGGAGTTGGAGGTTGCTGTGAGCTGTGTGAGGCCACGGCACTCTACCGAGGGCCATAAAGTAAGACTCTGTCTCTACAAAAAAAAAAAAAAATTTAAAAGCTGATGGCACCTGTGGCTCAATGGAGTAGGGCGCTGGTCCCTTATGCTGGAGGTGGTGGGTTCAAGCCCTAGCCCTGGCCAAAAACTGTAAAAAAATAAAATAAAAATAAATAAATAAATACATAAATATAAGCTTTATTGTAATTTGTCATTCACATACCATACAATTTATCCCTTTAAAGTATATAATTTGGTGATTTTTAGGTTATTAACAGAGTTGTACAACCATCACCACCATTTTATTTATTATTACTATTTTTTTTGAGACAGAGTTTCACTGTGTCGCCCTCGGTAGAGTGCTGTGGCATCACAACTCACAGCAACCTCAAATTCTTGGGCTTAAGCCATTTTCTTGCCTCAGACTCCCAAGAATACTACAGGCACCTGCCACAAAGCCCAGCTATTTTTGTTGTAGTTGGCATTGTTGTTTAGCTGGCCTGGGCTGGGTTCAAACCCACTAACCTCAGTGTATGTGGCTGGTACAGTAACCACTGTGTTATGAGCGCTGAGCCTATTATTATTATTATTTTTTAATGAGACAGAGTCTTACTATGTCATCCTTGGTAGAGTGCTGTGGCATCACAGCTCACAGCAACCTCAAACTTTTGGGCTTAAGCGATTCTCTTGCCTCAGCCTCCTGAGTAGCTGGGACTACAGGTGCCCACCACAATGCCCAGCTATATTTTGGTTGTAGTTGTCATTGTTTGGCGGGCCTGGGACAGATTCAAACCCTCCAGCTCTGGTGTATGTGGCTACTGCCTTAGCCACTTGAACTACAGGCACCACCCTATTTTTATTTTTATTTTTTTTGAAACAGAGTCTCACTTTGTTGCCCTTGGTAGAATCCCATGGCATCATAGCTCACAGCAACTTCAAACTCTAGGACTTAAGTGATTCTCTTGCCTCAGCCTCCCGAGTAGCTGTGACTATGATCACCGGCCAGAATGCTCAGCTATTTTTGATTTTTTTTTTTTTTTTTTGTAGAGACAGCGTCTCACTTTACCGCCTTCAGTAGAGTGCCATGATGTCACAGGACTCACAGCAACCTCTAGCTCTTGGGCTTCAGCGATTCTTCTGCCTCAGCCTCCCGACTACAGGCGCCCGCCACAACGCCCGGCTATTTTTTGGTTGCAGTTCAGCCAGGGCTGGGTTTGAACCCGCCACCCTCCGTATATGGAGCCAGCGCCCCACTCACTGAGCCACAGGCGCCACCCCATGCTCAGCTATTTTTTTTTTTTTTTTGTAGAGGCAGAGTCTCACTTTACCGCCTTCAGTAGAGTGCCATGATGTCACAGGACTCATAGCAACCTCCAGCTCCTGGGCTTCCACGATTCTCCTGCCTCAGCCTCCCAAGCAGCTGGGACTACAGGCGCCCGCCACAATGCCCAGCTATTTTTTGGTTGCAGTTCAGCCGGGGCTGGGTTTGAACCTGCCACCCTCGGTATATGGAGCCGGAACCCCACTCACTGAGCCACAGGCACTACCCTGCTCAGCTATTTTTAAAGACTGGGTCTCACTCTTGCTCAGGCTGGTCTGGAACTTCTGAAATCAATCAATCCACCCACCTCAGCCTCCCAAACTGAGGATCCTGATAGGATTACAGGTATGAGCCTCCACGTCCAGCCCACGTATCAGAATGTTTTCCAGGTTCATCCATGTGGTAGCATGTCAGTATTTCATTCTTTTTTATGGCTGAATACTATTCCGTTGCACAGATTTACCACACTCAGCTTGAACATTCATCATTTGGTGGACGTTTGGGTTGTTTCTAATTTGGGGGTATTAAAGATTATGCTGCTATAAACATCTGTGTGCAGGTTTTTATGTGGATGAATGTTTTTAATTCTTTCAGGTATAACATATACCTAGGAGTAGAAATATTGGGTCACATGGTAATTTAACATTTTGAGAACCTGCCAAACAATTTACCAAATAAGCTGCATCATTTTACAGTCCAATGAGCAATCTCCAATGCATTCTAATTTGAGATAAGGTTTTACCTATAGAAGCTTATATACGAAGTGATCCCAGGAAACACAGGTAGGGAAATGGGAGAGGGAGAAAGGGAAGGGAAGGAAGCCAAGGAAGGATCATTATCAGGCAAATTACTACTGAATGTAATGGAAACTCAAGGCTAGTGAGTACCTCTGGGAGTCAGTAAAGAACTTGCCCTTCAGAGTTATCCCACCTGTGGAGCAAGGTGCCAGAGGTGTGTATGCACCAACTCCTAATAGCCACTGATTGAAGGTTCCTGGGCTCCTGTGTTAATTTCCTGTCAATTCCTTTTCCACTGAAGCAAAGGCAAGCAAAGCGGGCACAGCAGGAGAAAGCCGTCTGGCTATGAAAGGCAGATGCTAGTAGAAGGAGTTAGTTAAGCCTGCTGCTGCTCTGTGGCTGGGGCAGAGGAGGGGAGCCAGCACCAACAACACCTGCTACAAAGTTCCTGCCCTCAGGGAACTTACATTCTAAGGAGAGCTGTAAACAAACATATAACAGACAGATAGCACCATCAGGGGGAAAAGCAGTGTAGGGGATGTAGAGGAATGTAGGCTGCTGCATTAGTTCAGGAGGTCAGGGCAGGCATCTCTGAGGAGATGGGATTCCAGCTGAGACCTAAATGAAATGAGGACAGCCTGTCCAAAGCCAGTCGCACATCTGTGTTAAAATCTGGGCTATGGGGCTGTGCCTGTGGCTCAGTGAGTAGGGCACTGGCCCCCTAAACCAAAGGTGGCAGGTTCAAAGCCAGCCCTGGCCAAACTGCAACAAAAAATAGCCAGGCGTTGTGGCTATTCGGGAGGCTGAGGCAAGAGAATCACAGCCCAAGAGCCAGAGGTTGCTGTGACCTGTGATGCCATAGCTCTCTACGGAGGGTGACAAAGTGAGACTCTGTCTCTTAAAAAAAAAAAAAATCTGGGCGATGGGAACAGCAAGTGCCAAGGACCTGAGTGGAAAATAATCTTGGTGAGGTGGGGCAACTGCAGGAGGCCCAAGTGGCTTCTGCAGAGGGAACGAGGTGGAGTACCCTAGCAAATGAGATCAGAGATGCAGCCAGGGGCCTTGTCAACTTCAGCCACGTGGGGAAATAGTTTGAATTTTGTTCTAAAGGTAACAGATGCCACTGGGTTGATGAGAGCTGGGGACTTTCCGATCTGGTTTCCGCTTTTGTTTCTTGCTATTGAAATCACGGAATTTCAGAAGTACCGGAACTTCCCTGCTCCAGCCTTTGGTGAACCTGGTAGGCTCCCAGAAGGTGCTACCACTGACCATCCCCCACATTCATTCATTCCACTAATTTTGTTCTAGGCACTATTCTAGGCGCTGGCTATGCAGCAGTGAACACATCTGACATAAGCTCCTCACAGAGTATCCAAACAGGATGAGACAAATAAACAACCTAATTGTAAATATAGAGCCCATACTAGAAAATGATCGAGGCTTGAGACAAAAATGAAGTAGACAGGAAGCGCCTGTGGCTCAGTAGGTAGGGTGCCGGCACCATATACCCCGAGTGGCACGTTTGAACCCAGCCCTGGCCAAACTGCAACAAAAAAATAGCCGGCCATTGTGGCAGGTACCTGTAATCCCAGCTACTCAGGAGGCTAAGGCAAGAGAATCGCCTAAACCCAAAAGCTGGAGATTGCTGTGAGCTGTGATGCCATAGTACTCTACCGAGAGCGACATAGTAAGACTCTGTCTCTAAACAAATGAAGACAAAGAGTGCTGGGGGCTGCTCTGAAGTTTCAAACAGAGGGGTGACCAATGGCTTCCTCAAGGGGCTGACAACACTGAGCCAGCACTTCTCAGGCTGGCTGGCTCCTGGGAAGCCCACTCCCTACTTCATTTCCTCCCTGACAGGGACTCCAGGGAAAGAGGGTCATGTGGAGAAAGAGGAGAGCAGGAGCCCCAGAGTGAGGACGGGGTGTGCTCATTAGCAGGTACATGCACACAGCCTGGGGAGGGGGAGGGGCAGGGTGGAGGAGGGGAGGAAGCGGGGTGGGTCTGCCAAGCCACAAGGGAATATTGATGAGTTTTCTGGCCAGAAGTGACGGGGATGGTGGAGATGGTGTAATGAAGACAGATGATCCCAGGCCAGCTCCACTCATCTCCTGCGGGAGGAGAAGAGTGACAACCTGGGCCAGGGTGGGGAGGTGGGCTTGCCAAGTGTCTGGCTGTGCCTGCTCTTCTGGCATCTGGGCAGTCCTGCTACCCTGGCTGTCCCTCCTCCCTCCTCTCCACGTAGTCTGCTCTCTTCTCTCCTCCCTGCCCTGCTGTCCCCCCCTTCCCCCACTTCTCTCTCCTCCGTTTCTCTCCTTTGCCTGGCTCGCCAAAGCTCCTATTCTCATTTTTCTCTTTCTCTGCCGACCCGTACCCTCCCCCACCAGCTTCCAGACTCTGACCTCCAGAGCAACACCTGGCCTTTTCTCTGGGGATCTCCTGCCCCCTGGCAATTCACAGCAGCTACCCCTTCACCCCACAATTCTATCTACAATTTATTGAGTCCTCACTCCTCCTTGTGCCCAGTTCCAGGGAGGAAAGGACACGGAATTTTTCATTTTCCCTGATTTTTTTCTTTCTTCTTTCTTTCCTTTGTTTCCTTCCTTTTCTTTCTCCCTTCCCTTCCCTTTCTTTCCTTTTCTCTTTCCTCCTTCCTCTCCTCTCCCCTCCCTTCCTGGTATATATACACGTGTAAAATACATATAACCTAAAATTTACCATTAGTGACAGTACATTCACAGCGTTCTGCGCCACCACCAGAGCATTTCGTCATCCCCAAAGGAGACCTCATACCCAGTCACAGGCACTCCCGTCCCTCCTCCTCTCTGGCCCTGGCAACCATTGATCTGCTTCCTGTGTCCATGGACTTGCCTGTTCTGGATATTCACATGAATGGATCATACACGTGGCTTTTTATATCTGGCTTCTTATACTTAGCAGAATGTTGTCCAGGTTCATCCACGTTGTAGCACGTGTCAGTTCCTCTTTCCAGCTGAATGATATTCTGTTGTAGGGTTACACTATGTTTTGTTTATCAATTCATTTATCAGTTGGCGGGGTGGTGGTTCACACCTGTAATCCCAGCACTCTGGGAGGCCAAGGCAGGTGGATCACTTGAGCTCACACTGAAGACCAGCCTGAGGGCGGCGCCTGTGGCTCAGCCCGTAGGGCACTGGCCCCATATACTGAGGGTGGTGGGTTTGAGCCTAGCCCTGCCAAACTGCAACAAAAAAATAGCTGGGTGTTGTGGCGGGCGCCTGTAGTCCCAGCTACTCTGGAGGCTGAGGCAAGAGAATCGCTTAAGCCCAGGAGTTGGAGGTTGCTGTGAGCCGTGTGACGCCACAGCACTCTACCGAGGGCCAGAAAGTGAGACGCTGTCTCTACAAAAAAAAAAAAGACCAGCCTGAGCAAGAGCAAGGCCCCATCTCTACTAAAAAATAAAAATCTAGCCAGGTGTGGTGGTGCCTGCCTATAGTCCCAGCTATTTGGGAAGCTAAGGCAAGAGGATCACTTGAGCCCAAGAGTTTGAGGTTGATTGTGAGCTATGATGCCATGGCATTCTACCCAGCAAGAGAATAAGACTCTGTCTCAAAAAAAAAAAAAAAAAAAAAAAATTCACAGGGCAGCACCTGTGGCTCAATGGAGTAGGGCACCAGCCCCATATGCTGGAGGTGGTGGGTTTAAACCCAGCCCTGGCCAAAAACTGCAAAAAAAAAAAAAAAAATTTCATTCCTCAGTTGATGGACATTTGTGTTTTTTGGGACATGCTGAATATGAAAACAGAAGCCTTAGTTTGAGTTCTCCACCACTCCTACCTATGTGGACTTGAGCAGCCATGTCTGTCTTTCAGCCTTGACACTTTTACCTATAAAATAGAACTGTAAAATTTTAAATCTCTAATGCTCTTTTAGAGCATAAGAAAAATTATCTATGGTCCTCTAGTTGCTAAACTGGAAATGGCCTCTCATCTCTCTCTTTTTGTACCTTCTTCCCATTTACTATTGAATTTGAGAAGATCAAGGTTCAATAAAAAGATTCTTATGCCAAAGTCAAGGGGACTAATGTCTATTTTTGTGTCCTTTTTCATTTAGAACATTTTACCAATTTTAATGTGCATTCTTTTTCAAATTTCAGTATCTTTGAAATTGGTATATTACAACCAATGGTTGTGTAGTAATTGGCAATGCTTTCTATTTTCTTAGTGACTTGTAAAATAATTGTGCTTATTGCAGTAGTGGTTCAAGGTTAGTATAGAGTGCTAGGTAGAGGTCAGTGTCTATCACCATGAACAATAAGAGAAATAAAAACTGACACCCTAATGTATTTTTGATGGTGGGATTATGTAAGCTAACCCATACCCTGGTATGTGAACTCCCAGATAAATGAGTTGGTAGAGATGGAAATATTGATTTACTTGAGCTGATATTATGTGAACATCATTTTAAAAACCACGCAGGCACGCCTCACTGGCTCAAGTGGTTCTTTTTTTTTTTTATTTTTTTGTAGAGACAGAGTCTCACTGTACCGCCCTCGGGTAGAGTGCCGTGGCGTCACACGGCTCACAGCAACCTCTAAGTCTTGGGCTTACACGATTCTCTTGCCTCAGCTTCCCGAGCAGCTGGGACTACAGGCGCCCGCCACAACGCCCAGCTATTTTTTGGTTGCAGTTTGGCCGGGGCTGGGTTTGAACCCGCCACCCTCGGTATATGGGGCCGGCGCCCTACTCACCGAGCCACAGGCGCCGCCCATGGCTCAAGTGGTTCTAAAACATGTGGCCACGGTGATAGTATGGCCAGAGCTATAACAGAAAGGGTATGTCAATGGGCTTTGTGTACTGAGACACTTGTTAGAAGAACCACCTCCCAGCCCTGCCCCCTCTAGCCCTCTGCAACACAGAAGTCACATGCAAATGCTGAATATTTTTGCCTCTATTAAAACACACCGGATAGGCGACGCTCGTAGCTCAGTGGGTAGGGCACCGGCCACATACACCGGGGCTGGTGGGTTCGAACCCAGCCTGGGCCAGCTAAAACAACTGCAACAACCAAAAAAATATATAGCCAGGTGTTGTGGCAGAGCCTCCAGCTGCTTGGGAAGCTGAGGCAGGAGAAATGCTTGAACCCAAGAATTTGAGGTTGCTGTGAGCTGTGAGGCCACAGCACTCTACTGAGAGCAACAGCTTGAGACTCTGTCTCAAAAAAAAACAAACAACAACAAAACCCCCCCCACGCCAGATATTGTAATTATGTCCCAGGGAGCAGAGGGCTCCACCTGAAGGGGGGAAGGGGATGAAAATCAGTTAGACAAGCAGAATTCATAAGCTTAGCTAATTGAGTGCCTCCAGGAAGAACATATCTTAGCAGCTTGGGAAGGAAAACCATACCCAGTTGTTTTGGCTCTGCTCAAACCTTGTCTTCTCCTGGAGCCTTGAGTGGCCCAGCCCGACCCTAGATCCTCATGGCAGGCTGTCAGCCAGGACTTTACACTAACAGCTCCTGTGGGTGTCTTCTTTCTCCAGCTGGACTGTGAGCTATTTGAGGGCAGAGGCATTTTGTGAACTCATGTAGTTTCCCCCTCGGTAGGTAGTGGGAATATGTAGAGGAGCCAGGAGTTAGGGCAGTGCTGCACAAAGTGTCCACGCAGGATGTAGAGAAAAGGGCACACTTCTATGTTGCTGGTGGGAATGCACACTAATACGTTCCTTTGGGAAGGATGTTTGGAGAATACTTAGAGACCTAAAAATAGACCTGCCATTCGATCCTATAATTCCTTTACTAGGTTTATACCCAGAAGACCAAAAATCACAATACAACAAAGACATCTGTACCAGAATGTTTATTGCAGCCCAATTCATAATTGCTGAGTCATGGAAGAAGCCCAAGTGCCCATCAACTCACGAAAGGACTAGCAAATTGTGGTACATGTACACCATGGAATATTATGCAGCCTTAAAGAAAGATGGAGACTTTACCTCTTTCATGTTTACATGGATGGAGCTGGAACATATTCTTCTTAGCAAAGTATCTCAGGAATGGAAGAAAAAGTATCCAATGTACTCAGCCCTACTATGAAGCTAAATTATAGCTTTCACATGAAGGCTATAACCCAACTATAGCACAAGACTATGAGGAAAGGGCCAAGGAAGGGGAAGGGAGGAGTGTACAGGCGGAGCTTACTAAAGGCAGAATACAAATGTCTACATACAGTAACTAAGAAAATACCATGAAGGCAACGTTGAACACTTTGATGAGAATATTTCAGATTGTATATGAAACCAGCACATTGTACCCCTTGATTGCACTAATGTACACAGCTATGATTTAACAATAAAAATAAATAAATTAATAAACAACAACAAAAAAAGCGTCCATGCAGGTCCCTGGTGTGGGCTATCACCTGCCACAACTGGTTACAAATGAAATTCCTAGGTATCCACCCAAGAGATCATGGCTCAGTAGGTATGGCCCAGGAATCTGCATTTTTTTTTTTTTTTTTGCAGTTTTTGGTGGGGGCTGGGTCTGAACCCGCCACCTCCGGATATGGGGCCAGTGCCCTACTCCTTTGAGCCACAGGCGCTGCCCAGGAATCTGCATTTTAATAAGCTCCCCAAGTAATTCTATGCTCAGTAAAGTTAGAAAACTACCAGATGGGCCAGGGATGTGGTGGCTCACACCTGTAATCCTAGTACTCTGGGAAGCTGAGGGGGCTAGATTGCTTGAGCTCAGGAGTACAAGACCAGCCTGAGGAAGAGTGAGACCAGTCTCTAAATTAAAAAAAAACAAAACAAAAAAAAAACTAGCTGGGTGTTGTGGCGGGCACCTGTAGTCCCAGTCACTTGGGAGGCTGAGGCAAGAGGTTAACTTGAGCCCAAGAGTTTGAGGTTGCTGCGATAGAGTGAGACGCTATCTCAAAAAAAAAAAAGTCAGGAAACCACCAGTCTAAGGGTTAAACTCCAAGCACTAGAGGTAGGCACTTTTCAACCTTGGTGGCCTGTGATGTAATTTCCTGTCTTCTAAGCGTGTGGTCCCTATCTTCCTTGCCATTGAAAGCCTACTGTGTGCCTCACTTCTGCCAAACCAGTACTCAGCGGGGACTCGGGGAAAGAGCCAAAGAGGAGAGGAGTACCACGATCTTTGTCCTCAGCAAGAAAGCAGGGAGGTGGCTCGGCACCCCTGGCACAGTGGTTACAGTGCCAGCCACATACACCTCGGGTGGTGGGGTTGAACCTGGCCTGAGCCTGTTGAACAACAATGACAACTGCAACCAAAAAATAGCCGGGCATTGTGGTGGGCGCCTGTGGTCCCAGCTGCTTGGGAGGCTGAGGCAAGAGAATCGCTTAAAGCCCAAGAGTTTGAGGTTGCTGTGGGCTGTGATGCCATGGCACTGTACCGAGGGCAACATAGTGAGACTCTGTCTCAAAAAAAAACAAAGAAAAGAAAAGAAAGCAGGGAGGGTGGGGAAGAGGATGAGATGGGTAGTGGGCTAAGAAAGGGCAAGACATGGTAGGAAGTGTCTGAATGGGCGAAGAAGAGGTGGGGGGACCTTGGCTATCACTGGGGGCCCTGCTGGTCCCACGCCCTCCCACTGCCCTGCCCACCCATCCAGCCATAGGGAAAGGAGGAAACACTGCTAGACAGACACCTCTTTGGTTTGATCACAAAGAGGCCCACTAGGCCACCAAGAAGAAGATGCTGTTAAGGCTTAGCAGGACTAATGTCAGAGGATGAGAAGTAACACTTACGGACATTCTAACCTACTCCACAGAGCTAGTGGCTCTGGACTGATGCTATGGAGACCTTGCACCTGCAGCCATGTCTTTAATGGCTTCCCTTGCCTGAGGTGAGCAGGCTCAGTGTTTAATGACAGCTAGAACAGCCACCATTTATTGTGCCAGGCCCTGAGCTAAGCACTTCACATGCCTCATTTAATCTCTGTGCCAACCCTACCACTAAACCCCTTTTGCAGATGGGAAAACTGAGGTTCTAATACACTGTGTAACTTGTACAAGGTCACGTGGTTCTTTCCACTGCTGAGTGTTTTACCTCTTCCTCGGATGTCCATCTCTGTCCCTGTCACTCTCCTTTTCATCTTCTCCCACGTGCCCCTGCCTCTCTTACAGCAAGGGGCCTGGAACTCACCCCAGCACAGGTACTCCAGGGGCTATTCCTGGTTTAGGACACTTCCCTTCTTCTTCCTTTTTTTTTTGAGAAAGAGTCTCACTCTGTCACTCTGGGTAGAGTACCATGGTGTCATAGCTCACCACAACCTCAAACTCTTGGACTCAAGAGCTCCCCTTGCCTCAGCCTCCCAAGTAGCTGGGACTGCAGGCACCATCCACAACACTCAGGTAGTTTTTCTATTTTTAGTAGAGACAGGTTCTCGCTCTTGCTCAGACTGGTATTAAACCCCTGACTCAGGCAATCCACTGGCCTCAGCCTCCCAGAGTGCTTGAATTACAGGAGTGAGCCTCCAAGCCCAGACTGGGACACTTCCCTTCTGTTGATGCATTCTCTTTTTTTTTTTTTTTTGAGACAGGGTCTCACTATGTTGCCCTCGGTAGAGTGCCGTGGCATCACAGCTCACAGCAACCACAAACTCTTGGGCTTAAGCGATTCTCTTGCCTCAGCCTCCCAAGTAGCTAGGACTACAGGCGCCCACCACTGTGGTACCACACCAGCTATTTTTTTGCTGCAGTTGTCATTGTTGTTTTAGCAGGCCTGGGCCAGTTTCGAACCCACCAGCCCTGGTGTATGTGGCCAACACCCTAACTACTGAGCTACAGGCGCTGAGCCTGTTGATGCATTCTTGCTGTGGACTTTTCTGGAAGCCACACCACATTGGCGACTCAACCTGAGCTTGCTATCAGGGGAAGCAATTGACACAAGAGTTAGCAATTGTGCTAACTCTTCCATCTTAGTTTTATATAATGGAAATTCTATACACAAGTACAGGAATTTAAATGCACTAAATTCAATACTGACTATTTTCATCCACATGCTTCTTGGCTCTGTCTGCCACATCCCCTCCCGACAGACAGGCACATACACATACAAGGCAGGTATATATCTCGGACAGTTACTCAAGAGGGACCTTCTTTTTTTTAAGAGACTGTGTTAACCAGTGTGATGAAAATGTGTCAAACAGTCTATAAAACCAGTGTATGGTGCCCCATGATCGCATTAATGTACACAGCTATGATTTAATAAATAAATAAAAAGAGACAGAGTCTCAGTTTATCTATCACCCTCGGTAGAGTGCCGTGGCGTCACACTTCACAGCAACCTCCAACTCCTGGGCTTAGGCGATTCTCCTGCCTCAGACTCCTGAGTAGCTGGGACTACAGGCGCCCGCCACAATACTCAGCTATTTTTTGTTGGAGTTTGGCCAGGGCTGGGTTCGAACCTGCCATCCTCGGTATATGGAGCTGATGCCCTACCCACTGAGCCCCCAGCACTGCCCAAGAGGGACCTTCTATTTTTCACTGATCTTCAAAATGGGGAAACAGGAGTTGTATATTAGCCTCTTCTAGGGTTTAACTGGTCACATCGCATACTCTGGCAAAATTGCTTTGGTACCAAGAATGCAGGCTCTGGGTCAGACAGTTTGAGCACTTAGGTCTGTGACCTTGGAAAATTAATTTAGCCTCTGTGTGTAGTGTTCTTCTCAGTCAAACCAGGATGACTGTATTTACCTTACCTGTTATTTTGAGGACTAAATATGGTAGTAACTGGGCATTAAATACCTCCTTCTCCTCCCTGTTTCTTCAGACTTCTCTGGGTCTCCCAATCCTGCTTCCCTGCTCTGACACCCTCCCACATCTGCCTGATCACACATGACCTTAAGAGAACACAGAATATCTGTGATGAAAGGGCTTCAGATGCATTCTAATCCAGCCCCTTTGTTGTACAGATGAAAAACCACAGTCCCCCCTGCCATCCCTCTGTTGCTTCATGTTATTCCAAAGTCATTGTATTTCCAGCACTCCAGTTACCACCTTTTTTCTCTCCAGCACACATAGCAATCAGATCAGGCTGCTTTTTCCCCAGTGCAATCAGTGAGCTCCCAGGCTCCAGCTTGCCAAATTTATGGCTCTCTGCCGACTTGTGGGGTCTTTAGGGGTCTGTGCAGCTCAGGAGTTATGGGCCAGCTGAGACAGGACTTTCAGTGCACTTGGCCCAACTTGCCACTCACCTCCTGGGGCTGGTTGCCTGGAAAAAAGAAAATAAAATACTACGGCCAATATGCTGACCACATTTTTATGCCCTTCATTGAAATCCAAAATTTTTCTCATGGGGCATACTGCAAGCTATTCAGAAGAGAAAGGCAGAGACCATTCTGGAACCAGCCAGGGAACGAGGACTACAGGGAGGAGGATCCAGCCAGCCTGAGTTAGTGTTCCTTCTCAAAGAGGCTGTGCCTGTGTGCCGCAGGGCATTGTAATGACAGAGGGTGGCCAGGTGGAAGCTCTAACTTCTCTAAATTTTCCAGTAATCACTCCAAACCAATGCTAATAATTATATAACTAGTTTTCTCTCTCTCTCTCTTTTTTTTTGCAGTTTTTGGCTGGGGCTGGGTTTGAACCCACCACCTCCGATATATGGGGCCAGCACCCTACTCCTATGAGCCACAGGCGCCACCCTATATAACCAGTTTTTTTTTTGGCCGGGGCTGGGTTTGAACCCGCCACCTCTGGCATATGGGACCGGCACCCTACTCCTTGAGCCACAGGCTATATAACCAGTTTTAAGACAATTCTCCAACCTCTTCCTTCCGAGCAAATCTTTAGCCCTTCTAATACAGGAATTCTGTGGCCAGCCCTCTACCAGATAGGAATGAGCAGGTAGCCTCTCTACCATATTTGAGGCAGTTTTGCAATAGTGGGAATGGGTGTCATGTAGCTAGTTTTCTTTCCAAGTAAGGAAAAGTACAATAATTATTTTTTAAGATAAAAGACATTCCAGCACTAAGGGTTGGGGGGAATAGAGAGAATGGACAAAACGTCAGACTAAAGGACATTTTTAAATTGAATTAATTTGGCTTTATTAAAATGCCACTAGATTGTCTTTTTTTTTTGAGACAGTCTCACTTTGTTGCCCCAGGCTAGAGTGCCATGGAGTCACAGCTCACAGCAACCTCAAACTTCTGGGCTCAAGTAATCTTCTTGCCTCAGCCTCCCTAGCAGCTGGAACTATAGGTACCCACCGCAATGCTCAGTTAGTTTAGTTTTGTTTTGTTTCCTATTTTTAGTAGAGATAGGGTCTCATTTGCTCAGGCTGGTCTTAAACTTGTGAGCTCAAGCAGTCCACCGGCCTCAGCCTCCCACAGTGCTAGGATTACGGGTGTGAGCCACCATGCCTGGCCTAGATTATCTTTATATTTGTATTTTGCAGCAGTGCAAGCCCTGAGCCTGCAATCTGAGGTATGAGATTAATTCAGGGTCTGCCACTTAGCAGGGTGTGACTTTGCATGAGTTAACTAATAGACTTGAACCCTTGAACCTCCCTAGACTTACCTTCGGTTTCTCCATCTGTAAAACAGAAATGTAACCCTATTGGGTGGCTGAGGCCAGAGGGGCAAAGGAGAAAATGGAATGTTTAATTAGCACTATGGAAAAGATAGGCATGCTGATGTAAGATATCTTTTTAATCCTCAGTACAACCTAAAAAAGATGTCTTTTTTTTTTTTTTGTAGAGACAGAGTTTCACTTTATGGCCCTCGGTAGAGTGCCATGGCATCCATCATACAGCTAACAGCAACCTCCAACTCCTGGGCTTAAGCAATTCTCCTGCCTCAGGCTCCCGAGTAGCTGGGACTACAGGCGCCCGCCACGACGCCCAGCTATTTTTTGGTTGCAGTTCAGCCGGGGCCAGGTTTAGAACTCGCCACCCTTGGTATATGGGGCCGGTGCCTTACCAACTGAGCCACAGGCACCGCCCCAAAAGACAGGTTTACTGTCTTTTTAAACCTCAGTACAATCCTCAGTCACGCCTATTTAACAGATGAGGAAGCTGAGACTCAGAGATTAAGTAATTTTCCCAAGATCATTCACAGACCCACCTGCTGGCACCCCACCTGCCTGAACACAAAGCTCATACTCTTTCAGGGAGGGCAGGCAGAAAAGGAAGGGGAAGGAAATAGATTAGGGTACGAGTTCCTAGTCTAGGCCTTAATTTTCTCTGTGAAAAAGGAAGCACGGCCATGAACTGAGATGTGGAGGCAGCAGAGGGTCAGTAGTGGTGCATATTTAGAGAAGCTTCTGTGGCTCTAGGACAGGGAGCTGGGAGCTTAGCCATCCTCAGAGATAATGCTGCTAAGAAGTTGCCCAGCCTCTGATTTTCTCTGTGATGTGCTCCGTGGGGGGGAGGGTGGCTCCCTTGTTCATGAAGAAGAAATGGATTTTATATTTTGTTTATTTTGGAATACCCAGATCCTAGGACAGTGCCTGGCGCACAGTAGCAAATTTATTTACTTCTTAAATGTGGCTAGCTGGCTCTGTTGTAGCTGCTGGGGACTCAGCAGTGACAGAGGCGGATTAAATCCTTGCCCTTACAGTCTTATAGGGGAGTCAGAGAGTAAACACAGAAACCAACAAATAAAACAATCTCTGCCAGAAATAAAGCTATGAACAAAATAAGAGAGAGTGATGGGAGAGAGTGCCTGTTGTAGGGGGGACCTTTTCTAGATGGTAACATTTGAAATATAACTAGAATGCTGAGGGTAGTGCCTGTGGCTCAAAGGAGCAGGGCGCCGTCCCCATATGCCGGAGGTGGTGGGTTCAAACCCAGCCCCAGCCAAAAACTGCAAAAAAAAAAAAAGAATGCTGAGGAAAAGTTATTCATGCCAAGATGGGAGAAGGGGGTTCCAGGTAAAAGGAACAGAGGGTGGGAAGCCCTGAGGCAGGAACAATCTCAGAAAGCTTAGGAGCCAGAGGAAGACTTGTGCAGCTGGAGAGGAGGCGAGTATGGGGGAGAGTTGTAGGATGTGAGAGAAGAGGGGTCAGACCATGTAAAAGCCTCATAAGCCAAGTTAAGAAGCTTGGATTTTATTCTAATTCTCGTAAGAAGTCTTTGGAAGGTTTTTAGCAGTGGGAGGGATGTGATCTGATCTGCACTTTAAAACACTCACTCTGGCTTTTCAATGGAAAGTCGACTACAGTGGGAAGAATGAGCAGAAGCAAGAGACCAGTTAGGAAGCTGGTTCAAAAGCCCCAGGAAAGAGGTGAGATCACTAAACGCATGAGGTAGCAAGGGAGATGGAGAGAAATGGTTGGATTTGGGCAATGAATCTTGCTGATAGATTAGCTGTAGAGTAGTGATCCCCAAACTTTTTGGCACCAGGGACCACTTTCATGGAAGATAATTTTTAAAAGTAGCAAGGGCAGAGGTTGAGGGGCTGCGGGGTGTTTCGGAATGATTCAAATGCATTACATCTCCACCTCACGTCATCAGGCATTAGATTCTCATAGGAGTGTGCAACCTTGATCCCTCACTTGCTCAGCGTGCAGTAGGGTCGTGCTTCCATGAGAATCCAATATTGCTGCTGCTTATCTGACAGGAGGTGGCGCTCAGGCAGTGATGGGAGCGATGGGGAGTGGCTGTAAATATAGATGAAGCTTCACTTTCTTACCTGCTGCTCGCCTCCTGCTGTGTGGCCTGGTTCCCAACAGGTGGCTTGGGGGTTGGGGACTGCAGCTGTAGAGGGTGAAAAAGGGGGAGGGTCTAAGTTTGTGGACAGAGCTGATGGTCGTAATAACTAGAAGGGGAACAGTTTGTGAGCAATAGGTATAGAAATCAACAATTCCATTGCAGATTTGTTAAATTTGAAATACCTGATAGACATCTGTTATGTGCTGTGTGTCCCCAAAAGACGTTTGAAATCCTAATCCCCAACACCTGTGACTGTGACCTTATTTAGAATAGGGTCTTTGCGTATGTAATAAGATGCGGTCATTAGAGTGGCCCTAATTCAATATGACTAATTCCTCATAAGAAAAATCTGGACACGGACACACCTGGAGAGAAAAACACCATGTGAAAACATAAATGCAGAGAATGGCCATACAAAGATGGGGAAGGCAGAGATAGGAGTGATGTCTGGGGCTAACAGAGGCTGGAACACGCAAAGAAGGATCCTCCTCTGAAGGGTTCAGAGGGATCCTGGCCCTGCCAGCACCTTGACTTTAGATTTCTAGCCTCCAAAACTGTAAGACAACACATTTCTGTTTTTTTTGTTTGTTTGTTTGTTTTTGTAGAGACAGAGTCTCACTGTACCGTCCTCGGGTAGAGTGCCGTGGCGTCACACGGCTCACAGCAACCTCTAACTCTTGGGCTTACGCAATTCTCTTGCCTCAGCCTCCCGAGCAACTGGGACTACAGGTGCCTGCCACAACTCCCGACTATTTTTTTGTTGCAGTTTGGCTGGGGCTGGGTTTGAACCCGCCACCCTCGGCATATGGGGCCGGCGCCCTGCTCACTGAGCCATGGGCGCCCCCCCACATTTCTGTTTTTTAAACCCACCCAGTTTATGGTACTTTCTGATGGCAGCCACAGGAAGCTAATATGCACATGGCCTGTGAGTTAAGAGGTATTTGGACAGACATGCAACCTGGGAGCTCGGGTGGATCGTTGGTTTATAAAGCCTCAGGACTGGATGAGATTGCCTAGAGAGTATGTCTGGGAAAGTTGAGAGGGGAAGAGAGCCCAGGGAAAGACAAAGGAATGGCCAGTGATACGGGGCTGGGAGGTGTCTGGGAGGGAAGAGGGTGTCTCAAGGAGAGAGTAGTCAATCTTGTCACACATTGATGATGGGTAAAGTTTTGGCCTTTGGCCCTTTGGAGATAGACATTGTTGATGACCTTGGTAAAAGAGGTGTCAGCAGGTAGAAATAGATGTCAAACTGGAGTGAGCTGAAGAGAGAATATAGGTAAAGAAGTGTAGAGTAATTATCAAGATTTACTGTAAGATGACAGAAGAAATGGGGTGGTACCCATTTCTCAAAGGAAGGTTTTTTGTCTTTTCTAAGGTAAGAAACATGAGGGCATATTTTCCTGTGAGTAGTTAGGATCTAGGGTTGAAGGAGAAACCAATGATCCAGGAAAGAGGGGGCAAATGGCAAGGAGCAAAGTCATGGAAGAAGGGAGAGTGGATGGGATCCAGTGCACAACAGAGGAATTGCCCTAAATCAGAATGAAAACTCTTTAGCTATTATAACTGCAAGGAAGGCAGAGAATGTGAGTAGACATCATGGAGATGGGTTGGTAGATTTTTTGTGGTGGGAAGATGAAGTAATTCTCATCCATTTGCATTTATTTGTACTTATTATATCAGTGAAGCATGGGGAAAAGTCATATGGGGGGATGGGGCTGGAGATCTGAAGAGAGAGAGGAGAGAGCAAGAGGAAATGGTCTTTTGAGAGCAAGGGAAGAGGAAATACACCAGGGAAGTGTAGACACTTTACCTGGTCATGTTGAGGGCTCTTTTGAGATTTAAAATAATAAATTTAGAATGAGACCCTCAGCGGATAAGCCTGGGGTGTGCTTTTCTTCAGCAATGTTCAGCTGCTTGGGTACAGGTGGGGAGTAGGTGGCCAGCTGGGTTTAACCAGGATTGGGGTTCTGCCAGAGGAGGAAAAGAGAGGCAAGGCAGCAGACAAACTAATGCACACCCACGTAAGAGAAAAACTCAATTCGATTCAATTTTCAGAGACTGGGGAGAGGGGAGGAGGGGGGATTGGTGTGCTCCCACCTAATGGGCAAATGTAAGGGTCTATGGCACACCTCCTGGGTGTGGGACACAACTACAACAGGGACCTTACTTAACAAATGCAAACAAAGTAACCTCATCATTTGTACCCTCATAGTAATCTGAAATTAAAAAAAGAAAAGAGAGGCAAGGAAGAGGAGGGTGTTTGTAAGGGAGACAGGGTAAAATGATGGAAACGAAGCTGGATCAGGAGAGAAGTGGTCACCTGTAGGGCATAATGGACAATAAAAACTTGATCAGTGAATTAGGTCCCTATGCGATCAAAGAATAGCAGGAATAAGAGTCACAAAGAAAGTGAATCGGAAAGACAGGAGGCATCAGTGACTGAGATGCCTGAAAATGAGATTACTGGAGGTGCAGATGTTGGTGAGAACAAGATTTAGTTCTTTCCACAGGAGGTGGGGAGGAAAGACCGCCACAAGGTAGCAGGTGGTGCAGTCTGACTACATTGATGTCAAAGATGCCAGTTTTTGCAGTAGGAAGGAGAAGTTTGAAAGCACCTCCACAGGCTGTGAGATATGTGGGGTGGGAGAGAAAAAAGCAGCCTTCACTGTCTTCTTCACATTTCATCCTTGCAGGTAGGCAGGGATATTGGAAAGGGAGTGTCTTCGGGGGTCAGCCGGGTGTGAGTAGAGCAAGACAGTACAGGGAATGTCCAGGGAAGGATTTGAGGATGGGAAGGGACGTTAGCTAGTGACAGACTGATTTCCTGGGAAGGCTGGGAGAGGTGGGAAATGGGATTTGATTAGTAGCTAAGCAGTGTGGTTTGGGATTCCGGTCTATGGGATGATGGATGATGCAGTAGGGTTAGGCTTGTGATGCCAGGTGTGACTGGGGCATGTGCTGACACTGTCATCAGGAAGGTGGATGGTCAGTTAAAGCTACATGCCATCTAGAGTATGCAGCTGGCACATAGGAGGACTTGACTGAAGAAAAGGATGAATGAAATGAATCCTTGTATTCCCAGGGTGTCTAGTGCTGTGCTAGGCACATAGCACATTCATTGATTAAAACAGTGGCTCTCTATCTATATCCCATACTTGATGCTCTGGTCACTGTAACAGGAACAGGCCCCATCCCAGTGCACTACACACAACAGGTACTCAGAATGCTGAGAATCTCTAACCACTTTTGATTGCTTAATATGGAAATAGTTTGTACTTTATCCCACCTGGTGAAAGTCATTCCTGTCTCCAAAACTGACTAGGGACTGGATTGCAGTTGTGTTTTTCATTATCTAGGAAGGGTGTCAGGAAGGTGACCTGCCCAAAGTTGCTGCAAGAGATCCCCCTGCATCAGACTAAAACACTGTATCTGCAGCCTCAGAAGGGACACAGTTTCTTTTCTCTGGAAACTCTGAGCAGAAAAAGGAGCAGTCACCTACTTTCCTTAGACTGAAAGATGGCCATTCCAGCCCTGGGCCTTGGGTCTTCCTTCCTTTTTCTCTTAGCTAATTCTTCTCTGGAATAAATGATTTCTATTTCTTCTAGCTATTTCTATTTCTATTTCTTCTTTGAAGACTATCTTGCTAGTCTTTGTGATCCCATTGTCCTTCCCCTTGTTTCACTGAGGCTGGAGCCACCGCTCTGCCTTTCCTCCCCAGGATTTTCCACAAAATTTCTTGTCTCGATCCTTCCTGCTATACTACTAGATATGAGAGTCCAAAGGTTTTTCTAAGAGGACTTTACAGTTCCCACTGATGTTATGCCCCTGTGTCTGAGGTGACCTGGTCTCTGTGTGGCTCAGAGAGTGTCTCTTTGTGCTGGCTGATGAATGGCTGTGCTGTCTTGTCCCAGGACCTCAGTCCCTGGAGTGTAATAAGAGAAAGCCCACTCCCCTCCTTAGGTCCTGCACCCGCTGCTCTTAGCTTTCCTCCAAGCACAGGGCGCCCAGGCAGGTAGCTAGCTCTCTAAGCTGGAGAAGAGCTGCAGTAGATAGCAGATCAGGAGTTCCTCCCTGCCCTGCCCTCTCTGCACAGAAAGGGGCTGCTAACGTACTGCCCAGACCCAGGGCCTGTCACCCTCACCACCCATGCTCTGTGCCCACTCATCCTCTATTACAGCAGGGATTTGGATCCCTTAATAGAAAGTGAACCTGCTGGGATGCTGTTTCCTTCTGTGACTGAATTTCTGAAAATCTCACCTGGTTAGCCATCTTCATCCTTGCTTCAGGCCAGCATCACTTCTTTTAGAGACAGGGCCTTTCTCTGTTGCCCAGCCTAGAGTACAATGGCTCAAGTGATCCTCTTTCCTCAACTACCCAGAGTAGTTGGGACTCCAGGTATTTAAAAAAATGTTGGGGGGGAAGGCACGGTAGCTCATGCCTGTAATCTTAGCACTCTGGGAGGCCAAGGCTAGAGGATTACTTGAGCTCAGGAGTTTGAGATCTGCCTGAGCAAGAGTAAGACCTTGTCTCTACTAAAAATAGAAAAATTGGTGGGTGCCTATAGTCCCAGCTACTCAGGAGGCTGAAGCACGAGGATCATTTGAGCCCAGGAATTTGAGGTTGCTGTGAGCTATGATTCCATGGCACTCTACCCAGGATGACAGAGTGAGATTCTGTACCCCCACCCCCAATTTTTTTTTTTTTTTTTTTTAGAGATGGGGTCTCACTATATTATTAGCCCAGGCTGATCTCAAACTCAGTCTCAATCAGTTCTCCTATTTTAGCCTAGAAAGTGCTAGAATTATAGACATGAGCCAATGTGCCTATTCCAAACATCACTTTCTGAAGGAGACTGTATAATATATATATATATATTTTTAGACAGAGTCTCACTGTCTAAAAGTGAGGCTAGAGTCCTGTGGCTTCATAGCTCACTGTAACCTCAAACTCCTGGGCTGAAGTGATCCTCTTGTCTTAGCCTCCCTAAGTAGCTAAGACTACAGGTGTGTACCACCACATCTGGCTAGTGTTTTTTGTTTTTTTTTGTTGTTGTTGTTGTTGTTTGTTTTGTTTTGTTTTTAGTAGAGATGGGGATCTCACTGTTGTTCAGGCTGGTTTTGAACTCCTCAGCTCAAGCAATCCACCTGCCTCAGCTTCCTAGAGTGCTAGGATTACAGACATGAGCCACTGCACCCAGCCACTATGATTTTTCTTGATAACACATCCCCATTTTTTTTTTTGTTTTTGTTTTTTCTTGAGACAGAGTCTCATTTTGTTGCCCTTGGTAGAGTGCCGTGGCATCATAGCTCACAGCAACCTCTAATTCTTGGGCTCAAGCGATTCTCTTGCCTCAACCTCCCGAGTAGCTGCCACAGGCACCTGCCACAACCCCTGGCTATTTTTAGAGGTAGGGTCTCACTCTTGCTCAGGCTGATTTCCAACCTGTGAGCTCAGGGCAATCCACCTGCCTCGGCCTCCCAGAGTGCTGGGAGTACAGGCATGAGCCACAGCACTTGGCCTCAAATCTCCATGCTATAAACCTACAAATACTTCACTCAGCTCAATAAATGTGTATTTTAATATTGTTGTTGTGTTGCTTTATATACTATCTAATTAAAATGCTTCATTATCTTTTTTTTTTTTGAGACAGAGTCTCAAGCTGTCACCCTGGATAGAGTACCTTAGCGTCACAGCTCACAGCAACCTCAAACTCTTGGGCTTAAGCGATTCTCCTGCCTCAGCCTCCCAAGTACTGGGACTACAGGTGCCCACCACAACGCCTGGCTATTTTTTGGTTGTAGTTGTCATTGTTGTTTGGCAGGCCAGGGCTGGATTCAAACCCACCAGCTCCAGGGTATGTGGCTGGTGCTCTAGACACTTGAGCTACAGGCACTGAGCCTTCATTATCATTTTGTACAGGTAATATATGCATGTGGTACAACATCACAAGTACTAGAGGGGAATCATAAAAAGTAGGTGCCCCTTCCACTCAGTTCCCCTTCCTAGAAGTAACTACCATCGTCAATTTCTTGGGTGTTTTTCTATGTGCATTCTATACATACATAAATTCACTTATGCTCATGACAGCCTTCTCGAATGAGTATCATGAATCCCACTTGGAAAATGGGGAACTATGACTCAGAAAGGCTAAGTAAGGTGTACAGTGTGTGCTAGTAACAGAGGCAATTCCCATCGAGATGTGGGCAAGTCCAAAGCCCATACAATTTCTGCTATAACATGTTCTTAAAGCTGCTGTTTAATCATTTCCACCACAGCCACTCAGTCAGTAGGGTTGGCTTCAGAGCCTGGATGTACAAGGCCCTGTCCTAGGTGCTGAAGGCTCTTGTGAAGGCAGGAGATTACTTAGCCCCTACTCTCATGGGGCTCACCCATCATCTGACAAATGCCAAACAGGCTAGTAGAGAAAAGCCTGGGAGCCACAAACTCTGCTTGGCTACTGAATTTGTACATAGCACTAGGCAGGCCACTTCTTTCTGACTCTGAATTTCCCCATTTGCCCAATGGAGACAAACTTAACTCGCAAGGCTCTTATGAGAATCTAGGGATAATAAATGCAGAGGAACTGGTGAAGCATTCAACCCCAGCATGTGGAAAGGAGTTTGGGCCAGTGCTGTAGACAGCTTCTCCCATGTGAGGGATGATGGTCACTGAATGATGAGGAAATCAGTGATGTGAGCTGCCAGGTGGTGAGAAGTTGAGGCAGGGATGTCATCATCTACTATATGTTCTTTATTTTGGAATTGTCTTCAGCCAACACAAAGTTAGCAAAATGGGGGCAGGGTGTAGGTTGGCCCAAGAGACAGCAACACACAAGTGAGCTTCTTCCAAAACATTAGTCTGCAGAACCTGGAAAAGTCTGCATTGATTATAGCTGTACATACTACCCTGGACAGCTCTCGTCGTTCCCACGCCCTCCCACCCCCCTACCCCCGCCTTCTTCAGCCCACCTCCCTCTGCGGGATCCCTGTCTTTGAGCTGAATATTTAATTGCCTTCTCATGAGCCAGTTACCAGCAGCCCAAGAGACTTTCTACAGATTCCTTCTGCTTAGAATTTTCCCCTTGCCCCTCCCTACACCATCTTCACCTAGCTATGTTTCATCCTTCAGTGCTCATTTCTTCAGAGGGCCCTTCTGGGCTGCCCAGAAGTAAAAGCCCCCATTATTCACACCCCCCAAACATCTCCTGATCAGTTTGTATCACACCGGTCAGCATCCATCTTGTCCACCAGACTGTGCCCTCCAGGGAAGTGGGCACCATGCCCACCAGTTCACCTGTGTAACCCCAATGCCTAGCACAGAGCCTGGCACAGAAAACATGCTACGTTTTTTATTGAATGAATGGCTGAAGTTAGTCATTCTTGCCTCTCGGACTCAAACTTTACTTGGGCCTTGGTTTAGCACCTCTCATCTGGGTGTATCACCTTCAGCACCAATGTGGCATTTTTTGGTTTTGATTTTTGCGTGACTGTATCTCTTGAATTTTTTCCCTTTATGTTTCTGTTTTCTAGCTCATGTCAGGGCACAGCAGTGGGACTGCATATTGCTTGCTGAATGAATGAATTCTTGGCAGGAAGCTGCTTTGAACCAGAGGGCATTTCCTTTGCAGGCAGTTAATGAGCAGGAAATGAGGAACAAGATTGGGCTGGAGCTGAGGAGGCTGGAGAGAGGAGAAAAGCAAAGATACCTTAATGCTATCTTCTCTTTGTCATTGTTGCAATGTGGCAGGCAGGAGATGGCCCCAAGGGATGGGTCTTGGTCAGTGAAGGGATCCTCTCTAAGGACTCTCAAAGCCCCGCCTGAGATGGGCTTGGCTCAGGTGACTGAACCGTGCCGCCCCCATCTTTCTCCTTCTTGAAGAGGGGGTGTGGCAGGGGAGGAGAAAGGACACTGAAATCTCCATCCTCCAGGCCTCCTTTCCCAGTCTCCTGTCCCCAAGACAGTAGCCAGAATTGGAAGGGGAGGAGGGTCAAGCTGAGCTGGGTGGGAGTAGGATGGAGTGGGGTGAGGGGCGGCGCGGCCAGCCGGCTGTTGTCCCCTGGTGTCTGCAGCCGAGGTCCGGGATCTCGGCCCCGGCGAAGCGAGGCGAGCCGGAGCTGTGCGGAGAATGCAAAGAGCCAAGCGAACTCCCAGCCCGCGCCGCCGACGGCGTCCTCAGGCACAGCCCAATGAGAAGAGAGCAGATAATTTATTCTCTAATCCCGGTTCGGGTACCCGGCGCTGGCGAGTGGCGCGCGCGCGTGTGTGTGTGTGTGTGTGTGTGTGTGAGGGGTGTCTCCTCTTCCTCTCCCCATCTACCCCGCCCCTGCAGGCTCCCGGCCGCGCACACACACATTTCCTGACAATTAGCTAGCACACCTTGGCCGCGCGGCCTCGGGCGGCTGCGCCGCAGCTTTTGTCTCCCGCCCGCCGGGCCGCGAGGTGCGGGCGCTGGGCGCGAAGTTGCCGCTCCGCCGCGCTGCTCCGGAATGCCGGCCGCCCGCTGCCGTCTGGGGGGCGCTGAGGACGGGGTGGGCCGGGCGCGCCTGCCCCGGGGCTGGGGGGCAGCACAAGAGAGAAGAGAAAGAAAAGTAAGGCAGCTCTGGCCCCTCTTCCTTTGTTGTAACCCAGAGTATGTGCGGGCGTGAGCGCGCGCGGGAGTGTCTGTGTGCGCGAGGGTGTGTATAATGTGTGTGCATGTGGGCGCGTGTGAGTGCAAATGCGTGCATGTGTGTGCAGGTCAGGACCAGCCGGGGGCGGCGGGACCCGAAGGCGTGTGGCAGCTTTGCCTGAATGGAAGTTGAATCGCGTCCGGGTCTTTCTGGCTCTGCCCAGAACTCGGGCATGCAAGTAGCTGTCCCGCTCTAGCCAGCTCCTCAAAGGACTGAGCTCAGAGTTAGCTCACAGACTGAGCCGGTGCCGGCCCTGGTGCTCGGTGGCCGGGCTGCAGGAGGAAGAACGGCTGACTGAGGGTCTTGCCCTGACCGCAGGGGGCGCACGAGGGGGATCCCGGCACCCGCGCGGCGCCTACGCGGCTACTGCGACTCCCTGAAACCCCGGTAGGACCTTGCGATGGCCACTGCGAGCCCGGGAAGGCGCGAGGCTGTGGAGGGGGCTCTTGGGGCCAAGGAGGGAGTCGGAGGCGGCGAGACCAAGTCTGTCTAAATGGCAATTCCCTGAAGTTCAGGGCATTGCTTGTCATTTCGTACCTTAATGCATATTTATGCCGCGCCGAAACAGGCTTTATAATTAACTCCCGGAGTCATCCGCAGAGGTTAAAGGGACCCCGAAGATTTGTGCATTCATTGGGTACTACGGCTGTGTGTGTGTGTGTGTGTGTGTCCCCGGGCGCGCGCACGGGCGCGCGCGCCCCGTGCGAACCCATTGAGAAGAATAATTATTTTTCTCCACTGGAAGCTACAGCAGAGAATCAGACAAGGAGGGAAGAGAGAGATTGGAAAGGGGACAGAGAGAAAGAGAGAAAGAGACAAAGGAAGTGAGTGCAAGAGAGGAGACGGTTTAGCATCCGAACTGTGAGTACTGAGCAAAAACGAAGAGGCAGAAAGTGCTCCGAGTTGCGACCCCTCTGTCGGGTAGGGGGTCGGGAGAGAGCCGAGGAGGACTCGCCTATGATATTCTGGGTTTGGCTGGGCGAAGAGGGGTCCCTGAGGCATGGGCGGACTCCAGGATGCGGGTTCAGGCACTCACCTGAAAGCCGCGCTGACAGCGGTGGGCTGCGTCGACTGCCGCCCCAGGTCGGCCAAGAAGGAAGCCCCCCTCCCCGCCCCCATTGCCTTTGTTCCTTTTAAAGGATATTGCTGCTGGTGGGATTGGGGGGAATGTGAGAGGGAGAAGGAGCTCCAGCCCTGGCTTTGGATGTGGCCCAATCTCTCTCTCCTGCCTGAGTGAAGCCAGCTTTCGGTCCTCCCCTTCTTTCTTTACCCCATAGAAGGGAGAGGGATGAGAAAGAGGCTGTACATGGGGAAGGAATCAGGACTTTGTGACATTTGCACATTTGTTTGGCACTAAGAAGGGAAAAGGAAAGGTATCCAATACCCCTGGCGCAGAGGTCCTCAGGGGACCTCAGCTTGGGAGGCTGGGAGAAGCCATTTCCTTGGGCAAAACCACCTACTCCAATGTTTGCAGAGGCAAACACGGTCCCAGGCTTAGGAAGGACCCAGCTAGCCCCCCTACCACAAATACACACACACACACACACACACACACACACACACACACACACCAGTCCTCCCTAGTCATCATTTCTATGGGGTCCAGGTCCAGCGAGACCTCTCGGCCCTGAGCCTGCCTTCTCATCCCTGGGGCCCTAGAACTAGGGACTCAACCAGGGCACTGGCCAGAGTGGGGGCCTAGGAGGCAGCTATGGAAAGGATGGCTGGCTGCTCCTTCCTAAGAAAGGGTCTCTGACAGGTTGTCCCTAGGGTGCAAGGGTCGGCCAGCCCTGCCTCTACTGAGCCTGTCAGGAGAGGGCACCTGGGGGCCCAAGGGAGAGTCCTTCCTTCTTGACTAACATTCCACAGCCTCTACTTGGAAGCATTAGTATATTACCCTTCTCCCACAGCCTTCATTAACAAATTATTCTTTCGGTCTGATTTAATCTTTCCTGGTGATTTTTCAACCTACCTTTATCTGTCAGTGTATAGCTCAGCTCAACCTGAGCCTTAAGAAAGGCTAACTTTGGGGGAAATTTTGGCTCTTTTGAGACTGGGATAGGAGCTTCAGGCTAGAGAACTCTGAATTGAGGGGAAAGGTATTGTCCTCTAAGAAGCTCCCTTGGGGGGAAGTTTTGATGGCTTACATCCTCCAAGAGGACACAGCTGAGTCCTGGGAGCTGGGAACAGTCACTTGATTCTAGCTCCCCTTTTCCCCTTTGGAGTTGTCACAGAGACAGGGGAAAGAGGATCTCTCTTGTATACACACACACACACATAAACACACACCACTCCAGACAATTCCTCCAAGTGGTACTGGGCACCCTCAGAGACTCAGCGCCCCTCTCCCTAGCCATACAAAGAAGAGAATATTCAGGAGGCCTCAGCTGGGGGCCACTCTCCTAAAGGCCTGAAGAGGAAGGAGAGACCCTCAACTAGGGAGGACCAAGTTCAGTTTTAACTCTCAGAAAGGCACCACAAAGACTCTGGGTGGTGGGGGAGACCAGATCTGTCTGGCCAAACTGGTCTGAGTTGTAATTGTATGCATGTGGGCCTGTATCCCCACCAGACTGCCTGCTTGGTGGCTGTGCCTTACTGAGTGCTGGCTCTGGTGCCTAGCACAGTGCCTGTCCCCTTGTATGTGCTCAATGCATGTTTGCCAAATGAGGGGCCTTTCCTGTAGCCCTTCTCCCTATCCCTCCTTCATCTCTGTCTCTTCCTCTGAGAGGTACTCCACAGGGGCATGGGAGAGCCCAGCTCTGTACTTCTTTAGGCTGGGCCGCTATTGCCCTAGGTGGGTTGTGGGGCGGTGGGAGCGGGGTGGGGGGAATAGGAGGAAAGGGGTGGGGGCAGGAACAGAGCCTGGGCCTGGACCTATGTTGAACAATTTGATATTCATGAATATCAGGTCAGGTTGAAATGCCTGTGAGTTTACCAATGATGGTTATTTTATTTTTCTCTAACAGTTTGATTGGCTGAGAGGCTAAACTGTGGCCTGAGTCCTCTGCTTGGGGAGGCTAGATGCTGGTGACAGAAGCAACTCCTTGTGTCCTCCCACCAATAGATAAACCTTGGGAGCTTAATAGAGTTCAGATATAGGGGCTGGAGCTGCCAAGGCTGTAGCAACCCCCACACCCACCCCAGCTTTTGCCTTTGTTCATTCTGCTACCCTTAGGTCTATACCTTGATTGTCTTTCTTCTTTTCCTTTCCCTAACAGCCAGGGCTGCCAGGCTGGGAGCCCCCTGGGTTTGTCTAGGAAGGCTCAGAACTGGAGAAAGCCCTTGGGAAAAAGAAAATTCATGCTTTCCTGCTCAATGGAGCAGCACTCACTCCACTTCACTCTTGGTGGGGGAGTCCCCAAGCTGTCAAATGGGAGAGAACCTGAGCTATTCATGATTTGGAGCAGAGATGGATCTGGGGAGCAGTGGGGGCTTGAGCCATGGAGAAGGCTACCTAGTGGCCTAGAAAAAGGAAGCTCATTCTGTTCTTGGTAGCACACACACTGCTGGCCTGGTACGGGTCTGGAGGACAATGTGTATGGGAGCCTGCTGGGTCCTTCTGGAACTAGTCTTCTCCTGGGTCAGTTCACTGTGCCCACAGGCCCATCTCAAACAACTGGAGGCCTGTTTGGGGCAGGGGCAGCAGAGCCAGAACTCCTGGGGCTCTTCTGCAGTTTTACCAACTCCTCCCTTCCCACTGCTATGGTGATTGGAATCAGATTGCCAGGCTCTGCTCCCTACCTCACAACCTATTTCAGCTCAGGGACCCTCCTTGAAAGTACAGGTGTGAGGGAACTCCAAGCACACACCAACAGAACCTAAATCTCTTGTCCTTGTTTCTGAGCTTTATCAGCCATTCATTATCCTTCAACCAATACATGTCTGTGTCATTCACCCAACATTCTTAGTACAATGTGATATGCTTCCAGTTTAGTCTCCCCCAGGTTGGAGTATGTGAGGTGTTGAGAGTGAGTACCTCCTATTCAGTATCCCTCTAATGTCCCAGTTACCTGCCACCAGAGGCCAAGGTAGGTCTGCTGAGCTCCAACTTCTCTAAAAAGGTATATAAGTCTGTGAAAATCTCTGAGAAAAGTCAACTCTGATGTAGGCTCATGAAATCTATGAGTTGTTAACATCTTAGGTTTCATCTACCTAACTTCCTTCCAAGTACAAGAGTCCCTTCTATAGGTTGGGAGCAGTAGCTCATGCCTATAATCTTAGCACTGTGGGAGGCTGAGGTGGGTGCATTGCTTGAGCTCAGGAGTTCAAGACCAGCCTGAGCAAGATTGAGACCCCGTCTCTACTAAAAATGAAAAACTAAGGCAAGAGGATCACTTGAGCCCAAGACTTTGAAGTTGCTGTGAGCTATGCCACCATGGCATTCTATCCAGGATGACAGAGTAAAACTCTGTCCAAAAATAAAAAAGAATCTCTTCTATACTAGCATACCATTTATTGGGAACCTACTATATACCAGGTCGTGGGCCTGAGAAGTAGCTGTGCATACTGTGTTTGATTACCTATGGTGGTAGGGAGCCCATAGGCCCCTGTCGGAGTAGCCATGGTGCTTCTCTTGTCCTTTCTTGAGCTGAGTCTGGTCTGCCCTCAGCCTTTCCCTCTGTCACCTTCTCTGCTGTGGAGGGCTCATGGCACATTAACCCCATGCCTGAATCTCTCCTTGCAAAGGGGTGCTCCCTGGCTTAGCCAGCCCTGGAACCATCTCCAACCCCAGTGTCCAATGCCCAGATGTAGGGTGAGGTTCAGGGTGACCGTGCCTCTGAAGGGAACAATGGGATTGAGGGCTCCCTAAAAGAAGAACTGCTGCAGCCTGCTCCCCAGCAAAACACACTTCGATTTCCAGGCTGGACCTGGGTTCTCTGCCCTGTGCTGGGATTAAGGGACTTGTTACTAGAGAGAGAAGGGCATGCCCAGCAACCCTCAGAGTTACAGCTCTCCAGCCTGGCCTGCTCTCTCTAGCCCTCTCCCTCCCTCTGGTCCCCCCTGGGGCTCCAGCATCTCTCTCTACATCCTCCAGCTTTGCCCCTGTCCCACCTCAGTCTCTGCTTTCTCTTTGACAGCATTCTTTCCAGACTGTGTCCTTTCTCAGGCTTCTCCTATTCTCTCCTCTAAGCAAAACTATCCACCCAAATAAGTCATAGCCTGGTAGCCTCAGTTTTCTCATCTGCCAAATGGGAATAATACTAGTGTTTCTATTACTGAGTGATTATAATAAGGGGCTTAGCTTATACATGACACAGTTTTGTTTGTTTGATTGTTTTTTGAGACAGAATCTCAAGATGTTGGCTTGGGTAGAGAGCTGTGGCATCATAGCTCACGGCAACCTCCAACTGTTGGGCTCAAGCAATCCTCTTGCCTCAGTTTTTCTATTTTTAAAAGAGCGGATTTTGCTTTTGCTCAGGCTGGTCTCGAACACGTGAGCTCAGCCTCCCAGAGTGCTCAGATTACAGGGGTGAGCCACCACACCATGACACCATTTTCTCCTATAGAACTTATACATTTCCATCTGCTATCACCTCTTTCCTTCTTTTTCAGTTTTTCTCAGCATCTCCGTTCTCTCTCTCCTAGTGCTATCTTCCTCCCTCCTATTTTGTCTCCCTCCTTTCATGGCCCTAGTTGCCCCCTTGCTTGGCCCCACTCCAACTCCCACCACAGTGGGAAAGGCCCAGGCTGTGCTGACAGCAAGAGTAAGCAGGTAGGCCAGGCTGTCAGCAAGAGTTAGCTGGCAGGGTAGGACCAGGCCTCTGCTCATTAGAGGCCCAAGAATGTGTGGAGTCATGAGGGACAATGAGAGCCAGAGGCAGGAAGAATGGGGCCTTGTTGGGGCAGGAGAAACTTCTCAAATCCTCTGCTCAGCTGAATGGGAGTACCTGAGGGCCAGGGAGGGGTGAAGTGGAGAAGCAGCCACAGGTTGTATGCTGGGGGGTGGGGGGTGAGCAGGGCTCTGAGGTGGGCCACTATGGAAATTCTTAACACCTGTTGGCATTTCTAGGGCAAGCCAGCTGACCTCAGAGGTGACTCTCTTTCTCCCTGGAGTAGCCAAGGAGGAAAGGGATGTTGGGAACAGGGCCAGGAAAGCCAAAGAGAGAATTTCCCAGTGGCCCTGTGAGGTGGGTGCCCTGCAAGCTCCTGAGCTGCCTGGCTTTCACCACCAGCAAAGCTGCAGAAGGTTTGAAGCTTGACCAGGGTGAGTCCTGGGGAATTCTTATCGAGTGGCACCTTTCACTGCCCAGGACACAGACAAAGCAGGTTCTCAGGGTTGGAGGAAGCAGAGTTTTCCTGACCTGACTGACCCCTCCTCTTCCTCCACATTCCAAGTGAGGTCTGTCCAGGCCTGAGAGATAATGGCTGTCTCACCTATCACCTCGCCCCCAGCCCTTCTGGCCCCAGAAATACCTTAGAGACTCCCCTGTTCCAGAGCTACTTGGGGCTTGGCAGGTGGGCGGGGTCTGGCAGGTGGGCCAAGGGCTGAGCCTTCCATGTGCTCAGGGACAGGAAGCCAGGAATCTCTGAGGGTGGGTGGAGGGGCCAGACCTGAGGAAGGAAATAGAAGGATAGACAAGTGCTGACCTGGTCCTCCCAGGGCAGGGAGTGGTGGGATTGGGGTGGGGTGTGGGTGAAAAGAGGAACCAAGGCTGCAGAGAAGGGGGGCAGGGAGGAGAGAGGCCAGCAGGGAGCTGCCTCAGGTCTCCTGCCAAAATTTAGACTATAAAAAAGCCCGAGGGGAACAGTAGGAGAAGGAAGGAGAGAAAGGAGATGGGGAGGGAGGGAGGGACCAAACAGCCCCTTCACACCAATAGCCCGGCAGGGGGATGTGAGTAATACATGGCTGGTTCAGAGGGAGTGAGATCAAAAGGGAGTAGATACAAGAGGTTTGTGCTTCACCGACCAGACAGCCAGAGGCTCAATGAGACCTTTGTTACCCAGGCCCAAGTCAGGGTTGAAGGAATACCTGACCGCCCTGCTGCCTGGCCCGCCCCCACACCCACTGTCCTCGGGGCTGGGGGAGGGGTGGGTCACAGTGAGTCAAGTTAAGTTGGGCACAGCTCAGCCCTGGCCAGCAGTGGGCGGGCAGAGGAGGGAGGAGGCCTGCCCCGCTGGGGTGTGGAGCTTCTGGGGGTGAGTGGAGGAGTGAGTGGCTGCCTGGAAGGCAGGAAGTGGTTCTGCGGGAATTGAGAGAGGGAGACTTGGAAGGAGAGGGAGCCTCTTGGGGACCACTAGGTGAGCAGCCCCTGGGAGCCCTGGTCCACTTCCCTTGGGAAGAAGCTGAGGGCATTCTGCCTGGAGCTTTAAAGGTTCTGGGTGTGGGATTCTGGGAGCCCCTGAGAGAGGAACCAGAGCCTGCCGATGGCTCAAAGTTGAGGTAGGAAGCTAGAGAATCTCAGTTGTTTAGCCCTTAAGGTTGGCCAAGATTGGGGTATGTGTGTGACAAGGGCAGGAAGTCAAGGTAAAGGAGGGTTGCTCCAGCCAGTGTTCTTCAGAGAGCCAGGGTGCCTGCCCCTGAGGCTGGATGGCTGGGGTGGGGGTGACAACTACTCCCTGGCAGAGAGAGACAGGACCTGATCCTATTGGGTGTCCATCAAGGCCATGCCTGGAGGTCTGAGTCCCCTGGAGCTGGGCAAGCAGGAGCTTTGGGAGGCCCATAGCTGACCCATCACAGCAAAGGAGGTGAGGAAATGGTATGTGTGTTTAGAGCACACCTTTTTCAGGGTCCTGAGACCTTTGTTCCCCTCAGCTCTTCAGGCCAGTGCTGGAGGTGCCTATGCTAAGTACCCAATTACCAATCAGAATGGCAGAGCACCCAACACCCCTCCCACAGCATCACCCAGGGAGGGCTCCAAAGCTAGCTGGTGGGAATTTCAGATCTGTCCCTGGCCCTTTTCCTGCCTCCATCTAGGTCAGGAGATGGAACTCTCACTCTCTTCCAAACCATGCAAAAATGGGTAGAGCTAGTAACCACCTGAACTGGTCTGGGAAGTATGGATCACTCCCCATCCCTAGGAATGCTTAAGAAACTTCCTGCCCTTTTCTATCCAGACCCTCCTTTGCCCTCTCTCCTTCCTGTGGCTGGACTAGAAAGGGTTAAGCTTTGTAAGGAGGGGGCCTAACGCAGAGCTAGTCCTGTATTCTCTAGGGGAGGGGTAGTTAAGGACCCTGAGTTGGGGGCTGGAAGCTAATTAAGGGAATTTGAGGAGGTCCCTCCTGACCAGGTAGCTACCCCTCCTCATACCCTGGAGTGAGGACCATTGTGTGCAGCCTTTGTAAGGCAAGAACTGGGAACTCATTATTGGATGGCTTTAGTGCTCCTGGGGCCCAGCAGGTGGGGGGGGGGATGGTGAAAGAATATAACTTGGGGGGCCCAGTACTTCCAGGGAGGCAGTGAGGGGGTTAGTGAGCTGGGGAGCGAGGCCTGTGCCCCCAGCTTCTTGATTCCTGCTGCTGGACCCCCTCAACTCTGCTGTGGCCTATGGCTTTTCATTCCTATGTGATTGCTGTTCCAAACTCATGTAGGGCTAAAAGCCATGGGCTACAGTGAGGGGCGTGCTCCTACCCTGCAGCAACCACACCTCCTCACAGGACCAGTTTTGGAGCCAGCCATCAAGGGGGCGTCACAAGGGGGCTCCACCTGGGGTGGGGCATGCAGGGTGTCTCGACCCCTGGGATCTGGGGCTAGGCTGTGTGCCTGCCCAAGTCACTTCCCCTCTGGACCTGTTCCCTCACTGAAATGAAGACTGCGGCTGGTAATTCCAGAGGGAGATTTCCCTCGGAAGAAGGAAGGAAGGAGACATTCAGGGTGTGTTGAGGTCTCTGAGTTGCTTCCTTCCCCCTTGCCAAGTTACTGAGGCCTGGCTCATGGCCAGACATTCGGGGACTGGAGTCAGGAGCAACAGGCCATGAAGACATGGGCCTTTGCTCAGTGCCTCCAGAACAGCCTCTGCTCCTCTGCCTCACTGCCTGCACTCCGCCTTTCTCTGTGGTCAGCTTGGAATCCTCAGCCTTTCTCTGTGTAAGGAAATCTCCCAGCTCTTCAGTGGCTGAAATGGGAGCGCTAAGGCCAGCCACAGGGAAGAGGAAGTTCTGCAGTGAAACTAGGAATGCAGCAGCTCCCTGTGGACAGCAGGTTGGTGGTGCCTAGGGTCTTAGGTCCCGGTGCACTATCCACTCAGGAGTCTGCTTCCCTCCTTCCGTGAGTGAATGGTTCCTGCCCTCCTTACTGCTGTCCTGCCCGTCACTCAGCCTGCCCAGGCAAGCTCCTCATGAGCTTATACCCTCCCCCTGCCCTCCCCCCCTTTTTTTTGTAGAGATAGAGTCTTACTTTATCGCCCTCGGCAGAATGCTGTGGCATCACACGGCTCACAGCAACCTCCAACTCTTGGGCTTAGGCGATTCTTTTGCCTCAGCCTCCCGAGTAGCTGGGACTACAGGTGCCTGCCACAACGCTTGGCTATTTTTTTGTTGCAGTTTGGCAGGGCTAGGCTCAAACCCACCACCCTCAGTATATGGGGCCAGTGCCCTACGGGCTGAGCCACAGGCGCCACCCTGCCCCCCCTTTTTTCTTTTGAGACAGAGTCTCACTATGTTGCTTTCAGTAGAGAGAGTGCTGTGGCATCACAGCTCACAGTAACCTCAAACTCCTGGGCTTAAATGATTCTTTTGCTTCGGCCTCCCAAGCAGCTGGGACTACAGGCTCCGGCCACAACACCTGGCTATCTTTTGTTGCAGTTGTCATTGTTGTTTAGCTGGCCCGGGCCGAGTTCAAACTTGCCAGCCTTGATGTACATGCTGTGGGTGCTGAGCCACTGTTTCTGCCCCTTTTAAATCTGCCTGATTCCATCCCTGCCATCCTGGAAGACTCCAACAGATGAAAATAAAGCAGGCAATCTGGCTGGAGCAGCAAAGGAAGCACCCTTGCCCGCCGTCTCCACACCTCCCTCCCCACTTCCAGTTCCTAGTCTGCCTAAGACAGACCACTGAAGAATCAGAGAGAGGACAATTTTTAGTATCAAGAATCAGAAGGCAAGTTATCTTGGGACCCTTAATTTTCCCAACCAACACAGAGTGTCTATTATGTACCAGACATGATTCTAACCATCTGCATTAATTCATTTAATCCTCAAGGCAGTCCTACCTATTATTAGCCCTTTTTGCTTATGAGAAATCTGAAGCACAGGGGAGCTAAGAAACTGGCCCAAGTTCATATGGCTAATAAGGGGAAAAGCTGGGATTTGAACCCAGAGGGTCTGGTGCCAGACCCTGTGCTCTTAGCACATCGTGCCAGATGTTGGCAGAGCCAACCCTAGTGCATGAGAAAGTTCTCTGAAAACTGGGCGGTGCAGTACTCACTTGAGGGGTTCTTCTCACAGGGTCTCTGTTGAATGTATGTCCATAAATCGGCCCCATGGCCCAAGTCCAATCACCCTTTTTCCATCAATGGTTTTCCTTTTGTAGCAAGAGCAGAGGGGGTAGGAATCAGAACAATGGAGGAAGCAAAGAGAAAGCCCAAGCCAGCTGGGTTTTTGCTGGGGCCAATCCAGGCTACCTCCCCTCCTGCCCCAACTTAGATGACGAAAGGAGCAAGGATGAGAATCTGCCAGGGTTTCTCCCTTGCCCTCTCCGTTCACTTGCCCAGAGATCAGAGATGGCTGGCACCTTCCTCCACTTCCCTCATTGTCCAGCTGCCCCAGGCTCAGAATAAGCCTATCCTATTCCATGCCACGCTGTAAGGATGTCCAGGCACTCCCAGTCTCCTAATTGGGTAGTCAGGCTGGAGCAATGCCCCCTTCGAATTGGGCCCCTGCCAAGAATCCTGTTGCACAGTTTGCTCGGGAAGTCCCCAGCACCAGGCTGGGCCTGGGAAGAAGGAGACAGAGAATTGTTCCAGAGACTATACCTCTGAAAAGCTCCAGCAAGGCAAGGTCCCTATAGGGACCATAGAGTGGAAGTTCTTTTTTTATTCTGAGACGGAGTCTTGCTTTGTCTCCCTCGTCCTTGGTTGAGTGCAGTGGCATCATAACTCACAGCAACCTCCAACTCTTGGGCTCAAGCGATTCTCTTGCCTCAGCCTCCTGAGCAGCTGGGACTACAGGTGCCTGCCACAACACCCGGCTATGGGGGGTGGGGGGGCTGTCTTGCTCTTGCTCAGCCTGGTCTTGAACCTATGATTTCAGGCAATCCACCCACCTTGACCTCTCAGAGTGCTAGGATTACAGGCATGAGTCACCATGCCTGGCCCTGCAGAGTGGAAATTTGTTGAATGAAGTATGAACTGGGAGGAAAGGGGGATGGGGTAAAAGAGGTAAGTTACCACCAGCACCAGCAGGGACATAGAGCAACCCACCCGAGACAGTCCTACAGTCCTATCTTTGCTGGGGCTGAGCCTCAGGTGCTTCGGGGGTTACAGAGTTGGAGCTCTTTCCCACTCTTCTTTTAGCCTCCCCCAGTGGGGCAGGCCTGGAGAAGATATGCAATTACAGACTTTTACATAATTGTTGAACTTTATTGAAAAGGTAAGCTGGCCTTATGCCCTCTCTCCCTGGAGAATTCACAGATCAGAGGGCTGTGTCTGTCCTGTCCCCTGCCTGCAGACAGCTGAAACTTAAAATATTCTGTGCAATCTAAGGCTTTTTAACAGTCCTCCAATATACCCAGCACAAGGCCTCCCTTGGGAGAGTGTGCCCATGTATAACAACACTGAGATTCAGTTGACTATCTCTTTATATTTCTTCCATTTTTAGTGAAAATGGAGTTTGACTGCGAAGTCCTACTCTCTTCAAACTATAAAGACTATTGGGGGAAAATCTCTCTCTCTCTCTCTTTTTTTTTTAAGACAGAGTCTCAAGCTGTCAACCTGGGTAGAGTGCTATGGCATCATAGCTCACAGCAACCTCCAACTGTTGGGCTCAAGCGATCCTCTTCCCTCAGTTTTTCTATTTTTAGTAAAGATGGTCTCTCTTTTTGCTCAGGCTGGTCTCAAACTCATGAGCTCAAGCAATCCACCTTCCTCAACCTCCCAGAGGGCTAGGATTTCAAGCGTGAGCCACTGCACCTGGCCTAGGGAAAAAACTTTTTCCCCATCTTTAGAAAGGGATGGCACTAAAGTTTGACCTTTGGCATCTGTGCTGGTGCTGATAATCTGGGCCACCAGCTTCCTAGCTGCTGCTGTGTGTCAAGTCAATGACCCTAATCCCAATCATGCTTGTGATGACTCTTAGGGTGGGCCAGCCTCTGCTAGGCAGGACTGGGAAACCCTGGATGCAGGGCATAAGGATATTTAAGACTTGCTGTTCTGATCCCTCTGGATCCCATGGCCCCTAAGTACCTCAGAGCCACTGACAACTGCTCACTGCCCTTGTAGTCTAGAGAAGTGGAGGGAGCTTTTTCTCTTTCTCCAAAGGTGGGCAAGCAAGAAACAAGGGAAGCTGGTCTTAGCAAACTAGGGTTCTGTGGCCTCTGGAGGCCATCAAAGGCAGAGAGGGCCTTGGCTTATGATTCCAGGGCCTCAGTAAATCAGAGGCTGGAGGTCAGTCTCAGGCAGGCCAAGAAGGAGTTAACCTCCAAGGAGAACACAGTCTTCTCCCAGACTGGAGGCCTGTGCCCAGCTTTGCTGCTGCCAACTCTGGGAAGAAATCCTGGGATCTGTAGTTTTGCCACCACCCGCCCCTGGCCTGCCTGTTTATCAACACAGGCTTGTAGACTACAGTTCCCAGAAACCTGCAGAGGCTAGGCTTTGGGGAAAGAGGTGGGGTAGGAGGCTGGGTGGCGGCCCGAGGGAGAGGGAAAGGGAGGAGGTGGGGAGAGAAAACTCAATTCACCCCCTTCCTTTTTAATTCTTTCTCCTGGTGTGTCTGCTCCACCGCCCGAGCTAATCCCCCAAATCCGGTCTCCTAAGCCGCAGCTGCTTCCCTACGCAGTGATGAATGGCTCTGGGAGGGAAGGTGAATTCATATTTTAATTACTGAGGCGCGGTGCTGAGGGAGCAGGGGAGGGGGCTGAGGGCTCAGCTTTGTTCTAGAGGTGCCAAGGGCGCACCCTCCTCCCTGGGTCACTTCTCTTTTGCCCTTTACCTGGAGTGGGGGGTGGCTGGTAATGAAAGTGGGGGGTGTCTTGCTAGAAGCTCCTCTGCTGCTGCCTTAGGAAGGGATTTGCTTGTTGGGGGGACAAGGGTAATACCCTTTTTTTGTTTGTCAGAGAATTCTGGCATGTCCCAACACTTGTATATATCTTCCACCCCCCACTGCCGCCCACTTTGATGGAGGACCTTGCCAAAATTGGACACACCTAGGAGTTGGTGGTCTGCAAGCCTGGGACCCTGGCTTTCTCTTCATCTTGGTTTCTAGCCTGCTCTGAGTCCCCTCTTCTTGCTTCTACATGCTCAAGCTGCCTCTGTCCCACAGCCCCATTTTTGCCTGAGCTGCTAAGGTGGGAAGACCCCAGAAGGGCATCTCACATAAAGAGGATATGGGGGGCCAGGCCAAGGGATGGGGTCTGCAGGAGGCTGGGGAACCCTTGGAGGTTGAGGAGGATGGAAGCTCTTGGTTCTCATAAAACTGGCTGAGCAGAAGATCTGTACCCCCAGATCCTGGACCATTTTGGACCCTAGCTGGGGGAGAGCCAGGGCTAACAGCTTGCAGTCAGATGCAGCCAACTGTGGGATAGCAGGAGGTTTGTCCAGTGTCCACCCCCCTCTCCTTCCTATTTTGGGTTTCTGGGGGCTGTTTTTCCATTTCTTAGTCCCTCCTGGACCGTGGACATAAAAATGGAGGTGGAGAGTGGGAGGGGAGTTCCCACCAAGAGCACAGACCAGTGAGGAATGGACCAGGTGCTAGACGAGAGCCCCACCCCCACAAGTAGGCACAGTAAGAGGAGGGTCATCAGGACCTGACTTCTCCAGGGAGCATCCAGCTGGTGCTGGAACATTGTGCCAAGTGTGAAGGGACAAAGACAGGGAAGAGAGTCTACAGGACTCCTGCCCAGAAAAAGCAGAGAGGAGCAGAGACCACGGCCCTGGCAGAGAGGCTCCCAGGTACCTGCTGGTGGGGATTCTGAGGGAGGAGGAGTGAAATGGGATAGAATGCTCTGTCCTATGTCACCCATTTCAGGGGCTAGCCCAGAGACGTGCATGCTGCAGACAGAGCCCAGGCTGCCCCAGCACTTAGAGCTATGCATCTTACAATAAGGACCCCTTCAGGCCCTCAGAGAAGCAGAAGGACAATCAGAGCATTTCAGATCAAAGAGCTCAGCAGGATAACCAGGCAGTCTTCCTGATACTTTCTACCCTTAGATATAAGGACCTGGGACTCCCACAGAGATAGTCAGCCTGGGCCCCTCTCAGTAGCCCTAGCCCAGCTCCTGATCAGTTTCATTCAACTCTCCTCTGATGTGCAGGCTCTGGTTCCTCCCACAGCCACCCACAACCTTGCTCGGTGACAAGCTGAGCAAAAAAGGAGGTACAGTCCTTTTTTGGACTGTACTTAAGGGGGAGTATACTTTGCTGTTTTCAAGAAACAACAGGCATCGGAAGGACAGTGGGGTGAAGGGGAAGAGGAGGATCTATGCACCCTAGGACCAAAGCACCTGAGCTGCACCAAGACCTGGGGTGGGGCTGTGATGGTCAAAGCTACTTACCTGGCTTGTTTTGGAGGTGTGTTCCTTTCCCAGATCAGCCTTGTTATGCCTGTCAATTTCTCCCCATATATTTTTCTATAATCAAGGCTGTTTTGTTGATGGTACCCTTGGCATATACCCCCAGCAAAGGAAGTGCAGTTACTGATTGCAAGAGAACCTACCTGCTCTCCCTGCCCTTCTTCCTAATCTGGCTAGAATTCCCAGTGTCCTTTCAGCCTGTCAGGTTAATGGTCTTAGTGTTGACTAATTTCCTGGTATTCTGAAATGAGGAACTAGAAGCCCAGAGAGATATAGCCACTTGCCCAGGATGACACAGCATGTCAGCATCCGAGCCTAGAATAGAACCCAGGCCACCTAAGCCCCTGTTTGGATTCCTTTCTCTAGGTTTGTCACAGGAGGGACCCAGAGATAGCTGCAGTAGATAGATCTAGAAATATAGTAGTTGTATCTCGGTTCTGTCTATATATATCCTGGAGATTGCTCTCTGCTCACTATATATACTCCACAACAGTGGGTGTGTAAATGGTGCTGGAAAGTGGGTTATTAAATAACCAGCCTACCTAACCACGCTGACTCAAGCTGGGCCTCCTGCCCATCCAGCTGGCCAGTGGAAATACATTGCACCTATTAATTACAGCTATTAGCTATATTACCAGGACGTGGGGAGGGTGAAAAAGGGGAGAATCCTGATAGGACCTGGCTCTACTGTGGACACTTTGCTTAGTGTGGGCCTCTGCTCTGCTTGGAGAAAAATGAAGGAAGTTTGTTTACAGGGGCAATATCGACCAGACTTGTGCAAGTACCCAGACAGCCACCATCTGGGCTGTGCCAGGTTCCTGAGAAACAGTGGAACTACTTCGCAGGTGTGCCTTGCATCGGGGGCCGGGACATCCTATGCAGTCTCTATTGCATGAGGGGCTGGGGAAGGGAGGTGCCTCGTTCCTCCTTAACCCAAGCCCCTCAAACAGAGCCTCCTGCTCCCCTCCTTTCCCTCAGCACTTGGGCTTCACTTACCTGCCTACCCCAGTGTTCTTCCTGAGAGAAGTGATTGAGACCAGGCCCAGGAGGCAGGCCTGACCTCCATCTGGGTGCTTTCCTTTGTTCCCAGCTTCTCTGCTTGAGCTCACTTGAATGTACTTCTTCTGCCTTCACGACAGCCCCAGGGGCAGAGCAAGGGCAGAGAGGTGAACTGGAAGAATCTGCAGGTGGCTAAGGGAAACCTAAATGAGCATTTGGAGGAAGACATACTCTGACAGACTAAAGCTGCTCTCCTCAGCCCCCTCCCAGACTGCCAGACTGCCACAGATGCCAGAGTGGCCCTTGGCTCCTGTGCTGAGTGCTGGGTCAGCCAGAGGTAGAAGGGACAATGTGCCCCCTGGGACCAATCCAGCCTCAGCCTCTACCGCAGACTTACTCACGTGCCAGGGGAGAAACTGTATCTTTACCTTTCTGTACCTACCGCCCAAACCCTTTGCCCAGCATAGTTGCTAAATAAAATAGCTTAATGGCTAAAAAAAACTCTTTGCTGCCTGTTCTCTGCAAATCTCAGGGTTTGTGTTGCTCTGAGCAGTTAACGGAAGTGCATTAAGCTCCCTATAGGTTTTGCTAAGGGTGTCAGACAACTCGGAGTTGTATAAGGAAGGGAGAAATCTGGGACTCCGTTCCAGCTATCAAAGTAGAGGCTATGCTGGATGAAGGAGTTTCCTTGAATTGCCCAAAATCCTGCACTAGGATCACTGGATGTGTGGCCTAAAGGAGCGAGTGGAACCCCTAACTTGAACTTGTGTTAGGTGGCATAGCCAAAGTGTATTTTGAGCCAGCTCACTTCCTATTCCCCATCACAGGTGTGTGGTCAGGAGGTGAGGCCTAAGGTGGGAAGGGCCCAAAGGAGGCAGCAGCTGGGCTTCCTCTGTCCTGCCCTGGACTCACTCAGGCTCCAATTCGAGGGATGACATCAGCGCCACACAGATCAGGAAACACAGATTTCAAAGAGGCTGTTGTTTGGTGGCCATCTCTTCCCCTAGCTGGTGTGAAACAGCTCATAGGGCCTGGGCAGCCTCTGGGAGTGGCAGTGACTCTCTCCAGACCTGGAGTGTTCTGGGAACATTAACCCCAGCTTGCTTCTCTCTTCCTGCCTTCCTCCTGCCCCTTCCTCCTCCCCTGTCTTTCCCTACAGATCTCCTCTGGTGAGCATCCCCCAGCCTGGCCTAGGGCATGCCCCAGTTCACTTTCGCCTGCTTCTGTGGCCTCCACGGCTTCTGCAAGATGAAGAGAAAGAAGGATGAAGCTCACAGACAGCGGGAAACAGCAGTGTGAGCAGAACCAGGGCCCCTTCATCAGCTCCTAGCAGGACCTGGGCCTGATGGCGGCCGCTTCCGGCTGGGGCTTAGAGCAGGAAGCCATGTGTGTACATCTGAAGTCTTGATTTAGCTGCCACAGCCTGATGTCACCTGGAGAGCCTCAGCCTCCTGTGTGCTTCCCGGCCTTCTTCCTTGTGCCCATACCCATTAGCTTCCAATCCTGAGACCTCCCTAGAGAGAGGCTCTGGTCACACAAGGGGAATCCCAGGATTTGCCCCCTTGCCTTCCTGAGACTGAGAGGTCCCATGGGAAGCCATGGAGTGACATTTTCCTGCCCTGAGAGATTGGGGACTGTTCTCAGGGTAACTCCTCCCAAGAGGGTTGTGCTCCCTCAGGCTAGGAGAGCTGTTGCTAAAGGGGAAACTGGCTACTCGAGCAGAGAGCCTCCAGCAACCCCTGACCCTGGGGAGGCCTCAGGTAGGTCAGCAGGGCAGAGCTGTGAGTCAACCACCCCCTAAACCCAGGATGAAGACTCTCCTGGGACCCTAGGACCAGTAGTGCTCCCAGCTTCCTCCCAGCCCAGGTGGGGCCGGGCCTGAGGTGGCCAGCTGGTCATGAGTAGGAGGGCAGAGGCACCAGCCCTGCGTCTCTCTCTGCCTCTGCTCTCCCCTGCACACCAGGAAACAGTCTCCTCCAGCCCTTGCCCTGACCCACCCATATCCATAATGTCTGTGCCTCCTTGGCAGCACCACCGATATGGAGAGGCCTATTCCTCAGGCCCCAACTCCCCTCCTCAGGGACTGTCTGCTGGTGGCCACACTGAAGGACCGTGGACTAAGCCGTGCCCACACTTTGTTCTTCCGTCTCCTTGTCTCACCCCTGCCTCTTCCTTCTCTCCTCAGAAGCCACAGAGGGGATATACTTGCGTGTGGTGCCTTCAGGGGAAACTCTTGGGGTAGAAGGACCTCTAGGATTTTCCTTGACTTTTCCTCTGATCTCCTCAGAGGAGATCAGATCTCCTTGACTTTTCCTCTGATCTCCCACCGGCTTCAGTCTCTGCCCTCACCCCCAGTCCATTTCCAGGAGGGAGGAAGCAAAACAAAAAGCATTCTCCTCTTTCTCTCCTCCCTCCCCCATTTCAGTATAACTTAGCCTTTTGTCACCAGGCCTGGCCCCCTCTCTGGTCCTCTGGAGGGACACCCAGCAGACAGAATGCCAGTGGCAGAGACGTTCAGGTAGATGCTGTCACTTCAGCAAGACTGCTGTCCTTCATCACAGGAACTGTTCAGCCCAGAAACAAAGTCAGATCCTCTCCAGCACCCAGGGATGGAATAACAAGACAAAGAGGCGACCTAGGTAGAGGAGATCAGAGCTGAAAGACAGGAGAGCCTGCCCTCCCTCCCCCACCCCCCACCTTTGCATGGAATGTGGGCCTCTCTGGGCAGCTAGGGAGGGCAAAAGGCCTCCTTGGTTGGTTTGCCCAGACCCTGGGAGAAGCAAGGGCACATTCTGCTGGCAGCCTTTGCCTGTCCAGCTCATGCCCACATCCAGGAACATTTCCTGGACTTTGGGCAGATTTGGTGAGATCCAGGTTGTCTTTATGAGGCCTGCACATAGCTCAAGTTCTCTCTTCCCATCCTCCAACACCCTCCCTTGCCCCCACCTCCCAGCCCCAGCCTTCTACAATCTGTTATTTCCTTTTATATCCAAAGAATTATAAACAGAAGTCCTTCCCTCAAGGAAACAGCAAGATTTAGCAATAGAGTTCAGTGGAGTCACAAGGACGGAAGAAAAACTCCTTGGCTCTTTGTCCTCTTGGACAGTGGAGGCTTTGGGTGAGGCAAAGAGAGCTAGAAAAGCGTTCAGGGGCTGCCTTGATGCAGAAGTGAGGAGCCCACCTTGAGGGCAGGTATGTCCCTAGCGGTAGCCTGCGAGGCTGCAGTCCTGGAGAAGTCGGTCCTGTGCTGGAGGATGAAATTATATCCCTGGAGGCTCAGAGGTGTTGGGTCTTATATCCTGACCACAGGGGCTCACCTGGAGGAAAGGTCAGGAAAGTGAAGAACATACTCCGGAGAGGGGGTGACTGAGGCACACTTCCCCCTGTGTGCATCTCAGAACTTGGCAGTGATTACAGCTGCAGGGGTTTGGCAGTGAGCCCAGCCAGAGCGTTTTTTTCCCCTGGGAGAACTCCCTTGGCTCCAGAGGGATACTGGATATCTTGAGTCCTTGCTATGGGAACATGGGTGGGGACCCAAGGTCAAAGCATTCTGAGTGGAGGTCTGGCTGGTACCTGCAGACAGCTGTCCTTGGCCTCCAAGCTGGTGGTCCCTTCTTTATCCAGAGCTAAGGTTGGGGGCCAGCACTGCAGCTGCAGTGGCCTAAGCCGGAGGCAGCAGCAGCTTCTAGCCAGGTATTCCCCATTTTCTATTGTCTCTTAGTTTCCTTCTCAGGGAAATGGGATTTTGCTCCTCAGCATCTTGCGAAGCGGTCTGGAGACCTGTTTCCATCTCTATGCCCTTGGGTGAGCCCAGGGGACAGGTTCAATTCAAAAAGGCTGAAGCAGCCCCAGTGCCCACAGACCATATACCCTGGGTGTCTGACTTCTAATCCAGGCTTTTCTTCTCCTCCTTCTGGGGTGGGCCTGAGTTTCATGCTTCCGCAGATGTCTGTTTGGACATCCTTTCTGTTTCAAATTTCCTGCACTCCATTGCCTCTTTACTCTGAGTAAAGGCCACTCCATGATTCTCTCTCAAAGACTCCACCTTGAGGTGGGGGCCCTGAGCTCTTAGGGTGAGGCAGGTGCCTTGGAAGATGATTCTGCAGAGGAGGACAGGCCTCTTGTTCTTGCTGCAAGGCGCTGAGCACTGCTGGTAGGTGGGTGCAGGTCTCAGCCTCCCAGGGCCTCAGTTTTCCCCATCTGTAATATAAAGGGAGGCTGTCCCATGCCTATTTCCCTTCCTATGCTTCAGGCCACTGAACAGAGAAGAAGTGGGAAGGGTGCTCGAGGCCTTATGACTTGAGTGTTGTCTGGGACCCTGACCCATAGGACCCCAGGGTCTTCTTGTCTCAGGTTGAAGCCTCTTTATTAGAATGTCATTTCCTTCTCCACTCCCAGGGAAGGGCTTTGTGAATGTATCATGAGTCCATAGAAATACATAGGGAGAATTGTTATTTTTACCAAAAAAAAAAAAGAGCAATAATTTAACAAACTGAAATATGCATGAAGTAGTACAGAGAGATTCAAAGAGCACTGAGCTGGCTCCTAGCCCTGCTTGGAAACTAATGACTCTGTGATCTTAGGCTAACCGTATTTTATTTCTGGGACTCAGTTTCCTCAACTATGAGGAGGGGATTATACCAATGTTCTCTAAGTCCTTTCTGGAGTCCAGGGCTAAGTGAGTCTGGGAAGCTGAACCTCGGTGGGGCTCAGGGCTGTGGAAGTAGAGGGGTTGTAGGTTTCCCGTGCCTTAGTAGGTACGCTCTGTGCAAACAACAAACATGTGGGATGGGTGAGTGGAAGTGATAAGGTGAATCTGAGAAATGGTGGGGAGTGAGAAGGAAAGCCAAGTCACCCAGAACTTCTGCCAAAGCCTCCCCTCAACAAGAGCCCAAGACTCTGCGGTTCAGACTCTCCCGCCTCCTGCCACCCAGGCCCACGTCCTGACCGGACTCTGACTTGCCATCACAGGTACCACTCTTGTGCACACTCTGTCACATACACACATCACCACCACCACCTGCAGATGTTCAAGAGATTCTGGAAGAGATCTCAAAGACTGGCGCCATACCCCAGTTACGTAACCGTGGATGGATGTCCCTTTGCACAGCTGCTCACGTGCTCATCCCCACGCTGATCAAAGCACCCCACTTCATTCATTCCTTGCCTTCTGCAAGGGGAAGTGCCTCGGGCTGGAATTCTCCCTGTCTAAAACTGAATGTGCATTTTGCCGAGAGTTTTGGGAAATGCTGGTAGTGGGATGATGGACTGATGACTGGATGGAGAGTCGCAGCTCCCAGCTGCCCAGAATTCCTTGGCAAATTGCCTCCTCTCTCCTAGCCTCCTCTATGAAAGGAGGCAATGAGTCCTAGTCCCTCCCCACTTCACAGGAAGGCACTCATGTAAAGGCACATTGTAAAGGCACAGATGTGCCCAGATATGGCTGGAACGTTTGGAGAAGAATACTTGCTTCAAAACTGTGAAGGTGGGCTTTCACCAGAGAAGGAAATCTCTGTACTTCTGTGTTCAGTGAGCTCCTTGCAGGCTGGTCCAAGAAGTCATGTTCATCCTGAAGGTGGCTGCCATGCCCAGCAGGTGATGGGCTAACAATACCATAGGAATCTATTCCCAAAGAATGAACGCTCTATCCCTCTGACACAAGAGCAAGAGATAGCTGTCACCATATCACTCTGTTCCCACTAAAAACATAGCTCCTGAAGTCCATCTTGCTAAACAATCTAGGAACAGGCGTCTGGCTCATCAGGGTGAATCCTCCAGAACCCCCATGCCAACCCTGGCATGGCCAGTGCCCACTGTGTTGGAGTCATCGTGGTCAGTCCTGCCGGGGTGCCCTTCTCTAAATTCTGTGAGATCAGAACCATAGATGAAGAGGAAACAGAAACCTTGGCTCTTCACAGGGGAGCCCAGGAGGTCAGGACCATTCCACCCGGAGGGTGAAGGGTGGCTGTCCAGGACATCCTTGGAAGAACTCATTATGCTGAGGAAGAAATTCCAAAAGCCAGGAGCCCCCAAACCTGGGCAGCCCAGACTCTGGCAGAAACCCCCAGGATCTGGAGTTCAAGGGTTTTCCTTGTGGGCTGCTGGTCTCCTTTCCCTTCTAGGACAGCCATCTCTCCTCCTTCAGCTTACTGCTGTGCTCCATCTGAGGGGCGGGAGGAAGGCAAAAGGGGGAGATGGCAGGACCCAGACAGATCCTCAGGACTCTCCCAGCCTCTGTTGCCATGGCAACCCTGCTATTTTTATCCTGTTGTTCATGATGCTCAAAGCTCTGACTTTCTCTGTTCCATAGAGGCCAGGCTGGCTTCTGCCCTCATCCTTCAACACAGCACCTTCTCCCAGAGGCCCAAGGAGGGGAAAATGAGGAGTGGGGAACCCGCTCATCCCTCATTGAGGGGGAACTGTTTGACAGGAGTCTGTCTCTGCACTTTTGAGCCTTTGGTTTTCTACCTAGCTTATGCACCCAGTTTCACATTTTCTAGGAGATCAAAGCTCCCTATGGGCTCCCTGAGAAGCTGCTCCAGAAAAAAGAAAGGAAGAGCTGCTGCTCCTGATGAGTTTTTCCCACATAGCTGTGTCCAGTGGGGCTCCTGCCCTTCTTGGGAAAATCAGACCTGGTTATGACGAATGTCCTCTTGGTATAAGCCAACCCCTGGCCTCCTGAAAGGGGATGAAGAGCTACGTTTGGTTAATTAGCAATTATATACACTTACTGTCACTGGGGAATCTAAACTAACACTTCCCTTTCTGCCACCAAAGAACTAGGACAAATGGCTTCATGCCTTTGTCCAGTCTTTCTGTCCAAAGCAAAATAGAATATATTCTCCAAGCTGGAAAGCAGGTTCCTCCCTACCCCAGTTGGACAGCCAGATAACTTTTCAGGCTTTTGAAGACAGGATTTAATGAAAGGCTTTCTTAGAGCTATTTTTTCTCTGTCTCCTCTTCCTGGCCCAGCCTGTGGTCCTCTCCTTAGGTCCCCACTTCCACTGCAATGGCAGGAGACCCCTGAGAGTCAATGGTGCTAATGTTCCCCACCAACACACTATAGGTTAGTCAAATTCAAACCCATCACCTAGGGTGGTTGGGTTGGAGGTGGTGCATTTCACGTCCTCCAGACCAAGGAGCCTGGAGACAGGTCCAGATTGTAATTCTGTAAAGTAGCAATTTATGTCATGCTAAACTCCCGCACTGAGGTTCTACCTTGGGTGAACTGACTCTTGGATGGTTAATTTTCCTAAGGTGGCTGGGACCCATTTACTAGGCCTCTAATTGGTTTCATTTTGGCTCACGTTGCACAGTTTCCCGAATCTATGCACCTGGAGTAAGCACTTTTCCGGTTGCCACTGAAAAGCATGTCGGCATACGCTGCTCTGTTAATTGCTGTAATAAACAGACTTTATTATATCCTTTTGCAGTAAATGAATTATGTTGTCAGGGTAGATGGGGTATCCGTGTTTATTTCACACTGTAATACACTGCAACAGAAGCTAAACATTTGTTTACACCAACTTTGCTGAGGAAGAAGAATGGAAACTGGGGAGAAGAGCCAGGAGTGTAGACCTAAGGTGAGGTGATGGGGCCAAGGAGGAGGCTTTGGGAGACAGAACTCTGAACCCCAGAACTCTGTGAGACTTCTGTGTGCTATCTATAAACTGAGGGAAGGAGGCCTCCTGCCTCCTAGCATCTCAGAAAGAGTGGGATAAAGCTGGCTGCAGTGAGGGTGGGGTGGACAACGGGAAGGTCATTTAGAACTAGAATACGATCACATGGGCTTTTTTTTTTTTTTTGAGACAGTCTCAAGCTCTCACCCTGGGTACAGTGCCATGGTGTCACAGCTCAGAGCTGTGAATCTCTGTCCTCTGCAATCTCAAACTCTTAGGCTTAAGCAATTCTCTTGCCTCAGCCTCCCAAGTAGCTGGGACTACAAGTGCCCACCACAACAGCCAGCTATTTTTTTTGTTGCAGTTGTCATTGTTTTAGCTGGCCTGGGTTGGGTTTGAATCTGCCAGCCTCAGTGTATGTGGCCGGTGCTCTACACACTGAGCTACAGGCGCCCGCCCTTTTTTTTTTAGACAGAATCTCATGTCACCCTCAGTAGAGTGCTATGATGTCACAGCTCACAGCAACCTCAAACTCTTGGGCTTAAGCGAATCTCTTGCCTCAGCCTCCCAAGTAGCTGGGACTACAGGTGCCCGCCACAATGCCCAGCTGTTTTTTGTTGCAGTTGTCATTGTTGTTTACTGGCTAGATGGGGTTTGAATCCACCGCCCTTGGTGTATGTGGCTGGCGCTATAACCACTGTACTAACGGGCATTGAGGCAGATCACATGGGCCTAAAGGTGCTTTTAAGAAAGATTGGTTCAACTGGGTTTCTCAGAAATAAAGGCTGTCCATTCACAGAACACATGGGAATTTTTTGACTTACAAGGAGAGAAAAATGCTATAAGATGACATAACATTAAAAGCAAGAATTATTATATCATGTGGTATGTTATATATACATAAAGCTGGGGGGGTGTTTGTTTTGTTTCATTTTTTTGAGAAAGAGTCTAACTTTGTTGCCCTGGGTAGAGTGCCATAGTGTCAAAGCTCACAGTAACCTCAAACTCTTGGACTCAAGTGATCTTCTTGCTTCAGCCTCTCAAGTAGCTGGAACTACAGGCACCTGCCACAATGCCCAGATGTTTTTTTCTATTTTTAGTAGAGATGGGGTCTCTGCTTTTGCTCAGGCTGGTCTTGAACTCCTGAGCTCAGGCAATCCACCTGCCACTGCCTCCCAGAATTCTGGAACATAAAGATGTTTTTTAAAAAAGAATTATTGTATCATAACTCCACTTAGATTGGAGGGACAGAGATTCCAATGATGTCTGAAACAGGGAGCCTTGGGAGAGGGCAGAGAGCTCAAGCCATCAGGTCTAACCCACAGCCAGTTTCTTGCAAGGCAAGAGGTGATTTGGGACAGGTAAGACAGAAGCATCACACCAGCAGCTGTAGTTTAGAGCAGTGGATTGACTGCTCCTGAGAGGGTGGCCCCCTCTTCTGCCTGCTCAGCCACCAATGCCTAGCATAAAGCACCCACTAAGTAGCCAATGGTCTGGGAGCAGATATGTTCTGGATCCCAGGACTTCCTGTTTGGGGAGTCAGCTGAGATGCCTGCCCCAACCCCTCTGCTGTCTACATCCCAGCCCTTGCCCCCTTGTATGGGGAAATCCATGCTGTGCACTGCTATTGCCTGAATCCATTCAATCAATGGAGTCCTGACCCTGAGCAAAGCCCTATGGGGGGAGCTGCAGGAGAAACAGGGAAATCAGACATTGTCCCAGCCCTCGAGGAATTCACAATTTATAATAATAAAAAGCAATGTGGCAAGGCCCAAAAATGCCTTAGGAAAAGTACACTCAAAGGGCTTCAGAGGCCTGAGAGGGCAAAACTGTTTGTAGAGTGGAGAAGAATTAGCAAAGTCTTCATAGAAGAGGTGGAATTTGATCTGAGCCTTGAAGGATGGAAAGGAAAGTATGTTCAGGGCACAGATCCCAGAGACCCTTCTTGTCCCTTTGCTAACATCTATAGACTTCGGGCCATGGCCGTATGTATACACAGACAGAGCCAGCAACAACCTTGCCAGTAGGTTGGACAGGAAGCCTCTTCTGTCACAGGTGAGCCATATTGCTTCCAAATTCCTCTCCTCTCTAGAAGTCTGATTCCCGAAATTTCATTTGTGCTTCCTCTCTTTGACTTTAGGCTTTGATCCCCTCGTTTACTGGCAATTATCAGGGATCTGTCTCACATCACCAGCGACTACATTAGATCCCTCCTGGAGCAGGTTTTGTTGGGATGGGGGAAAGAGCATGAGAGCCTCTGCAGGCGCCTGGCCAAGGGGGCAGGGGAACCACAGCGGGAGAGGGGCAGGAGGTCATGAACACTGTGGGCTGGATGACTTCTCCTTTCCAGGTAGTAGACAAGCAGGAGTGTGTACATACGCTTGTCCTCAAAGGAGTGTGAGGCTACGTTCTGAAAGTGAGCCCGAATTCTCCCCCACCCGCTCCCCAAATCCTCTGAATCCACCTGCCTCTGAACGCTCTAGGACTAGTCACTCCCCTCAGCTGCATTTTGGGGAGCATCCTGCAGGCGGCGCCCTCCCATCATCTCCGCGTCAGCGGACTTAGGGCTGGTGGGGAGCGAGGGGTGAGGGGAACTGTGAAGGAAGAACAGCCCCACGCGTCACTCACATATTTACATCTGAACTGTCAAAATACTTATTTTTAAGTCGAGTTCCGTCTGCTGCCAGTTTAAAATCGAGCCGCGCGGGGGCGGGGGCGCCTCGCTGCTGCAGGAGGCTGCGGGAGAGGCGGGCGCGAGTGCGCGTGCGCGGAGCGCCTGGCAGGCTGGGCCGGGCTGGGCTCCCGGCCGCGTGGGACGCACTTGGGCCCGGGTGGGCGCGGGGACGCCCGCACGTTGGCGGATGTGTGCTGGCTCTTCCTCCAGCCACTTTGCACATAGCTTCGGGAGTGCGGAAACTATTGGCGTCGGCGTAGTCTGCCAATCCTGGTTCTCTCAGGTGATGGGCAGATTTCTGCTGTCCCAGGGGAACCACATGTCCCTTCCCCGGACAAGAGGGAGCTCTGTCCTGTTCTTACCTTCTCTGGACGACTTTGGTTATCCACTTGCCCCCAACCACGACCCCGGTCCCTGATAACCCTCCATCTGGAAATTCTCCACAGCCTACCTCTGATACTTCCTAGCTCAGCGTGGGCCCATTTGGTTCTCTAAAGCAAGACTTCATGGGCTTAGATCTGGGTCTAAATTTGAGGGCCCTCCCCGGCCCCACTCCCACCACCATCCGTTCATCAGTCCTTCCTAAGAGAGAAGGAGCTGGAGGATTGTACAGGAGCTGGACAGCGTTTGAGTGGGCCCATAGCTAAGTACCCTTGGGTCTCCAGACAGAATGACTTGGCCTTCTATGTCAGGGGTAGGAAGAATTCATTTTTCTCTGCAAAGTGACAGGATTGCTGGTTGGACACGCTCAGGATGCTTCTTTCTCACTCTCTGCTCGCTCTCTCAGGGGCAGTGGGATTTGAGGCAGACGTTGGCTGGCCCTGCTGCCATCAATATGCGTCCCAACCCTGTCCAATATCTGCTCTGTAATGAGTAGTGTTTCGGAATGTCACCTCTGCTAATGGGGAAGCGGCACCTGTGCACAGCCGGAACCACCTCTCTGTCTTCATTAGGCAGTCCACAGCCTGGCTGCCGGCTGCCCTCGCTGGGTGACAGATGACAGGATGAGGAGTGAGAGCAGCACCCTCCTGCTGTCCAGGATTCATTCCCAGACAATGACCCCAAATGCCTGTCCCTGCTTTCCCCCAACACCACCAAAATAGACACCTGAGAAAAATGCCCTTCTGGGGCAAGATGCAGCAAGGGCAGATAATAGCTAAAAAGCAAGCTAAGGAGAGTAGAAGAGGCATTTCCAGACACAGACACCTTCCCTAACCACTGGGATCTCTGCTTAGATTGCAGTTGGGGGTCTCTTCCTTCCCCCCACCCCAGCTGTCTCCACAGGCCACTTTTTATGTCTCTTCTAATAAATCTGTCCACCATGCAAAAGTCACAGGTTGAGGGTATAATAGATGTTGTAATTCCAGACTTTCCTCTAGCGTAGGCCTGCATATTGGCTTCTAGCAAAGTCCTGATCCCTTTAAATCTCAGCCCTGAGACAATGGGGCATAGATATGAGCTGAGCCACAAAATGTTGCGAGAGATTGACTTGGCTTTAGAGGACCCCTAATGGTAAGATCGATCTTTGAAAAACACCATCATAGACAGGTACCACATTCCTCTGGTACAGGTCAATGTTCCCACCCTCCCTGTAAGGCTGTTAAATAGCTGTAGCCTTTCCTTCATCTCCTCCACTGCCCGAGCAGATTAAGCTGGATCAGAAGTATCTTTTTGTACCCGCCAGGTGACTGGAGGTGGAGGTGGGTTGGTGCTAGCTTTGGCAGGTTAGGAGGGGGGTGGTGATCGCTTAGAATCAGCCAAGACTACTGTCTGATCCAGAGCTGTACGGACAGCTGGTGTCCTGGCTGGGGGAGGTGGTGGAAGTGGCTTCCCATGGCTAGGCCCTTACTTTGAAATGCTGTGAAGGAGCCACATTTGGGTCTGGACTTTTCCTATGACCCCTCTTCCTTGTCTCAGTGAAGGGCACCTCTTTCCATTGAGATTCAGGCCAGAAATCTGAGTCATCCTTGACACCTTCCCCGACTATCTACCCCACCTTCTCCCTCCTAAATCTCCCTCACATCTACTTCTGTCTGTCCCCACTGCTACCACCTTAGTCCTTGCCTCTGCATTCTTATCTCCTACCACGCCGTCTCTCATCCTACTCCAGTCACCTGCTGTTCTAGGAAGATACACACAGCCCTCCTTGCCCACCCAAGCTAAATCAGACCCCTTCCTTCCAAATGCTTGTCTATCATGTCTGTCTGTCTCGTTATCACACTGAAATTTTTTCTTTTCTTTCTTCTTTTTTTTTTTAGACAAAGTCTCACTTTGTCACCCTCAGTGGAGTGCCGTGGCCTCACAGCTCACAGCAACCTCAAACTCTTGGGCTCAAGCGATTCTCTTGCCTCAGCTTGCCAAGTAGTAGGCACTCACCACAACACCCAGTGATTTTTTTTTAGAGATGGGGTCTTGTTTTTGCTCAGGCTGGTCTCATACTTGTGAGGTCAGGCGATCTGCCCACCTCGGCCTCCCAGAGTGCTGGGATTACAGGTGTGAGCCACCGTGCCTGGCTTTGAAATCTTCTTGTTGACTCCATTTGCTTGTTCGTCTGCTTTTCCTTCCTGGGACATAAGCTCCAGGAGGGCAAGGATCTCAATTGTTTTATTTACCCTTGAATCCACAGCACCAAGAACAGTGCCGGGCACATAGTAGGACTCAGGAAATAGTAGTTGAATGAATGGATGGTTTGCTGCACCCAGTCCCTGCATTATTCCTATCATCCTCTCTACAGCAGCTGGAGGGATCTTTCTCAAATATAACTGTCATCACATAACTCCCCTGCTCAAAGTCCTTTGGTGACAGGATTGGCAAAATGTTGACAACTGTTGAAGCAGAATGAGGGGTGTGTGTGGGTTTTATTATGCTTTCACTTGTAATTTGCTTCTGTTTGAAAATGTTTAAGTTTAAAAATTATAGAGGAAAAAAACCACCAAAAAACCCTCAGTGGGTCCCACTCCTCTCAAGACAAAGCCCTAGACCTCCGTATGCTGCTTCCTAGGCCCTTGGCTGTCTGACCCCTGCCAGTCTTCCAGCCTTCCCTTCCACATTCTGGGGATGCTCAGGAAACATCTACCTTTTTTTTTTTTTTGGAGACAAAGTCTCACTTTGTCACTCTGGGTAGAATGCCATGGCATCATAGCTCACAGCAATCTTAAATTCTTGAGCTCAAGTGATCCCCTTGCCTCAGCCTCCCAAGTAGCTGGGACTATAGGCGCCCTTTGCAATGCCCAGCTATTTTTAGAGATGGGGTATTGCTCTGGCTTAGGCTCGTCTCCAACTCCTGAGCTCAGGTAATTCGCAGGGTGCTAGGATTACAGACATGAGCCACCGTGCCTGACCTCATCTACACTTCTTTTTTTGTTTGTTTGTTTGTTTTTTGTAGTTTTTGGCTGGGGCTGGGTTTGAACCCGCCACCTCCGGCATATGGGGCCGGCGCCCTACTTACTGAGCCACAGGCGCCTCCCTACACTTCTTCTTAGTATCAGGAACAGTTATATTTCCCTGGAAATATAACATTTTATGAGTATAGAGGTTACTAGAGTTTTTGTGTGGCCGCCAGAAAGCTAGTTCAAATCAGAGATCCTCCTGCGTGTATCGGATATGCGTAGGCCATTAGGCTTTCCAGCTCTCTTCACCTCATTCTTTCTTCATTTCATGCTGCTACTTTTTCTGTCTTCTTTTGCTTCCACTTTTGTTATCTTTCTGTGGCTGTCTTCAAATCCTTTCTGATGCTGTGTCTCCTTTATGAGAATGAGACTTTATGCCGTGGGAATGCAACTCTCCTGGGTTTTAAGGAGAGACTGGAGGTCTCACAATGCCCCGTCCATCCTAATCTCTCATTACGTGGTGCTGCTCCTTACCGTGTGTTTCCTTATCCAGAGCAACACCTTTTTCTTACTGCTCACGTCCCCCAGTGTGTTCTCCATCTCTCAGATATTCTTTGGTGAAAAAGCAGAGCCCTAACTGGCCATTATTATAAGGAAAAACTTCTTTCATTTTCTGAGTTCCCAGTTAAAGGGGTAGGTTATGATCCTAACGAGCAGGTACCCCATCGCTAGCAGTGTCCCCTCCCCAGCAAAAATCCCAGTGCAGGGCCCCAGTGTCACAGTACGGTACTGGGGCTTTACTCACAGCTCACACTTTTGAGCACTTGCCATGAGTGTTTATCATAAACAGTGCTTTAAGCACCTGAGATGCATTAACTCGGTCTTCTATAATTTTGTGAAGAATGTACTACTGTAGCTACAATTTCATTTCACAGATGTGAAAGCCAGGGCCCAGAGTGATAAGATTTAGTAAGTGACATACACAGAGGCAGTGAGACCAAAATCTAGAATATAAGTAGAAGCAGTCTGGCCCCAGAGCCTGTGCTCCAACCACTCCAAAATTGCCTCCTAAGGTCCTCTGGTGCTGTCGGAGCTCCCTGGTTGGAGACTCCAGTAATCCGACACTTCTGGCATTTCCTCCGCTTCTATGTTGTCATTTCATATGGAGCCTGGGGTAAAGGACCCACTGTGTCTCTCTCCCTGCCTTCTGTCTCTTCCTTCCTGCCCTGTGCTGCTTGGTTACCCTTCCTGACAACCCTGCTATCATTACGGAGTGCCCCCTTCCAGAGGCCTCGACGGGGGACAACCTATTGTTGGCAGTGCAGGGCCCCAGACTGGAGGGATCCTAAAAGCAAAAGAAATCTGGAGGCCTAAGCACCCTCACCAAAAATCCCAGCGTTCTCTGCAAGCTGGTTCAACCTTATGTATCCATTGCTTTAAAGCAAATACTTTGCTGAAGCCAGTTGTGGCCTGGGCTCATCCCTATTCCTACTCCCAAGCCTTTGTCTTGATGTGCCTTTGCCTACAATGCCCATCCTTCTACTCCCTGCCAATCTAGACCTAACCTTGTTCTTTAAGTCCCACTCTGAATTTCACCTCCTCCAGGAAGCTTTCCCTGAATATCACTTGCAAGCACTTATGGATACTCCTGTATTGGTATTTCATTATGAAACTTGACCGCTTACTTTTTCCATGTGTTTTTGTTTTTATGTCTGTTATTAGAGACAGTCTCTCTCTGTTACCTAGGCTGGAGCACAGTGGCACAAACATAGCTCACCCCAGTCTGGAGCAGCCTCAACCCCCTAGGCTCCTATGGTTTTGGTTTGTCTTTTTTTTGTTTGTTTGTTTTTTACAGAGTCTCACTTTGTTGTCTTGGGTACAGTGATGTGGTGTCATAGCTCACAGCAACCTCAGTCTCTTGGGCTCAAGCAATCCTCTTGCCTCAGCCTCCCAAGTAGCTGAGACTATAGGCGCCCACTTTTAGAGACAGGGTCTTGCTCTTGCTCAGGAAGAACTGTATCTTCAAGGTCTTTCTGTCCCCCACAGTTTATATAAAACTTCCTGCATGTGGTTTATGCACCATAAATCTGCATGTGCAGGAGTTGGAAGATATCAGGAAGGGAGCCCACAAATCATAATTAGTCAATATCAAAGGTTTGGTTTGTCTTCATAAGACTTGGTTTGGTTTTAATAAACAAACAGGGTAGATGGGTTGTTTTCTGACTTTTATAGTAGTGACTTTTTCCTTTAAATGTAATCTTTGTAGGAATCCAATCTATAAAGTAGGTAAGGGTGGAACTGCTCTGGCTGCTCTGGAGGGGGGCTGCCTTGGTGCCCCCAACCGCCCTTTGACAGCTCCACCTTTGTGGAAATCTTGGGACTGGAGTATCATGGCCTTGAAAATTGCTAAGGAAGATCAGATTTTTTTTTCTTTTTTTTTTTTGAGATATCTTACTCTGTCACCTTGGGTAGAGTGCCAAGGCATCATCATAGCTCACAGCAACTTCGAACTCTTGGACCTGAGCAATCCTTTTGCCTCAGCCTCCCAAGAGTTTGGGACTACACCAGGTGCCTGCCACAACACCTGGCTAGTTTTTCTATTTTCAGTAGAGATGGGGGTCTCTCTTGCTCAGGCTGGTCTTAAGCTCTGAGCTCAAGCAATCTGCCTGCATTGGCCTCCCATTGGTGGATTGTAAGTGTAAACCACCTCGCCTGGCCAAGAAGATCAAATCTTGACATTAGAAGAATTTATTACTTTGGGTTACTAAAAGAAAAAAGTATATGCCCTCTTTTTATTATTATTATTTTTTTAGAGACAGAATCTCACTTTGTTGCCCTCAGTAGAGTGCCATGGCATCACAGCTCACAGCAACCTCCAGCTCTTGGGCTTAAGGTGATTCTCTTGCCTCAGCCTCCCAAGCAGCTGGGGCTACAGGCACCCACCACAATACCTGGCTATTTTTTTTTTTTGGTTGCAGTTTGGCCCGGGCCAGGTTCGAACCTGCCACCCTTGGTATATGGTACTGGCACCCCACTCACTGAGCCACAGGCACTGCCCGATATATGCCCTCATTTTATTAAAAGCATATTTGCTGCTGTGTTTATAAAATGGCAATTAGGTGAAATTTCTCCCTTTGTTACATACAAATTTTTTGGATTTTCTTTCTTCTTCATTAACCTTGTTCATGCCTTTTTCTTTTTCTTTTTTATTTATTTTATTTTATTTTTTGAGATGGAGTCTCACTATGTCACCCTTGGTAGAGGGCCATGGCATTACAGCTCACAGCAACCTCAAACTCTTGGAATTAAGTGATTTTCTTGCCTCAGCCTCCCAAATAGCTGGGACTACAGGCACCTGCCACAACGCCCGGCTATTTTTTGTTGTAGTTGTCATTGTTGTTTGGCAGGCCTGGGCCGCGTTCGAACCCGCCAGCTCCCATGTATGTGACTGGCGCCCCAGCCACTGAGCTACAGGCGCTGAGCCATCAGGCCTTTTTCTCTGAAAAGGAATATGCTTCTGCCAAAATCCTTGCTGCAATTGATTCACAACCACCCACTCTTCCATCTTCCCCACTAAACTGGTGGCTCCTTGAGGGCAAAGACTGCTTTCTTCCCCTTCTTGTCTTCAGCCTTAGCAGGGGGCCTGGCACACAGTAGGTGCTCAGTAACTGAGCTGGCAAAGGTGTGTCTCTAGCTATACAGCTGCCTCTCATTGAGCTTGAACTTGCTCTTCCAGCTCTGCTGGGTACTGTGGATGATCCGTGGTGAATTTCCATGTGGAGCTGGCTTCTTCCTGCTACTCAGCCTGGGCCCAAGCAGCTTCCCTTTCCCTCGCTTCACATTCCCCTCTTCCCTGACCAGCTGACATGAGCTCAGAAAATATTAGTTAATTTTAATATTAGCCTAAGAAAGATTAATTAGGAAGGCAAATTTGCTCTAAAAAGTGTAATTAATTCCAAAGCCAAATAGAAGAGAGTTATGGATTACCTGTATTGTTGCTGCCTTCAAATAGTGTGGATAATCAAGGGTTGACTAGAAAAGTGCAGAATAATTTTTTAAGTGTCAGTGCTGTGTAGACCAAACCCCATATGGTTCCTTATGTAAGCAGGCTCATGGCTGAGACAAAAGATTTGTTGCAGAGGTGGTGTCTATGCAAGTGAAGCGGAGGGGAAACACATAATCAAACATCCTGTTGTGGCTATTCTGCCTCCTAAATCATTCATGAATCACGTGCCTTCCTCTCTAGTCCTCCCTAAACTGAATCATCGCTTGTCTAGACTGTTGTATAAACCCCCAAGTAGTCCTATAGCCTCCAGACTCTGCCCTACCAATTAATTCATCCTCTAATCAGTATCAAACTAAATTTAATGATGCCATGTCCCACTTACGAACTTCCAAATATGCCCAGAAGTGAAGGCCAAGCTCCTTGGTGTGGCCCACCAGATCCTTCACCAATTGGTCCCAGCCATCCGACCTGACTTCATTTCCCTTCTCACTCACCATACTCCTAGAATGTCTGCCCTAGCCCCTGTTTAGTAGGACAAACAATGCCTCATCCTGGAAGTTTCAGCCTAAATAAAGCTTGGACCCTTAGGGGCTCAAATTCTGAGCTCCTGCAGCACTCTGTTCACATCTTATCTTATTTTCTTGCAATTATTTGTTTTCTCTTTAAGGCGATAGTTCCATAAAAGAACCATATGGTCTGATGGGTCCTCATCACCCCTAAGTCCCTGGCTCACATCTGTAATGCTGGCACTCTGGGGGGTGGTGGCAGTGGATTGTCTGAGCTCCAGTTCAAGACTAGCCTGAACAAGAGCAAGACCCCATTTCTACTTAAAAAAAAAAAAAATAGAAAAACTATCTGGACATCATGGCTGGCACCTGAGGTCTCAGTTACTGGGGAGGCTGAGGCAAGAGAACCACTTGAACCCAAGAGTTTGAGGTTGCTGTGAGCTGTGATGATGCCACAGCACTCTAGCCAACGTAACAGAGTGAGATTCTGCCTAAAAAAAAAAGGAAGAAGAAAGAAAGAAAAAGAGAAGACTGAGCCGGGTGCGATGGCTCAGGCCTGTTATCCCAGCACTTGGGAGCCAAGGCCGTGGATTGCCTGAGCTCACAGGTTTGAGACCAGCCTGAGCCAGAGTGAGACCCCCTTCTCTAAAAATAGCCGGGTGTTGTGGCGGGCGCCTGTAGTCCCAGCTACTTGGGAGACTGAGGCAAGAGAATCGCTTGAACCCAGGAGTTTGAGGTTGCTGTGAGTTATGAAGTGTGGCACTCTATCGAGGGCAACACAGCAAGACTGTCTCAAAAAAAAAAAAGAAAGAAAAAAGAAGAGCTGTAGCTTTTACGTTTTTTGTATTCTCCTCTACCTCTCCCTGGTTTAGGTCAAACATGAATCACGTGTCTTCCTCTCTAGTCCTCCCTACACTGAATCATCGCTTTTCTAGACTGTTGTATAAACCCCCAAGTAGTCCTATAGCCTCCAGACTCTGCCCTACCAATTAATTCATCCTCTAATGATGAATCCTCAATGATGCCTGTCCCATGGGAGATGATCAGGAAATAATTGTTGAAAGCATTGGTCAGCTAATGATTTCAACGCTAGTGCCAACCAGATTAGCTCATTAAAACCCAGACTTCTCCCTTTTCCCCAGTCAGTAGTAAATTCAGCTTGAAATATCTGTGGAAATGCCTCAATTCTCCATTTTCTTCTGCCTGCCTAGCTGAGGTTCAGGGGCAGGTGGCTTCAGGAGAAAAGTTATCTGAAAATGGTGAATGGTGCAGACTTTAGCCTGACAGCTGCTGATCTTTGCTTTAGTTGATTTCCCCTTTTGCAAATGGTTATTGGCAATTGAAACTGCAAATCTATCTGCTCCCCTATGTAAATTGCATTTACATTTAAATTGTGCATTCTTCCAAAGAATGGGGTTAGTAAATAACTGGCAGATTAAATTTGAGGAGAGGAAATTGTGCCCCACGTCAAACCTGAGACTGAAGTGACATCTGGCTTTTACTACTTCCGTCCTTTCGGTTTAATAACAGCATGTGGCATTAAGGAAAGAGAAATTGGATCTACATTTTAATGAAAGAAGGAAGCTGTCAGGGTTTAGATACCTTATCATGTTGAATACCTAGTCGATTGGCAATTAAAACTTGCTTCCCTCAAGAAATGGAATATCTTTGCAGCCAGGGAAAGAATAAAAAACAAAAAACAAGCTAATGTCCAGGACTGCACAGATAAAACAGAGGGAAATGGGGTGCTACAAAGCATTGAAAGCAAACATTTCAGGATACTGTAGAGTATAGGGATTCTTTTTTTTTTGCAATTTTTGGCCGGGGCTGGGTTTGAACCCACCACCTCCTGTATATGGGGCCAGCGCCTTACTCCTTTGAGCCACAGACACCGCCCCAAGTACAGGAATTCTTAAATGAAATAATGCTGACAATAAAATCGTGAATATGCTGGCAGATCTTCAAAGGAATGTCTTCAGACAGAATAGTTTGCACATAATAGGGGGCACAACCCATAGCGTTGGTTGGGATCATCTGATTTAATCCTTCTCAACCAAGCTGATTTTAAACTCCAGAGATTTAACTAAGAAAATACTTTAGAAATGCCTGTTTCAATCCCAATAGTCTGTTTAAATGGAAGCATTTCCACCTGCTGGCTGCTTTTTGTTGAAAGCAATTCTGGGGAATGTAAACAAAATGCTTGTGCATCTAATAACCCAAGCCTATCATTTATTTGCTTTGATTGAAACAAATGTGTCAATTTTCAAAGACTTTGTTTGGTGAATCCAATGTTTGGATGTTGGTAAATGTTTGCATTCCATGTTTGTTTGAAAACTGATGCTCTATTCAGAAACTCTGAAGTCCTTGAAGCCATAGCCTGGGAGCATTCAATAAGCCTTCCTAAACATCTACCCAAAGATGTTCAGCTCTCTCCCAGAATCTGGAAAGAGTTGAAATTATAGACTCCCACGAGCAAATGTAAATGGTATAGAACCTCCCTAAGAAGAGAATGGATGTGGAAACTTTCTGAGGCTAGGATTCATGAACAGAATAAAAGAACACATTTATATAATACTATGTGCCAAGCACTTTATGTGTATTAAAACTCATTAAATAACATAACGGCCCTCTGAGGTGGGTACCACTGTCATCCCCTTTACAGATGAAGAAGAGCAGACCCAGAGAAGTTAGTAACTCACCCAGTCTGACGTCACCCAACTGGTAAATAATGGAGCTGGGATTTGACTCTAGGCAGGCTGGCTCCACCAACCTCATAGTCCCTATGTCCCTGGTATTAAATCGAGACATTGTGTTTTCTCACAGTTACATTTTGTCTTGCATAAATATTTTTAAAATCTAAGCAGTCTTTCTTAGAAGATGAAAGCTAATAGTCTGACAGATCTTTCCCTAAACAAAATAAAGTAACAACAAGAAGGAGCCTTTTGCAATGCAGATGATAACATCTGTCTCAGCTGTCTCATGGGAGAGTCCAGAGGATGAAATAAGATGATATGAAAACGCTTTGAAAGGCCAAAACCATCAATCTCCTACAATGTATTATTTATCTGCATTCCATCCTTCTTTTTATTTTCTTAAATGAGCAAATTTAAGAAATTTAATATAGGTTTCCTCACTTTCCTGTTTTTCTCTGGAGCATATGGCCACATTACCCATCTTCTAGTATGGGTCTATACACCTGAGTTTGTCCAATTTCTCCTGTCTCTTCCCAGTATCGTGGCACCATTTGGCTTGCTAGCAGCTCCTTACTTCCTGTGCATAATGATAACTTCCCTTCATCTCTTGACATTTTATCATGGCAGTCTGCCTATGAAGTCGCCCAGTACCTCCTTCTGTTTGAACTTAAGTTAAATTAATCATCTGATTTGCACATCAGTCTGTTGCTATGGGGGTTACTGATGTCACACTGTCAGTATTATGATTACCATAGTATCTAACAGGCAAAAAGGGATTGGTTGCTAGTGGAAACCCCAGGGTGAAACTCACCCAGCTTTAGTTACCAACTTGATTGCCTAGACTTCAGATAACCATGTAAAGGGGTAAGTGGATTGATTAATCATCCAGTTGGATTTCATTTGAATATTTTTCTTCTATATGTGTGTTCCCTCTAGGCAATTGTCTAGTGTCACTTGAAATTGATGAGGGCTCTTTGGGAGGTTATTTTTGGGAAGCTGATAAAACAACAGACAGCTGTTCTTAGAAACAAATGTCACAGGATCTGCCTAAACTAGCTTCCTTTAAAAAAAAAAATCTGAGGTGCTGAAGCACGTTGTCCTTTTATTTAGTGGTGTTAGGTTGTTTCCTACTGGCCTAGAAGGGTTAATTTAGTATCCCAAACACATAGAAAAGAAGGGAACTAACATTTACTAAGTACCTACTATGTGCTAGAATGTGCCCTCCTTAAAACATAACTTCAAAGTCGAGAACTGGCAAGGCATTCTTGGAAAACCCTGTTATGAGTAACAATTCACAACTTTTTCTAGCTTGCATACAATGTTCTTTCTAATTGGACATTGATGGATCACCAATAAAAGCTAAGTCACTGCTTAAAATTGGTCTAGATCATCCTATGCTGAGTAATTATCTAGCAGTTGTTTTCACTGTAATATTAAAAAGCCTTGAAACATGATAGAAATGAGGTACAATAAATAAAGTCCGAAATTAAAAATCTTTGTTAGAAAGTTTGATGAATGGGTCTGTCTTTTTCAGGATTTTGTTAAGTAGGTAGAAGGATCGACTGGGGGGAGATCAAGGGATCAACTAAACACAACTGATTGAACTTGAGGCTGGGTAGGTTTGGAAAGCCATATTGAGACTTGCATAATCTATATAAATCAATTTGTGTGCCAGAGAATGAATAGCTGACTTTTTTCAAATGCCAATTCAGCAATTACGAAGTCTGCTGGTGGTTAATTAAAAACTACCATCTCGTTATGTTCAGAGTTAAATTACAAGTGTGAAAACTACTACTGTTTGCAATAACTGAATGCTCTGTACTCTCTGTACTCTCATCAAAAGGAGGGCAGGGATAAATAACTTTTATTTAACTCATTAAAAAAATCTCTCTCAGCTCTTTCATGTTTAATTAACTTCTTATCTTCTCAGCACTCTAGTCTTGCTCAGAGTTCCTCAGCAGTAATGGAAATATTTGTTCATCTAGAAGACTTTTCTCAACATTAGTTGAGTAGAAAAGTTAGAAATAATCAAACCCCAAGGACATTGGGGAAAGTGGCACCCATCTAAAGTTTTTTTTTTTTTTTAATTTTTATTTTGAGAAGCAGTCTCACACTGTTTCCTGGGCTAGAGTCCCATGGCATCATCATAGCTCACAGCAACCTCAAACTCAGGCCCAAACCTCCCAAGTAGCTGAGACTATACCACACCCGGCTAAATTTTCTTTTTTTTTTTTTTCTATTTTTAGTAGAGACAGGGTCTCACTCTTGCTCAGGCTGGTCTCAATTCTCCTGTCTTGGCCTCTCAGAGTGCTAGGATTATAGGTGTGAGGCACCACGACCAGCCCCATCCAAAGTTGTGCCTTGACGCACAGCCTTCAGACATGAAAAAATGCTCATCATCCTTAATCATCAGAAAAATGCAAATCAAAACTACTTTGAGATATCATCTAACTCCAGTAAGATTAGCCCATATCACAAAATCCCAAGACCAGAGATGTTGGCATGGATGTGGTGGGAATGCAAATTAATACATTCCTTTTGGAAAGATATTTGGAGAACACTTAGAGATCTAAAAATAGATCTGCCATTCAATCCTATAATTCCTCTACTAGGTATATACCCAGAAGACAAAAAAATCACATTATAACAAAGTTATTTGTACCAGAATGTTTATTGCAGCCCAATTCATAATTGCTAAGTCATGGAAAAAGCCCAAGTGCCCATCGATCCACGAATGGATTAATAAATTGTGGTATATGTACACCATGGAATATTATGCAGCCTTAAAGAAAGATGGAGACTTTACCTCTTTCATGTTTACACAGATGGAGCTGGAACATATTCTTCTTAGTAAAGTATCTCAAGAATGGAGGAAAAAATATCCAACTCAGCCCTACTATGAAACTAATTTATGGCTTTCATATGAAAGCTATAACCCAGTTATAACCTAAGAAGAGGGAGAAGGAGGGGAGGGAGGGGGGAGTATGGGTGGAGGGAGGTAATTGGTGGGATTACACCTATGGTGCATTTTACAAGGATACATGTGAAACTTAGTAAATGTAGAATATAAATGTCTTAACACAATAACTAAGAAAATGCCAGGAAGGCTATGTTAACCAGTGTGATGAAAATATGTCAAATGGTCTATAAAACCAGTGTATGATGCCCCATGATCACATTAATGTACACAGCTATGATTTAATAAAAAAAAAAAAAAAGAAAGAAAAGAAACAAAGTTGTGCCTTGAGACAATTAATCCCAGCAGGGATTTATGGCAGAAAACAGCAGAAAGTGTTGATTATTTTTACATTATTGCCTGTGCATCTTTGAGAATGGGGAGGTCAGGTTGTAAACACTTTGGTGGACTGATAATGTTTTAGTACTTATTTGTACGTAAATTAAGTAAGGCTGTCTTAGTGAATTTAATATTTTGCTATTTCAAGGATTCCACTGTCAGAAAAGAGGCCAAACTTCTGTCACCATGGTGGATGTGGCATGTCTGAATGACTGTGAATTGCAAAACCAACTTCGAAAGCTTGGATTTTCACCTGGCCCAATACTACGTATGTACAGTAGATAGCAAATATCAGAGACTAGTCATTTATCTTTTGTTTTGTTTTGTTTGAGATAGAGTCTCACTTTGTAACCCTGGATAGAATGCCCTCATGTCATAACTCACAGCTACCTCAGACTCTTGGGCGTAAGTGATCTTCTTGCCTCAGCCTCCTGAGTAGCTGGGACTACAAGCGCCCACCACAACGCCTGGCTATTTTTAGAGGCAGAGTCTCGCTCTAGCTCAGGTTGATCTCCAACTCCTGAGCTCGGGCAATCCACAATCGGCCTACAGGCGTTAGCCACCATCCCTGGCCCAGTCATTTATTGTTTACAAACTACCTCTAAAGATTTAAAACAACTTATAGTAGAAGAAACTATCCAATAAATACCGTTAAAATAGAATAGGAAAATGGAGAAAACAGAACACTATAAAGAGAGACGTCCCCAGATCCTACTTACAGATCAGTAAGTATAGTCCCAGAGAGAGGGGATTAAATTTTTTCAACAATGGAAAACCAGTTACTCTTTACTATTTTACCCTGATTTTTTTTGTTGTTTTTAGTACCTGCACTATATTAACTGTCTACATGTTTATCATCTATATTCCTCATAGATAGAATGCACAGCCTTGCCTGTTATATTCTCAAATGTGTACAATGCCTCACTGTGACGCTAATCCATAGAGGCAACACCTATGTGTTTGTAGAAGGGAAGTCGTGAGTTGAGTAACTGTGGAGTCCACCTCATTTTAAAAACCATAATTAACCAATAATGTAAGGGACAAAAATAAAGGTCTGAATCATAAAATACCTCAAACCCACTAGGATCACATACAAAAACAGAACAATTTAACTTGTCCTCCACATTCTTCCTCAGCTTCCACCAGAAAGTTGTATGAAAAGCAGTTAGTGCGGTTGTTGGTCTCACCATCATCATCTGCAATGAAAAGACCCAGCAAGCTGGATGGACCTCAGGACAGTGATGACAGTGAAGGTACCGTCGTCAGCTATATTGCTAGATAGCAACTTCACACTTATTAGTATACCTTGTGCAACATGATTTACCCAGCTTTAAATGGGGTTCGGGCCATGGTGCAGGCTAACCTGTGAGATGGCCGTGTGGCCTGTTACAGCCTGGGCTATAAAAGGAATCTGTAACTCTCTGTCTGTATTCACACTAGTGACTCAATTGGGTGGGAAGGTGGGGGAAAGACTGCTTAATTTGCAGGTCCTTTTATTAACTGGAGCCAAGTATGTGCTGATTTCTTTTATTTATTTATTTATTTATTTATTTTTATTAAATCATAGCTGTGTACATTAGTATGATCATGGGGCACCATACACTTGGTTCATAGATCGTTTGACACATTTTCATCACACTAGTTAACAAGGGTATATGTGAATCCTAGTAAATGTGCTGATTTCTTAAAACCAGAAGTTCCTACAGGTAAATTCTAGGCCTCCTTTGAGGTCTCAACCTCTGCTTTGTCTCAATCAATACATTTGACAATTATTTTTTTCAGATGAAATGATTTCATGCCTATTTGGAAAGACGAACCAGACCACACTTCCCTGATCCCTCCTACACCAGCTGCCCTCCTCGTTGCCTTGGGAGCTGACAGCAGCTGGTGTCCTCTGAGTGGCAGAGTGGGTGGGGAGCAGTGGTCTCTGGGATCCCTGGGCTTTGCTTACAGTGGCCTCTGCCCCAGATACACATTCTCCTGCAGTGGTTTCTAGCTTCTGAGCTCTTAGGGGATGGCCTTGAAAGTTTCCCCAGTACGTTTCAAGGCTTTCCAGTCGACAAATATTTATTAGGAGTCTTCTATGAGCCTATGAGGCACAATAAAATAACAGGAACTGCCATTTATTGAAGGCCCCCAATGTGTGCCGGGCCTAATGTGCATTATTGCATTTAACCCTCACAACACTTAGTAGAAGCTCAGAGAGGCTGAGCTGAGTGACTGGCCCAACATCAGTTAGCTTGGAAGTGGCCCCAGAAGATAAGCATACATTAGAATGTGCCATGTACAGCAGGGTCCATCTGTCTTTGTCACTACTCTATGTCCAACTCCCTAGAATAGTACCAGGCAAATAGCAGGAATTCAGCATATGTTTGTTGAATAAAAATGACAGAACTGAGATTTCGACCCAGTCTGGCTCTTAGAGTTGTGCTCTTTCCACCAAATACCCTATACTTTACTCATAATTTCTATTGTAAAGATAAACACATTACATTTTGGATGACATGATCTACAAAAAAGGATACTTTCATATAGTTCAAATAAATAATTCAGTGGTCAATACAAATACCTGAGCGCTCTGGAAAAATCCCGTAACCCTGGTATTAGAGGTGGCACAGGTACTGAGAGCTTTCCCCCAAGGTTTGGCACATCTGGTCTCATTTGAAAAGGACAGCAAAGTTTGGGGCTGTGCTCCACTGACCCTTCAATAGAACAGTTAGCACAGGGTGGCTCGGTGCAGGTGGCTGCCCCAGACCCCTCCTGGATGAAGAGTCTGCTCTGAGTCCTATTTCAGATCTGGACCTGTCTCCGTTTCCTGCCCTGGGAAGGAGCTGAAAGGACTAGGCCAGCCTTCTGATGAAAAGCAATGCAGGTTGAAGATTCCAAAATTGCCCTTGTCTGCTCATGATTGCAGGTCAAAGCTGCAAACCCAAGCTGTTAAGGTCTCAGGCTAAACTGTCCTGGTTCCCAGCATGCAGACCTCCACAGAGGTGCATTTATGCTAGGGCTAGGAGAAAATGGGTCAGTTTGTAAGCTTTTCCACTGGTTTAGACTATGCCAGCTTTAGGCTCCTACCATGGGCTATTTATTAGCCTCTATTAGGTCAGAGGTGGAAGCTCTGACTCAGTCCTACCTTTATAATGCAACTCTATGTTATCAATGGCTGGTGATTGCTACAAGTAGAAAACCATTCTCCAGATTAGTTTTGAAGCAGGCATTTGTTATTATTATTAAGACAGAGTCTCACTTTGTCGCCCTTGGTAGAGTGCCGTGATGTCATAGCTCACAGCCATTCTCTTGCCTCAGCCTCCCTAGTAGCTAGGTGCCCGCCACTATACCTGGCTATTTTTGTTGTTGTTGTTTAGCAGGCCTGGGCTGGATTTGAACGCACCAGCCCAGGTGCATGTGGCCAGTGCCCTAACCACTGAGCTACGGGCACCCAGCCTGAAGCAGGCATTAGAATTTCTCATTGGAAGAGTCTCATAGACCCTGGTGCCATTACACTGGAGGGTATGAAATGGAACCTATGGCAGGGTGGTGTAGGGGTGGAGGTTGAGGAGGGTGGTCCTGTGGATTCAGCCTTGGCATTTCACAGAAACACCTAGAGATGGGGTGTAGTGGGGAGTGGGGGTGCAGAGAGTTCTAGACTGTGGCTGAGGATTAGCCCATCCCAACAATCAATGGGTTTGATTTTCTCATTTTCACTACTTGCTTTAGCACTGGGTGGATATAGCTTTAATTATCTAACCTCTTTTCAAATTTCCCAGATATTTTTGACTTGGAGAAATCACTCTAAGTCCCCTGAGTTAACGGCTGTCCTGGCTGCATAACAGCACATGATTCCTCCAGGTTCATCAAATGCTGCTCCACAGGCTGATTCACAACAGCCTCCATGTCCCTGGCAGTTCCCTGGATTTCAGAGCCTTTTAGCACAGCTCTGGCCTTCCCTTCCCTGAGGGCTTTTTTAGATACAGAGGGAGAAAAATCCTCCTGCCCAATCTTGACATTCAGGGATGCACAGGGTTTCCAGCTGTTTCAAAGGGACAAAGACTAGGCTGAAAACAGCTGCCCAGATGAGCAGACAGCCTGCGTGTTTCTCTCGGAGCCGTGCAAATATGACAGCTTTACTGTATCCCCTGGGGGGGTGGGAGGGCCGAGGTGTGTTTCACAAAGGCCACTACAGCTCGGGAGAAATGATCTTTTCCCTCAGGAGGCCAACATGAACTTTCCTCCCCTCACAAAAATGCCTTCTGATGGAGAGAATTCACCCCAGTGATTGGTGTTTGTTCCCTTCGCTAGCTCCTGTGTTCTCATGGCCTATTTTCCTTTTGTTTCCTATGATCCAGAGATTAATATCACATTGAAAGGAAATATCACACTCTCAACAGAAAAAGGCAACGAACTCAAAAAGGTATGTACATTTCTTTTACCAATGTAGTGAAAATAGGAAATAGCACTTTTCATGTGTATTAAGAAGGCAAATAAAGTCACTACATTCTGTTATAGTGGTATAATCCTAGTTTAAAGAAGATCATTTTAATGCAGTTTTCTGTTTTGTAAAGTGGTTTCCATGTTGTAGCAGAGGACCCAGGCAGGGTAACAGGGTCCATTCTGCTCATTCTTGAAAGAGCCACCATCCTGTTTCCCCCAGCTATCACCGCCCAGCTGCTGTCACCACCTGTAGTCTATGTTCACATATAGCACTGGGCTCAGTTCTTAGGTACACAGTAAGCATAGAATAAACGTGAGCTCCTCTCCCCTTCTCTTTTCCAGTTGCTAAGATCTGGCTCCCCACCACCACCGTATTGTAGCACTCAGCCAAGTGTGTAAGTGTTACAGGTTTGGGGCGAGGCCTTGCTGGTGAAAAGACCCTGCCCTCCACTTACTGGCTATGTGACTTCGGAGAAGTCAGTTAACAGATTTTTTTTTTTTTTTTTGAGACAAAGTCTCAAGCTGTCACCCTGGGTAGAGTGCCATGGCATCATAGATCACAGCAGTTTCCAACTCCAGCTCAAGAGAGCTTCTTGCCTCAATTTTTCTTTTCTTTTTTTTTTTTTTTTTTGAGTAGAGATCCGGTCTCACTTTTGCTCAGGCTGGTTTTGAACTCATGAGCTCAAGCTCTAGCCAACCACCTCTGCCTCCCAGAGTGCTAGGATTACAGGTGTGAGCCACCCAGCTCCTTTTTTCTTTTCTTCTTTTTCTTTTATTAAGACAGATTCTCACTCTGTTGCCCTGGTAGAGTGCCATGGCATTATAGCTCACAACGACCTCAATCTCTTGGGCTCCAGTGATCCTCCTGACTAAGCCTCCCAGTAGCTGAAACTATAGGCACCACCATGGTGCCAGCTAGTTTTTCTGTTTTTAGTAGAGATGGGGATCTTACTCTTGCTCAGCCTGGTCTTGAGCTCCTGAGCTCAAAAATTCACCAGGCTTGGCCCCCCAGAGTGCTAAGATTACAGGTGTGAGCCTCCTCCTCCTGCAGGGTCAGTTAATGGATCTAAACTGCTTGATGCAGCCGTAGGGTGGGCATGAAGGGAAAGGCAGACCAAGCTCTTAGCATCAGACACGGCACTTCATCAATGCTCAGGGATGAACTCTACAACACAACTCTAGTGGCCTTTCCTCAGTCTTCTGACCTCTGTTTGAGCCTCCTGACTCCCTAGATTTCAGCAACTCTTTGCCTTCCTGGTTCTTGGTCCTACATGCCCAACTGTTTCTGCTCTGGCTCTTTCTCTTCCCTACTGTGCTGTGCCCAAGCTCCCTGCCCTCAGCCGGTCTGAGTCCCCCTCTGCATCCTTTCCCTGGCGTCTCATGCGCTCACTCCTGCTCTGGAGGAGGCATAGGCCTGCCTATCCACCTGAGTATTTACCACGTCTGGAAAGTGCCCTCCCTTTTCTTCTTTCCCTTCCTTCCCTTCTTCCTGCATTCATTAGAGAAATGTATTAGACACCTATAATCATGAACACTGGTCTCCCCCATACCTCAGGCTCAGGATACCCAGGACCAAGCAACTTCACTCACCCCAGGTTGTGTTTGTGGCCTCTGTTTATCTTGATGTTTTCACAACCTCCACCTATCTGGGCTCAAACCCTCAGTGCTGTCTCAGAACACCCATTCCCTACAGCTCCTCAATACAAACAGCTGCCAAGTCCTGGGGATTTGAATTATGATTTTTAAAAACCCATCCCTCTTCTCTCTTCCCACTGCTGCTATCCTAGTTTGCACCCATATTACTTTTTAAAGTTTTTGAACAATTGCAAAAATTCTCACATCTGCTGTATGCCTCCATCTCTTCCCAATTCTAATTCAGATCTACAAGCAGAGATTTAATCATGTCACTCATTTGTCCAGAGACTTCCAAAACTAGATGCAACCTTAGCATACATCATGAAGACACTCCAGCAGGTCCTGTGACCCTTTCTCCTTCATCATCCAACCCAACAACACTTGCCTCTTTCCCACATCTCTCACACTTTCTACCTGAGCGCCCTTGCCTCAGGTGTTCCTTATGCCTAGAATTCTATTTATTTATTTATTTATTTATTTTTATTGACACAGAGTCTTACTTTGTCACCCTCAGTAGCGTGCTGTGGCGTCATAGCTCACAGCAACCTCAAATTCTTGGGCTCAAGTGATTCTCTTGCCTCAGCCTCTCTAGTACCTAGGACTAGAGAGGTCCCAGGTGCCCACCACAAGGCCTGGCTATTTTGCTGTTGTTGTTTAGCAGGTCCAGGCCAGGTTTGAACCCACCAGCCCTGGAGCATGTGGCTGGCACCCTAACCATTGAGCTACGGGCACCCAGCCTATGCCTAGAATTCTTTTCACCCTTCCCATTCTCCACTCCATTTTTCTTTCTGTTAAAATCCAGTATAAGGAATGTCTCCTTAATAGATTAAAGGCCACTCCTGAGAATCCCTTAAATGTTCTTTTAAGGCTGCGTGCAGTGACTCACACCTGTAATCTTAGTACTTTGGGAGGCCAAGGTTGGAGGATTGCTTGAGCCCAGGGTTTGAGGCCAGGCTGGGCAACAAAACAAGACCCTATCTCTACAGAAAATTTTAAAAATTTATCTGGGCATGTGCTTATAGGTCCAGCTACTTGGGAGACTAAGGTAGGAGGATCACTGGAGCCCAAGAGTTTGAGGTTGCAGTGAGCTGTGACAGCACCATTGCCCTCCAGCCCAGGCACAGAGTGAGACCCTGTCTCAAAAAAATAAAAAATAAAAAACAATCATATGACCTTTTATCCCCATTTAGTAACTGTTACAGGATCTTGGCATCACTTTTTTTTTTTTTTTTTGCAGTTTTTGGCCAGGGCTGGGTTTGAACCCACCACCTCCGGCATATGGGGCTGGCGCCCTACCCCTTTGAGCCACAGGTGCTACCCCAGGATCTTGAACATAGTAGGAACCCAAAACTCACCTCACCAAATCTACCAATAACTCCAGTAACAATTAGGCTAGTTTGCAAATATAGTCTATTTAAACTACTTGCTGAGTTTAAATAAATGAAGAGAAAACTCCAAGTAAATGTTGCTGCAATATGCTGTAGTTTTAACTTCCCATTTAAACATAATTCAGACTTGACAAAGTAATTCTGATATCATATCAAAATTTCTAAAATCTTCAAAATAGCTCATTAAAGAAATCCTTTCCATTCAGTAAACCGCAGTTCTGCAGAGAACTCTTGTGTAGTTCCCGCAAAGACATTTACAGTAGAAAAAGCAACCTGAGTATTTAAAATGTTTTAGATGGGACCAGTGCCCTTCATTCTTTGGTCTACACAAACCTGAAATAAAACCATACCAATATTTTGAATCGGTGACAGAAGTCAATAGAAAGTTTGTAATGGCATAATTTTTTTTTTATTTGAAGGATTTATATAAGCATTTTGATTCTCAGAAGGTCCTCAAGACATCTGCTCAACTTTAAATCTGAAAGCAAATGTAAATAAGCATTTAATTTTCCCCCCCGTAAAATGTGGTAGTAGGTGTGTTTATTGAGACACTTGTCTAACACTATAGACTTTAATTACTTAAGAGCAGTTGTTTGTACCTAATGGGTCTCTGAGTGTCTGGAAAGGTAGTATTTGCATTTCTTTGAAACACCATATTTTCCTCTTATTTTAGTAGGCTTTAAGTGGAATAAAAGCCACTACAAGATTTAGAATACACCAATTTCTGGATTCTGTTTAACACTGTATGTGTGTGTTTTGTCAAATCACATATGCAGCCCATTGGATTTGGTCATTAAAACCACTCAGTAAGCCATGTGAGTTTCTCATTTCTAATTGAGGATTTTTCTTTTTTTGAGATGGATTCCCACTGTGTTGCCCTCGGAACAGTGCCATGGCATCATCATAGCTCACAATAATCTCGGTCTCTTGGGCTCAAGAGATCTTCTTGCCTCAGCCTCCCAAGTAGCTGGGGCTACAGGTGCTGGCCATGATACCCAGCTAGTTTTTCCATTTTTAGGTAGAGATGGGGCTCTCACTCTTGCTCAGGCCGGTCTCGAACTTGTGAGCTCAAACTATCTACCCACCTTGGCCTCCCAGAGTGCTAGGATTTTAGGCATGAGCCACAGCCCAGCTGGGGGCCTTTTCTTTTTTTTTTTTTTCATCAGAAAGATACGAGTCACAGCTAATGCTACCAATGATTGCACAGGGAGTTAAGTCAATGGACATGACTCAGGCTCCATGTCCCCATCTACCAAAGAGGGAAAAATGGGATTTGGAGTAAGTTGGGAGAGAGGTAAAATAATCTGCAATGGCAGGCTGCATAAAGTGGGGTTTGAGTGAGGTGGCCATATAATTTATGATGCCATCCAGGATGCTTTTGAGAATGAAAGGAACACTTACCAGAAGGAACGCTAGAAGGGTGGGAATCCACTGGAACTATCCTGGGCAAATGGGGGCATAGGGTCACCCTGAGTTTGGGGGCAGTTCCGAGGGTTGGAGTATTTGTACATACAAACCCCCTTCTGGGAGGGCTGCTGTATCGAATGCCAAGGGGGCACCCTGGGAGGTGTGTGCTCCTGAAAACTGCTGGGCCATCTGGGTGTTCCCTTACTCTCTCCCAGACACAGCTCACTCTTACCTGCTAGGATCTCATTTCACCCTGTCCTCCCAGCCTGGATGCTCTTTTCTCATCTGCAGGGCTGGGCAGTCAGCCTTCACTCCATGCTCTGCCCAGGAGCTTTTCTCTAGGAAAGCTCATGGTTAAAGGTTCACCCATATTTTTCACGTTTCTGTATTTAACTCAATGCCAGTCATTTGGGGGCGGGGATGTTATTCAGTCCCTGTTGGCTGAACTATAAAGGAGATTTTGCTCGATATTAATGTTGATGACGCCTTTTTCTCTGACTTCATATTCTGTGCCATACATTTTGTCTTTCAGACATAACTTTTTTTTTTTTTTGAGACAGAGTCTCATGATGTCACCCTGGGTAGAGTGCTATGGCGTCACAGCTCACAGCAACCTCAAACTCTTGGGCTTAAGTGATTCTCTTGCCTCAGCTTCCCAATAGCTGGAACTACAGGCACCCGCCACAATGCCCGGATGTTTTTTTAATTATTATTATTATTGTCATTATTGTTTAGCAGGCCCTGGCCAGGTTCGAACCCACCAGCCCCAGTGCATGTGGCCACTGCCCCAACCACTGAGCTACAAGCGCTGAGCCTTTTAGACATACCTTCATGTAGTCTCTTGAGAGATCATGCTTAGGTCATAGTGAACTGATGACCATCTAGGGAATGGTTGTAACAAGGCTTCCACCACTGGGTCTCAGCCTGTGAGTCCACAACTACTTACCAAATAGCACCTTGAGGAAGAAAATAAGCACAGATACAGACATAATTCCTGTCTTGAAGAAGCTTAAAAATGAGCTCTGGAAAAAAAGAACAAATATATGAAAAATATAGACTCTTGAGCAAGACTGCCTGGGTTAAAATCCTAACTCCACCACTAACTTGGATAAGATAATCTCTCTATGTCTCAGCTTCATCCTCTATAAATAAGGATAATAATAGTCTCAAGCTCATAGAGTGTTGTGAAGATCAAATTAAGATATATAAAGTGATAGCACACAATAAGAGCAATTTATTAGGTGGGTGTTGTGGCATGTACTTACAATCTTAGCTACTCAGGAGGCTGAAGCAGGAGGATTGCTTGAGCCCAGGAGTTGGAGGCTGCAGTGAGCTATGATCCTGCCATTGCACTCCAGCCTGGGTGACAGAGCAAGACATCCCTAAAGAAAAAAGAAACTCTGGGCCTGTGGCTTAGTGGGTAGGGCGCCGGCCCCATATGCCGAGGGTGGTGGGTTCAAACCCGGCCCGGCCAAACTACAACAAAAAATAGCCAGGAGTTGTGGCAGGCGCCTGTAGTCCCAGCTACTTGGGAGGCTGAGGCAAGAGAATTACCTAAGCCCAGGAGTTGGAGGTTGCTGTGAGCTGTGATGCAATGGAACTCTACCAAGGGTGGTAAAGTAAGACTTTGTCTCTCATAAAAAAATAAATAAATAAATAAAAATTTAAAAAAATAAAAAGCAAAAAAAAAAGCATGATATTTAATTTTCTGTAGTACAAAGGAACATATTTAGTGAAAAATAAAATAATGGAAACTGAATCTTTAGTATTAAACTCCTAAGTTCTACAATGTGATTATTGGAGGTAAATATATAGATATATATAATCAAAGATTGCTCTCTGTAGGCACTGTGTGTTGAATGAGGCTGACTGAGCTTTAAAAATAGCTGTATGTGCCCTCCCAGTATTCAGGACTCCTCCTTCTTAATCTTCTATTTAAATCCTTCCCTTTGCCTCATTAAACATTTTAAAAATAATTTCCTTTGAAATAGTTTCAAACTTACAGAAAGTTGCAAGAATAGGACAAAGAACTCTCATATTCTTTTTACCCAGATTCCTCGATCAGTAGTATCTTGTACCACATTTGGGAGGGGTGTGTATGGGTGTGTGTGTGTGTGTATGTGGGGTATGTGTGTGTGTGCATGTGTGTGTATGTGTGTGTGTGTATATGTGTATGAGTGTGGGTATGGGTGTGGGTGTGTGTGTGTGTGTGTTGTGTATGTGTGGGTGTGGGTGTGTATATGTATGTGTGGGTGTGGGTGTGTATGTGTGTGTATGTGTGTGTATGTGTGTATATGTGTATGAGTGTGGGTATGGGGGGGTGTGTATGTGTGGGTGTGGGTGTGGGTGTGTACATGTGTATGTGTGTGTAGATTCTACCATCGCCTCTTTCTGAACCATTTGAGAGCAAACTGTAGACATGAAGCCCCTCAGCCCTTCTGCAATATTCTGCCCACCCCCAAAAGACATTTTCCTACATAACCGCCATATAACCTTCCAGAGCAGGAAATCCACACTGAATCAAAGGTACTACCCAATATTCAGACCCCATTCAAGTTTCACCAACTGTTCCAACCATGCCTTTGGCTTTCTGGTCTACAACCACTCTAGTAACACGTCAAGCCTCCTCCTTCTCCTTCAGTTTGGAACACAGTGCCCCAGTCCTACCCTGTCATTTCCCTGTCCCTTGACAGTTTTTGAGAGTACAGACCTTTCATCTTGTAAGGTTGTTAGGATTTGGCTCTACTCACGGAACACTCTGGACACCTATGTGTGAGTTTTTTCTCACACCAACCAGTTCTCTAATTCTGCAGATACCAGCTGGGTATCCATCAGTTCAATTCAATACTGACACTATCTTCCTGCAGTTAGCATCAGATCCCACAGTTTAAGGGGGTCCCACAGGACTGCTCCCCACTTAAGACACCAATCTCAAGTCCTTGGTCTCCTACACTTCTGATTGGCAGGCTACAAACCAGAGGTTCTCATAATCCCCCTCCTGGATTTGATAATTTGCTAGTAGAGCTCACAGAACTCAGAGGTGCTCTTTACTTACATTTCCATTAAACATTTATGATACTTTATTATAAAGGATACAACTCAGGAGCAGCCAAATGGAAGAGATGCATAGGGCAAGGTTTGGGGGAAGAGGTGCAGGGCTTCCATGCCTTTCTGCATGTGCCACCTTCCCAGTGCCTTGATGCGTTCAGCAACCCAGACTCTGAGCCCCGTTTAGAGCAGTGGTTCTCAACTTGTGGGTCAGGACCCACAGGAACTGTATTAAAGGGTCGAGGCATTAGGAAGGTTGGGAACCACTGCTTTAGAAGTTCTATGGAGGCTCTATTACATAGGCAGGATTGATTAAATGACTGATCATTTGGTGATTGGCTCAATCACCAGCTCAATCTCCCCTCCCTGGAGGTCTGGGGGTGAGGCTAAAAATTCCCATCCTCTCATCATAAGGTTGGTCTTCCTGGTGACCTGTCCCCATCCTGAAGCTCTCTAGGGGCATACAAAAGACATTCTTGGCTTGGTGCCTGTAGCTCAGCGATTAGGGCACCGGCCACATACACCAAGGCTGGCAGGTTTGAAGTCGGCCCAGGCCTGCTAAACAACAATGACAGCAACAACAACAAAATAGCTGAGCATTGTGGTGGGCGCCTGTAGTCCCAGCTACATGGGAGGCTGAGGCAAGAATAGCTTAAGCCCAAGAGTTTGAGGGTGCTGTAAGCTGTGACACCACAGCACTCTACCAAAGGCAACATAGTGAGACTCTGTCTCAAAAAACAAACAAAACAAAACAACAACAAAAAAAAAACCCTCCACCTTACACCTCTGGAGATTCTAAGGATCTTAGAAACTCTTGTGTCAGAAACCTAGGGCTAAGACCAAATATTATAACAAAAGATGCCCAAATTCACTCAAGAATTTATGAGGAGTTTAGGAGCTCTGGGCAGGAACTGGGAATGAAGACCAAGTATGTCAGTTTTATTTTATCATAACATCAGAAGGGTCGTTCACAAATTGAATCTGATTTTTCCTTTTGACTAGTCTTAGAGGCCGTGCGTTCTTGGCAGGAATTCCTCAGAAATGGTGCTGTGTTCTTCCCACTGCTTCACACCAGGGGGCACTCAAGGTCATCCTATCCCACTGCTAGTGATGTTAACATTATTCACTTAGAAAAGTTGGTGTCTGCCAGGGTTTCCCACCCCAAACCCATTCTTTTTCCCTTTATAATTGAATAGTTTTTTGTGGGGGAATATTCTGAACTGACACCAGCATGTTTTTCTTCATCAAGCCTCACCTATTAAATTTAGCATCTGTTACAGTTTTTGGCCAGGGCCAGGTTTGAACCCCCCACCTCCGGCATATGGGGCCAGCACCCTACTCCTTGAGCCACAGGCGCCACCCAAAAATTTAGCATCTGTAGACCGACCAATCTCTGTCTGAATCCACTTCCATCCTGATGGTGATGGCCTATTGGGATTTTCTATTTCTGTCTGTCCTTCTACATTTATTAGTTGGTGTTCTACTGTAAGAAAGGCCTTTCCTTTCTCCCATTTACTCATTCATTTAGTCAGTAACTCATTCATATTAGCATGAACTCATTACTTTTCTTTCCTTCAGCGTGTGGTATCCATTGACATTATTTTTATACTCAAATTTCCCCCAGATCTGGCCTGTGGAAACCCCCTTCAAGGTGGATACTGTGTCCTCTTGGCATGCCCTCATCATTTTTTGAGCACTTTCCTAGTTTCTGGCACAAAAAGATATTTCAGACTCATAGTGTATTTTTCCTGTCCCAGGAGCCCTGGTCCTCTCACTCCAAGGTGGTATTTAGAAACCTGGATATATTTAGTGAGCTCCTTGGTTTCTAGCCTCTTCCAGTGGACAGAGCTAGAAAATATTTATGGATGTATATATACATACATACATCTATCTATCTATATAAATAAAGTGATGAGTTAATATATATCTCCAATTACAAACTAACATTTCAGTTTTCTTTCTAACCGTGCACCTCTATTCTTTTTTCTTTTATACAATGTTAATGGCAAATAATCATTCACTTTTGTAAAATTACTTCTCTGACAGTGGTTCCGTTATCCTCGGATTATGGGTTCTATTAACATCAAGATATTTACACTTTTGCTCAATTTTTTAGTTTTATCAGTGTAAAAATAGCCACCTTTCCTGTGCATCACTCTGTTAATGCTTCCTTGGCCACCAAACATCCCAACACCTCCTTGTGCCCTCCTTTCATTGTCCTTCCTCCCTGGCCCTAGAACATGCTAAAGCCTTCATGTTGGCCGGGCATGGTGGCTGACACCTGTTATCCTAGCATCTGGGAGGCCAAGACGGGTATATTCCTTGAGCTCACAGGTTCGAGACCAACTGGAGCAAAAGAGAGACTCTGTCTCTACTAAAAATAGAAAATCTGAGGCAAGAGGATCATTTGAGCCCAAGAGTTGGAAGTTGCTGTGATTCTCCAAAACAAATAAATAAATAAATAAAAGCCTTCATGTTACACTCCCCAGCCCTACCCCTCAATTCTTCAACCACCAGCACCACAGAAACCCTCTACTGCCTCACCAGTCCATTTCTTTGGCCTTCAGGCATGCTGACACTTCTGTAACCTTGTCCCCTCTGCTCTGATTCCTTAATGTGCAGGTCACACAGACAGCCCAGAGAAGGAAAAGGAAGGAAAGGAAAGTTTCACGTTCTCTTTTTGCTTCCAAGTCTTAAATTTGTTTCAGTGTCTTTGTGCCAAAAACTTAATAGGATTTTTACTTTCTGTGTCTCAATTTCTATTGTTGCTTATAAGATACCTTGTAGGTCTACAATTAGCTTGTGTAGAGCCTACCCCAAGTGCTGCCATCAGAAGGCCTGATGTATCAGGGAAGGTGTATTAAAGGACTACAATTAAGTGGTGGCATATACAGGTTTTTGAAGACCTGATGTTAAACATCTCTATACTAGTTTCTTAATTAATTTAAAAACATTCTTATTCCCAAAGTAGTTGTACATTCTAGTTGGGTTAAAGTGAAGAGTAAATTACATATTCTATAACTACTTAATAATCCCTCTCTTCTTACCTTTGACGGGTGCTAAGGGGGGTTAAATGCCACCTTCACCAGCAATGCATTATAATTTAACATTCTTCCTGTAAAAATATTGACCTCCTAGTACATATGATTTAGATATGCTTAATGATCAATGTGTCTTGATCTTATTGATTACATGTTGATTTCTTTCTGTGTCACAGAAGCCAGTTTTTGAAATTCAAGTGCAGCGGGAGGACGTAGTGAAACCAAACTCCGACTGTAATGATTCCAAGATTAAATTTAAGGTAAACTTGCTTATTTTCATAAAACTGAATTATAAGCAGTGATGTTCTTCAGTAGGAAAGGTATGCATTTGTTTAGAAATGTGCCGAGGGTGGCGGGTTCAAACCCGGCCCCGGCCAAACTGCAACCAAAAAATAGCCGGGTGTTGTGGCGGGCGCCTGTAGTCCCAGCTACTTGGGAGGCCGAGGCAAGAGAATCGCTTAAGCCCAAGAGTTGGAGGTTGCTGTGAGCTGTGTGAGGCCACGGCACTCTACCGAGGGCCATAAAGTGAGAGTCTGTCTCTACAAAAAAAAAAAAAAGAAAAGTCAGCTTTCTTTTCCATCTAAGAATATGCCCATTCATTGGCTATTATAATTTGCCTTATGAGTATAGCTATATGTCTCTATTATACCCTCCATATAAGCACCCCTGAATTATTTTAATCTCTTGAGGCTTGACAGGACTTCATGTGTATCAGCCACTATTCATTGTAATTCATAAATCCAGGAATGATTTATTATACATAATTACTGATCATGGAATTTCCCATCTGAAAGGCTTCTCAAAGGAGGCTGTCTAGTTCCTCTTACAGATGAGGAAACAGACAGAGGGAATGACTTGCCAAAGACCACACAGAAAGTTAGAGGAAAATTGGAAACAGATTCCAGTCTCCTAATTTCCATTCTGTTGCTCCATTGCATCAAGTGGCCAAGGGGGAGGAAAAACAACCAGGCACCTGAGTGGTTAAATAGCTCCCCCCGGTGTCTTTCTCTGGTTTTGCAGAAGGACTCTGGTCACGTCTTCACCTTTGGATACAAAGGCTGCCTTTCTGATGATTCTTTTGTAAGAGAGTTTGTATGAGGCACTTAATAGGTGATCTTTCCAATTATACATTAAAGCCATGGGAAAGAAATTGGCAGGTAGACATGGGCTGACATATGTGAAGATTATGTAGCTGGAATTTCCCAGTAGGGAGGAAAAAAATTTGAGTCTGAAAATCTTCTTGACATTTTATTATAAAATATCTTACGCATCTGTAAAGGAATAAAGAATACATAATGCAGAGTTAAATTCCCACCCCAGAGATTAAAAAACAAATCATTGCTGAGTCGGTTGAAGACATTGTCATTACTTTCTATATTTCTATGTTTCCTGCATCATAGTCCCCTCCCTTCCTTCCTTCCTCCCATGATAATCACTCTTCTGAATTCTCTATTTATCCTTTCCCTTTTCTTTATGGTAACCACAAACTTTAGTTTTTCATGATTTTTGACTTTATTTAAATGATATTACAGTATGAGTTTTCTTCTGCAACTTCCCTTTATTGTTCAACCTTAGGTTATGAGCTTTATCCAATATTGATAGCTCTAGTTCATTCACTGTCCCTGCTACATAGAATTATTGTAAAGCGTATCATTCACTCCCTATTTATTGAGCATTTCAATTGTTTTCAAGTTTTTCTAACACAAACAATGTTGTTAAAATTTTTATGGTACATGATCCTGTGTGTACGTGTGTAAGAATTTTCTTCTGATTACATGAATGTACCTAGGAGTAGAACTGCTGAATGAAATGTATACACATCTTCAACTTAAAAGATCATACTAAATTGGCCTACAAAGGGGTTGCATCATTTTATACTTCTACCAGCACTGTATTGAGCTCCATTATTCTACATCATCTTCAAATTTTAGTATTGCCAGATTTATTTTGGTTAATGTGGTGGATGTAAGATGGTATTTCATGATTGTAATTTGTTATTTCTCTTGTTACTACTAAGATTGGACAGCTTTTTATACATTTATTGGTCGTTTGTATTTTCTCATCTGTAAAATGCCTGTTCATGTCTTTTGCCCATTTTTATTAGGTTTTTTATTTTTTGTTATTAATTCATGAGAGCTTTTTATAAATTGTGAATACCAATCTTTTGTTAGCGTATGTATAGCATATATCTTTTTTGTAGTTTTAGGCTTGCCTCTTTACTCTCTTCTTGGTGCCTTTTTTTAAAAATGTGGTTGCCCTTGTATGGTAGTTCCTACCTGTAATGCTAGCACTCTGGGAAGCCAAGGCAGAGGGGTTGATTTAGCTCAGGAGCTTGAGAGCATCCTGGGCAAGAGCAAGACCCCATCTCTACTAAAAATAGAAAAATTAGCCTAACATTGTGGTGGGCAACTGTAGCCTCAACTACTTGGGAGGCTGAAGCAGGAGGATCACTTGAACCTAGGAGTTTGAAGTTGCTGTGAGGCCTGACATCACAGTACTCTAGCTTAGAGCTACAGAGTGAAACTGTCTCTAAAATAAAATAAAATAGTGATTTTTTTGTAGGTTTTTTTTTAAATAATTTCAAACTTATAAGAAGTTTCCAGCAAAGAATTCTTTATTTTTTAAATTTGAGACAGAGTCTCACTATGTTGCCCTTGGTAGAGTGCTGTGGTGTCACAGCTCACAGCAACCTCAAACTCTTGGGTTAAATGATTCTCTTGCCTCAGCCTCCCAAGTAGCTGGGACTTCAGGCACCCACCACAATGCCCAACTATTTTTTTGTTGTAGTTGTCATTGTTGCTTAGCAGGCCTGGGCCAGGTTCAAACCTGCCAGCCCCAGTGCATGTGACTGGTGCCCTAACCACTGAGCTACAGGTGTCTAGCCCCAGCAAAGAATTCTTATGTGGCCTTCACACAGCTTCACCAATGGTTAGCATTTTTTCACATTCATTTTATAATTTTGTTTTTTTGAGGCAGAGTCTTACTCCGTCACTTAAGCTAGAGTTCCATGGCCTCAACCTAGCTCACAGCAACCTCAAACTCCTGGGCTCAAGTGATCCTCCTGCCTCAGCTTCCAGAGTAACTGGGATTATAGGCACCTGTTACAATGCCTGGCTAATTTTTCTATTTTTAGCAGAGATGGGGTCTACTCTTGCTCAGGTTGGTCTTGAACTCCTGTGCTCAAGTGATGCTCCCACTCCAGCCCCTTGGAGTGCTAGGATTATAAGCCTGAGCCACCATGCCCAGCCTCCAATATTTGTTTTATAATTTTTTTCCCTTGGACTATTTAAGATCAAAATGCAGATATCATGATTTTTTTCTCTCCTCCCCAAAATTTCAGTATGCATTTCCTTAGAATAAAGATGTAAGGATATTCATTTATACAATCACAATACAATGACAAGAATGAGGATTTTAGAAAATTAAGATGAAATTCACATAACATAAAATTAACTATTTTAAAGTATGTAATTCAACATGCTATAAAACCACTACCTTTATCTTAGTTCTAAAATATTTTTATCATTGTAAAATAAAGCCCAGTATTTATTAAGCAGTTACTCTCCAGTCGCCCCCTAACACCACCACCAGCAGCTACCAATCTGCTTTCTGTTTCAATGGATTAACCTCTTCTGAATATTTCATTTAATATGGACATTTTGTGTTTATTTTATTTTGCTTATTATTGATGTATCAGTGCTTCACTTGTTTTTTCTTGTTTTTTTAAGAGACAAGTTATCTCTCTGTTGCCCAGGCTGGAGTGTAATGACATCAGCCTAGTTCATAGTAACCTCAAACCCTTGGGCTCAAGTGATCCTCCTGCCTCAGCCTCCTGAGTAGCTGTGAATACAGGCACCCACCACCACGCCCAGCTAGTATTTCATTTTCTTTTTTTTTTTTTTTTTGTAGAGACAGAGTCTCACTTTATGGCCCTCGGTAGAGTGCCGTGGCCTCACACAGCTCACAGCAACCTCCAACTCCTGGGCTTAAGCAATTCTCTTGCCTCAGCCTCCCGAGTAGCTGGGACTACAGGCGCCCGCCACAACGCCCAGCTATTTTTTGGTTGCAGTTTGGCTGGGGCTGGGTTTGAACCCACCACCCTCGGTATATGGGGCCGGCGCCTTACCGACTGAGCCACAGGCGCCACCCTAGTATTTCATTTTCAATGGCTGAGTAATATTTCACTGTATACACACACATACATATCTCTCACAGACCTGTGATGTGTGTGTGTGGAGAGTGTGTGTGTGTGTGTGTGTGGAGTGTGTATATACACTCTACCCTTGGTAGAGTGTCATGGCATCATAGCTCACAGCAATGTCAAACTCTTGGGCTCAAGCGATTCTCTTGCCTCAGCCTCCCAAGTAGCTGGGACTACAGGCGCCCTCCACAACACCCAGCTATTTTTAAAGGTGAGGTCTTGCTCTGGCTCAGGTTGGTCTTGAATGGGTAAATGCAGGCAATCCACCTGGCTCGGCCTCCCAGAGTCCTAGGATTACAGATGTGAGCCGCTGGGCTGGCATACCACAGGTTTTTTATTCATCTATTCATTGATAGACATTTGAGTTGTTTCCGCCTTTGACTATTGTCAATAGTGCTACTATGAGCTTTTGTGTTCAAGTATTTGAGTACCTGATTTCAGTTCCTTTGGATATGTACCTAGGAATGGAATTGCTGGGTCATGTAGTAATTGTATGTCAAACCTTTTGAGGAATTAACAAATCATCCTCCACAGTGGCTGCCCCATTTTACATTCCCAGTAGCATTGTATGAGAGTTCTACTTTCTCCATATCCTCACCAATACTTGTTAATTTTCTTTTAAAAAAAAGCCATCATAGTGGGTGTAAAGTGGTATCTCATTGGGGTTTCAATTCACATTTCACTAATGATGAATGATGTTGAACATCTTTGTATGTGCTCATTTGACATTTGTATATTTTCTTTGGAGAAATAAATGCCTATTCAAGTCCTTTGCCCATTTTTTTGTTTGCATTATTTATCTTTTTGTTGTTGAATTTTTTTTGTCTGAATTGTTTGTCTTTTTGTTGTTGTAAGAGTTCTTTACAAATTCTGGATAATAGACTGTTGTCAGATACATGATTTGCAAATATATTTTTCCCATTCTGTACATTATCTCTTTTTTCTTTTCTTTTTTCTTTTTTTTAAGACAGATTCTCACTTTGTCACCCTCAGTAGAGTGCCATGGCATCATGTCTCACAGCAACCTCAAACTCTTAGGCTCAAGTGATTCTCTTGCCTCAGCTCTCATGTAGCTGGGACTAAAGGTGCTCACCACAAAGCCCAGCTATTTTTTTTAGAGACAAGGTCTTGCTCTGGTTCAGGCTGATCTCAACCTAGTGAGCTCAGACAATCCACTCCCCTCAGCCTCCCTGAGTGCTAGGATTACAGGCGTGAGCCACTGCTCCAGCCTCCCACCTTTTTTGAGACAGAGTCTCACTCTGTTGCCCTGGAAGTGCTGTGCCGTCATAGCTTGCAGCAACCTCAAACTGTTGGGCTCAAGCAGTCCTCTTGCCTTGGCCTCCCAGGTAGCTGGAACTACAGGCGCCAGCCACAGTGCCTGGCTACTCTTTCTATTTTTAGTAGAGACAGAGTCTTGCTCTTGCTCAGGCTCATTTGAACTCTTAAGCTCAAGTGATCCACCTGCCTCAGCCTTCCAAAGGCTGCCATTTTTGCTTTCTTGACAATGTACTTTGATGCACAAAAGTTTTCAAAAGTTTGACTATCATGTCTCTTGACATAGATTTCTTTTGGTTTACCCTATTTGGATTCACTCAGCTTTTTGTATCTGTAGGTTTACGTCTTTTGCCAAATTGAGACATTTTCAGCCGTTATTTCTTCAAATACCTTCTTTAGCACCTTATCATTCTTCTTATGCTTCAGGGACTCTGATGACATGAATGTCAGGTCTTTTAGACCTTGAGACACTGTGCTTTTTTTTTTTTTTTTTTTGTAGAGACAGAGTCTCACTTTATGGCCCTCGGTAGAGTGCCGTGGCCTCACACAGCTCACAGCAACCTCCAACTCCCGGGCCTAAGCGATTCCCCCGCCTCAGCCTCCCGAGTAGCTGGGACTACAGGCACCCGCCACAACGCCCAGCTATTTTTTGGTTGCAGTCTGGCCGGGGCTGGGTTTGAACCCGCCACCCTCGGCATATGGGGCCAGCACCCTACTGACTGAGCCACAGGCGCCGCCCCCTTTTTTTTTTTCTTTTTAAACCTATTTTCTCTCTGTTGTTTATTTCTTTTTTATTTTTTATTTTTATTAATTATTTTTTATTAAATCATAACTTTGTACATTGATGCATTTATGGGATTCAGGGTACTGCTTCGATATACAATGTGAAATGTTTACATTGAACTAAGTAACACATCCAACACAATTATACTCATTTCTTAACAGTTTTGAAATGTACCATTGCATCATGCCCATTAGGGGAGGTTCCCTCAAATGCCCTCCCTCCTCCCATGTCCCCCCTCCCCTCTTCCCATATCCCCCCTCCCCTCTCCTTCTCTCTCCTCTTCCCTTCTACTTTCTGGACTATAGTTATGTTTTGCCATTCGTATGAGTGTGTAGGTGGTTATATATTGATTTCATAGTAGTATTGAGTACATTGGATACTTTTTTTTTTTCCATTCTTGAGATACTTTACTAAGAAGAATATGTTTCAGCTCCGTCCAGGTAAACATAAAAGATGTGAAGTCTCCATCTTTTTATGGCTGCATAGTATTCCATGGTGTACATATACCACAATTTGTTAATCCATTCATGGGTTGATGAGCACTTGGACTGTTTCCATTCTTGGCTATTATGAATTGGGCTGCAATAAACATTCTGGTGAAAATGTGTTTGTTGTAAAATGATTTTTGATCATCTGGGTATATACCTAGTAGAGGAATTGCAGGATCAAATGGTAGGTCTACTTTTAGTTCCTTGAGTGTTCTCTAAACTTCTTTCCAAAAAGGTCATATTAGCTTGCCTTCCCACCAGAGGTATAGAAGTGTTCACTTCTCTCTGCATCCACACCAACATCTGTAGTTTTGGGATTTTGTGATGTGGGCTAATCTTACTGGAGTTAGATGATATCTCAAAGTGGTTTTGATTTGCATTTCTCTGATGATTAAGGATGATGAGCATTTTTTCATGTGTTTGTAGGCCATGTGCCTGTCTTCATCAGAGAAATTTCTGTTCAAGTCTCTTGCCCACATAGAAATGGGGTTATTTATCCTTTTCTTATTGTTTAATTTGAGTTCTCTGTAGATTCTAGTTATCATACCTTTGTTGGAAGCATAACCTGGAAATATCTTCTCCCATTCTGAAGGTTGTCTGTTTGCTTTACTTACTGTGCTCTTGGCTATGCAAAAGCTTTTTAGTTTAAAAAAAAAAAAAGCTTTTTAGTTTGATCAGATCCAAGTAATGTATTTTTGGTATTGCTTCAATTGCCTGGGGGATCCTCCTCATAAAATATTCTCCCAGGCCAATTTCTCCAAGTGTTTTCCCTGCACTCTCTTCTAGTATTTCTATAGTTTCATGTCTTAAGTTTAAATCTTTTATCCAGTGAGAATCAATTTTTGTTAATGGTGAAAGGTTGGGGGTCCAGTTTTAATCTTCTACAGGTCACCAGCCAGTTCACCCAGCACCATTTGTTAAATTGGGAATCTTTCCCCCACTGAGTATTTTTGATAGGTTTGTTGAAGATCAAATGACAATAAGTAGTTGGGTTCATCTCTTGGTTCTCTATTCTGTTCCATAAATCTACCACTCTGTTTTTGTGCCAGCACCATGCTGTTTTGATCACTATAGATTTATAGTATAGTGTGAAATCTGGCATTGTGATACCTCCCGATTTGTTCTTATTTCTGAGTAATGTATTTGCTATTCGAGGTTTTTTTCTGATTTCATATAAAATGAAGTACTACTTTTTCAAGTTCTTTAAAGTATGACAATGATGCTTTAATAGGGATTGCATTAAATCTGTAGATTGCTTTGGGTAGTATGGACATGTTAACAATGTTGATTCTTCCCAGCCATGAGCATGGTATGTTTCTCCATTTGTTAACATCTTCAGCTATTTCTTTTCTCAGAATTTCATAGTTCTCTTTATAGAGAGCTTCACGTCCTTTGTTAGGTTATTTCCCTAGGTTATTTCATCTTCTTTGGCACTATTATAAAAGGAATAGAGTCCCTCTCTGTTGTTTAGTTTGGGTGATTTATATTGTTCTATCTTCAAATTATTTTCTCTATCTTCTCCATTCCACTGTTGAGCCCATCTAGTGAGTTTTTTATTTTGTTTATTTTTTAGTTCTAAATTTACAGTTGATTTTTCTTTATATATTCTACTTATCTGCAGAAAATTTCTATTTTTTCATTTACTTCAAACACATTCATGTTGTTCATTGAAGCATTTTATGATGGCTGCTTTAAAATCCTGGAGAGATAATTCCAACATTTGTGTCATCTCAGTGCTGGGGTGTGTGATTAGCTCTTTTCACTCAATCACTTGAGACTCTGTATCTTATCTAAATTTTCTGTTACTAGACCTCTGACTAAACAGTGGTGGAAGAAGAGAGGTGCTGCTTCTTTGCTGTGAGGTGGAGGCAAAAGTCCACATTCCCCACCTTGGTGTATATATGGGGGTGGGTGCCTCTTTTCTGCTGGACTGTAGGGAGGGGCTCCATGTGGCCTTCACTGACACCACCCGAGGGGGGACTGGAGGGTCTGCCACACGGAGGTGAAAGCCCAGGCTTCTCATTCACCGTGGCTGGTGGGGAAGGAGGTGACTGTTTGGCTGGAGTAAGGCAGTTATGGTCAAATTTTTTATCTTACTAGACTGCCCTTTTCCTGGTCTTTTGGCTTTTCTAGAAGCTTGTTCTGGCCAGTGGCCCTTGGTGTTTCTGGGTGTCAGCTTCCCCAGCACCCAAGCCAGGCTGTGGGGTAAAAAGAAATCTGAATTCACTACTTTATCTTCCTTGTTTCTTGAGGATGTTACCCATTTGTCTTCTCTCCACATTATACAATAATGTGGGGGAGTGGGGGGTGCTACACTTAGCAGAAGAAATTGGGAGAAGTCCATCTACCCTGTTTTGTTCCCAATACTATTTTTGAACAATCCATTCTTTCTCTCCTCACCTGCAATATTAGCTCTTGTCATAGATCAAGTTTCCATATATATACATGGATACTTTTAAGTGGGCATTTTAATGTCTTTACATTTATTGAAATTTTATTTAATGTTCTCAGTGAGATTTTATAATTTTCTCAGTAAAGATCATGCTCATCTTTTGTTAGTTTTATTACTAGGTAGGCTTTTGATTTTTGTTGCTATTGGGAATAGTATCTTTTTCTAAAGCATATTTTACATTATTGCTGCTGTTTAGAAATGAAGTTGATTTTTATAACAATAACTTCTTTGCAATTTTGACAATTTTTCTGTTTTTTTGTTTGTTTGTTTGTTTTGTTTTGTTTTGTTTTGTTTTTTTGCAGTTTTTGGCCAGGGCTGTGTTTGAACCCACCACCTCCAGCATATGGGGCCAGCACCCTACTCCTTTGAGCCAGAGGCACTGCCCCGTCTGTATATTTTTTTATAGTCAGTTTTGTACATCTTTACTTCTTTCTGTTTTATTGTAGGGGGTGAGATCTTTTCATTTCAATGTTGCATAAGAGTGATAATACTGGGAATTCTTTCCTTGGTCCTGATTTTATTTTATTTTATTTATTTATTTATTTATTTGCTTTGTATCTGGCTATGTCTTTTTAATTTTCAGTCTTTCTTAGTGTTTCTTTTTTTTTTTTTTAATCATAGCTGTGTACATTAATGCGATCATGGGGCACCATACACTGGTTTTATAGACCATTTGACACATTTTCATCACACTGGTTAACATAGCCTTCCTGGCATTTTCTTAGTTATTGTGTTAAGACATTTACATTCTAAAAAATATGGAACACTTCAAGAATTTGCATGTCATCCTTGCACAGGGGCCATGCTAATCTTCTCTGTATTGTTCCAATCTTAGTACATGTGTTGCCGAAGCAAGCTCTATTTTATTTTATTTTTTTTTTATTGTTTTTTTATTTATCTTTTTTTTTATTGTTGGGGATTCATTGAGGGTACAATAAGCCAGGTTACACTGATTGCAATTGTTAGGTAAAGTCCCTCTTGCAATCATGTCTTCCCCCATAAAGTGTGACACACACCAAGGCCCCACCCCCCTCCCTCCATCCCTCTTTCTGCTTTCCCCCCCTCATAACCTTAATTGTCATTAATTGTCCTCATATCAAAATTGAGTACATAGGATTTATGCTTCTCCATTCTTGTGATGCTTTACTAAGAATAACGTCTTCCACTTCCATCCAGGTTAATACGAAGGATGTAAAGTCTCCATTTTTTTTAATGGCTGAATAGTATTCCATGGTATACATATACCTCAGCTTGTTAATCCATTCCTGGGTTGGTGGGCATTTAGGCTGTTTCCACATTTTGGCGATTGTAAATTGAGCTGCAATAAACAGTCTAGTACAAGTGTCCTTATGATAAAAGGATTTTTTTCCTTCTGGGTAGATGCCCAGTAATGGGATTGCAGGATCAAATGGGAGGTCTAGCTTGAGTGCTTTGAGGTTTCTCCATACTTCCTTCCAGAAAGGTTGTACTAGTTTGCAGTCCCACCAGCAGTGTAAAAGCGTTCCCTTCTCTCCACATCCACGCCAGCATCTGCAGTTTTGAGATTTTGTGATGTGGGCCATTCTTACTGGGGTTAAATGATATCTCAGGGTTGTTTTGATTTGCATTTCTCTAACATATAGAGATGATGAACATTTTTTCATGTGTTTCTTAGCCATTCATCTGTCATCTTTAGAGAAAGTTCTATTCATGTCTCTTGCCCATTGATATAAGGGATTGTTGGCTTTTTTCATGTGGATTAATTTGAATTCTCTATAGATCCTTGTTATCAAGCTTTTGTCTGATTGAAAATATGCAAATATTCTTTCCCATTGTGTAGGTTGTCTCTTTGCTTTGGTTGTTGTCTCCTTGGCTGTACAGAAGCTTTTCAGTTTAATGAAGTCCCATTTGTTTATTTTTGTTGTTGCAATTGCCATGGCAGTCTTCTTCATGAAGTCTTTCCCCAGGCCAATATCTTACAGTGTTTTTCCTATGCTTTCTTGGAGGATTTTTATTGTTTCATGCCTTAACTTTAAGTCCTTTATCCATCTTGAATCCATTTTTGTGAGTGGGGAAAGGTGTGGGTCCAGTTTCAGTCTTTTACATGTAGACATCCAGTTCTCCCAACACCATTTATTGAATAGGGAGTCTTTCCCCCAAGGTATGTTCTTGTTTGGTTTATCAAAGATTAGGTGGTTGTAAGATGTTAGTTTCATTTCTTGGTTTTTCAATTCGATTCCAAGTGTCCATGTCTCTGTTTTTGTGCCAGTACCATGCTGTCTTGAGCACTATGGCTTTGTAGTACAGAGTAAAATCTGGTATGCTGATGCCCCCAGCTTTATTTTTATTACTAAGAACTGCCTTAGCTATACGGGGTTTTTTCCGGTTCCATACAAAACGCAGAATCATTTTTTCCAAATCTTGAAAGTACGATGTTGGTATTTTGATAGGAATGGCATTGAATAGGTAGATTGCTTTGGGAAGTATAGACATTTTAACAATGTTGATTCTTCCTGTCCATGAGCATGGTATGTTCTTCCATTTGTTAATATCCTCTGCTATTTCCTTTCTGAGGATTTCATAGTTTTCTTTATAGAGGTCCTTCACCTCCTTCGTTAGGTATATTCCTAGGTATTTCATTTTCTTTGAAACTATGGTGAAGGGAGTTGTGTCCTTAATTAGCTTTTCATCTTGACTGTTATTGGTGTATACAAAGGCTACTGACTTGTGGACATTGATTTTATATCCTGAAACATTACTGTATTTTTTGATGACTTCTAGGAGTCTTGTGGTTGAGTCTTTGGGGTTCTCTAAGTATAAGATCATGTCGTCAGCAAAGAGGGAGAGTTTGACCTCCTCTGCTCCCATTTGGATTCCCTTTATTTCCTTGTCTTGCCTAATTGTATTGGCTAGAACTTCCAGCACTATGTTGAATAGTAAAGGTGACAGAGGACAACCTTGTCTGGTTCCAGTTCTAAGAGGAAAAGCTTTCAGTTTTACTCCATTCAGTAAAATATTGGCTGTGGGTTTGTCATAGATGCTTCAATCAGTTTTAGAAATGTGCCACCCTTGCCTATACTCTTCAGTGTTCTAATTAGAAAAGGATGCTGGATTTTATCAAATGCGTTTTCTGCATCTATTGAGAGGATCATGTGATCTTTATTTTTGCCTCTGTTAATATGGTGGATAATGTTTATGGACTTGCGTATGTTAAACCAGCCTTGCATCCCTGGGATGATATTTTATTTTATTTTAAGACAGAGTCTCACTTTATTGCCCTGGGTAGAGTGCTGTGGCATCACAGCTCACAGCAACCTCCAACTCCTGGGCTTAAGCAATTCTCTTGCCTCAGGCTCCCAAGTAGCTGGGACTACAGGCACCCGCCACAACCCCAGCTAATTTTTGGTTGTAGTTGTCATTATTGTTTGGCAGGCCCAGGCTGGATTCGAACCTGCCAGCTCCAGTGTATGTGGCTGGCGCCCTAGCTGCTGAGTTACAGGCGCTGTGATTATAAGATCTTTTATTAACTTAATCATTTTTGGTCGGAAAAAGAGACTTGGGGTTAACTTAATTTTAAAGAGAGCTCTAAATCAAAAGAGTTTTTTTCTGCCTGGAAGCAGGTCACAGTTGCCAGTTTGCTAGGTCATTTGTAAAAGTGTCTGATTCTAAGTACAGCCCATTTTTTTGTATGTTTGTTTGTTTGTTTTTTGAGACAGAGTCTCACTGTGTTGTGCTCGGTAGAGTACCATGGTGTCACAGCTCACAGCAACCTCAAACTCTTGGGCTTAAGCGATTTTCTTGCCTCAGCCTCCCAAGTGGTGGAACTACAGGCATCTGCTACAATGCCCAGCTATAAGTACAGGCCGTTTTTCAAAAATTGCATTAATGAACTGGAGTGATTAGAAAATGTATTATGTTTCAATTTAGAGTAAATGCCATTCCCAAGCCCCAGGGCCATCGTTGGATTTCACTGAACAGTCCATTCTTACCAAGTCAAATGGTAAGAAGTTCTGGAAGAAAGCTGGGCGCAGTGACTCATGACTGTAATTCTAGCACTCTGGGAGGCTGAAGTGGATAGATTGGTTGGGCTCAGGAGTTTGAGATCAGCATGAGCAAAGGGAGACCTCCATCTCTGCTAAAAATAGAAAAATTAGCCAGGTGTTGGGGTTCACACTTGTAGTCCCAGCTACTCAAGAGGCTGAGGCAAGAGGATTGCTCAAGCCCAAGAGTTTGAGGTCACTGTGAGCTCTGATTATGTCATGGCACTTTACCCAGGGCAACAGAGTGAAACTCTGTCTAAAAATAAAAATAAAAAAAGAAAGAAGGAAGGAAGGAAGGAAAGAAAGAAAAAGATTAAGTGTATTGAGGTATGTTGAATGCTCAAGTGCTCAAGATAATAGACATTTAGAACATGGTCTTTCTAAGTACAGCCCATTTTTTTGTATGTTTTTTGTATGTTTACTAACTCCTTTCTAGTAAAGCAGCGCTATTATACTATATATGGTGTGGTTATTATGAGCAGGGACCTTGAGGCTTCATTGCCAGGGTTGGCTTCTGGCACCTCACCATCTGTGTGACCATGAGCAAGCTGCTTAATCACTCTAAGTCTCAGTTTTCTCATCTGTAAAACAGCCATAACCAAAGCACCTCCCTTACAGGGTGGTTTTGAGACTGTAATGAGTTTATGCAAAATGCTTATAATGGAGCACACAAGAAATGCTGCTTAAGTGTTAATATCATAGTGAGACACTCATGGTTCATTGCATCAGCATACCTCTGACTTACTACATTTATAATTACAGCCGTGGCCAATAATATGTCTCAGAAGTGTGGATTTGAGGAATTTTCTGACTTTCATGTCAAGGGTATAGTGAAGAGAATGGAGAAGCAGAAGAGGTCACATAATCCCCAGCTCTGGCTCTGAATGCTTTGTGAAATGGTCAGCTTTGTGATTTCTAGCTCTGGGCAAAGATATTATACATCTCCTGGGCACCATTTACCATCACTGAGCCATTGCTTTAATGAACACCAGTATTTTTAGTTCCGTTGTAAAAATTATTTATAGCAAAAATTATAACAGCATTCATTTTTTATGAAATAGAAATCAACTACAAACACACCATTTCATACAAAAACTTAATTTTATTTTTTCAATTTACCTTAATTTTTGTTTACGTACATATATGGTATATGTTTATACATCACTGTGTACATACAATGTGATACTACTCACTAACATCAATCAATAACCTATCATATAGTCTCTATTATTATTATGGATGGCTGCACAGTCAAGTGGATAGGCCATAATTACTCCATTTCTGGAAATCAAAATGTCCACCTTCTATATATTGTAGGAGAACTCTACATATGAATGATAGGAAAGAAAACAACTTATAAAAGAAAATGAATAAAAGACCTAAACCTCTTTATGGCCAGAGAGAATTATCTGATTGTCTAAGAGCTGTGAAATTCTATAATTTAATTTGCAACAGACTTCTATCCCAAATGCTTTATTGAACATATCTATTTTTAAACATAAGAAAATTAAAAATTATACATATACAATTCATATGTATAATAAATTGCCACAAATGATAGGTATGTGGCAATTCATTATTCTATTGTCTACTTTTGTATATGTTTAAAATGTTCCACAAATAAAAAAGTTGAAAGCATTTGCTTGTAAATGATTTTTCCAGTACACTTGGAAATAGTTTGAAATATTTATTGGTAGCCAGGCACCGTGACTCACACCTGTAATCCTAGCACTTTAGGAGGCTGAGGTGGGTGGGTTGCTTGAGCTCAGGAATTTGAGACCAGCCTGAGCAAGAGTGAGATCCTGTCTCTACAAAAAATAGAAAACTAGCCAGGCATTGTGGCAGGTGCCTATAGTCAGCTACTCTGGAGGCCGAGGCAAGAGGAGCAGTCAAGCCCAAAGAGTTTGAGGTTGCTATGGGAGCTAGGAGACCATGGCACTTCACCGAACGTGGCAGAGTCTAAAAAAAAAAAAACAAGAAATATCTATTATCTATTGGTGAGCAGACAACCACCAGCTCACATGGCACCCTTGTGGGAATTGTTTAAGTACCTCTGCCTCAAGAGCCTTTACCTTTCTGTTCCAGGAATTGTTGTTATAGCATGTGAATCTATGGTGGCTATGCCAGGAATGATGCAACCTTGGGTGTGGTGTTTGTGCACCATGCACAACTTTCCACCAAATGCGGAGGCACTGCTTGGGTATCACTAAACCATTAGTGAGAATATCCACTAATGTTGGAGGCCAAGGCAGGAGAATTGCTTGAGACCAGGAGTTCAAGACCCATCTGAGCAACATAGCAAGACCCTGTCTCTGTGCCCCTCACCCCCAAAATTAGCAGGGTATGATATCGTGCACCCATAGACCCAGCTTCTTGGGAGGCCAAGGCAGGAGGAGCACTTGAGCTGAGGAGTTAGAGGTTGGAGTGAGCTATGATGATGCCACTGCACTCCAGCCCCAGCAACAGAGCAAGACTCTGCCCAAAGGCCTGGGGGGGGGGGGAGGGGGCGCGGGGGACAGGTGCATTGGCTCGCACCTGTAATCCCAGAACTCTGGGATGCTAAGGCCAGTGGATTGCATGAGCTCAGGTTCCAGATCAGCCTGAAGAAAGCAAGCTGTCTCTATTAAAAATAGAAAAATTAACTGGGCATTGTGGCAGGCATCTGTAGTTACTCAGGAGTCTGAGGTAGGGGGATCATTTGAGCTCGGGAGTTTGAGGTGAGCTAGACTGAGGTCACAGCACCCTAGCCAAGGCAACAGAATGAAACTCTGTCTCAAAAAAAAAAGAGCGAGAGAGAGAATGGGAATAAAAGACAGCTGAGACCCTTGGGTCTGCAGAGATGCCCTCTAGGTCACGGTCCACACTCACTAAGGGGAGATGCTCTATTGAGGTGTCCTGTCAACACAATGCTTGCTAAGACCACAGCTCTCCTTTCTCCTGTTAACTCCGGGAGTCAGAAAGATGCCCAGTGGCCCTCCCTGCCCCCCCTCCACATACACCCGCGTCCAGTCTACCACGGTATCACCTTCCCAGCTCTCCTTTTGGCTTTCCTTCTGGTTCTTGTTCCTTTCCTTCAGTCCTTTCCCTGTCTGCAGTGACTCTCGGCTCTCTCCCTGTTCCTAGGAATTCTCCAGTTCCTGACTGGTTATCTGCAGCTTGCCTGGGTCACAAGTACAAACTGTCATAGTACAAATTGTGCTTGCCTCTGGCAGCACAGTGGTGTCACCCTCTCATGTTCATGGGTCCTAGGCTGCTGGGCTGGAGGCAGACACTGGAGCTACGTGGCCCCAAGGGTTATATATTGTGGCTTGTTGAGAGAGAAATAGAAGACTGCTCCATGAAATCAACAGACGATCTGATGAGGGAGAAGGAAGCCCATGCAGGCCACTTACAAACTAACCGAGCTCGGTGGTGCCTGTTTAGGGCAGGGATGGTGTGGTGGTCCCTTCCGAAACCTTCACAGCTGGCACAGGGCCTGGCACTCAGCAGAAAGTGTTTGTTGAACAACAAATGTTTGTCGAATGAATAAAATGTCAGGTTAACAAAGCGTACTACAAAATGTGTGTATTAGTACTGAAAAAAATAAAGGAGGGGAGTGAACAGAGTGGACCAGAGTAGTAAAGATTTCCTGCGGTGGGGGGAGGGGTGTATTTTTAGGAACTGAAGGGTAGAGAGGTGTCTAGAGGAATGATTCAAGCTCTTAGTTTCCCATTGATAATGCTATGTGTCTTCAGGCAAGTTGCTTAACTCTTCTGTGTCTTGGACTATATTGTTCCAGAATAGAACAATAGTGCCCACCAGCTAAGCACAGAGTAGTCTAAAAGGCATCATGAATGGGTAAATGGGGCCTGGTACTTGATAAATGGGAATTAGCAACATCATCTGGCACCCCATCTTCATATTCCAAGGAGTCCCCAACCTGGACATTGAGGATGACAAGGCCCCAATCTTAAATTCAAATGGACAATTAAGAAAAAGCAGGCTAGATGCAATGGCTCACAACTGTAATCCTAACACTCTGAGAAGCCAAGGCAGGCAGATGGCTTGAGGTCAAAATTTTGAGATCAGCCTAAGCGAGAGAGAGACCTGGACTCTACCAAAAATAGAAAAAAATAGCTGCCTATAGTCTCAGTTATTTTCGAGGCTGAGGTAGGAGGATTGCTGGAACCCAGAAGTTTGAGGGTGCTGTGAGCTGCCATGATGCCACTGTGCTCCAGCTGAGATAACAGAATGACAGAGCAGAAATCTGTATTGAAAAGAAAAAACAGACATATAAGGAAAAATAACAATATGAAATTAAGAATCGTCATTATCATATTCACATTACTAATATTTATTGAATGCTGACTACGTGTCAGGAGATGTTTTAATCATCATGCATGTAGTGTGTCTCTTAATCTTTACAACTCTCTTTCAGACCTGGTGTGATGGTTCACGCCTGTAATCCTAGCACTCTGGGAGGCCCGGGTGGGTAGATTGCCTCATGAGTTCAAGACCAGCCTGAGCAAGAGTGAGACCCATCTCTAAAAATAGCCAGGCATTGTGGTAGGCACCTATAGTCCCAGCTACTCAAGAGGCTGATGCTAGAAGATCTCTTGAACCCAAGAGTTTGAGGTTGCTGTGAGCTATGATACTATGGCACTCTACTTAGAGTGACAAAGTGAGACTCTGCCTCAAAATAAATAAAAAACAAACCAAAAAACCCTCTCTTTCACAGGGAAGAAATAGCTATACCTTTTCGCTTTATTGAGGAAATAACATGAATAAAATTTCTTGAAAAAGAAAAAAGAAAAACACAATTGTTCCTACTTCTATTCTTTTACAAAGTAACATTTCATTTTCCTAAATTATTTTTGAGCTCTTGTTCAAAGTCAACTTGTTTTTAGTTTTTTGGGTTTTTTCAAAGACAGAGTTTCCCTATTACCCATAGCTCACTGCAGCCTCAAACTCCTGGGCTTGAGCCATCCTCCTGCCCCAGCCTCCCAAGTAGCTAGGAATACAGATGTGTGCCACCAAGCCTACATTTTAAATTTCTTCTTTTTTAGAGATGGGGTCTTGCTATGCTGCCCAGGCTGGTCTTGAACTCCTAGCCTCCAGAAGGGCTGGAATTACAGACATAACCCACTGAGTCTGGCACCTCAACTTGTTTTTTAAAAGAACTTTATTCTTTGTATAAAAATTTGCATGCTAACCAAAAACAGCTCCCAGCAATAAAAAGTACAAACAAGACAGCAAAATAGGGCACTTATATTTAAGAACAGAATGTTGTTCTCATCATGTGACCCTAGTGACTTGAGCATCTATTATTCTCCTATGAGTCACTGAAGTAAAATGTTACTCCATGGAACTTGGATGTTTTTGCTAATTATTGAATAAAGCTAAACTTGAAGTTTATATTATCAAGTGCTAAACTATCTGATATATGAAAAATATTTATCAGTCCTCAGATTATGTGACTTTTTTCTAGGAAGAAATCAGGTTCTTTGTATAAGACATCTGGAAACATATTCCTCTTAACATTTTCTTTCTGTTTACCAGAGATTCGAAGCTTCCACTGCTAACCCAAAACCTGTAGACATCCACTGCCTGGATTATAAAACTTTCAGGGAAATAAGGTAATGTTTTTTGCCTTAACATATAGGAAACTGATATTATTGTATTCTGTAACTCTGAAAAAAATTCCTTATTTAGATTTTTATGAAGAGGGGGATCCTAAAGAGAATCTGTTGAGACAGGAGAAAAATTCATAATATTGAATAATTTCAAAGCTGAAGGGACCTTACTTCCATAGTCTCTAGTTCATTTCTAACATTTAGAGATGAAGAAATAGGCCAGGGAGAAAGAGTGGGGGTGCCAAAGTCACAACGAACTGAGACCAGGGCCCAAGTTTCCTGATGTGTAGTTATTTTGAGACATTTGGTCCTATTTGTGTCTTGAGGCAAAAAAAGAAAGAAAGAAAGAAAAAACACACAAAAAAAAATGTATGGTTAAGTAGAAGAAATAAAATCTAGCATTCAATAGTTCAGTAGGGTGACTATAGTTAGCAATAATTTATAGTATATGTCAAAATAGTTAGCATAATTTGAATGTCCCTAGCACAAAGAAAACATAAATATTTAAAGTGAGGCACAAGACTATGAGGAAAGAGCCAAGGAAGGGGAAGGGAGGGAGGGAGGTTAGGGTAGAGGGAGGGTTAAGGGTGGGGCCACACCTATGGTGCATCTTAGAATGGGTACAGGCGAAACTTACTAAAGGCAGAATACAAATGTCTACATACAGTAACTAAGAAAATGCCATGAAGGCTACGTTGAACAGTTTGATGAGAATATTTCAGATTGTATATGAAACCCGCACATTGTACCCCTTGATTGCAGTAATGTACACAGCTATGATTTAACAATAAAAATAAATAAATAAATAAAGTGAGGGACATCCCAATGACCCTGACTCCATCTTTACACATTATATGAACGTATCAAAATATCACATGCACCCTGAAAATGTGTATATTTATTATGTATCAATTTTTTAAAAAGGAAAAATAGGAACAAGTATTCAACACAAAAGCTCAAGACAGGCCATTTTGTTAACCAGAAAGTAAAGCTTTCTGAAAAGTTTCCAAACTTCTGGATAAACTTCAGCAGGTTTTAGACTAGGGGAAAATGTAAAGCTCCCACTAAGAACTTTCATAAAGTCCCCTCTTGCCATTTTAAATTCAAACTAAGCAGATTGCACAGGCATTTCCCATCTCCACCCTGAAAGGCCGCGGTTATCCCTGTGAGGAGAAAGGAGAGAATCTGGTCCTGATACTTTCCATTCACTTGTACTATTTCCCAGTGGGGACTTGGGGATCAAGAAGGTCCCTGAGTCAGGCTTTATGCCGGCATCGAGAAACGTTCCACACATGGGTGAGAATGATACATAAATGGTTGGAAGGATTTTGGATGTCACATGGCTCTGTGACCCTGTTGCAGTGGGTGTTGAAATTAACGTATGTTTCAAGTGAGCAGAGGGGCGGCCTCTAAAGCCCCACCATGGCTGTTCCCTTGGGCCTCAAGACCCACTCACTTGAAGGGGGTGTTCAGGTTGTACCTGCACACAGTCCTAAGTACCACTAATGCGTTCACAGGTGTGCTGCAAGACCCTCAAACACCAGAATCCAAGATGAGACTGTCCCCCAAAAGGAAGACTGCTACGGGGTGAACCAGAGTTCTGGGAGCAGCAAAGAAGGTTTTCCGCTGGGCTTGAAGCTTGCTGTGCTTGGCATTTTCATCATTGTGGTGTTTGTCTACATAACTGTAGAAAGGAAGCCACTGTTTGGTTAAGGTACTTTGGGAGCAAAGCAATGAGCATGTGATTGACCATTGCTCTGAGCGAGCCCTCCTGCTTTGGGAAGGAACCGAACAGCTACTCTGAAGGGGCAAGCCCAGCCTACAGCCAGTAGCCTTCCCTTGCACCACACTGCTCCTCGCACACATCTGTACCTGGGCTCAGCCAGGGAGAAAGAGTGAGGGGAACCAGGCACCTGTGTTAAGAGTGTAATGGTGAGGAAATCCCTTGAGTCATGTTGGCTATTATTAAAGGTGCTTCCACATTCAAGCACGCTTCTAACAAGAAAACTCTGCTTGGTGTTTTTTCTTTTTAACTATGGTGATAAACCAGTAAGTACATCACATCTTATTCACTCTTCAAACTGTATAGCCAGCTATGGGAAAGACCATGACAGCTAATTAACAAAAGAGGAACATTTCTGCTTTAGCAAACATACGGAAATGTCTGATGTCATGAAAATAATTTAGAGTAAGTCAGCCTTTTTCCTTTGAAATTTAGCAAGTTTCTAAAAAGTGAAGGCCTGGTGAGGGAGAGTGATGATCTGGGACCAGGCAGAGCTGCATGGGCACCTGGTCCCACTTTTTATTGGTCTGGTTACCTGGGGTGAGTTAGTTGTCCTCCCCAAGCTTTAGTTTCAACTTCGGAAAATAGGGATAGAATAGATATCTTAGAGCAGCGGTTCTCAACCTGTGAGTTGCAACCCACAGGAACTGTATTAAGGGCCAGGCATTAGGAAGGTTGAGAATCACTGTCTTAGAGCGATGAAGAATTGGAAGAAATACTACAAAACGCACATAAAGAAAGTATTTAGGGTGGCGCCTGTGGCTCAATGAGTAGGGTGACGGCCCCATATACCGAGGGTGGCAGGTTCAAACCCAGCCCTGGCCAAACTGCAGCAAAAAAATAGCCGGGCATTGTGGCAGGCGCCTGTAGTCCCAGCTGCTCAGGAGGCTGAGGCAGGAGAATCGCGGAAGCCCAAGAGCTGGAGGTTGCTGTGAGTCCCGTGATGTCATGGCACTCTACGGGCGGTACAGTGAGACTGTCTCTACAAAAAAAAAAAAAAAAAAGTATTTACGTGCTCCACTCTAGTAAGCAGTCAACAAATGCTTAAGCAACATTGTACTTTGGCACAATGTTTCTTTTGGTAGAAGCTAATTCTAGATATAAAAGGCACCAAGATACTTAAGCAGCAAGAAATTTACCGTAGCAGTTCTTTTTCTTTTTTCTTTTTTTGAGACAAGGTCTTGCTCCGTTCCCTGGATTAGAGTGAACTGGTGCCATCACAGCTCACGGCAACCTCAAACTCCTGGGCTCCAGCAATCCTCCTGCCTCAGCCTCTCAAGCAGCTGCGACTACACGTGCATGCCACCACACCCAACTAATTTTTCTATTTTTCGTAGAGATGGTGTCATGCCCTTGCTCTGTCAGGTCTTGAACTCCTGGCTTCAAGTGATCCTTCCACCTTGGCTTCCCAAAGTGCTTGGATTACAGGCATGAGCCAAGGTACTCAGCCAACTGTAACAGTTTTTATAGTAGCAAAAACATACAACATACCAGCAAGAGGGTAATGCTTTAATAAATGGAAGTATAGCCACTTGCTAGATGATTATTCAATAGTTAAAAATGTTAACACTAGGGCAGCGCCTGTGCCTCAAAGAAGTAGGGCACCTGCCCCATATGCCGGAGGTGGTGGGTTCAAACCCAGCCCTGGACAAAAAAATGCAAAAAAAAAAAAAAAAATGTTAACACTGAGTTGATCATAACATAGAAATGCTTATTTAGGCTCGGCACCTGTAGCTCAATTGGCTAAGGCGCCAGCCATATACACCAGTGCTGGTGGGTTAGAATCCAGCCTGGGCCTGCCAAATAACGACAACCACAACCAAAAAATAGCCGGGCGTGGTACTTGCTTCGGCAGCACATATACCAAAATTGGAACCATACAGAGAAGATTAGCATGGCCCCTGTGCAAGGATGGCATGCAAATTCATGAAGCGTTTCATATTAAAAAATACATATGCTGATAGTTTGAGATCTATGCTTATGTAATTTATTCCTTTTAATGCTATATAGTATTCAATTGAAAAAAAAAAATAGCCAGGCCTGTAGCCAGCACCTGAGGTCCCAGCTGCTTAGAAGGCTGAGGCAAGAGAATCGCTTAAGCCCAGGAGTTAGAGGTTGCTGTGAGCTGTGATGCTACGGCACTCTACCCAGGGCAACAAAAAAAAAAAAGAAAAAGAAATGCTTATTTAAAAATTATTTAAAATCAGCTTTATTGAGATATAATTGATAGGTCATACAATCCACCTAAAGTATAATTCAATGATTTTTCATATATTCAGAATTGTGCAACCATCATCATAATAAAATTTAGAATATTTTCATCTCCCCCAAAAGAAACCCCTGAGATGCTTGTTTTTTTAATGGCAAACAAAAAAGGTCACAAATTTGTTATATGTAGATATTATCATAACTGCACAACACTGGAAGAAAATATGTAAAAATGTTAAACAGTACTTTGGTTTCTGGAAATCAAACATTTTCTTTTAATTTCTGCTTTTTCATTTTTTTAAAAGATTTCTATAAGTGGTGTGAATCAATTTGCTAATGAGAAAAAATAAATTTTAATTTTAAAAAATCGTATACTGGCCAGGCTCGGTGGCTCACACCTGTAATCGGAGCACTCTGGGGAGGGCCAAGGCATGAAGATTGCTTGAACTCAGGAGTTCAAAAGCAGCCTGAGCAAGAGTGAGACCCTGTCTCTACCAAAAATAGAAAAATTAGTCAGATGTTGAGGTGGGCACCTGTAGTCCCAGTAACTCAGGAGGCTGAAGCAGGCAGATCATTTCAGCCCAGGAGTTTGAGGTTGCTGTGCTTTAGGCTGACTCTACGGCACTCTAGCCTGGGGCAACAGAGTGAGACTCTGTCTCAAAAAAAATAAAGAATAAATAAAATATGGCTCGGTGCCTGTTGTTCAGTGGTTAGGGCGCTGGCCACATGCACCAGGGCTGGTGGGTTCAAACCCAGCCAGGGCCTGCTAAACAATAATAACAACAATAACAAAAAAAAAAGATAAAAAACAGCCAGGTATGGCGAGCACCTGTAGTCCCAGCTACTGGGAGGCTGAGGCAAGAGAATCGCTTAAGCCCAAGAGTTTGAGGTTGCTGTGAGCTATGATGCCACGGTACTCTACCAAGGCCAACATAGTAAGACTCTGTCTCAAAAAAGTAATAAATAAATAAATAAAATGAAAAAATGTATACTGTATTAGTGTTTGACTATGAGGAACATAGAACTCCAGTAAGCCTGGATCAAATGAATAGGGATTTATTTTTATATCATAAAATGAAGTCTGGAGTTAAGACAGCAATATTGTTTAAAAATGATTAAATATAATATGATTCTGATTCATATAAACCAACAGAAAAAATTTGCAGAAAAAATTATTATAAAGAAAATTTGAGGTGGCACCGGTAGTTCAGTGAGTGGGGCGCTGGCCACATACGCCGAGGCTGGCGAGTTCAAGCCAGGGCCGGCTGAGACAGCAATGACAACTGCAATAAAAAAAAATGGCCGGACATTGTGGTGGGCACGTGTGATCCCAGTTACTTGGGAGACTGAGGCAAAAGAATCACCTGGGCCCAAGAGGGTGAGGTTGCTATGAGCTGTGACGCCATGTACTCCACCCGGGGCGACAGCTTGAGACCGTGTCTCAAAAAAAAGAAAGAAAGAAAGAAAATTTGAAACTGAATAGATTTTTATTGACATGAGCTAAGCAGGTATCCTGTCCCCATGAGCTAAAAGCATAATGATAGAGAGGAAAGCTCAGTATGTGCTCATGGGATGAGAAAGACTGATACTCTAGGCCAAGAGTAGGATGTAAAAGTATAAAATTTATTAGCCGGGCGTTGTGGCGGGCGCCTGTAGTCCCAGCTACTCGGGAGGCTGAGGCAAGAGAATCGCTTAAGCCCAGGAGGTTGCTGTGAGCTGTGTGAGGCCACGGCACTCTACTGAAGGCCGTAAAGTGAGACTCTGTCTCTACAAAAAAAAAAAAAAATCATAAAAAAAAAAAAAATTATTGTGTACTTCTAGAAGTAGAGAGGGAGTGAGAGAGTGAAAGAGGGTAGGAGCGGGGGGAAAGAGTGGAGGGATGGCATGACATCCCAAAGAAAGTAGAAATGCCCAAGCAGGGGTCAAGAAACTCACCGCTGGCCAGCGGGTGCAGTGGCTCACACCTGTAATCCTAGCACTCTGGGCGGCCAAGGCACACGGATTGCCTGAGCTCAGGAATTGGAGACCAGCCTGAGCAAAAGTGAAACTCCATCTCTAAAAACAGTCAGTTGTTGTAGCAGGTGCCTATAGTCCCAGCTACTTGGGAAGCTGAGGCAAGAGGATCACTTGAGCCCAAGAGTTTGAGGTTGCTGTGAGCTATGACCCCAGAGCACTTTACTGAGGACAACAAAATGAGACTGTCTAAAAAAAAAAAGCTCGCAGCTTTTAAGGGGATTGCAAATTGGTGGGGTACTGTTGAGAAACTGTTGTGCCCACTCCTTTCTTTCTTCTTAGTGGCAGATAGATAATAAAAACAAGCTGGGCTCAGTGGGTAGGGTCCTGGCCCCATATACCGAGGGTGGCAGGTTCAAACCCGGCCCCAGCCAGCTAAAACAGCAATGAGAATTGCAACAAAAAGTAGACGGGCGTTGTGGTGGGCGCCTGTAGTCCTAGCTATGGGGAGGCTGAGGCAAGAGAATCACTTAAGCCCAAGAGTTTGAGGTTGCTGTGAGCTGTGATGTCGCAGCACTCTACTGAGGGCAACGAAGTAAGACTCTGTCTCAAAAAAAAAGAAAGAAAGAAAAAAGAAAAACAATCTGGGTGGGATTTCAAAGTCCAAGAACTGGCTCCTCTGCCTTTCTATGGAGACAAAATTATCAGGATTATCTATCACAGAAGAAGGGCAGAGTCTGCCCTGGAGATATGGCTGAAGCCTGAAGCTCATACTCTGCTGTTTATCAGGAACTCTGTAGAAAACAAATTCTCAAAAACAATTTCGAAAGAGAAAGATTTACATCTCCTTCTATCTGTTCAGCCATTTTCAGAAGTTGTGTAAAACAGAATTCCCATGGCCTAGGGTGGCTGTTAGCAAGAGAATTGATAGGATTGATCTTTAACTGTTACTAGAAAGCAAACTGGAGGATTAGTTCTGTAATTTTTGCAAGGCTGCCCCTTTCACTTAAGAGGCAGGCTGAGAAAATCACAGAGGCACTGGCCCGATTCCTTTGAGCTGCTAAAATGAGTTCTGCAGTCCAGACCATCACATCAGTATTGAAGGCAGGAGTTATGGACTCCCCAGCAGCAAAGGAGGCTGAGAAAGTGAACTTTTGGGCTTTAGTGGTCTCTATATTAGACAAAGAAGAAGATTGGATATAGGAATAAGAGGAGCCAACCCCCAGTGATGGAACTCTCCTAGAAAGCCTCCTCCTCAACTTTGCCAATTAGTTCTTATATATCAAAATCCTGAAGTCGGGTGGCGCCTGTGGCTCAAGGAGTAGGGCGCCGGTCCCATATGCCGGAGGTGGTGGGTTCAGGCCCAGCCCTGGCCAAAGAAAAAAAAAAAAAAAAAAAAAATCCTGAAGTCAGTTTAGAGACTGCCTGGGAGGACTGATTTTGTGTCTTACTAAAGGTATGGGTCTCTGACCAGAAGCAACAGCACCTCAGGACCCACCCCAACTACTGAACTGGAATCTGCACTTTACCAGACGACTCTTAACACGTATTAAAGTCTGAGAAGCAGCACTATGGTCTATCCCTATCAGATGATGGTCTATCCCTGTCAGATGCTGTGATGCTTGATATATGAAGTCTATGTTTGGTCTCTACCCTTGGTTCCTGATGTTACTGGACAAAGAAGACCCGGCAGCCTGTCTCTGTCCAGCCAATATGCAGAGATGGGGATTAGGTCCACCAAACTTTATTGTCAGAAGGCCAGCAATTCTTTTTTTTTTTTTTAAATATTGATTTATTTATTTTGTTGTTTTTTTTTTCTTCTTTGCAGTTTGGCCAGGAAGGGGCTCGAACTCTCCACCCCTGGCATATAGGGCCAGCACCCTAGTCACTGAGCCACAGGTGGCACCCTGAAGGCCAGCAATTCTGGAGAGAATAGCCTCTTAAATCTATTATGCCTCAGTTACAATTTTAATAGGAATACAAGGAAATAATCCTAGAAAATTTTAACTTTATCTGATAGGAGGTAACATCAAAGTCGTCTTCATTTTAAAAATGTAAAATGGGGCGGCGTCTGTGGCTCAGTGAGTAGGGCGCCGGCCCCATATGCCGAGGGTGGCGGGTTCAAACCCAACCCTGGCCAAACTGCAACAACAACAAAAAAAATAGCCGGGCGTTGTGGCGGGCGCCTGTAGTCCCAGCTGCTCGGGAGGCTGAAGCAAGAGAATTGCGTAAGCCCAAGAGTTAGAGGTTGCTGTGAGCCGTGTGACGCCACGGCACTCTACCCGAGGGCGGTACAGTGAGACTCTGTCTCTACAAAAAAAAAAAAAAAAAAATGTAAAATGAACACTTTAACAACACTTTGTTAAATTTTCACTTTAACAAAGGATTTAAGAGAATCATCAAAGAAAAGAGTTAACCTTTATTAATATCACAACACCTGTTGTCTATGTGTGACTAGCTCCTTAGAGTCTCCTGAGATAAACGCCCTCACAATCATGCAGAAATCTTAACTAGATAATCGTGGGGAGGGGTGTGGTGGGGAGAATGGGAACTCAGCAGACTAGGCTTACTGTACTGCTTCAGCTTAGCTTCTCAGACTCCCTTCCTCAAGCCATTTTTCTGGCTTCACTGGTTGCTTCTAAAACCTTTGGAATCTCCAGAGTAATAAGAGTGTCTTCTGTATGGTAATATGTGAGATGACTGGTGGCCTCTAGATAGCTTCAGTTTGGGTCTGGTCACCAGAAAGATGCAACAGGGTTAGAGAGTTGGAACATTCAACTCCCAACCTCTAGGGACAGGAGAGAGCTGAAGGTTGAGTTGCTCGCCAAAGGCAGATGATTTAATTAATCCTGCTTATGCAATGAAGCCTTGGTAAAAACCCAAAAGGACAAGGTTACCGAGCTGAACAGGTGGAGGTGCCTGAGGGGTAGTGGACCCAGAGAGGGCGTGGAGCCCTGGGCTCCTTCCCACAGGCCTTGCCCCAGGCATCTCTTCACTGGGCTACTCATCTGCATATCTAAGTCCTTTATTAATAAACCAGGAAATATAAGTGTGGGTTCAAACCTGGTCCTGGCCCAAAACTGCAAAAAACCCCAACAACAACAAAAAATACACCAAAATACGGCAAGTGCTTGCTTAGAGTTTTCTAAGCAGACTGTCTTACTCTTCTCTGTCACCCCGTCCTACTGTAACAACTCTTGCCCTGTCTCCTTGGTTTTGTGAGCTGCTCTAGTAAATTAATCTAACCCAAGGAGGGGGCCCTGGGAACCCTGATTTATAGCTGGCAGTCAGAAGCACAGGTGTCACAATAAGGGGCTTGTGAATAACATCAGAAGTGGAGAGAGAGTCTTGTGAGACTGAGCCTTCATCCTGTGATCTCTGATGCTATCTCCAGGTAGATCATGTCAGAATTAAATTGAAATTGTAGAACAACCAATTAGGGTCTACTAGAGAATTTGGTGTCAGAATTGCTTGGTGTGGAGGGAAAATCCCCACATACCTGGTGTCAGAAGTGTTGTGATATGTAAAAGAACAGCACCCTGTTTTTTCCTGTCTCAAATACATGTTTGTTGGCTTGGCGCCTGTAGCTCAGCAGCTAGGACGCCAGCCGCATATACCGAAGCTGGAAGATTCAAACCCAGCACAGGCCTGCCAATGATGACAACTGCAACCAAAAAATAGCTGGGCGTATGGCAGGCGCTTGGGAGGCTGAGGCAAGAGAATCGTTTAAGCCCAAGAGTTTGAGGTTGCTGTGAGCTATGACATCACGCACCCTACTGAGGGTGACAAAGTGAGACTCTGTCTCAAAAAAAAAAAGCGGTTGTGCAGGAAGAGTTCTAAGCTTCAGGCCAGAGGACCTAGGGACATAAGTCCACTAGGAGGCTATGAGCTGTGGGGACTAGTTCCCCCTTGGGGAAAAATTTTGATTTTTTTCCTTTGGAGACAGTCTCACTTTATCACTCTCTGTAGAGTGCCATAGGGTCATACCTCACAGCAACCTCAGACTCTTGGGCTCAACCGATATTCTTGCCTCAGCCTCCAAGTAGCTGGGATTACAGGTGCCCACCACAACGTCCAGCTATTTTTAGAGCCGAGGCTCGCTCTGGCTCAGGCTGGTCCCGAACCTTCGAGCTCAGGCAATCCACCCACCTCAGCCTCCCAGGGTGCTAGGATTATAGGCGTGAGCCGCCTCGCCCGGTCTCCCTTGGGGAAAAACTTTAAGGAAGAGACTCAAGGCCTAGAAGTTTGGTCCTTGGCAATATGTCACTATTCATTCATTCAACAATGAATGAATGTGCCTCTTATGTACTTGAAATAAAATGACAAATGAAATCAATGTAAGATATGGTCCCTGTTCTCAAGAATACATGGTCTGATAATGGGGATGGGGACGTCAACAGACATTATGGTGTTACATGACATCCTTTTAATGGTGGTGCCCGGGGAGCACTGAAAAGGGCAACCATTAAAGTATGAGCTACTACATGTAGATTTTTCAGGAAAATTTCTCCACACAAAGATTAATATAGAAAAAAGAAATTTATTTACTTTCCCGTGAAGGGGGCACTAGCACAGAGGTAGAAAAAGAAAGAATGTTTTGGCCTCGAAAATCAGCTAGGGCTTTTTTGTTTTTTTAGACAGTCTCACCGTGTGGCCCAGGCTAAAGTGCTCTGGCGTCAGCCCAGCTCACAGCCATCAGAAACTCCTGGGCTCGAGGGATCTTCTTTTTTCAGCTTCCCAAGTAGCTGGGACTACAGGCACTTGCCACAACGCTCAGCTAATTTTTCCATTTTTAGTAGAAGCAGGGTCTCACTCTTGCTCAGGCTGGTCTCAAATTCCTGAATTCAAGGGATCCTCCTGCCTCGGCCTCCCAGAGTGCTAGGATTATGGTGCCCAGCCTACTGAGGCCTTTTACGGTGGTTGTAAAATGGCAAGGTACAGTCAGAAACTGCTGCATCCACTCCTTTCTCTCTTCTCAGCAGCAGGTAGATAACAAAAACTGAAGATGTCAAAGTCCAAGAGCTGGCTCCCCTACCTCTCTTTGGAAACAGGATTATCACAGGAGATGTAACTTTGCCCTCCAGATATGGCTGACGTCTGTGGTTCCTCCTCCAGATGTTTCTTGGGACTTCCATAAAAGCAGATTCTCAGAAACAATTATGAAAGAGAAAGCTTTACATCTCTTTTCTGTCTGGTCAACTCTTTTCAGAAGTTGTGCAAAACAGAACTCTGTGGGGTGCCTGTTAGTGGGAGAACTCATAGGATTGATCTTTAACTGTTACTAGGAAATTGCAGGATTAAGACTACATATTTTCGCAATTTTTGCAAGGACACCCCCTTCCCTTTTAGCAACCTTCTCAGATGTTAGGAATGGACATGGGTAACTTCATAGAGAGAATGATAACACAGCTGAAGCCACAGGATGAGTAGGATTTAGTCCGAAGAAGGAAAAAGTTATTTACAAAGATTAGCATGTGAGGAAGCACATGGTAACTAAAGAGAACCTTGAGAGAGGCATGGCTGGAAAAGAAGGCAGATTCAGATCACAGAGGGTCTTGGGGACCATTAGAAAGAAATAAGAAGGAGGGCGGCGCCTGTGGCTCAAAGGAGTAGGGCGCTGGCCCCATATGCCAGAGGTGGCGGGTTCAAGCCCAGCCCTGGCCAAAAACTGCAAAATAAAATAAAATAAGACAAGGAACTCTTCTCAGAACTAATAGTATCTGCATCCCAGATTGCCCTTGTATCACTTTCTACAGCCTCCTGCCTGAGAGCGAGAGAGGAAGGCTTCTAAGGAGGGGCCAAGCCAAGGCGCTCTGGGGTACAGGTCCCCTGGCAGCACACTGGAGCACCAGGAGCGGGAAGCCCGGCCTTTGTGGGAGGTGGCACACTTGGACGCAGTGTCGAGGGGATGCCTTTAACACGGACAGCAAATGTAGCAACGCCACCAGAGCAGGAGCAGCGAAAAGGAAATGGGTGACTGAGAGAGCTTCATGGGAGAGCTGGGAGAGTTGTTACAGTGCAAGCAGGACGGGGTGACAGAGAAGAGTAAGACAGTCTGCTTAGAAAACTCTAAACAAGCACTTGCTGTATTTTGTTTTTTTGTTGTTGTTGTTGGGGTTTTTGCAGTTTTTGGCCAGGGCCGGGTTTGAACCCACACCTCCTGCATATGGGGCCGGTGCCCTACTCTTTGAACCACAGGACCCTACTCCTTGAGCCACAGGCACTGCCCCCTATTCTGTATTTTTCATATGACCCAAGTATTTCCTGATCCTCTTTTTAAGGCTTACCTTTCCCTGGTAACCTTGGGAGAGTGTGTACAAGGAGTGGGGCCAAGGGACATCCCAGGATCACTGCCATCAAAGCGACCTCAGGCAGAGGGCTGATGCAGGAAAGGCCAATTCTATTCCTGCATTGTCCCTAAAACTCTCCACAATAAAAAACACAAGCCTTGTGTGTCACAGGCTTTTCTGACATTTTAGAGAGAGAAGAGGAAATTAAAATGTAGGGAGAAAAGAACATTAACACTGCATGCTAAATGAATCATTTCCAGAATCCTAGGAAAAAGAAAATGCTAACCCTGTCAAAGGGGCTCCCTGCACAGATGCAGGGAAGCTGCTGGCCTGGCTTCTGTGTTTCAGGTTTTGTCCTTCCTTTTTTTTTTTAGAGACAGAGTTTCACTTTGCTGCCCTTGGTAAAATGCCATGGCATCACAGCTCACTGCAACCTCCAGCTCTTGGGCTTAGACCATTCTCTGGCCTCAGCCTCCCAAGTAGCTGGGACTACAGGTGCCCACCACAACGCCCGGCTATTTTCTCTTGCAGTTTGGCCAGGGCTGGGTTTGAACCCACCACCCTCGGTATATGGGACCTGTGCCCTGCTCACTGAGCCACAGGCACTGCCTGGTTTTGTCCTTCTTTCCCAAGCCCCACCTTTAGTCCTTCTGAGTGACTCTCTGCCCAGAGACTCCTCTGCAGGACACACAATGATTCAGGCACAGTACTGGTCTCAGACACAATGCTGCCTGTATCTGTTAAGGAGTAGAAACATCCCCCCTCCCCAAAACAATGTGACGTGCCAAGAGTTCTCTTGCTCCCCATGTAGATAGTAGATTTGTTTGTTTTAAATTGGGCTTTTTTTTTTTCTGTTTCTGCTGCTTCTAAAGCATACTTGGGGACCTGGTACATAAGAAACTGGGCTTATTTCAGTGCCTTCCCCAACAACAGAGCCATCAACCCACCCCGTCCTACAAGGACCCAGCAGAAGGCCATGACATTGAGATTTTCTCAACCTTGGGCCAAATCGAATTCCAAAGCAGGACTCTCTCCCCCACCAGTCTCAGTAATAAGAAGAGAATCAATAAAAAGATTTATTCTCTTCCTGTCAGGAGCAAACTCCCAGCTAGCGAGGTGTTTTATTTTTCCAATTTCAATGACTTATCTGCCTCCCCTACAAATCTTGAAGCTCCTTGGGTCAAGGACAGTGTCTTAATCATCTCTGGATCTCCTCTCAAAGTGGAGTCTGTGCTTCCTCCAGAACAAGCCCGTTTCCATTTTGAGCAGTTTTCAAACCACAAAACCAGTATTCCAGATTTTGCCTCCCTTTAGATAAGTCCCTAAAATGAGCAAACTGCTGTTGAAAGGCTATCTCGATCAACCTTATTATATAATGATTACCCTTCTAAAAGGCTGTCAGTCCCCAGGTATCCGAAACACTGAGCCCTGCAAATGCCACTATGTACTTCAGGGTCAGACCCACCTCCTAGCAGGGGTGCTCTCCACCAACTGCCAAACTGTGCAGTGGAGTGGAGTGCCAGCTGCAGAGACAGGATTCAGCTCACTGCATGTCACATGGGCATCACCGGCTGTCACTGGATGTCATTGGCTTGTGTCCTACACATGAGGCGGCGAGGCCTATTCTCTCACATGCATGCTGCTTAAATCTCTACCCAGCCAATATTCAGGCTGGCAGATGGAAGAATTCTTAAAGGCTCTATTTCTGTTCTTTGGCATTCAAAGAAATACTGTGCTACCTCCTCTTAAAAATAATGACTTAAGTACCAAGTTATTTTCACTGCTGCAGTCATAAATAAAGAAGTGCTAGACTACCTTATTCATATCTATAGTAGCTGATAGCCTTACGTGCAAGAAAAAGGATTATTGGTGTGTGGGAAGTTTTCTTCTTGTTTGTTTTTTCTGCTTTTCTTTCCTGTCCCCACTCCCCGCCAACCCTCAGTCAAGAAAAGTCCTGTTGATTAGAGTCATGAGAAGAGGCTGATCTTTGAAATAGTATAAAACTAAACACTGCTCTCTCCTGAAGCAAGAATTTATCTCAAGACTAAAATGATAAAGTGCCTAACCAACTTGGCCTTGGGTTCTGAGAAAGATACCCCACAGAAACTTGGACAGAAGAAAACGAAAAGGAAACCGATTGTCTTGTGTTAAGCAATGCCGACTTTTAACAAGCTTGCTCCAGAAGAAAACACCTGGGAAGAGGGTCATCCAGGGCTTCCTGGCCGCCTGGGGACACAGCCCAGTCAAGTTTCCTTCCTGCTCATTTTGGCAAAACAGGTGAGTGAAGAGCAGAAAAAAAATATGCGTTGGTGTTGCAGCGGCACGCTCATCAGCAGGCTTACAGGATCTGCAGTAAGGGACAGCCCTGGCTGAGAAACCACGGCTCCTGTAATGGCCTCGTGTGTGGGCGTCACCTAAACACAATCCCGCCTAATGAGTCAATGAGCCAGAAGTGGGCTATTCTAGGTACCGAGGACAAAGATAGCTCTCCTTATTTCCTGCCAAGGGAAGAATGGTGTGACAACTACAGTTCCTAGAGAGCTGCTGTTAAAAGTCCTCTTTGTGGAGTTCAAGGATTAGCTAAAAATTTATGGAGGGGACAGGACCAGGACAAGTTTGTCTTTTGGGGAAGGGGGAACTTGCAATGGATTGTTTTGTTGTGTTTTTCCTGTTTTATTTCTCCCCTTAGAAGGAGAATGGGTTATTAATATCTATTACTGTTCTGATGGGAGGGCAGCCCCTTTTCCTTTCTCAAGATGAATGTTGGGCACCCCCTCCTATGGGCACCCAGGGAGATGGGCAAGTTTGCAATGTGTGGGAACAAGGTGGCTTTGCTGCGATGAAGACACGTTGTTCCTACTTATACTACCAGAGAGGTGAAACCTGGTCTGGATGGGCATTGTGTTTAAGAGGTGGGGGAGGGGGTATCTTGAGCGGAGACTCCAGGATCCAGGTTCTAATCCTGGCTCTGCTCCTAGTACATGAGGGAACGTAGGGCTCTCAGCTGTCTCATGTGTAAAACGAGCTCTAGAATTCTCTGAGCCAGAAACTATGCAATAATGAACCTTGAAGACACGCTAAGTAAAATAAGCCTGTCACAAAAGAACAAATACTGTACAATTCCACTTACATGACTACTCAGAGCAGTCAGATTCACAGACACCGAAAGTAGGAAGGTGGTGGCCAGGGGCTGGGGTGGGGGGCCGTGGGGCATGGAGAGTTATTGCTCAGTGGGTGCAGAGCTTCAATCCAGGCAGATGAGAGAAGTTCTGGAGATGGCTGGTGGTGATTATAGCAGGGTGAGTATGCTTAGTGCCACCGAAATGTACACTTAAAAATAGCTAAAATGGTACATTTAAAGTGTATATTTACTTCTAATTTTAAATTGCACATTATTTTAAATTGCACACAAATTGTATGGTCACCCTGTGTGTGTGTATTTTTTTTTTAACTAAGCAATTATCCACAACATTCATTCAGGGAATCAGGAGTCTCACAATCAAGCACACAAGGGGCCTGGCAATTTCTGTAAATAAATGAGTGAGCCCAGTGACTTGCATAGTGTACAGAGGAGGCGGTAGCTCCCAGACAGCCAAGATTTGCCATGTGGGAATGTGGGTAGATTTTTCAAGAGGAAGTGAAAATTCTTGATATTTATGTGAAATCTCTCAATTCATTAAACTGGCAACTAATCCAAAATTTTTAAAAAGAAACAAACTGTGGGCAAACAAAATACATCTGCAGTTTCGGGTCTGTTTTCTACCTCTGTGTAGATCACCAATCTGTGTCATCAAGTTTTCTTTTCCTCTTCCTTTGCTGGCCTCCCAGCCCACACATTGTCCTTTATAACAGGCTGTGGCCAAGACAAACTGTACCTGGATAAGTCTCTTGACTCTCTACACCGTGTGCCCATGAGAACCCAGCCAGAACGTGCCAAAATAGGCAGAGCATACGCACCTGTAACCAGGTAGGTACAATGGCATCGACCCTGTGGTTGTTTAAGTAGAGCCCATCAGAGCTCTGGGACACTTATGTGTGTTTTCTAGCCCCAAATTCACCTTTACCTCAAGCATTCCACTCATTCTTATCATTATTTTCTTAGTTTTCTTAACGGAGACCTACCTAGTGAAATAGTCTTTAACTCTCCCATCTCTCTCTGTGCCTCTGATCTCTCCATTTCTATTTTAAAACCAGTCAGCTTCCTCACTGCATCTAATACCCATTCTCATCACCACATTCAGAAGTCAGACAGTTTCCTGCATCTCTCTTGAATTTTGACAAGTGTGGAAAATATATCCCAATGCATACAGGGATTTTACCGTATTGGAACAGTCGCAGCCAGGCAGATTCTAGAGGTCACCTGTACTGAATTTCACTTATCAGCCTGATATTGCAACTTGGCAGAAGAACATAGGCAGCATTCTGCATTCGCTAGCAGCTTTATTTAAAGGTGGAGTGATGCTTGCAAAAGTAGGCCATTTGGAGAGGTGTAGGGAACACATCGCTAATCATCTGCTAGTTTGCTGCCTGCTTATACCAACTCTGGTAGCAAAAAGGAGAAATTTGGGCATTTCCTTACACTAGGCTTTCTACAGTTAATTCTCAGTGACAGCACAGATGTCTCCTCCTTCTAAGAAGCCATCAAAAGGTTCTTTTTGATGTGCTGTGCTCTCCCAGAGTGGGGAAGCAGAAGCATTGCCTAGATGAACAGATCTGCCTTCTCAGCAAACACTGCTGGTAACGGGAAGGTGATAGACTGTACTCAGTCTTTCTGCTTGAACACTCCTGTGGTCCAGCGTGGCCTTATGCCTAGGGATGCCTCATTTGACTGGCACTTTTTCCCAGATCACAACAGCTGGCCTCTTGAAGAGCTCTGGCGATTCTTTTCCTGTGTATCATACTGCTGACATATGTGGAGGGCCTGCTATGTGCTAGGCACTGTGCTAGAAGCTGGGATATATAATGACAAGTCAGACAACGTCCCCTCCCTCAAGAAGCTCATGAAATAGTCGGGGAAGCAGAGACATAAACAGATGATTGTAACTTGTCAAGAGTGTTTGGATGGATGCCCTTTTGGTTCTTTGGTGCTCTGCCCACATCTCCTTCCCTGAGCCAGTACACCCACCCTCTGCTGTGTAAATTGGCTGCTAAAGGCTCATGGGTGCCTCTTTTCTCCTAAGAGCTACCCTCAGTTGATGGGGGCTGCCTCTTCTGGTCCGTTATACCCACCCCTGAGCAGCCTACAGCCAAAGATGGACTGATATGAAAAAAAAAAGACCAGTCCCTCGGCATCAAGGTCGGGAGAGGACAACCTTGCAATGTAGTTTATGCTGTAGAGGACTCCACCCACTGTGAATAAGGCCAGGACCAGACTGCATCTGGGACCACAGATCTTTTTGGCCTCTTCATATACTGCCTCAGACCCTTACAGGTCTTTCTGAAGAGAACTACCATAATCACAGGACCAGCTCAAACCAATTGCCATTGCTGAAGCTCTTATAGGAGACACATAGCCAGAATCGTCCAGGTGTACACAATGAAAAGGCCGGAACCTCCTGTTACCACCACCAGCCTGGGAGACTGGCTACACTGGCATTACCTGGAACTAGTAGAAATACCATAAAAGCTTGACCCACCCCTAGATCAGGAAGATTTGAGAGTTGCCTGCTGTCTCTCTGCCAGTCGACTCACAATAAAGTCTTTTCTTCTCTCAAAAGTCAGTGCCATGGTATTAGCTACTGTGCACATCTTAAAGGGAGCTCCTTGGTCAGTAACACTACTGCAACATATTATAATATGCCCGAATCCCTGTTGGAGGCTCTGCTTCTAGGAAAATCCAAACTATGGCAGTGTTATAGGGGAAATATCTGACAGAAATCTTCCTGGAATGTTATACTCTTCTTTGCCTTTTAAAGCGAAAGATCTCATATAATTTTGCATATTTTTTAATGACTTCCCCTCTAGTTGCCTCCTTGGTTAAATCAGGACATTGAATTAGATGATCTCCCTGCCACCTCTTACACGTCTTTGTCTTTATAACCATGAACATCATTTTGTGGATGGAGCAGAAAGTGAGACAGACCTGGGTTCAAATTCTGACCCCACATCAAATGGCTGAGCGTCCTTGCCAACTGCATGGGCTTGCTGAGCTGCTGTTCTTCACCCGCTGAGTGAGGAAGAGATATCTATCGCATAGGGCTGTTGTGAGGATTAAATTAAATAATCTATACTGAGGCAATAGCACAGCGTCTGGTGATCAATCACACTGTTATCACAAATGTTATTTTTATTAACATGGGGATAGGCCAAAAAATAAACAAAATAAAATCCATATAAAAAAAACAAAACATGGGGATATGTTCAAGGGGCTATCGAGGCCTGTTAAACATTACCCTTACACTAAATGGCCCCAAACTGCTGTGCTTACTGAGTTGGTGATTCGTCTGTTTCTTTTCTTTCAAGCTGTCTGCTTTCTCAAACAGTTTTTCCCTGCAGGTGAATTTTCTGGCCCTAATCTCCTACAGGCTGGGGAAATCCTCTAACCAGTCTTATTAGAATCAATTAGGTTTTTTTATTGTTATTAAGTCTCTTGGCCTAGTCTGACTTGTCACATGGTTAGTTGTAGGTGTGTAGTTGATCATGAACTCTGAGAGCATGAGGTCGTTGTCTTAATCATTGATCAATCTTTAATGCACAGCCCAGTGCCAGCAAATAACAGGGATCTAATAAGTGCTTTGGGGAGATACATTTTGAATGCAATTTTATTTATTTTTTTTGTTGTTGTTGCAGTTTGCCCTGGGCCGGGTTTGAACCCGCCACCCTCAGTATATGGGGCCGGCGCCCTACCTACTGAGCCACAGGCGCCACCCTGAATGCAATTTTATTAAGGATTAAAAATGAAGTATTAATAAAGAGACTCCAAATGAGGGTCTAAATGCTTCATTAGTCGAAGTCCATGAGTTTTATTTCTGGATAGTTGAGGCTTCGTAGTAAGTAGAGTTGAGATAAAAATAGGTATTCATACATACGTGAATACTGAAAGGCGAAAAGCGAGGATTTTACCTTTTGATTCGTGTTATTATGAGGACTAACACTCTGAATATTAAAATGTTGCTTTTCTTTTCCATTTTCCCCACGACAGACAGCGTGTCTTAATATTATGGTTTTTGCTAGTAATAAAGAGCCCTAAGGGAAAAAGGCACGTGGGTGTTTGTCTCCTGCAGCTTCTAATCTCACTCCTGTCATTCTGCTTTGATGTCTTTCTTGTCCATTTCCTGAAATGACACAGATTCTCTCAGCCTGCTTTGGAGTTTAGTTGTCCCTTACTCACCAAGGGCCAGACAGGAGCCAGCAGAGAGAGCACTAGGATGCTTCGTCAGCTGTCTTTACTGTTCAAGCCACCAGGCAGGGGTGGGAAGAGACCTCCCTCTGAGATCAAATTCTAGAAACTGCTGCAGTGGTACATTATGTTCACACCACAATGAAACTGGTTAAACAACTGCCTGACCCCAGGATTGCTGGCTTAGAGCCCCAGTTTGGGCTTCTTATCTAACTAGCCTACAATACAAGAGTAAGCGAGGCTGCCTTAGGCCTAGTAAGGGAATATTTTCCTATTTTATCTTAAAGGCCCAGCATCTTGTGAGCAAATCTGGTCTGGCCAAGGCTAAGTGGAAGCCGGGCATCTCCTCTCAAGCCTTCATGATGAAGATCTGGACTAAAGGGTCAGCATCATTACCACACAGATTCCCCAATCTTGTGTCTCTCAGCCTGGCTGTCATTTACATCATCTGGGGACCTTTCAAGTGCTTTCCAATGCCCAGACTGCACTCTTTAAGCTAAGCAATGGAAGAGAATATGATTTTAAGATTATTCTTCACTGGCAAATCAAGCCAAGAATTACTACGGCCTGGTAGAGTAGTAAAAAGAGAATCTTCTATGTGGGAGGGAGCTCAGGCTCTGGTGTTGTGATGTACTCCCCCAGGACACCATCCCCTGTTGCCCTGATCTTGAAAAATTAACTCTGGGCTTCCCTTTTCTCATCTATAAAATGGGGGTTAAAATATCTCCCTTGAATAAGTTTTGTGTGGTAGACACTATGTGGAAAACACCTTATATTTAGTAGATAGTCAAATAATGATATGCAGTTATTGACAGTTATTATTAATGCAGATGATGCTTCCTTACCCAGATTTAGACCCTTTCGATTGATTTTCTTCCCTTTTTTTATTTTTTTTTTTTGAGACAGAGTGTTGTTCTATGGCCTAGGCTAGCGTGCACTGGTGTCATCATAGCTCACAACAACATCAAACTCCGGATCTCAAGCGATTCTCCTGCTTCAGCTTCCCAAGTAGCTGGGACTATAGGTTTGCACCATCATGCCTGGCTAATTTTGCACCATCATGCCTGTCAAAACAGAATCCCACTCATTCTCAGGCTGGTCTTGAACTACCAACTTCACCTTGGCCTCTCCCAAAGCCATAATTACAGGCATGAGCCACCAGCCTCTTCTCTATTCTTGTTAAGCCTTACCCCATTTAGCTTGGACAAGAAGATTAAGAAAAGAAATTTAAACTGAAAGTTACCACTTGATCATTTCGTTGCTATATATATATATATATTTTTTACATTATTGTCCAATTGAACTAGTGAGCAAGTCTTTTCATATGTTTATGTTGCTTTCACAGTATAACTTGCACCTGTAAATACAAGTATTTAATTTTCACAGTTCACATTTAAGGTAGAAAATAAACATGGGAAAGCTATGAAAACTGTGGCAGAATTTTTACTTGCTGCTCTGGTCCTAGTTATACTTGTAATCAATCACATACTTACCTAAGATATTTTCATGGAATTCATTCAAAGGATATGAATTAATACTCCCCCTACTAAGGTGAGCTATGAAACCTTTAACTAAAATTCATTTAACTCTGGATGTCTTCTGGTTTGAGTTTTTATTTAATAAATCTGAAGATTATGTTTCAACAATTGAGAGGTATATTTCCTGATTTTGAAATGCTATGTATGATTACACAGTTGTAACTTTCACAAATGCATACACAGTCCCGTGAAATTTTCAGAGAATACCCTCGTCTAACTTAATGTGCTAGAATTAAAGATGGTCTGTGATCACACATAAAAGTTGCTACTCATCTAACCTTAGAAGTTATAACTAAGTTTAATTAAGTAACATTAATTAAAAACTTATATGCTTGGAATTGTACTAAGTACTTTATATAAATTTTTTCTATTTAATCTTCTCAGCAACCCTGTGAAATAAGTACTATAGGGATCCCGATTTACAGATGAAGAAACTAAAACCCAGAAAGTTGATTTATTCAAGGTCAAGTTGAAACCTAGGGTATGAACTAGGATATCTACCGATACTAAAGTCTTTGCTCTTTTCTAAAAAACAGCTTTATTGAGATATAATTCACATATCTTACAATTCAACCATTTAAAGTGTACAATGCAATGGCTTTTGCCAAACAGATCTGTGCAACCCCCACCACAACTTCAGAACATTTTCATCACTCCAAAAAGAAACTCTGCCAACTGATGGATGGATAAATAAAATATGGTATATTCCTACAATAAAATATTATTAAGCGATAAAAAGAAATGAGGTGCTGATACCTGCTACAACATATCTATTTTTTCTTTTGTTGCTTGTGCTTTTGGTGTTTTCACTTTCATTTAAGAAACCACTGCCTAATCCAAGGTCACAAAGATGTATGCCTATGTTTTCTTATAAGAGTTCTATAGTTCTAGCCGTTACATTTAGGTCTTCAAGCTTTTTCTCTCAATCACTATGCTGTACTGTTTTGTGTGTAAATAGATAAAAATACGAATAGTACATCCATAATCCATGAATGAGGAAGGAACATGAACTGCCTAATTGGAATTTATCTCTGCATAGCAATGATCTGTGTTTTTCCTGTCCCAACTATTCTTGCAGTTAAGAGTCAAATTACTTGGTCCATGTTCTGAATATATTGAAAAATCTTGCTTTGCAGTGGCATTATCCATTCCATTTCCATGACCCTAATTTAAATGCTTGTCTCCGCATCAGTCAGGACTATTTCAATAATCTGCTAAATAGGCCAAGTTCCTTACTCATAAAAGTCATCACCCTTTGTTGAAATCAGCTGCTTGTTAATATATCCAGCTGTAATCTTCACTAAGGTCAGGGACTGTGTCTTTCTTTTTCACCACCATGCCCTTGATGCTTAGCATTATCCCTGGCACATAGTAGATACCCCACAAAAAAACTGTGGAAAGAAAGAGTGCTTGGTTTTCTTATTTCTATTTTTTTGTTTTATTGAAATAGAGTCTTGCTATGTCACCCTCGGTAGAGTGTCGTGGCATCACAGCTCACAGCTCACAGCAACCTCAAACTCTTGGGCTTAAGTGATTCTCTTGTCTCAGGCTCCCAAGTAGCTGGGACTACAGGCGCCCACCACAACACCGAGCTATTTTTCTGTTGCAGTTGTCATTGTTTAGCTAGCCCGGTCTGGGTTCAAACTCACTACCCTCAGTGTATGTGGCTGGCGATGAAACCACTGTGCTATGGAGCCCAGCCAATTTCCTTATCTCTAAACCCGTCACCTGAACCAAATCTGTGGCCAGATTGATACTCCAAACACTCCTCTGATCATTTTACTCACTTGTTCAAGAATAGAGATTCTATTGCCTTCTGAGAAGCCTTACTTCCGATCATGAGATTCAAACAAAGGCTGTCTTGTCTTGGCTCGGCACCCATAGCTCAGTGAGTAAGGCGTCCAGCCCGGACCAGGCCTGCTAAAACAACAATGACAACTGCAACAAAAAAAAATAGCCAGGCACTGTGGCAGGCGCCTGTAGTCCCAGCTACTTGGGAGGCTGAGGCAAGAGAATCTCTTAAGCCCAAGAGTTTGAGGTTGCTATGAGCTGTGATGCCACAGCACTCTTCTGAGGGCGACATCATGATACTCTGTCTCCAAAAAAAATAAAAAAAAAGAGGCTGTCTCTAGTTCTCCCAGTCTTTCCCTTACCTGACCTTTCAAAACTCATAAAGCATCTTTCAAATTGGTCAAGCCAAGGGTGAAATCCTGTCATTGCCACTTACTATGTGGCTCAGAGTCACAAGTTGCTTAAACCCTATGGCAGTCTGGGTTCAGGGGCTCACGCCTATAATCCCAGCACTCTGGGAGACTGAGATGGGAGGATTGCTTGAGGACAGGAGTTTAAGACCAGCCTGAGCAAGAGCAAGACCCTGCCTCTACTAAAAATAGAAAAATTAGTGGGGTTTGGTGGTACTCTCAGCTACCTGGGAGGCTGAGGGAGGAAGATCACTGGAGCCCAGGAGTCTGAGGTTGGACTGAGCTATGATAATGTCACTGCAGTCTAGCCTGGGTGACAGAGTGAGACTGTCTTAAAAACAAAACAAAATGCTGTAAAATGGGCTGATACTCACTTTATTTTTTTCAGACAGAGTTTCACTTTGTCACCGTTTGTAGAGTGCCATGGCTCACAGCAAACTCTTGGGCTCAAGTGATCCTCTTGCCTCAGCCTCCCAAATAGTTGTCACTACAGGCCCCCACCACAATGCCCAGCTATTTTTAGAGATAAGGTTTCACTCTTGCTCAGGCTGGTCTCGAGCTCAGGCAATCCACCCACCTTGGCCTCCTAGAGTGCTAGGATTACAGGCGTGAGCCCCAAAGGTGACACTCATTTTGCGAATGACACATGTACGCACCTGGAGTAATGCAGGGCCTCCATGTGTGAGAGGGGTCATTTGCTCTTGTCATAGGGCTTATTTATTAAGTAAAAATACAAGATGCTCGGGCGGCACCTGTGGCTCAAAGGAGTAGGATGCCAGCCCCATATGCCGGAAGTGGTGGGTTCAAACCCAGCCCCGACCAAAAACTGCAAAAAAACAAACAAAAAAAAAAAAAATACAAGATGCTCAATTAAATCTGAATTTCAAACAATAAATTATTTTTTAATATACCACAAATATTCTAATTTAACTAGGCATCCTGCATTTAATCTGGAAACCACATCTAGTGTGTCTGCTTGGAATGCCTGCCACTCACCTTTCCCGAAACCTAATACCACCTTGACGGCCTGGCTCAAAGTCCACCCTTCTCACAAGACAGTTATGATGACTTCTTCCTCTCCACTCCAACAGTGCATCACTTAACATAGGCTTCCTTCCTTTGTCCCTGCTTGATCATTAAAGCTTCCTGAGCACCAGGCCTGTCTGCTCTGCTACCTTTTGCTTTGCACTCCGGAGGTGCCCATTAGCTATTTGTTAAATGAGTAAATAAGACTCGCCGTCCTAAATCAGAGCTCCTTTCTATTTTCATTTTCAGAGTGGATTTTACCTGCTGTAATCCTAGGATCAGTGGCACATGGCATCACAAGCAAATGATGTGTCTTTGAAGAGATTAATCTGAAATCTTCCAATTTGAAGGAAAAGGGGAAATGTTAATCTTTTCCTTCTCTGGACAAAGAAATGAGAATTCATTAAAAAGGAAAGAAAAGATTCAGCATTGATAACATTGGTTACAAAATAAAATAATTAGTATGGCTTTAAATGAAAATGTCTCCACGTGAGGCAACATCACTTTTCTGGTGTGCTCAGGCAGACGGATGTATTTCTTTCAGCATCTGCTTGAGTAGGTTTGTACTGAAAAGCAGAAAAATGAAATCTCCCAGGCACTATTTGCCAAAGGATTTGCTCCCCTTCTTTGTCTGTTTCCATTAATCCTGGAGTGGCTGTGAGCTACCCATTTTGTCTCTGGGTCAAGGCAAAGGGAGAAATCTTTTCCAAAATAGCCCGTGAGATGGCTGGGCTCCCTGAGACAGGATTTGGGGGAGGACAAAGGGACCATGTGGGCATTTTATGAAAGGTGTCTGGACCAGGTGGCCTGTCATTTGGAAGGCATCTGGCCCTGCCATTTGCACATCTTACAGTAATCCTCCATTGATGGCACCCGTGCTCCTTCCTGCCCACGTGTGCCGCCCTCCCCAAGCGCCCTCTGATGTTAGGCCCCTCTTTCACTGCTCTGATTCAATGCCTTCTAATTGGATGCTCTGCCCGGCTAATGGCTTCTACCCAACTGCAGGGCTGACATTTACTTACTTGATTTCCACCCCTCCCTCTGCTCTCTGGCCTCCTTTGTGAGCAGGGCTTAAATTAGGCAGGATTTCAGATTCAGCACCTTTTTATATTTCAGCGTGGGCCTCTTGTTTTTTGAGTGGGGAGGGAGTGGCTAAGAAGAGCCTTGGAAATATACGCTGAACTGATCAATCCTGACCCCTGCAGATAAACCCAGCTTTATGACTTATCTGTGTCCCAGAATCCCAGCTGACTCTGGGCTGCCTTCCTTTGTTTGCTTTAAACCTGGACTTCAGCTTGCTAATTTCAGCTGGAACAAACTTTATTTTGTCATTTAATATAGACCAATGCTAAAAGAATTGCTTGTTTTCATCATTGGAGAGGTTCTGGGCTGAATGTTAGATCTCATCACCACCAGGATTTCACATTCAGAATTATAATTTAGGGCTACAATTGTCTTCACGGCTCTCTTACTTGTCACAGTCTGAAATCACCACCTTCTCCTCCCCAGCCCTAGATACAAACATCTTTGGCGATGAGGGAAGTAATCCTGAAAGAATTTCACGTTTGAAACACCTTTGCATTTGCCTCTTATTCGATCTTGAAACCCCAAACAAAACAAAAAAGAAGAACCTGCCGGTGCAGGTGGCTCACGCCTGCAGTCCTAGCACTCTGGAAGTCCAGGCAGGTAGATTGCTTGAGCTCAGGAGTTTGAGACGAGCCTGAGCAAGAGAGAGACCCCCATCTCTACTAAAAATAGAAAAACTAGCTAGCCATTGTGGCGGACAACTTGTAGTCCCAGCTACTTGGAGGCTGAGGCAAGAGGATCACTTAATTGAGTTTAGGCTGGGCACTGGCTCACACCTGTAATCCTAGCACTCTGGGAGGCCAAGGTGGGCAGATTGCTAGAGCTCAGGAGTTCGAAACCAGCCTGAACAAAAGAGAGCCCCTGTCTCTACAAAAATGAAAAACTGAGGCCATAGCTCAGTGGTTAGGGCACCAGCTACGTACACCAGGGCTGGTGGGTTCTAACCTGGCCCATGCCTGCTAAACAACAATAACAACAACAAAATAATAGCTAGGGCTCAGCACCTGTAGCTTAAGCGGCCAAAGCTCCAGCCACATACACCAGAGCTGGCGGGTTTGAGTCCGGCCCGGGGCTGCCAAACAACAATGACAACTACAACCAAAAAATAGCTGGGCATTGGGCGGCGCCTGTGGCTCAGCCAGTAAGGCGCCAGCCCCATATACCAAGGGTGGCGGGTTAAAACCCGGCCTCGGCCAAACTGCAACCAAAAAATAGCCAGGCGTTGTGGCGGGCGCCTGTAGTCCCAGCTACTCGGGAGGCTGAGGCAAGAGAATCGCTTAAGCCCAGGAGTTGGAGGTTGCTGTGAGCTGTGTGAGGCCACGGCACTCTACCAAGGGCCATAAAGTGAGACTCTGTCTCTACAAAAAAAAAAAAAAATAGCTGGGCATTGTGGTGGGTGCCTGTAGTCCTAGCTACTCGGGAGGCTGAGGCAAGAGAATCGCCTAAGCCCAAGAGCTGGAGGTTGTTGTGAACTGTGATGCCATGCCACTCTACCAAGGGCGACAGAGTAGGACTCTGTCTCTAAAAAAAAAAAAATAATAGGGCAGCGCCTGTGGCTCAGTGAGTAGGGCTCCAGCCCCATATACCATATACCGAGGGTGGCAGGTTCAAACCTAGCCCCGGCCAAACTGCAACAAAAAAATAGCCAGGCATTGTGGTGGGTGCCTGTAGTCCCAGTGACTCGGGAGGCTGAGGCAAGAGAATCATCTAAACCCAAGAGCTGGAGGTTGCTGTGGGCTGTGTGATGCCACAGCACTCTACTGAGGGTGATAAAGTGAGACTCTGTCTCTAAAAAAAACATGAAATAAATAATAATAAAATAATTCTTGAGGTATGGCTTGTCGAATTTATTTATTTATTTATTTATTTATAAGCATTACCCCATAGACAAAGAACAACAGCAAGCATTCCTTTGGTTTGAGGCCATTTGGCAGTGGGCCTCCAATGTCCAGCATCACCCAAGCATCTATGGCTCAGGCAAGACGCTGTCAGCTTGTGGTCTATAATCCATCTTCAGGGATCACTTTTACTTAATTCTTAATTATATCCTATCCTCCATCTCCTTGACACACACACACACACACACACACACACACATTCCTCTTTAATTGGGCTGTAGCATTCGCCTCCATTCTCCTCTCTAATGTGGCACTGGTTCATCCGTGGGCTATTCTGATGGACAGCTGTCTCCCTGGGTCAAGGCTTCATTAGGTGTAACCACCTACAGCCAATGGTCACAGTGCCACCCTGTTCAGAAACCTAAGTGCAGCTCAGCCACGAGTCTGGAAGATAAAAGGATAGCTGTGTGGACAAGTTAAGACTGATGAAATGGCTTCTGAAACAAATGTAAAGAGCAGGAAAACAGTTCACTTTCTTATGCCAGATTATGAAATTAGGAGCTGAGTTAATAAAGGCAACTCAGTTACCCAGGTGCTGCCTCTGCAGCTGAGAGACTGATGTTCAAGCCTCAGGAAACATCCAGAATATCTGAATCTCGACAGGTGGCCCTTTACCTACAAAATCAATCTGGCCTGTATACAAGCACCTCTTCCCTATGCAATCCTCCTCTTCCTGTCTAGTGTTCACTTTCTTCTCTTCCAGGGGAGAGAGAATAAGCAGGGAAGAATGTTTTCTGTATTCTAGACACTCATGGCTGGTTTACCTGGTTATATAAACTCATATTTTTAAAAATTGGAGTGTAGGCGGCACCTGTGGCTCAAAGGAGTAGGGCGCCAGCCCCGTATGCCGGAGGTGGTGGGTTCAAACCCAGCCCTGGCCAAAAACTGCAAAAAAAAAAAATTGGAGTGTAACTTATACATAATAAAAATCCACAGTTTGATAGCATTTAATGAAGTATACATCTTTATAACTACCATTCCATCAGTTATAATGGCATAATTAATACTCATATTTAATCCCCATGAAAGATTAGTGTTACTGGCTCACTTTTATAGCTAAGGAAATGAAAGATCAGAAAGATGAACAATAGCAATCAATCATAATGGCTAATGCTATGAGCGGGGCACTGTTCTAAGTACTTCACACATAGTACCTCATTTAGTCCTCTCTACCACCCCCATCAGTCCCATTTTACAGATGAAGAAACTTGCCCTAGGTCACATGGCTAAATAGTTGGACTGGATTTCTAGTGATCAGTTTACTTTCTTTCTCCAATAGTAAAAAAAAGAATCCCTGAAAAGTTTTTCTTTTACTCCTGAGGGAAAATCCCTCCCCCACAAATAGAACTAAAAGCTATGGAAAGGAGAAACCACTTGTTTCACCTTTAGGTTAGCTGACCTCCCCCCAACCCACCCTTGCTTTATTTAAGCTGTGGGCAGTCTGCTCTAACATCGTTAACAGAAAAGATTGGGCTCAAAGAGCTGCTTTGTTTGGTTATCCCTTGAAATATTGGGCTTTTCATCTGAGAAACTTTTTCCAGCCATCTCCCCAAGCAAAGCGATCAAACCGCCCTAAAAGGTTCAGCATGACCTGGTAAAACACGTTGCTTTCTAGTCTGGTTTTGCCAGAGGTGCTGAGCATTTCCTCAGGAATTGTGCGGCCTCTCTGAGCCATTGATGCCCCTCCTGTGTATGGAAGGGTGAAGATATAGGGTAGCTATTTGGGACCCTAATACAAAATGATCAACCCACTTCTCTGCCTTTTACCCATAGCCCCACCTCAAAAGGGAGAAAATCCGCAATTGTCGGATTAGGGCTAAGGTAGACATTTGCCCTTTGCTTAACTGGCAGCCATACAAGGACAGCCCCTTTTCTCTCTTTCCTTCATTCTCTCCCATCTGGCAGAGGAGTCCGGCTCCCTAAATCTTCTTTTTGTTGGTTAGTTTCCATGGCAGTTATTGTCTGTGTGTGCACAGAGCAGGTCCACCCCCTCACCCTCTCTCCTCAGAGAGCGGGCCCTTGTAGCTGAGACTCAGAAAGGGAGCGGCACTGACAGACACTGGGGCTTGGGTTAGCTGGTGGAGGCCCTCTTGGTGGAGGGGTCATGCTGTCTGGAGCTCAGAGACCCCCAGGCTTCTGCACATTCGGGCAGGGTTGGCCCCATTCCTCTGCATAGGAGCCTGGCTGCATCCCAGTTCATCAGCCGGAGGCAGCAGCTGAGGACTCATCAATCGTGGAGGAAGACCTAGGGACCTGGGAGACCTTGCCTACTCGGCTCTTGAGCAGCCTCGCAGCCAACACCTGGCCCACCTTCTTTGGCCCCCTCCCCTTTTTGGTCTTTTGCAGATGATCACTGGATGTCCTCTTTCCCCTCTGGTCAGGTAAGTTGTATTTCAATGCATATATGCAGAATGACGTCTCAGCATTCTGAGTGCCTGCTGGTAGTCAGATAGGCTAGCATAGGGGTCAAGGAGGGACAAGGGTCTCTAAAGGCCTTTCCTCCTCGGCAGGGCCTCTCTGGCTTTGACGTTAAAGATTCTTTTCCATCTGGTTTTAACCCAGCTAATTAACTTCAAAGATCACTATACAGGGCACAGGCTGACCAAAATACAACCAACATCTAGAACTTGTGGTATTTTGTCCAAATTTAGCTCAACTTACGAAATATCTACCATGCCCAAGTTGCTATGCTTGGCTCTAAAGGGGTTGTGCTTTGACAAGAATGACATGTAACATGGTTCCTGTCTTCAAAATGCTTACCATCTGGTAAGAAAGAAATAATATCTACATAGAAGGGTATGTGGACTCTGGGATCAGACAAGCTGAATTTCATATCCCATTCTGGCTGTTTGACCTTGGTCAAGTCATTGACTTAGACTTCTCTAAGTCTCAGTTTCCTCATCTGTAGAACAACAATAATAGTGCCTACCTTGGCTGGGCACAGTGGCTAACACCTTTAATCCTAGCACTCTAGAAGGCCAAGACAGATGAATTGCCTCAGCTCAGGAGCTCAAGACCAGTCTGAGCAAGAGTGAGACCCTATCTCTACTAAAAATAGAAAAACTAGCCGGGTGTACTGGCGAGTGCCTGTAGTCCCAGCTATAAGGGAGGCTGAAGCAAGAGGATCTCTCCAACCCAGGAGTTTGAAGTTGCTGTGAGCTATGATGCCAAGGCACTGTACCCAGGATAACAGAGTAAGACTCTGTCTCAAAAAAAAAAAAAAATAGTGTCTACCTTATAGGCTAAATTATGCACACATGCTTTCACACACACACACACACAAACACACTTCCATCAATTCATGACACACAATAAGCACCATATACTTGTTAACTATTATCATTGTTATGATGTTCAAATGATACAAAATATGTAAAGAATTTGGCCTGGTGTTGAGAATATTGGTGGTGGTCATCATCAGACATGGTGGTCATTACTGCTAACAATTATAGGCAAAGTACTGTAGAGACATGGGAAAATCACTCTTGCCTGCAGGAATCATGCAAGTCCTGGTGAGGTGGCATCAGGCTGAGAACTGAAGGATGACTAGGATTTCAACAAGCAGGGGTGAGTAGGTGAAGTACAAAGCACAAAGCCAAGGTCATGGCAGCCAGGAATTGAAAGGCCTATTGGGCATCAGCTAGCAGAGAGGTTTGGCCGGAGCCCAGGCACTAAACTTGGCTGAGAGGTTGGGCTTGACTTTGGGCTCTTAGCACCTTGAGGTAAGGGCCAAGTTCAGATGTGACACTGTGAAGACTAGAAGAACCACCCCAGCACTAGAACAAGGAGTATGGTATTCAAAAGAGAGCCAGACTGGGAGCCCAAGACCAGGGTTCAAGTCCTGTCTGAGGTTAAGCTCACCTCAGAACTGAAGTGAGGGCTCTAAGGCTAATCTCTTCACTTCTCTGGGGTTTCTCACCTATGAAGCAGGGATAATAAAATTTGACTTACCTCACAATTTTACTATAATTATTCAATATTGCATATGAATGTGAAATTATAAATCAGTATGTAAGTACAATGTACTGTTTTTCAAGACAAAGGAGAATTCATGTGTCATCTGCATGGTCCTGGGAGAGATGCAAGGAATAAATCGTTAAACCAAGACCAATGTAAGTCATCCAGTGCAATGCCTGAGTCATCATGGTACTTAAATGAATAGTGATTAAGTGACTCACTCATTCAATAGTTCATTTGTTCATTCATTCACCAAATATTCCTGAATCCACACTGAATGCTAGGCATTGGACGTGGTGATGGGGAAGGGTGGCGAGTAAGAGGCATGCACCTTGCCTGGAGATTCTTACAAGCAACTCAGGAAACAGGCAACCAGAGGACTTTCGGGTGCACCTCCCTACTCCCAGAAGCTTCCATCTCTCTGGTCATCCTCTAGCTTCTCTCAAGGATTATTGCTGTTGGACATTTATTTTTAGTTGATTTTAGGTTCCCAACACATTCCCCACATAGATCTTAAAACAGCTCCTCTCTGCCCTCTGCTGGTCAGAAGTTGTAAGTGCTTTGCAGTAAACAGTTCAATATTCATCACACATCAATACAAGCTTTCCTGCTTGCTTTCCGTCACCCCTGAGATGAACCGAAATGCCTTAATATTTCAAGAGGAATGAATTTGGAATTAGCACCTTAATGTTATATCAGAGTCATTCCGGAGATTTTCTATTTAAATGCAAATTGAATCTTCCCAAAGGAAAGCTAAGAAGTGATGAAAATAGATAGCAAAAGATGAGGAAGCAGGCAGGAGGAGGGAGGTGGCACAGATGTGGAGTTGTCACCTTTGTCATCGTTGTTGATTTTCTGCCTGTAGCCTATACTACCCTCAGCTGAGGACCTGGCTCTGAGGCTGAGGGAGCCGGAGGTGGGGACTGGGTCCCTCTAGCCTAAATACCAACTCCCCCATCTGTTCATAGAGGTGCCCAAACCAGCAGCCATTTGAGTGGGTCCTCACTGGGGCTTCTGGAGGTCGTCTTAGAAACACAGGGGACTCGAGGGGGTATGGACTTTGGAGTCAGGTAGATCTGAGTTTTAACTCAGGATTCCCTTCCAACTAGCTGTAAGAGCTCAGGCCAGTTTCTTAATCGCCTCTGTGCCTTCATAACATAAACAGGGCTATTAGTGCTTGTTTCTCTCAAGATTGTTGTAAATATTATGTGATAAACAGAGAAAATGTGTCTGGTACACATAAAATGTCCCAAAACGTTCGTTTCTCTCCATTGCCACTAGCTATTGTGGTGCCAACTTAATGTGTCAAGGTAAGTGTGGAGTGAATTGCCAAGGGTAAGGTGGCATTCTCCCTTACAGTAGCCTCAGGTGAGGGGAGAGCACCAACATTTTCTGTAAAGGGCCAGATAGTAAATATTTTCCACCCTGTGGGCCAGGCACTCTCTGTTGCAGCTACTCAGCTCTGCTGTCGAAACGGGAAAGCTGCCATAGACAACACGGAAACGAATGAGTGTGGCTGTGTTCCAATACAACTTTATTTATAGATGCTGAAATGTGAATTTTATATCATTTCGCATATCCCGAAATATTTTTCTTTTGATTTTTTTCCCTCCAACCATTTAAAAGTGTGAAAACTGTTCTTAGATCGCAGGCCATACAAAAACAGGTGGCAGGCCAGATGTGGCCCTCTCCTGTGCTAAGGAAGGTATTACCTGTAATTTGGGGGAAATGTGTAATCGAGAAATCTCTCCGCACATAACTCCTGAGGCTGGGATGGCAAGGCAAGGGAGGGATGTCATCCAAGGAAGGAAATAGCCTTTTCTGGGCCAGAACTTCGAGGAACAAAGGACACCCAGGCGCCCTGGTGGTGGTTCCTCCTGGGGTGCCAGTCATTAGGTCAGGCTACGAATAAAAATGTCACTCTGCAGCTGGCACCTGTAGCTCAGCGGCTAGGTGAGCCAGCCACATACACTGGAACTGGCAGACTTGAACCCAGCCAGGCAAGCCTAACAACAATGACAACTACAACCAAAAAATAGCCGGGCGTTATAGCAGGCACCTGTGGTCCCAGCTACTTGGGAGGCTGAGGCAAGAGAATCGCTTAAGCCCAAGAGTTGGAGGTTGCTGTGAGCTGCGACGCCAGGGCACTCTACCGAGGGCAGCATAGTGAAACTCTGTCTCAAAAAAAAAAAAAAAGTGTCACTCTGCGTCTTGCCTATGATGCCTGTGATGCCTCCATGACATCAGTCCAGGGAAGGACTGGTGGCTCCTGGGCACCAGAAGGCAGCCACATTCTCCTGGTGACAGGATTCAGAAGGGTGCTCAAAGGCGCAAGCCCTGCCCCCGACTCCTCAACTGGGAAAGTAAAGCAGGCTCTCTGGGGCTCCTCAGACCTCCTCAGGGGCACACCTGCCCACCTGGGAATGCCTGCTGATGAGGACAGGCATACCATTTGAGCCACCCAGAGCTTGACCTGGTTCTCACCTTTCTGAACTCTCATCTATTCTTAGCCACACATACACAACCCACTTGCCAGCCCATCACGCAGCCCCTCCTTCTCTCTGTCCCTAGCACAGAGGGGCACAGGTCAGCACACCAGATGGTGACCTTGCTGTGCAGCAGATTGCCTGTCTCCCTTTGGATCAGGGGTTAAAGTAGAGGACTGACGATGCCTGCTCTCCAGGCCCCTCCTCTTCAATGTGCATCTGCCTAGTCCTTTCTCTGGAATCTCTGGGGAGGACGGGGCGCGTGCATGCATGTGTCAGGGGCGGGGAGAGGACTGTGACACACCAGAGGAGAAGGGAAGAGGTGAGGAGAGAGCAAAAGCCACCCCTATCTCCTTATAGATCCTGCCCCCAGAGATCCAGCTGCGCCTCATGGAGGCTGGTGGACTCTCAGAGATGAGCAAGGGTATGGGCTGAAGGAGGAGGTTGCCCTAAGGCCTGGCAATGGAGGCCTGGTACCTCTGAGAGTGGCTGCTGTCACTTGCCTGCTCTCTAGAGGCTCAGGCTGAAGGTTACTTCACACCAGTCCAACTTGTGGCCTCACCATTCCCTTCCCACTTTGTAAAGGAACCTAGGGTCTTAGATGGCCCTGGCTATCAAGCTGAGACAAAATTTGGTACTAGAAAGAAGACAAGGAAGGAGAGCTGGGCTATGAGAAATCCACTTCTTTGGGTTTTGAGGGGGGGTTTTTTTTGGGGGGAGGGTTGAGATAGAGTCTCACTCTGTCACCCTGAGTAGAGTGCCATGGCATCATAGCTCATAGCAAACTCAAACTCTGGGGCTCAAGACCATCCTCTTGCCTCAGCCTCCTGAGTAGCTGGGACTATAGGCGCCCACCACACCTAGTGGTGTTTCTATTTCTAAACAGCTAGTGTTTCTATTATTAGAAATACTCTTGCTCAAGCTGGTCTCGAACTCCTGAGCTCAAGGGATCCACCCACTGTGGCCTTCCAGAGTGCTAGGATTACAGGCTTGAGCCACCACAGCCAGCCAGAAATCCACTTCTTAAATCAAGCAGTAGTGATCAAATAGAAGTCCAATATATGTTATGTAGCAGGTGAGAAATATCCACTTGGAAATAAGAGAAATCTCTTGGGATGGCCCCCTTCTCCCCTGGTATAAATAAGACAGACAATAGATGAGCTTTTCCTCATCCAGATAAGGTATTTGTGCTAGGAGGAGGGACCTAGGGTGAGCAGGAGAGAGCAGGCCTGGCCTTTTGTTTTGACTTTCATTCTTAGCACGTCCTGCCTCAGGGCCTGCAGAGTTAGAGTTCTGTGGGACTGGGCCCTGGGGTCGTGGCCCTGCTCATTGAGAGCCAGCTGCCCCCACACCAGCGCAGGCACACGCACGCGCACACACACACGTGCACACAGGCACACACACCACCCTAACAGGCAGGCCAGCCCATCTGCCAATCAATCTTCCTTGCTGATTTCCCAGCTGGAAGCATCAGGGCTGGTGTGTAAATCATTCAGGGCTGCCTCTTAGTTCTGCCAGGATGCAAAGCTCTTTTTAATTAAGAAGAATGGAGGATGCTGCTGACTCTGGAAATGGTGATATTAACCTACTAATGGGCGCTTAAGGAGCCGTGTCAGAGTGGTCTGCTGCTTCCTCCCCCATCCTGCGATGCTGCCCCCATGAAGGCTGGGCTGTCCTCTACATCAGAAGGGGTGAGGATAAGGCCCTCCTAAGAGTCCCAGTGCCCAGCCCAGCCTGGTGACCTGCAATAGGCAGGCACTTTTACACTTTTAGAGAAAAAGCCAAACTGGGATGATTTAAACCCTGGAGTCCCCTACCTGTGGTTCTGCCAGCTGTAGGAAGACAACAGGTACCCAGAAAGATCAAAACCCAACAGGAAACGTAATCAGTCTTCCTTGGGTGCCCAAGGTCTATAAGGAGCCAGCCCACCAGCCACAATTGCAGGTATCACGCTCCCCTCCCCCTGTCCTGGGCTGACTGGAGGGACATGGCAGTGGTGGTAGTGACAAGGCCAGGGGAAGCCCCTGATAAAGTCCTCACTGGTGACTGGACCTTGGGTAGCTAGCAGTGCCCACAGGAGCCGGCAGGGCCAGTCCTCTGTGATTGCATTACCTGGAAGAATGTGAGCATGTGCATTCTGGAATGTGCTGCTTTGTCACTCTGGCCAAACACTTCTCTATGGCTTTCCACCCTGTTTAGTACCCCTGGGAGTAAAAAAAAAACGCTCCCACTGAAAGAGGCTTCCAGCTGCTCTCTTCTCCTTCCTCTTCTAATTTTAAAGACACCAAAATGGCCATGACTCGCCCAGAGCTGCACAGACCAGTTATGACAAAGCGCAGGCAGGAGCAGAGGCCTCCTGACTCTGGGTCCTGTGTCTTTCCTATTTCTCCTATGCCCCATCGCTCCTCTGCCTTCAGGCTAAGGTCAAATGTAATGTCTAGTACGTGCCAGAGGCAGCAACAGAGGAGGGGCTCCAAGGCCTCTCACCTCACTTCGTCCTGGTGTTTCAAGTTTCTGATGCGGGCTGCTCCGGAAATTCTTCCTTCTTCATAACCCAGATCCTCAGCATTTATTACAAACCCTGTTTCCTCTTACAATTTCCTCAATAAACACAGGGAAATAGCCAAGGTTTCTCAGAGGTTCCCTTTCTGCTGTCATTGTCGTCCTGCACACTACACCGTGGAGAAGCGTGAAGCGCCCCAGTCCTCTGTTTCCTAAATTGTGCAGCTCCCGAACGGGGAAACCATGATGACCCCTTCCCCCCACCCATCATCCCATACCTGGGATCCACTTTCCTCTGTCCCAGTTTTACCTAGATAGGCAGGGAGGTGCTCCCAGGGGCAAGATGCTTTTCTTGAGACCCATCCAGTTCCTCTAAGCCCCAGGCCACACACTATGTGTGACCTACGGGGAGGTGGGGGGGAGGGGAGAGAGCAGGGCAGATTGTTGAAGGAATGTGGCTAGCTCAGCAGTCTAACCAACGCTCTGTGGGGTGGAAGGGAGCCTGAATAGCTGAGGCCATCCTTTGGGATCCCAGCCATCTACCCCTAGGGCAGCATTGCTGCTGAACAAATTCAGGTCAGAGTTCTGACTGCTGGCAGCTGTGTCTCGCCATCTCTCTGTCGTCAAGTCCACGTGAGCTTAAATCCTTCCTCTGGGCTGATGTTGTGGCTGGATGGGAGGAGGCCCTAATGAGGCTTTCTCATGCTGAGAGAGGAACCTACCTTTCTCCTGGTCTGTGGGCAGCCTCAGTCCTAATTGGATGAGTCATCCTCACTCCCCACTCCCTAAACATGGACCAAGCTTCTGGTTAGGAACTAGAAGGTGATTATCCAAAGTAAGGACAACAGCTGTTCTCTGGATTAGAATGCAGCTTATGATGCAGCAGAAGAAATTTCAGCTAACAGGGAGGAAAGAAATCCTATACAAGAATTGGCCCAGAAATGGTTGGCTAGAGGAGGTGTGGCCTCTGGTAATGTTGCCTACCTTGTGAGGTTGGCACCTGTTGTTGGGAGACACTACCCTGAAGATGCAGAAAGTTAGAGGAATGGAAACTTGCCATCACAAGGAGAAGAACTGTCCTCTACAGGGTACCAGGGTACCAGGGACTCTGCCTGGCATCTCCTTCCTCCTACAATTCTAGAAAGTAGGTTTTCTTGGTCTGGGACAGTGGCTCACACCTGTTATCCTAATACTTGGAGATGCCAGGGTGGGAGGATTATTTGAGGACAGGAGTTTGAGATCAGCCTGAGCAAGAATGATATCCCGTCTCTACAAAAAAATAGAAGAATTAGCTGGATGTGGTGACGTGCACCCAGATACTTGGGAGGGTGAGGCAGGAGGATCACCTGAGCCCGGGAGTTTGAGGTTGCTGTGAGCTATAATGACACCACTGCACTCTAGCTCAGGTGACACAACAAGATTCTTTCTCAAAAAAAAAAAAAAAAAGACCAACAACAACAACAACAAAAGAAAGTAGTTTTCTTATTTCCTCTTTCACAGATGAGGAAACTGAAATTCAGGGACATAAGTGACTTATTCATAGTCACACAGCTCGGAGGTAGCAGAGCCAGGATTCAGACCCGGTCTGTCTGATTCCAGAGTCCAGATACTCACCCACAACCCTAATATCTGTGGGGCACTGCAGAAAGAAAACTACATAAAGAAGGTGATCCTGGCCAGCATGGTACCCAAAAAGGTGATGCCCCCGACAGGAGGGCAAAGTGTATTTCTGGGACAGGAGAAGGAGCTACTGCAACAACCACTAATTAATTGACCCCTCTTTCTCCCATCCTCCAAGTAGGAATTCCAGCATGCTCTTGGAACCCCATCCACAGTATTCCATCCCTAGCTTGCTACACTAAGACTGCCAAGTTTCCTGGGGGGAAACTGACCTCCTCACTATACCTCCAGCTCTCCCCTAACCTACCACAAAGTTCAGTGAAGGTAGGATCCTGCTGACTACTTAACAGACACTTAATAGGAAATGAGTAAAGCTCCACTTATTGTATGCAAATTGGACCTCAACAAATCCAAGCAACCCCTTTCTTACAAACTCATCCAAATCCAGGCAACCCATTTCTTTTTTTTTGCAGTTTTTGGCCAGGGGCTGGACTTGAACCTGCCACCTCCGGCGGCATATGGGGCCAACGTCCTACCCCTTTGAGCCACAGGTGCTGCCCCAGGCAACCCATTTCTTACAAAAAAAAACTTACTGAGTTTTTCTGGGGCTGAGCATCCCCAAATTTGATTCATATATCAGTATCACAATAATAAAGATTCCACAGTACCAAAGGCCTAGTTTTTAGAGGCCTTTCTGACCTTTCTCTCCCCTCCCTGCCCAACCATGCAAACAAGGTAAAAAGTCATATACTTTTAAGAAAGAAGAGAAACCCAGCTCCAATGCTATGCAAGATCTTAGAGCAAGAAGGGTTTAGGTTTGACATGAGGAAGAACTTCCTGACCATGAAAATTGATACACACTAAAATAGGGTGGTGAGGGATCTAAAGAGTCACTGGGTTGTCCTCTTCTGCTTAGCACTCCTTAAGGCCCCAGCTTGGTGCACTCAGCCCAGTCATGGAAACCGGTGGGTGACTCGGGGAATCTTAAGTAGCCGTTGCTAGGTTACAAGCTTCCTCAGTGTGCATTCAATGTACGGACTAAAGGATGTCACCTGGCTGGGAGGAAAAGCCATGAGGGAAGGGATGGGGGAGATGGAGAAAAGCCAGGAGTTCCAGAACAAGCAATTAGGCCACAGCCTGGAAGACATCCTGTTCTTAGTACTTTTCCAAGGGTCCACGTCCCTAGATCTCATGGTCTGTGTGAAGTGTGGTGTCTGCAGAATAAAGCATCAGGGTAGAACAGAGCCTACTCTGGGGCTGTATTCCAGGGCTTCCCTAGCAGAGCTGTCCGGCACAAACACCATGGGCAGTAGCTGGAATCCCCTCGGAGGGTCTGGGCTTCTTTCTTCACTGAAGTTGCACAAAAAGCCAGAAGCCAGTTGCAAGTGGAATAGCTTGGTTTCCTTAATAATGCACAATTCATTTGTGATTTAATTGTCATAAAGTGAAAGAGCATTGGATTTGGAATTCATAACCTCTACCCAGCCTGAATGGCTTACATGGTCACGAGTAAGTCACTTCATTTCACCAAGTCTCTGATTCCTCGTCTATAAAAAGTGGATCCTGATAACTGCCCTGACAACCTCTCCCAGGGTTGTTTTAAGATTTCGAGAAAATGATAGCCGGGCGTTGTGGCGGGCGCCTGTAGTCCCAGCTACTCGGGAGGCTGAGGCAAGAGAATCGCTTAAGCCCAGGAGTTGGAGGTTGCTGTGAGCTGTGTGAGGCCACGGCACTCTACCGAGGGCCATAAAGTGAGACTCTGTCTCTACAAAAAAAAAAAAAAAAAAAAAAAAAAAGAATAAATAAATATATAAAAAAAAAAAAAAAGATTTCGAGAAAATGAATAAGCAAGGCTTGTTTGTTTCAGTGAGTAACACAAATATAAAGTATGTCATGCAGAACTCTGTGTATCTGCTTATTAAGTTGCCCCTGCTGGGGAGGGTGAGGGCACAAGAAGTCTTGCCTCACTGCTCTGGCAGATAGCTCAGTGGGCAAAAAAGGCTGAAAACAGACTCCTGCAAGCCGCTTTAAGGAAGATCTATGGCTTTCAGTCTTCCTGATCACGCATTCTGATTTTGTGAAGACAATTCAAGTGGAGGTAAAGGTTGGTTCCCTATTCCTCTGGGCACATAGAGACCCCTAGCAAGAAAGGGAAGTGTTTGCTATTTCCTGTGAAATGTCATTAATTCAGACCATGTTCTTTTGAAATTGATGAATTCTTATTGACTAGAGAAAACAGAACACACCCTTCCTCTGTGAAGGTTCTAGTGGTACTTAGTAAGTACAGATAATTTCAAACTAAAAAACAGTGGGATTTTTAAGCCAAGAACTCAAGATACCAACATGAGCCTACTGTGAATCGTGCCTTCTGTTTCTCAGAGGATGTCATTTCTAAGTGAAGGACAAAATGTTTGTGTTTGTTCTCAGTTTTCCCTTTTCTTGGTTTTGTTGATAGTTGTCATGGTATTAATAGAGATTGACGAGGCCCTTGCCATGTGTTAGAAGGTGTGCTGACCACTTTTCAAATATTATGTCGATTAATATTCACAAAAACTTACAAGAATACATTCATACCATGGAATGCTACTCAGAAATAAAAAGGGATGATCTACTGATACACGCAACAACTTGGATAAATCTCCAGGGAATTATGCTGGTGAGGAGAAAAGCCAAAGCCAAAAGATTATATACTGTATGATTCTATTTCTATAACATTCATAAAACGATGATATTATGGAAGTGGAGAACAGATTGGTGCTGCCAGGGCTGGGAAGGAAGTGGCAAGAGGGAAATGGATGTGGGCATAAAGGGCAACATGAGGGAACCCTTGTAGTGATAGAAATGTTTTGGGTGGCATCTGTGGCTCAAAGGAGTAAGGCGCCAGCCCTGTATGCCGGAGGTGGTGGGTTCAAACCCAGCCTCCGCCAAAAACTGCAAAAAAAAAAAAAGAAATGTTTTGTATTTGATCTATTTCTTTCTTTTTTTTTTTTTTTTTTTGTGGTTTTTGGCCAGGGCTGGGTTTGAACCCTTGTAGTGATAGAAATGTTTTGGGTGGCATCTGTGGCTCAAAGGAGTAAGGCGCTAGCCCGTATGCCGGAGGTGGTGGGTTCAAACCCAGCCTCCGCCAAAAACTGCAAAAAAAAAATGTTTTGTATTTGATCTATTTCTTTTTTTTTTTTTTTTTTTTTTTTTTGTGGTTTTTGGCCGGGGCTGGGTTTGAACCCGCCACCTCCGGCATATGGGACCGGAGCCCTACTCCTTGAGCCACAGGCACCGCCCTTGATCTATTTCAATACCCTGGTTTAATATATGTTGTACCATAGTTTTATAAGTTTTGTACCATTGAGGGAAACTGAGGAAAAGATATTTTTTCTTACAACTGCATATGAATTCACAATTCATTTTAAAAAGTCAAGTTAAAATATACATATAAGAAACTGGGTTTCAGAGTAGTTAAATAATTTTCAGAGCCAGGATGCCATCCCAGGTCTGTCAGCTTCCCAAGCCTAGCTATTTCAAGACTTGGTTATATTGGAGGGAACCAGGTAGAAGGACCGGATAGGTCCTGCAGTCCACCGGACCAGATGGTCCTCTGGTGTCATGGGCACCTTCCTTACCAGGGATTACAGTCCTGAAAGGCTATTAGAGAGTAGCTTGAAAGCATTATCTGTCAAACCCTGTGCAATGGTACCAAGGACCAAGATTTGGTCATCAGGTTTCCTAAAGTGTGTGAAGATGGGTGATCCTGGTGTGTGAGGCCACCTATGCGTTGATCTGTGTTGGGGTCTGCGGTTGTTTGTCCACTGATCTGCGTGTCCGTCAGTTTCTCCGTGCACATGCCTATTTCAGTTGGAGGCAGGGAGAAGAAGGGTGACGTGTACGTTTATGCACCTGTGTAGGTTGATGTATACGTTGTATTTGGATGTACCTGTGTCAGGTCTGCGTGGGTCACACCCACGTAATTTGTTTCCATGAGGTTTAACCACATGATAATACCTCCCCCAAAGCAAAGCTATCGAGCCAGCCTGTCACGAACTGGGTCTGCGTACTGTAGATAGACTGGGTAATTGGTCTCTCCGCCTGCTCATCCAAAACAAACACAAAAGCCCGCCCCCACACTGGGAGTCTGGTCCTGTCATCTGGGTATTTAGCTTGGTGCTGTGCTCTCCTTAACCCTGTAGGCAAGGTGAGCTGCTCCCGCCGCCGCCTGAGGCCCGGCTGCCCGGGCTTATGTAAAGAGGTCACTGTCCGCTCTGCTGCGGGGCGCACGCGGATTCCTGCACAGGTGTGGCGGTGCGGGTGCGGAGTGTAGGGAGTTAGACTCGCCAGCCTCCTCTCCCGCGGCGGCTCCGCTTCCCCTTCCGGCTGCTCACTTACTCTCCTCATCTGCATGTGTGACAGCGGTGTGCGGACTGGGGAAGGACAGAGCTCCTTCTCCCCTGCTCCCCGCGCCGCCAGGCGGGGGCTCCGAGTTCCCCGGTAATGCGTCGCCTGCGCCTCGCCGCCGCGCTCCTCCGGCCTCGCGGTGTAAGTGTTGCGGGGGCGTGGGCGTCCAGCTTGCGGGGAGGGACGCGGGAAGGGGGGCAGGCGTAGACACCGAAAGATGTTAACTCCTTCCTCTCCTCGAGAGGCAGCCGGGCGCCCGGAACCCCAAAAGCCCCTGTCCCCTAGCGCGCGGGCGTTTTCCGAACCGTGGGCGGGCGAGGACCGGGGACAAAGCGGTGCGGGGTGCGGTGCCGCCGCTGGGTGGCGCCCTCCAGCGCTCAGTCTTCCCTTTAAAGTTGGCGAGGGGCTGCGGAGACCTTGGGTGCGCCCGCCATCCGCGAGGCGCGTGGCCCTGGCTGCCCTTGGATTCGCCCGGTTCCTCTTGCAGGGCCAGGCGTGGACGCTGCCGGACCGCTGAGACTTGAGGGACGGTGAAGCGCTGGCCGGCGTCGGGCGGGAGCCTGCGCTCGGGAACGAGATGGAGGCGGCTCGAGGAGACGCGGGAGCCGGCACCGAGTAGCCGGCGGACCCCCGGGCTCGCCAGCCCCAGTCACCCGGGAGCTGTGCGAGCGTGCGGCGGGCGGGGTCCCCGGGGCTGCTATGGAGGTGCCTAACGTCAAGGACTTCCAGTGGAAGCGCCTGGCACCACTGCCCAGCCGCCGGGTCTACTGCTCCCTGCTGGAGACCGGGGGACAGGTCTATGCCATCGGGGGATGTGACGACAATGGTGTCCCCATGGACTGCTTCGAGGTCTACTCCCCCGAGGCTGACCAATGGACTGCCCTGCCCCCACTGCCCACAGCCCGAGCTGGGGTGGCCGTCACTGCCCTGGGGAAGCGGATCATGGTGGTCGGGGGTGTGGGCACCAATCAGCTGCCCCTGAAGGTCGTGGAGATGTACAACATCGATGAGGGCAAGTGGAAGAAAAGGAGCGTGCTGCGTGAGCCCGCCATGGGCATTTCTGTCACGGCCAAAGGCAAGTGGGACGAGGACTGAGGGTGGGCAGAAAGAATGGGGGCCAGAAGTGTGGGCTGTGAAGTTTAGTGCAATGTCTCTGCAGACCCCTGTGTTCAGCTAAACCACCACATTGCCCATTGCCTCACCTCAGCCCCTGAAACCTCTTTTGCTGGTGCCACCACCTCACATCTACTTGGGGTCCTGAGTATGTTCATTTTATCCTTGTACCATCACCAGGCCCTACTGTGAGGGCTTTGGGACCTGACTCTAGGATCCACCTTCAACCTCCTCCTCTGCCTCCCAGACTGGGAAGTGCTGAGGAGAAACCAGAATGTTTATGAGGGTTGTACTTCTGCAGTGTCTCTCCCAGGTTCTTTAAGATCTCAGGGCATATATGTGCTGACTATGTGGAATTGCATTTTTCATTTCACTTTCTCAAAGCTCCTCATCTCATTCTTTTTGGGCCTAGTACAGCCCAGAGCACAGAGGAGGCTCCAAAAGCTCTTTTGCTAAACCACAAAGGGTTAATGGGAAATGGTTGGATGGGAGTTAGGAGACCCCAAGTTCAGGCACACTTGGCTGGGCAGCACAGGTTTGCAGTGGAATGCAGCCTTCCCCTCTGTCTCCTCACCTTGCTTCCCTCTTCTGCTAAACCATTCTAGCTGCCTGTCAGGTCTACTATAGATCAGGAGCCAGTCAGTATTTCTTGAGCGCCTGCTCTGTTCCCGGCACAGTGCCAGGCCTCAGGGAGGATGTAAAGAAGCAGAAGATCTGTTAGCTCCCTTCAGGAGCCTGAGTCTAACCAATGAAAGTGGCCAGACAGAAACTCTAGTGCAGAATCCTCCCAGGCCAGGGTGGCCAGTAGGGCTTCCCTGACCTCCCAGTAAGAAGGGCGGAAGGCCTGGAGGTCCATGAAAGAGAGTACCTCTTCATCCCATGTCTCCATTAATGGTGCCAGAAGATTAAGAACTAACATTTATTGAGTCCTTACTGTGGGTGCTTTGTAGCTATCAATCTATTTGATCCTTACAAACTGGCCAATGAGGTAAGTGCTATTATTATTCTCAATTTAGAGAAAAGCAGTGTAAGGCCCAGAGAGGTTGAATCACTGGCCCAAGGTTACAGAGCTAGTAAGTCTTGATCAGGTCTATGCTCTTAACTGTGGCATTGAATGCATTTAATAATTAGTTGAATAAGGATTTACATGCCTATGTGCCAGATGCTGGGGCTACAGATTATCAAATTCTCAAGAGGCTATGGTCTGTGAGACAGATTATAGAAAAACAGACAAAGACTATTCAGTTAGCATGTGGCAAGTAGAATGATAGAGCTGTTATCACTCAGGAGGCACTGAGCAGGTATTCTCAGCCCAGTCTTGCAGTTTAGGGACACTGAGATGAATCTGAAAGAATGAGTAAGAATTGGGCACAGAAATACTAGTATGGAATATGTAGGAGGATTGATTTCCAGGAGGAGGTGTTTCAGCTTAGATAGAAACAAGAGGGTAGAGTTGGTGAATTCCTCATTATCAGGCCTCACCTCCCAACCTTAGGCTAAGACTGGGATTTTTTTTTTTTTTTTCAGTATTGGAAAGTAGAAGGAGATAGTATTCATCCCTACAATAACCTTAAAGAATAAAGGCCTCCTAGAGCCAGTAGCCATGAAGGCTGGCTGCTGGGAGACAGAATCCCAGGCAGGGACAGGTCACTAAGTAAAAGAGAGCCCTGCCCAGGCTCAGGAGATATGGGGAAGCTGGATCCCTTGCCCTTGGTGCAATGTACTAGGGAGATCTCTGGAAAGGCCACCTATAGCCAAGAGCAGTAGAAAATGGGAAGGGGTTCACTTTTCAGAGTGTCCTAGCCCACTTCCTGAGCAGAGTTTCTTAAAGGGGCCAGTTCTCTTTCCAAAGCCTCACTCTCATTCACCCCTAACCCTATTCCATTCAGGACAGGTGCTTCTTGGATCCCATAGACCTCTCAATTTGTGAATGAGAATAGCCTTCCCCCACGGAGGTGGCAGACATAGAACCAGCAGTTGTCCAATGTCCCACAGGCTGACAGCAGAGCTGACCTCATTTCCCAAGACCTCTGCTCTGAGTAGAGAATTCTGGTCTGGGAATGCCTGAGGTACGGTATTGGAGGGATGAGAAGAATACCCCTTCTTTGGCTTCCCCTCTGGCTTCCAGAGAATAGAACAAGGGAAGGGACAAGACTTGCAAAGGGTTATCCAGGCATGGGCTTCCCACTGTCTGCCTCTGTGTAGGACTTAAGTGTTTCGGTCTAGCCAATGGCTGGACACCAGGAAAGCTAAGGCATGCAGTCCTGCTATGGCTTTAAAAAGACCCAGACTTAGTCATGACAGGCACTTTGAACAGTGCCATCAACCACAATGACATAGTTATGGCTCACTCAGGCAGAACAGTGGTTGGGAACTTGGCCTGGCCATGATACAGGGGATGGGTGTTAGTAGGCTGCCTGTGAGCTAAGCCAGGGATGTGTGTGCGGCCTTTCTTCTTAGATTACCGAGTATACGCGGCAGGCGGGATGGGCCTGGACCTCCGTCCACACAACCACCTCCAACACTATGATATGCTCAAGGACATGTGGGTGTCACTAGCACCCATGCCCACCCCAAGATATGCTGCCACCTCCTTCCTCCGAGGCTCCAAGATCTATGTGCTGGGTAAGAATGGGTTACTTGTTCCATATCTATCCTCCTTCCCTCCCTTGGGTTGGTTCCCATAAGAGGCAGTGCCTATGTGCTAAGCATCTCCTTAGCACTGGGGGATCATCACACTGCCCCACCTAGAGGGAGTTTCCTGTATGATTGGGTACCAGTCAGAGGGGAAACCCAGTCCCTATCCTTAGAGACTCCTCTTCTGCCCAACCTCCACCGTTCTTCGGCCCCCAGGAGGACGACAGTCCAAGTATGCAGTCAATGCCTTCGAGGTCTTTGACATTGAGACTCGCTCCTGGACCAAGTTCCCCAACATCCCCTGTAAGCGGGCCTTCTCCAGCTTTGTGAACCTGGACAACCACCTGTACAGCCTGGGAGGCCTACGGCAGGGTCGGCTCTACCGGCAGCCCAAGTTCCTGAGGACGATGGACGTGTTCGACATGGAGCAAGGTGAGCTAGTTGCTAGCCCCTAGCCCTGCTCCCAGAATGCCCCCATGGAAGATCTGGCTGCCTGTCTTCCTTTTGGCTGGTCTCTCCCACCTTACTATATCCCAACCATCTTCCCAGGGCTGCTCACCAGCTGGGCAATATTCTCAGAAGTCTGAACACCCCTCTCCACTCTAGGCTACTCTTGGGATCAAATTCATTCATCTGTACAAGGCTCCTTTGTGTTTGGTTGGTTATTTGTAGCAAAGCCATTTCTACCTATTGTGTCTTCTTACAATAACCATCCAGGTCCAGATCAGGGAGGGATTTTTCCTGCTTTTTTTTTTTTTTTTTGTAGAGACAGAGTCTCACTTTATGGCCCTCGGTAGAGTGCCGTGGCCTCACACAGCTCACAGCAACCTCCAGCTCCTGGGCTTAAGTGATTCTCTTGCCTCAGCCTCCCGAGTAGCTGGGACTACAGGCGCCCGCCACAACGCCCAGCTATTTTTTGGTTGCAGTTTGGCCGGGGCCGGGTTTGAACCCGCCACCCTCGGTATATGGGGCCAGCGCCTTACCGACTGAGCCACAGGCGCCACCCTTTCCTGCTTTTTATTGATGGACAAACAGAAGGAACCTGAATCCTACTCTTGCTGCCTCTGTTAGCCTCCTCTCCAGCTTAGAGCCTGTGTGAACATAGACATAACAAGGGTCTGTTGTAGGGGATTATGATTCCTGAGATTACAAGCATGGGAGAGAGTGGTGGCCACAGAGAATTTCAACCAGCAGGAGGAGCTCTTTACTCCCTGAGGAGAAAGGATTAATGGAGGGGAGACCCTGCCCAGGATGAGAGCTGTTTATGACTCAGGCAGTATTTAGTGGGGATGCCAGCGTCTAATTCTCTATATCCTACCATTTATCCATGATCCTTAGGGGGATGGCTGAAGATGGAACGCTCATTCTTCCTCAAGAAACGGCGAGCAGACTTTGTCGCCGGTTGTCTGGGTGGACGAGTGATAGTGGCCGGGGGACTTGGTAAGGATGGAGCTTCCAGGCTGGAATGTATTGTGGTTATGGTACTCAGCGGTCCCTTGGCACTTTGCACATGCAGGAGAGGGTACTGACTCCTTGCCTATCACCGTCCTACCACTTAATTCCAAAGCATTCAAAATGTTCCCTCCCAGCGTGAACATTACCTATCTATATATGGGCCTCAGATGTGGCCATTCTGGCCTCCTACACAGGAAAAACTGAGTCCAAGAGAGAAAAAGAGGCATTCCAAGAACCACGTAGCACAGGCTTACTAAGCACAGATTCCTGAGGCCCTATTTGGGAAGGACTTGAGACAAATCATGGAGGGGATTAGGCTTAGTCCTCCTTCTCTGACCCACCTCTTTGGGCCCAGCTCTATTATGGAATAGGAAAGCAATCTGACTAAATAAATTCTTCTAATGAATCTAGGATTTGATATATTACTCCTTCCAGAGAGTATTGGTATTTTGAAGGAAGGACTCTAAGGGTGAAAAGTCCAACAGCATCTAGAAGAAAGGTCCAGCCATCAGGCCTTCCAGGTGCCCCACATTTACTTGGTGTAGACACTCCCACTTTACTCATGCAAGAAAGGACCATGTGAATTAGACCATGTAGGTAGCTTTTTTAGTAAAAGGCAGGAGGAAGACTGATTGTATTGCTCTAGAACCTCTGGTAAAAGCTAGGAGGGAGGAAAGAAAGCTTCCTCTTAAGGAGCTGAAAAGACAGGAAAAAGGTAAAAGGAGTAAAGCGATTGTTTGACAAAAGCCTCTGGCCCAGCTCAGAGAAGAGGCAGTGACCATGTAGCCAAGGACATTGTGGCTGCTTAGCTGCTTCTTGTGAGTTTCCAAGGGAGGGAAGAATGTAGGGTAACTGTGGAACCTGGGTTGGTGGTTGGATTCCCTTGTAAGGTCTGATTCCCTTGGCACTTTCAGGAAACCAACCCACTGTCCTGGAGACAGCAGAAGCATTCCACCCAGGGAAGAACAAATGGGAGATCCTCCCTGCCATGCCCACACCTCGCTGTGCCTGCTCCAGCATTGTCATCAAGAACTGTCTCCTGGCCGTGGGGGGTGTCAACCAGGGTCTGAGCGATGCAGTGGAAGCATTGTGTGTCTCTGATTCCTAGCTGTCCCTGGCCTAGCACCTTTGCCCTGGACCACACCACTCTACTTCTGACATGAGGAATGATATTGTCAAAACAGTTCGGGCTACTTCCCAGGATGCCAGCTCCTTAGAGCCAGTTAGGCCATGGGGCTCTAAATCACCTCTTTCTATCTCCAAAGCCCATCCCAGAAAACTATAAGTGCACATGACTCCACCAACCCCAGGTTAGGAGCTGACCTTTGGGGAGAGTCCCCCCACTTAGCGCACAGGCACAGAAGGGCACAGGAATCTCTCCTGCCTCTCTCTCTTGTGAGTTCCACCCATGTCCAGGGAGCAGACAGGGCAGTTTTGACTCAGAGATAAGCCACGATTGCTGTCCTTTCCCCAGCTCTGAACTTATTTGAGGGTCTCTTGGGATGAACAATGGGGAAGCATCGGGGTAGATACCAAACCCCTTTTCTCTTCCTTTGTCTACATCTCTTCCCCATTTTGTAGTCAACTGTGGGCCTGCCCTGGACCTCATGTACTCAGCGAAATTTGGGCTTGAAGATAGAGGCAGCTGGGTGGCGCCTGTGGCTCAAGGAGTAGGGCACCAGTCCCATATGCCGGAGGTGGCGGGTTCAAACCCAGCCCCGGCCAAAAACCACAAAAACAAACAAACAAACAAAAAAAAAAAAAAAAGAAGATAGAGGCAGCTGCATTGGAAGGGAAGTTGGGCTTACAGGGACAGTCCAGGCCAACAGCCTTGACAGGAAGGAACCCCTTCATCTTGGGGTCATTGCTGGATGTGCAGTGATGGGGAAGGCTATTCCTCAGCCCTAGGTCTGCTCTCCACACCTCTCTTCATTCCATTTCACCTTCTGTCATGCCCTGCCCAATGGAGACCTGGCCTTTTGTCACTGAAGGCCCCCCAGAGTGTTTCTGTGTGAAACCTTCTTATTTACACTGTGGCATCAAAATCCACAAAAGATGGATTGATTGCACTCTGGTTAATAACAGCAGCACAATGATTAAAGTCTATATTCCTATCTTCTCTGGCATCCTGGTCTGGGGGTGGGATGGGAGGGTATCCTGACCGGTAGAGGATGAAACAATCCCTCTGGCATTCTCAGGCTAAATAGGCCCCTAGTGGCTACCCATTCTTGTCTGTTTCCTCTGAAGAGTTCCACCTTCCCACAACCACCACCAGCTGCGCCACTCCCAAGAAAACAGCATATGTTCCTTCTCTTGCATTGGGACTCACGTACATATTAGTCTCCCATTCAGAATTCTTCTTTGGGTTACTCCTCATGTCTAGCCTCAGTGCTTTCAGCTAAAACTCATTTTTGTCTTATCCAAAGTAGAAAGGGAACTGCTCACCAACTTCTTTTTTTTTTTTTTTTTGTAGAGACAGAATCTCACTTTATGGCCCTCGTTAGAGTACCGTGGCCTCACACAGCTCACAGCAACCTCCAACTCCTGGGCTTAAGCGATTCTCTTGCCTCAGCCTCCCGAGTCGCTGGGACTACAGGCACCCGCCACAATGCCCGGCTATTTTTTGGTTGCAGTTTGGCCGGGGCTGGGTTTGAACCGGCCACCCTTGGTATATGGGGCCGGGTTTGAACACGCCACCCTTGGTATATGGGGCCGGCGCCCTACTGACTGAGCCATAGGCGCCGCCCATGCTCACCAACTTCTAAAAAACTTGAAGAACGTACCTTCTTTTAGTACCTCTTTCTGATCCCCAGTTATTTTTAAAAGCTGTGCCACGACCAGAGATGCACAGGTGAACAAAATACCTTCCCCAAGAGGTTGTGGAGGAGTCAGGAAACATCCCTTATATGATAAAATAATGATTTCTCACAGAGGCAGCAACAGAGGAGGGCATCTATCTGGAACTGAGGGGTCAGGGACCACTCCTGCGAGGCTTAAGGGGGTGACACCTTCAGCTGGATCTTCAAGGACAAATGACCTTTAACGGATGGGGATTTTTCATCTCCTTTTCTCTAAGTACCTGTATTTTTTCCTAACTTGGGTCCCAGAAGGGCACTGCCACCTGCTGGCCTGGCATTTCCTTCCCGCGCAAGCTGGGAGGCTTTTTGTAGCCACTGGTGCCCCCTAGTGAGCAGACTGCAGAGAGGCCTTCACTATTGCTTCAGGGTCCCCTATTTCAGTTTAACCCTTGAAGTAACCATTAGGAAAAGGAGCTCAAGGAGCTGCAGAGACTGTGAAGGATGATGGAACCACACGTTAGGGGAAGCTTTTTCAGAGGCCATCCCCAGTACCACTGCCTAATTCTACCCAAGAAAGGTGCTTACAAATAGGTAAGTCAGGGCAGTGCCTGTGGCTCAAAGGGGTAGGGTGCCGGGCCCATATGCCAGAGGTGGCGGGTTCAAACCCAGGCCGGCCAAAAACTGCAAAAAAAAAAAAAAAAAAAAACACTAAAAAACAAATAGGTAAGCCAAACCTTATGAGAGAGAGGCCCTTCCAAGTGCACAAAAAGGCCCCATATAGGGTGGTGCCTGTGGCTCAAGGAGTAGGGCGCCAGTCCCATATGCCGGAGCTGGCGGGTTCAAACCCAGCCCCGGCCAAAAAAAAAGGCCCCATATACATGAATGAGACTGAAGTATTTTATTTTATTTTTAGAAATGGGGTCTTGGGCAGCGCCTGTGACTTCAAAGGAGTAGGGCGCTGGCCCCATATACCGGAGGTGGTGGGTTCAAACCCAGCCCAGGCTAAAAACTGCAAAAAGAAAAAAAAAATAGAAATGGGGTCTTGCTATGTTATCCAGCTGGTCTCGAGCTCCTGGCCTCATGCAATCCTCCCACCTCAGCCTCCCAAACTGCTTGAATTACAGGTGTGAATGGGATTGAAGCTTCTTTTTTTTGAGACAGAGTCTCACTCTGTCACCCTGGGTAGAGTGCTGTGGTGTCATCATAGCTCACGGCAACCTCAAGCTCTTGGGCTCAAGCGATCCTCTTGCCTCAGCCTCCCAAGTAGCTGGGACTATAGGTACCTGCCGCCATGCCTGGCTAATTTTTCTATTTTTAGTAGAGATGGGGGTCTCACTCTTGGTCAGGCTGGTCTTGAACTTGTGAACTCAGGCAATCTACCCGCCTTGGCCTCCCAGAGTGCTAGGATTACAGTTGTGAACCACCGCATCCAGCCTTGACTGAGGCATTTTTTGTTTTTGTTTTTTTGTTTTTGGCCGGGGCTAGGTTTGAACCCGCCACCTCAGCATATGGGACCGGCGCCCTACTCCTTGAGCCACAGGCGCCGCCGACTGAGGCATTTTTAAGTGGTGGAAACCTTACGGGTACAGCTCCAAAGGGTTGAATTAGCTACTGGAACCTGTGAACTCAGCACTGGGGCTAGCAGCTGTTGAGGATTCACTTCTTATAAGTCCATTTTAGGAAAATTTTGAGGGTGCCTCACTGAGGAATGAGGGGGACACGGAATGTCAGTGCTAAGCTACATTGTCCTGTAACTCATAGGGTCACAGAGGCAGTATGGGATCTGGGGTCAAAAGGCCTGACACCAGGCCTCGTTCCTCCACCTTCCTAAGCTTTCCCATCTCCTTCTCACTGAGGGAAGGTCACTCACTTTTCCTGTCTTCATTTCCCAATCTATAAAACAAAAGCAATGATAGCGCCATCTTACACGGTGGTAAAGCCCCTCCTTCAATCCTCAGATCAACTCTCTGAGGTAGGCAGTATCCTCCCATTTTGTAGATGAGAAAACCAGGGCTCAAAGAGGTTATATGACTTATTGAGGGTTATAAGCTAGTAAGTGACTGAACCAGGTTTGATTTCAAAGCTTATGACCCCAGCACTGCATTGCTTCAAATAAAACAGCACTAGGAAAGGCTAGAAAAGCAACTGCCCTGTACCATGTAGGGTACAGTTAGAAATGTCAAACCCGGAAGGGTGGAGGTTGTTTCTCAAGGAATGAGTATGAAAATTAGCAAGGAGGGCGGCGCCTGTGGCTCAAAGGGGTAGGGCGCCGGCCCCATATGCCAGAGGTGGCGGGTTCGGACCCCGAACCCGGCCAAAAACTGCGAAAAAAAAAAAAAAGAAAGAAAATTAGCAGGAAAAGGTCAAAAGGGCTCCCTAATGTGAAATGAGCGGAGAATAGTCCTAAATGTGTATTTCCAAGAAAGTTCTCTTCTAACTTTTTCATGCCTATTCAAAACCATTGTCTCACTATTGTTCATGCCACTGGCTATTTTAGGCCTGGCACACCTATTCTGCGCCTGATGTGGTGCTAGACTTGAGATTCCTGCCCTAAAGCAGTTGCAGTCTTAGGAGGAAGACAGGGGATCAAGTCTGCAGTACTATTTGAGCAATGTCAGTTTTTGTCAATGCGAGCCAGGGGGAGAACTGCAGAGAGCTGAGATGAATTGAGGGGACCAAACCAGGTTTTTGGAAAATAAATCTCAAACAGCACTTTGAAAGAAGAGAGAGACCAGCCAGGCTGGGAAGGATGAACCCAGGATTTGAAGCAGGAGAGACAGATTCAAATCATGATTGTCATGTATTAATAATCTTGGTTACATTGTCTAAACTCTCTTGAGTCTCAGTTTGCAAAAATGGGCAAAACAAGATCTCACTTGTCAGGAGGCTAAGAGCTACCTGCTTTCTGTAAAATGATTTGTGTGTGTTTGGTGAGTAGCTACTATTTTTTGCTTTCTTTTCTTTTCTTTTTTTCCTGAAGACAGAGTCTCACTCTGTCCCCCTGGGAAGAGTGCCATGGCATCATAACTCACAGCAGCCTCAAACTCTTGGGCTTTCCTCTTGCCTCAGCTTCCTGAAAAGTTGGGACTATAGGCATACACCACTACCCCCAGCTAGTTTTCTGTTTTTAGTAGAGACAGAGTCTTGTTCTAGCTTAGGCTGGTCTCGAACACCTGAGCTCACATAATCCTCTGCCTCTGCCTCCCAGAGTACCAGGATTACAGACATGAGCCACTGCACCCAGTCTTGCATTATTATTTTCATTTGTTGCTATAGGAGAGGTCAAGGTGCTCCTAAGCCCACTGAGGGGAAGGGTTTGGCTTATTAGGGGGACAGTGTGTAGTAGAGAATGTAGGAGGAGGATGTGGGGAGACAAGGCTGCAGATGCAAGCAGCAGATCAGGAAAGGCCCTCCTACATGCCTTGCTAAGGTGTCTGGACTTTATGCATATGAAAAATTGGGAACAAATGAAGGGTTTTAAGTATTAGAACAGCGTGATCAGATGTTTTTCTTTCTTTTTTTTTTTTTTTTGTTATTGTTGTCATTGTTGTTTAGCAGGCCCTGGCCAGGTTCAAACCCACAAAGCTCCTGTGCATGTGGCTAGAGCCCTAACCACTGAATTACGGGTGCCGAGCTGATTTTTTTCTTTTTCTTTTTTTTGAGACAGAATCTCAAAGCAACCTCATAGTGTCATAGCTGACAGCAACCTTAAACTCTTGGGCTCAAGCGATCCTCTTGTCTCAGCCTCCCAAATAGCTGGGGACTACAGACACTTGCCACAATACCCAGCTAGCTTTTCATTTTTAGTAGAGACAGGGTCTCGCTCTTGTTCAGGCCAGTCCGGAACTCCTGAACTCAAGCAATCCTCCCACCTCGCCTTCCTAGAGTGCTGGGATTACTGGTGTGAGCCACAGTGCCCAGCCCCTTGATCAAATTTGTAGCCCTATAGCATGGGATATTCTGAGTTCCTCTTCTGAGGAAAATAAAGTAAGTGAAATCAGTAAGCCATCTAAGATCAGAAGGAATCATGAGTGGGAGTAGAGTTCTGGTACAACACGCAGACCATGCTTTCGAGCCTTCTCATGAGGAAAGTCTATCTGCCCCGCAATTGGAAAGTGCCAAGAGTCTTTGGGACTGCAGGAGAGTGGACCAGTTCAAACCCTCCATCATTTCATTTCCTTCAGGACTTCTTTCTAACCATCTCTTATATTTCTATTATACTTTGTGGCCCACAGAATTCCTGCACAGGCAGTGGGGTTTTCAACCTCCATTTTAATGAAGAAGGAACACAGGACCGGGAACCCTGTGACTAGCCAAAGTAGCACAGCAAGTAAATGATAGGAATGAAAATCTAACCCAGCTCAGTGTGCATCCCCACTCCCACTGCTGTCTCGGAGCTCCACCGTAAGGGAACAGCAAGGGAGCTCGGCATATCCATCCAGCCCTCTCTAAACTTACAGAACAGGGTGGCACCTGTGGCTCAGTGAGTAGGGCGCCGGCCCCATATACCGAGGATGGCGGGTTCAAACCCAGCCCCGGCCAAACTGCAACAAAAAGTAGCTGGGCGTTGTGGCGGGCGCCTATAGTCCCAGCTGCTCGGGAGGCTGAGGCAAGAGAATCGCTTAAGCCCAGAGCTGGAGGTTGCTGTGAGCTGTGTGACGCCACAGCACTCTACCAAGGGCAGTAAAGTGAGACTCTGTCTCTACAAAAAAATAAATAAATAAAAAGCAAACTTACGGAACAGGCCCAAAGCCTTGAGCCAAAGGCCTCCAGCTTGAGAGAATTTGAGTTCTACAACTAGAGTGAGAGCAACCATTTACATAAGTAGGGGCTTCATGTCAGGATGAAACAGCTGCAGAAATCTAGCACAAGGCAGAATGCGAGCAGGGGCTGAAGAGGTGGGCACACGGACAGGAACCAGGCAAGTTGGGCAGATAAAAACTTTACCATGTGTAGTAGTCTCCTTGGGCTGCCCTAACAAAAATGCCATAAACTAGGTGACCTAAAACAACAAAAATGTATTGCCTCTCTATCCTGGAGCTAGCAGTGTGAAATGGAGGTGTCAGAAAGGCCACTGTCTCTCTGAAGGCTCTTAGGGTGAGGATGGGAAGAGGAGGAATCCTTTTGCCTCTTCCTAGCTCCTGGTGTTCACTGGCAATCCCTGTTTCTAACTCCTGGTGTTCTTAGCAGTGTAACTCCTATTTCTGCCTCCATCTTCACATGACTTTATAAGGACACCAGTCACCCAGCCTGTGCCAGAGTGAGACCTCGACTCTAAAAAAAATAGCCAGGTGTTGTGGCGGGCGCCTGTAGTCCCAGCTTCTTGGGAGGCTGAGGCAAGAGAATTGCTTAAACCCAAGAGTTTGAGGTTGCTGTGAGCTGTGACACCACAGCACTCTATGGAAGACGACAAAGTGAGACTCTGTCTCAAAAAAAAAAAAAGACCCTAGTCACTGGTTTTAGGTCCACCCTAATCCAGAATGGATTTTTATCCATCTTATCTTGACCATGTATGCAAAGACTCTATTTCCAAATAAAATCACAGTCACAAGTTTCAAGGGTTAGGACTTCAGGGTATCTTTTGCAGGGGGACACAGTTCAACTCACAATACCCGTAATGGATGGACAAATAAGACAGGAAGAGCAAGAGCCTCCTAAGAATTGAGCTGCTCTGGGAAGGCTCCCTGCAGGAGCCCACTATTGTGACCATGCCTCCCTTCCAGGGAAGAGAGACTTAGGGTGCCAAGTGCAGGCAGCAGGGGGGCCTTTGGTGAAAAGAGGTTGAAGGTGACCTCTGTGCAAACCTTGAGTGGAGCATTGATGCTGTGGGAAGAGGGGTTTAGGGCAGACCTCAGCCCTCTCTACCCACAGGGCAACTAGTGACCGAGGAGGGAAGGATGATCCCTGGGGGAAAGTGGCAGGAGCTAGATGGCTGCAAGGGCAAAATGACTTTGGTGTCCTCTGTTAACTTGACATAGAGTTTGCATTCTCCCCCCTGGCATGAGGATGGTTTAAACTACAGGCTGTTTCCCAAATATCCCAGTTGATTTCCGCTTCCCTGCTGGCTCGCAGGACCCCCAGAGCCCTGTTTCCGACTCTATGAAGCAGAACAACAAATAGCAACCACCTGCAACCCAGAGGGCAAAGCCTTCGTCCTTCCGACAATGAGCTCTCTGCAGTTTCTATGCGGCTGCTATTTCAAACCAGATGAGCTTCCTGCAACTCCCGCCACCACACCCGGGGCCTGCTTGTCCCCAGTACCCTTATACCTCACACTCACACACACCCTTCACTTTTGCACATTCATGTATACACCCCACACCGTCCTACACACCCATTCATGCACATATTTTTGCTCTTACATTCACACACACTCACATTCTCAGATGCACACTCAGAGCAGGTGCCCAGATCCAGAATCCTTTTAAACTGAGCAGTGAGCTGCTGCAACATTATTCAGACCTCACCAGGGCAGGATCACCTGTTGCTTTGAGCTGTTCACACTGCAGTTCCCTCCCTCCAGAATCCCTTAACCCAGTTTGCCATAAAGGCTAGAGGGACATTTTGCACCATCATAAAGACTGAAATCTATGTTTTACAAGTGAGGAAACTGAGACCCAAAGGAGTCCCATGACTTCCACAAGAGCCCCTGAGCTCTTCCTCACTTACTTCGCAGCTCAGTGTGCCTGGCATAAAGCTGGCACTGGATAAACACGTGTAGACTAAATGAAGGGGAAGTTCCCTGAGGGGAAGAACTGGAAAGAACCTCGTGCCCCAGTCCCCATTCCTAATTTAGGCAGACTGGACTCTCCTGGCTCCAGAGACATGTTCATTTTTTCATTAAAAAAACTTCCCAGCCACTGCCCTCTTCTAGAGAGGAAGTAGTTGGCAGAAGTCTAGGAGGGTCTGCAGGGTGATGAGCTGGAGGCCAGAGCTGCTTTCTTAAGTGATGTGTCAGAGTTGACATGTTTTCTGGGCCACTGGGAGGAAATCTATCCTCCTCCCCTCAGCATGCCCACACTGTGGAGAGTGGGGTGGGAGGGAATGCCAGGCTGGTGGTTGCTGGTCTTCTGGCTGGTAGGGCTCTAACTGGGCTGCCAGGGGTCCTACTCTGGTCAGCCTTACAAGGGAAGATATTGCAAATAGTAGCAGGGATAGGGACCTCTACACCCCATTCATGTCTCTAGAAGGTGGCCCAGCCCTCCTTCCCTGAAAGACAAAACAAGGACTTTGGAGTACCCTGCCTGTCATTCAATAGATAAATGTGCCTTGGCCCCAATCACAGCCTAGCAATTCATAGACTGAAAAACAATCATTTATAAGGGAACAGTAATGTGCAGATTCCTATCCCAGCCTCCCCCACTGCAGAGCTGGTGTGCCCATCTACAGAAGGGACTAGACTGGAGCTGCCCTTCAAACTTGGCCTTGCTCCACCTCAGACCTTGGCCTCCAGGGCCTCAGGGCAGCCACTCAACCCAGGGTCACAAGTGACCTTATCTTCACTCTTCTCTACCTTATACCCACATCCTTAGTAGCTTCCTAACGAGTTCCTGGCCCTAAGCTCTCCTCCAGACCACCCTCCACAGGGCTGCTAGATTCCCTGTACCCTTCCAGAAATCTTTCTCGTCTATAGATTTAACCACATCCTTACAGAGGTTAAACATCCTCCCTCAAGTCCCTTCACAAAGTCCCACCCTTCCAGCCGCCTTCCTTACCTCTGCCCAGTGTTCCCTGAGTTGAATAAGTCAGAGCCCAAAGGCAGGACCAATTTTGAGAGGAATCTCAAAGTCCCCTTTCCCTCTGATCTCAACAGCCTGAGTCTAAGAAATCAGACCCAGGAAATAAGCAGTGTTCCAAATCCCTGCTTAGGAATTAGGTTCCCTCTCCCCTTTGTTGTGGGCTCTAACAGGAGTGATAGGTCAGATTAGGCTTTTTATGAGCTGCAGGTGACAGCCAGCTGATTAATCGAGCCTTGTAATAACAGCCCCCTAATACCAGATTGTGCTAGTGTCATTCGGGGCCGAGAGAAATGCTGGCTCCTATCTTCCCTGACCAAGGGCCAGGAGCTGTGACCCGGGGAAAGAATGTGCTTTGCTTGGGGTTTACATTCCAGGATCAGCTTGGGAGGCCAAGGGCTCAGGGTGGCCAGCAAGAGCCAGGCACAGGGCAGGAAGATGGCACTGGACAGACCTTCCTCCCACCTCCCTTCTGGGCACACCTCCCATGCCCTGCCCTGTCTGGTCATTCCTGTGCCTCCCTAAGTAGAGGCGAAGCCAGGAAGAAGAAGACACCCACTTCATGGAGCAGCATTTAAATGGTGCAAAGTGACCTTGAAGGGCCCTGAGACACAGTACCCACTGCCACAAACCCCCACCTGCTGTGGAATCTACAAAACACCTCCAAGTTCAGGGTGTCCTTTGACCGATTAGGAACTGAGACCTAGGAGAACTGAGTCACATGCCCTAGGACACGTGGCCAGCAAGCTGCAGTGCAGGGTGTAACACCCCACCCTCTGACTTCTACTCTGAAGTTCACTGAACCTCTTGCCTCATCTATATCAAAGCCTCTGTACCTCAAGGTCTAACCCAAGGCCCTGATATTACAGGGTCAGTGAAAAATCAGTACAAGAATGGATGTGAAAATGGTCACAACTTTAAAGATGGAAGGTTATGTCATCTCAGTCCATCGAGGATCTCAGGTGACCATGACAATGACACAACAGGATTAGTGAGTGGGGAGTACTTGGAGACTCTGGGGGTGGAGAAATCCCCTGAAAACTTTTACCCTAGTTGTAAGCATAGCTTCCCTCTCCTGCCCCCCAACTATTTCCCAACCCCACAGCGATGGCAGTTACACAACCTCAGAGATCCAGACAAGGACAGGAGAGAGGAAGATCTTTTTGCTTTGCCATTAACAATGGGGTAAGGAGACCAGGAGACCCGTTCCAAAACACTGACTAGAAGCTTTAGACTTTTAATCTATACAAATATCCACCCAGTCCACCTCCCAACTCACAGAACAACATTTTTCTGGTGTTAAAGTCCAACCCTGACAATGGTTAGGAAGTCCTTCCTCTTCTCGCACAGGTCAGCTCCTTCCTCACTCCCCTAAAGCAGAGCTCTAGCCTTGGGCAGTATCAATGACCACTTCCTAGCTCTGAGCTTATCTCAACTGTCCTCTATCCCAAATCACATCAGCCTGAGCTCAGGGCATCTGATAAGCCCCTTGGTGGGGGGAGGGAGGGTAGCTCCCCCAGGCCCACTTCCTAGCTCTGAGCTTATCTTAACTGTCCTCTGTCCCCAGTCAGATCAGCTGGAACTCAGGGCATCTGATAAGCCTCTTAGGGGTATAGCTCCCCCACCACTTGTTTTCTGCCAAAATTGGGGAGTGGACTTGGCAGGATCAGGGCCCAGCGGAGCCTCAAGCAGAATAATAAGAAAACCATCAATCTGATAACTTTGCATCTCATTTTGTCCCACAGCAAGCCCAGAAGGTAGTCAAGATGTGCATTCCAGATGAGTCAATTATGACATAGAACAAATCACTAATCTTTTCTAAGCCAAAATATAATGGCTAAGAGGCTGTTTCTGAAGCTAGATTGCCTGGTGTCCAATCTGGCTCCACCATTTTCTGGTTTTATGACCCTGTGTAGGTAGATACTCAATTTCTCTGTGTCTTAGTTTCCTCATCAATGCAATGGGGATAATCATATGCTAGTGCATACTTCATAAGAGTTGTAGGGAGGATCCAATTTTTCTTTTTTTTTTTTTTTTGCAGTTTTTGGCCAGGACTGGGTTTGAACCCGCCACCTCCAGCATATGGGGCCAGCACCCTACTCCTTTGAGCCACAGGCGCCGCCCTCCTTTATTTATTTATTTTTTTTGAGACAGAATCTCACTTTGTCACCTTCAATATAGCGCTGTGACATCATAGCTCACGGCAACCTCAAACTCTTGGGCTCAAGTGATTCTCTTGCCTCTCTGAGCTCAGCTGTGACTATAGGTGCCCGCTATAAGAGGATCCAATTTATTAATACAAGAAATTTAAAGCAGCAGTCCCCAACCTTTTTGGCACTAGGGATTGGTTTCATGGAAGGCAATTTTTCCACGGAGGGAGGGAAGGGGAGACAGGGACAATAAAGCAGAATTCTGTATCCTGGCTTCTAACAGGGTGCAGACTGGTACTGGTCTGTAGCCCAAGGATTGGGGACCCCAGAAAGGAATAGCAGCTGGCACAAATTGTGTTAGCTAGATTAAAGAATAAATTCATCTACATATAATGGCAGAGAGATGAGAATATCACAATCAATTAGTCACAAAGCAGAGCCTGTATCCAAGAGCCAGACTCTTCAGCCAAAATCATTATGCCAACCCTGGGGGGCAGAGAGGGAATGGGGCTCCTAAATGTTCAGAGCTGAGGGAATCAGTTACCACCAGGTAGGCAAAAGAAGATTAGGCCAACCCTAACCCTAACTGAGATTCCTTTTCTTTTATTTCTTTTTTTCTTTTCTTTTCTTTTTCTTTCTTTTTTTTTTTTTTTTTTTTTTGTAGAGACAGAGTCTCACTTTATGGCCCTCGGTAGAGTGCCGTGGCCTCACACAGCTCACAGCAACCTCCAACTCCTGGGCTCAAGCAATTCTCTTGCCTCAGCCTTCCGAGCAGCTGGGACTACAGGCGCCCGCCACAACGCCCGGCTATTTTTTGGTTGCAGTTTGGCCGGGGCCGGGTTTGAACCCGCCACCCTCGGTATATGGGGCGGGCGCCTTACCGACTGAGCCACAGGCGCTGCCCTCTTTTTTTTTTTTTAGATAAGAGTCTCACTGTGTTGCCCTGGGTAGTGTGCCATGGTGTCATCACAGCTCACAGTCCCCTCAGTCTCTTGGGCTCAAGAGTTCCTCCTGCCTCAGCCTCCCAAGTAGCTGGGACTATAGATGCCCACCACGATGCCCAGCTAGTTTTTCTATTTTTAATAGAGATGGAGTTTCGTTCTTGCTCAGGTTGGTCTCAAACTCCTCAACTCAAGGGATCCACCTACCTCCACTTCCCAGAGTGCTAGAATGCCACCATGCCCTGCCATGAGATTCCTATAATAATTTCTCCCTGCTTCAATATTGCATAAAAGTTACAAAAGATGTGAAATGAAACACAGAGTTGGTTTATCCAAATCCCTTTTTTAGGCCGGGCATGGTGGCTCATGCCTGTAATCCTAGCACTCTGGGAGGCCGAGGTGGGTGGATCACTTGAGCTCAGGAGTTCAAGACCACCATGGACAAGAGTGAGATTCCCTCTCTACTAAAAATGAAAAAGTGAGGTAAGAAGATCACTTGAGCACAAGAATTTGAGGTTGCTGTGAGCTATGATGCCATGGTACTCTACCAAGGGTGACAAAGTGAGGCTGTGTCTCAAAAAAAAAAAAAAATCCTGGGCAGCGGGGCGGCGCCTGTGGCTCAGTCCGTAGGGCACCGGCCCCATATACTGAGAGTGGCGGGTTCAAGCCCAGCCCCGGCCAGACTGCATGCAACCAAAAAATAGCCGGGCGTTGTGGTGGGCGCCTGTAGTCCCAGCTACTCGGGAGGCTGAGGCAAGAGAATCACTTAAGCCCAGGAGTTGGAGGTTGCTGTGAGCTGTGTGAGGCCACGGCACTCTACCGAGGGCCACAGGATGAGACTCTGTCTCTACAAAAAAAAAAAAAAAAAAATCCTGGGCAGCGTCTGTGGCTCAAGGAGTAGGGCACCAGCCCCATATACCAGGGTGGTGGGTTCAAGCCTGGCCCTGGCCAAAACTACAAAAAAAAAATCCCTTTTTTATACATAAGGAGCCAGCCATCCCCCAAAGGGAAAGTCCATGGCCATGACCACAGTGTAGGTTGGTGGTACAAGTGGAGTTAGAACCCAGGAATCCTGACTTCTGTCTCTGAGTGTGTGCTCTTTCTATCACTCTGGCAGGAAACAGGGCTAGCTCTCTGGTTTTGGAATAAGAGGTAGTTTCTCTTTCAGGCACATCTCCCCGACCCAGGCCTTGCCTGTTAATAACATTAAAGTTCCCATTGTAATTGAGAGGTAGAACACTATTTTCAATGTTTGCAGCAGAAAATTTTCTAAACTCCTGGTAAGACTTATAAAAGTTGAGTCCAGGTGTAGTGGCTCACATCTATAATCCCTGCACTCTGGAAGGCCAAAGCTGGAGGATCAAGTGAGGTCAGGGGTTCAAGAACAGCTCGAACAAGAAGACCCTGTCTCTACAAAAAAATAGAAAAAATTAGCCAGACATGGTGTGCACCTGTAAACCCAGCTAGTAGGGAGGCTGAGGCAGGAGGATCACTTGAGCCCAGGAGTTTGAGGTTGCAGGGAGCTGTGATGACACCACTGCTTTCAGGCTAGGGCAACAGAGCAAGACCCTGTCTCAAAAAAGCAAAAAACATTTAGATTGTTAGAAGTTCACTAGATGCATCTTGTGTTTCCAACACCCATTCTGGCACTATGAGACAATTCAATAGTTAGAGGCACAAAGCATGATATATTTTGTGTGTGTGTGTGGTTTTTGGCTGGGGCTGGGTTTGAACTCCCCACCTCCGGCATATGGGACCTGCGCCCTACTCCTTGAGCCACAGGCCCCTCCCACAAAGCATGATATTGACCTGTCAGAGTTTGTCTCCCAGCTCTACTGCTTCCCAGCTGGGTGATCGTGGATATAACATTATACCTAAAATCTTAGAACCAGAGATAATGGTTCAATAAATGTTAGATATTATTATACCTATTGTAATAGCTCAATCTGTATTTGTTGAATTGGTGAACGAACGAACACATGAATGGATCCTTAGAGGAACACATCTCCTGCCTTGTCTTCACAGCTTTGGGCATCCCATAAAACCTGCTAGGCTCAGTTTGGTCAGAAGAGGGCAGCTTTGAGCCAGGCACCTCAATTTGCCAAAAACTAAAAGGATTTCCATCCCTCTCTTCAGATTTACACCTCCCACGTTTGAAGAGCCAGTTCTTTTTTTTTTTTTAGAGAGACAGTCTCACTTTATCACCCTCGGTAGAGTGTTATGGCATCACAGCTCACAGCAATGTTCATCTCCTGGGCTTAGGAGATTCTCTTGCCTCAGCCTCCCAAGTAGTTGGGACTCTAGGCACTCGCCACAACACCCGGCTATTTTTTTGTTGTTGTTGGAGTTTGGCCAGGGCAGGGTTTGAACCCGCCACCCTCGGTATATGGGGTCGGTGCCCTACCCACTGAGCCACAGGCACCACCCCTGAAGAGCCAGTTCTAATATGAAGGCTCCTATCCAGGTAGTTCCACTAGCCTCTGAGAGGGGAAGATCAATACCTTCAAGGCCATAGTGTCCCCTATAGGAGGTGTGGGAGGGCTGTGAATGAGGACTGTAACTCATCCTCAGAACTCTGGGGAAAGGGAATATGATGGCTGAGGTCCAGCTGGGAGGGGATAGTGATCGAGCCTTTTTCCCAGAGAAAAGAAGAGGTACTCAGGCATCACTTACTAAGATGATTCCAAGAGAGAAGAAGCTATAGGCCCCAGAAACCCCCTATAGCTCATGACTCATGAGTATTCTGCCTCCCTCTTCCCTCCCAAGCCCTAAGACACATGCCGTATCTCCTCCCATAAGACCTCATAACTTAACCAAATCCCACCTACTCTTCAAGCTCAATTATGAGCCCCCCCTCAACCTCTGAACCAGAATAAAACACATCCTTCAACCCCACAGGCATTTTATGCCTCCTTATTCGTGGGGGGAAGGTCTTACCATTTTTTGACTTGGATGGTATAGTATTTCTGTCACTAAACTGTAAACTCCCGGAGAATAGAGAGCTAATTCTTAGTCACTCCTCAAGACTCAGATGTAGGGCGGCGCCTGTGGCTCAGTGAGTAGGGCGCCGGCCCCATATGCCGAGGGTGGCGGGTTCAAACCCAGCCCCGGCCAAACTGCAACAAAAGAAAAAATAGCCGGGCGTTGTGGCGGGCGCCTGTAGTCCCAGCTGCTCCGGAGGCTGAGGCAAGAGAATCGCGTAAGCCCAAGAGTTAGAGGTTGCTGTGAGCCGTGTGACGCCATGGCACTCTACCCGAGGGCAGTACAGTGAGATTCTGTCTCTACAAAAAAAAAAAAAAAAAAAGACTCAGATGTATCTCAGACCTGCATTTCCTGTTCCCACCTCCCACCTCACCCCCAGAGCATGGCCCTAGTGCCCCTCCCCTGTGCTCCTGCCTGCACCCAGCTGTACACATCACAACCGTCCTCACTCTGAGCTGCTTTCGCATCCTCTTTTTCTCTTTTTTTTTTTTTTTGTAGAGACAGAGTCTCACTGTACCGCCCTCGGTAGAGTGCCATGGCGTCACACGGCTCACAGCAACCTCTAACTCTTGGGCTTACATGATTCTCTTGCCTCAGCCTCCCGAGCAGCTGGGACTACAGGTGCCCGCCACAACACCCAGCTATTTTTTTTATTGCAGTTTGGCAGGGGCTGGGTTTGAACCCGCCACCCTCGGCATATGGGGCTGGCACCCTACTCACTGAGCCACAGACGCCGCCGCATGCCCTTTTTCTAATCTGGACTCACCCTCCCAGTCCCCCACAGACACACACACACACACACACACACAGAGGAACAGATGTGTGTTCCCAGTTGTTTCTCCAGTGTGGCACAAAGCAGACTCGGTGAATGGTTTCTCCCAAGAACCCTTCAGATATGGATCAGCAAAGGAGCATGAGAAGGGTAGGGGAGGAGGTTTCCTCCTCCCAGGACTGAATAGTGGGGCAGACAGGACTGAAAATGGTTTAGCTCAGCCTGAGCAATCTGAGCACATCCACACATCCAAGAATAGGACCCAGGAATTCCCTGAGACCCGCTGGTAGCAGAGTCCCTGACTACATAGATTCCATGCCAGACACTCTCCCTCTCCCACCAACCCTCTCTTTAAAGAAATTGAGTGTTGGGCGGCCCCTGTGGCTCAAGGAGTAGGGTGCTGGTCCCATATGCCAGAGGTGGCGGGTTCAAACCCAGCCCCGGCCAAAAAACCACAAAAAAAAAAAAAAAAAGAAAAGAAATTGAGTGTTGAGTTTCAGCAGCTCACATCATTTTTGAGTCACACGCTATTCAGGCTCTATGCCTGTTTGTTTGCCTCCTCTGCTTGCTTACTGTGGTCTTTGGTCATCCATGTCTTGCCACCTAAATAAGGATTGAGATTATAGTCAAAGCCGAAGTGGAGGTGAGAAAGGTCCAAGAAGTTGCACACGATAGCACTCACTGCCATGGCCAGTTAGCTGGTCATAGCAGGAGATCTGTCACATATAGGTAGTCTTTAGATTTTCGTCTTTAGTCTTTAGATTTCATCACACATCCATTCCTCTACCATAGGCATCTACTGAGCACCTTTTATATGCCAGCAACACACTGGGTGTTGGAAATGGAAAAGTTTGTGGAAATCTAGACTAAGCCTGAAAGTGAGTCTTAGGCTCATCTAGATAATAATTTCATCTAATGAAGAAATGTTGATTCAGCTGGCTAATTGCCACTTATCCTTTGGGTCTCAGGGTAAAAAGCCCTGTTTTCAAGGCTGGCAAGGTGGCTCACACTTGTAATCCTAAAGCTTTGGGAGGCTGTGGTGGGAGGGTTGCTGGAAGTCAGGAGTTAGAAACCAGCCTGAGCAAGACTGAGACCTCATCCCTACCAAAAATAGAAAAATTAGCCAGGCACGGGGACATGTGCCCATAGTCCCAGCTACTAGGGAAGCTGAAGAAGGAATACCACTTGAGCCCAAGAGGTTGCAATGAGCTATAACGACACCACTGCACTCTAGTGCAACAGAGCAAGACTCTCTCTTGGGGTCTGGGGGTGTCTTCAGGAAGCTGCCCTGATCAGCCTCGTCCCATTTGGACTAGGAGCTATATCCTGTTCTACATCCCGAGGGCATTCCATTCTTCCTCCATCATGGACCCTTCTCCCTTTGTACAGGATTTGCTTTTTTCTCACTAGACGGAGAATACTCCAAAGGCAGAGACCTTGTCACCATCCTGTCCCCTGGTGTAGTACCACCTAGTGGGCACCTGTATTTGTAGAGTGAATGAAGTAATGAACAGAAGACCACAGAGCTAGTTAGTGTCAGAGTCAGGACTAGAACTCAGGTCTCTTGACACACAGCCCTGTGCTTCCTCTTATGTTACCCATGCTTCCTTTTGAGAATCCTAATCTGGATAGAACCCCAAGAATGGATGCAGATCTCAGAGGGGAAAGAAAACAGCAGGTTGGGGGAGGAGGAGCTGTATCCTGGAAATTCATCCTATTTTCACAGATAACATGGGACAAAAGGAAAGGGGCAGTGCCTGTGGCTCAGTGGGTAGGGCACCGGCCCCATATATGGAGGGTGGCGGGTTTGAACCCTGCCCAGGCCAAACTGCAAGCAAAAAATAGCTGGGCATTGTGGTGGGCACCTGTAGTCCCAGCTACTCAGGAGGGTGAGGCAAGAGAATCACCTAAGCCAGCGGTTCTCAACCTGTGGGTTGCGACCCCTTTTTAACAATGAAAATACATTGCGGCATTAAGAAGGTTGAGAACCACCGGCCTAAGCCCAGGAGTTGGAGGTTGCTGTGAGCTGTGATGTCATAGCACTCTACCAAGGGTGATAAAGTGAGACTCTGTCTCTGAAAAAAGAAAGGAAAGACCAGCAGAGGAAAGAATGCCAAACCTGGGCGGCGCCTGTGGCTCAGTGAGTAGGGCGCCGGTCCCATATGCCGGAGGTGGCGGGTTCAAACCCAGCCCCGGCCAAAAAAAAAAAAAAAAAAAACCACAAAAAAAAAAAAAAGAATGCCAAACCAGCTTCCACCTCTCATGGCCCTCCAGATTTAGGGGAGGGAAGTTGGTTTTCTGTCTAAGGTGGATGTTCTTTAGCCACAAAGAGCACTATTGTTTCTTTCTTTCTTTCTTTCTTTCTTTTAGAGACAGAGTCTCACTTTATCACCCATAGTAGAGTGCCAGGGCATCACAGCTCACAGCAACCTCCAACTCCTGGGCTTAAGCGATTCTCTTGCCTCAGCCTCCAGAGTATCTGGGACTACAGGCACCCGCCACAACGCCCAGCTATTTTTGTTGTTGTTGTTGTTGTTGCAGTTTGGCCAAGGCCAGGCTCAAACCCACCACCCTCAGTATATAGGGCCAGCGCCCTACCCACTGAGCCACAGGCACAGCCCCCTCAACTCATTCTAGAAAGGATCAAAGGATCTGTGGAAATAGAAAAGTGAATAGACACTAAACAAAAAATTTAGCAATTAGGGATCTAGTCCTTCTTGATCCTCAGCATACCCTGAATACACAGCTGGAGGTATCATCCTCAGGAGCAGGAGGTAAAAGCTGTCCCCCCCCAGCACAGCTGGAATCCTATCAGGGCCCTAAGTCTGCTTGCAGGAGGACTTCTCTCAGGAAAGGAGATCAAGGTCTAATGTCCTCTATTCTCCTTCCTACAGACCAGGGTCTGTGCCCAGTTCTGCAGCTTGGGCTTGGCCAGAATGATACTCATTTCACAGGATTAGGTTATCAAGAGGGGAAATGTTCTTTTACCCTATTTAGTGTAAAACCTGTGGACATTCTCATTGCACTCTAAATGGGCACTTAGAATGGAGAGTCTAGACCTAGTGGTTCTAGGCCTCAAAACCCAAGCCACACCTCATGACCTACCACCTGTCGTCCTGGCTCCAAAATAAGGGACAAGAAAACTTTGGGTGGGGCAGCTATTTACAGATTTAGGAATACACACAAAGTAGTAGGAGTGTAATATACACATTTTTAAATGACTATATGTTTCCCTTTTGGCTCTTTCCATCTTCTACCAACACTTCATAATTCTACCACATCTTGAAAGATCCACTCACACTCAGAAGCCCTCTTTGATGAAGAGGACCACTGGATTCCAGGATCTAATTAAGGATGATCTAACTGAAAACAAGTGAACTCAGAACTCCAGAACAGTTCTCTATCAGCGCTCTCACTTGGCTAGATGCTGCCTCTGTTCTATCTCATGCCCTTTTCTCCTTTATGGACTTAAAAGAAGTGGCCAAGCAACTTTATATTAATAGACTTTGGCTGAACAAATTACTCAGGATGGAGAAATACTTTGGTGACCTCTAGAGCCCTCAGATTGCCCTTTGCCGACTGAGAACATAGTACCGAGGAAAAACAAGGGCTCTTACCAGGACCAACAGCCACTCAGAAGCAAGAGCAGTTGCAAGAGCCACTATTCCCCAGTCCCGGCCCTCCGGGGCCCAGGTGGGCGGGCTGCATTGACACCTTTCCCAGCCTCGCCGAGGAGAGAGGCGGGGCCGGGAGAGCCGGAGAGCGAATGCGGGAGACCGCGGTCACGCGCCGCCGGCTAGCTGGCCAATGGGCGTTGGGGGGCGTGACCAAGGCCTGGAGCTCGGAGTGTTTATAACAACTTGGAATGCTGCGCTTCCCGGCGCGCTCCGGTGCGGCGGTGGGGTCCGGGCTGTGTGTAGACAAGACGAGCACCGCGGGCTCTATCTCTCCCCGCGCGGCGAATCGCCTTCGCTGCCCTCCCACTCGCCATGGAGTCATTGGCTTTTCCCCAGCGCCCCGGCCCCGCTGCCTCGGCCGTCGCCGCTGTGGCTGCGGGGCTCACCCGACCGCTGGCCGACGGGCTTATCAAGTCACCCAAACCCCTGATGAAGAAACAGGCCGTGAAGCGGCACCACCACAAGCACAACCTGCGGCACCGCTACGAGTTCCTGGAGACACTCGGCAAAGGCACCTACGGGAAGGTGAAGAAGGCGCGGGAGAGCTCCGGGCGCCTGGTGAGTGCTGCTGCCTATCGCCGCGCCTGCCCAGCGGGCGCGGGCTTGGCGGCTGGTGGGGAGTGAAGGAGGGCGGGCCAGGGGCCCATGCATTGCTCGGTGGAGTTGCAGCACGCAGTCTTTACCACGCTGAGGGTGCGTTTGTGTTCGGAAGGGTGTCTGTGGCAGATGTGTCTGCCCAGGATTGCAGAGAGTGGTCATAGACCTGAGGACGTCGGCAGCACAGCCCTCATGTGATGGATTCGGGGTGCACAGAAGACGAATATTGTCTGATCTTGGGATGGCTGGCTCCCCAGAGAAGATGGGACTTAAGTTGAATTTTGCTTGGAACAGATTGTTCAATAGAGTGGATATAGAAGGCACCTGACCTTAGTAGGAATTTGATAAGTATGTGTGTGGTTGAATGAATGGATGAGGTATGAAGTTCCTTAACCCTAACGATCTGTCATCCCAGCATATTATGGAGGTCTGCACAGGGGTGTGCTTGACATTTGGGTCCTTAACAGCTCTAAGATTTAGTTGAAATTTCATGATGATGAGCCTTTTATTTTGAAAAATGTGAAACCTGGCTCTGATACCAGGTCCACAGTGCCCCAAGACACCTTTGGGGCGTTTTCAGGAACTTGCCCTGTTAATTTGGTGTGTGTGTTGTCGTTGTTGTTGTTGTAGTAATAGCAATCTGTGTGAACTTGGGCAATTTCCTTCATCTCTGTAATCTGTTTCCCTTTCTGCAAAAATGGAGAAAACACAGCTTGCCTCATAAGCTGCTAAAAGGATTGAATAAGATACAAATGTGAACTTAAATTGTTCCTGATACATAGAACTTGCAGTGAGAACTACTACGACTACAAATTTTCCAGCCCAGAAAGGGTGACAAATTTGCCAAAAGTTAGTTGACATAGTTTGAATGTGGTTCACCAATTTCACTTTAAATGTTCTTTAGAATCACCTGAAATGTTGTTTAAAATACTCAATTCTCTGGTTCCACACCCAGAAGAACTTATCCTCAAGGTCTAGGATGGGGCCATATAATCTATATTTTAATGAGTCTTTTAGAACCAGTGGTTTAGGGATTATGTTTTGTGCTGATTGCAAGGCATTTGCGCATGCGTGTGTGTGTCTGTCTGTCTGTCTGTCTGTCTCTGTGGTTTGCCCTATTGGCTATGGCAGTGGTTGCCTCCCCAGGTTGTGTTTGCTTTTGCAGCCAGTAGCTGGTTTGAAATACAAGAAGTCATTTCATTGGTGAAGGAGAGTGGATGTTGGGAAAAGGGGTGGATTATGGGTCCATCAATAGGACCAAGTATGTTTTTCCTGCTAATGCCTGGCACGGTCCCCAGTTGCCCGCTGCCAGGTTACAGTTATTGGGCAATCATGTACTTCCTGGCTTTCCTTTTCTTTCTCTTTTTATAAAGTTGTGGGGATCCAGTGAGGCCCCAGGCTTGAGACTGCTGGGCCCAGGCTTTGTCAGGAGTTTAGCTGGAAAACAGCTCCTCATGGGGGCGGCGCCTGTAGCTCAAGGAATAGGGCACCGGTCCCATATGCCGGAGGTGCTGGGTTCAAACCCAGCCCCGGCCAAAAAAAAAAAAACAGCTCCTCATGGCTTGTGCCTTATGCCTTGTGCCTGCGGGGGGCTGGCTGGGAGGAACTGGGTTATGAGGACTAGGGTGGCCCAGAAGCTGAGAAACTGAGATTGAAGTTAAGAGATCCCATCAGACTTCTGACCTGTGTCACTGTGTGTGTGTGTGTGTGTGTGTGTGTGTGTGTGTGTGTTAGACAAAGAGAAAGATCTCATTTGATTCTGGAGTGAGATAAACCAGCTTTTAGTTTTCAAACCTCAGTGGTTGTAGGCAGGAATTCCAGCTCTTATTACATCAGAACAGAGAGAATTCTGCAGATACTCCCTGGCCACATGCCTCTTGCTATAGGTAGGGAGCCAAATCAGTAGGCATGTGGCTGTCTCTGAACCTCCCTGATCTAGACCACCCAGTACTGCTGCTGAGAACTTGCTCTGGGTCTCCCTTCTTCTGAGAGCAGCTGCCTGCTGTATTAATGGTTTCTCAATGCTTGAGCGTTGCTCTCTTCCCCACACTACCCTCAACCCTGCCCCTTGACTATCCTCCCTGAGCCAAGAGAGACCTGGTGCCTTGTGGAAGCTACCCAAAACCTCCCTTCAATTGAATTAAGATTGTTAGTGGGGGCTAGATTGAGAGGAAAGCCTGCTGTGTGACTTCTATCCCAATTTTCCCTTCCCCTTTCTAGCATACTTCCCACTCCAAACATACCTAGATGAGATTATCAGGGGCCAGATGGGATTGGCAGAGGGAAGGGCAGGTGGGTGGTACTAATGGTTGCTCTAAGAGAGCATCAAAGGAAAAACAAATATTTGCTCTGGATCTTGGCATCCAAATGACATTTCCTCCTGTGATTCCCCCAGCTCCCCTGACCACTTCCCCCTAAGAAAAACATATGCTGGGGCCCCTGGAATGGTGGAGTCCACCAGAGTCTTTGGGGTGATCTGTGTGGAAATCTTACTTTTAAGGCATGCTGTGAGGGAAATGAGGGGAGTCCATATGGGGAACCCTCTGAGGCAAGGGTGCCTCTGTCTCTTTTATATATTGATTGCCACATGGGATTTCCAAAGGTTTGAAAGTGACTGAGATGGTCCAATTCCTTCACTGACAGATGAGAAAACTGAAGCCAAAAAGGGAAGTGACTTATCCTGTGCCTGGTTAGTGGCATACCTGCAACTTGCCTATAACAAAGGCTCCTGACTTGACCACCCCAGGCTCTGAGTGACCAAGTACTGAGTCTTGGACTGGGAGTTGGTCTTGAGATGAGACCCGGCTTGCCTCTGGGTTCTGTGTCATTCTAACAGCTAGCTCTCATTGGCTGCCTTTCCCAGTGCCCCAGGCGTGCTTAGGGTAGGAAGAGTCACTGGGACCCAACCCTTACCCCCACATACACTGATTGTGTTAAGAAATCCTGGATGGGTGTGATATACTATATTCCCAGTTTTTAAACCTTGTTGGGGAGACTACCCAGCTCAAAGTCAAGACTGCAGGGGTTTTCAAATCATGGCTTTGTTACTTACCAGCTGTATGACTTCTGTATTCCTCAATTTACTTATCTGCAAAGTAGGGATTATAATAACCCCTACCTTGTGAGATTCTCCTAGGACTAATAAGATATTGTATGGATAGTGCTTAGCATAGCATCTGGCATATATACTGTTATTATTCCAGCAAGGCTGGCTTTAACTAAGCCCCTTACCTACCCTTCCTGGGACACCCTCCCCCCCAATCACCATCCTGGGTCTGGCCTGCTCTGAGGAAAAAGCATGGATTGTGCCCAGCTTCCTTAAGCCAAACCACTTTGATCTCTGCTTTGTTCAAAGTCCTAGTCTCTCCTTTAGCCCCAGCTCCACAGAAGGACTCCCGCCTGGCCAGTTGCCAAAGGCTTGTTCCGTGGACACTGCCCTCCTAGCTCCTCCTGCACCTGCCTGTTCAGCAGCGGGGAGGGAGGCTGCAGGCGACTCTTGTCCTTGGGCTCTGGCCAAACCACACAAGAGGGCTGTGCAGGGAAGCTCCTCACCCAGCAACCTAGCAGAGGGGCTAGAGGGTGGCAAGGAGGAGCAGCGCAGTATGGGGCTTAGAGAATGTGGCTCAGGCTCTCTTCAGAGCCCATTCCTAACCTCTGCCTGGTTCTCCGGCAGGTTGGTGGGATGGCAAGCCACCCCCAGGCCCATCCTTACTCTGGCCTGGGCCAGCCCAGCCCAACTTCTCCTCCGTTATCTAAATGGGTCATCCTCCAGCTCCTTGCCCTGCCTCCCAGACAGCAGCTGTTCTGTGAAAGGCCAGAGGAGTCAAGGAGCTTAGCTCCAACTCCAGGTGACAGCTATGACCAGAGATGTCCAGCTGGCACCCCCTCTCCCTGCACCTGCACCCAGCATCTCTGGACCTTCTATTTCTAAGACCTCTGCACCATTCTTTCCTTAATCCAGATCACTCCTGATCTGAGTTCTGGGAGGGAGGCAGTGTTTACCCATTGAGCCCCAGAACCTGCCTCCACAGGGTACAGGCAAAGGAGGAGGGAACATGATTATATATCTGTACGTGGGATGGAGGTGGCTGGTAGTACTGCACAGCCTGATCCAGGGGAAGATGGGGGGCATGCCCTTCTGAGATGGCAGCACCCCGCCATCCAGGCAGACAGATCCTTATTCTGTCTTGATGTGCTGGGAAACCTTGGAAAAGTCAATAAGCCTTTCTGGACTCCAGAGTGTGCCATTTGCAAAATAGGATAGGGAATTAGCCCTGCTTCCTTTCCAATGTTCATGGCTGGTGAGGCAAGAAAATTGCTGGGATGGTATCAGTAAGAATTATGCTCAGGCAGGTTAACACAGTCAGAGTATGGGGCCTCTGAACAATCCATGTAACAATCCTTGGCTAGCATCTTCCTGGCAGAGAGAAGGTGACCCATTTCTGAAGAAGCTCAGCACAAAATGGAGTTTGGAAGGGAATTTAGAGATCCTGGTATGCAAATTCAGGAGTGGCTCCTTCCTTGCTGGCCTTTGCTCCAACCTCTCCATCTGCATAAATGCCCCCTCACTCCTTCCTAGCCCATCTCCCTTGGCTTAGCAAACCTCATTCGTCCTTCAAGGTCTAAAGCAGTTCTCTCAGTGTGTGTGGGGGGGGGGGCGGGGGGGGCAGGGGTTGCTTCTATAGGGAACAAAGCTCTCCAGTGCTCCTGAAGCCAGTCTGCAAGCAGGGACCTCAGCTGCCACATTTATCACACTAGACTGGAGTTCATTTAATTGCCAGTCCTCCCACTGTACTGAAGGCCTTGGCATAGGGATTATCTAATTTTTGTCTGAATCTATAACATTATAATCTATAGTGCCAAGCACAACATAGTAGGCATTTAGCAGATGTTGGGAGATTAATTGTCCTTTCATTTTTCAGATGAGAACATTAAAACTAGCCAGCCACGGGCGGCGCCTGTGGCTCAGTCAGTAGGGCACCGGCCCCATATACCGAGGGTGGCGGGTTCAAGCCCGGCCCCGGCCAAACTGCAACCAAAAAAAAAAAAAATAGCCGGGCATTGTGGCGGGCGCCTGTGGTCCCAGCTACTCGGGAGGCTGAGGCAGGAGAGTCGCTTAAGCCCAGGAGTTGGAGGTTGCTGTGAGCTGTGTGAGGCCATGGCACTCTATCGAGGGCCATAAAGTGAGACTCTGTCTCTACAAAAAAAAAAAAAAAAAAAAAAACTAGCCAGCCAGTTAACCAGATCATTTAAGTGGCTTGTCTTGAGTTGCATAGCTTGATAGGGGAAATGAGGATTTGATACCTGGGCTCTTAATACCCCCTCTGCTCATGACGCGTTCACGTTCACATTTACATTACCATCATCGGGCCTGGTTTTCCTTCCCCCTCTGAGTAGGGTGCTCATCTAACACATTGTCTAAACTTGGATAGTATGGAGAATAAAGGAGGCCATATTAATAATTATACCAGGACTATCTCTGAGCTCATGGCCCTCTTTCCTCTGGGTGATTTGTTGATCAATTCTTATGTTCTTCCTTGGGTTTAGTCATCTTATTTTTATTCTAGAAAATAGTTGCTCACCTGTCTTGTAGATGAGAACAAAGGTCCTTAAAAATTAATCTTCATGGGTGGCGCCTGTGGCTCAGTCAGTAGGGCGCCGGCCCCATATGCTGAGGGTGGCGGGTTCAAACCCAGCCCCGACCAAACTGCAACCAAAAAATAGCTGGGCGTTGTAGCGGGCGCCTGTAGTCCCAGCCACTCGGGAGGCTGAGACAAGAGAATCGCTTAAGCCCAGGAGTTGGAGGTTGCTGTGAGCTGTGTAAGGCCATGGCACTCTACCGAGGGCCATAAAGTAAGACTCTGTCTCTACAAAAAAAAAAAAAAAATTAATCTTCATAGAGGTGGCACCTGTAGCTCAGTGAGTAGGGTGCTGGGCCCCATATACCAAGGGTAGCAGGTATATGGGTAGCAGGTAACCGGCCCTGGCCAAACTGCAACAAAAAAATAGCCAAGCATTGTGGCGGGCGCCTGTTGTCCCAGCTACTCGGGAGGCTGAGGCAAGAGAATCACCTAAGCCCAAGAGCTGGAGGTGACTGTGAGCTATGACACCATGGCATTCTACCAAGGGTAACAAAGTGAAACTCTGTCTCTAAAAAAAAAAAAAATTAATCTTTATAACCAAAGTCGACTCCACCCTTGCCTAGGAAGAAGGGGAGAAAAATCTTATCTGGGTGCTGGTCCCATCATTCAAAGATCAGCCACATGACTTAACCAATAAATATTTTATTTGTGAATTACATTCACCGGTAAACAACTGTTGAATGCTTTCTGTATGTTGGGCTGTATCTAGGCCTGAACTATTGCTAGATCTAATGTACTCTGACAAGCTATCCAACCGATAGCTAGAAGCCTCTCCTGTGGGGCTGGGGTTGGTTGGGGAGCAGTGCCCAGCCCCCCCAGGGGGGGTCTGATGGAGGCCTTATGACATAACTGGTTTCTCTCCTGGGAAGGGCCAGCCAGGCTGTGATCAGCTAGAAGCTAATGTAAATAACTGGAGGGTCCTCAATATACCTGCTGTTGTGGCCAGAGCATGAGCCTACAGGAGAATGGAGCTATTCACTGAGGATTAACAAATGCTGATTTAGACTCTTTGGCTTCCAGATTTGAAAGAGGTGGATCTCAGGGTTGGACTTGTGTACCCTCTGCCCATGCAGAGACTCCTTCTAGCACCTCAAAGGACCCACACATGCACATACCTTTTTGGAAGCTCATTTCTCTTAGGCCTTAGCATCTCCAGAATTCTGCCCCCAGACCTGTGGTAATTTATCTCACTATTATATACATTTGTGACTATACAACTGTATAACCAAGATATGCCTAGTTTTTGCATAGATGTGCATCTTAAATTCTCAAATTTTTTGATTGTCTAGATATATGATTTGTGTTTATGTGACTGATTTTGCTATCTATTAATATACTTTTAAGGGACCTGTATCTCTAAAGAGCTCATAGAACTTTATCCATTCTCTGATTTTAGAAACGAAGAATTTTAGGGAGAAAAGCACTAGTCCATAAAATCTCTTCTCTGAGGCCAGGCTCAGTGGCCCACACCTGTAATCTCAGCCTTCTTGGGGGCTGAGGTGGGAGGATTGCTTGACCTCAGGAGTTTGAGACCAGCCTGAGCAAGAGCTGAGACCCGGTCTCTAAAAATAGCTGGGCGTTGTGGTGGGTGCCTGTAATCCCAGCTGCTCGGGAGGCTGAGGCAAGAGACTCACTTGAGCCCAAGAGTTTGAAGTTGCTGTGAGTTGTGACACCACGGCACTCTACCAGGAGTGACGAAGTAAAACTGTTTCCAAAAAAAAGAAAAAAATCTCCTCTCTGGAAGAGGAAAGTGGTATGGAGAGTGGGAATGACTGAATCTAGTGATTCCAGGCTGATTCCAGGAGAGAGAGGTGCCTCTTCTCCCTACTCCCCATGCCCTGCTCAATTCCAAGCCCAGAGATTTTGGGTTTTTTTGTTTTGGGTTTTTGTTTTTTTATTTTGGCTTAGTTCATTGGGGAGACATGGATGGTTTGGCGCAGAAAGGGGGCAGTCCTATCCCCTCCAGCTGCAGCGTGGGCCTCTCCAGGGTCTCAGGGAGCAGGCTCCAGGGTGACCATTCCTCCTGCCTGCCATTGTCCTCCCGGCCTTGCTCAGGGAGGGCCCACGCTAACACTAGGCCTCCCCTCTTTCACCGATGCAGCTCTAGGGAGGAGCAGGGTGGAGGGCACGCCATCCCTGCCTCGTTGCCGGGGTGACCAGACTGGCGGGCATTGTGAGTAGCTTCTCTTACAGGATTAGCGCTGTTCCGCATTCTTGTCCTGATGGGGAGCACAGGCCAGCAGGGCCACTGTCCCTGCCAGCCTGAAGCCATTGTCTGCCTCCAGAGCCCTTTGAAAGGGCGGATTAGAGGCCCCTCCCCTCAAGCAGAGGTTTCCTTTTTTCTGTCTCCCTTTGAATCTTGAGGGGAGGCAAACCCTCCAGGGAAATGCAATGAGGCCTGTTTACCTCAGTCTGCATCTTTAGATTTCTCATAACTTGCCTATCTCTCATGAAGAGGAAGTCTTGTATTTACCATCTGTATTCTTGGACAGGACTTGCCAGGAACTAGCTGGCTCTGGGACTCCACCTCCACCCCACTCCCGCCCTGCCCCCAGTGCCAGCCATGTAGCCAGCCTCCCATGGCCTGGCCCCGTGTGGCATTTGTACAACTCATCACATAGAACCAGAGCAGGAAAGCCCCTCCGACAGCTTAGTTCAACTTGTTTGTTTCACATAAAAGAAAACTGAGGCTCTAAGAAAGGGTGGGGGGCGGTACCTGTGGCTCAGTCTGTAAGGCTAAGGCTCCGGCCCCATATACCGAGGGTGGCGGGTTCAAACCCGCCCCGGCCGAACTGCAACAAAAAAATAGCGTGTTGTGGCGGGCTCCTGTAGTCCCAGCTACTCGGGAGGCTGAGGCAAGAGAATCGCTTAAGCCCAGGAGTAGGAGGTTGCTGTGAGCTGTGTGATGCCGCGGCACTCTACCGAGGGCCACAAAGTGAAACTCTGTCTCTACAAAAACAAAAGAAAGAAAGAAAGGGTGGGACTTGCCCACAGGGTCAGCAACAGAATAGGGGCCCAGATCCTTGGTTCCTCAGGCGGTGTCTCTCACTCTCAGGCCCTGCTCCCACCTCTGGCATTGTCTAGGAGCTGCTGCTGAGTGGGTGGAAACACCTCAGTCTCTAAGAGGTGGCTTGAACTGCATCTCGGGTCGTACTGCCTCACCCCACCCTTCCTAAGTGCAACACATGCCCCACAGGGATTAAACCTTATATGGTGTTTTCCACCTGTACAAATTAATGGCAGGGTCCTGAGGACTCTGTTTAACTGCCTAGTTGTTTGTTGCCGGGGAGGAACATTTCCTTACCTGGACATAAAAGATTCATGTTGGGGTTTTATTTCCCCATAATTTGGGGGTGGGGGATAGTATTTTTTTTTTTTTTTTTTTTGGCCGGGGCTGGGCTTGAACCCGCCACCTCCGGCATATGGGACCGGCGCCCTACCCGTTGAGCCACAGGCGCCGCCCAGGGGATAGTATTTTTTAAACATTGTAGTAAAATATAAAACGATTTAAAGTATACAACAGTGTTAAGTGTGTTTGCATTGTTGTAAACCAATCTCCAGAATTCGTTTCATCTTGGAAAAGTGAAACTATAGGCGTTAAGCAACAACTCCCATTTCCCTTCCCCCAGCCTCTGGCAACTACCATTCTATTTTCTATCTTTATGAATTTGCCTGTTCTAGGTACCTCATATAAGTGTGATTGTGTGATTGGCTTATTTTACTTGGCATAATGTTTTCAAGGTTCATCCACGTTCTAGCATGCGTCAGAATTTCCTTTTTATGGCTGAATAATAATATTCTAATGTGTAGATATACCATATTTTGTTTATTTCTTCATCTATTGATAGACATTTGGGTTGTTTCCACTTCTTAGCTAAAGATTAGTTGTTTAAGGCAGGTTAGAGTCCTGGGACAAAAAATAAAGTACCAAGTCAGAATGAGAGGGCCAGGACTCTAAACCTCCTTGGTGCCAGCTAGTGACCATGCCTGAGCAGGCCATTTAACCTCTTGGGGTCCTGGTTTCCTCACCTGTAAATGGGGATGTAAATGGTTTCTCCCAGGGTTGTGTGAGGACCAGTTCATCTATTAATGAAACAGTTGTTCAGTGCCAACTGTGTGCCAGGTTCTCTGCTCAGTATCAGGGATTCAGGGTGAGCAAAACAGGCCTAGTCCTTGTCCTCTTGGTGCAGTCGGGCACGCTGGTGGTTTCATAAATCATAAAGCATCAGCCTTATGAATGCAAGTTGTTATCTTCCTGTTCAGCTGTAGATTCTGAAAAAGGAGGCCATTGCTCCACACTCCTTCCTGCTGTACAGTCTGTACCCAACCCAGTGAGAACCCTGTCTAGAGAAGGTGCTCTCCGGCCACTCTGCTGCCCACCCTCAGGAAGGATGGAGTGGCTTCTCAGGGTGTACCCTGTGGCCCTTGTCACAGCTGGAGCCAGGATAGCAGGGCCAGGGCACCCAGAGTGTCCTTGGGATGCCTTTACCTATCAGACCTTTCTCCTCATTCTCCTTACATCTCTGTCCCCAGGTGGCCATCAAGTCAATCCGGAAAGACAGAATCAAAGATGAGCAAGATTTGATGCACATACGGCGGGAGATTGAGATCATGTCGTCCCTCAACCACCCTCACATTATTGCCATCCATGAAGGTATGTGTGTGGGGGGTGGGTGGGCGGCATTTGAAGCTGGGAGTTGAGTGTGAGTGTGTGTTTGTGTGTTTAGCAGGAAGTCAGAACAGACAACACAAAGAAGTGAAAAAGATACAGGGTTTAGAGTTGGGCAAAACTAGATTTGAAACCCAGCTGCATGACTTTGGGCAACATTTAATTTAGACTGGGCCTCAGTTCCTCATTTGTAAAATCGGACAGCCCCATTTATATCACAAGGTGGTTGCAAAGATCAAATTGGATAATGTCAACAAGCGCTGGGCTCATGGGAGGTACTGAAGGAATTGCGGGCTTTTTTTTTGTTGTTGTTGTTATGATTAGGTTTTTCCTACCTGAACACCACCTTCCTGATGCAATTAGATCCTTAACAAGCCAAGGGATGCTGGGGTGCAGCTGTCTCAGGCGCGTGGGTGCCATTCTTCACACATCCTAAGAGCCAAACCTCCTAGATCTGCCCTGTGCTCTGAATCATTCCTGCCATGGGGTTGGCTCCTACCCTCTTCTTGTCTCTCTTGGCTCCTCTTCTCTGACATCAGTGCTGACTTCGCCACTCCAGCTGTCCTCTTCCCCTGTGACCCAGACAACAGAGTGAGTAAGAGAGGGTGATGAGGAAAGAGGGGGAGCACCCTCCCACACACACCTGTCTGCTTTGGGCCTTTCCATAATATCAGTTAGATGGGAAACCAGGGAGAGCAGGGGCAGCAGGAGAGGGGGAAGGTGCCTCTGTGTGAGTAGTCCAGGTAGAGAAAACAATGGAGCAGTCTTTACTTTTGGGTCTCGTTCACAGGAAGATTAAGAGCAGAGCCACCAACGTGGCCCTGTGACCTGAGCCTGTCTCATGGGGAGCCCAGGCAAGTGGCTGAGAAGACTAATTGTATCTCTGTATACTTCCCTTAGGGAAGAGTGGGCAGATGACAAAGGACTGGTTAAGCCACACTGAGCTTGGTGACTGGGCAGAGTGTGCATATGTGTGCGTGTGTGTGTGTGTGTGTGCACGTGTGTGTGTGTGTGTGTGAATTCTCCTCCATACCTGTATCCCCAGCTGAGTCTGGGAACTTAGCCCCAGCTCAGGATGTGGCTTCTCTTACACCTTCAGCACACACAGAACGTGACAGTGGCCATGTGTCTAGAAGGGATCCCCCAAATGCATCCCCCTCCTGCTCCAGAGAGTATGGGCTGGGGGGAGGCTCCAGTCCTGGGAACTGATTTCTGACCTAGCTTCTCTCCAGAAAGTGCCCTGGCTGGCTCTTGACTCCCAATTTCATGACACAAAGGTTACATGCACCCCTGCAGAGATATTGAGAACCATAGGGGTGAAGTCTCAGCTGGGCATTCTTGGATCAGGGACATTTACTCATGTTCCCCTGGAAAAAGGCACAGTCCTCCTGGCCATGTATCCAGTTGCCTGGAAGCTGGGATTCCTCTTGGGAGAATCCTCCTCCCTCTGCTCCTTCTCAGAGGCTAGAGGGCAACAGCTCTGGGGCTGGCCAAGCAAGCCAAACTCACAGGACCCGTCTGACACAAAGATGCAATGTCATGGACGTGCGTGTGCTGACACCCCGCTGAAGGGCCAGTTTGGTGAACGCGCAGCTCCTTACCCTTCCAGGGGGCTGGAGCCAGGACAAGGCCTGAGGTGGCAAAGGCCCCTCCTACACATAGAGCTCAGCCAGCTGGGATGGCTGACTGCCAGGAACTCAGCCACTCAATTAATTACCAAATATGTATTGATTGCTTCTGTGTATAAGGCCTTAGGCCTGAGGCCCTGGCCTAGATACCCTGGACAGAAGTCAAAGATGGAGGGTGATGAGTGTAGCTCACAATCCACTTTCATATACTTTTAGCCCTCGTTTGCTCTTCCAAGAAGGTATTATTATTGGTCATATTTTTCAAAATTTTGTTTTGTTTTGTTTTCTTGAAACAGAGTCTCACTCTGTCATCCAGGCTAAAATGTTGTGATGTCAGCCTAGCTTACAGCAACTTTAAACTCCCCGGTTCAAGGGATCCTACTGACTCAGCCTCTGGAGTAGCTGGGACTAGAGGTGCCCGCCACAACACCTGGCTATTTTTCCTCTTTTTTTTTTTTTTTTTTTTTTTTTAGAGACAGAGTCTCACTGTACCGCCCTTGGTAGAGTGCCGTGGCATCACACGGTTCACAGCAACCTCCAGCTCTTGGGCTTACGTGATTCTCTTGCCTCAGCCTCCCAAGCAGCTGGGACTACAGGCGCCCGCCACAACGCCCAGCTATTTTTTTGTTGTTGCAGTTTGGCCGGGGCTGGGTTTGAACCCACCACCCTCGGCATATGGGGCCGGCGCCCTACTCACTGAGCCACAGGCACCGCACCTATTTTTCCTCTTTTTAGCAGAGATGAGGTCTTGCTTTTCTTCAGGCTGGTCTCAAACTCCTGATGTCAAGGGATTTTCCCACCTCAGCTTCCTGAAGTGCTAAGATTAAAGACACATGTGAGCCCTCGTGCCCAGCCATATTTTTCAAATTCATTAAAGAGGATACTGATTATAATAACAGTGGGTACCATTTATAGAGTGCTTGCTTATGTGCCAAACCCTGTGCCAGCTTGCTCACTAGCCCTGAAGCTATTGCTTACATTTGATCTGTGTCTTACCCCAGCCCTGGGAGGCTGCCATTATTATCCTGCTTATCAGGTGAGGAAACTGAGGCAAAGTGGTTGAATGATCTATCCAAGGCCACTCAGCAAACTTACGTTCTTACTTACATATCTAGAAGAGATTTGCCCAAGGTCGCAAGGTGAAAAAGTGCTAGGCTCTGAACCAAAGAGCCTGCCCTTTCATTCTCAGCCCATGATGTTTCTGCCTTCCTAGTAATTTGCAGGGTAGTTTTTTTGTTTGTTTGTTTTTTCTGGGACAGTCTCACTATGTTGCCCTGGGTAGAGTGCCATAGCGTCACAGCTCACAGCAACCTCCAACTCTTGGGCTTAACCGATTCTCTTGCCTCAGCCTCCCAAGTAGCTGGGATTACAGGCACCTGCCACAACACCTGGCTATTTTTGTTGTTGTTGTAGTTGTCATTGTTGTTGTTTTTAGCAGGCCCGGGCCAGGTCCGAACCCGCCAGCCCCAGTGTATGTGGCCGGCGCCCTAACCACAGAACCAGAGTAATTTTCAGAATCCTTCTAAGGATGGGGAGGGCTAGGTAGCGTCCTTGGCCTTACCTCATTCCTCCTTGAAGGTGCAAGGAGCTTCAAAGGCCATTTTACCGTAGCCTGATTAGCAGACATCTCTAGAGGGAGGTCCTGTCTGGTTTGGGGCCAGGGGGAGCAGATTCTGGGAGGGCCTGACGTTCCCCACCTTGCCCCGTTCAGTGTTTGAGAACAGCAGCAAAATCGTGATCGTCATGGAGTACGCCAGCCGAGGAGACCTGTATGACTACATAAGCGAGCGGCAGCGGCTCAGTGAGCGTGACGCCCGGCATTTCTTCCGGCAAATCGTCTCTGCTGTGCATTACTGCCACCAGGTGAGCACCATCTGCCCCAGCCATCTTCTGAGGGGGTGGTTTAGACCAGAGAGATTCCACAGTGTGTGCAGGATCACTACAGAGGCAGAAACAAGAGGCAAGACTGGATTCTGGACTCTCAGACGAGGAAACACTGGCATCTCCTACTGAATCTCTTGGCCAGGGATGGAAGGGGCTGTGATTTCTTGCACCATGTGCCAATAAAGATGGGCATTCCCAGCCTACTTGTGCTGAACCCCAGTTGGCTCCCTTTGAGTTTATCCTACTTTCCAAACTAGGCCCTTCCCTAGTGACCTTCCCCTGACTCTATTCTGTCCTTCTGTTAGAATGGAATTGTTCACCGGGATCTCAAGCTGGAGAACATCCTCCTAGATGCCAATGGAAACATCAAGGTGAGCCCCCCTTCTCCTTTCCATAAGCTTCCCTGCCCCACCTTAGCTTTTCTGCACCATCCCCAGCCATGGAGCTCTAAGCTCTTAGTGGGTTCCTGAAGGAGTAAGCAGAGATCAGACTTACATATTAGTACCAGTAGGGACCTCATCCATTCTAACACCTCACTTGCTGGATGGAGAACTGAGGCCTCAAGAGGAAGGGTGACTTGCACAAGGTCATGCGGCTAGTGAGTAGTTGAGCCTGAGCTAGAACCAAGGTCTTCTGACTCCCAGACTGGTGGTCTTTTGACCTTACACAGCTGACAGTTTAGATCTAGGCTCATCTGTGCTCACAATCTTGGTATAGGCCAAGAGTTCTTCCCCCACCTACACGTGTGCACACTTGCATGCACAAGCAGAGGCACGCTTTAATCTGCTACAGTCGGTTGGCCATGTGGTGCCCTTCCCCACTGACCAAGCACATCAGTACCAGCTTTCTCTCTCTGCTGCTGGATTTCTATTCCTAAAGAGTTAAATTTAGGTCAGTCAGGAGAAGCTCAGGTTTATGGGAAACACTCAGACCACAGGAAGGAGGCCATGGCAAGGGCTGGCTCAGGCAGGGAAGAGGCTAGCCCCTAATAGACACCTTGGAGAGTGACTATCCTCTGATCCTCTTCAGAATCTTCCTGAACCCAGGGCATAGTCTCCTCCTGTGGCTTCTGACCTGTGCCCTGAGGTGTCCCAGTGCTAAGTCATTCCCTTACCAGCCAATTCCCAGAGCAGGTGGGGCTCTCTTTGATGCTGACCGGAGGAGCCAATAAACTCACATAAACAGGACTTTCTATCTGTACCAATCATAGGCCTCACTGTGGGCTTTATTGGTAACTGCTTGATAAGAGGTCAATAAAACCATAAATGAAAGAGCCAGAGTTTCATACACAGCCCCTCCCCTTCCCGGGCACATACAACCCTCTGATGGGGTGGGGAGCAGTAGGTCATTGGCCTTAGTCTCTAAGTGCAGATAGCTGGGAAAGGCTCTTTCTGGGGAGCAAGAAGATGGGTGGGACCTTTCAGGCCCTTGGTGTTAGGCAGTCCTATGAAAAGTTACCTTCCGGGGTGTTAACCTTCCTATGAAAAGTTACCTTCCAGGCCTGGCACTTGCTCTGCCCTCACTATGGCTTCTTAACTACTCTTAGCTACTCTAGGCCAAACCCTCCTCCCCCCTAGGTTCCTGCTACCAAGTTCCTGCTCAGGTGTGGGCAGAGGAATAAGCCTTTTGCTATGGAGAGCACCTCTGTTCGTGGGTGGTCCTGAGGGCTGTGCATTGGCATAAGAAGCTGGCTGTCCCCTTCAATCTGGCTGACCCTCCTTTCAGCCAGTAAGTGTCCACTGAGCCTCATCCAGGGTCTCACCCAGGCTAGAGCTGCAGGAAGGGTGGGGCAAGGAGGGCAGCATGGGAGTACAGAGCCTGGCTGGGAGGCAGCAGCACTGAGGGGCTGGGACTCCTGGCAGCCATACGCCACTGTTGGGCTTTGTAGGAAGAGGAGATCTCAAGGCAGCAGAAAGCCTCCCAGGGCAGGTGGGCTTGCTGGATGTAGGCAGGAGAGAGGATCTCTGGGATGAGATACAGCATGAGCAAAAGTGCCTGGGAAGCCATGAGGATACTGGAGCCCTCACATACCTCTGCCTGGGTGCTCTAAGCAGCACACCTGCTCAGTGCTCGCTCTTCCAGGGCTTGAGCTATGTGGACAGTGCCCAGTGTGGGGTAGGGGTTGTGGCCCGGCGTTCCCCAGGGTCTGAAGAAGAGTGTGTCAAGAACTATGGAATAACCCACGCCTTGGCCTGAGCTGTGTCCACATTTGCCCTAATCCTACAGATCGCTGACTTCGGCCTCTCCAACCTGTACCACCAAGGCAAATTCCTGCAGACATTCTGTGGGAGCCCTCTCTATGCCTCACCAGAGATTGTCAATGGGAAGCCGTACATCGGCCCAGAGGTGAGTGGCTGCCCTCCACTGCCAACCTGCCTTAGTTACTTCCTAGGACTTCAGATCCCATGAGATAGATGGGCTGATTTTCTAGTTATTCCCTTTTTCAGACCACAAAACTCAGGGCCCCCCTAAAGTAGTGACTTGCTAGGAGCAGCAAAACTGGGACTAGAACCCAGGTCTCCTGGCCCCCAGTCTAGTTCTTCACACCCTCACCTTTCCTGCTCTCATTACCATTCCTGGTGCCCAATCCAGCCTTGATATAGAGGTGGTATCTGCCACAACCACCCACCCTGGCCCAGAAGAACTATTGCCCTTGTGCTGTGATTACATCTCTTCCTAAGAGCCTCAGTCCCTGTGCAGTGTCCCCCTCAGTACCAGAGGGGGCCGGTCCTCAGGTGTGCTGACCTCTGAGTTGTCCAGCACGTGCCTTTTCTTACCTGCTGTTGAAGGTCAGGCTGGCACCCCTAGGTCTGGATACGGGCATTCTTGCTGATCTCTCCCTCTCTCTCAGGTGGACAGCTGGTCCTTGGGTGTTCTCCTCTACATCCTGGTGCATGGCACCATGCCCTTTGATGGGCAGGACCATAAGACACTGGTGAAACAAATCAGCAACGGGGCCTACCAGGAGCCACCCAAACCCTCTGGTGAGTGGGAGGTGTGTGGGTTCTTATCTAGGGGAAGAAGTAAACACAGGCACTGCAGTGAAGGGAACACATTCCATTGTGACCTGCAGAAGATTAGGGGACCTTCCACTGTCATCTCTCTAATGTCTGAGACCTCTAAGGAAAGAGGGGATGTCTCTTCCTTCCCTCATGGGCAGGCTTGGTCATATCTGGGAGGTGCTGCCTAAGGTCCAACTTAGATCTGCTTTGTTACAGTTGTCTCATTTCTTGTTGTTTTTGTTCTCATCCTCAGAAACCTTTTTGTACTTTCACTATGAGGTAGAAGGCAGGAAGAAGTGTGTGACAGCCTTAGTTTACCCTTGAGCACAGTCTCTACCCTCAGAGGATGGAATTTCAGCAGAGGCAAAGAGAATACACACTAACATACAGATAAGGGCTCGTGAAGGGTCACAGTCTTGAGGGGTCATGGGACAGAGAGGCAATCCAGGAAAGCTGGTCTGGGGAGCTGGCTGGGCCATGGCATGTAGAGCCCTAGGTCAGAATGGCTATATCTGACGCAGGGGTGAGCGGCGTCTTAGCTCAAATCAGGGGTAAGCCAGTTAGGGGGCCCGTGGGGTGTCCATTCTTGGAACTGCCAAACTAAAGCCCCTGCCTTTTGTCTTCCAGATGCCTGTGGCCTGATCCGGTGGCTGTTAATGGTGAACCCCACCCGCCGGGCCACTCTGGAGGATGTGGCCAGTCATTGGTGGGTCAACTGGGGCTATGCCACCCGTGTAGGGGAGCAGGAAGCTCTGCGTGAGGGTGGGCACTCTGGCAGTGACTCTGCCCGGGCTTCCATGGCTGACTGGCTCCGGCGCTCCTCCCGCCCCCTCCTAGAGAACGGGGCCAAAGTATGCAGCTTCTTCAAGCAGCATACTCCCGGTGGTGGAGGCATGGCCCCGGGCGTGGAGCGCCAGCATTCACTCAAGAAGTCCCGCAGGGAGAATGACATGGCCCAGTCTTTCCATGGTGACCCAGCTGATGACACTTCCACTCGAACTGGCAAGGGCAACCTCAAGCTGCCAAAGGGCATTCTCAAGAAGAAGGCATTAACCTCTTTAGAGGGAGCAAAGGAGGACCCCCAGGAGCTCAGCCCACTCCCCACAATCCCTGGGCAGGCTGCTCCCCTGGCCCCCAAGAAGGGTATCCTCAAGAAGTCCCGGCAGCGTGAGTCTGGCTACTACTCCTCTCCTGAGCCCAGTGAGTCTGGGGAACTCCTGGATGCAGGGGACGTGTTTGTGAGTGGGGACCCCGTGGAACAGAAGCCCCCTCAAGCCTCAGGGCTGCTCCTCCATCGCAAGGGCATTCTCAAACTGAACGGCAAGTTCTCCCGAACAGCCTTGGAGCTTACAGCCCCTACTACCTTCGGCTCCTTGGATGAACTGGCCTCACCTCGCCCCCCTACCCGGGCAGGCCGTCCCACAGGGGCTGTGAGTGAGGACAGCATCCTGTCCTCTGAGTCCTTTGACCAACTGGATTTGCCTGAACGGCTCCCCGAGCCCCCACTGCGGGGCTGTGTGTCTGTGGACGACCTCATGGGCCTTGAGGAGCCCCCCTCAGAGGGCCCTGGAAGCTGCCTGAGGCGCTGGCGGCAGGACCCCCTGGGGGATAGCTGCTTTTCCCTGACTGACTGCCAGGAGGTGACTGAGGCCTACCGACAGGCACTGGGGGTCTGCTCAAAGCTCAGCTGAGTGGGGAGGCAGATTGCCCCGGTTTGGGCAGGTTCTAAAATGCAGCTGTCTGCACCCTAATGGGAGATGCTTCTCCCCTGCATCCCAGGACCCAGCATCCCAGCTCAGAAGGCTGAGGTGGTGTGCAGTAGAGCCTTGGCTGGGCTGGATGTGGGAAGCAGGCACGTGGAGTGCTTCAGGGGTTCAGCGTCTTCAGCCCTGTTGAACCAGGAAGATAAGAGAGGGGAAAGGAATAGAGAAACAGTGGAAGGGGCAGGCTGGCAGCAGAGCCTGGGTTGCCTGTTTTTGTACACATGGTGGGGCTGCAGAGACCTGGAAAGTGTGCTCCATCAGTGCCTATGTCCTTTATTGCCATGGATAAGTTTCATACAAGGTGCCTTTCAGAGCAGCCCCTGCCCTACCCATTCCCTGCCAAAGTGGGCTGGACTGTCTTCACACATGTTCCCATCCCCACCAACTGCTTCAACTGGATTGTGCCCCCTCCCCCCCCTAAGGTGCCTGGGTGCCCTGGGAATGGTCTGGAGTAACCCTTCCTTACTTATCCTAGGTGTAAGGTTCTGTTTCCTCAAAGGCTCTTTCCCCTTTCCCATCCTCCCAGCCTGGCCCAAGCTTCCTGGAATCGCTGCTATGAATCTAAAAGACTTGAAAAGGCTCAGGCTGCTGTATGAACTTCATCTCAAGGGGCCCAGACTCCTCTGGACCCCACCTTTGACCTCAGAGACTCGGAACTTCTGCTCTAAGCTGCTCCTGAAGTCTACCCTAGACTATGAATCTGTCTATTTCTCTGGGCCTTCAGGACCCTAGAATGTCCATATTTATTTTTATGTTCTCAAAAGTCTGTTTTGTGAAAAGTGAATCTTGCTGTTTTCAATAATGCGAATGCTTTGTTCTGGTAAAATCCACTGTGACATCTAAGTTTTGTGTACAGAGGTATTTTTGCAATGGTTTCTACTGGTCATGGGGAGGGCATCTATTTACAAACCTACATGTTCTATTAAACTGTCTGAAGATGGGCCTCTGGGTCCCCTCACTCCCCCACTGACTGTCTACCTGATGATCCTCCTCCCTTCCTCAGAGGCCGGAAAGAATCCCCCATTAAAAGCAGAATGGTGATTGGGAAACAGCCTCTGTAGTTCTCTTTGGGAGAGGGTGGGGCGAAAGTCTTTGCATCTTCTCTTACTATACATTCTCCCTGTGCTGCGGAATGGAGGGTGAGAAATCAAGAAACTGCTTAATCAGTGAAACAAAATAAGCCTTCACTCCTAGCTTCTCAAGGCTTCTCATTACACCCGCATCTGTAGTTCTGGCTAGACCCTGTTAAGCACCCAGGCGGGGAAGCCCTGGACCCAAGGTTCCAGTTTGCTTTTCCCGCCTTCGGCTCTAAAGGAAGAACTGGATTTGGCAGATTATCCAGTCCCACCCCCATCCTTCCCTCTCTGGCTTCTCCCATCCCCTCCCCCATCAGCTTTGGGTGGGGGGGTGCCGCCCCCACCCCCCGCGCCTGAAGACGGCCCTGCAGCCTTCATTCTCTCTCCTGAGAAATCCCCTCTTCTCCGGAGCTGGGCTGCTTCTCCCCGCTCCGCCCCGCCCCGCCCCCGCAGCCTGACTCCTAGAGGAAGGGAAGAATGCCTGGAATGTCCACCCCCGCCCCGACCAGCCCCCTCAGCCCCCTGCAGAGCATTCCGCGCGCTCCTGCTCCATTGAGAAACTCTGGGCCTCTGAGGGCTGAAGATGAAAGGGAGGATGAGGACAAAGTACCCGCAGGCAGCCGGTGGCTCCAGCCTCTAGCAGGCTCCTGCCCCCACCAGGCCCGCTTTGGTATTCGCACACCTCCAAACATCCCCAATCTCTGGCCAGTGCCCGCTCAAGGTCCAGCTACCCGCTCCACAGTGTACCTGTCCTCTGTCACCTATAAGTGCCTGCTCGGTGGAGCACTGGACCTTCCCTCCCCGCACCTGGAGGACAGTCACTGAATCCAGGGAAGAGATGGGCAGGGCAAGGCAACTGCGGAGTCAAGATAGCAAGATAGAACAGCAAGGTTTAGCTCGGAGACTCACGCCTGTAGTCCTAGCACTCCGGGAGGCCCACGTGGGTAGACTGCTCAGGAGTTGGAGCAGTTTGCCTGAGCAAAAGCGAAACCCCATTTTTACCAAAAACAGAAAAACAAGCCAGGCGTTGTGGGGGGCACCACTAGTCCCAGCTACTTGGATGGCTTAGGGGAGAGGATCTTTGAGCCCAAGAGTTTGAAGTTACTGTGAGCTAATGAGCCAGGGCACTCTACCTACAGCAATGGAAAAAAAAAAAAAAAAGATGGGAAGCAAACAAATAGTTTATGCCACACCTCTGCTGCTAGATTCCAGTTAACACCAGAAAAGTACTGGGTTAGGTCTTCTGCTCTCACAAACTTAGTTTAGTTGTGGAGTTAGCAGCGCTCATTTATTCCTTCCACTCAGAGAATCAAGCCCCATCATGTGCTAAACTCTGTGCAAAGACAGAGCTAATTGCTGTATCGCTGATGTAACAAATAAGATCTTAGCCCCAGGGTTGGGGGGGGACCGCAAGGTAGTTTGCATAACTTGAGTTCAGTGAGAAATTATGATGGAAAGAATTGCAACTTAGGAGAGGGGAAGGGGGAGGCTGAGTGGAGGGAGGGTAATTGGTGGGACCACAACTATGGTGCATCTTAGAAGAGTACAGGTGAAACTTACTAAATGCAGGATATAAATGTCTGAACACAATAACTAACAAAATGCCATGAAGGCTATGTTAACCAGTTCGGTGAAAATATTTCAAATTGTAGGGTGGCGCCTGTGGCTCAAGGAGTAGGGCGCCGGTCCCATATGCCAGAGGTGGTGGGTTCAAACCTAGCCCCGGCCAAAAACCACAAAAAAAAAAAAAAAAAGAAAAAAAAAATATTTCAAATTGTATATAAAACCAGCAGCACATTGTACCCCATGATTGCATTAATGTACACAGCTATGATTTAATTAAAAAAAAAAAAAGAATTGCAATTTGGGAGCTAATTATTTAGGGGTCACTGTTTATTAAGTGCTTGTATATTGGGCACCTATGTGTATTACTTAATGCTGAGGAAAGTCTTCTTTGTGGGGTGGTACCTGTGGCTCAAAGGAGTAGGGCACTGGCCCCATATGCCAGAGGTGGCAGATTCAAACCCAACTCTGGCCAAAAACTACAAAAAAAAAAAAAAAGAAAGAAAGACTTTGTGTGGTACTCTTTTCTTTCCTTTCTTTCTTTTCTTGAGACAGGGTGTCACTATGTCACCCTCGTAGAGTGCCGTGGTGTCACAGTTCATAGCAACCTCCAACTCCTGGGCTTAAGCGATTCTCTTGCCTCAGCCTCCCTAGTAGCTGGGCCTACAGGTGCCCGCCACAACACCCGGCTATGTGTGGTGCTCTTTTCATCATGCTTATTTCACAGGAGAAAGGGAGACTCAAAGACCTTAAGTAACTTGCCTTCCTAGCAAATGGGAAAGTAACTTGCCTTCCTAGCAAATGGGAAAACTAGACTTCAAACCCAGGTGTGTGGATGCCATATCTTGGGGTGTGGGGGAGACTCATTTGAACCAGATGGGGTTTGGAGGATTGGATAAAAGAAGGGAGGGCGGTGCCTGTGGCTCAGTGAGTAGGGCGCCAGCCCCATATGCCGAGGGTGGCGGGTTCAAACCCAGCCCCGGCCAAACTGCAACAAAAAAATAGCCGGGTGTTGTGGCGGGCACCTGTAGTCCCAGCCGCTCAGGAGGCTGAGGCAAGAGAATCGCGTAAGCCCAAGAGTTAGAGGTTGCTGTGAGCCGTGTGAAGTCATGGCACTCTACCCGAGGATGGTACACTGAGACTCTGTCTCTACAAAAAAAAAAAGAATGGAGGTAAACAGAATGACAAATAGTATTTATTAAGCATCTATTATGTGCCAGGCTTTATTCCAGGCACAAGGAATATGCCAACACCCCACATGCCCTCCCTTCCTCTGTATGAGTCTGATAGGGAGCAGGGAGAAGCTGTAGGTGGGGGACTAAAGGAAGGGGAGGTCACAGTGGAGGGAAGGCCTGTACTAGGCAAAAACCAAGGTGTGGGATGGAGGGAAGCAGAGAAGGGAGCACACAGCCCTTTCCATCAGCACTATCTCAGCAGGGGCTGTGGTTGGACTTTCAGGAAACCAGAGGGAACACACAGATATTGGGCCCTAAGATGTTGGGTCCTTTGTCCTCCTGTGAACTATTTGCTTAACCTCTTCTAAGCCAGGCTCAGTGTCCGTAGCTCAGTCGTTAGGGTGCCGGCCACATACACTGCAGCTGGCAGGTTCGAACCTAGCTTGGGCCTGCTAAAACAATGACAACTACAATCAAAAAAATAGCCAGGCATTGTGGTGGGCACCTGTAGTCCCAGCTACTTGGGTGGCTGAGGCAAGAGAATCGCTTAAGCCCAAGAGCTGGAGGTTGCTGTGAGCTGTGACACCATGGCACTCTACTGAGGACAACAGAGTGAGACTCTATCTCAAAAAAAATTTTTTAATTAAAAGAAAAACTCTTCTAAGCCAGGAGGTGGGAGGGTGGGCAGGGTGGGGGGGTGCATATAGGGGAAGCCTGATGAGAAACCAGAAGCTGAGTGGGAAGAGACTATCTCTTATCTTGGCCACAAAAGATCTAGGCCTGGGTCTGTGGATCCCATCCTGCAGGGCCCTTCCGCTCACCTGCTGGATGCTTCATACCGAAAACATTCCAGAAAGCAGGCTCAGGGAGATGACGCTGGGCCCCAGGGGGAGGAGGCTGGAGCTGCGGGAATGTTTAGTGCCACATCAGTGCTTCCGGAATGTAGACAACCCAGACAACAAGGGGGGAGGTAGCTTTCGGAAACAGGAAGGGGCCTTCTGAAGTGACGTGAAATGTCTTGGTCAGAATCCTGTCCCTGTTCACAGCCCTTTCCTGGGACAAGTCCACACAGCCCTTGAAGGGAAACGACCCACTATAGCACCAAAGCTTCTCTGCATGGAGGGAGGAAAACTCCAATGGCATGTCAGCCTGTCCCCACCATCATGATGACCCCTTCACTTCTCCCTCCATCTCATCCAACTAGCTGCCTTGGGTCCTCCTCTGGCACAGTAAATGAAAGGAGAGAGAGGGATCCAGATGTGTGAGAAGCAGCAGTCCCCCACAAGGCACAATGCACACACCCCACAGAGCTTCTAGTGGGCATTGTCAGAATCTGAAGAGTGACTGACAGCCCTGAGCTGGTCTGGAGGACCAGGGTGACCCAGGACAAAGGATTAGCTGAAGAGCTTGGGCATTTTTAAAGCAGGGGAAGGGGGATGGGTGGGAATCACATAATAGATGACTGGGTGGTCTTCTGGAAAAGAGAACAGATGTATAGGCCATGGCTCAGAAAGCACAGCCAGGACAGATGGGTGGAGGCAACTAAGATGGGAGTTCAGCTTAATAAGGCAATCACATACGTAATGTTCATTCATTCACTCATTCAGTATTTATTTACCGAATGCTTGCAGAGTAGACTGTTCTAGGCTTTGGGGATACATTTGTGAACAAAACTGACAAAATCTCCACCCACATAGAATTTCTGTTCCACTGGAGGAAAACAGGCAAAACAATAAGTATAGCAATGTATATAGTATATTAAGAGGTCATAAGGATTAGGAAAATGCTAATAATTAGGGTGGGGTTCAGGGATACAGGGGACAGAGAATACACTTTTAAATAAGGGTCAGGCAGTGGCTCAAGCCTGTAATCCTAGCACTCTGAGAGGCCACGATGGATGGATTGCTTGAGTTCAGGAGTTTGAGACCAGTCAAAGCAAAAATGAGACCCCCCCGTCTCTACTAAAAATAAGCCAGGCATGGTGGTGGGTGCCTATAGTCCCAGCTACTTGTGACGCTGAGGCAGGAGGATCTCTTGAACCCAGGGTTGCTGTGAGGTATGATGCCCTGGCACTCTACAGAGGGTGACATAGTGATCTTGTATCTTAAAAAAAATAAAAAATTTAAATAAGGGTGGGTTAAAGATCAAAGAAGGCCTTGCTGAGAAACCTCACTTTGAACAAAGACCTGGAGTGGAGGGAACTACCCATGTGGATATCTGGGACAGCATTTCTGGTGGTGGGAACAACCAGTGCAAAGACCTCACGGCAGGAGCAGGTCAGGCAAGTGCTAGAACAGCCAGTGAAAATGGAGCAAAGTGAATAAAGACATGTTCAGAAGAGGGAACGGGGTGGTAAAGTACATTATATAGTGCCTTGGGAGCCAATATATGGGCTATGGCTTTTGTTCAGAGTGAAGTGGGGAGCCATTGGGAGATTTTGATCAAAGGAACAATGTGATGATGTGATCTAACTTAGAATTTGCTTGTTTTGTTGTGTTTTGCTTTTTAGAGACAAGGTCTCTCTTTGTTGCCCAGGCTGGAGTGCAGTGGCTGTTCACTGCACTATTTTAGAGACTAAGAAGATCCTCCTGCCTCAGCCTGGTATAGCTGCCTTGGGTCCTCCTCTGGCATGGTGAATGAAAAGGGAGAGAGGGATCCAGATGTAGCCCAGATCCAGATGCCTGGTGTAGCTGGAACTACAGGTACACCACTACAACGGGCTTAACTTAGAATTTTTTTTATTATTATTTCTCTAGTTGCTTGTCAAGAATAGGCATGGAAGGGTCTAAGTTGGAAACAAAGGGACCTACTAAAGGCCAATCTGGAAAGAGATGATGGGATTTGGAATGGAGTTACAGCAGTGAAAGAAGGAATTGTCAGATTTCAGAGATATTTTGAAGGTAGAGCCAAAAGATATGGATTAGATGTGGAGTTGAAAGAAAGAAGGGAACTGAGAACAAGTTTTTGGTATGAAAACCTTGGTGGAGCGGGTATACACTGGTTGGGATGCGGAAGACTTACAGATGGAAAAAGTGTTGGGGGAGCTTAGGGCAGTTAGATCTCCAGAGATAAGTGGTATAAGGAATCTGGAGTTTAAGGGTTTTGGGTTAGAGACAGAGCTTTGGGAGTGGTTGCTAGAAGAAATTTCTGCTTCAGGTGGAAAATCAGGCCATATGATCTATGAAGTCCCTTCATGCTATAAAGATTGTAGGATTGTATTGATAGGAAAGCAGTTATTTCCAAAGCTGATGTATTGCTTATGGAGGCTTGTCATATGATTTTGGAGGGAGTTGTGCAGTGCTGAAATGGGGAGGCATGTTTTGCCTGGTTGGGATTGGCTTTTACTGCTGATGAAGACCAAGGGGCTTTCTCTTAGGAGAGGCAGAGAAAGGTCAGCGCCTGTGGCTCAAGGAGTAGGGCGCTGGTCCCATATGCCAGAGGTGGCGGGTTCAAACCCAGCCCTGGCCAAAAAACACACACACACACACACACACAAAAAAAAAAAGGGGGGGGGGCGGCACCTGTGGCTCAGTGAGTAGGGCGCCAGTCCCATATGCCTGAGGTGGCGGGTTCAAACCCAGCCCCGGCCAAAAAAAAAAAAAACCACAACAAAAAAAAAAGGAGGGGCAGAGAAAGAGGACATTATCCTTCATATAGTTTAACCTTCCTAAGACTCAGTTTCTTTATCTGTACTCACTGTACAATGAGAGGGGTGTATTAAAACACTTGTCAAGAGTGTATGATGCCCCATGATCATATCAATGTATAGTTACGATTTAATAAAAAAAAACAAAACACTTGTCAAGACACTCCAGCTCTGAAACTTCATGGCTGCACATTTTCAAAGGCTTTCACTTTTATAAGTACGTTAGAGATGTCACCCTTGGGTGAGAGCTCTGCCTCTGACATCAGCCCTTGCAGTGGGGTTGTGGGTTGCTGTATACAGCAGAGGCCTCAGGCTGGAAAAGTGATCCCAGTCCTCTTCCTGTGTTTCAAAATCTTTCTTTCTTCCTTTTTTTTTTTTTAAAGACAGAGTCTCACTGTGTCGCCCTGGGTAGAGTACTATGGCATCATACTTCATAGAAACCTCAAATTCTTGGGCTTAAGTGATCCTCCTGCCTCAGCCTCCTTAGTAGCTGGAATTACAGGCAACTGCCATGATGCCTGACTAGTTTTTCTAGTTTTGGTAGAGATGGGGTCTCTTTTTTTGCTCAGGTTGGTCTTGAACTTCGGAACTCAGGGATCCACCCACCCTGGCCTCCTATAGTGCTAGGATTATAGGTGTGAGCCACGGTGTCTGCCTGGCCTCAGAATCTTTCTGAAGGAGTCTGGAAACCTGAGCATAGCCCTGGGAGGGAACAGGAATCTGCATCTTTGCAAGTACAGCAAGTGGCTGTGATTACACTAAAGCTGAAGAATTTAAGGCAGTAGCCTACCTCTAAGGAGCTGCTGCCTCTGGAGGAATTCTATGCCGCTGGGCATTGAGTTTCTCTCTGGGTTAAATTTGTCTCTTTCTCATTCTGCTTCCTTTGGGCTCTAAAATCCGCCCCTAGCCTTCTCTGCACAGAGGAATTCCCCATCCTTTTCGATTGTCTCTTCCTTTCTGTCTCCAGCCTCCAGCACCCCGCCCTGAGCTAATCCCACCTTCTCAATTTCACCCTTTCCTCTCTCCCAGGGGCATTTAGGTCAAACTGGGGGAATGAGTCATCTCAGGTGGGGGAGGGGGCTTCTAGTCCATAAATGGACAAAAACTCAGATTTCAGGTCTCAGTGTCTAGGAAAAGGCCAGTCTCTCCCCTCTGTCCTTCCCCCCTCCCAAAGGAATTCCCCAGAGCAGAGGAAGGAGTCTGGGGCTGGATTTGACCGGATGGAATTCTAGAAATAGCAAAGCTTTTTAGGAGATAGGTTTCAGTCTGACTCAGCTTTCCAGATAAACAGACACTGCCGGCTAGGATTTTCCCAGCCCAAGAGGCCAAAACCCCCATTTCCTAATTGAAGTGTTCAGCCATGTCTTTGGAATTCTAGGCCCAGCAAGTACCAGTTCCTCTCTCCTCTTCACCACTCTCCCCAAGATCAGAATGTAGGCTCCAGGCTGCAATAACCCAAGCTCTGGCCAGCTGGGCACTCAGCTATTGTAGCGGGACTGACAACACGCTCTAAAAGCTTGGGTAAAAGTGCAGTGACCTTCCAAAGCAACCCCAGCTGGATTATGAATCAGCCTCTGGGTCTGGCCTGTGGAGTGTGAATCTTTGTGACCCCTGGCTGCAATCCCTGAGCACTGTTGTTTTGTCCAGCAGGAGGGTCCCTGGTTAGTAGTAGCTTCATGCTGGCAGCAGGCTAGCCACTACAGCAATCCCTTCTCTTCCAGGGGACCCCTGGGTTTCCCTGCCTCCCAGTCCAGTGGCCAGTCCTCTGTGAATGGGAAAACCATCAGAGAGACAGGGTGATGGCTGGGAGAGCTGGCTGGCCAGACAAAAGGGCCTCACATGGGACAGCCTACCCTGGGGACTTTTTCACTATTCAGGGTCTGGGCCTCATTTGCTGCTCAGAAACTTTGTCAATAGGCCCAGGAGGCTCAGGGGCAAACTCATGACACTTAAGGAGAGGCATGGATTTGAATACTAATTAATGGATTGATAATGAAAACCATAACTGCATTAAACCAACCAGATACTTGGGTTCACTGGTGAGCACATTCACTGCCAGTGGACATTTCATACAAGGGGGAGCCAAAGTTCAGTGGGAAGTTTACTCAAAGAACACGGAAGCTAGGCAGAGAGAGCTAGCTGCATGGTTTCTGTGGTGGTGCCAGCCCTCTGCCAGGACACACTTGGTCGGCCTGTTCAGGACAGTGGAGAGCACCCCACACACAGGCTTGACACCACAAAGACAACCTCGCTGGGCTGGCACATGCTTTCTTTCCACAGAGCACATTGCAGTGACTTAGAGAGTCACTTTCACAGTCTCCTCATACCCGTCATGTTGCTGCAAGGATTAAATGAGACAATAAACACATTAACATGCTTTGTAAGCAATACATCAGCAAAGAAAACCTACAGAGTGAGGAGTGAGGACAGATACTCAATACATGCTTCATAAAGAGGCTCCACCTGCTTTCCTGGCCCAGCCCCTTATAAAAGGGAATCTGACAGTTAAATCAGTGAAAACCCATTCCCTAATAAACCCATCTATATTTATGGAGACCTTACTATTGTTCTCGGTGCCATGGAAAACACAGAAGCAATTAAGGCAGGGTTTCCCTCCCTCCAAGAATTTATATATAATAAAGTTGGAGCTATAAACTAACGCCTACAAGATGGTCATTAACAGCACGGAGATGAGTGTGCTAAGGGTGTGTGGTGCAGAAAACACGTTGTAAGCCACTGCAGTCCCAGTGGGGCTGGTGGACACAGGCTAGATTGGAAACTGGCTATTGTCAGTGGCTACTCTTTCTGTTTTTTTTTTTTTTTTTTTTTTTTTTTTTTTTGTAGAGATAGAGTCTCACTTTATGGCCCTTGGTAGAGTGCCGTGGCATCACACGGCTCACAGCAACCTCCAACTCCTGGGCTTAAGCGATTCTCTTGCCTCAGCCTCCCGAGTAGCTGGGACTACAGGTGCCCGCCACAACGCCCGGCTATTTTTTGGTTGCAGTTCAGCCGGGGCGGGGTTTGAACCCGCCACCCTCGGTATATGGGGCCGGCGCCTTACCGACTGAGCCACAGGCGCCGCCCAGTGGCTACTCTTTCATCCCTGGCTCCGTCAGCCAAGGAATAAGCCCCCTGACCGTAAGGTTCTGGGTGCCGGGCCTAAACCCTGCCAAGAGGCAGGGGCTTCTTGAGGACATTTGAGAGTCCAGGTCCCCCCTCACAACCAATATCAGCCTTGTTCCCCATTAGCCACGGCAGGAGATGCCCATGAAGCAGACTGGGCAGACTTAGGCCAGGTAGGAGTGGGGGAACGGGTCAGCACCCTCCCTCACCAGTAATGGTCAGGGCAAGGTGGGGCAGCAAGTGGCTGCCTCATTGACCATGGTTCCCGAGGAGCTGGAGCTGCTGCCAGGCTCACCCAGGCTCACCTGCAGGGACTGACGTTCTCTAGAGGCCTCTTAAAGCCTCAAATAGAGACAGAACTGCAGTTCTCTCCCTTCCACAGCCGAGCCAGCTTGGGCCATCGAGCAGCCTGAGTCTCCTGCCCAGGCCCCTTAGGGCAGTCCCATCTCCCTGTCCCCACTTCTGCACTTCCCCATCTAATACTTGGGTAAGATACGTTCTCAGCCTCCCTGTACCCCAACTGCTTATCTCAGGAAAAAGCACCAACTCGGAATAATATTAATTATGTGTGTGGTATCACATATCCCCACCCCAGATTAACTTCAGGGACAAAGGAATAGATACTGATTACTGGTGAAGCCTCTGGCATTGCTCCAGAGCACTGAGTCTCAAACTGTGGTCCAGGAACCCCTGTGTGTCACCCAAGTCTTTTCAGAGGGTACACAATCATAGCATGAAGACATCATTTGCCTTTTTCTTTTTTTGGGAGGGGGGTCTCGCTCTTTTTTTTTTCTTTTTTGCAGTTTTTGGCTGGAGTTGGGTTTTGAACCCACCACCTCCAGCATATGGGGCCAGCACCCTACCCCTTTGAGCCACAGGTGCCACCCTTTTTTTTTTTTTGTAGAGACAGAGGCTCACTTTATCACCCTTGATAGAGTGCAATGGCGTCACACAGCTCACAGCAACCTCCCGGGCTTAGGCGATTCTCTTGCCTCAGCCTCCCAAGTAGCTGGGACTACAGGCACCTGCCACAACAGCTGGCTATTTTTTTGTTGCAATTCAGAGTTCTGCCGGGGCCAGGTTTGAACCCGCCACCCTCGGTATATGGGGCCGGTGCCCTACTCACTGAGCCACAGGCGCTGTCCCACATTTGCCTTTTTCAGTGTCGTTCTCTCATGAACATACAGTGGAGTTTCCCAGGGATTCCATGGTGTGTGGTATTACAGCAGAATTGATGCAAAAGGGGCCATAAGAATCCAAGTCTGGCCAGGTGAGATGACTCACACCTGTAATCCTAGCACTCTGGGAGGCTGAGTTGTGTGGATTGCTTGAGCTCTTGAGTTCCAAACCAGCCTGAGCAAAAGTGAGACACGCACACACACCCCAAAATAGATGGGCATGGTGGTGGGCACCTGTAGTCCCAGCTACTCGGGAGACTGAGGCAAGAGGATCGCTTGAGCCCATGGGTTAGAGGTTGCTGTGAGTTATCACGCCACAGTACTCTTCCCAAGGCAACAGTGTCTCAAAAAAAAAAAAAAATCGAAGACTATAGTACAGTGTGAATATACTTAACACTACTGAACTGTTCACTTAAAAATGGTTAAGATGGCTCAGCGCCTGTGGCTCAAGCAGCTAAGGCACCAGCCACATACACCTGAGCTGGCGGGTTCAAATCCAGCCCGGGCCCACCAAACAATGATGGCTGCAACCAAAAATAGCCGGGTGTTGTGGCCAGCGCCTGTAGTCCCAGCTAGTTGGGAGATGGAGGCAGGAGAATCGCTTGAGCCCAGGAGTTGAAGGTTGCTATGACCTGTGATGGCACAGCACTCTATCCAGGGTGACAGCTTGAGGCTCTGTCTCAAAAAAAAAAAAAAAAAAGGTTAAGATGGCAAATTTTATGTTATGGTTTTTATCACAATTAAAAATTTGTTAATTAGGGCGGCGCCTGTGGCTCAGTGAGTAGGGCGCCAGCCCCATATGCCGAGGGTGGTGGGTTCAAACCCAGCCCCGGCCAAACTGCAACAAAAAAATAGCCGGGCGTTGTGGCGGACGCCTGTAGTCCCAGCTGCTCGGGAGGCTGAGGCAAGAGAATCGCGTAAGCCTAAGAGTTAGAGGTTGCTGTGAGCCGTGTGACGCCACGGCACTCTACCCGAGGGCGGGACAGTGAGACTCTGTCTCTACAAAAAAAAAAAAAAATTTGTTAATTAAAAAAATTCACTTTAAAAAAATGTGAAGAAAAAAAATGTGAGTGGCCACTCGCCACTCTTCTCACTATTTTTTTGTTTTTGTTTTGGAAAATATAATTTTGTTTGTTTGTTTGTTTGTTTATTTTGAGAAAGAATCTCAAGCTTGTCGCCCTGGGTAGAGTGCTGTGGCATCACAGCTCACTGCAACCTCCAACTCCTGGGCTTAAGCAATTCTCTTGCCTCAGCCTCCCAAGTAGCTGGGACTACAAGTGCCTGCCACAAAGCCCGGCTATTTTTTTTTTTTTTCCCCCGGCTATTTTTTGTTGCAGTTTGGTTTGAACCCGCCACCCTCGGTATATGGGGCCAGCGCCCTACTCACTGAGCCACAGGCGCCACCCATGCCCAGCTATTTTTTTTTTTTTTTTTTGAGACAGAGCCTCAAGCTGTTGCCCTGGGTAGAGTGCCATAGCATCAGAGCTCCCAGCAACCTCCAACTCCTGGGCTCAAGCGATTCTCCTGCCTCCACCTCCCAAGTAGCTGGGACTACAGGCACCCCCCACAATGCCTGGCTATTTTTGAGTGCAGCCATCATTTTTGTTTGGTGGACCCAGGCTGGATTCAAACCCGCCAGTTCAGGTGTTATGTGGCTGGCGCCTTAGCCGCTTGAGCCACAGGCACCGAGCCACCCAGCTTTTTTTAATGCAGACCCGGGTCAGGTTCGAACCTGCCACCCTAGGTGTATGTGGCTGACACCCTTGCCAATTGAGCTACAGGTGCCGCCCTGAAAACACAGTTTTTTAAATAAACATGTAATAAGATATTACTATTATCCTAACATAAATTAATAACTATTTTTAAAATTTCTGGGTTTTTTTTGTTTGTTTGTTTGTTTTGAGAGTCTCACTTTGTCTCCCTTGGTAGAGTGCTCTGGAGTCATAGCTCACAGCAACCTCAAACTCTTGAGCTTAAGTGATCCTCTTGCCTCAGCCTCCCAAGTAGCTGGGACTACAGGTGCCTGTCATAATGCCCAGCTATCTTTAGAGATGAGGTCTGTGTCTGACTCAAGCTGGTCCTGAACTTCTGAGCTCAGGCAATCCACCCGACTCAGCCTCCCAGAGTGCTAGGATTACAGGCATGAGCCACCCTGCCTGCCTTCTGTTTTAATTTCCGCTATGGTAAATGTCAGTAGCTATCGTTGATCCACATAAACAGAAGCTCTTTGAGTGACCTCAGTAATTTGTAAGTGTGCAAAGGGATCCTGAGATCAAAACATTTGCAAACTGCTACTCTTATGAGAAGGGATACAGCAGGTAGGGTTGCCAGTTAAAAAAGAGGATGTCCAGTTACATTTGAATTTCAGATAAATGAAGTGAATAATTTTCTTTTTTTTAGAGACAGAGTCTCACTTATTGCCCTCGGTAGAGTTCTGTGGCATCACAGCTCACAGCAACCTCCAACTCCTGGACTTAGTGATTCTCTTGCCTCAGCCTCCTGAGTAGCTGAGACTACGGGTGCCCATCAGAACGCCTGGCTATTTTTTTGTTGCAGTTTGGCTGGGGCCAGGTTTGAACCCGCCACCCTCGGTATGTGGGGCCAGTGCCCTATCTACTGAGCCACAGGCACCACCCTGAAGTGAATAATTTTATAGCATAATGTTGCATGGGACATACTTGACTAAAAAATTATTTGCGTTTATATAAAATTCAAATTTAAATGGATGCTCTGCTTTTTCATTAATTAATTAATTTTTTTGATTTGTTTGAGACAGAGTCTCCCTCTGGGTACAGTGTTATGGCATCATAACTCACAGCAACCTCAAACTCTTGGGCTCAAGCAATCCTCTTGCCTCAGCCTCTAGAGTGGCTGGGACTACAGGTGCCCACTACAACACCCAGATAGTTTTTCTATCTTTAGTGGAGATGTGAGGTCTCACTGTTGCTCAGGCTGGTCTCAAACTCCTGAGCTCAACTTTCTGCTTTTTTATTTGCTAACTCTAACAACCACACAACCAATAGAGATTTAGGTCAAATAATAGGATAAACTTGGTCAGATGTTGAGATTCTGACCCAAAACAGGATGCTGAATTCCTTATTCTGGACAGCATTACAGAATTAAATGCTTAGGGTCAAGGCTGGGCATAGTGAGTCACACCTGTAATCCTAGCACTCTGGGAGGCCAAGGCAGGTGGTTAACTTGAGCTCAGGAGTTTGAGACCAGCCTGAGCAAGAGTGAGACCTATCTCTATTAAAATAAAAAAATTAGGGCGGTGCCTGTGGCTCAATTGGTAAGGCGCCGGCCCCATATACCGAGGGTGGTGGGTTCAAACCCGGCCCTGGCCAAACTACAACCAAAAAAATAGCCGGGTGTTGTGGCGGGCGCCTGTAGTCCCAGCTACTCGGGAGGCGGAGGCAAGAGAATCGCCTAAGCCCAGGTGTTGGAGGTTGCTGTGAGCTGTGTGAGGCCACAGCACTCTACCGAGGGCCATAAAGTGAGACTCTGTCTCTACAAAAAAAAAAAAAAAAAAAATCAAAAAATTAGCCGAGGGACTGCACCTGTGGCTCAAGGAGTAGGGCGCCGGCCCCATATGCCAGAGGTGGCGGGTTCAAACCCAGGCTCTGGCCAAAAACTGCAAAAAAAAAAAAAAAAAAGCTGCTCCTCTTAAAAAAAAAAATTAGCCGGGCAATGTGGTTGGTGCCTGTAGTCCCAGCTCCTTGGGAAGCTGAGGCAGGAGGATAACTTGAGACCAGGATTTTTGAGGTTGCTATGAGCTATGATGACGCCAAGGCACTCAACCGCAAGGCCGCAAAGTGAGTGAGACTCTGTCTCAAAAAAAAAAAAAAAAAGGTTAGGGTTAGAGTTTATTTATTTTTTTTTTTTGTAGAGACAGAGTCTCACTTTATGGCCCTTGGTAGAGTGCCGTGGCCTCACACAGCTCACAGCAACCTCCAACTCCTGGGCTTAAGCGATTCTCTTGCCTCAGCCTCCCGAGCAGCTGGGACTACAGGCGCCCGCCACAACGCCCGGCTATTTTTTATTTTTTGTTGCAGTTTGGCCGGGGCTGGGTTTGAACCCGCCACCCTCGGCATATGGGGCCGGCGCCTTACCGACTGAGCCACAGGCGCCGCCCAGGGTTAGAGTTTATAGTCAGAGGCAGGATCTTCCCCTAGCTGAGCCAAAGACACACCCATCCTCGAGAAACTCAAGCAGCTACAGGCTGAGCAAAAAACCACAGGAAGTGGTGGAAGTGAAACAGGGTGTCAGTATTGTTATTAAAAGGGAGAAGTGACAACACTGAGTGGGTGGGTGAAGGGCGGGGTGGGGGTGGGGGCAGGGGACCCCAGGTCTCTAAAGGGTGTCAAAAGCATTAGCGGAGGAGGTCATTCAGATCCCCTCTCACTCAAGCTGTGCTAAAAATAGTTGTGGTATGATGAGTGAATCACACCTGTTGTCCTAGCACACTGGGAGGCTGAGGCGGGTGGATTATCTGAGCTCAGAAGTTGGAGAGCAGCCTGAGCAAGAACGAGACCCCATCTCTAAAAATAGCCAGGCATTGTGGTGGGCGCCTGTAGTTCCAGCTACTTGGGAGGCTGAGGCAAGAGAATCACTTAAGCCCAAGAGTTTGAGGTTGCTATGAGCTATGATGCCAGAGCACTGTACCGAGGGTGACAAAGTGAACCTCTGCCTTAAAAAAATAATAATAAATTAATTAATTAATTAATTAAAGAAAATAGTTGTGGTTGTGGTAGGGTCGAAGGTTGTCAGAGGCTGGGAAGCAACTTCTGAGGTCTGGGTAGCAAATCTTGAGGTTTGGGTAAGGCAGAGCAGAGATAGTGTTGGGGTAGTTGGAACTTCAGAAAAACCTAAGAAGCATATCTGGGGCTGAAACTAAAAAAAGAAACAAAGAAGTGGCCTCAGGCACAACCCAGAGGAGAAGGGCCCTTCCCTCCAGCTAAGAGAACTTATGGAGGAGGAGCCAGTGATGGTCACTTCTCTGGTCAACAGGAAAGTTCCTTAAGGGCCATTATTGGCTTCCACCTAGGAGGGAATGGGTTGGTGGGGCCTGGCTGCCTTTGACCACAGAGGTTTTACACTCAGCTGAAGTCATAGAACAAGTGCAGGCAAAAGACAGTTCATCCTTTCTGGTGTCTGGAGTTTATTGAACAAACACCTTCGATTACCCAGGGGCAGGGGCGAGATGTCAAATCCAGGCCTCCAGCCTGCCACTGGAGCAGTCTTTAGAGGAGTTCAAATAGTGACTAGACAGTGCCTGAGCAGGGTCCACAGGGCCTTGAGCAGGCAATAAGCCCTTCAGCCACTGGACACATGGGAGAGTTTTGTGGAGAGAGGTAGTTGGGCCTTGTATGCTGAACAGTTTTCTGGGTCAAGTAGAAAGGCTTTTAGGAAGCAAGAATTTCTCAGAAATTTAAAAACTGACCTCATTGGCTGAGCATGGTGGCTCACACCTCTAATTTTAGTGCTTCCAGAGGCCGAGGCAGGTAGATAACTTGAGCTCAGGAGTTTGAGACCAGCCTGAGCAAGAGCGAGACACCATCTCTACTTGAGACCCATCTCTACTAAAAATAGAAAAACAGGGCGGCGCCTGTGGCTCAAGGAGTAGGGCACTGGTCCCATATGCCGGAGGTGGCGGGTTCAAACCCAGCCCTGGCCAAAAACCACAAAAAAAAAAAAAAAAGAAAGAAAAAGAAAAACAAGGCCAGGCACAGTGGCTCACACCTGTAATCCTAGCACTCTGGGAGGCTAAGGCAGGTGGATTGCCTGAGCTCAAGAGTTTGAGGGCCGGGCGTGGTGGCTCATGCCTATAGTCCCAGTGCTGTGGGAGGCCGAGGTGGGTGGACTGTCTGAGCTCAGAGGTTCAAGACCAGTATGAACAGCAGTGAGCCAGAGAGAGACCCCGTCTCTACTAACAACATCAAAAACAGCCAGCACCGCTAGAGGAAGAAGAAAATGAACAAAAAAGGAGGACTTCAAACAAAGAAGAATGAACAAGCACACTGAAATTAAAAAAAAAAAAAAAAAGAGTTTGAGAACAGCCTGAACAAAAATGAGACCCCCGTCTCTACTAAAAATAGAAAAACGGAGGCAAGAGGATCTCTTGAACCCAAGTCAGAGGTGGCTGTGAATTGTGATGCCATGGCACTCTACCCAGGGTGACAGCTTGAGACTCTATCTCAAAAATTAATAAATATAAAAAATAAAAATAGAGGGTGGCGCATGTGGCTCAGTGAGTAGGGCGCCGGCCCCATATGCCGAGGGTGGCGGGTTCGGACCCAGCCCCGGCCAAACTGCAACAGAAAAATAGCCGGGCATTGTGACGGGCGCCTGTAGTCCCAGCTGCTCGGGAGGCTGAGGCAAGAGAATCGCGTAAGCCCAAGAGCTAGAGGTTGCTGTGAGCTGTGTAATGCCACAGCACTCTACCCGAGGGCTGTAAAGTGAGACTCTGTCTCTACAAAAATAAAAAATAAAATAAAAAAAATAAAAATAGAAAAACAAGCTGAGCGTCACAGTGGGCACCTGTAGTCCTAGCTACCTGGGAGGCTGAGGCAAGAGGATTATTTGAGCCCAAAAGTTCGAGGTTGCTGCGAGCTGTGATGACGCTTTAGCACTCTACCTAGTGCTATGGTATAACAGAGTGAGACTCCAAAAAAAAATTACTTAATTAATTAAATGAAAACTGACCTCACGTGGTTGAGTCTGGTGCCTGTGTGCAAACCTCATACACAGACGATAGCTTTCCATCCTGACACCCACCCATTCCCTAGGTATATGCTCCTGCCCAGTGAGGTGTCTGCATTCTTGTGACAAGGCAGGGGCCAGGGACTTTCTCTATTTCCTGGGTTCCTGGGGTTTGGGCTTCCGGCCCGGTTTCTTCCCTCTTCCTTCTTCCCTCCCCTCTCACATCACATAGCCTGGCAGCCTGGCCCCTTCTCTGCCTCTGCCAGGAGGAAGGCTGCTAAAACCATGGTGGGTGTGCCTCTGTGGAGCAGCAGCAGCCAGCTAGACACAGCCTAGACCAGTCTCCCCAGCTGCCAAGTGCAGCCTTTTCTTGTATTTTCCCCACTGGTAGGCAGACTGTGTTAGGCTTCTCTGAGGCCCTAAGTAGGTAGGAGAGTCTGGGGTGACTCTGCCTAGACTGGCTCTGTGACCTGGAGCAAGTTGCTAGACCTCTCTGGGCCTTGACCTCCTATTGGTACAATTATAATCCAGACTTAGGGTCTGTTCCAGGTGATGCATGTGGACATATGTTGTGAGGTGTCAGCACACTGCTGGTGAAAGAGGTTATGACTTTGAATTTACCCTGAATCCCATAGTTTGAACAGGATGACTGTCTCAGAGTTTATTTGGGGGGCATCAGTTTCCAGATGGAGATTCCTAACCTGAGTGTCATATGCATGAATTTTAAGTAAGAGGAGCTTTTATCACATTCTCAATGGAATCCACAACTGAAAACCTGTGAAGAGCCACTGTCTGAGCCCTGAGGCGACCTCGACGGGAGGTCGTCTGCCAGAAAATGCCCTGGGGTAGGCAGAGGGAGACAGTAGTTATGCTGGCTGGGGTGACCTAAGCAGACCTGCTCAAGATGGGCCTGGCCACAAGGGTCCGAAAACACCAAGGAGGATTTCTCTGACCTTAAGTTTAGTGGAGGCCAGCAAAGTAACGGAGCTCATGAGATCTACGAGGGCCAGAGCCTAGGTGATATTTCAATACCCCCCTCTATGCTAACCTGATCTTGGCTGGAGGGCCGTACTCTGTACAAGACACTATGTTGTAGGAAGAACATGGATAAATGGAAATGTTCCCAGAAGACATATCAAAAGGCCTTGAAACCACATTTTGGGAGGAACAACTGAAAGAAATTAGTGTTTTTGGCTCACAGACCAAAATATAAGGGAGATGGGGATTGGGAGTAGACACTAAATTGTTGAAGTGCCTCCTGGTAGAGTCTACAGGGAGGCAGATAACAGCTTAGCAAAAGGAAATGCTTTCTAACAATGAGGCCTGGCCTATCTGGAGTGAAATGGGACTCCCCACTGCTCCATGAGGGAATAAATCGCAGACAGGATCCAAGTACTGTCCAATAAGAGCATGAAGAAATGACAATGACCACTCCCCTATGGTTTAGGACAGTGAGTGATGCATGATGGGGCAGAGCAGGGGAAAGTGGCCAGATTTGGGCCTCTATGGCCTCTGTCTGCCTTTCCAAAGGAGTCTGCTCTGACTGCTTGGGTCTGCTGTGGTCCCTTCCTGCTGGATGACACTCCATGGCCCCTGATGTGGTCTTGCAAGCAGGTGGGTAACTGGGCTAGGTGAGAAGAGAGGAAGGTGGCAGCCCCAGAAGACCGGTCTCCAGCTCCCATGGTAGACAAATTGGGCTGTTATGGGCCAGGCCAGAGGGTAGGAAGATGGCTCATTGGTGAGTCACCTGTGGCCATTGTCTGCTCTTGCTCCCTCTGGGGAAGGGTGGAAGGGAGGGGAGACAAGGCTTCTGGCCAGCTGGGCGTGTAAGAGCAGGGTCCCCACCCTTGTCCTCACAGTTTTGGGGGATTGGGATTTGGGTCCCTTGCCCTCTTTGCCTGCCACCCAGTAAGACAGGGCTGATAAGCTGGCATTGGATGGGTGTTGAGGGGAGGGTGTCCAGTTCTGCTCACACCTTGCAAAGGGGTTTGGGGTGGTCTGGAGCCTAGAGACCTGGACTGTGGGAGAAATTGCCCTGCCCTGTCTGGCACCACAGAACAAGCAGGCAGGCGTGCCCCTCTCTAGTGATCACATCTGAGCCTAAGAGGCGCACCCTCCCCACCGCACCCTTCCTAAACCTCCTTCCAAACCTGCTCTCACCTAGCAGGCCTGTCGAGCACCCCACCCTCCCTGAGGGCCCCAGGAAAGACAAGAGAGCAGGGTAACTCCAGGTCAGGGCCCACAGCTACCACCCCACTCCCCACCAGAGCCTGAGCTGGTCCAAGTGGCAGAGCCTCCGTTTTGCTCTCTATCAAGCCTGAGTCTGGGTCCCTGATGTCTTCTGGGGTGAGGGTCAGAGAAGTACAGAATGACAGACATTCAGGGTTATACATTTGGGGAAACTGAGGTCCACATAGGTCACACACATGCAGCCGGGTGCCCAGTCTGCAGTGGCAGGTGGCGGGGGGAGGACTTCAAGGAAAAAGACTGCTAAGCTCCCAGGCCCCAGCAGGCTTCCAACTTGGGAACAGTCTGAGACTTAGGGCCCCCTTTCAGCTCCCCTGCTGCTTGCCTGCTTCATTTCTACATAGGCTGAAGGAAGAAAGACGTTCTGGGGCTTAAGGGGTGAGGGTGAGAAAATATCAATCACCCTGCGTGGGCAGCAGCGTGGGCTTTGCAGCCAAACACACATAGGTTAGCACCTGCTTTCCTCAACCTCCTGCCAGCAGGATCTTGAGGGTTGCCTAGATCTCCTTGAGTCCCAGTTTTCTCATTTGTAAAATGACAGTAATAAGCATCTCACGTGTAAAATGTTTTGCACATATCCTCTCATTCATCTTCAAAGATGGACAAAATGTGCTGCTTTGGTGAAAGGCATTGAAAAACAGTCGATACGAAAGGGACACACTTTGACCTCCTTTTTCCCTGGATCAGGGAAAAGAAACATTCAGAGACAGGGAGTTGAAGCTGAGAAAAATCTTTACAACCAATCCCCGTTAAAGTAACTCTTATCTTGCTTAGCCTCTCCATACACTTTAGCTATTTTTCCACAATCATTACTCTTTGTTCAACATATTAAATAAACATGTGGGTTTTGCCACTTTTTTTTTTTTGAGACAGAGTCTCAGTATGTCGCCCTGGGTAGAGTGCTGTGGTGTCACAGCTCAAAGCAACCTCAAACTCTTGGCTTAAGTGATTCTCTTGCCTCAGCCTCCCAAGTAGCTGGGACTACAGGCGCCCACCACAATGCCCAGCTATTTATTTATTTATTTATTTTGGTTGTAGTTGTCATTGTTGTTGGGCAGGCCAGGGCTGGCTTCGAACCCACCAGCTCTGGTGTAAGTGGCTGGCACCCTAGCCGCTGAGCCACAGGCACCGAGCCTTCTTCTTTTTTTTTTTTTATGAAGAGATTGTTTTCTATTTATATATTTATTTACTTATTTATTCATTTATTTATTTTTTTAGACAGTCTCACTCTGCTGCCTAGGCTAGAGTGCTGTGTTATCATAGCTCACAACAAGCTCAAACTGTTGGGCTCAAGTGATTCTCTTGCCTCAGCCTCCCAAGTAGCTGGGACTACAGGTGCCTGCCACTATGCCTGGCTATTTTTAGAGACAGGGTCTTGCTCTTGCTCAGGCTGGTCTTGAATGCCTGAGCTCAAGCAATCCTCCTGCCTGGGCCTCCCAGAGTGCTAGGATTACAGGTGTGAGCCACCATGCCCAGCCTTAGGAAAATATTTTTTTAAATGAAATTATGTTTGTAAATGGTTTAGAGCAGCACCACGGGAACAGAACATCCTACCATGTTGGGAATGTTCTCTGCCTGCAGTGCCCTGGACTATAGTCACTAGCTGCTGTGGCTGCTGACCACTTGACTTGTGGTTTCTGCAGCTGAGGAACTGCATTTTTAATTTTCTTTAACTTTGACTAATTTAAATTTCAATAGCCCTGCCTTTTAAGAACCAGTAAGACATGGGCGGCGCCTGTGGCTCAGTCGGTAACCGGCCCCATATAATGAGGGTGGCAGGTTCAAACCCGGCCCCGGCAGAACTGCAACCAAAAAATAGCCGGGCGTTGTGGTGGGCGCCTGTAGTCCCAGCTGCTGGGGAGGCTGAGGCAAGAGAATCGCTTGAGCCCAGGAGTTGGAGGTTGCTGTGAGCTGTGTGAGGCCACGGCACTCTACCGAGGGCCATAAAGTGAGACTCTGTCTCTACAAAAAAAAAAAAAAAAGAACCAGTAAGACAGACTGTGAATGATGAGGCTGGAGTAAGCCTGCTGTCTTGTCACCCTGAGCTCTCCTGATGGCCGCTTTCTCCCCTCCCCTCTCTCTCCTCTCCAGCTTCACAGTGTCCTCTGTTCCGAGTGGAGGGACCCCTCTCTCTTCCTCCATCAAACCCCTCCAGGTGTATGTATGTGATGGTGGAAGCATCTCCTGTGGTTGAGAACCCAGGCTTTGCACCTGTTGCTGTGGTGATCGTGGACAGGTCACCTCCCCTTTGGGAGTATCAGCCAAAGGTTCCATAAGGGCCCCACAGCCCTTTGTCTTCTAGTTGCTGAGATCATACAGTGGCTCATTGGCCATGGTCAGGTATACTGGGCACTGCTGGGCAAGGGAAACTTAACTGAAGTAACAAAAAGGACTTTCTGGCTGGAAGGCGGATGAGGCCCTGGAATGAGTAAAAAGTGTGTGAGGATGGATGTGGCTTTGGTCTCCCTGTGTTTTTCCTCAGATCTCAACTCCATTCTAGCAGGTACAAGCTCTGTTGCCATTTACCTAATTTTATTAGCTCTGTCTTTTGGGATAGACGTTGAGATGTTCAAAGAGAAGGAGTTTGTTTGGATGGCCTGTGGATCTCCCATCTCCCACATGAGGCAGATATTCAGGCAGGTTTGATGAACAGAAGAATGAATGGTTCTTCTGGACACCCCTCCACCCTTTGGGGTTAGGTTGAAATTCCATGGCTAAAGAATCCAAACCTTAATCCTAAGAACTTTCTATATTGGGGGAAAAATAGAAAGTCAATGGAATTTGTAGACTTTTTTTTTTAATTTATTTTCTTGCCCCTAGTAGAGTGCTTGGCATCACAGCTCACAGCAACCTCAAAGTCTTGGGCTTAAGCAATTCTCTTGCCTCAGCCTCCCAAGTAGCTGGGACTACAGGTGCCCGCCACAACACCTGACCAAGAATTTATAGACGTTTTGTCTTCCCTTTCTGCCTCTTTGAAAGTGGTTTTTATTCTTAACTTTCCAAACTTCAACTTTTTCTTTCTCCTGCAGAGCAGGGAAAGTGTTCAATGGGATAAACTAATTCATACTAAGAGGAGAGTGGTGTGGACTTTACCTTCTCTGAGGGTAAAGGAAGCAAAACTGAACCTGACAGTGGCTTGTCAGTTTTCAATGGGCAATGACATTGTTGACAATGGATTTTTCCTGGGTCTACCTCTCACCAGCTGTGTGTCCGTGAATGAGTTCTTGTCTTCCCTCCTAGACACGGCTTGCTCATCTGTAAAATGGAGTCTAATGACACCTCTCTGGCCACTCTCCAGGGTTCTTGTGAGGATAAAATGAATCAGGGCACACAAAAGCATTTGTTAGCTGTAAGGTCCTAGACAGAAAAAGGATTCATATTGCCATGACTTTGGGCCGGGGTGGGGCCTTCCCACACCCTCAAATCATACCAGAGTAGACGGTGGCCATGCACAGAAGCCACCTCCTTTTTAATCTTGCAGCTGCCAAGCAGAGAGGGGAACCTAAGTATCTCTTTCACCTGTAGCCCCACCCCTGAGGTAGGGTGATAGGGAGGCCAGGGGAGCCTAATGGAGCGCAAATCTCACTTCTCTCCTCATTTCTTTTTATTTTTTTTTGTAGAGACAGAGTCTCACTGTACCGCCCTCAGGTAGAGTGCCGTGGCGTCACACAGCTCACAGCAACCTCTAACTCCTGGGCTTATGCGATTCTCTTGCCTCAGCCTTCCGAGCAGCTGGGCCTACAGGCGCGCGCCACAACACCCGGCTATCTCTCCTCATTTCTTGCTGCTCATGGGCCTAAGCATCCAAGAACAATGACCCCTCTGATGTTCAGAGCACAGGACTCAGGCCCTCATTGCCCCCCACCGCCCTGACTCCACGGTCAGTACAGCCTTCACCCAAGCCACCCTCCACCACGCTGGGAGCCTGCCCTTGAGTTGGCCTCATGCAGAGACTCTTTTTGGGTCCTTCCAGAGACCTCAGGGGCTGGTTACTTATCAGCCCTGTCAACCTTTCTGCCCTAAGTTCTCCATTTGTGTGGAGATGGAGACGACTAGGCACAGAGTGGTGGTATGACCGCTCTGGTCAGTCCTCCTCAGCCCTAGAATTCCTGCGGGGAAATGCTTGCTCTCTCTCTTCTCACCCAAAGCTCCCCTCACCTTCCCTTTTGCCTTCAAGTGCAGACAACAGCACTGAAGATCCCAAACCCCAGAATTTTTGAGGTGGGGGCCCTTCCCTCTCAGAAAGCAGTCCTTGGGCGGCGCCTGTGGCTCAAAGGGATAGGGCGCCAGTCCCATATGCTGGAGGTGGTGGGTTCAAACTCAGCCTTGGCCAAAATAAAAAAAAAAAAGAAAGAAAGAAAGCAGTCCTTATTCCTGCTTCTTCAAAGCCCCTTCCTCAGGAACCCTGCCCTCAGGGATGTGTGGGCCAGGCAGTGCCAGGAAAACCTTCAGATCCACTCACACCGTGGGAACCCTCTATCCCCCTTCAGCCCCAGGGCCGGACCAAAGCCAGCCTGCCACATACACCTGCTCTCTTTCTGCCTCTTACACACACCAGTGTCCTGAGAAACTTCCCCTAACCCCTCATCAAAATGAAGCTTTTTCTTCCTGGACTTCCCTGGGCCCCAGGCCCTGCAGCAGCATAGATCTCTGCCTGCTTCTGTATCAGTGAGGTAGATGTGTGTGTCCCAACTAGTTTGTGAGCTCCAGGAGGATAGGATCCGGGTGTCTTCAGTGCCTGATAGAGCCGGAGCTCAAACTCATATTTCTTTTTCTTTCTTTTTTTTTTTTTTGGAGAGAGTCTCATTCTGTCACCCTTGGTAGAGTGGCATGGCACCACAGCTCACTCAAACTCTTGGACTTCAGTGATTCTCTTGCCTCAGCCTCCTGAGTAGCTGGGACTACAGGCACCTGCCACAATGCCCAGCTATGGCCCGGGCCGGGCTCAAACCTGCCAGCTTTGGTGTATGTGACTGGTGCCCTACTCACTGAGCTAGAATGCCATGGCCTCAGCTTAGCTCGTAGCCCAGGATCACGGGGCTCAAGTGATCCTTCTGCCTCAGGATCCCTAGTAACTGGGACCGAAGGCACCCAGCACCATGCCCAGCTAATTTTTCTATTTTTAGTAGAGATGGGATCTCTCTTCCTTTCAGGCTGGTCTCAAACTCTTGACCTCAAGTGATCCTCCCACCCCAGGCTCCTAGAGTGCTAGGATTGCACAGCAACTCAGATCTTTCTAAAGCATTTACTTTTGCATATCTTCAGTGAGCTGAAATCGCTGCAAGAATAACCAAAGTAAGGCAACAAAAAATCCTTCAGGCTGGGGGCTTGCAGGGTGCATAACCCAGGCACCCAGAGCTCGGGGAATCCCCTCTGGTGCTTTTGGAATCAGAGCCAAGTTGGGGAATGGCTGCTTGAAGGCAAGGGCAAGGCTTGAGGTGACTGGCATGGCTGGGCCTGGGATACTCCATCTGGACAGTCAGCCTTTTGGAGTTAGGGGGACCAAAGGCAGGGGCTGCTGCCTGGAAGGCCCCTTGTAGTGGGAGGCAGTGCTGTTGTCACCACAAGACTGCCCTTCTGGCTGCCTGGGTGACTCAGGACCTGCCAGTAGATCTGAATGTGCTAAGACAAGTCCCAGCCTCCCCTCAGTCCCCACACATCATCCCAGCAGGCCCAGTGGGGGCTGAGCTTCCTCTTACCATCTGCATCTGAAGGTTGGCAGCAAGCTTTCAGGCCAGGGGTCACTGCTGGTCACTTCTCCAAGCCCTGCCCAGCCCTGCCTCTGGTCAGATCAGAGCCCCCTCCTGGGGTTTCAGACTGCTTGGCAGCATCCTGACAAGTGGCTCCTATAGGGGGAGATCTGGGGGTGGTGGGGGGCGGGCACTCACTCCTGACATCTCTGAGCCTCGCCCATGTCCTGTTGGGCAGCATAGGCATCAGTATCGTCATGTTCCAGGTGAGGAAACTGAGGCTGATGGACTTACAGTCTTGACTACTCAAAACTAGGCCTCTTGATGCTGATTCCTGCTGACTTTCCTAAACTCCACCCCTGGGACCACGGTCTGGAGGAGGGAGAGGCCCACACACTGATACACTTGCGAGACCAGGGTGGTGGCAGCAGGCCAGGGCCAGGCAGGCCTAATCCAGTCCTCTCTCAAGCTGGGGCTTGGCCCTTTGGGACTAGGCTGGCTTTGTCTACCAGGCCAGGCAGGGGAGAGGCAGCTGAGAATAAGCAGGCTCCAGGATTCCAGGAAGAGGGGCTGTGAGGGCCTGTCCCTGGCCATTAGAGGTCAGAGGCCAAGACTCAGTCACTCTCAACTTGCACAGCTCTGCTGGATTGGCCTTAGACTTCTCTGAGCAGTCCTTCTGCATTTTAACACTCCACAGGGCCAGGAATATGCAGGATGCCATGTCTCCTGTGAGCCGCCATTTCTATTCCTCTTGGCAGATAAGGAGACTGGTTTAAGAGCAGCTAGAACCTCGTCTAAGGGACTGGCAGTGCTGGGATTTGAGTTCAGGTCAAATGAACCACTCTGGACCCGGGCTGGCAGGGGTTAAAGTCACCTCCTTCTGGCCTGTGCTGGCTTCTGTTTGCTATGTCTGCACCTGCTGCAGCTCCATGGTTTCGACAAGGCTGACAGGGAATGCCAGCTCTGCACGGGCACAGTAAACATGCCCGCCCCAAGCCAGCCACCTGCCTACTGCGTGCTGCCAGAGCAGACCAGTGCCAACTCCAGGTGGAAACAAATTCTCAGCTGCCTCCACCCTGTATGGACCCAGCCTAGAACAGAAGGTGGTCAGTGCACTGATCTGGCTAAGCCCTCTGGCCTCCCAGGTGCGGGGCTGGGATCTGTAAGACATGCTTGGGGAAGGGTCCTGCAGTCTGAAGAAAGATGGTCCACGGCAAAACAGGCAATGATGATTCAACGTCCCACCTTAGGAGCTCCAGGGATTTACTAGACACACTGCCATGATGAGGTGCCCACCGGCTGACATTGTATGCTTTTAGCAGGTGACTCTGTGTAGTGGGGGCTGACCTCCCCCTACTTCCTCAGTTTAAATTGCAGCCTCAGGATCAGCTGAGAATGACCCCATGCTTCCTCCCTCTTTCCTCCTCCCTCAATGTGGACTGTGGCTGGCAGAAACATTTAATTCAGGGAAGGCACCTGACCTTGGAGAAGAATGTGGGAAATGTCTACAGCCTAGAGCAGCCACCCACTACCTCCTGGGGCCCAGGAATGTGGGCTCCAGGCCCCCTGCAGCTCCCAAGGGAGGTGTGTGCAGGATCCAGGAAAGGCACCAGTAAGGTCATCTGTGAAACTTCTACATCTTACCAAGGGTGAAGATGTCACAGGGTCAATGCCACAGTACCTGTGGCACCAGCATAGCATCCACTCCAATCTGGTTAGGGCACTGTCCCTGACTCTAGGGAGTCTCCTTGAGCCTGAGGCCACAAATACAGCTGCAACTTTTGACCAGTCAGAACCATGCAATGTCAGAGCCCCTTGAAATCAGCAGGTACTGCATCCATCCCATATTACAGATGTGGAGACTGAGGCCCAGAGATAGGATGCAAACTGGCTGCAGGTACACAAATTATGGGCCAGGACCCAGGGCTCTGGCTCTGGGCTGGGTGCTTTCCCACATTCCCTCCTGTCCCTGTGAGGCTGGAGGTCAGCCTCTTCTCCCAGTGGGGAGACTCAGGTGGCCTCTCCCAACCTATGGGGTTCCAGCTGGGAATCCAGATCCTTTACGGGTAGCCTTCTGGGGGAATTTCCAGGGGTGGGGGCTACGGCCTCTGAGCAGACACTGAGGGCCTTGTCCCTATGCTCATGGTGCCCCACTGTCCCGCTGGATGGCACAGGCAAGGCCGAGCTAACTCCAACAGCTGCTCTTCTTTGGACTGAACTCCGAGAGGAGCTTAGAGTAAGGACTCTGCTGCCCTCCCGTGGCCACACTTGGGCATGACTGCTGTCGTCCAGGCCTGGGGCTGCGCCACACTACGGGTGTCTTTCCCCCAACTTCTCTCTACCTGGAAGTCATGCAGGACAGCTGGATACAGTGGGTGTCATCCTTTCCTACAGCATCACTTAGACCAGAGTTTTGGCTTACAAAGCAAGGTGGGAAGGGTGGACGATGCCTTGTTCAATGTCGGATCCTGGAAGAAGGCCTCAGGCCAACAGGTGAGGTCCAGCCCGCATTGCCCAGAAAGTTTGGCTATGGGGGACACTTGGGTTTTCCTATGGAGACAACCTAATCAACCAACATTCGACAGGATGGTTTGAAAATTTAGAGGATATTTATTCCTGGGGAGGGTTATGACAGCCGGCAGGTACTGTTTTCCCTACTCCAGGGGATTCTCCTTTTCTCTCCAGAGAAATCACCTCTCTTCTTGGAAGTGCCCATGGGGAGACTGGGATGTGAAAAGAAACCATACACAACACTCCAGAGCCTTAAAAAAATAAAGCAACAAACAAATACACACAAATTCACACTTACAAAATAAATAGACGTATAAAACAGAGGCCACGTTCCTCCCATCCCGACTAGGGGCTACCTCAGGAGGATGGGGCTGGGTGGCTTGGTCCCACTCCTCCCAGCCAGGATTATCTAGAGGCTAAACGGCATAGAGGTGCCTGATGAGACAACAGTTGGTCCTGGCTTCAGAGAAAAGAGGGGAGGACCTCTCCTTGAAGCTCATCGGGGAAGACAACGGGACAGGGTAAGGGACAAATAAATAAATAAATAAATAAAACCCAACAAACTCCCAGAGGCCTAAGGTCTTAGGCTGAGGCTTGTGGCCCCTGAGGACTGTTTCCCTGAAAACAGCAGATCCAGCAACAGGCAAAAGGAACAGCAGGGAAAATGCAAGTCCAAAGCCACATTGCACTTGGCCTCCAGAGCCAGTATCCTTCAGATTACAGAAGGGCCCAGGCCCAGAAGCCAGCCTCAAACCAGCTCTAGAGGGAAGAGGGGTGGGGGGCTGGGCTCCTTAGTAGTTGCTCAGAGCCTGCTCACTAGCCCTGGAGGCACCTGAAGCCTAGGGACCCTCCCTCCCTGTACTCTCTGGGGCCAGCAGAGCCTCTTCCCTCACTCTCTTGCCTTCATCCTGACCATCTCCACCAGAGGGAATCACAGCTTCCTCCTGGGTAGACTTCTTCCTAGGTAAGTTGAGGCAAAGCCCTCCCCTCCTAGTCTCAATGAACTTCCTGACCCAGGGCATCCCAAGGTCAGCTGGGAGAAGTCTGTGTGACTATAATCAAAACAATCCAATCCCGCTGTCTTCCTTTGCTCCATTTGGCCACAGGTGCCCCTGTGTTTCCAGGCAAGGCTGCACTCTAAGCTCCCTTCAGGCCAATAGGGAGAAGGGATCAGACAGAAGCAAGTACAGAGAAGGGGGTAGGAGCTGGTAGGAGCTGCTGGAATGGACAGCTTGGACAGGAGGCCAAATTGGATACACAAAGAAGTCCCAGGGTCCCTCCTGGAGAAGGTGGCCAACTGGGGACCGGAGAGCACAGGGTAAGGGTGGGCTGGCCACTCAGCTGGCCAGCAACACGTGCTCCAGGAGGTAGGTGAGGGAGTCCCAGTGTTTCCAGAGGAGGAACAGAATGAGGACCAGGAGGGCGGTGCTGGTGATGCGCAGGCGTGTCTTCATGAGAGGAGTGATGAAGTTGGCGATGGTGGACACAAACACCAGCAGCACGGCCATGAGCGCCAGGATCACGTTGATGAACTTGCCCAGCAGTGCCCGCGCATTGGCATTCTCCACACCCTCCAGCTGCACAACCTGCTGCTGTTGCTGCTGCAGCTCCAACTTGGTGACCCGGGTCAGGCAGGACTCCACGGCCTCCTGCAGGGGCAGAAGGGTTGGCACATGGGAGCTCAGGATGGGCAGGACCCCTAGGCTGAGCCCTACCTGCCCCTCCAAGAAGGTGACATTACACAAGGTCCCCTGCTCCAAAGGCCAGGAGTGGGTGAGAGGAGGTGTAGGTTGATAGGCAGTAGCTGGGGGTAGAGTCCTTTAATGATGACTCTGAGGAGGATACTAGGAAATGGGAGTCTTGATTAATAGGAGAGGAGAAGATCTGGCCCAATCCCAGCTCCCTCTTGGGGTAGGCTAGAGCCTGGCCGTTCCAATTATTCATTTGCAAGGCTACCATCAAAGATGAGGGGGACACAGTGGCCCTTGCCCTGGCCTTTGTATAGTGCACTCTCAGCCCCAGGCCTGCCTTGCCCTTTTCTCCACTCCCTCCCACGCCGCCTTCTCCATCCATGTGCCTACCTGCCCCTGCCAGTGGACCAGCCTGTGCCCATCATCCCCCATGAGATAAGAACCCTAACCCACTGCCAGCTCACCCAGCATGTCCGGGCCTTCCGAGGTCAGTACCTGAATGTCCCGAGCCCTCTCGTACGACTGGTAGGCCACCTTCTCCTCCATGCTGGCCAGCTCCTGCTTCAGGTTTGTCATCTCATTTTGGTGGAGCTCCGTCAGGTCATTGAGCTGCTCCTCCAGCCTCTCATACCTGGCACAGGGAGGAGGTATGACACCGGTCCCGGCTCCCCAAGCTACCCTTCTCCCCCAGAGCTGATTCATTCATTCTCTCCACAAACAATGACTTAACTCACCCTGCGTGTCCAGCCCTGTTCTAATTTTAACAGCAACAACAATAGGAGATACTATTTACACACAGCACTTCTTACACCAGGTGCTGTGCTAAGGGTTTTAGCCACATTACCTCACAGGATCCACCTCACGATCCCATGAGGTGAGTGCTAGTGCTCCCCCACCCCCACCCCAGGATGCAACTGAATAACACAGGTTAAGGGACCTGCCTGGGGTCACACAGCTCATGAATGGATCAGTTAAAGATCAACTGATTTCAACCAGGCTGCTTAAGCCCTGGACTGAGATGCTCTCCTGGGGAACACATGGATGTAGAGGATACAATCCCTGCTCTGAAGGCACAAAATATCCCAAGATGACTGGGATGTCGGAGTGATTAGTTTTTGTTTTTTTTTTGCAGTTTTTGGCCAGGGCTGGGTTTGAACCCGCCACACCTCTAGCATATGGAGCCAGCGTTGAGCCACAGGCACCACCCAGGAGTGGTTAGTTTTTAGGTAGAGTTTCCCCCTCAATTTTCCAAGGCTCCTTCACATGTATAAAGAAGAAAAAGGCTGGGTGTGGTGGCTCACACCTGTAATCCCAGTACTCAGGGAGGCTGAAGTGGGTGGATCGCTTGAGCTCAGGAGTTCAAGACCAGCCTGAGCAAGAGCGAGACCCCATCTCTACTAAAAATAGAAAAACCAGCCAGGTGTTGTGGTGGGCACCTGTAGTCCCAGCTACTTGAGAGGCTGAAACAGGAGGATTGCTTGAGCCTGAGAGTTTGAGGTTGCTGTGAGCTGTTGTGACACTACGGCATTCCACCCACAGTGACAGAATGACACTCTGTCTCAAAAAAAAGCAAAAGAAAGAAAAAGAGATCATAAGGAAAAGATGCCCCCAAATCCCTGGGAGCAAGTGCCAAGTGCCTTAAAAGGGGACCAGAGTGGGCGGCGCCTGTGGCTCAAGGAGTAGGGCGCCAGTCCCATATGCCGGAGGTGGCGGGTTCAAACCCAGCCCCGGCCAAAAAAAAACAAACAAAAAAACCCCACAAATCTAAAAAAAAAAAAAAAACAAAAAAAGGGGACCAGAGCAAACAACTGGGCAGGGCCCAAGGGAAGGAGGAAGGCAGGGGGCTAGACATGCCAGCTCCATTCCACTGACCTTAGGAGCTTCAAATGGATGTTCCAACTTCCCATGCTACATATTTACGTATTTGACTCTATAGGTTTGGCTCATTAAATCTTCACAATAACCCTGTGAGGTAGGGATTAATGTTATCCCTACGTCATGGACAGCAAACCAGGTGCAGAGCGTATTAACTAGTTTGCTCAAGGTACAAAGTCAATAATAGGGCTGAGATTTGAACCAAAGTAATCAGACTCCAGAGTCTCTCCAGAGGAGAGGCCATGTAGCTGGTCCCTACCTCAGTTTCCCGTTCTGTACACTAACCATATACCAATCTAGGCCTGATGTTCAAAGCATCTAGAGCAGTGGTTCTCAATCTTCCCAATGCCATGGCCCTTTCATACAGTTCCTGTGGGTCGTGACCCACAGGTTGAGAAACTGCTGATCTAGAGAAAAGCAGCATGTTCCTCCCACAGGTCCCACAGTGCTCTTCCAGCTGCTCTGGCCAATGTGGAGAAAGGCTCCTCAGGGCCTCCTCCCAGCCCCCTCCAGCAGCCCAGGACCCTTCTAGATGCTTCTCTGTCTGCCTTCCCAACCCTGAGTGGGAAGCCAGGTGCTCCTCACCTCACCACAGGGCTGGGTGGTGGGCGGAGCCAGCACCTACCTGTAACGCTCCTCTTGTAGGCATTGGGTCATGTAGGTGTAGTCCCTCTGCAGCTGAGTCTTCAGGTCTTCCATGGAGTCCTCCAGGTGTGACTGTCCCTCCTTGATCTCCCGCAGCTCCTCCAGCAGAGTGTCCAGGTTTCCAGAGGCGCCATATAGTGTGTTGGACTTGGGGCTCCCCAGCGCCCCACCCGGCCCAGCCCCGGAGTTGCTGCCCGCCCCGGCTGAGCTGGCGCTGGCACTGGAACACTCGTCATCACTGCCGTACTTGGGACTGGACACAAGCGTGGCGCTGCCGCTCAGTACCCGGGCTGCCTCCTCTGGGGGCCCGTCCTCCAGAGGGTCCTTCAGGTGGGCAATGTTGTCGGCACTGCCAAACTTGTTGCGGATGAGGCTGGCAAACTCCCGGGGCTTGGACACCACGGCAGTGTGGGTGGCCTGTGAGAGACCGGAGAGGCTGCCCTTGACACCTTCCACCACGCCGCCTCCAAAGCCACTGATGCCGGCACGCATGTTGGCACCCACGTCCTTTAGACCCTGCTGCATGTCCCGCAGCACGTCCTTGGGCTGCCGTGAGGGCCCATTCTGCTCAATCTCCTTCAGGCGCCGGCGGTAGTGCTCCAGCTTCTTGTGTAGTTGGGCGATAGTCTGGGCCGACTTCTGGTTCTTCTTCTCGAACACCTGCTTGATGCGTGACACCTGTTGCTTGTCCGCGTTGTTGGCCAGCTTTAGGTATTCTGCCACGTTGTCATCACGCGCCTCCTGCTCGATCTTGATCTGCTCTGTGATCTTCAGGATCTTCTGGTGCAGGTGGTCGATGGCGGCCTTGGTCCGCTGGGGGTCCGGTGCCCCATCTGGCACATCCAGGCTGATGGGACCATCAGTGTCACCATGGCCGGGTCCAGAGGGAAGGCTCAGGGCCACGAGGTCTCCCTTGTCGACCTGGGGAAAGAGATGAGCAGAGAAAGCAAAATCATAAGCCCAAGTGTACTTTGTTTTTCTACCTGGAAAATGGGTGCAGGGTGAATAAGAAACTTCAGGGAAAGTGTGTTCAGCTGGGTGTGGAAGCTCACACCTGTAATCCCAGCACTCTGGGAGGCTGAAGGGGATGGATCGCCTCAGCAAGAGTGAGACTCCATCTCTACTAAAAATAGAAAAACTAACCGGGCGTTGTGGCAGGCACCTGTAGTCCCAGCTGCTCGGGAGGCTGAGGCATGAGGATTGCTTGAGCCTGAGAGTTTGAGGTTGCTGTGAGCTATGATGCCACAGCAAGCACTCTACCCAGAGTGCCAGAGTGAGACTGTCTCAAAAAAAAAAAAAAAAAAAAAAAGTTCAAAAGAATAGAACCACCACCACAGCAGCATTCCCTTAGGGCTGTATACTATTTGCTTCTTACAAAGGGGTCTTACCTCTGCTCTCTACACAATCCCCACAGAATCCCTCAAATGCAATCCAGGCAGACCTGATCCTCCTTTGGCACAGAGAAGTCAAACAGCTTGCTTAAGGACACACAGCTGGGAAAAGACAGAACCTCCAGCCCAGAACTCTCATTGCTCCAGCACACGGACCAAGCAGGTGTGAGGCCTCACTGAAACCTCAAGGTCTGATTTCTCACCAATGCAACAAACTATCTCTCTGGAAACCTACCACAGCCTACACTTTGGCACCATGCCTCCCTGCCCTCCCCACCCCATCTTCTTTCGCTAACATGGCCCACCAGGCCATCTCCTCTCGGCTAACACCTCTCCAGTGTCCCTCATTACCTTCCAGCCCTCCAGAGTCAGCAATCTCTTTCGCTTCATGCCGGCAGGAGCACACAGCCCTTCCCAGTTTCTCAGAACTGGGAGAGGCGCACACGCACCCACCTGTGCGGCCAGGTCCCTGAGGACTAAAGCCCCAAGGGAAGCAGGGACCAGTCTGGGGGCTTGAGGGTGTCACCCACCCAGCTTTGAAGGGGGTGAATGTGCAGGAAGGAAATGACAGCCCCCTTTACTCCCCACAGGGCAGTCGGGCTTCCTGAGGACATCAGGGTAGCACAAAACTTGGGGAGACAAGGACAGGAGAAGAGGGAGGAGGAGGGAGAGAAGGAAAGAAAGGTCACAGAAGATAGGAAAGATGGGAAATGCAAGGTCGGATGAAAGTGGCAAGCCCGCAGCCCAGCTCTCCAGCAGCCTGGCCCCTCAGCCAGTTGGAGGATCTTGGTCCACAGCTGAGTCCCTTTGTCTTATCACCATGCAACAACGGAAGCAGCAGGAAATGGCTCAACCCCAGTATTTTTACACACATCATGTAAGGCCGGGTCAGAGCCTTCGCTCTTTGTATGTATAGGAGGGGCTGGGGGTGGGGTCAGACGTACAAGGGGGAAGAGGTTAAACACAAAGAAAGTGGCCTACTCACCCACGCCAGAACCGGAAAAGGCCTATGCCAATTACAGGCAGGAGTCACTCTGACTCAATTTCTGCCAAGGTGCAAAGTTATTGCAAAACACTATTGAAAACAAATGCCTGTCAAACTCAGGAGGCAGAGGAGGGCAGTTCCTCTGTGGGCTTTCTTGGGGCTTTTTCAGGTCACCGTTCCCCTGGAGATGCTGGGGCCCAGGACGATCCTTGCCCAGCCCTCCTGATGTCAGGCTCTTCCTCTTGCGTTGCTCTGGGTCTCCCCGCAGGTCCCCCTGCCCTCCCACCAGGTGCTCTAATGTTCAGAACTTTGCTCCTCAGAACCCTTGATGTTTTATATCCAAGGAGCCAATTCCACAGTCTCCCTCAAATGATCTGCCGGAGGTCTAACAGTCACAAGAGTCTGACTTAAAACTATCTTTCTTTTTTTTTTTTTTTGTAGAGACAGAGTCTCACTTTATGGCCCTCGGTAGAGTGCCATGGCCTCACACAGCTCACAGCAACCTCCAACTCCTGGGCTTAAGCGATTCTCCTGCCTCAGCCTCCCAAGCAGCTGGGACTACAGGCGCCCGCCACAACACCCGGCTATTTTTTTTGGTTGCAGTTTGGCCGGGGCTGGGTTTGAACCCGCCACCCTCGGTATATGGGGCCGGTGCCTTACCGACTGAGCCACAGGCGCCGCCCTTAAAACTATCTTTCAATTAAACACTCCCCTCAAGCCTCATTCCCTACAATGACTGCAAATGGCCCATCTTGAGATTTTCCTGGTCCTCAGTGTCCTTGCCTATAGAACGGGCAAAATCATAGCTACTGTCATGTCTCTTTTCTTTTTTTTTTTTTTTTTGTAGAGACAGAGTCTCACTGTACTGCCCTCGGGTAGAGTGCCGTGGCATCACACGGCTCACAGCAACCTCTAACTCTTGGGCTTACGCGATTCTCTTGCCTCAGCCTCCCGAGCAGCTGGGACTACAGGCGCCTGCCACAACGCCCGGCTATTTTTTTGTTGCAGTTTGGCCGGGGCTGGGTTTGAACCCACCACCCTCGGCATATGGGGCCGGCGCCCTACTCACTGAGCCACAGGCGCCGCCCACTGTCATGTCTCTTGTGAGGATCACACAAGTTGATATCCTGCCAGCACTTAGCATAGTGTGAGGTAGACAAAAGGCACTCATTAAATGCTGAGTCTGGATCTGGGCAGCACAATCCCTTTTTCTCCGTCTGGATCTGGGCAGCACAATCCCTTTTTCTCCTTTAGGAAGAATCGAGCGGCAATCCAGCTGGCCTGAATTTATTTCAGGTATTATACGAACACATTTATTCCACACTGATAGAACTATATAAAATTAAGTGTCATACGTAACACATGGCCTTTGATATTAAAGAACATGGATCTCTTATAAAGCCACTGTTCTGGCTGAGTCCAATGCCTCACGCATGTAATCCCAGCACTTTGGGAGGTTGTGGTGGGAAGATCCCTTGAAGCCAGGAGTTTGACACTAGCCTGGGCAACAAAGTAAGACCTCGTCTCTACAAAAAATAAAAAACATTAACCAGATGCAGTGGTGAGCACCTATTAGTTCCAGCTACTTGGGAGGCTGAGGTGGGGGAATCATTTGAGCCCAGGAGCTCGATGCTGCAGTGAACTATGATTACACCACCTGCACTCCAGCCTAGAAAGAACGGAGCAACAGGGAGAGACCCTATCTCCTAAAAAGGAAAAAAAATAAAAAGCTGCTGTCCTTTCCAGGGACTCTTTTACTCTCCTCCTAGGGGAAAGAACATCCAGGAAAAGGGTTTGCGTCTGGCTGCATCACTGCTGTTTGTCTCTGTAATGGAGAGACCACCTACTCAGGGGACAGTGGGAGGACCTAATGCAACATGGAAATGTGAAAATGCTGTGAAAAGAGAAAAGTGCTTTAGGACCATAAAAGAGTATAAAATCATGAAGTCTCCACCTGCCGTAGCCTCTTTGACGACTTGGCCCTCTCCTCCCTCGATTAGGCATCTGTCTGCCTTACCCATGGAGAGCAGAGGTGAAGCTGGATGTGAAAGCCCCACAAATGACAGGGGAATAGGTACTCCCAAGAAAAACAGCCGGGGCCTGATGGTAGGGTACAAAGGCTTGGGCCGGGGTCTTGGCCCCCTTGCTCACCCCTCTTCTATACTCAGACTCAAGCCTGAGAATCCTGCAGCAGCACACCAACTGCTCCCTGTCCCTCCATGGAGGCCTGGTGACCTCCTTGGTGATGTGACGGTCTACAATGCCTGGATCAAGCTGGTCTATCTCCAGTCTCAGAACATCCCCAATCTGTCCTCCTCCCCAGGGAGAACTCAGCTCCACCAACTTCTAGGAAGGCAGCATCTTTTCCCTGTGGCCTCTTGGCTCTTCTCAAATTACTGTTCTCTCATCATCAGTACCATGTGCTAACTGATTGTGCAACTGGAGCTCTCAAATTACTGTTCTAAATGCCTTGAGCAAAGGATAAAGGTAACAGTTATAGTCAGCTCTCTTCATCCACAGGTTCTGCATCAGCAGATACAACCAACTATGGATCAAAAGTCTTTTTTTTTTTTTTTTTTTTGAGACAGAGCCTCAAGCTGTCGCCCTGGGTAGAGTGCCATAGCATTATAGCCCACAGCAACCTCCAACTCCAGGGCTCAAGTGAGTCTCCTGCCTCCACCTCCAGAGTAGCTGGGACTACAGGCGCCTGCCACAATACCCAGCTATTTTTTGGTTGCAGACGTCATTGTTGTTTGGCGGGCCCGGGCTGGATTCCAACCCGCCAGCTCAGGTGTATGGGGCTGGCGCCTTAGCCGCATGACCCACAGGCGCCGAGCTGATCGAAAGTCTTTTTTAAAAAAACAAGATGGTGCCCATAGCTCAGTGGATAGGGTGCCAGCCATGTATATGGAGGCTGGTGGGTTAGAATCCGCCCCACGCCAGCTAAAACAATAATGACAACTGCAACCAAAAAAACAAAACAAAACAAAACAATAGCCCGGTGTTATGCCAGGTGCCTGTAGTCCCGGCTACTTGGGAGGCTGAGGCAAGAGAATCTCTTGAGCCTAAGAGTTTGAGGTTGCTATGAGCTGTGACACCATGGCACTCTACCCAAGGTGACAGCTTGAGACCCTGTCTCTCAAAAAATAAAAAATAAAAATAAACCAACATAAAGTAACAATAAAAATAATACAAATTAAAAAACAACACAGTAGGGCGGCGCCTATGGCTCAAGGAGTAGGGCGCCGGTCCCATATGCCGGAGGTGGCGGGTTCAAACCCAGCCCCGGCCAAAAACCAAAAAAAAAAAAAAAAACAAAAAACAACACAGTAAAGTAACAATTTATATAGCATTTACATTGTATTAGGTATTTTAGATTTTTTTTTTTTTTTTTTTTTATAGAGACAGGGTCTCACTTTATGGCCCTCGGTAGAGTGCCGTGGCCTCACACAGCTCACAGCAACCTCCAACTCCTGGGCTTAAGTGATTCTCTTGCCTCAGCCTCCCGAGTAGCTGGGACTACAGGCGCCCGCCACAACGCCCGGCTATTTTTTGGTTGCAGTTAGGCCAGGGCTGGGTTTGAACCCGCCACCCTTGGTATATGGGGCCGGCACCTTACCAACTGAGCCACAGGCGCCGCCCTTAGATTTTTTTTTTGAGACCAAGTCTTACTCTGTTACCCTAGGTAGAGTGCTATGACATCATAGCTCACAGTAACCTCAAACTCTCTTGGCAATCTTCTTGCTTCAGCCTTCCAAGCAACTGGGACAATAGGCATGTGCCACAATGCCTGGCTAGTTTATTTATTTATTTGTTCATTTATTTATTATTATTTTGTTATCGCAGTTGTCATTGTTGTTTTAGCTGGCCCAGGCCACATTTGAACCCGCCAGCCTCGGTGTATGTGGCCAGTGCCCTACTCACTGAGCTATGGGCACCACCTAGTTTTTCTGTTTTTAGTAGAGATAGGGTCTTGCTCTTTCTTAGGGTGGTCTCAAACTCCTGAGCTTAAGCCATTCACTGGCCTTGGCCTCCCAGAGACATGAACCACTGTGTCCAGCCTTGAGTTTTTTGTTTGTTTGTTTTGTTTTTTTGAGACAGACTCTTAGTCATCCAGGCTAGAGTGCCCTGACATCATCACAGCTCATTGAAACCTTATTCTTAGACTGAAGTGATCCTTCTGCCTCAGCCTCCCAAGTAGCTAGGACTATAGATACATGCCACAACATCCGGCTAGTTTTTCTATTTTTTGTAAAGAAAGGGTCTTGCTTTGGTTCAGGCTGGTCTCAAACTCCTGACCTCATGAAGTCTTCCTGCCTTGTAACTCCAGATCACTAGCATTACAGGCATGAGCCGCTGTACTTGGCCTCTGGAGATGATTTAAAGTATATGGGAGGATGTGTGTAGATTATATGCAAATACCAAGCCATTTTTATATAACAAACTTAAGCATCTGCAGATTTTGGTATGGGGCAGGGAGGTTCTGGAACCAATCCTCCTTGGATACCTAGGAATGACTGTACCACCACTAACACTGATTGCCATGTGCCAGACATGGCTCTAACTGTTTTACACACATTAATTCATTTAATCCTAGTAACAACCTCATGAAGTAGGCAGCATTATTATTATTATTTTTTTTGAGACAGTCTCACTATGTCACCCTCAGTAGAGTGCTGTGAAGTCACAGCTCACAGTAACCTCAAACTCTTGAGCTTAAGCGATTCTCTTGCCTCAGCCTCCTGAGTAGCTGGGACTATAGGCACCCACCACTACACCCAGCTATTTTTTGGTTGCAGTTGTCATTGTCGTTTTGCAGGCCCAGGCCAGGCTCGAACCCTCCAGCTTCGGTGTATGTGTCCGGCGCCCTACTCACTGAGCTACAGACTCTGAGCCAGTAGGCAGCACTATTATTTCCACTTTACAGAAGAAGAAACCAAGGCCCAGAGATATTAGGTAACTTGCCCAGGACTATACAACTGTTAAGTAAAGAACCTAAAATTTGAATCATGTCTGATTCAAAACTCAGGACATAACTCCATCATGGATAGCACCTGCAGATCTACAGGCTCACCCGTCTCTAAAAATAGCTGGGTGTTGAGGCGGGTGCCTATAGTCCCAGCTACTTGGGAGGCTGAGGCAAGAGAATTGCTTGAGCCCAAGAGTTTGAGGTTGCTGTGAGATGTGACATCATGGCATACTGAAAGTGAAACTCTGCCTTAAAAAAAAAAAAAGAATTTCATATAGCTGGAACTGTGAACAAAGAAAAAGAAAGGGCGGTGCCTGTGGCTCAAAGGAGTGGGGTGAGCCCCATATGCCGGAGGTGGCAGGTTCAAACCCATATGCCACCTCCGGCATATGGGTCAGCCCCATATGCCGGAGGTGGCAGGTTCAAACCCAGCCACGGCCAAAAAAAAAACTGCAACAGAAAATTTAAAAAAATAAAATAATTCTTAAAAAAAAAAAAAAAAAGAAAGGGTGGCACCTGTGGCTCAGTCGGTAAGGCGCCGGCCCCATATACTGAGGGTGACGGGTTCAAACCCGGCCCTGGACAAACTGCAACAGAAAAATAGCCGGGCGTTGTGGCAGGCACCTGTAGTCCCAGCTACTTGGGAGGCTGAGGCAAGAGAATCGCTTAAGCCCAGGAGTTGGAGGTTGCTGTGAGCTGTGTGAGGCCACGGCACTCTACCGAGGGCCATAAAGTGAGACTCTGTCTCTACAAAAAAAAAAAAAAAAAGAAAGAAAGAAAGAAAGGGGTTCTGCCCAGCTGTACCTTTCCCTCTCCACAAACATCCAGATAGTAGTTGCAGGATTTAAAGCCACCTCTGAAGACCTTACTGCGACATCTGCTTTCCTCACTGGAGCTCACCCCAATCCTAGTGCTCTCCATAAAGGCTTCACTCACCTATTACAGCCCCCAGCCCCCTCTCAAGCTTCGGGGTGTGCACATATGTGCAAGCATCAAATGAGGGAGGGAGGTGTTTTGTGTGTGAGGTTAGGGGGGTGGATCTGGGGAAACACCACGTGGGAAATACCAAGATCCTGTTGGTGGTTTTTGGTCTCAAGGCTGAAACACCTCAGGAACCACTTACATTTGAATTATTAACTCCCTTGAGTAACTCCTCCTGCCAACTTATGGGACTGACCACAGAGACTGAGCTCACCCCTGCCTGCAGCCTGCTTACACCCCCCTACCTCTCCTCTCCAGGGTCTTTAGTATGGACCCCCATCCCAGGAGGGAACCTAGACCATTCAGGTCCTTGAAATGCTGAGCTGTCTCATTACAAATGGAAAAGTGGACTTGAAGCTGGCTACAAACTCCCCACAAAAGAGAGGAAGATATTCCCAGGCCTGATGGTGCAGCAGAGGGGCCTGGAAGTCCTGAAGCAGGATACCAGCCCCTCCCTCTGGTCCATCTGCAATCACAGAACTCCCTACTTCATTTTCCCTATGAAGGGAGGTGGCATGGCTGAGGAAAGTGGGGAGTTCTCCATGGCCTGCCTTCCATACACCCCTGGTGACAGCTCCCTTTCAGGACTGAAGACGGGTGGGGCAACTGAAGTAAACAGAGCTAGGGAGTTGATGAGAAAGCTGTTCAGAGTGATGGAACAGGATCGGAGTGATGGAACAGGATGGACTATGAGAAGAGGAGAAAGAGATTTTCCAAAAAAGAATAACAATGAGACAGGCAATGGTCCTATGCAAGGCAATAGAAAGGGTCCTAAATTTGAAGTTGGTACCAATTTAGATCCTGCTTCTGTCACCAACTGTGTGCCCATGTACGTGTCATTATCCTCCCTGAGCCTCACTTTTCTCATTGGAAAAGGGGGGGTCATTCTACCTACTTTAAAGGGTTATCAGGAGGATGAAATGAACACCGAGTAGAGAGCATACAGCAGGTGTCCCATCATACACAGACAGGAGACACTTCATACCCCTTAGAATGGCTGTAATCACTTTTTGTAAGGAACTACGTGTTGGTGAGCATGTGCAGAAATTGAAACCCTTGTGCATTGCTGGTGGGAATGTAAATGAAGCAGCCATGAGGAAAACAGTTTGGCAGGTCCTCAACATTAAACATAGAACTACCATATGACCCAGCAATCCCACTCCTAGGTATACACCCAGAAGCATCGAAAATGGCTATTCCAATAAACACTTGTACACAAATGTCCACGGCAGTACTATTCACAGCAGCCAAAGCTGGACACAACTTCAGATGCCTGTTAACTGCTGAATGGGTCGACAGAACATAATATTCCATATGCAGGAGTATTATTTGGCCATAGAGGGAATGAAGTATTGATAATGCTGTAACATGGATGAACTTTGAAAACATGCTCAGCGAAAGAAGCCAGACACGGAAGGCTGCACGCTGAACGATTCCATTACATGGAATATCCAGAATAGTTCAATCCCCAGAGACAGAAAGCAGATTAGTGGTTGCCATGGTGACGGGGAATAGAGAAGAAGAGGGGGGTGACTGCTTCATGGGTCTGGGGTTTCCCTGGGGTGATGAAATGTTCTGGAACTAGACAGACGTGATGGTGCGCAGCCTGGGTGTGGAGGGCCAAGGTCCTTCACTGTCGTGGGCCACAGCTCCAACTAGTGTCCCATCACAGAGTGGGTCTGCGGGGGTGGGGGAGGGACATCTGGGTCTTCACCTCATTGCCTAACGTGGACCACTTTTCCTAACACACGCCCAATCCCCTTCTCACCATGGTGGGCTGGATGACCAAAAGGAGGGCTAAAACAGATCACCCAACTTCCGATCACCAGCAGTCAGACACACCCAGGGCCCCTCAGCTAGGAGCAGGGTGCAGATGGGCTACAGCACCACTGCTCCTCTCCAAACTGTCACAGAGCCTCACTCAGACCCTGCCCTCCCAGCTCTCTGTCCATGCCCAGCTGCCAGCACCGCAACTGAGGTTGTGGCCCCCGCGCCATGGCCTCCTCACCCCACTGTCCTGCCTGAGATGGGCTGGCCACACCACCAGTCCCTTTCTCCAGCTCAATCCCTATGAACAGGCTGGGCAAGCACCAAGAAGAGAACTGAGGAGGGAGGGAGAGTCATGCTTCTTCCATGAACTCATCCACCAGGTGGTGCCTGCTTAGGGAGCCCACCGGGCCAGGCTTTATTCTTTTGAAGTCCAAGAAGTACTGAGGAATGTTCTGGATTAGCCAAAGACAGGACATTTCTAAGCGTCCAGCACCCAACTTTCCCTATTCCTCTCCCTGTTCCAACGACACCTACCTTTGGTCAGTGCACCCCCTCCACATGGCCTTGGTGGCACCATGGGCTCACCCCCGGCCCCTTTCCAGCAACACTAAGGGAAGCTGGATTAGGCTGTCTGCCAGGTTACAGGAGCTGCCGGATCAGGGCTCCCCAGCCCTGGCTCCCATGGCCTTCCCAGGGCTTCCACCTCTTCGGGGGCCTGAGCTCGGTATCCTCAAATTAACCCAGCCTGGAAAGGATGCCTGCTCTTCCTCTTGCTCACTAGACTAGCCTTGACCCCTGACGTTCAGGGGGCACAGAGTAGACACCGTCAGGACAAAGTATCCAGGCTTAAGTGAAGCTGGGATAGGGGCTGGGCAGTACTAGTTATGTAAATTGTGAAATGTGGACCACAGTTCTCTTTCTTCAGCAATATAAATGCATTAAACATTCTCTGAGATGGACCATGGAAACATTTACCACTTACAGTGAGCGTGTGCTTCACTCCTGTGGTCCCTGGTGCACAAGAAGGCTCCACATTGTGCCCTCCTCACCCTGAGGCAGACAGCCCCTTCCCAGACTTATAAAAAGTCCCCACAGCAGGCTGACATGAAAGAAGGGACCTTCCTGTCCTAGCCATCTGCTCAGGAGTTGGAAAGACAACATAAAGTCACTCCTAGAAGGAAAAAACAAAGACAGAAAAAGCTGCTTAGGGTCCTGTGCTTCCCTTTAGGGAAGCCCTGTGGTCCTGGGAACAACAGAAGCAGGTGTCAGCCCTGACACGTCTCTGGGCCTGGCCAAGCAGGTAAGGTCCATGCAGGCTGGTGCTCCTGGGAGCAGGGTCAGGGCTTCTAGTGGGTCAGAGCCCCACAGGCCAGTGGGGCTGTCAGGCCACAGTGACTGAGCAGAGATGCTTCAATCTACTGATTGCTGCCCCGTGACTCTGACTTCATTGGCCTTCTCTAGATGGAGAACACTGACAGTCACTTTTTCTACTAGTTCCCAGAGGGAAAGGGAGGTAAACTAGACCAGGATGGAGAGGAAAATCCACAGTGATGCTAGGAGAGAGGGAACCTGGCATTCTCCCCAGAGCAGGCTGGAGAAATTATTCCAACTCTCAGTCTTGAAGTCAGGAGCTGCCCCCAGTCTCTCAGTGGCTCTCTGCCTTCCTGAAGGGGATATCTGGGCAGCAGCAGGCTGCTCAATGTAGTTCTGGATGTGTCATCACAGCTGACCCAAGCGCTCCCAGGTGGGCAAAGGGGCGGAGGAGGAACAGCCCACCAATATGTTCCATGGGTGCCTGGGAGCCTGAGTGGCTTTTCTCCAGAGGGCAGGAAGCAGATGCTTAAGACACTCCATGGGGCATACCAGGAGCAGTGCGTACATCTGGGCCGGTTCATCTGGGGCTGAGTAGGGTGAAAGAATTATGCAGCGAGGCCTCAATCACTATATGGGGGATCCAAGGGGCAGAGCGTGCCCTCGGTGGCTTTATAAGACATTTCTCGCTCCTACAAGGAGATTTCAGGGTGCAGACTACAGGTAAACGGGGAAACACATTCCGCTTTCCACACAGGATCTACTTGTCCCGAGGTAGTGTACAGCTAAGCTGCCCATTGTCCCAGCAACTGGGTGCCACACAGAGGCTTCAGTCTGCCCCTCTAGCAGCCAGCAAGTTCTTCCTCCTGCCCTGACCCTATGGACAACTCTCTTCTGATGGAGCGACATTCTCCCATCTAACCCTCGGCTTCTGGCCCTTTCTGTTTGAGCCTCCCCTTAGTTCTGGTCAAAGCTGCACCCTCCCCTCAGTCCCTGGCCTGTGAAGAACAAACCCCTTTTGTCCATATAAATGGCCTCTTGTCTCCTCACACCACAGTCCCCCCAGAGTCCTCTCCCTCTCTTCCTGCTACCCCTGGACGGGGCCCAGAGCTGCCCTCTCCCCGTGGAGTCTTCTACCTTCTCCATCCTCTGAATTCTCCAACACCTCTCAGTGTCCAAACACTTTGCTGCCTCTAGACTCTCCACGATCCACTGAAGGTCAGTGTTCACTAGACCTCACCCTTCGCACTCCATCTGTGTCTCCATACCAGAAACATCCCTCTAGTTAAGCTCCCCTGGCCCCAGTTGAAGTGCCACATGGCTGCTGGCTTCTGGAGGGGTCTCTGTGGTGATTACTCTGTCCTCTTGCAGCAGGCACTCCACACCCAACCCCAGGTGCTCTCCTAGCACTTGTCACCCTAAGTTTCTCCCCTTCTTCCATCCACAAAGAGCTCTCTATAACCAGAGAAAAGAAGGGCCAGTCCCATCCCACAATCCCAACCCTGCCCTGCCTGGTGAACTTCTTTCCTTCCACCCACTGGTAGCCTCACCTGCGTCGGCAAAGTTTCCCAAAGTCGTGCTGGCGATGAGGTGCCAGGGGTTCTAAGCCCCCAGCTGTCAGCAGACTGGGCCAGGCCACCAGGGTCACAGTCCCTGGGCAGCACTGGGCTGGCTGCAGGAAGCCGGGGCCTGCGAGCAGGTGTGCCTGAGCTGCCAGGCTCTGCAGCCGCCATCTCCAGCCTGAGCCCCAGTCTGGGGATTAGAGGTGGATTGCTCTGGGAGATTTCCCCCTCCCCTGGGGCTTAGAGGCTGTTCCTTCCCATCTGGCAGGAGACGGGGAGGATCACCAAGTGGGAGGACCAAGCTCTGAGGAGGTGCCCTGCCCAAGTCCAGCTGTTGCCACTGCGAGTTCAGTATGCATGAGGATGCCCGAGTGTGACACGGACCAACAGAGGAGGAGCATATATAGGGACATAGAACGTGTGCACTCGTGTTGCTCACCCACTCGTGTGCTTCACGCTGCCCCTCCCACCACACATGTCCAGAAATACCTGTCACATGCACACAGCACCATCTCACCAATTCCCTGCTTCAGCTCACAATGGAAGTGGGCCTCCTAGCCAGGCTTCCTAGTCAAGATAGGGAGGACCTGTCCAAAGCCAAGAAGACTAGGGCCTGGAGGAGGAATCCTTAGCAGATCCTAACATATCCAGCTCTACTCGGAGTCCTCTCCCTTTCCACCTGCTGCCGTCTCCACTGGTTTAAAGCACCATCACTTCCAAGGCAGCCTCTCTACTCGAATAACCAACTGGAGGAAGCAGACCGCAGCCAGTCTCACCCGGGGAATTCCTCAGCCCTAAGGTCCTGTCCCAGAAATCCACTATCTGCTCTGGAAACCACTGTGGCAAATTCTCCACTAGTTTCTACTTCCCACTCCCTGCTCTCTCTCCCTAACACTGCAAGGCAAAAACACCCAGGATAAAACACGGCTGACAAACTCACAGCAGTCTTTCCCTCCTTGGACTTCATCTCGACAGCCCCAGCAGGAAATCTTGAAATCTTGTGAGTGGCCAGCAGAGGGGGCCAGAGGTCCACAGCTGAGGACAGTGAGTGATCCGATGGCGGCAGAGCCCTGGGGCCACTAGGTCTCTCCAATGGCAGTTTCCCACAGCAGAATCACACTGTTCAAAGATACGGATTCTGCACCCGCTTAAGTCCGCAAGGGAACTCAGGGCTTAAATACTGAGGTTCAACATAGGTCACGCTGATGGGGCAGTCCCAAGTTCAAGAAGGTGTGAAGAGATAAGGACCCAGTGCTATCTCTGAGGGCCAGTGCCAGGGCTGGCAGCCAAAGTCACCAAGATCAGGAGTCCCCACATCCTGGGCTCATAGAAACTGTACAAACATTTGTGGGGGCCAATGATTTGGAGTTTGTGAGGACAGAAGTGTGGCAAAGGCACATGACACAGGTCCCGATTTCTGGGGCAAGCTCTTACCTGTAGGGTCAGAGAACACTTTCAGCAGCTCCCCACTTCTATACCCCTATGGTACTTAATCTTTACACTGCAGTACCATGCATGATAATTATTTGTAAATAGGTCGTATTGAACTGTAATTTGGGCCCTTATATTTATCTGGGCCTTTCACAGTGCCTAGCATAGGACTGAATTTCCCTCAATATTTACATTACAGAATGACTGAATAACCTAACTCAGTCAGCTGCAATGAAAGACAGTCCATCCACTGGTGGGCTGTCCTAGGTAGCAACAAAGACAGCTTAGTCTTTTCATATTCAAGACCTCCCTTCTCTGCTCCCTCCTTTCTAGGCCCCACCAAATTTTTTTTTTTTTTTTGTTGACAGAGCCTCAAGCTATCACCATGGTAGAGTGCCATGGCATCACGGCTCACAGCAACCTCCAATTCCTGGGCTTAAGTGATTCTCTTGCCTCAGTCTCCCGAGTAGCTGGGACCACAGGTGCCCGTCACAACACCCGGCTACTTTTTGGTTGTAGTTGTCATTGTTTGGCAGGCCCGGGTTGGATTCAAACCCCCCAGCTCTGGTGTATGTGGCTGGTGCCTTAGCTGCTTGAGCTACAGGGGCCACCCCCAAGCTAAAATTTTTAACCTTTTCTTATTAGCAAAAAAGAGGAAAAAAGACAAGAGAGTAGCAGCAGAAGGCAGAGGTAGGTGGAGAGGGCCTGGGTGAGCTGAGCCCCAGGGGCCCTGTGCACACACAGTAGGTCTTACTCCCCAGGCTTTCTGGGATCATGAAGGCTCAGAAGTGGGAGAAAGAAGTTCCTGCAAGGCCATACTGACTCTTAGGAGTCGCTCCCAACCCCAAGCATCACCAGGAACAACTTACCCATCAGCACAATAACTAAACAGCAGGCAAAGGGGGGTTCAGACATGAGCAAATAGTCTGCTAAGAGAAAGGAAACAAATAGGAATCACCAGCGGGGTGTCTGCGAGGGAAGCTAGCGGGAGGGCGAGCTTTTTTTCCTCTTAGTCTGTTCCTGTCTTTATACTTGAGACATGTTCCCCAATCTGCCAAGGACACAGAGAGCTGAAGGCACAGTGGCAATGTGGGAAAAGTGATACAGAACCCTGAGCATGAGACTCACGTCCACCCTTGTTCTGTCGCCTTGGTCAAGGCACTGCAGGCTCTGAGGCTGTCTCCACAGTTGCAATGGGAGGAGTGTGTAAAGAGTGGGACAGAGGGGGCGGCGCCTGTGGCTCAAAGGAGTTGGGCACTGGCCCCATATACCAGAGGCAGCGGGTTCAAACCCAGCCCCGGCCAAAAAAAAAAAAAAAAAAAGTGTGGGACAGAGGGCGAGTGTGTCTGGCAGGAAGATACACCACAGCTGGGCTCCCAGGGCACCGGATAAACCTTGCAGTGGCCCAAAGAGTGCTGGGTAGTCAGAGCTAGATCTTGGTCTAGATCAGGCATCCTTAACTTTTTAAACAGGGGGCCAATTCACTGTCCCTCAGACCGCTGGAGGGCTGGACTATAGTTTAAAAAAAAAACAAACTATGGGGCGGCATCTGTGGCTCAGTCAGTAGGGCGCCGGCCCCATATGCCAAGGGTGGCGGGTTCAAACCCAGCCCCGGCCAAACTGCAACCAAAAAATAGCCGGGCGTTGTGGTGGGCGCCTGTAGTCCCAGCTACTCGGGAGGCTGAGGCAAGAGAATCGCCTAAGCCCATGAGTTGGAGGTTGCTGTGAGCTGTGTGAGGCCACGGCACTCTACCGAGGGCCATAGTGTGGGACTCTGTCTCTACAAAAAAGAAAAAACAAAAAAACTATGAACAAATTCCTATGCACACTGCACATATCTTATTTTGAAGTAAAAAACAAAACGGGAACAAATACAATTCACACCGCTTCATGTGGCCCGCGGGCCGCAGTTTGAGGACGCCTGGTGGAGATCCTTAGCCTGCCATTGCTGCTTCACAACTGCAAGAGGTGGTGGGAGCACTTGCAAAGCAGCAGCCCACATGAAGGGGCCCAGGGGAATGACACTGGCGTCACTGAGAGACAGAGGGGAGGTTGAATGGGGCCGAGCCTCAGAAATTCTTTGCAGCTGAACCTCAGTTTTCCTGGCTACAAATGGTTATGTGTGACCAGGGCCCTAGTGCAAATAGCTGTCACTAGGTTCTATCAAAATAGGTGACTAGCCTTGAGGTTTCCTGACCACGTGTATATGCACGTGCACACACAAACGGTATCCGGAAGGCTTGGCCTGGGACAGAAAAAGCCAGAAAAGTAGCCACGATAGGGAGCAAAGTTGAGAAAGCAGCAGGCCACCTGAGAAGAGCTGCTAAGGACAGTAAAGCAATGCGCTCTGAAAGGACACGGGCTGCGAGGCTACTGGCCTGCAAAAGAAAGCAGCCACTGGGTACGCGGCATCATGCGCATTTCCTCATCAATCTTGGCCATCCCTCTCTGCCGCCCCCTTCTGGCCTGGCTGAGATGAGGCCACATCCCAGTGAGGAAGGCAGTCACCACTGGCAAAGCACAGGGCAGACAACTGAGCTGTGGCAGAGGGTCTCCAGCCTTTTCCCACCCTTCCCAGTTAAGCCTGAGTTTGCTGGCAACAGACAGGTTCTTGTCACCCTGAAAGGGTGTACTGGAAGGAAGCCTAGCTCCTGGACATAGGCTCTGCTCTCTGCACGTCCAGAAGATCTCAGCCTTCTCTTTTACTGGGTTCCCCTTAGTTTGGTCCGCTCACCCTTCTTCCTCTTCCCTTAACTTTTATGTCAAGCCCCTTCCTCCTTTAATATTATTTTTTATTTCAGATCAATATGAGGGTACAAATGATTAGATTCAAATAGAAATAACTTTAATATTATAAATTTGTCCTCTTTCTTTGCTTGTTATTATTCTTCAGTTCTTTCCTACCCCCTTTTTTAAAATCTCCCAACTTCAATGCACAAACCACACATTTGAAGGGTGGGAAACCTGAGAAGTCATAGGCTTTAGGAGAAAAGAACAACACCAAAAAAACCGACTAAATTTAGTACCTTGGAATGTAAGATGAGGCCTCAAAAAATCTCAAGCCCCAAATGTGCTATGAAAATCTCCCAGCAAGGATTCTTCCTGAAAGGCTGTCAGCTTCTCTGCTGCCCACCATGCCAGCTGGAAATGGCGGTTTAGGAAGTGGTCGTTATTCGGAGGTCCCGCCCCCAACACTCACTTTCAAACACAGCCAGAAAGTGCATCTTCTTAGAAACACATGTTTCCCCTCTGGGAAATGCAAGAGGAAGCAGCCACGCAGTGGGCATGTTTCCTGGGAGCACAACGAGAGGCATAACCTTATGAGCAGACGGAAGGGCCAGGGGGAGCCAGCGCAGAGCAGGAGCAGCAGGTGCACCCCGTGCCACCTTTCCTGCTTCAGGGCAAGACGGGGTGCCTTCTCTCTTGCTAGTCCTTTACTGGTCTAATCCCACAGACACATCTGATTAGGGAGTCTTTCTTTCTTTTTTTTTTTTTTGTAGAGACAGAGTCTCACTGTACCGCCCTCGGGTAGAGTGCCGTGGCGTCACATGGCTCACAGCAACCTCTAACTCTTGGGCTTAAGCGATTCTCTTGCCTCAGCCTCCCGAGTAGCTGGGACTACAGGCGCCCGCCACAACGCCCGGCTATTTTTTTGTTGCAGTTTGGCCGGGGCTGGGTTTGAACCCGCCACCCTCGGCATATGGGGCCGGCGCCCTACTCACTGAGCCACAGGCACCGCCCCTGATTAGGGAGTCTTTCTTGGGCATGAACAGGAAACAAGATACTGGGCGGTAGAGACAACTTACTTACGTAGGTCACTTGTAGGCAAATTAAACTTTGTACCAGGCAGGTAGAAAAGATGGATGACTCCATGCTTTCAGTCACTTTATTTCCCTTGAGGAGGGTATCCTGGGAATAGGCCCAAAAGAAAGTGAACCGAGAAGAAGTGGCATCTCTATCTCTTTGGACAATTTTTAGGGAAAACAGAGTGCCCTCTCTGCTCCATCCAATTTGCCAAGAATAATTTAGAATGACTCCTTTCCAAAAGCAGAGGATGGAAACTCAGGACTCTTGGGTGATCCTGCTGACTCGAGGGCTCAGCGCTTAGCCATGAGCTGATGTGATGAAACAAGCAATGTGTGTGAAAGCATTCTGCAGACTGTAGCAGGCTGTTCAGCTGACTGCCAATGCCAGGGAGGCTTGCAAAGGGACACGACCGGCACCATTCTGGGGGGCATGCCCACAATGGAACTGAGCCCCTGAGAAGTCAGTAGACAGGCACGGGACCCAGATCATATTTGGGTCTGAAGCTGCCTTCTCAGACTGTGAAGAAACCTTATATAATGAAGTTAATATTACAGAGCACTTGTCTTTCCAGGGCAGGGTTCGCCTTTCCATTTGCCCAAAGGAGGCCTCCTGGTCACAGTATCACCCTGGATCTGATTTAGCTTTTGCTGAGCATGCTCAATTATTCACCAGCCATGGATACTGGCCCAGCTTTGGGGTTCCACTGGTGGGGTGTCTGGAGAGCGGTAAGGAAGAGGAAAGGGATGTAGTGAGAACTCCCAGAATCCGACTTGGGGAAAGGTTAAAGAGGACAAACGAAGCAGGGAGCAGCATGGGCTCTGAGTTGGCCTCTGGAGGACTTGGGAAACAGAGACTGGGGTCGGGGGGAAGAATAGCCAGACAAGCTGCTTGCAACACACCAGCACCCGTCACTGGAAAGGGAAAGGAGGTAAAGGAAGGCTAATGTCCCCAGAAACTGTGATCATTCCCCTGCCCCCATTGCAGCTCAGGAGAACCACTGAGTCCCTAGACGTCTAGAAGGAATGCAAGGGGGTCTGTGCATTCACTCTGCTTCTATTTCAGAGCCTCTCTGTCCCGTGAGGTAGAAACAGAGCGAACCCAAGCTTCACCTATGAAAAGAAGAGGCAGAGGCAGGGATCAGGTTAATGTTATGTATTTCCATTGCCTCATGTGGCACCAGAAGAGGCTGGGGTCACATTTCTCATCTCGGGGATGAGGCGGATCCAGGGAAGAATGTGCTCAGTACCTGGGGAGAACTGAGCCAACTCCCATGACCCATGCCCACATCACCAGCGCTGGCTCCTCACCGTCTGGAACCTGATGGCAGGGCACTTCTGCTGCTGTTATCTGCTCTAACACAGGGGGCTGACATCCAACCTTTGAGCACATCTTCCTCTTGGCCAGTGCTGTGGCGTGTCTGAGGGAGAAGGGCAGAGACCTGGCTGGCGTCTCACCTGTCTGGGCTGGCATCATCTCAGCCCCTGGGCAGGGGCTACAAAGAGCAACAGACAGGGAGCTTGTCTCCCATAAGGTTTTGGCCTGAGCTTAGGGACAAGGGGTTTAAGAGGGCATGACCTCAGATTTTGGCTAGGTAGTTTGAAAATTACCAATTTCAGCCCCTGTGTCCTGGGAAATTCTGTACTCCCAGAAGCCAAAGCTAACCTAGAGAGCAGTGGATACTTTCAATCTAGAAAGAGAGCCAGAGTGTGTCAGCAGGAAAAGATGAATAAAGGCTAATCCTGGAGGCCAGTTGCCATTCTGTAATAGTCAAAAGGATGCTGCTGTTTATGTCCGTGGTGTCAGACCTTAAACAAGGAACAGAGCTCTCATTTTATTGGCCCCTCTCCTAACTGGACAGGGCAAGGGGTTTCACCTGAACATGAGGAATTCAAGTAAGACTCAAAGGAAGAAATTGCATGCTCTCCAGGGACACTACAGCTGTGGAGGAGCTTCCAAGCCTCTGGGGAACAGGAGCTTTTAATTGCTGAGAGAGGGAGCAACAGTTCCCAGCAAATCAATCCCTGCTTTGGCCCGGCAAGTGGCTGGCAGCCCGGGCACAGCTCAGAAGGCTCCTCTGGGGTCACTGAGCTGCTGCTCTGGCTTTCCCTCTGCCTGAAGGCCCTCTCCATGCAGAGAGGAGAGGGAAGGGAAGAGGAGACCAAGTGGGTGCATGAGGGGGCCACAGGAGACAGCTGCCCTCCCCTGCTCCAAGTGTGAAGACAGGCTGGCAGAGACTTGTGTGGTAGGTGAGCGGCTGTGTCACTCAGAACGTGGATCCTTTTGTTTGAACAGGCCAAGTGACCCAGCTGGACTCTGGAGCAGGACCCTTTTGGCCTCTCACATCAGGGCCTGTGTGGCTGAGCAGTCCCTGTTTGGGAACCTCTAAGTACAGCCAGCCCCACCTACCCCTGAACCAGCAGACTCCCAGACATAAACAAACCAGGGCCCTGGGCAGCTGCCAAGATCTCAGTCTTCTTGGCAAGAGCCAGGGGCTAAGGGCGGCCCCACACTCATCATCCCTCCGAGTAAACAGGGGTGCTTGTTTACACTAGGGTGGAAAAGAAATGTTGTTGTTGGATAAATCTGAAGGGGAGGAAGTCCAGAGTCTACTCTGGTTTAGGTGATGAGCTGGACTCCACCGCTTTCCCTGTCTGGGGCCTGGAGATAACACCCCCACAGGTCAGGACATGATCTCTCCAAGCCTCGCCACTTTAACTCGCAGCTCAACTGCAGAGATCCTGGCTCCCTCCTTCCCTGTCCTCAGAGCAAGGCTGGCCTGTCAGTAAGAGTCCTGTCCCCAGCACTGCCATGCAGTCTTCTAAGGCTGTCCAGGAGCCCTCCTGACTCTACCCCATGCTGCTGCACAGGAGGGGAAGGAATGTATGGGGCAGAGGCAGGGGCCAGCCCAGCTGCTGGCTATAAACCAGCACCCTGCACCATCCCCTTCCTGACACTCTCCAGCTGGGTACACAAACGCAGGGTGAACCAGGGTGGGCCAGGGTGGGCAGGGAGCATGGGGTCAGCTGGGGAGAGGTTCTGAGCAAGGCCAAGGAGGAACACTGATGTCCAACCAGACATGGGAGGCATGAGAAAAAGCGAATACAAACCTCTGACCATACATTTTCCGTGAAGTGTTGTTCAGCAAAAAAAGAAAAAAAAAAAAAAAAGGCAGGGGACCCATCTGCTTTCTGAGGAGCAAAGCAGCCCAATTCCATCTCCACTGGGCATACAACCAGTGGTTCCTCCTCCAGCCTCCCAGGCTTGTGTTTCCTGGAAGTTATGGCAACACACAGATGGAGACCCTGATGTCCCCTGCACTCTATATTCACCTGCTGGTGCCCTGGTGCACCAACAAATGGCAACACTTTCCCCCCACTTCACAGATGTTAAGACAGAGAAGGTGGTTACTTTTCTCAGTGTCACACACATAGTAGAAAGCAGATTGGCAAGGCTGAGGTGACAAATTGTTGTATTTACAGGAAAATGATTGAAGGGACAGCCTCAAAGATAGCTAACTGGATCAAGCAGTAGGGAATTAATGATGGCCAAACCACCAGCACCAAGGCTGAGCTGCTTCCCGAAACTGTGAGACCCTATCTGTCCCTGTCATACTCTGCTCCCTTTGGGGCTTCAAGGTCCCCTACCTTCTTTGGAAGGGCTGGGGTGAGCATCTCCAGGACACCTGAGAACTTTAGCTTCCTCCAGGGTATTGCAGTAACTCAACCACACAGGACCACTCTGCTCTGAGAGCCAGCTGGTGAGTTGCTAAACAATGGTAAGGGGTGTGGGGAGTGGGGGAGGCTTGTGAATTAAAAATAGATGCTAGTAATCACCAGGGAGCTGGGAGAGAACATGTGAGGCTGTGTTTACTCGGGAGAAAAGAATACCGCCTATTCATGCCCAGAGACCAGGGTGGAACCACAATGGCTTCTCACAACAGCCAGTGGCCTGGGGGAGTCAGCTGCTAGAGCAGGGTTTACAGATGGATGGAAGACCCCTTTCCTCTAGGACAGGGAAGCACTTCTCTCCACAGGTCCCCCAGGGCCACTCCCATCCTGGAGGGGCAGCTCCAGGACAGAAAAACCATACACCTGAAGTGGAAATAGCAACCAAGAGATAAAGTCATCCTCCTTGGGCTGAGGCACACCAGCTCCCTACTGGTGTGCATAAAATGGTCCTAGCTATTTCAGTGACATTATATCCAATTTGGGTCTTGGGGACAGACTAGAAACACAGGATCTAGTCTCCTCTTTAGATGGAGAAAGGAGACTACCTAGCTGGGTGCCCCACGTAAGCAGTCTGTTGATGTCTCTACTAGGGATGTCTAATCGTGGCCTGCAGGCTGCATGCAGATTATTAGAAGCCTTTTTGCTTATCTGTGGTGTTGGATATTGGGAAAATTATGCACATCAATGTTTGTTAAGTGTTTGTGTATTTAATGGCAGCCCAAGACAATTCTTCTTCTTCCAATGTGCAGCAGGAAAGAAAAATGGTTGGACACCCCTATGGTGAGGCCTTAGTCTATTCACCTGTAAAATGGAGATAATAATACCTGTTGTGCCAGCTTCACAGGTATGTTATTAAGATTAAGATTAACGGGCGGTGCCTGTGGCTCAAAGGGGTAGAGCACTGGTCCCATATGCCGAAGGTGGCGAGTTCAAACCTAGCCCCGGCCAAAAAAAAAAAAAAAGATTAAGATTAACCAGGCAACACGTTTCAAAGCTGAAAGTTCAAAATAAAGATATAAAACAGTCACAAGAACAACCATTTCCCTCATTATCACCCTGAACCCAGGAAATGTCCCCCACTCAAAACACCCAAGAGACTCTGGGCCAGGCCTTCCACAGGCAGCAAGAATCCCTTTCCCTTCCACATATCTCGGGGACAGCATGAAGACCAAATGCAAGCCCCACAGAAAAGCCCCACAGAGACGCTCCCCAGCAGAGGCACCTGCCCTGCACACCCAAAGTCCCTGCATTCCCACCCAGTAAACATTGACAACCCTTTGCCAGCTTCCAAGGTTGCCCACCCCCTCTGGCTCAGGCGGCCAGAGGTCTTTAGGGGAGTCCCAGGCAACCAGAGGCTACATAGTTATTTCCCCTCCTCATAAAACAGGTGCCGAGCAGAGACCCTCTCTTGATAGAATTTTTCGAATTTGATATTAAAAATGTGCTAACTGACTCACCTGTAAGAGGTGGGCCTGGCTGCTGCTGCAGGCAGAGTGCTTGCTCCTTGAGGGCAGAACAACCTGGCTCGTTCTGCCGGGCTCCTCCAATTCCGGATTGCACAAAGCCACACTACCCTTTTAGGCAACGCATCCGGAGCTCACTCTTAGAACAGACTTCTCCTCAGTGGAGGCGAGGCTTGCAAATGGTCCAGTCCCATCATTTTAAAAACTATCTATATGCTGACAACTCCCAGATTTATGCCTCCAGCTTGGATCTCTCCCCGGGACTCCAGACTTGTACATCTGACTGCTTATTTGGCATTCCCGCATGGAGGTTTAATAGCCATCTCAAACTCAATGTGCCTAAAACCTAGCTCTAATTTATGCCCCCAGCAGCTCTTGCCAGACACCTGTTCTATTTGTTACCGTCCTCAACTCAGTTAATGTCAAGTTTTTCTTCCCAGGTGCTGGGCCAAAAACCTATAAGCCATCTTTAACTTCTCCCTTTGTGTCATGCCTGCATCCAATCCATCAGCAATCTCTGTGGCTCAATCTTTAAAGCCAATCCGGAATCCAGCAGCTTCTCCCCACTTCCAGCCCTCCTACCATCACCTCACCCAAGGGTGTAGCAACAGCTTCTGAACTAGAGCTCACACCCTGGCTCACAGTCTATCCACACAGAAGCCACAGTGATCTTGTTAGAAGGTATTATTCACCAATACAAAACCTTCTAATGACTTCTCATCTTAGCAGAGATAAATAAAATCAAAACTCCTTTTCCTGGCTTCCTAGGCCCTATGTGAGCTGCAGTCTACCCACTCCCGCCCCACTCTCCATCCCTGGCCCTGATTCTCTTTTACACTCTCCACCTTGTTCACTCCACTCCAATCACACTGACCTCCGCTCTTGTAGGTTCCTTGAATACCCTGAGCACATTCCTACATCAGGACCTTTGCACTTACTGGTCTGCTAACCTGAAATGCCCTTCCCTAGCTATCCACAATTCACTTCCCCACACTATCAGAGAGGCCTTTTCTGAGCAACCTAACAAAAGAGCATGCCTATTCCCACACCCCTCTGCCCTCTCAGCCTGCTTTTATTTTGCTTCTTAGCACTCATCACCACCAAATTCATTTTGTAGTTGTTTATTTAATGGCTTGTCTCCTCCCACGAGGATATAAGCTCCATGAGGGTAGGGGCTTTGCTTGCATTCACTGCTATGTCTCTGATGCCTAGAATAATGCCTGGCATACAGTCGATGCTCCACAAATATTTGCTGCTGAACAGAAGAGGGCAGCCACTGACCAGGGAAGGCTCTGCTATCAATAGGTGGGCCATAATCACCTGCGCAAAGTCCTTTCTTCTTGAAGAAATCTAGAACCAAGGTCATTGTGGAATTTATGAAATAATTCAACATTTAGTGGTGAGAAACTACTGGAAAATCGTGCCCTGGAGTGATGATTATGGTCAAAGCGTGGTCTGAAGTTGCTGTGTTGAATATACTGGAAGGTGGGTTCCATCACTGATGACGGCTGCAAGTTGGCACGTGCAGCGGCCACATGGCACAGGGGAATGAGCACTAGCCTTGGGGTCAGGAAACCCAGGTTCTAGCCCAGCCCTGTCACTTATAAGCTACGGGCCCTCGGACAAGTTGTATCCCCCAAACTGGGATATCATCACCTGGCTTACCTACCTCACAGAATCGCTTTAATGAATTCATAAAATGATGTCTACAAATGCACTTCCTAACTGGAAAAGTGCAAAACCAAACCTGAGCTGCTATGCGGTGCCAGGCATGTAGCACACACACAAATGTTTGTTGAATGAACAAACCTCCAAACGTTTTCAAATGTCAAGATGCAAAAGAACTGGAGAAACAGTCTGTGTTGATGGGAGCACAATTCTAAATCTTGCATGTGGAGAGGTATCTGCTCTGGTGATTATTTATGGCAAAAACAATTTCAAACCATTGTTTCCCTTGGAAACTGATGCTAGAAACCCCACTAGGTCTCACATCCCCCAAATGTAGGACTGTCTGGTCATCCATCATCTCTTCTGCTCTCCCTTCCTTTCGCTCAGGCTGTCTTCTCTTTTACTGCCCTTCCACTAGACCTTCCAGACTCTTCCCTCCGTGGCAAACGGGCTGTCTCCTGCCCACAGTCCAGGCACTTGGCCCCCTGTAAGCTCTTACTGCAGGTCTGCATCCCCTGGGGCCCTGGTTAATCTGGAGAGTCTCCCTCCCTCTCCCACAACTCATGCACTTTAGAGGCAGAACCAGCATTCTGTTGGGCTTAGTGTTGCAGCATCACCCCTCACCCTCCTCATCCTCAAGGACAAGCCTGGTCTCCTCTGAGGTCCCTGCTGCTGCACTCTCCCCACTCGGCCCTGCACTCATCAAAGCCACCTGCTGCCCTCCTTCCTGGCCACCGCCCTGGGGGATTTTCATGTGCCATCCCCTCCCACAGCCTAACCTCTTAGTTCTTGCTCTCTCAAAAGCATTGTCTTCCCATTCATCCCTTGCCTGCCATGCTCTGTAAGTATACTCTGACCCTTGTCTTCCTCTCTAACCCCCAAATCTCAAACTCCAATGCCCTCTCCTGTCTCTCTCACTCCTCTTTGCTCTCAATGCACCTGTGCCCTGATCCCCTAAGAGCCCCCATATCCTTTTCACCACATTCATCAGCCTTCTCCTATCACCACCTCCTTCTCTGTCTGCCAAAAATTCAATCCTTTGGGCATTCTCTGGCCCAACCCCCCTAACTCCTTTGTCAGCCCTGATCTTTTAGATGCCCTGCCAGCAACCACTAACCCCAGATCAGTCTTAGAACCCTCCAGCTCTGTTTCTAACCCTGGTTGCTTTAGACCATTAGAGGGAAAATAAACCACAACACCTGGGGTGCTGCCAACGCAAAGTGTGAGCTGCTGCAGCACCAGACAGGTCACCACGTGTTCCTACTCAGAGCCTTGCTCTCTATGCCCCTCTCAAGCCAGCTCTCCCTCCTCCCCCACTACTCTCAATAAGTAAGTCATACCTTTGGACTTTTTCCCCACAGAGAAGAATGTCAAGTAAGAATTCATTTCTGGCTCCCAGAGGCACTGTGCTTCATGACCATGGATAACGCTGATACCCTCTCACCTACTCACTGATCTCACCCCAGCAAGAATGCCCATCCTCCTTGGGCGGCGCCTGTGGCTCAGCCAGTAGGCGCCAGCCCCATATGCTGAGGGTGGCAGGTTCAAACCCAGCCCCAGCCAAACTGCAACAAAAAAATAGCTGGGCGTTGTGGTGGGCGCCTGTAGTCCCAGCTACTTGGGAGGCTGAGTCAAGAGAATTGCCTAAGCCCAAGGATTTGGAGGTTGCTGTGAGCTGTGTGATGCCATGGCACTCTACTGAGGGCAATAAGGTGAGACTCTGTCTCTACCAAAAAAAAAAAAAAAAAAAGGAATGCCCATCCTCACCACTGTCTTCAATCACCACTGTCTTCAATCTCTCCCTGATAGGGCTCTCCCCTGCCCACATGGGAATGGACTCAAGACCTTCTCATCTTGGAAAACTCAGCAAAAACCAAATGTCTTAACCTGATGTCCTCCTGTCCTCACCCTTCCCAGCCAAGCTACACAAGCTGCCTCCACTTCCAGCATCTACCCGAACCAATAACCCCCACTGCTTGCCATGGCCTATGCACTGCACATTTCCAAACCTGACCTGATCTGCTGCTTCTGCCACACTTCACTGTGAGGATGACTTCCTCCTCCTCCTCCTCCGCTACTCCCTCTCAGGCCCCTGGTGCTTGGCCTGTCCCTTATATGTCAGTTGGATCTGTCCTTGTCCTCCTTCTTACTCAACACACACCCCTTTGAGGATCTCATCCACACCCACGATTTCAACCTCTCTGCATTAGCCCTAGCCTATACCTCTACCCCACTAGCCCAACTGCCAGTTGGTCCTCGCTAGTTGGACGGCTCCCCAAGGCGCCTGCAACTCAACAGGTACAAAAGTGAACTTATCATCTTCACTCCAAAACATGCTCCTTTCCCGTGATTCCTCAGTGAGAAAATTCCCCCATCCCTGAAGTTGTTAAGCCAGAAACCTTAGAATCATCGTCTACTCCCCTTTCTTGGTCTCGTATTCACTTTCTCACCTAGTATTACCGATTCTTTTGAACTTGTCTTTTGAACTTGTCTCCTCCTTTCCACCCCCCTGCTCCAGCCTAGACTACTGTACCAGTTCCAAAAATGGTTTCCTTGACTCCAATTCTGTGTTCCCTTCCCAGTCTACTATCTACACTGAGGCCCTGCCTAACACCCTTTGGTATCTCAACCTGGCAATAGCTTTTATAATTTGGCCTCAGCCTACTTGTCAGTCCCCAAAGTGCTGAATAGTAGGGGGTCACAATGACCCCTAGTAGCCCTGAGCACCAGTTTGCTATCATTTATAAATGCTTTACCCTCCTCTGACCCCTCCCTGTCTAAACCATACTCCTTTTTCTTTTTCTTTTTTTTTTTTTTGCAGTTTGGCCGGGGCCAGGTTTGAACCTGCCACCCTTGGTATATGAGGCCGGCACCCTGCTCACTGAGCCACAGGCGCCACCCACGATACTCCTTTTTCAAAATTCAGCTCAATGGTTTCTTCCAGCAGATCCTTGCCAGCTCCCCTCCCCCTCAGTCCCCTCTCCCTCAAAGCTCTCATAACCTTTCTCAGCCTCGTCACTCTTTTGACACTAAGTTCATCAATTGCCAAATGAGTTTTTATCCTTCTTTCCCAAACAACAATCCTTCATGGATTCCTACCCAACTTCTTTGGTTGATAGTAGTAGTAAAAATGATAATATGGCAGGTTTCTACTCCAAGTATTTTTTATAAATATAACTCTCTTAATCCTACAACAACTCTACGATTATCCCCATTTTTAACTGGTGAAACTGGGACACAAAGAAGTGAGTAATCCAGCTACTGAGTGGCAGAAACAGCTAGCTCTAGTCTGTGCTCTAAACTACAATACTTACTGCCTTTTGACGGTACGATTAAGGGAAACAAGACAAAAATTAACATCACCCTGAGCAAAATGTAATTTTGAAAAATAAACTCCTAAACAAACAAAAGTTAGCCATTTGGGGGATCATCTCTTGTTTTGGGCTTCATTATACCTCTGACTCCTTTAACCAGGACAGATTACTCTGCAGGTGGCAAGGTGTCAGGGCCACGAAGGAGGCCCCCAGCTCCTCCCCAGATCTCAGCAAATGGCTCTGACCCCTGAGTTGCCCTCCTGCCTGAAAGGCCCACCTCACCTTGTCTCCAAGGCCTTCGGCCTCTTCAGCCAGGAGATACACGCTGCCACCGTCAGCCAGCAGAAGGGTGGTGTCGGTGGTGGAGGAAGATCGCGGGCGGCACTGGTGCTGGTGCAGGATGGCCGTCAGGCTGCTGTCCTGGGGGGCCTTGCGCAGCAGGTGGGGGCTGCCACGCTGGGGCTCCAGAGAGCTGCTCTTGGTGCGCCGGCTGCTGCCCCCGCTGCTACTGTGCAGGCTGGCCCCCCGCTTGATAGAGGGCCGGGAGCGGATCTGCTGCAGCACGCGGTTGAAGGCGGTGGGCCGGGCGGGCAGGTCGTGCAGGGACATAGCGTAGGACACACGGTGCATCTCTGGAGAGCGCTCCTTCTCATCCGGGGAGTCATGGTCAGACATGCCCTGCTGCTGTTGCTGCTGCTGGGAATCCTGAGGCGTCTGGTGCTCCCTCTCCCGCGACCGGCGGCGGCTGTGGAACAGGTGCTTCAGGCCGTGGCCAAACATGGAGCCCTCTGAGAGCTGCTGGATTTTCTTAAGGGGGAAGAGATAAAGAACGCTGGTGAGTGGAAAGCTCCTGAGTGCCTAGTTGGGTGAGGGGGAAGGTAAAGGGTCTGTCTCTGGGAGAATAGCATAGCTACTACAGCTATCTGAACCGGCAAGAACCCTATAGATGGCTCGTCATGCCTAAAGGTCACCCTGCAAAAGGTGGTAACCCAGAACTATCCTTTCATTCCCAAAGAAAGGCACCCCCATGGTTCCCTGAAGGACATTCCAAATCAAAATGTAGATTCAGGGTTTCTAGGAATGATACCCTCTGGGCTATAGGCTGGGGCTTAGTGGCATATACAGGCAGTACTTGGCTCACTGGATTAAATACACCTAGGCAAATCCCCACCCCCCCACTCTACAACCCCCTACTCCTTCCGTCCTTATAAGTTAGACCATCCTTCAAGCTCTACTTGCCCTTGGACCACCCGGCAATCATTCCAAGGATGTCTCATTGAGGCGCTCTTTGTGAAAATGAAGGTTATCCAAGCAGGTTGTACTGTGGTAACAGACACTACTAATTGCCTACCCAATACTCACTTCCCTTTCTTACTAATCAAACTACAAGGGCTTAATTTGCCTTGCTAAAAAATATCTACTTCATCAGACTCCCTTGCAGCTAGGAATAGCCACATGACACAGTTTTAGCAAGAAAAAACAAGGGACGATTTCTGGGAACATTTTTGTTTTCTTAATAAAGGCACTGACCCTGACTCTTTCCATCTGGAATGTAAATGCAATGGTTGGAAATGTAGCAGCTATTCTGCACCCACAAGGTGACACAGTTGATAATAAAGGCCTATACACAGATAGTAAGGCTCAACGGACAGGCCTATGGAGCCACCATACCAGTCATGAATGCCTATGCTGCGGTTCTTATTGCATGAAATAAATAAATCTATACATGACTCTAGAATGATTTTTTATCATTTGTAGCCAATTTCATTCCTGACATAGTTGGGAATAAAATAAATTTTACTTGTAAGAGCATACCACATAGCCAATACTGTGACCTATTCTTTAATATACATATCATTTGGAACCAGCCATCCAAATGAGTGTCTCTCTCTTCAGACTGGAACAAAGCAAAGAGGCCCTGGAGCCCAGTACTGCCTTGGCCCCAGCCTTCTCCCTTAGCTATGCTCGAGGTTCTCCAGCTGCTCCTCAGGCAAGACTGCTCAGAGAGAGGCAGCTGGGTGGCCCACCAGGGTGAGGCAGCTGTGGGATAATTCCAGACAGCTGCTTCTGTCAGGGGACAGCTTATCTGGCTAGGCCAAGCCCTCTACAAGAGATCTGGAGTTGCTGAGAGGAAGAGTAGAACTTGGGAGCATCAAGGAAGGTCCCACACTCTGTAAATCCTAAGAGAGAAACTCAGAACCCAGCCATTTGGGGCTCAATGAGCCATAGCAGGCTTTCAGATACGAGGAACAACCCACAATCTCATGAGGCAGCTTCATTCTAGAAAACATTCCGAAGAATTACACACACTGGATTTCCTTTCTTTTTTTTTTTCCCCTAGAAACAAACTTACAGAGCAAAAACACTTAATACCACGCAGAAACCAAGCACAAACACTCCTACATGTTTAGAATAAGCTGACCTCGCTCTTACGTTACTTTACACTTCACACTGGTTTTGTGCAGGCAGCAGCACTTATACGTGGATGTAAATACTGTGTATTTGTGTAAAATTTGGGGATTTTTATTATTTATTATTATTTTTTTTTGGAGACAGAGTCTCACTTAGTTGCCTTTGGTAGAGTGCCATGGTGTCACAACTCACAGCAACCTCCAACTTGTGGGCTTAGGTGATTCTCTTGCCTCAGCCTCCTGAGTAGCTGGGACTACAGGTGCCCGCCACAACACCCGGCTATTTTTTGTTGCAGTTGTCACTGCTGTTTTAGCTGGCCAGGGCTGGGTTCGAACCTGCCACCCTCGGTATATGGGGCCGGTGCCCTACCCACTGAGACACAGGTACCACCCTAGGATTTTTATTTTTCACCTGATTTGAATGTCCCCACAATCCTCAAAGTAGGTGAGGCCCTTACATTAATCATTTTAGAGGCCAGATAAGTTACATTATCACAACTCGTCATAAACTAATGGTTATAGTTTTCAAGGAGCTTTTTATTCTGTCTTACCTCATTTGATTTCCCCAGATACTACCAGAAGGAAAAACTGCAGCATTTCCATTTACAGATGAAGAAATTAAGTCTACAACTATTTCTTCTCAAGAACTCAATTCTGGGGCAGCCCTAGAGATGTTAAGTCACACAGAGCCAGGTTTTCCCATAGGAGTTACCAACCCCTCAGGGCCAGCCCAAGGCAGGGCCACGAGGCCCATCTGAATCTGTATTAGGGAAGACCAAGATGTTCAAGGCACAGTGGATGGTGGGGTGCACTCTATCTCTCTCATGGACTTGGAACAGGCCAGATCTTATGACCTCCAGACCAGGGATGAGCCAGGACACCTTCCTCTTCCTCAGGCCCAAGCTGATACGAGACCTTCCTCCAAGCATCACGGATAGGGCCAGCTGGCTCTGACATTTGCCCAGCGGCTTCTGCCAAGTGGTCACATTACATATTACAAATTGTCTTTCTCACATTCTATTTGGGTTCCTTCCTTCGCTCTACTTATTCCTAAACAGGCGCCTCCAACACTGAGGTCCCTCTTCTATATCCACTCAAGTAGAAAGTTTCCCCAAAATTCTTCAGCTGAGAACCTGAAGCTCTAAGGCATTTCATCTCCCTCAGCCCTGCCTTGGGTCCCAAACACTTTGGTCAATTTATTTTATTTATTTATTTTTTTTGAGGCTGAGTCTCACTATGTCGCCCCCGGTAGAGTGCTGTGGCATCACAGCTCACAGCAATCTGAAACTCTTGGGCTTAAGCGATTCTCTTGCCTCAGCCTCCCAAGTAGCTGGGCACCCCCCACAACGCCCTGCTATTTTTTTGCTGCAGTTGTCAGTGTTTAGTGGGCCCGGGCCGGGTTCAAACCTGCCAGCCTGGTGCCATAACCACTGTGCTACAGGTGCCAAGCCTGGTCAATTTATTTTTAAAATTACACAAGGGCCAGGTGCAGTGGCTCATGCCTGTAATCCCAGCACTTGGGAGGCCAAGGTGGGTGGATTGCCTAAGATCACGTGTTTGAGACTAGCCTGAGCAAGAGTCAAACCCATTTTTTTTTTTTTTTTAGTAGAGACAGAGTCTCACTTTATGGCCCTCGGTAGAGTGCCATGGCCTCACACAGCTCACAGCAACCTCCAACTCCTGGGCTTAAGCGATTCTCTTGCCTCAGCCTCCTGCCATTTTTAAAAAATAGCCAGGCTTTGTGGCGGGTACCTGTAGTCCCAGCTACTTGGAAGACTGAGGCAACAGAATCACTTAAGCCCAACAGTTTGTGGTTGCTGTGAGCTGTGATGCCACAGCACTCTACCAAGGCCAACATTATGAGACTCTGTCTTAAATAAATAAATAAAAATTACACAACAACATTTTTCTTTTCTTTTTTATTTTATTTTTTAATTATTATTATTATTTTTTTGGTCGTAGTTGTCATTGTTGTTTGGCAGGCCTAGGCTGGGTTCGAACCCACCAGCTCTGGTGTATGTAGCTGGCGCCCTAGCCGCTGAGCTATAGGTGGCCACAAAAGCCACAAAAGCATTTTTCAAAGTGCTCTCTGATTTATGCTCTCATTCCAACCTGACACTCGCCTAATCTGAGGAGAAGCTAGGAATGTGATGGATGATAGCATCAGCACCTCCATTTTGCAGATGAAAAAACTGAGGCAGAGCCCAGCTAAGTGGCTCATTCAAGCCATACAAATCTCCAAATTTCAGACTAATCTACCTTCACAGGCCTAAGACTGATTCTAAGACTAAAGTAGAGATGATATTTGCAAGTGTCCCAGAACAGTACCAAAGCAGGATTAAAACAAAACAAAAATGCTTGGGTCAGGACAAATTAGGTTCCCCAGACTATAGTCACTGATCCACCCATGCCACATTATAGGACTTGGGCAAGACTCTAAACCCCAAAGTCTTCATTTCCCACCTTCCCAGCTGTTCTGCAGGTAAAGGAAAGCTGGGGAAGGTGACTAGGTGACCTCAGGACCTTGTCCCAACAGCACTGGAGAGTGTGTAAAAGTCCAAGGTCAGCATGAGGGAAAGAACAAAAAGGAAGTCGAAGAACTGTGTGTGTGTATTGGGGGGAGATTGTTCTGAGTGAAGGGGATTTTCCTCGCTTATAAGGTGACAGGCAAGAACATCAAGGTGACACAGGGGCTGGGCTGCACCTGCATGTGAATGTCAGGAAGGAGATGGTTAAAGAATTTTGACATGAGAGGCTAAGTGTTTAAAAAAAAAAAAAAAAAAAAAAACTCAGCATATACACATAACCAGCTACAAGTTTTAGAAGTGAGGAAAACCATGGTGACTAGCTGAAGGGAACTTAGCCGCCAACGCAGCAGAAAGCACCACCTGCTCTGACTAACAGGTTCCAGCTACTAAATGTCACTTGCTTTTCCACATTGACTTTTGCTTTTCCCTCGCTGCCAGGAACCATTTTGGTGGCCAAATGAAGCCATGTATTAGTAACAGAGCTGAGATGTTTCAGAGTTAGAGCTGGGACACAAACAGAACTCTTCTGCTCCACAATCACAGATCAAGAAGCACTGTCCCAGAAGTTAGCCAGAGAGGTGAGCTCCCCAGATGAGACTGATACCTGGGGAGGTTAAAGGAGGCCTGCTTCACCCCAGCTATCTTTAAGGGAGATCCCATCTCAGGAGGCTTCCTCCTTTCAGGAAGAAAGGGGCCTAGATGGTTTCCGAAAGATCCTTCCTGAGATGTTTGCGGTCTCTAGACAGTTAGTTCATCTGTCTTCCTCCCAGGGTGTGGGTCCCCTAAAGGGGAAGTTTGCTCCCAAATCTGTAAATAGCTGCATGAAGCCAAAACCAAACTCTTCAGGGTACAGTGCCTTTGGCACCATCTGGTTAAAAATGGCCAAACGTGGTTTCTAATTACTTCAGGTCCTGATGTTCTCTACAAATCCCAGAAAAGCTGAAAGGATCGGAGAAGGTCACACTAACCTATGGCTAATGATTCCACCTGGCAGCTGACTGCATAGTCCTTCCTCCCACTTGGGTCTGAAACACCCTCTGCCCCACCACAGGTACGGTTATGAGGGTTCAGTGGGGTGATCAGGTCACCCTGAGCCTTTGCAAGCCTAGGTTGCCAATGTTCCTCTATTTATAGGGTCTCTATGGAAACAGGGACAACATTAGAGAGCTAATCACAGTAAAAACCTACAGAGTTCTCTCAGAATCTGAAGTGGATTTGGAAGTCTCTGATTGCCCTTAAGAAGCTTTGGATGGGGGGGCGGCACCTGTTGCTCAGTGGGTAGGGCACCAGCCCCATATATGGTGGGTGGCGGGTTCAAACCCAGCCCTGGCCAAACTGCAACAACAAAAAAAATAGCCAGGTGTTGTGGCGGGCGCCTGTAGTCCCAGCTACTCGGGAGGCTGAGGCAAGAGAATCGCCTAAGCCCAGGAGTTGGAGGTTGCTGTGAGCTGTGATGCCACAGCACTCTACTGAGGGTGATAAAGTGAGACTCTGTCTCTACAAAAAAAAAAAAAAAAAAAAAGAAGCTTTGGATGGGGGCGGTGCCTGTGGCTTAGTGGGTAGGGCGGGAGGCCCCATATACCAAGGGTGGCGGGTTCAAACCTGGGCCCCGGTCAAACTGCAACAAAAAATAGCTAGGCAGGCAGTGCCTGTGGCTCAGTGAGTGGGGCGCCAGCCCCATATACCAAGGGTGGCAGGTTCAAGCCCGGCCCCAGCCAAACTGCAACAAAAAAATATAGCCACGCGTTGTGGCGGGCGCCTGTAGTCCCAGCTACTCAGGAGGCTGAGGCAAGAGAATCGCCTAAGCCCTAGGAGTTGGAGGTTGCTGTGAGCTTTGTGATGCCACGGCACTCTACCCAGGGCGATAAAGTGCGACTCTGTCTCTACAAAAAAAAAAAAAAAAATAGCCAGGCGTTGTACCAGGCCCCTGTAGTCCCAGCTACTCGGGAGGTTGAGGCAAGAGAATCACCTAAACCCAGGAACTGGAGGTTGCTGTGAGCTGTGACACCACAGCACTCTACCAAGAGCAATAAAGTAAGACTCTGTCTCTAAGGAAAAAAAAAGAAGCAGCAGCTTTGGATGGGGAGCCTGAGGGAGGAGCAGGAGAGGGCCCATCACCCCAGCTTTGGGATTGATGACCACAATGGTAGACAAGACTGAGCAGCTGCAGGCCTGTTTGGGGTTCCTATTGGAAACAGAGTGATGAAAGACTTTTGGAATCATTTTTTCTTCCCCCAAATCACAAGTGACATTAAAAAACATATCTCGACTTGGGGGTAAATGAGATCCCTATTTTTTAATTCCTCCTTCATAAGGGAATTCTGCCTGGAGATAGTGCAAGGGGGAAAAGGTCACCTTATCCACTAGGTCTTCAAGCAGAACTGACTCAATATCTACCAGCATAAAAGATTTTTATTAAAGTTCTCAGCATGTTGTGCCCTCTCTCTGCCTCTCTGCATCCTACCCATCCTTCGCCACCTCCCTGCTCCATAAAGCCCTCTCGGATCACACCAGTCTGCACTGATCTCTCCCCACTCTGAACACATAAGCACTCATTATCTGCACCACTCATTTTGTAATTAATTATGCGCTGCCGTGTGACCTTGCTTCTACTGCTCTCTCCAATTGTCATCTGACTTCTCACCTACTGATGCACAGAAACCTTGATGAGAATATGAGTAGACAGAGGACCTGTATCATGCACATCTTTGTGTCCCTAACATTACCTGGTGGAGACCTCGATGCAAACATGGTGACTGCTACGTAATTATTTGTTCATTTTTTGAGACTGACTCAGATTTTTTTTTTTTTTGTAGAGACAGAGTCTCACTTTATGGCCCTTGGTAGAGTGCCGTGGCCTCACACAGCTCACAGCAACCTCCAACTCCTGGGCTTAAGCGATTCTCTTGCCTCAGCCTCCCGAGTAGCTTGGACTACAGGCGCCCGCCACAGCACCCAGCTATTTTTTGGTTGCAGTTCAGCCGAGGCCAGGTTTGAACCCGCCACCCTCGGTATATGGGGCCGGCGCCTTACCAACTGAGCCACAGGCGCCGCCCTGACTCAGATTTTTTGACAGTCTCACTTTGTCACTCTTGATAGAGTGCCATGGCATCATAGCTCACAGAAACCTCAAATTCTTGGGCTCAAGTGATCCTCTTGCCTCAACCTCCAGACTATAGGCACCTGCCATAAAGGCACTCTTGCTGACCACTCTTGCTCAGACTGGTCTTGGTGCCTCCAGACTACAGACAGACTAGTCTTGAATTCCTGAGGTCAAGTAATTCACGTGCCTTGGCCTTCTAGAGGGCTAGGATTATAGGCGTGAACCAATGCACCTGGCCCTGTTCATTTATTTTCTGAGCAGAAACTATCCAAATCTACAAACCCACCTTATGAAGGTGATTTAATCCTTAGATAATTACCTTTTCCAAAGACATCATTTCCAAAGATTTAAAATGCTGTCAAGCAGCCTTTTCTGTGTCTAACTCAGATTCCTCCTGCTGCAGTTTGAACCCTCATCTCACTCTATTATCTTAGTAACAAGATTGGAAGGCTTGGAAGGAAATGAACACAGACCAAGAAGCCAGAATGTGTCTGCTGTCTTCACAAATGGTTAGGCAGGACTTGGGTGCGGGCTCATGTCCTTACAGATAGCTTTGTTTTCCACAGTGGACATCACTCAAGTTAACTTGGCTGGAATAAGGACATCTTTAGTCATATGGTTTTAAAAGTCAAATATTGTTTTTCTAACACAATCACAAAACATACCTGCTATCCCCAACAGCTTTGTTCTAGCTTCTTACATGGAGACAGACTTAAGTGCTTGGCTGACAAAGGTGGACCCTGTCCAGCCATGGCCTCATTCCAAAAATGCACCTTGCTAAGTCTATGTGGAGTTCAAAGACAGATGCTGTTTCTTAGAGAAGAGATGAAAACAAAGATGAGTTTTGAGTTAACGTCTAAGATCACCACTGAGAAATGTGAGTCTTTTTAATCCAGCTCCTGACCCTCATACTTTTAAAAACTTCAACCCAAAATTCAGTCTTATCAGATGTTTCAACTCCTTGTGAGGAAGAGTCTTGTTAATGAGATTGACGGTGAAGACACAATTAGATGCACAAGAAGAAGCACATTCTGTAAATACTAAGCCTGCAAGACAGTTCCTACTAGAACAACTAGAGCAGCTGGGAATTAATCTAGAACCAATATGTGGCAGGAGAACAGAGAGCTTCCTTTGCCACATGCTTTCCCATCAGTCACCAATTCCTCCAGAGCCCATATAGAGAACTGTTCTGAATATTACTGAAGGTTGAGGAGCAGGGGATAATCCTGGGCCTCAGGATGCTCACCTGCCTCACTTAAGGTGCAAGTGGCAAACAGTAACTTCAGCATTCATCACCATCCTCTGCTGTTCCTGAGTATTCCAATCAAACAGGACAAAAGGCCTACAAAAGGCCCTTGCTAGCTCCCTTCCTTCATTTAGAAAGCCCTTTTTGCTTATTTGGTAATTGATGTTCTACTCTTTCTTTAAAAACTCACTTTAAACCAGGGGTCCTCAAACTTTTTAAACAGGGGACCAGTTCACTATCCCTCAGACCGTTGGAGGGCCGGATTATAGTTTAAAAAAAAAAACAAAATTGGGCGGCGCCTCCTCAAGGAGTAGGGCGCCGGTCCCATATGCCAGAGGTGGCGGGTTCAAACCCAGCCCCGGCCAAAAAAAAAACCATAAAAAAAACAAAACTATGAACAAATTCCTATGCACACTGCACACATCTTATTTTGAAGTAAAAAAACAAAACAGGAACGAATACAATCACACCGCCTCATGTGGCCCGTGGGCCGCAGTTTGAGGACCCCTGCCCCATCTCCTCCAGAACACCTTTCCTGATTAACCCCATATGTTTGATTCCATTGCAAGATGCTTGAAGCACCCTTACACTTAGGTGTCCTTTAATAGATAGTTTTTCTTGCAAGTATTTCATCCTATTTGGCCTGGGAGCTCTCCCTGGAGGTGAAGGCTGAGTCTATAGTCAAAGAACTAATTTCCCATTTCCTCATTTCAAGGTCTACCTCCTCTGATGAAAGCTATCCCAGGGGTCTAGCTCCCACCCGAGATTGCAGTAATCTTTAAGCCTGATCATATCACTTCTCAAGTAGAACCAGTGATAACACAGCAAAGCCCCAGATAGCTGTATCCTGCATCAGAACACCTCCAGGGCCCCAGGGTACACACATGCCTTCATCACAGCCATATCCTCAAGTAGTTTGTCCTCTCCCTTATTTAAATAGAGAAACAGAGGCCTATAAATTTGATCAGGGCCTTATTTAAAAAAGTATTAGAAACAAACAAAAGCACAGAAAACAAGCAGGGGCTTCCTGGTAATGTCACGTTCTTTTTCTTGACTTGGGCAGTGGGTAGATGAGGTGTATGTTTTGCCACTGTCATTTAAGCTGTTCCTACAGGTTTTCAGGCACTCTCACATGCACATTGCACAATTTAATTCAGCAGCGCCTCTCCCACTGAAGGTGAGCAGTATTCTGTGAAGGTGAGCAGTATTCTGTTAACTGCAAGATCCCTTCTCCAGTGGGCTGTCAACAGGCGTGTTGAAGGAACACGAGCTACTCTGGAGGGCTGGACCACCTGTGACAGACAGTAAAGGTGGTGAGCCAGCAGGGAGAACCATAGGATTCAGTGGTGACTTTCTCTCAGATATGTGGCTTCTAATTGTTTTTCCAACTCCTCTGAGCGGGCAGGAAGACCAGTGTATGGTGAGAAAAGAAGAACATGAGCTGGAATCCAAATGAATCTTGAGTCCAAAGTGCTTCATTCAAACCAGGATGGGAATAATGGAAGTTGGAGCTCTTTTTCTTCAGGGAAAGATAGAAATATCTAGGGAAATTATTGACAGGGGATTTTGTGAGACAAAGGAGAACCTCATGGGAAAGCCCCTGGCCAACCCATCTCAAGACCCTTCCTTTCAGGAAAGGCCCAAGGGGTGGGAGTGATGTTGGGGAGGTCAGTGATTTCCTCCCCTGCTGCAGGCTTCCACGATAGGTCAGGCCAGCATCAGCTCACTCTTATACTCGGCCACTCATCCTGGGCCTCAGAAATATGCTACCACATGCTATATTTTTGAAAGGAATGTATGTTCCATGTCTCTTTCTGCAGTTTTCCCCTAAGCTCCTTTTCCTTCCATTCTCACAGGAGCTAGGTTTTCCTCCTGGAGAATTCTGGTGTACTTTTGGTCAGCCAGCACTGTGGCCAGCAACCTCAGCATCTCCTCCTAATGAGCAGGGAAGCTGGTAGGAGCAAAGGACTGGATAATGAGGACAACTGAATAGAGACATGAACTCAGGGGGTTAAATTGGAACCCAAGCCACAATGGCTGGGGAACGTGGCTGTGAACTGTTGAACTCCTGTGGCAGAAATGTCTGCTGAGATCACCCCCAGCAGGTTATATAGGTGTTTGGAGCAGTTGAGAAGACCCCCCCAAAGTATCTGCATGAGCCTCTGATGGGACGATGTCTATTTTCATGTTATTTTCCAGTAATAGTTACAGGTTTTAAATTTCTGCTTAACTATTTTTCTTCTTTTCATTGGATCTTCCCACCCTATAATCACAGATCCCAGGCCACCATAGCAGAAATTTACTGTGCACAGTAAGATGCTCCATAGTGCTAAAGGACCAGAGGGAGACCATAGCAGCCCCTGAAACCACTGGCTGTCACTAGTTAAGCATCATTCAAATCTCTTCTGCAAAGACAAAAATCATCTCATCTTCCCTGGCTCCCCAACCTCTACGGAGGTGGTGTAGACAGAGTCTCTTATTGTTATCCCTTTCTCAAAATGATTTCCTCCAATGCACTTAATTTATCACAGTGCCTAGAGCTGTCACAAGAAAATAGAAGTGGGACTAAGGGACCAAAAGTTCTTATCTCTAAAGTTTAAAATGAAAACAAAAGCAAGCCAGAACTCCTTATCGGCCTTGGCCAAACACAGGTCTTGGAGTAGAGGGTATTAAAAATTAAACTTGTCCTTTTTTAGTACCACCACCCATTCTAAAACAAGTCAGCTTCTACCACCAGAGCCCATGATGGACTTTTTCCATCATTGGAAAATGGGGCAAGCATTGGAAAACAACTTTTCCAGCACAGGAAAACAACTCTGGACACACTCCAGTATTCCTAAACCCTTTCTCCAGCAAAAGGCTCAGAAAAGTTGAGTGATTTGCCTGAGAACACACAGCAAATCATATCATGCTGGCTCCTAAGTTCAAGTCTGGTTAGGAAGTCCTTGCTCTATAGTAAACATGTTGTAATGAAGCAGAGATAAACAGGAAAAGGCCCTCCTTCTTTTCCTGTGCTCCCTCAAGTAGTCAGCAATTAGGCTTTCTCTTCCTTGCTGGGTTCCTATTGCTGTGTTTGACCTCAGTGGTACGTTTTCTTAGGGGACATTGTGGGGGGGGCATCTCCTTGTCTTGTGCTTGATTTCAATTCTGATTCAGAAGTTCAGCAGTTGAATATCAAGTGTAGAGTTGGTGCTGTATCTGGCCCAATCAGAATGAAGGCATTACCAAAAAGGAGAGAAGATGACAGAGGAGGGTGGTAATGAAGGAGCTTAAGGCAGCCTTATACACAGAGACAGTGCAGCCCCCACCCCCCCCAACCAGCCCACTTTCCCTTATGAAGGCAACTGGGAGAAATGAATGCAACCAGCAGTCCCAACGGCTGGCCTGAGCTACAAAGTGAGGGCGTTTCCAAGGCTGCTTCTCATGGACTCAGGTGAGGGTCCTATCTGGGCAAAGAGTCAGAATTGGTGGCCAGGCTCATCTGGACTGACTCAGAATGAGGCTGAAGTCTGCAGCAGAAAGCTTGGTGGCAGAAAGCTTGCCTCCTCTCATAACAACATTAAAGGGACCCCTTTCCCCATACTATCTCACTAAAAACAGGAACTGTCCACATGGAGCTCCATACATACACCTCCTGACCACATGGGGTGGACTTGAGGGTGACAGCTAATAGACATCAGGGACTCCTTGGGCCTAACTAGAACACAAGCTTCCTGGCCAGAATCTATCTACTATTACTGCTCTTTAGACATAATGCTAACCACGAACCTCTGAAAAGGACAGCAAGAGAACTAGAGCTCAGATTTGAAATGATGACTACCAATTTTTAAAGGTACACAAGTCCCCCATTAACCCTTCCCAAGGAACACAGACAGGTAACATACAGAGGTTTAAGAGCACACACGCTCACCTGCGCTCTGACTTCCTGACTCTGAGCTGCTCAGGCCAAATGAGGAATGTCATTGGCTTATTCTGGTGAGCTCCTTAGTGGCTGCTGCCATAGGATACAGGCTTTATTTAACGCAAAGGAGTCCTTTCTGTTCCCCTAGCCCAGACCCTGCAGGCTCTCTGGAGAGAATTCACCTGAGGCATCAATCTCCAAGGCATCTAAGTTCCTTCCTAGGGCTGACATCTCGCTCAGTCCGGCTGTGAGCTGGCTTCAGAAGCTTGAGCCTACAGTCTCTGGGGCAGCTCCAGCAGAGGTGCATTATTTATCCCAGCTGCTGTTTTAATTGATACAGAGATATATCCAATACAGCTCGCCAACTGTCTCAGCAACTACAGGCCGGAAAATAAACAGCTCCATGTGGACAGTCCTCTCCATTCTGGTTCTATGCCGGCTCAGTTTGTGTGCAACTTGAACCGAGGCCCCAAACCAGCCCCAACACTGCTCAGCCACCTGTCAATTCTCCACCCTGGGGGTTCGTTCAGCAATCAAGCAAAGATCTCCAAGCACTAGCTTAACCTCTGGCTCCATCTAATGGCAACAAATCCACAGCCCCTTTCACTGATGGACAAACTGAGCTTCATACAGGGAGGTGCTCAGATCTGGATCACAATGGGAGAAGACTAAATGAGCAAATGGTCACCTGCTAGGCTTCCCACTCTGCAATTTTCTCCCCCTGCCATCCTACAGGAGGGAAAGTGATGTCAACTTTTTAGTTAGCATCTTGGATTTCTCCAGCCCTTTGTCTGGGAATAGCACTCCATACATATTATTCAAACAATCTGGGAGGGGTGAGTCACTAGAACGTCTGCTGAATAATGGGGAGCAAACACAGAGGCCTGGAATAGAGCTGAAAGAGACACAAACGGCAGCCGACGGCCCTCCAACCCCACCCCGGGGTTCTAGCCCAACATCTGCTCATCCTCTCTGACCTTTGCTTGGCTTCTACCGTCACTTTTATCCTGTTAAATCACTTCTGCACCAAGCGGTGCAAGCTAAGTCCTGGGCTGGGCTTGCCAGGGGATAGTCTGCCCTCACCTTTAAATCAGGAGGCTTGCTTCGGGGACCTGGGTTGGGCGCCAGGGCAGCGCCGGCATCTGAAGTTGGCCCTCCAGCGGAGTTAGCACCCGTGGCCTCCCCAGGCCGGAGGTCCGCGCCCGGCAGGTGGCAAGCGGCATCTTCCAGCCCAGCTCCATCCTCCTCGCCCTGTTGTTGCTGCAGCTCGTCCGATTTACACCTCTTCATGGTGTATGTGGGTCGGCAAGGGGAATCTGTCCTTCCAGCGCGCCGTCTTGGGGGAGACCGCACCCCCTCTTACACCCAGAAATGAGGCCTTGGGGTCTAAATTATTAAAAAAAAAAAAAAAAGGGAGTCGGCAGACACAAATTCTTGAGTTAAAAAAAAATTTTTTTTAAGAAGATGAGGGAGGGGCGAGGAGGGGGGGCCTTGATTACAGCTTGGAATAGTTCATTACGACCTGGAGGGCGAAGGCAGGTCACAGTCGAGGCTTAGCAGCGGGAGTCCTTGGGCATCAATGGAGGAGGGAGGAGGGGGACAACCGTCGGCCCCCAAACTTTCTGCTTCAGGGCATGGGCAGGGCGGAGGAAAGCTGGGCGGCACAGCGCATCCCTCCCGGCTGGCCGAGATGCTGAGCGAGGCAGGGCACCGGGCAGCCAGCCGGGCAGATCCTCGTCGGCCGCCCTCGGCGCCGGCTGCGGCCCCGGGCCCTGCCGCCGGCCCCAGCCCGGCATGGGCCGGCCGCGGAGCCCGCAGCGCGCCCGGCCCTCTCCCCCGCCCGCGCGCCCCACTCCCCGCCCGCCGCGCTGCCTGCTGCAAAGCCGCGGCCGCGGCCCGAGCCCGCCGCGAGCGCGCAACCTACCCCGCCCGGCTGCCTCCGCCCGGGAGGGGGAAGGCGAGGCAAAGCCGGAGTGACAGCGGTAGCCGGCCAATGGGAAGCCCACGGGACTGAGGGGGCGTCGCGCGGCCACGTTTTTTAGGGTTGGTTGCACTGTGCCATCCCGCTGGAGAAGGCTGGAGGGCGATGCTGCTGTGTTTTTGCATTGCGGAGAGCGGGCTGCGGAGTAGGGGCGGGGCGGTGGGCTGTGGGAGAGGCGGTTTCAGCGGCAGCGTCCGGACCTTCCCAGGAGAGGCTCTCCGGGGATTTCCCCCACCTATTCGCCTTATTTGGCAGGAAGGAGGCGCCATAGGGATGCTTATCACCACTGGATTTTTTGGGCTCTAACTTGGCACATTATATTATTTACATAAGGGCGACACCGATCGCCTCTAGGATGCTTGTCTGAGTCCCAAACCTATGCCTCCGTTCACAGCTGCCATCACTAAGGGGAAGGGGTGGCAGGAGGTTGATAGATACAAAATAGTAGAAAAAGAGTGCTTTCTCGCCACAAATCTCAGCCAAACTGCGCAGAGTAAATCTGGAGGCAGAGGAGAACAAATGTTGGGGTTATTAAGATATGGAGAGAAGTAGCAATAATTACCCCTATGTGAATGCCAATTGTATGCCTGCTGTGCTTACCAACGGATTTTGCTCATCCAGCAAACAGTGGTTCTCACAGTGTGGCCCTCAGATCAGCAGCATGAGTGTTACCTGGGAACTTGATAGAAATGCAAATTCCTGGACACCAGCCAGATTTAAAGAATTAGAAGTAGTGGGCCAAGAAATCTGTGCTTTGACAAGTCCTCCAGGTAATTCTCACACAGATTAAGGTTTGAGAACCATTGGCCTAGATTATAGTGCAGGGGCCACGCAGCAGTCTGTGAGTCACAGTGATGCACTCTAAAGGATTAGACAGTTTACCAATCTCTTTCACACCCATCATGCCATTCTAGCCTTACTTCAGTCCCACTAGTGTGTGAGTTTCCTGACTCTGTTCTGTCTTCTTCCCATTCCAACCACTCATTTTAATGTGTATCCTAGAAGGGACTAATTTGTTAAGAATTTACTTAAGTCAAGCAGCTACTTTCTAAACTAAGCAGCTCCATTTTTAGCAGATAGGAATTTAGGAAGGGCTGGGAATGTAGAACCGCCCCCCACATCCACTACACAGTATCAGGCACAATATGGAAACACAAAGCTATAAGCCTTTATTTAGCATTTTTGATGGTGAGGGGATGGCAGAATGCCAGTGTAGACTGTGGGCAGGACTAGACAGAACCAGTGGGGGCAGATTCCCATGATGCAAGATATGAGGCAGAGGAATATACTCCCCCCTGCCTTCTTGGCCCGGAGAAATAGAGAAGACCCACAGACCCCTGGCAGGTCTAGGGCACCAAGCAGTAGCCAGCAAATGGTGAGCACACTTTGACACATGTTCAAGCTTTGACTCTAAGCTGAAGAAAAGAAGAGGGATTCAGTGCGAGGAAGCAGAGAGCATTATAATTTTGAATTCTGTCACATTTCTTTATTGAATAGATGTTTACAGTTAAGTTTGACTTTTTTAGTATCATATACATACAGCATGATGCTGGCCAAACTTTCTATTATAGCCCATATCTAGCAAGGTGTGATGCAGGTCACCAAAAAAGTGTGCGGTGTGCTTTGTAAAATCAGCTAATACTTCACTGAGTGTCGTATTATATAAGAAACATGCTACTGCCAAACAAGATTCGGTGAGAAATCAATATGGTGTAGTGGGTAGTGGAAAAAACACTGGTCTTGGTGTCAGAAAAATCATGTAAGAACTCTTTTTTTTTTTTTTGGCCGGGGCCGGGTTTGAACTTGCTACCTCCAGTATATGGGGCCGGCACCCTACTCCTTGAGCCACAGGTGTGGCCATTTTATTTTTTTCTTTTGTGACAGAGTCTTACTCCATCACTCTGGGTAGAATGCCATGGCATCATAGCTCATGGCAACCTCAAACTCTTGGGCTCAAGCAATCTTCTTGCCTCAGCCTCCTGAGTAGCTGAGACTACGGGTGCCCGCCCCAACGCTGGGCTGTGTTTTAGAGATGGGGTCTCACTCTTTCTCAGACTAGTCTTGAACTTGTGAGCTCAAGCATTCCATCCGCCTTAGCCTCCCACAGTGCTAGGATTACAGGTGTGAGCCACTGAGCTGGGCCCTAGATACTGGTGTCTTGGTCTTGCTTAGGCTGGTCTCGAACTCCTGAGCTCAAGTGATCCAACCTCAGCCTCCCAGAGTACTAGGATTACAGGCGTGAGCCACCGCACCTGGCCCATATAAGATTGTAATTCTGTTACTTCCTGTGAGTTCACAGGCAACCAAATCCCTTAACCTCTTTCACCTTTGGTTTTCTCATCTGTAAGTAGATGCTAATATACATCCTCACATGGTTATTCTGGGGATGAAACTAGGTAATATGAAATGTGAAAATGTTTACCCCATGGTATGTGCTTGGTAAAAAAATAATTAACTTGTCCAAGCCCCTTGTATGCTATATGAGAAAGGAAGAATGATCCCACTAAGTTTTATGCTTTTCATGAACAGAAATCCTAGTTAAACTAATGAAAGAGAGCACTCCAGCTAGTATGAAATTTGCTAAACTGGGAAATATGTAAACAAGGAGGATAAAGAGCAGGCTTATGGAATTTGCTCCCTTGTCAGCATCGTTCATTTAGTTCAATAAACTGATGAAGCTTTCATTATAAGATGCCAAGATCAACAAAGTGTAAAGTAGGATTTTGTTTTTTTCTTTTTGTAAAAGCAGTTAGTTCTGAGAAAGAAAAGGCTTCTCTTTTTGCCAATAGTCAGAGGCTTGCAGATTATTCAAGAAATTTCTCTTTCCTACTCTGTAGAAATACTTTTTTAAAAATTTAAACATCAAATGGGTAAGTGGTTGTCAGAGAGCTATTTTACGATTAACATACTAAGTAGAGTGCTTAGAAGATGGTCTAGAGGGATTAGATATAATAATTTTGATCACTATAATTTAAGACCAATATCACTAAAATATTATATGATTAATGTAATTCTCCTCCCTTTTTGTTCCAGAGTACCACTTCCACTCACTGCACTCCTTAACTGAAATTGAGTTCTGTTTTATGTGTATTAGGAGGAGTAAGCTAAGCAAATATTCCTTAGGGAGATTGGCTGGATCACTGATGATGTCACAACCCACCACCTAAACGCAGGCTTTTTATTGGCTATTCTAAGAGACAGGGAGGACCAGGAAGGGTCTGCACACCACCCCACCTCCCCAAATAGAAAAAGCTCTGAGCCTTGAGCTTATACTGAATTTTATCCTGTTTTTTTACTTTAAAATGTACTCAGAAGCATTTTCCATGTTATTACATTTTCCCATATTATTCCATGTCACAGTAAACATTTTAAATGATTGCTTAGCATTCTATCAAGTGAATATATGACGGGTTGTTTAATCACTAACCACTTTATTCTTAGACACTTAGTTATCTCAATTTTGTGCCTTTAGAAATAAAGCTGAAATTATTATATTTATGCAGAAATTGTATACATTGTTTCCTTCAAAGCATAGAATCGCTGGTACTACATTGGCAATGCTTTAAAGGAGTAAGCAAACCCAGAATGTCAACCTTGTGATCATTTCTTTCACAGCACCTGGAAGACTTAACACGGGAGATCCTAACGTCTGTCTTAGCCCTGGGACTGGGGAAGCATTTATTTGTAATATGAAAAACCTGGAGGTTCCTGCTTCTCATTTCACATAGGATACAGATTCTTTATTCTGGGTGCTTCTTGCTTCACCAGTAATGGCAGAAAAGTCACAATAAACATGGCCATGAACAGAGGAGGTCTGTGAAGCATAAACTTAAACCCTGATTGTACTACTCTGTGTGAAAGCCTGGGACTGGTAAAATGGTTGCTTTGTGTCCTTTCCCATCTTTATAGGGAATCCATACAAACTTCTGCACAGTCTGTTACTTAAAGCTGAAAATTCTAGACCTTAAAAAGAAAAAAATATTAGGTTTGCTTGCAGAGAATCAGTTGTTTATTATTTTACATCTGAAGACAAATGTCTATGGCACTTCTATCTAGTATTCCATCCAATACTTTAAGATATAATACTAAGCGCAAGCATCTACCATTTACCGAGAACCACAGGTGTCAGACAATACTCTCTTACTTAATTCCCACAGCCACCCTACAAGGTAAATATATTTCTACTATATAAATGAGAAAACCACCTCAGAGAGGTCGCAGCACTTACATAGACCTGAAATCTGCACTCCACTCTAACTCTAAAGCCTAAATGCCTAATAGCTCACCCTTTCACAACTAATTTTGCATAACTCTAATGACGAATAATGTATCAATTAGTATTAGCTTACAGTTTTATATAACACATTCATTCAAATATATTTATAAAATACATACACGAGGTACAGAGGCTTTTGAGATGCTTGTAGAGGATACAGAGTAATAGAAGACATTGGTTCCCACCTTAAAGTCAAATTGGGGAGATAAGACACAAATGAAATGTAAAATTTCAACACCAGATTGAAATGGTAACATCAGCCAGGCCCAGTGGCTCACACCTATAATCCTAGCACTCTGGGAGGCCAAGGTTCGTGGATCACCTGAACTCAGGAGTTCAAGACCAGTCTGAGCAAGAGTGAGACCCCCATCTTTACTTAAAAAATAGAAAAATTAGGTAGGTATCATGGTGCACACCTGTAGTCCCAGCTACTCGGGAGGCTGAGGTAAGAGGATCGCTTGAGCCCCACAATTTGAAGTTGCTGTGAATTCTGACACCATGACACTCTACCCGGAGTGACCCAGTGAGACTCTCTCTCAAAGAAGAAAGAAAAAGAAGAAGAGGGTCGGCGCTCGTAGCTCAGTGAGTAGGGTGCCGGACACATACACCAAAGCTGGTCACATACACCAGGGCTGTAATGCCACAGCTCTAGCCTAGGGAGAGCGTGAAACTCTCTCAAAAAAATTTTTTTTCCTCTTTTTTTTTTGAGACAGTCCCATTATTTTTGCCCCTGGTCAAGTGCCATGGCGTCACAGCTCACAGCAACCTCAAACTCTTCGGTTTAAGCGATTCTCTTGCCTCAGCCTCCCAAGTAGCTGGGACTATAGGCACTAGTTACAACTCCTGGCTATTTTTTTGTTACAGTTGTCATTGTTGTTTAGCTGGCCCGGGCCGGGTTCGAACCTGCCACCCTTGGCGTATGTGGCTGGCACCGTAACCACTGTGCTATGGGCACTGAGCCTTTTTCCTCATTTTATTTTCTGCAATTGTAGAACAGTATTTCTGAAAGTGTGACTCATGGACTACCAGCAACCTAATCACTTTGAAATTTAGTCATGTACACAGATTCCCAGGCTCCATTCTAAACTGACAGAAACAGAATTTCTAGGGGTGGAGCCTGAATAATCTGCTCTTTCAACAAGTGTCCTAAGTGATATATATTGAAGTTAAAGACCTACTGATGTAGGGTAAAACCTGGTTGACAACATTTATTGACAGATTTATGAATTAGTTGAGCACTTATTATATGCCTGGCACATACATACTTCCATTTAGTCAATAACACAAACTCTGTAAGTAAGTGTTATAATTTCTATTTTACAGATAATGAAATTGAGGCTCAAAGAGAATTTAAAAACTTGCCCAGGGTAACCTGGTTAGAAAGAAATAGCCAAACCAGGGTGGCGCCTGTGGCTCAAAGGAATAGGGCGCTAGCTCCATATGCCGGAGGTGGCGGGTTCAAACCCAGCCCCGGCCAAAACTGCAAAAAAAAAAAAAAAAAAGATGAAACAAACAAAAAAAAAAACTGCGAAAAAAAAAAAGAAATAGCCAAACCAATTCTGCTTGCTTTCAATGCCCATATTTTTCCACAATGCATACTGCCCTGTTGCCTAGACTACTCCATGGATACCATGTTTATTAATAATAACAGCTATCATTTGAGTTCCTATTAATGTGCCATATAATATAAGTTTAAAGGATATCCAACTTTTTGGCTTCTCTGAGCCACAGTGGAAGAAGAAGAATTGTCTTGAGCCACACATTAAATACACAAACACTAATGAAAGCTGATGAGCAAAAAAAAAAGGTCCATACATAATTTTCATGATATCCGCCACTGCAGACAAGTAAAAAAATCCTCATGTCTTTCATATGTGGCCTATAGGTTGCTGGCTGAACACCCCTGGAACCTTTCCATCACCTCAAGTAGTAGTCTTGCCATGTATGATAACTAAGATGGAAAGATACAGATATATAATCTCAAAATCGCCTTCCATCTTCCACCAGGTGGAACATTATTGTTCCAACTTTTCCTCACTTCTACTTCTTCCTGACAGTTCCCCAAACCTCTTTCAGTTCTGTCAGGACTTCTTTTCCCAGGTGTAATTTATCCAATCCTTTGCACCGAGTCTGGAATGGCAAGCCATGCACTAAATTCTAGCCTTCGTTCCTAATAGGCACCACATTTTTTCCAATACAGGAATGGAGATCTGCTCTGAATCAAGAAGAAAATGTCAGTTGCTTGAAAAACCTTCTGCTGATCTTGTGACTTCAAAGATAAAAAGACAATTTAATCAAGGAAGCCGCTCGTGAGCAGGGGAATTACACCATCCCATGTGAGATCATATTATAGAATAAGCATATTTATGTCATAAATCATTTTGGGGGAGTCTTATATGGCCCTGGGGCATACCCAAGTAGACACAGAGACAAAGGGCTGTTTTTATTAGTGAATTTACCCAGGCTTGCCTTATATCTCTCACAGGGTGCTGGTGAAAGAAGATAGTACTCTCTTTCAAGATGCAATGATATGGTATAATTCCATCAGAGGGCAGTTTAGTAATATATAGCTACAGACATGTAGATATGTAATACCCTCGTGGGAATCTCTCTCCAGGAAATAATTCAAAAGAAGAAAACAAACTACATAAACTACAAAAAATGTCTGTATCAGCATTGTTTGAAATAATGAAAAACCTGAAACAACCTAATGTCTCAAGAATAGGGAATGGGTGACAACGACATCACAATAAAACGGAATGTTATACTGCTATTGAAAGAAATAAGTATCTAGGTATATAGAAACATTGAAAGCCTGCTTTAAACAATATAAAATGAAAGGATTAGAATGCAAAATTGTAGGCTCGGCGCCCGTAGCACAGTGGTTATGGCGCTGGCCATATACACCAAGGCTGGTGGGTTTGAACCCAGCCAGGGCCAGCTAAACAACAGAGACAACTGCAACAACAACAAAAAATAGCTGGGTGTTGTGGCGGGCGAGTGTAGTCCCAGCTACTTGGGAGGCTGAGGCAGGAGAATCACTTAAGCCCAAGAGTTTGAGGTTGCTGTGAACTGTGATGCCACAACACTCTATTGAGGGCGACATACTGAGACTCTCAAAAAAAAAAAAAAAAAAGAATGCAAAATTCTGTAGAGACAGAAGGATTTCAGAGTCAAACAAATTGGCATTATTAGCTATATAGAATTAGACAAATCACTTAACTTTAGTCTTAATTTCCTCATCTGTCAAACAGGGATAAAAATACCCAGGGTCGTTATAAGAATTAAAGATGATATAAACTATTTGGATAAAATTAGGATAAATAATGGATAAAGATGGGAAAAGCTGGGCATAGTGGCTCATGCCTATAAACTCAACACTTTGGTAGTCTGAGGTGAGAGGATCACTTGAGTCTAGGAGTTCAAGACAAGCCTGGGCAACATAGTGAGACCTCTGTCTCTACAAACAAGTAAAAAATTAAACAAATATGTTGGATGTGGAAAAAAAATTATGAGAGGGAGTACTACTAAAAAGTATTCATAATTTGATGCTAGGATATGGAACTGTTGAAAATTCCCTTTGAATGAATCTATTTTTATGTTGTTTTTAATTCAATATTTTCTCTTTCTTCTTATTCTTTCATATCCTTAGGCATTTTCATATTTGTGTAAGAAATGTGTGTGCATGTAATCCGGAAACCTGCTTAAATGAATCACTATGCCCTATTTTAAGAAGGGTCTTAGGGGCGGCGCCTGTGGCTCAGTGAGCAGGGCACCGGCCCCATATGCTGAGGGTGGCGGGTTCAAGCCCAGCCCCGGCCAAACTGCAACAAAAAAACAATAGCCGGGCTTGTGGCGGGCGCCTGTAGTCCCAGCTGCTCCGGAGGCTGAGGCAAGAGAATCGCGTAAGCCCAGGAGTTGGAGGTTGCTGTGAGCTGTGTGATGCCATGGCACTCTACCCGAGGGCGGTACAGTGAGACTGTCTCTGCAAAAAAAAGAAAAAAAAAAAAAAAAAAAAAAAGAAGGGTCTTAGATCAGTGTTTCTGGAATCAGCTCCAGGACAATGATGATACCCTTCTCCTCAGCAAGACACGCGAGAAGCTAAGGGCCAGGGACCGTCTTCTAAGCAGTTGGCGGTGCATGTGAAGTTTCTTAGGTCCCACTCTCCTTTGAAATCTGGGAATAGAGAACGTCCACACAACCAGTATGCTTTTCATCCACTTTTGCTTCAGAAACCTAACCCTCACCTTTGTCAACCCTCTTCCCTACAGAGCTTGATTTATGAGAAAGAAGGGCAGGCAGGGGAATAAAATGAAGTATTTTCTTTCAGCTAGTATATACAGAGCATGCTTTTTGTGTCAGGCATGGGGTTTGGTACATATGAATTTAAATAGACTAAGGCAGTTGGAATCTGTGAAATCAAGCTTCAGAATATTCTAGAAAACTTCTTTTTGTTGTTGTTGTTGCATTTCGCGGGGCCTGGGTTTGAACCCGCCACCCTCAGTATATGGGGCCAGCACCCTACTCACTGAGCCACAGGCTTTACCCCATATTCTAGAAATCTTCTATCAAGATAATGTTGACCTGGAAAAGCATACTGGTAAGTTTTCATCTATCCCTCTTCATCCAGAATCAGCCCCCAAATATAAGGTTTTTTTTGTTTGTTTGTTTGTTTTGTAGAGACAGAGTCTCACTTTATGGCCCTTGGTAGAGTGCCGTGGCCTCACACAGCTCACAGCAACCTCCAACTCCTGAGCTTAAGCGATTCTCTTGCCTCAGCCTCCCGAGTAGCTGGGACTACAGGCGCCCGCCACAACGCCCGGCTACAAATATAAGGTTTTATTCTTAGTAGGTAAGGAAATAAACAAAAAATGGGTTCCATTATGTCAGGTGACATAACAGAGAAAAGATCACAACCATTTAGGCTTTGAAAAGCAACACCAATCGACTAATGTTACTGATGAAAAATTAATTGGCAAAACTATGTTTAAGGCTCTGAAAAGCTTTGGATGAGTTACTCTAAAAAATTTCTGGTGGGCTGGTGCAGTGGTGCCTGCTGTCATCCTAGCACTTTGGGAGGCCGAGCTGTGTGGATCGCCTAAGCTCAAGACCAGCCTGAGCAAGAGCAAGACCCGATCTTTACTAAAAATAGAAAAACTATCTATGCAGTTTGTGGCAGGCGCCTGTAGTCCCAGCTACCCAAGAGGCTGAGGCAAGAGGATCACTAGAACATAGAAATCGGAGGTTGCTATGAGCTATGATGACGCCATGCACTCTACCCAGGGCCACAGAGTGAGACTGTTACAAAAAAAAAAATTATTTTTTTTCACTAGTTGGCAGAAAAGCAAAGATGATCTTGGTTTTTTGGTTTTTTGTTTTTTTTTTTTGAGATAGAGCCGCAAGCTGTCGCCCTGGGTAGAGTGCCATAGCATCACAGCTCACAGCAACCTCAAACTCCTGGGCTTAAGCAATTCTCTTGCTTCAGCCTCCCAAGTAGTTGGGACTATAGGTGCCTGCCACAACACCCAGCTACTTTTTGGTTGTAGTTGTCATTGTTTGGCAGGCCCAGGCCAGATTTGAACCCGCCAGCTCTGGTGTATGTGGCTGGTGCCTTGGCTGCTTGAGCTACAGGCGCCACCTATGATCTCGGTTTGGGGTTATACCAAATTCCCCTTAATTGATTGTTTTTCCTCCCCATGCTCTGCATCCTAACAGCCAGGGATGCCACTGATGAAATATTCAGCATTGGAATGATACTTGATGTATAATTAAACAGGATATATTTAGCAGTTCAATTTTATAGACCTTTAATCTTCAAGTTAATAAAACTTCACGTAGAGAAACTTGAAAACCAAATATTCTTAGAGATACCATCCTCCTTAGAAAAATACATAAGACTAAATGTGAACAGTTACTACAGAAAGAAAACATTTGTTAAGTATGTCTATGTGCTGGGTAAATATAAGTACTTTATACATTATATTATTTAATCTTCAAAACCCTGAGAGGCAGGTGTTATTAGTTCCCCTATACAGATGGGGTTTGAGAGGCTCCAAAAAGTTAAATGATTTGCTTAAAATTATGAATAAGCACCAGTGCTAGGACTGGAACTCAGGTGAAATTCTGATTCCTTTGCTTTTCCCTAAACTTTTACAGGATTTCTATTTCAGAGTATTTTCACTTACTATGGCTCATTGAATCCGCCTAATAACCCACTGATGATGAGCATAATCATAAGATTCTCACTCTTTTTTTTTTTTGAGACAGAGCCTCAAGCTGTCACCCTGGATAGAGTGCTGAGGCATCACAGCTCACAGCAACCTCAAACTCCTGGGCTCAAGCAATTCTCCTGCCTCAGCTTCCCAAGCAGCTGGGACTACAGGCGCCTGTCACAACACCTGGCTATTTTTTGGTTGCAGCCGTCATTGTTGTTTGGCCCAGGCTGGATTCAAACCCGCCAGCTCAGGTGTATGTGGCTGGCACCTTAGCCACTTGAGCCATAGGTGCCAAGCTGATTCTCACTTTTTTTTAACTACACTGTTATTTCTTTAAAATTTCAGATTGAGGGTCCAAATGATTAGGTTACAATGTTTACATTTGTTAGGTAAGGTCCCTGTTGTAGTCGTGTCCTGCATCCAGGAGGTGTGCCACATACCATCACATTGTGCCCATTAGGTGAAAGCACACCAATCCCCCTCCCTCTGCTCCTATCCCTCCGCCTTCCTCCCCAACTTGAATTGAGTTTTTCTTTTTTGTGCATGTATGTTAGTTTATCTGCAGGCTTCATATTAGTATTGAGTACACTGGATACTTGCTTTTCCATTCTTGTGATACTTTGCAAAGAAGAATGTGTCTCAATTCTGTTCAGGTTAATAAAAAGATGTAAAGTCTCCATCTTTTTATGGCTGAATAGTATTCCATGCCACATATTCCATATGCCACAGTTTATTAATGCATTCATGGATTTATGGCTAACACATGAATGGATTAATAAAAGGTTCACACTAAACAATCTAGTGCAAATGTCCTTATGATAAAATGATTTTTTTTTCTTCTGGCTAAATGCCTAGTAATGGAATTTCAGGAAGGAGTCTCTTGTTTTTCTTTTTTTGAGACAGACTCTCACTCAGTCACCCTGGGGTTGAGTGCTGTGGCATCATAGCTCACAGCAACCTCAAACTCTTGGGCTCAAGTGATTCTCTAGCCTCAGCCTCCCACATGGCTAGGACTACAGGTGCTTGCCACAACACCAGGCTATTTTTAGAGACAGGATCTCTCTCTTGCTCAGGCTGGTCTTGAACTCGTGAGCTAGGCGATCTGCCTGCCTTGGCCTCCCAGAGTGCTGGGATTACAGGTGTGAGCCACCTCGCCCGGCCAGGAGTCTCTTTTTTTTTTTTTTTTGTAGAGACAGAGTCTCACTGTACGGCCCTGGGGTAGAGTGCTGTGGCGTCACACGGCTCACAGCAACCTCTAACTCTTGGGCTTACGCGATTCTCTTGCCTCAGCCTCCCGAGCAGCTGGGACTACAGGCGCCCACCACAACGCCCGGCTATTTTTTGGTTGCAGTTTGGCCGGGGCTGGGTTTGAACCCGCCACCCTCAGCATAGGGGGCCGGCGCCCTACTCACTGAGCCACAGGCGCCGCCCAGGAGTCTTTTTTAACAGAAGTTACAGAGCCAGGATTAGACTCTAGGTTTATAATTATCATCAGCCTAGTTACCTTTTATTAAGTGCCTTCTATGTGCAGGATCTGTGCTAAGCCTCTGTCCTCCTGGGTAGTGTGCTATGGCATCATAGCTCACAGCAACTTCGAACTCGGGCTTGAGCAATCTTCTTACTTCAGCCTCCTGAGTAGCCAGGACTACCGGCATGCACCACGACATCCATCTAATTTTTGTTTTTAGTGGAGATGAGGTCTGGTTCCTGCTTAGGCTGGTTTTGCACTCCTGAGCTCAAGCAATCCACCTGCTTCGGCCTCTCAGAGGCCACTGCACCTGGCAAATGCTAAACCTTTTTAAATATTTTTTTTTCCATTTTAATGTTCATAATACCCTAGAAGTGGCCACTATTATGATCCCATTTGATGTAAGAGAAAACCAAGACTCAGGAGGGCCAATGATATGTCCAAGATTATACATACAGTAGCAAGTAAGTAGTAGAACTCAGGTTTATAATAATAACACAATGATAAAAGTAGCTGCCATTTATCAAATGCTTATATGTCAGATGCTGCTTTTTTTTTTTAAAGGCTTATTTTGACATAATTTGAGATTATGTTGGCACTGGCCTTTTAATAGTCACAATAACCCTTTGAAGAAAGTACTATTATCCCCATTTTATAGGTGAGGGACTACAACTGAGAGAAAATAAGAAATGTTTCCAAGCGCATACAAACAGGAAGGGATAGAACTGGGATCTGTCTCCAAGACCTATTTTCTTAACCATGAGGTTTTGCTGACTCCTATACTGTCTCCTAACATCCTTGCTCCCTGAATTGTGGTCCATGGACCAGAAGCAATGATACCACCTGAGAACCTGTTATAAATGTAGAATCTCAAGCACCACCCCAGACTTACTGAATCAGATGTATATTTTTTTTAGACATGTATTTATTTTATTTTATTTTTTTGCAGTTTTTTTTTTTTTTGCCAGGGCTGGGTTTGAACCCGCCACCTCTGGCATATGGGGCCAGCACCCGAATTTATACAGGTCCCTTGGCTCCATGGAAGTTTACCAGAAAAAAAAGATCCTCACATGATTAATGTGCACATTGGAAAAGGCAACTTTTAGGGTTTAGGATTCAGATTTCCCCAGACTGGTAACTTAGTTAACATTTGTCCATTGGCTTTCCATCTTCTACTTTACCTTTTGCTACTAGCTCCTTTGATTACTATGGCTTTATGCTTTTAAAAATTCCCTTACTGTCACCTTAATGACGTTCTAGGAGGGAACAAAAGGATAGGTATGTGTGTTCTGAGACCCTGTCTCTAAGTAAATAAATAGAAATATTAAACCCTTATTTCATAGATGAAACAAGGTCGGTCCTGCTTGAGGTCACAAGCCAAGACACTGGGGTACAGACCCAAACTCCAATCTCTTAAGTTCAGTTAAGGTACTACCACACCATACCATCCAACCTATCACAGAGGAGGTCTGAACTGAGAAAAAGATACGGGCATTAATGTAAGGGTACATGGCACACTCTTGGGTGTAGGACTCAACTACAAGAGGGACTCTACCTAACAGATGCAAACATCGTAAACTAGTTGTTTGTACCCTCCCATTAACCTGAAAAAGAGATAGATATATAGAGATGGAGCTTTTCCACGCAAAAAAAGACACAGGTGGACTCTGTGCCTGGTGCAGAGGAGAAAGTAGGAAGTGGAAAAGAGGTGATGTCAAGTTTTGTACTCTTTAGAATTGTGTCCAAGGGTCTGTGACAGTCTGTTCCAATATAAGTCTTTGCATATTAGCAGAAGCCGAGTTAAGATAATCAGAAATGGTTTGGAAGGCTACACACCTCAACTTCCCCTTATCAGCCCTACTTTAAGAAACTCATTGCAGGGCGGTGCCTATGGCTCAAGGAGTAGGGCGCCAGTCCCATATGCCGGAGGTGGCGGGTTCAAACTCAGCCCCGGCCAAAAAAAAAAAACCACACACAAAAAGAAACTCATTGCACTTTAGCTTATTAATAGCTCTTATCAACCTTACACACCCCTCCTTTCCACACATCTGGAGAAGGAAAGCCGGAAATGGAGGATACAAACCTAAGAGATTTCCCTATTTCCAGAGCCGTTTCAGCCAATTCGCCGGTATCTGCTGTATCCGCAAAGTGAGCCATTTAGGGTAAGCATGGAGATATTACTGTCCTCGGTCATGTTTCCTTCCTTTTCTCTGCTTCTAAAATCTTTGCCTCTGATTTCAGTAAAGCACTCCACTTCTGCTGGAGTTCAGATTCTGCAGCTCCTCCCACTCCTCAGGGGCACTCATGTAGGGTTTGGGAACATAGTTTTAAATGAGGAAAGCGTGTAAGAACAAGAACAGATTAGCGTTTTACCAAAAGGGGAGCAGCCCCATCCACAGCCGCCCCTCCTTCAGCCTTCAGGTATTGGCGCTCCGCCCCAGCTCAGACTACAAATCCCAGGAGACTCCGCAGTGACCGCGTCCTCCAGCGTTTCTTCCCTCACTCTGGAGGATAGTGGAGAGAAAGGTTCCGTTGGCGGCGCACTGCGGGTTGGTTTGTTTGCTTCGGTAGTGACGGAGTTTGGGAGCCAGGCCACTTGCGGGCGGGGGCGTCAGGAGGCGGATTCCTCCTCCCTTAAGCATTGGGGGGCGGGGAGGAGGGAGGCCGGGCCTGCGGCCGGGGACCGAGCCGCGAAAAGACAGAGCTAGCAGCAGATATGGACGGCGACGGGGTGCCGTGGGGCAGCGAGCCGGTCTCGGGTCCCGGCCCCGGAGGAGGCGGAATGATCCGCGAGCTGTGCCGGGGCTTCGGTCGCTACCGCCGCTACCTGGGTCGGCTGAGGCAGAACCTGCGCGAGACCCAGAAGTTCTTCCGCGACATCAAATGCTCCCACAACCACAGTTATCCCTCCTCCCCCACGGGCGGCGGCTGCACTGAGCCCAGCCCTGCTGAAGATGTCGCCGAAACCCGGCTGCAGGCGGGTAAGAAAGGCAGCTCCGAGGGAGAGAGGGCAAGAGAAGCAAACTGGAGGGTGGACTGCACCCCTGCCCTGCAAAACAACCCGGGCGAAAAGTGGGAGTTGGGCTGCACCTCCGGGACCCCGGGCCTGGGCCTCTCGAATCTGGGATGCTTTGGGAGGGCATCCGTCTTGATGGGAGGAGGAGAGGGGCTGCAGAAGCCTCGGGCAGGGGATCTGGGGGCAAGGGGCGCCCAAGGGCTGCAGTTACAGGAGCAGGACCCAGGGGACCAGGCTGTGCGCGGCGGGAACTGGGGAGGGCCTCTGTTTGCAGAGGGCTTGGGTTTATCCGAAGGGCGGGGAAAGTTGCTCTGAGTTGGGAGGGGGCATTTGTGGGTCAGAACCCGAGTTCAGAGATTGAGAGGCAGTGGGAAGGATGTCTCAGGATTCCAAGGAGACCGTGGGACTGTGTGTGTGTATTTGATTATGTTTGTGAAACGTTTTTACAACAATCATGAGGCAGCTCTGTGAAGAAGTAAGGAAAGTACTCTAAATAGAGTTAGGGGTCGCCAAAGGAAATCGTATCTGGTTGGTGTCAGGGAATTGCCAGAGGTATTGCTGTGTTTGTGGTGAAGAAGTTAGAGAGGAAAGGGGTCCTTTTGCTCTTGAGCCATTGGAGAACTGGCTACTCCTGCCCTTCTTGACATGATTATTTTGGGGATGTACCAGAGACCCAAATCACTTACAATCGTGCATGGTCTTTTTTTTTTTTTTTTTTTTTTTAATTTGGACAAAGTCTCACTTTGTCACCCTTGATAGGGTGCCATAGCGTCATAGCTCGCAGTAACCTTAAACTCTTGGACTCAAACGATTCTCTTGCCTCAGCCTCCCTAGTAGCTGGGACTACAGGCTCCCACCACAACGCCCGACTATTTTTTTGTTTAGCAGGCCGGCAGGTTCGAACCCACCAGCCCCAGCGCATTTGCCCGGTGCCCTAAAACACTAAGCTCCGGACGCCCAACCCTAAAAATCATGCATGGTCTTTAATGTTTCTTATTTTCTTGCTTTCTTTTATAGAGCTGTTTGTAGGGAACTGGAGGGTTTGTTAACTACTGCATCTAATTAAGAAATAGGTTGGAAGGGAGAAGGGATTGACATCCCATGTAGATACATATCTTGGGAACAAAATAGCAAAGATGTCAGTGGGTTTAATTTAGTATTCTCAGACTAAAGTGTGTGTTAAAGTCAGACTAAAGGGGCATATTAAAAATGCCACATTCAGACTGTATCCCCTAGATTCAGATTTAGTAGGAGTGTGTGGGATAGGTCCTAAGACTCTAAACATGAAAAAACCCAGGAGATTCTGATGCAGGTGGTTTGCTAATGTACTTTCAGAACCACAAATTGAGGTGCTGATAGCAAATTTGAATATGAGGCTCTGAACTGAATGAATTGTTCTGAGTTTGTGTGGTACATAGGTCACTATAAAAATTTTGAGGCAGACAGTGTTTTGGTCCATTATTTCACTTATGAAAACAGAAACAGTCGGTGGCGCCTGTGGCTCAGTGAGTAGGGTGCCGGCCCCATATACCGAGGGTGGAGGGTTGAAACCCAGCCCCGGCTGAACTGCAACCAAAAAATAGCCGGGCGTTGTGTCGGGCGCCTAGTCCCAGCTACTCTGGAGGCTGAGGCAGGAAAACAGAAACAGTCAACAGTGTCCTTTCTGATACACTGGTGCACATTTTAACTTGCTTGGCTTACCGTATTCTCAGTTTTATGTTTCATATCCTAAATTTGACTAAGACTCCAGAAAAGGTGTTTAAAAATAGGATACTGGCTCAGCGCCCTTAGCTCAGTGGTTAGGGTACCAGCCACATACACCAGGCAAGTGGTTTTGAACCCGACCCAGGCCTAGCTAAACAACAACTACAACAACAACAAATATCCGGGCCTTGTGGTGGGCGCCTACAGTCCCAGCTACTTGGAAAGCTAAGGCAAGAGAATCTCCTAAGCCCAAGAGTTAGAGGTTGCTGTGAGCTGTTACTCAATGGCACTCTACTGAGGGTGACATAGTGAAACTAAGTCTCAAAAAAAATAAATAAATAAAAATGGGATACTAAGATTCTAATAGGATCCTAAATGATAGTTGGCCTGGATATCAATAAAAACTTTTATTTTACCTCAGGTGATAAATGGGAGGAGAAGGATGACTAGCTTTTTTTTTTTTTTTTTTTTAGAGACAGAGTCTCATTTTGTGGCCCTCGGTAGAGTGCCATGGCATCACAGCTCATACATAGCAACCTCCAACACCTAGGCTTAGGCAATTCTCTTGCCTCAGCCTCCTGAGTAGCTGGGACCACAGGTGTCTGCCACAACACTGGGCTATTTTTTGTTGCAGTTTGGCTGGGGCCGGGTTTGAACCCACCGCCCTCGGCATATGGGGCCAACACCCTACTCACTGAGCCACAGGCACCACCATGACTAGCTTTTTTGAAGTTGTTTGGACATCATATGTCCAGAGATTTGCTGTTCTGGAATTGATTCATAGAAGGAACTAATTTCTGTGAGGCTATCAGAAAAGACCTGGTGAGAAAGGCTAATATTTTCAGAGATGATCCCCAGAATGTGGACTTTCACCCTCTCCCTTAACAGTGCTTTCCAGTGTCTTCCCCTGCTTGGAAGGGGAAGCTTATCTTAAAAGGCCCTCTGTTGCTCTCCTGATTTCAAAATAACCTGTTTTAGAATGACTACTAAAAAACAAAATTAGAGAATGGAGGTGGAGGTTTTCAAGGCATTTTAGTTGTCTCTTGCTTTTATTCTTTAAAAGCCAACCTAAGAAATATAAATTATACCTTTGTATTTTGCCTCTGGCTTTTCTAGTTGACAGCATCATGAACTAATTGGTAGGTATTTAACTCTCTTCACCCTCTGGAGTCTGCCTATCCGAAATAAAAACCTGGTGCAGATGGTGGGATTTAGAGCGATTTGATGTTTTTTTTTTTTCTTTTTTTGAGACAGAGTCTCACTATGTCACCCTCGACAAGAGTATTGTGGCGTCACAGCTCACAGCAACCTCAAACTCTTGGGCTTAAGCGATTCTTTTGCCTCAGCCTCCCAAGTGGCTGGGACTAGAGGCACCTGCCACAACGCCCAGCTATTTTTTTGTTGTAGTTGTTACTATTGTTTGGCAGGCCCTGGCCAGGTTCTACCCACCAGCCCTGGTGTATGTGGACAGCGCTCTAGCTGCTGAGCTACAGGCACCGAGCCTGAATGTTGGGTTTCTGATTAATAGGAATGTGGAATGTCAAGGGAAGAAACATTTTATTTTCTTTTTAATGTTATCTCATTGAAATATTTTTTATTTTTTGCAGTTTTTGGCCGGGGCCAGGTTTGAACCTGCCACCTCCCGTATATGGGGCTGACACCCTACTCCTTTGAGCCACAGGCGCCACCCTCATATAAAAAAATTTTAAAACTACTTTCTTTAGAGATGGGGGTCTCGTTACGTTGTCCTGGTTTCATACTCCTGGCTTTAAGCGATATTCCTGCTTCAGCCTCCCAAATAGCTGAGATCATAGGCACAGGCCACTATGCCTGGCCATCCATTCTTTTTTTTTTTTTTTTTTTTTTGTGAGACAGAGTCTCACTATGTTGCCCTTGGTGGAATGCTGTGGCGTCACAGCTCACAGCAACCCCAAACTCTTGGGCTTAAGTGATTCTCTTGTCTCAGCCTCCCAAGTAGCTGGGACTACAGCTGCCTGCCACAACACCTGGCTCTTTTTTTTTTTTTTTTTTTGTAGAGACAGAGTCTCACTGTACCGCCCTCGGGTAGAGTGCCGTGGCGTCACACGGCTCACAGCAACCTCTAACTCTTGGGCTTACGCGATTCTCCTGCCTCAGCCTCCCAAGCAGCTGGGACTACAGGCACCCGCCACAACACCCAGCTATTTTTTTGTTGCAGTTTGGCTGGGGCTGGGTTTGAACCCGCCACCCTCAGCATATGGGGCCGGCGCCCTACTCACTGAGCCACAGGCGCCGCCCCAACACCTGGCTCTTTTTTTGTTGCGGTCGATTAGCTGGCCCGGGCTGGGTTTGACCCTGCCACCCTCTGTGTATGTGGCTGGCACCTTAACCACTGTGCTACGGGCACTGAGGCTGGCCATCCATTCTTAACCTGAACAAACCTCTAGCAGGATTTGTTTGTTTGTTTGTTTGTTGAGATGGAGTCTCACTCTGATGCCCTGGTAGAGTGTCATGGCATCATATCTTACAGCAAACTCAAATTCTTAGGCTTGAGCAGTCAATTCTCTTGCCACAGCCTCCTAAGTCTTTGGGACTACAGGCATGTGGCACCATGCCAGACTAGTTCTTTTTCTATTTTTAATACAGACAGGGTCTTGCTCTTGCTCAAGCTAGTCTTAAACTCCTGAGCTCAAGCAATCTACTCACCTTGACCATGAGCCACTGGTCCTCTAGGCCTCTCTAGGAGTTTTTAATCATTTCAGAATGGAGGTGTCATTTTAGAGTAGAAGTATGCCTCTAGGTTGGATGTAGTATGGAATTTGAGGAATTGGAATCAGGAACTCTGCATTAGAAATTATTGGACTATTGGTGGGACTACACCTACAGTGCATCTTACATGTGAAATTTTCTAAATGTAGAATATAAATGTCTTAACACAATAACTAAGAAAATGCCGTGAAGACTATGTTAACCAGTTTGATGAAAATATTTTAAATTGTATATAAAACCAGCACATGGTACCCCATGATTGCATTAATGTACATAGCTATGATTTAATAAAAAAAAAGAAATTATTGGACTATAAGGATAACAATTGTTAAACAATTTTCCTGTCTCTTTTTGTACCATTTATAATGTCACAATACCAAAAAAGTTTATTTCACTTCCAACCACAAAAGAAAGTGTTCGAAACCCCCAAATAATGTTTCTCTTTTGATTTTGATAGTTTAGTATTCACTGGGGTCAGTCAGTGCAGAGAATACATAATATACATGATATTTTATTTTATTATTATTTTTTTAGACAGAGTCTCACTGTCGCCCTTGGTAGAATGCCGTGGCATCTTGAGGTTGCTGTGAGGGTTGAGCTCACAGCAACCTCAAATTCTTGGATTTAAGCGATTCTCTTGCCTCAGCCTCCCAAGTAGCTGGGACTACAGGCACCGGCTTCAAGGCCTGGCTATTTTGTTGTTGTTGTTGTCATTGTTGTTTAGCAGGCCTGGCCTGGGTTCGAACCTGCCAGCCTCATTGTATGTGGCTGGCACCCTAGCCGCTGAGCCTATACATGATATTTTAGAGGTTTAAAAGTAGGTGGAATAGAACTGTAAAATGACCTCTCTCTCTCTTTTTTTTTTTCCGAGTAGCTTACCTTGTACAAAGAAAACCAAAACCAAGTGAAGTTTTTTGGCGAGGCATCTCTAGCACAGTGGTTAGGGTACTGGATACATGTACCAGGGCTGGTGGGTTCGAACCCAGCCCAGGCCTGCTAAATAAACAACAAAAATAGCCAGGTGTTGTGGCTGGTGTCTGTAGTCCCAGCTACTTGGGAGGCTGAGGCAAGAGAATCGCTTAAGCCTAAGAGTTTGAGGTTGCTGTGAGCTGTGATGCTACGGCACTCTACCCATATTGAGACTGTGTCTCCAAAAAAAAGAAAAAAGTGAAATTTCTTTGATTCAATTTTCCTCGGCTGCCCAAATCATTAGCCTTTTTTTCCAGTTAGCTATAGGGGATGAGAGCCCCTCTATCTATTGATTTTCTTCTAAAAGGGGGAATTCAGGCTTTTCTCCTAAGACAGAATAAATAGGGGAAAGGGGAGAGTGGAGGTGGGAGGGGGGTTAGTGTGCTCTCACCTACCAGGTACATTGTAAGGGTACATGGCACACCCTCCTGGGGGAGGGCACAACTACAACTTGGACTTTACCTAACAGATAGAAACAATGTAACCTAATTGTCTGTACCCTCATACTAATCTAAAATAAAAGAAAAATAATAATTATCAACATTATTGATAATGTGCACTTATTTGTTTATGTGGGATGATAGATAAAAAGACTAGGAAGACCTGAACTCAGTCCTCTAGAAAGGTATAATCTAATCTAAACCATTTCCATTTATATAATATATGCAACACTCACACAAAGCAGAAAGGTAAAGTGTGGCTAGGTTATAAGGCATTGCATGTGAGTAATTCTTAAGTTTTTCTTTTCCTTTTTTTTTTTTTGAGACAGACTCTTAGTTTATTGCCCTAGGTAGAGTGCCATGGCATCTTCTCTCTCTCTCTCTCTCTTTTTTTTTTTTTTTTGCGGTTTTTGGCCAGGCCTGGGTTTGAACCTGGCACCTCTGGCATATGGGGCCAGCGCCCTACCCCTTTGAGCCACAGGCGCTGCCCGCCATGGCATCTTCATAGCTCACTACCAATCTCACACTCCTACACTCAGCCTCTGGATTAGCTGAGACCACAGGGATGTGCCTCAAGATGTCTGGCTGATTTTTCTATTTTTAGTAGTGATGGGGTCTTACTCTTGCTTAGGCTGGTCTCAAACTCCTGACTTCAAGCAATCCTCCTGCCTCACCTTCCCAGAGTGCTAGGATTACAGGCGTGAGCTACTACACCCAGCTAATTCTTCAGTTTTTAATAGCTCTTTGCTTGTTGAGCTATGTTTCTTCAACATTCTTTACCCCTCCCCTTTTTCCACATCTAGTATAAAATGGTTACCAGAATTTAAAAGAAGGGGAAGAGTACTACTATACTTACTTAAAATAGACTTTTTTTTTTTTTTTGAGACAGTCTCACTCTATGGCCCTCCGTAGAGTGCTGTACTATCATAGCTCACAGCAACTTCCAACTCCTGGGCTTAAGCGATTCTCTTGCCTCAGCCTCCCAAGTAGCTGGGACTACAGGCACCCACCACAACGCCCGGCTATTTTTTGTTGCAGTCTGGCGGGGGCCGGGTTTGAACCGCCACCCTTGGTATATGGGTCAAACAGTGACAATGGATGTTGACTGGGATGGCTGTGCTTTCTAGTGGTTTGCCATCAGCTGTTTAGAAGAGCTACCTATGCATTTCAACATAAGCTTAGTAGAGATGGTGTGCTATAGATACGGTTTTTCAAGAATATCTAAAACTGGGCGGCGCCTGTGGCTCAGTGAGTAGGGTGCCAGTCCCACATACCAAGGGTGGTGGGTTCAAACCTGGCCCCGGCCAAACTGCAACAAAAAAATAGCCAGGCATTGTGGTGGGTGCGTGTAGTCCCAGCTACTTGGGAGGCTGAGGCAAGAGAATCGCCTGAGCCCAGGAGTCGGAGGTTGCTGTGAGCTGTGTGATGCCACAGCATTCTACCGAGGGTGATAAAGTGAGATTCTGTCTACAAAAAAAAAAAAAGAATGTCTAAAACTATCTGTTTTCTTCCCACATGGAAGCAACATACAGTGTTCAAAAGTAAGCATAAACATTTGAATCAGACCTGGGTTCCTATTTTACTGTATCCTCTTATTAACTGTGTGACTTGGGGCAAGTTATTTGGTCAGTTTGAGTCTTAGGTTCTTCACATATAAAATGGAAGTGATACATAATGCCACATATTGTATGATTCCATTTATATGAAATATCCAGAATAGGCACATTTATAGAGATACCAAGTAGATTAGTAGTTTCTAGGGGTATGGGAAGAAGAAAATGAGGAGTGACTGTTAGTGTGGTGTTTTCTTTTGGGGGGATGAAAATGCTGTGGAATTAGATAATGAGGTTAGTTGTATGACTTCATGAATGTACTAAAAACCACTGAATTAGACACTTAAAAGGGGTGAATTATGTCTCAATAAATACATAGAATGAGAGCGATAATGCCTAACTTTACAAAGTTGTGACATTTAGAGACAATATATGTTAAAGCAGCAGTCCCCCACATTTTTGGCACGAGGAACCAATTTCGTGGAAGACAGTTTTTCCACAGAAGGGTGGGGGGGCAGGAATCTGACCGGAGCCAGAGTTCAGGCAGTGATGTCAATGATCAGTGGGAACTGGGGAGTGATTAATGGGGAGCAGTTGTAAATATAGATGAAGCTTCAGCTCCCTCATCCACTGCTCATCTTCTGCTGTACACCCCACCCCACCCCACCCTGTCACTGCCCCAGGCGTTAGGGACTACAGCATTAAAGCACAGGTATAAAGTTAGTGTTAGCTATATGTGGGTGTTTGAGTGTGAGAGTGTGTGTGTGTGTGTGTGTGTGTGTGTGTATGTAGTTGGTTGAACATTGCATTCGAAACTTGGAACACTGGATTGAGGGAAGAATAAGAGGAGCAGAAAGATGGAATGTGGGACAGCACAGTTTTGAGCCGGATTTAGACTGAGGTCTTCAGGCTCCTCGTCCAGTTCTGCTTCTGTTGGCTCTCCTTTGTTCTTTTCTGACCTGGGCATGGAAATACAAGATGCACTTCTGTAGCAGAGAGACTTTGTTATAAATGAGTCATAGCTCCATAGCTTGCCATGGAACCAAAATTTATTTTAGTGGGAGACTTCATCCAATTAAATGACTGTAACAGGACACTACCTACGCAGGCTTCTCACTCTAGTACCTGCTCCCTGAAGTTTAGGGCATCAGGCCCCTCTTTGCTGAGCTTGCAACCTAAGGCTCCCTGGGAGGCACCTGGGAGGAAATGACCTTCTCAAGCATAGGGGCTCTTTCCACCCTTTCTCTTTTTAGCCTTTCCCTTTCCTAATATTTCTTTCCTGGGATAATCTGTTTCTCATGTCACAATGTAGCCTGCTACATGTATTAAAAAGAGTTGGAAAATTTTGCCTGCTCTTAAAAGAAAAATATACTGCCTTTAAGCTTATTATCATTTGAAATATGTTTAAAGTCATTACTGATTTTAGTATAACTAGTTTGTCACCTTTGCAGATAGTTTTTAAAGAAACCATGGCTTTAAGTAAAACTCGAACCTGTTTTTTTTTTTTTTTTTTTTTGAGACAGAGTCTTACTCTGTTTTTCCAGGCTGGAGTACCATGGGATCAGCCTAGCTCAGAACAACCCTCAAACTCCTGGGTTCAGGCAGCGCCTGTAGCTCCTGTGGCTCAGTGGGTAGGGCGCCAACCACATACACCAAGGCTGGCAGTTTTGACCTGGCCCAGGGTAGCTAGACAATAATGACAACTGCAACAGAAGCATAGCTGGGCATTGTAGCAGGCACCTGTAGTCCCAGCTACTCGGGAGGCTGAGGCAAGAGAATCGCTTGAACCCAAGAGTTTGAGGTTGCTGTGAGCTGGGACATCACGGCACTCGACCCAGGGCGACAGCCTGAGACTCTCAAAAATAAATAAATAAATAAACTCCTGGGTTCATGCAATTCTTTTACTCAGCATCCTTCTGCCTCAGCCTCCCAACCAATCTGATTTTTAAATTTTGTTTTGCTTTCTCTACTTTTTTATTTTTTATTGTGTCTGTTCTGTTTTCCTAGATGAAGAGAACAGGGACTCTTCCTACAATAAATGTACTTCTCAAAAACAATCTTTTGAAGGTAAAACATAAACATGTTATTAAAATAAAGGGGAATATGAATTTTGCCTTATTCTTGTTGCCCAGTTCCCATAGACTCTGGTCATACAGATTATGCTTTTCTTTTTTGAGATAGAGTCTCACTATGTCACCCTTGGTAGAGAGCCGTGGCATCACAGCTGACAGCAACCTTAAACTCTTGGGCTCAAGCAATTCTTGCCTCAGCCAACCAAGTAGCTGGGACTACAGGCACCTGCCACAACGCCTGGTTATTTTTTTTGTTGTTGCAGTTGCCATTGTTGTTTTTTAGCTGGCCCAGGGTGGGTTCGAACTTGCCAGCCTTGGTGTACGTGGCCGGTGCCGTAACCACTGTACTACGAGTGCCAAGCCTATGCTTTTTGTTTGTTTGTTTACCTTTTTTCTTTTATTTTCTTTTTCTTTCTTTTTTATATTATAGCTATGGGTATGTTTTTCTTGTCATGCTGAAAGGATTATGAATGCCTAAGGGTAAAGACTGTATTTTAGGCTCAGCGCCCATATACAGCGCCGGCCACATGCACCGAGGCTGGTGGGTTCAAAACTGGCCTGGGCCTGCTAAACAACAATGACAACTGCAACAAAAAAAATAGCCAGGGGGCAGCACCTGTGGCTCAGTTGGTAGGGCGCCGGCCCCATATACCGAGGGTGGTGGGTTTAAACCCGGCCCCGGCTGAACTGCAACCAAAGAATAGCTGGGCGTTGCGGCGGGCGCCTGTAGTCCCAGCTACTTGGGAGGCTGAGGCAAGAGAATCGCTTGAGCCCAGGAGTTGGAGGTTGCTGTGAGCTGTGTGAGGCCACGGCACTCTACCGAGGGCCATAAAGTGAGACTCTGTCTCTACAAAAAAAAAAAAATAGCCAGGTGTTGTGGTGGCGCCTGTAGTCCCAGCTACTTGGGAGGCTGAGACAAGAGAATGGCTTAAGCCCAAGAGTTTGAGGTTGCTGTGAGCTGTGATGCCACGGCACTCTACCAAGGGGGACATAGTAAGACTCCGTCTCAAGAAAAAAAAAAAGACTGTATTTTACTCATCTTTGTATCCTTTGCATTGCCTGCCGTATTGCTTTGTATGTAATGAATGGCAAAATAAATATCTGTTAAATTATTTTATGGCTGGTAGATATTGGGACGATGTTTATAAAGTAAATGAAATTTAGGGTGGCGCCTGTGGTTCAAAGGAGTAGGGCGCCAGCCCCACATGCCGGAGGTGGCGGGTTCAAACCCAGCCCTGGCCAAAAACTGCAAAAAAAAAGAAAGTAAATGAAATTTAATTCTTTCTTCAGAAGAATATTTTTCCCCTCTAGAAGGTAAGGACTTTTATAGATTTACACGCATTTTACTGTCTGAGCCCCTGAAAAAGAAGAATGATGTACATCTGCTGGAGTTAGGCTGTAGTTGAATGAGTTGCATACAAAGCAGCAGACTAGAGCTTCACCATGATATGGAAAGTAAATTCTTAATATTCTTTTACTTAACAAATCTTTATTTAATGCCTGACTATGCTGGGCACAGGACACAGAATAGTGATAAACTATTCTGTCCAACTAACTGAAGAGTATTGATTCCAAATTGATTTTTTGAAGGAAAAAAGGATTAGTGTTTTATCATGTCCCCTCTAGGGGATTTACTACAAATTGGTTACCTACTTAACCATTTCTTTGAGAGGGTAGGGAGAGGACATAAAGGAAGTTGTAAGATCTTTTTTTTTTTTTCAGACAGAGTCTCACTCTGTCATCCTGGGTAGAGTTCTAGGGCTTCAGCCTAGATCATAGTAACCTCCAACTCCTGGCTCAAGTGATCTTCCTACCTCAGCTTTCCAAGTAGCTGGGACTACAGGTGCCCGCCACAACACCTGGCTAATTTTTTCTATTTCTAGTAGGGATGGCTCTTGCTCAGGCCAGTCTTGCTTAGGCCGGTCTCGAACTCCTGAGCACAACAATCCACCCACCTCAGCCTCCCAGGAATGAGCCAGCATGCCTGGCCGGGAAGTTGTAAGATTAAATGGCATTGGCCGGGTACAGTGGCACCCATAATCCTAGCATTCTGGGAGGCTGAAGCAGGTGGATTGTGAGAGTGAGACCCCTGGTTCTAAAAACAGCCAGGCACCTATAGTTCTAGCTACTCAGGAAGCTGAGGCGAGAGCATCACTTGAGCCCAAGAGTTTGAGGTTGCTGTGAACTATGATGCCATGGCACTCTACTGAGGGTGATGAAGTGAGACTCTGTCTCAAAAAAAAAAAAAAATTAAATGGCATTGTTAAAGTAGGAGTTGAGATGCACTGCTTACTTTGTGACATGGTACAGGAAAATTAGTCCTATTTCTCTCTCTCTTTTTTTTTTGCAGTTTTTTTTTTTTTTGGCTGGGGCTGGGTTTGAACCCACCACCTCTGGTATATGGGGCTGGCACCCTACTCCTTTGAGCCACAGGCGGTGCGCCTATTTCTCTCTTTGATGGAATTACTATAATCTTGTTTGTATGGTTCAAATGAAGAATGCATTCATAAATATTGTTAGAGCTTCTTTCATTTCCGTGTCATTCTTAGAAGTTCCTCACAGAGAAACCAGTAGGAAAAGTATGAGAGGTGTGGGCAGATGTGTTTTTTTTGGTAACAGTTGTAAGACCTAGGGTTAATTTGCTCCTTCTTATAGGAAACTAGTCAACCTCTAAGGATGGTGGGTTTTGCTTTGTATGTGGTCTAGGGGAATCTGAGTGGTGTCCTTCATAACGAACAGTACAGAGGGTGAGTCCTTGTGGAAGGTACAGGTTTTCTTTCTCACCTCCCAGAGGTCTTGAGTAGAGTACCCTGGATGTCTAGTCTCAGTATAGGCCATTCCAAGTGGTGATTGATTGGTGATTGATTCCGATCCTTGGTGATTGATTCAGATCCTTGCCAGATTACATGTTTTGTAATTGTGGGATTCTGAACCTTGATACCTGAACAGAGAACAGATGCAGCGGTGTTGGAGATAGGTGTCTTATTGTTTCGAGGTATAAATCAGGCTCACTGAGAAAGGCCCCTTATGCATAATGTTTCTCCAAGGTCCAAACCAAAACTCTGAAGGGAAGTTGGTCAGAGCATGGGGAGTCACTAGTATCCCCTGTGGGCCCTGGTTTGAAGTGTCTATCACATGTGTGCAATTTTTCTGTTTTCTTTTATCAGGCTGTGTGACCGGTTTGGATGTATTCCCCAGCTATGTGCCACATGGCTGTGGGAACCTTTTGACCACCACTTTCTTTGGAATTGGGCTTTATAACGTGTTTCCGTTCCCTGGAGTGGTATTCTCTGGGCAGGAAGATGGGAAGTAGGACTTGAGGATTGTTTTGCTTGTCTAATGATGCATCAGAATTGTCACAAAGAATGATGTCTAGGTTATGTAATGTATTAATAAAAGCCTTTGATTTTTAAAATACATACTTCTTTTTATAAAGCACTTTACTCCTAAAGTGTATAGATTTAACCTTATCAGTTTAAGAGCTTTAAGTGCTTTATTTATGCTGAACAAATTTCAGTTTAATTTTTTTTAAATCTTTTTTTGTTTTATTTTTTATTTTTATTTTTATGTAATTTTGTTTGTTTGTTTGTTTTTGGTTTTTTTGTGGGTTTTTGGCCAGGGCTGGATTTGAACCCACCACCTCTGGCATATGGGACTGGCGCTCTACCACTTTGAGCCATAGGCGCCACCCCAATTTTTTTTTTTTAAATCTTTTTCAGTTTCTATGATGGGGTGAGAATTTCCCAGGATTTTTTTTTTTTTAATCAAGCCAAACTTACCAGAGCAATGATTAAGGCTCTGTCTCAAATGCAGCTGGAAGACTAGTTTGAATAAAAGTTCTCTCTATTCAGGGCAGCTCAGTTAGTAGGGCCCCAGCCCTATATACCGAGGGTGGCGGGTTTGAACTGCAACAAAAAATAGCCAGGTGTTGTGGCATGCGTCTGTAGTCCCTTGCTACTCGAGAAGCTGAGGCAAGAGAATCGCCTAAGCCCTAGAGCTGGAGGTTGCTGTAACCTGTGATGCCACGGCACTCTACCAAGGGTGACAGAGTGAGACGCGGTCTCTAAAAAAATTTTTTTAAAAAAGGTCTCTCTATTCTAGAGGGACAGTGACAGAACCAATATGAAATTTACCTTTTAGGACTATTCCATACAGTATACTCTAGCCTTAGCTTTTAGTATTATAGAGATATGTAGATGCCAGTGGAATGTGGCGGGAACAGCTAGTAAGAGAAAAGTCATTTTTATTTTTAGCAGAAAAGAACCCCACTGGGGAAACCCATTTCAGTTTTCCCTCATTGAACAACTGGCCTGTTCAGGGCTGGTTCTTGTTCCATGGAGAGGAATGGAGAAGTTCTGCTCAGCTTGGGAAAAGTGGTTTGCTGGTAGAGGATAAATGTGGTTAGTGTGTGATAACAGCAGGGCGTTGTCTACCTCTCCCTGCTGATCAAACAGAAGGGGCCACATGGGCAATGTAAAGTCAGGCTTCCTCTTGTGGTTTCTTGTTAGTGAACTTGATGGTTATAGGTAACTTCATCAGAGTGTCCTGCACTGGACCCTTATGTTGGTCTATACTGCTTAGCCTGGTAGATTTGGATTATAAATCTCATCCTAAACTACTTACTTAGATTAGTGCCTTGAACTCTTTAGACTCTGAATGGGCAACAGTAAAACCAACACAGGAAAACTGATGAGATAGTAGCTAATTTGAAGAGCATGTATGAGGACGATGAAGAGACCGTTATTGTTCAAATCCTTTTATCCTTGTAGTTGGTGTATTTTTTTTTTCCTTGCTGTATTTTCTTATCAAGTAAAATTCTTGCTCTTGACCTCTCCTCTGAGATCAAGAGTCAGTTATGTTTTGCTAGGTGTCCCTTTGGATCATTAAAAAATTTTTGTTTGAAATACAAGAAACATACATGTTGCCACAGCAGTACAAAGATATCTCAAACCTGCTTCATGCAGATATCCCTGTTGTTAAAATGTTTTGATGCATTTGATCTATCACCCAGTCTCCCACCCCATGTGTATTATGTCTAGAGTTCTCCTAAACCTTTGGAGAGCAGAATGCAAAATGATTGTCTCATCTCTCATCTCCTCTAAATACTCCAGTGCACATTTCTTCCATACAAGGCTATGCTTCTACATTTCAAGCATACAGTTCTCCAAATTAGGAAATTAACATTGATTCTACCATCTAGTCCACAGACCCCATTCAAGTTTTGCCAACTGCCCCCAACAATGTCTCTTTTTCTTTTTCTTTTATCACGGGATATGTGATGTCAGCCCATCCCTAGAGATGTTTTTTCCACCCAAGTTCACAATTTTTCTGTTTGCAATTGATTAGTCTTTTGTGGGGAGGTATTCTGAGATTTCAGTGATACCCTCAAAGAAAACTTGCTTCCACTAGATACAACTAGCATTCATTAATAATTCCTCCTGCCTTGGGTTTTCTTTATCTATTGTTCCTTCTGTATTTGTTAGTTGGTATTCTGCTGTAAAGAAGAGCTTTCCTTTTTGCTTGTTTATTTATATCAGTGTGGACTTGTGAATTTTTTCAATGGATTAGACTCTCTTGCTATCATTTTTTATTTTTATGCTTAAATTGTCCTCAGTTTTGTCAGTGAGTCACCCTTCAAGCTGGTTCCTGTGTCCTTTCAACACATTCCTGTCTTTGGATCATTCTTAATTCTTATAAACTATTGTGTACTGCCTTCCAAATGATGGAGACTAAGCCCTCTGTGAAGCACAGGGCTTCAAGGAACCACTTGCATCTTCGTATTCCATATGTTACAGCCTCAACAGAAACGCAGCACGACCAGTCTCAGGAGCACTTTCATCCAGAAAGGAACTTGTCAGCAGGCTGCTGGATGTGTTCCCCTCATTTCACATGGCCCCCAAGGGGTATAAACCTCTAGGGCAGGAATTTTCAACCAGTGTTGCTGTGAGAGGATCATAGGTGTGTCAAGAAAAATTTTAAAGATCATTAATTAAATTGTTATTACTATTTTTTTTTTGAGACAGCATCTTATTTTGTCAGCCTCAGTATATTGCTGTGGTGTTGTAGCTCATAACAACCTCAAACCCTTGGGCTGAAGTGGTTTTTTTGCCTCAGCCTCCCCAGTAGCTAGAATTATAGGCACCATAAAACCTGGCTGGCTTTAGAGATGGGATCCCACTCTTTCACATGCTGGTCTTGAACTCCTGAGCTTGGGCAGGCCACCCACCTTGGCCTGCCAGAGAGCTAGGATTATAGGCATGAGCCACCAAGCCTGGAAAATTATTTTATTTTATTTTTTTTCAGTTTTTGGCCAGGGCTGGGTTTGAACCCGCCACCTCTGGCATATGGGGCCAGCGCCCTACTCCTTTGAGCCACAGGCGCTGCCCTGGAAAATTATTTTTGAAAGAAGTTCAAAACACAGTAAGTGTATATATATATATATATTTTTTTTTTTTTGAGATAGTCTCACTTTGTCACCCCCAGTAGAGTGCTGTGGCGTCATAACTCACAGCAACCTCAAACTCTTGGGCTCAAGTGATTCTCTTGTCTCAGCCTCCCAAGTAGCTGATACTACAGGTGCCTACCACAATTCCTGGCTATTTTTAGAGACAGAGTCTCACTCTTGCCTAGGCTGGTCTTGAACTCCTGAGTGTGGACAATCTACCCACCTTGGCCTTCCAGAGTGCTAGGATTATAGGCATGAGTCACTGTACCCAGCTATATTCTTCTTTTTACTTTTTCTTTTGATCAACATAATTTGTGCCACAGAAGCTTAACTATAGGTTCAAGTGTGCTGTGAGATAAAAAAAGTTTGAAAAACACTGCTCAAGGGAGGCTTTCTGCCTCATTTCAGGTGCTGGTACTAACAGATTCTTAAAAACTGTTATAGAGATCTTAATATGGCCACAAGATAGAATAACTTAGAGCAGGCGTCCTCAAACTTTTTAAACAGGGGGCCAGTTCACTGTCCCTCAGACCGTTGGAGGGCCAGTTGAAAGCAAAATTAAAAAAAAAAAAAAGGGCAGTGTCCGTGGCTCAAAGGAGTAGGGCACTGGCCCCATATGCTAGAGGTGGCCAGTTCAAACCCAGCCCCAGCCAAAGACCGCAAAAAACAAACAAAAAAAAAAAACTTAGAGATACTTCTGCCAGCTTAACTTCCTAGGTTCTAACGAGAGCTTTAGCTATATAAGTGCGTTTCCCACTCTAATCGCCAGAAAACATCCCCTTCAACCAAAATACCTTATACCACTTGGTCCTGAAGATTCTGAAACCCAGACTCATCAAACATATGTTTTCCTTAAAATGAGGGTGCCTCCTGTGTTATTCAGAGTGTTTTAAATTTAGCTAAAGGTTGGAGCTTGTTTGGGAATAAAAGAAATATTTCTTGGCTAGAATTCTTTCTGTCAGCTCCTGGGGTTTTTGTAGTTCAGTACATTAAAGCTTGCAGTAGGAAGATGTGGAACGTTACTTTTTCAATTTGGGATTTGTCCTTTTCTCTCTTTTGGCATATATAGTTAATAAGAAACAAAACATCATTACTTATTTGTGGAAATGCATATTTGTGTCGCTGGTTGCTTCACTTAACTGTTAGATCCTTTGTATTTCATTTGCTTTTAGAGAAAACGTAAGGAGGCTTGCCATAAAAGCACATATTATGGCTGGGCATGGTGGCTCATGCCTATAATCCTAGCACTCTAGGAGGCTGAGGTGTGAGGATCCCTTGAGGCCAGGAGTTCAAGATCAGTCTGAGCCTAGAGTGAGACTTGGTTTCTATAAAAAATAGGCATGGTGATGTGTGCCTATACTTCTAGCTACTCAGAAAGCTAAGACAGGAGGATTGCTTGAGCCCAGGAATTTGAGGTTGCAGTGAGTTATGATGACACCAGTGCACTCTAGCCCAGGCCACCGACAAAAAAAAAAAAAGGAAATAAAGCATATATTACATATAGGGAAGTTCAATGTTAAAAGCAAGATTTTAAAAAATACTGAATGAAGGAAGGAGATACTTGGGTACCAGGAACTAGTATTGCAGTAGTAACTCTGTTGAGACCTGAATTAACTTTGAAGCCCTTGTCAACCTTAAGAGTTGCGGTAGTAAAATAAAGCAAAGGTACGACATTGCATTTCACTTACTCCAGGTAGTGCCTTCCTTACGCTGGCCATAGACTGCTCCTTACTGTGGCCTTCACTCACCTCTCAGTAGATATATTGTTGTGGGGGCAGAAAAGTGTGATAGCTTTTCTCACTCACTGGAAGGGTCACAGGTGAGACTTCCTATAAGACAGGTTAACAAGAGAAAAGCATACCAAATTTATTTAATCAAAGTTTTAGGTGATACAGGAGCCTTTAGAAAGGAAGACCTGAAGACCCAGGGGAACCGGTCTGTTTTTATGCTTAGGTTTGATGAAGAATAGACATACTGGACAGAAGGGTATGATCTACTGTTAGTAGACTGAGAAACCCAGCTCAAGTTATTTCTGGCCCCAGGGAACGAGAGTCTTCAAGTTACTTTTCTATGTTTTACAGCTAGCTTTGGGGAAGAGAAATTCTGGTATCTGTTGCCTTAGGGGAGAACAATTCTGATTTCAGCATCTTGCTAAGGGGGAGAAAGAGGAGAGGGACAGGAGGGCAAGAGAAGGTCAGAGAGAGACCTTGCTTCTGAGGCCTTCCAATTTCCTTTAGTTCAAAGTACTCAGCATGCCAAAGTGCCATACTTTGAGGTGTCATTTTCTGAGCTTCAAAATTGGGATGGAAAACAAGCAAGAGAAATGTATTGATTCAAATCCATTACCATTACTTCAGAAACAACTTAAATAAAGTTTCCATCCTGAAGGGTCACTAGCCACATAAACAGGTCATTGGCATTTCTTCCTTCCCATCGTCCCTCTTTAGAATAGTTTTAACTTCAAACCCAAAGGACAATACACACTGACTATTAAGTGAAGCATTAAGAAATCTCTGAAAAGCACTTACTGTTTTAGAAAAGAGACTTTAAAGGGGTGGCTCAAAGGAGTAGGGTGCTGGCCCCATATACCGGAGGTAGCTGGTTCAAACCCGGCCCCGGCCAAAAACTGCAAAAAAAAAAAAAGTAGGTAGTTGGTAGAATAACCATAACATTTTTCGACAGTGTGCACCTGCTAATAGTAATACTGTATTTTTCTCTCCAGGCTTTTTTTTCCCTCATGGTTTGGGGCAACTTTCATAGAGACTACATCAGTCTGGTTTACAATTACTAAATTGTATTTGGCCCCAGGTTGGGAAACAGTGTGGTCTAGGGGGCATTGTCTGCTACCGAGTATTAACCTGACCCCCTGAGAACTAGATACAGCTCCTGCACAGCCCGGTGGTTCACATTTTGGCTGTTTAGATAAATGGAGAAACCTGGGCTATTTCTTGGTTTGATGTGGTTTTATGAGCTTCATTTCCTATCTATCTGAATATTATCATTTATTTATTATCATTTTTTTGTAGAGACAGGATGTTGCTATTTGCCCAGGTGATCTCAAACTCCTGGTCTCAAGTGATCCTCCTGCCTCCGTCTCCCAAAGTGCTGAGATTACAGGCATGAACCACCATGCCTAGCCCCAGTTCCTCATCTATAAATGGAGATAATAATGGTCCTTGTCTGGTAGAATTTGAGCATTAAATGAGATGAGGCAAATAAAGTTCTGGGGTTTTTTTGAGACAGAATCTCAAGCTGTTGCCCTGGGTGGAGTGGCTTGGTGTCATAGCTCACAGCAACCTCCAACTCTTGGGCTTAAGTGTTCTCTTGCCTCAGGTTTTTTTTTTTTCTTTCTATTTTAGTAGAGACAGGGTCTCACTTTTGCTCAGGCTGGTCTCGAACTTATGAGCTCAAAGCACTCCACCTGTCTCAGCCTCCCAGAATGCTAGGATTCCAGGTGTGAACCATCGTGCCCTGTGAGGCAAATAAACTGATCAATACATAGAAAGGGGTCAGTTAAGTGTTATCTAAAACAAACAAAAATGGGTTGATAACTTTAGTTGCTCTTCTCTTCCTTCTTAGCTTAAAAACCTTTCTTTAAAAGTAACACCAAGTAAACCAATCTGTATTTAAGAACAACTACCAAGAGAAAAAGAAAAAGCCTTGGTTTGCACTTAAAGACAATTTGATATGAGATTTCTTCCAGCCGGAGCTGGCAGGGTTAATGGGCAGCAGCTGAGAAGCCTTGCTGTTACCTTCTGGCAGCCCATATGCAGATACTGTTGTATTAATTACAAAAGAAAACCCGATTAATTCGGAAGTCCTTTAACTGTCAGTGAGGCAGCTGCTCCTGCTTTGGTTTTGTTCTTCGCTCCTACTGTCAGTCTGTGGCTTTTAATCTGTTCTGTAGAGAACCGGGAGGACTGCCCTGTGGGTCGTCAGAGTCCCCGGCGAGTTCAGTCAACTTTCTGATCTGCAGTTATGGTAGTCCAGAGGAGCTTGCATAATTAAATTCACATAGAATTTAAAACAAAATAAAAACAACCAACTCAACCACTTATTCTCCCTCACATCATTATTTTTTTCAACAGTTAAAACCTTGGGCGGCGCCTGTGGCTCAGTCGGTAAGGCACCGGCCCCATATACCGAGGGTGGCGGGTTCAAACCCGGCCCCGGCCCCGGCTGAACTGCAACCAAAAAATAGCTGGGCGTTGTGGGGGGCGCCTGTAGTCCCAGCTACTCGGGAGGCTGAGGCAAGAGAATCGCTTAAGCCCAGGAGTTGGAGGTTGCTGTGAGCCATGTGATGCCATGGCACTCTACCGAGGGCCATAAAGTGAGACTCTGTCTCTACCAAAAAAAAAAAAAAAAAACAAAAACCTGATGGTAATTTTAGAACTGGAAAGTGATCTAATGCAACTCCCTCAGTTTATAGATGAGAAATTCAAGACTCAGATCAAGTGGATTGTCAAGGTCACAGAGCTAGTCAGTAGCAAAGCTGAGGTCAGAAAATCTGCCTTCCATGCTGCTCACATTACTGAGCAGTGCATCCAGAGAATCAAGGAGTAAAGCCACCTACTTTTGGCTTCATTTCTCTCAGTGCCCTTGTTCTATCTTGTAGACATGTTGGAGATCAATGAAAAGGCTAAAAATTAGTGGGAGAGCAAAGGGCCTGAATAGAAATACATTGAAAAACAGAGATCACGATGTCCATATTAAAGACCTTTCTTCAGGCTCACTGCCTCTGCTCAGTGGTTAGGGCGCCAGCCACATACACTGGAGCTAGCAGGTTTAAACCCAGCCCAGGCCTGCCAAACAACAATGACAACTATAACCAAAAAATAGCTGGGCATTGTGGTGCGCCCCTATAGTCCCAATTACTTGGGAGGCTGAGGCAAGAGAATCGCTTAAGCCTAGGAGTTTGAGGTTGCTGTGAGCTGTGACGCCATAGCGCTCTACTGAGGGCGACATATTGAAACTCTGTCTCCAAAAAAAAAAGAACTTTCTTTAGTCTAGTGGGTCTCACATAGAACCCTAGTAGGGTACACTGGGCTCAACTTCAACCCCCTTTCCCATTATACTGGTCTTTGGTTGTTTTGTAGTGGGATTGTTTTTGTAGGAGAGATGAGGGGGAGGTGTTAATTTGGGTCAGATGAATAATGGGGTGTGTCTGCTGTGGTTTTGGCTGATGCAGAGTGTTTTATTGGCTGTCTTATAGTTGATACTTTGTTTCAGAGGTGTTGAGGCCTTTCCCTCTGGTCCTGAAAAATGGTTTAGGTTGTTTTTCTTGTCTATTATCAACTCTCCTAATAGTAGTAGTAGTAGTAACAGAGCTCATTTAGGTTTGTTGGTTTTTTATTATGAAACATTTTTTATTACAGGAATGTAAAGGTTGTCTTGTTGTTTTTTTTTTTTTTTTGTCGAGACAGAGTTCTACCTTATGTCCTGAGCAGAGGGCAATGGCATCGTAGCTCACTGCAACCTCAGACTCCGGCTGTGGGCATCCTGCTGCCTCAGCCCCCGAAGCCGCTGGGCTTATAGGCGCTCACCGCGGTGCCCGGCTGGGTTTTTCCATTTTTTTCCATGAGTCGGGGTCTCACTCTCGCTCAGACAAGCCTTGAACTCCTGAGCTCAAGCAATCCTCCCTCCTCAGCCTCCCACAGTGCAAGGTTGTCAATAGGAAACTACACTTAGACACTTAATGTGAGAATCTGGGGAAGATTGGAAAAGAGGAAAGCTAGGAAATGTAGAGAGTGAAGATGGTTTAGCTGGACTGTCACTGCTCAAGCTGAGACTATGGTAGTTAAATTTTACAAAGTGAATGGAGGAAGTCCTGTTCTTTTGACCATATTTACTCTCCATGATGAGTTGAAGGAAGTTTTTTTTTTTTTTATTTCAAGTTAATGTGAGGATATACACTAGGTTACAATCTTTGCATTTGTTAGCTCGCATCCCTCTTGTAGTTCTGTCCTGCACCCAAGAGCTGTGCCATATCCCCTTATATTGTGCCCATTAAGTGGGAGCACCCCAATCCCTCTCCTTCCTCTCCTCTCCTCGCTCCCTCATTTCCCCTCCCCTCCTCTTGAATTGAATTGAGTTTTTCTCTTATGTGCATTAGATCTTCTACTGGCTGCGTATTAGTATTGAATACATTGGATACTTATTTTTACATTCTTGTGATACTTTACAAAGAAGAATATGGGCGGCATCTGTAGCTCAGTGGGTAGGGTGGCCAGCGACATACACCGAGGCTGACGGGTTGAAAGCCAGCCTGGGCCTGCTAAAAAACAATGGCAACTGCAACAACAACGACAAAAAAAAAAAGCCAGGTGTTGTGGCCGGCGCCTGTAGTCCCAGCTACTTGGGAGGCTGAGGCAAGAGAATAGCTTCAGCCAAGAGTTTGAGGTGTTGCTATGAGCTGTGACGCCACAGCACTCTACCCAGGGCGACATAGTGAGTCTCTGTCTCAAAAAACAAAAACAAAAACAAAGAAGAATGTGTTTCAGCCCCATTCATGGAATGTACAATACCATGGAATACTTACTATTCATCCATAAAAGAAGGCAGTTTTTAGGAATGATGTTTGCTCTTAAGCTATTTATCATGATATTGGACTTTTTGAAGTACTTAGATTTGCTTGTAGCTTTCTGTAGACAATTCTCCAAAATAAATGGATCCTTTTTTGTTTTTTTTTATTAAATCATAGCTGTGTACATTGATATATCATGGGGCATCATTCACTATGGATCCTTAAATAAACAAATACATAACATTAAGCCTTAATGTGTGTCAGTTGTCGTATTGGGTATTGAGAATACAGAGAGAAACTGGATGGTTCTTCTTGCTTTTGATAGTTATAGACAGATAATTAGAATAAACAGTGGTAAGTGTTGTATCATTGTGAATCTATTATGATCAGACTCCGGACTGGCCTATTGCTACTTGTGAAGTGGCCACACAAGCAATGGGCTACGTCTCCTTCCTTTTAGATTGTAGATCAAAGATCAGTCTGCTGTTTCTCCCTTGTGCATTGTGAGTGCCTTGCACAGAATTAGCAGAATTAGGCACTCAGTTAATGCTTTTTGATTTTTCTTCTCTTTTTTTTCTTCTTTAATTTTTATTTATTTATTTTATTATTAAACCATAGCTGTGTACATTAATGCGATCATGGGGCACCATACACTGGTTTTATAGACCGTTTGACACATTTTCATCATACTGGTTAACATAGCCTTCCTGGCATTTTCTTGGTTATTGTGTTAAGACATTTACATTCTACATTTACTAAGTTTCACATATACCCTTGTAAGATGCACCGCAGGTATAATCCCACCAATCACCCTCCCTCCACCCAACCTCCCCCCCCCCCCCAACTTTTTGATTTTTCAAAGGAACCCATCTCTTTCCCAGGAAATAGATTTCCTTGTGTTTGTGTCTGTTGTTGCTGATGTGTATGTGCAGGCCCAGGTGATGTACTTAGAGATTACATGAAAGGAAGGGCCTTGATGGTACCATTGGTGGTACCATTTGTGGAAGAAAAAGAGGCTTGAGGATTTGAAACAGTAGGGTAGGTTCACTCTGAAGTAGCATCATCTCTTAAATGAATCAGGCCTCGATTCCACCAACAAAATAAACAGCCTGCAGATAGTTTAATGAAACTTATAGTTAAGTGACTATAAAAAAAGAGAATACTTTTTTTTTTTTGAGCCAGAGTCTTCACTATGTCGCCCTCAGTAGAGTGCTGTGGTGTCATAGCTCACAGCAACCTCAAACTCTTGGGCTTAAGCAATTCTCTGGCCTCAGCCTCCCAGGTAGCTGGGACTACAGGCACCTGCCACAATGCCCGACTATTTTTTTGTTGTAGTTGTCATTGTTGTTTAGCAGGCCCAGATTGGGTTCAGACGCGCCAGCCCCAGTATGTGTGGCCGGCATCCCAGCCACTGAGCTACGGGCGCTGAGCCTAAAGAGAATACTATTTCATTTAGTTCTATCCATATTTTTGATTATGATGTATGTGTTTGGCTCAAAGATTGGCCTTTCTTACAGCTTGAGAACTGTGTGTCTATGCCTTTCTGAACAAATGCAAGTGTTGCCTGAATCATACACTGAGACAGCACTGATACTGAAGAAGTAAGGAAGTAATGTAGTTCAGACTGCGAGTTTTGGTGAACTGATTTTTTAATCCCCAAGTAGAAGGTCTCACACTTTAGGAAGCTTTTTGTTCTCTCTTAAATAATACTGTACTTCAACTTGTTGGGAGAAGCTAGCCATTTAGTGGTGGTTTGGTAGTTCTCCTAAAAGGAGAATTTGTTTATTTTTTTAAGTTGATAGTTAATAATTGTACATGTTAGACTGGGTGTGGTGGCTCATGCCTGTAATTGTGATATTCTGGGAGGCCAAGGCAATTGGATTGCTAGAGCTCAGGGGTTCGAGACCAGCCTGAGTAACAGTGAGATCCCATATCTACTAAAAATGAAAAACTGAGGCAAAAGGATCACATGAGCCCAAGAGTTTGAGGTTGCTGTGAGCTGTGATGCCACAGCGCTCTACTGAGGGTGACTGAGATTCCGTCTCAAAAAAAAAAAGGTACGGGCGGCGCCTGTGGCTCAGTCGGTAAGGCGCCGGCCCCATATACCAAGGGTGGCGGGTTCAAACCCGGCCCCGGCCGAACTGCAACAACAACAACAACAAAAAAATAGCTGGGCGTTGTGGCGGGCGCCTGTAGTCCCAGCTACTCGGAAGGCTGAGGCAAGAGAATCGCCGCTTAAGCCCAGGAGTTGAAGGTTGCTGTGAGCTGTGTGATGCCATGGCACTCTACCGAGGGCCATAAAGTGAGACTCTGTCTCTACAAAAAAAAAAAAAAAGGTACGTGTTTATTAAATTGTGTTATTTCAGTACATGTGCTCAATGTATAATGATCAAATTAGGGTATTTAGGATAGCTATCAAGCAGAATGTTTTTGAGATCGATCACATCTCTTCCTGGATTTTATCCTGCTAAAGTTCTTTTCCTTTTCTGTTAGCATCTTGTCATCCCTAAATGGAAGGAATATGATTTGATTAGGAGGTATTAATCTTAATAAGCACTGGATTTTTTTTTTTTTTTGAGACAGAGCCTCAAGCTGTCGCCCTGGGTAGAGTGCTGTGGCAACACAGCTCACAGCAACCTTCAACTCCTAGGCTCAAGTGATTCTCCTGCCTCCGCCTCCAAGTAGCTGGGACTACAGGCACCCGCCACAATGCCTGGCTATTTTTTGGTTGTAGCCATCATTGTTGTTTGGCGGGCTGGGCTGTATTCGAACCTGCCATCTCAGGTGTATGTGGCTGGCGCCTTAGCTGCTTGAGCCACAGGCACCGAGCCAGCACTGGATGTTTTAAAAAAACAGATGACTTGTCAGCTAGGATGTTGTCACCTACTGTCAAAGAAATGACCTGGAAAAAATTCTAGAACTTACGCAAACTTGAATAACACTTCATTTCTACATATGTATATTTACAGATTACCTCATACATTGAGCCATAAAGTATGTCATAAATGAGGAAAATAAGCTAAAACTGTATATGGTAGAGAAATTTATTTATTTATTTTTGAGACAGAGTCTCACTTTGTCACCCTTGATAGAGTGCCATGGAGGCGTAGCTCACAGCAACCTCAAACTCCTGGGCTTAAGCGATTCTTTTTTTTTTTTTTTTTTTTTTGCAGTTTTTGGCCGGAGATAGGTTTGAACCCGCCACCTCCAGCATATGGAGCTGGTGCCCTACTCTGTTGAGCCACAGGCACCACCCTGGGCTTAAGCGATTCTCATGCCTCAGTCTCCTAAGTAGCTGGGGCTACAGGTCCCTGCCGCAATGCCCAGCTATTTTTACAGATTGGGGTCTTGTTCTGGCTCAGGCTGGTCTCAAAACTGTGAGCTCAGGCAATCCACCTGCCTCGGGTTCCCAAGTGGTGGGATTACGGGAATAGGCTGCTGCCTGGCTCATGGTAGAGAAATTTAAAAGGACTGGACAGTTTTTCCTGGGGAGGAGCTAGGGAGAGGGCATATAATAACATTTTAGTCAATGAAGGTATAGTATTTTTACTGTACCTTTTCTTTGTTTAGGTACATTTAGATACATAGACACTACCATTGTGTTACAGTTGCCTATAGCATGCAGTACAGTAACATGCTGTACAGGTTTGTAGCCCAGGAGAAACAGGCTATACCCTTCGCACAATGATGAAATTGCTGGATGATGCTTATCTCAGACTGTATGCCAGCTGCTAAGTGATATGTGACTGTGTGTATGTGTTTAAGTTTTAGGTCTTCTGTCAGAAAGAAGGGTTTACTTTTACACATTCAGGGATATTTCTCCTTGGACTCATATCTCAGTGTAGTCTTTTTTGGCTTTGTCATCTTAATGATCGCGTGTTTGTGACAGGAGTCCTTGTAAACTCCTTAGGCTGTCCCTCCACTGACTGAAAAAGGAGGGGAGGGGAGGGAAGATCGCCTACTGCTATCCTGTTGAAGTAGAAATAACAGCTTGTCCCTAGGGGGAGCTAGGGAGAGGAATTCTGTTTGATATTTGAAGAACCTTCTCTGGCTGGGATTTTTTCCTTTGGTTTCTCCTTTAACTGATAGTTTCCTTACAATTTCTTCTCTAGGACCCTGACATCCTAATGGGGTCTCCGTGAGAGTCTCTCTCTACCCCTCCTCACACTTCTCTCTCTGCTCCTTTCTCCTCCATTCTCTCCTTCCCCAACCAGGCCACCTGAGCTGCATTTCCTTTCCACCTAACGAAGAAAAGTACCTCCAGCAGATTGTGGACTGCCTCCCTTGCATATTGATCCTCGGCCAGGACTGTAATGTCAAATGTCAGCTGTTGAACCTGCTATTGGGGGTGCAGGTGCTTCCCGCCACCAAGCTGGGCAGTGAGGAAAGCTGTAAGCTCCGGCGCCTCCGCTTCACCCATGGGACTCAGACTCGGGTCAGCCTGGCACTCCCTGGAAAGTATGAACTAGTGCACACACTGGTTGCTCACGAAGGCAACTGGGAGACCATCCCTGAGGAGGATCTGGAGGTTCAAGAGGACAGTGAGGATGCTGCCCATGTTTTAGCTGAATTGGAGGTGACGATGCGCCATGCTCTCTTACAGGTACCAATCTCACGCTTATATACCAATTGTACACATATATACCAACTTTTATTTTATTTTTACTTTCTCAAAAAGCGATTTGGTGATATATGCTCTGGTCTCTGAGGAGCAGCTGATGAGTCAGAGAAACAGTCTAGGAAGTTGACCAACAGACAGAGCTGTAGAAATACCCATCCTCGCTTCAGCTTACCATGCTGCAAGGCCCTGAGTAAACAGTAAGGCTTTTCTTCTTGCCTCCTTATCCTCCTTTTTTTCTTTTTTTTTTTTTTTTTTGAGACAGAGTCTCACTATGTCCCTTGGTAGAGTGCTGTGGCTTCACAGCTCACAGCAACCTCAAACTCTTGGGCTTAAGTAATTCTCTTGCCTCAGCCTCCCAAGTAGCTGGGACTACAGGCACCAGTCACAAGGCCTGGCTCTTTTTTTGTTGCAGTTGTCATTGTCATTTAGCTGGCCCGGGCCGGGTTTGAACCTGCCAGTCTCAGTGTATGTGGCTGGTGCCCTAAACACTGTGCTGTGGGCGCTGAGCCTATAGGATAATTATAATCAGAGTTAGAAATTCTTTTTCATTTCTTAGCAGAAAGATACCACTAGAATTGTTTCTAGTCACTTCTTTCTAAAAGGAACAATAAGGTGATGGATAATTAATGTTCTTATTAGAATTGAGACCAGCTGAAGAATTTTGTGTGTTTTTCCTTAGATTAAACTATTAATTTACTAAGTGGGACAGATCATTTCTCGTACTCTGTAAGGAACTGGGGACATGAGTACAGATCTGGCTTGATGTAAGGAGACACGAAGACCCCATCATTTGAAGACAATTTAAACTTTTCTCATGAAGTAAACTCTTAGAGAGAGCACAGATCTTTTGGCATCTCCTAAGAGACCACATTGTTTATCTGGTATTCATACATCCACTTAGGAAGGACAACTTTTCTGGGCTTCCTCTCCTGCGTAGCTAGGACTGGGCTATTTGATTAGACCAACTGGGGATGTGACTGTGTCAGGGGTCAGGAATGGGTGGGAAAGAATGCTGATAAGCTCAGAGGAGAGAGCTCATTACCTTAATTAGCTGTGCCAGGAAGGACAGGCTAGTTTGGTAGGACCTAGGAGAGTGTTTTCTTCTTTCTTTTGTCCTCCTCATCTACCCCTCTTCTCAGAGGCGTGGTCCCTCAGTCGGTGAATGAGTCCTTTGGTTGTGACCATGGCCTGTGAAACTCTAGAAGTAAAAACTCGTCTTATTTCCTTCCACAATCCCTATTTCTTTTATCTTAACAAATGCTAGAGGGGGCTATGTAACAAGCCCCCATTCTCTGTGAGCTCAGTTTCAGCTGTGAGTTTCCTGTGCTTTTAGAGCTCCAGGGTAATGTGAGAATTCCTGGATAGCTCTGACAGTAGTCTAGCAATAATCCTTGTTTATTGACTGAGGCCTGGTTAGTTGACCCATGGACGTCTTCACAATTCATAGGTACTTGATCCATACACAGTCTCTATGTAGAATACTGTCCTGGTCTAGTTCCTTAAAGCTTCAGATAGCTCAATGCTTTTCAAACTTTTTTAGATTTTATTTCACTGTAAGAAATACATTTTCTTTCAGTACTAAGTCAATATATAAATGTATACATTTGAAATAATCAAGTTTCATGATATAATTCTTTTCTTTCTGTAGTACAATACTGATTTGTTTTCTGGTAAAAAATACTGATTTTTTTTTCCTCTATTAATCTTTTTTGTTTTGTTTTCTTTTTGAGGCAGAGTTTTAATTTGTTGCCCTTGGTAGAGTGCTGTCCTATCATAGCTCACAGCAACCTCAAAGTCTTGGGCTCGAGTGATCCTCTTGCCTCAGCCTCCCGAGTAGCTGGAACTAAAGGGACCCGCCACAATGCCTGGCTATTTTTTTAGAGATGTCTTGCTCTTGCTCAGGCTGGTCTCGAACCTGAGAGCTCAGGGCAATCCACTGCCTTGGTCTCATACAGGAGTGAACCTCTGCACCTAGCCCTCACTTTAATTTTTGAAAATGATGGTAGCAACCCGCTAACACTTTAGTGGTTTGAACTGATAAGGATCTGTCGTTTAGAAAGCACTGTTAAATTGGTGATTTTTCTCATTCTTGCCTTTATTTATTTATTTAGAGACAGAGTCTCACTATGTCACCCTTGGTAGTGTGCTGTGGCATCACAGCTCAAACTCTTGGGCTTAAGCGATTCTCTTGCCTCAGCCTCCTGAGTAGCTGGGACTACCGGCGCCCACCACAATGCCCACCTATTTTTTGTTGTAGTTGTCATTGTTGTCTAGCTGGCCCGGGCCAGGTTCGAACCTGCCACCCTCAGTGTATATGGCTGGCGCCGTAACCCCTGTGCTACAGGTGCCGAGCCCCGTTCTTGCCTTTAAAAAAACAATCTTGGCTGCTCGGGAGGCTGAGGCAAGAGAATCACATAAGCCCAAGAGCTGGAGGTTGCTGTGAGCCGTGTGACGCCACGGCACTCTACCGAGGGCAGTAAAGTGAGGCTCTGTCTCTACAAAAAAAAAAAAGAATCTTGGAATGTGTCAGCTGTTTTTCTGTCCCTTCATTTTATTGGTTTAAATTTCTGTTTTTTTTTTTTTTTTTTTTTTTTTGGCCGGGGCTGGGTTTGAACCCTCCACCTCCAGCATATGGAACCAGCGCCCTACTCCTTGAGCCACAGGCGCTGGCCTTGGTTTAAATTTCTAATGTTCATTTCCTTTGTTCCATGAGTTGAGGTTATACAAGAAAGTCACAGGAAGAAAAGTGCAAGTTGTTCCCCAAGTGCAAGTGGTACATACCTTGTCACTAAGACCTCCCAGTGCCTGTCCCTGATAGGTGCTAAGCAGCTAAGCATGCAAACTGAGGGAACAATTGAGGAGGCTACTTGTGAGGGACATTGAAATACCAAATCGGCTTTCTCTCAGCACGGAAAAAATAAAATAAAAAAGATATACATATGTATGTGTATATATCTTTTTTTTCCCCTTCATTCTTTGAGGGATTCTCTTGCCTCTCATGTTTTTTTTCATGTGGCTTATGAGGCTTTCTTGGGTTGGCCGACATTTCTCAGGATCCGCTTTATTCTCCAGTGATTTTGATGTAGAACTAGGAACAGACCCTCATGGTTCTAAGTTTAGAATCCTTTGATCCTGACTCTCAGAGGGCCATGCGGACTTTGTGGAATCCAGGCACTGCCCTCTCACCACAGTCAGGCTTAAGTACATTAAGTACATCTCTGATGCCCAGTGCACTGTGGGGAGCGTTGCACAGATACCTGGAAGATGGTTCATGGCAGCAAGAAAGATCTTTTTGTTTAGCTCCAGTTATATTTAGGATCAGTGAGTTAGCTCTCAACAGCCCTTCTGTTTAATTTATTAAGGGGGTAATAAAGAAAGGAAACATTTAGCTAAGGGAAATCAAGATTGAATTAGGGGAAGTGCAGTGTTCATTTTGAACTGTCAAATAATCAAAGCAGAATTTCCCCCTGCCCTCTTATACAATGGTCATTCTTCTAATGTTATGTAAGTCCTCATAAATTAACCGTTTTCAGTTTGTTCTAGAATAGGCCAACTCACATGGACCTACACAGCTTGGTATTCCTGGCTTTTTAGTTCTGGATGCCCTGAGATTCTCAGTTCATAATTCAATAATAGATGAACACTGTCAAGCCATTAGTATCCGAAACCTCATTTGGCGTTAAAACATAGTCATTTTTCAATTGCCAGTGTATTTCACCATTCACTGTGTTCACTAGTTCTATCTTTACACATAAAAGTACTTCCCCTTCCCCACTCTCAACCCCTCTTTCTAGCACGTACATCTACCATCTCCTTTTCTGTTTTCTTTCTTCTTAAGAAAGATTTTTAAGAATCTGGTAGAAGGGCGGCACCTGTGGCTCAAGGAGTAGGGCGCCAGTCCCATATGCCAGAGGTGGCGGGTTCAAACCTAGCCCTGGCCAAAAACCACAAAAAAAAAAAAAAAAAAAAAAAAAGAATCTGGTAGAAAACTTATTTGCCTCAGAGTTGCTCGATCTGATATAAATGTGTACGTATTTTTTTCCTTGTGAACATCTGTCAAGAAACGGAATAAAAAGCAGCAGAGGTAATTAAACTTGTCCAATCTGAGATGGGATTCCTGCAGCCTGGCAGCAGTGTTACAGTTGCTGTGGTAGTTACATAGCTTCAGTTGTCCTCTCATCAGTAGCCTGCTTTTGGCCCTTTGGATAAATGTACATGTCCTCTTGGCAGCCAGACTGCCACACATTGACATGGTTATTGGCTCATGGAGATGTCCAGTGGGGTGTGTTTCAGGGAACTGAGGTAGACTGATATTTCCAGGCAAGGTTATTAACTTGCAAGTAAACTTATTTATTTTTTACTATTTTAAACTCTTAACAAGTTGGAATAGTAAAGTTTTTTTTTTTTAATGACCCTTATTAATAGCTTTCAGTGCAAATTATCTGTTTTTTTTTTTTTTTTTTTGTAGAGACAGAGTCTCACTGTACTGCCCTCGGTAGAGTGCCGTGGCGTCACACGGCTCACAGCAACCTCCAACTCCTGGGCTTACGCGATTCTCTTGCCTCAGCCTCCAGAGCAGCTGGGATTACAGGCGCCCGCCACAACGCCCGGCTATTTTTTTGTTGCAGTTTGGCCGGGGCTGGGTTTGAACCCGCCACCCTCGGCATATGGGGCCGGCACCCTACTCACTGAGCCGCAGGCGCCACCAAATTATCTGTTTTTAATATCACAGATAATTGGTATTTATGTATTTATTAATTTATTTATTTAAAATAAAAAAAAATTCTTTTTGAGGCAGTCTCACTTCCTCGCCCTTGGGAGGGTGCCGTGGCATCATAGCTCACAGCAACCTCAAACTCTTGGGCTCAAGCGATTCTTTTGCCTCGTCCTCCCGAGTGGCTATACTATCGGTGCCCGTCACAATGCCCAGCTATTTTTGGAGATGGGGTCTCACTGTTGTCAGGCTGGTCTCAAACCTGAGAGCTCAGGGCAGTCCACTGCTTCGGCCTCCCAGAGGTCGAGAGCCATTGCGCTCAGCCTTATTTATTTAGTTTTTAGTGATGGGGTCTTGCTCTTGCTCAGGCTGATCTTGAACTCCTGAGCTCAGGCTATCCATTCAACCTTGGCCTCCCAGAGTGCTGGGATTACAGGCGTGAGCAACTGTGCCCAGCCTAGATACAGAAGTACAACTAGACTGTACAAGAGACAGACCCTGTCCCTACTAAAAATAGAAAAATTAGCTAGGTGTTGTGGCAGGTGCCTGTAGTCCCAGCTGCTCAGGAGGCTGAGGCAGGAGGATCAGGAAGGTAACCATCCTGTTTACATTGCTCTTTGCTAAAAAACTCCAAGAATACCTGTTACAGGACAAATATGCTTATTAATGGTTTGTGTGATTTAGAGACAAGAATTTTTTTAAGCCCTATGCTCACTATAATGACCTTATATATCTTAAAAGACCAACCTGAAGCAGAGACTGTATTTTCTTTTTTTTTTTTTTTTTTGAGGCAGTCTCACTATCTCACCCTCGGTACAGTGCCATAGCATCACAGCTCATAGCAACCTCAGACTCTTGGGCTTAAGCGATTATCTTGTTTCAGTCTCCTGAGTAGCTGGGACTACAGGCCCACAACACCTGGCTATTTTTTGTTGCAGCTGTCATTGTTGTCCAGCCGGCCTGGGCTGGGTTTGAACCTGCCAGCCTGGGTGTATGTGGCCGGCGCCCTTTCCCCTGAGCTATGGACGCTGCCCAAGAAGCTGTATTTTCTTAATTCACTATTAGTAATTTATCTTTGGCCTTCCAAGGTTAACTCTTGGGGAGAAAGTATGACAAACAGAGATTCTAGCTTTAATCATCCTCTTTTGTCTTCTCCCTTAGCTAGGATTCTGTCTACCTCTTTTCTGCACCAAATGGCTTCCTTTATATTTTTACTACCGCAAAGATTGTGTTCCCTTCTGAGTAGAGAAGTGAGGGTAGGGAATCTTCCCTGATTCAGAGACTCAGAGGTTGAAAAGTATTATCAACACATGGAAACTGTTCTTGGGGCAGTTAAAAATATTTTCCTTTTGGCTTCTTTTCTTCCCTTTTTTTTTTTTTTTTTTGGGGACAGAGTCTCACTCTGTTGCCCAGAGTCTCATCCTATTGTCCTGTGGAGTTAGCCTCGCTCACAGTAACCTCAAACTCCTGGGCTTAAGTGATCCTCCTGTCTCAGCCTCCTGAGAAGCTGGGATACAGGCACCCGCCACAACACCTAGCTAGTTTTTCTGTTTTTAGTAGAGACAGGCATTTCACTCTTGATTAGGCTGATCTCAAACTCCTGAGCTCAAGCAGTCCTCCTTCAGCCTCCCAAAGTGCTGGGATTATAGGCGTGAGCCACCAGGCCCAGACTCTTTTTGACTTCTGTTATATCAACCAGTCCTTGGAGGATCTTGTTTTGTAGAAGTGCATATACTTTTAACATAGAATGCTAGGATTGTCAGGATCCCTGAAAGCATCTTGCCCATCCTTTATTCTTCTTTCAGAACTTCCCAAACACCAGATAAGACTATGTTTGTCACATGGTGGACTTCCAGTGACTGTTTTAACATTGTTTTTGTAGTTAAATGCACCTAGATTGATATCCTGGTTTCGTCACTTAGCTGTGTGACCCCGTTCCCTCATTTGTAAAATGGGGCTAGCCATCCCTGTCTTTTAGGATTGGTAGGAGGCAAAAATAAGAGAGTATGTTTAAAGCACTTACCATGGTGTCTGGCACATAGTAAATCAGTTTCCTCCTCCCTTTGGTTGAGTAAATCAGTGTCCTGGAGAAGATTACCTGCTCTCCTGTTCACCCATTCCTTTCCTGACAACCATCCACATCGGAATGCTTCCTTTTTGTCAACATTAAGACTTGATTCAGCTTATTGTTACTGTTCTGCTCTTATTAGAAACAAAGTTCTTCATAATTCATTATGACTTATTTTTATAATGAAAGGAGAAAGATATTATAAAAAGGTAAGTAATACAGAAATATATGAAAGTTGGAAGGTAAAGTCTTCTCTCCTTTTTCTTTTCCTCTTCTCTATTCTACTACTTTGTCTCCTTCTCTCAGTGAATCTAGTAAGTGGTAAGTCAGTAGAGCTTCAGATTTCTACTTTTTTTCCCTGCATCTGTGAATACGTGGATGTTTGACTGTCTACAAGGTAGATTGTATAGAGACCATTCAGTGCATTCTTTTTTTTGAGACAGAGTCTCAAGCTGTCGCCCTGGGTAAAGTGCCATGGCCTCACAGCTCACAGCAACCTCAAACTCCTGGGCTTAAGCGATTCTCTTGCCTCAGCCTCCCACGTAGCTGGGACTACAGGTGCCTGCCACAACGCCCGGCTATTTTTTGGTTGTAGTTTTCTTTTTTTTTTTTTTGGCCAGGGCTGGGTTTGAACCCACCACCTTCGGCATATGGGACTGGTGCTCTACCCCTTTGAGCCACAGGCGCCGCCCTTGGTTGTAGTTTTCATTGTTGTATGGTGGGCCCGGGCTGGATTCGAACCCACCAGCTCCAGTGTATATGGCTGGTACCCTAGCTTCTAGCCACTGAGCTACAGGTGCTGAGCCCATTCAGTGCATTCTGATCAACTTGTCTGTTAGCTGATTCATTGCTGTATAAAATATAGAGAAGATGATTCAGATCCTTAAAGTCTTCATGCTTATGTGTTGAGATGCAGAACTAATGCCTTTGTTTTTGGGTGTCTGGGGTTGTAAATATATTTCTAATAGCTTGGTGGTCTCATGCTTTCTATTTTTTTTTTTTTTACAAGTGAGCAAAAGGTCAAAATTTATTAAAGCACAGTACACTCTAGAGAAGGAAGACATTTACCTTATCAAGTGGAGAACACCCTGGGTTAGTGAGATTTTTCCCCTTCATGATAATTTTCCAAATCTACGTTAAGTGGTGGGGGAAGGGGGGTAACATATTTACTATTTTTACTGGAAAGGGGGGAAAATTCCCGAATGGACTGACCTGTCTTATGCTTCTGTATCTAGCTTAGGGCTATGGTTGTGATTATGTTTTTTTTCCAAGTCTTGTTTGGCCTCTGTGTGACCACACTGGTGCTTTTACTAGATAGGGAGATGAGCGTGTGTCCATTCTATGTTGACAGTGGGGATAAAGTTCTGGGTTGCACTCTCAGTGTCTTATGAGGCATGTTATAGCCTACAAACCTGTTAGGTTGCAGCTCTCCCTTGAAGAATATATGTGCCCAGAAGAAGGTATTTTATAAACTATAATAAGAATAGGGATATTTTACTTAACATATAATAAATATTTAAAAATTGAGGGAACTATTTAAACATGGAAAAGAATCCACCTTGTCTAAAAACAAATAGGAAAAACCTTTCAAGTGCACTGTGAGAATGGCAGGGGAGGAGAATTAGAGTAAAGGTGGCTAGAATTTGGGAACAGGGTTTGAGGTCAACGCTGTGTAAATGTCTGAGCAAGGGCAGGACAATTATGTAGTTGTTCACTTTTCTATGTGATTTAAACCTGAGGTGTCAGAATAGTGTTATTTTATATCAAAACAATACCAAAGAGGTGTGTTCTGGTGTTTGCCGAGTCGCATGCTCCTTTTTATTCCTTTTTCTTAATCCTGCCTCCAAAATTGATAACAGATTAGCTTCTGTAAATTCCATGGATTTGTACAGAATTCATTCCACAAGAGAAATCTCTTTAGAAATTCACTGTGATTCCAAATGGAAATTATTGAATACTGTTGTGATTCCCTGAGATTCTTTTTTTCTTGATTGAGTTAGGAGCAAAATGCTTACTCACTGCCTTATTCTTAGAATAGAGACAAACGGCAATTCCATATAAATGTGTGGGATAAAATGTGTGGGATACAGGTTGAAAGATAGAAAACTTTACATATGCTGATTGAAAGTGGTTTTGAGCTGGCACCTGTGGTTCAAAGGAATAGGGTGCCAGCCCCATATGTCGGAGGTGGCGGGTTTAAACCTAGCCCTGGCCAAAAACTGAAAAAAAAAAAGTGTATATATATATATATATAAAGAAAGTGGTCTTGAGCAAGTAGTAAAGTCATCATTACTTACATCATTCATTAGTTTGTTCCATATTTATTTATTGGATGCTTACTTCCTTCCAGTCACAGTTCTGGGTGCTAGGAAGGGATATGCTCTTCCGTGAAACTGGCAGTCTGAGCTCAGACTTCCCTTTCAGGTGGCCCTAATAGGGCGCAGAATAGCTTTGGCTCATCCTCTTTACATTAATTATTATTTTTTTACTCCCTGTCTCCAGGAGACAGTGCTGGCTTCCCTTTTTGTTTATAACCGTCAGGCATGACTCATCCTTTAACCGTGAGTATTGCAGAATTGCATGTCACATTCCAAACTAATCTGCACTGCTGCCAGGCTCTCTCAGTCAGCAGCTCTTTGCTTGTCTTCTGACAATCACGATAGAGGCGTGAGATCAATCCACGAGTTAATCAGCTGGAAAAGGGAGAAGAGAGAGCACGGTCCCCGCTTTCTACCCATTTTTGTTGGGTACAAGACAGATTTAGGAGTTGACATCTTCTTTCTAGGTGCCAATATATCAGGCCATACCCTACCATTAGAAAGCCCTAAATCCATTTTTTTTTTTTAACTGAATTTGCACCTATGGGTAAATAAGATCAGCTGGTCTCTTAAGAACGGTATTGATTTTACAAATGCACTTGGCAGCTTTGGCTGATGGTTCTGTTGCCTACACAAAATGGTCTTTGGAGGAAAACCTGAAATTTTATTTTAGAATTTTAAGAAAATCCATCAGAAAAATAAGCAAACATAGCCAGACGTTGTGGCGGGCGCTTGTAGTCCCAGCTACTTGGGAGGCTGAGACAAGAGAATCACTTAAGCCCAAGAGTTGGAGGTTGCTGTGAGCTGTGACAGCACAGCCCTCAGTGAGACTCTGTCTCAAAATAAATAAATAATAAGCAAACAAAATTCATCCCGATAATTTTCTAAATAATACTGAGTTTTCAGGGCAGCGCCTGTGGCTCAGCAGGTAGGGCGCCAGCCCCATATGCCGAGGGTGGCGGGTTCGAACCCAGCCCCGGCCAAACTGCAACAAAAATATAGCCAGGCGTTGTGGCCGGCGCCTGTAGTCCCAGCTACTTGGGAGGCTGAGTCAAGAGAATCGCCTAAGCCCAAGGATTTGGAGGTTGCTGTGAGCTGTGTGATGCCACGGCACTCTACCGAGGGCGATAAGGTGAGACTCTGTCTCTACAAAAAAAAAAAAAAAAAAAAAATACTGAGTTTTCAGACCCCCCAAAGACTTCAGGAATTTGTATACTTACTTTGGTTTTGGTATCGCCTTTCTTCCTATAGTAAGTTTGAATGATTGATTTATATCCTTAAAACGTGTATATTTAGGGCAGCTTTCCTATATAAAAAATATTTCCCCCTATAATTCTCTACTATGATAGAACTGTTTTCATTTCCATGAATTCTTTTTAATTTTTATCTAATTATGTTACTATGTTGTTGGCATTTATGCCATTGTATGTTTTATTCTAATCCTTCAAATTTCTTACTTGCCAACTTTTCGGTATTCCTCACTGAAGTAATTCATGCTGTAGAATGTGTGACTCGGGGTATTAAAGGGGGTTTGCTTTGAATAGCAAGATGAAAGTCAGACTAGTCTTTCAACCAGAAATCATTCCAAGGAATCTGAGGCACAGATGAGAGAGTAAATTTTTTCTTGGCCTAAGCTTAGGTGGAGAGTAGGTAGATTTGTGTAGTCTTTGCTCAGATTACCAATGGTAAGATGCTAAAAACACTTTGAGCTTTAGGGAGTTCAAAATGGCTAGGCAAAGGAAAGTTATATGACCTACCTGAGAATAAAGCTTAGTTCTTTTTTAGCAAAGCAGGTGAGAACTTTGTGTTTTGTTGACGTTGTAAAAGACTTTAAGAAATAAAACACGTACCAAGTGTCAGCGTCTACGGAAAAGAGATTCTAGACATAATAATAGGCTGGCGTTTTCCAATCCTTTCTTACTTATCTAAAGAAGGAGATCAAAAAGGGAAAAGGTCCCAGGTTTTGATTTTTTTAAATATTTTATCAAAAATGCAAAAATGCTCAAATAAGGAATAAAATCAGAATTTTAGTCTGAAAGAAACAAAATTGCTTATCTTTTATTATATTTCTAATAAAATATTCAACATCTGATAACTGTTAAGGACATAAACTTGAGCAAATTTGTGTTGAGTTGTTTTGTAACTCTGTAGAGTTCTGTGGAGGATTGATTCTGAGTTTGCAGGCCCCTGAAGATCTCAGTAGTTTGTGTATCTATGATGGTGATACAGGCATGAGTCCTAATCAACCCTTTACATCTGCGATGCCAGGCAAAGTGGACAGTTTCAAAGCAACAGAGGAGCATCCTATGAAGTGGATGGACATACGTGCTTGTATGTGCTTCAAAACTTCTTAGGGACACTGGGAGTCTGAGGTGGGTAGATTGCCTGAGCTCACAGGTTCAAGACCAGCCTAAGCCAGAGTGAGGCCTCATCTCTAAAAATAGCCAGGCATTGTGGTGGGTGCTTGTAGTTACTCGGGAGGTTGAGGCAAGAGGCTTAAGCCCAGGAGTTTGCTGTGAGCTATGACGCCATGGCACTCTACCAAGGGCAACAAAGCCAGCCTCGGTCTCAAAAAAAAAAAAAAGAAGGGACCAATTTTTTTTTTTAATCTGAAATGGCTAAAGGGACTGCCATCCTTTCTACTTACTTTTTTTTTTCCACTCTTTTTTGATGAGTACCTGCCTTCATAGGCTGCACCAGGGTATGTTGGTAACGGGGAAAGAGGTGGACAAATGATTGGGGCACATTGAAGTCTAATTGTTCCATCATAGATCTGGATTTCGTCTCAGTGTAGGACTTTGGCAAGGCAAGGATTGTTTCTGACCTTGAGGTGCTGATGTGACTCCCTTCCCCTTCCAGGAAGTGGACGTCGTGGTAGCACCGTGCCAAGGCCTCCGGCCCACAGTGGATGTTCTGGGTGACTTGGCGAATGATTTCTTACCTGTGATAACTTATGCACTCCACAAAGATGAACTCTCTGAGAAGGATGAGCAAGAGCTTCAGGAAATTCGAAAGTATTTCTCCTTTCCTGTATTCTTTTTCAAAGTGCCGAAGCTGGGTTCGGAGATAATAGACTCTACCAGGAGAACAGAGAGCGAAAGATCGCCACTTTATCACCAACTGATTGACCTGGGCTACCTAAGCAGCAGTCACTGGAACTGTGGGGCTCCCAGCCAGGACACGAAAGCTCAGAGTATGTTGGTGGAACAAAGTGAGAAACTGAGACACTTGAGCACATTTTCTCACCACGTGCTACAGACTCGCCTGGTGGATGCAGCCAAGGCCCTGAACCTGGTACACTGCCACAGCCTTGACATCTTCATTAACCAGGCCTTTGACATGCAGCGGGACCTGCAGATTACTCCCAAGCGTCTGGAATATACTCGAAAAAAGGAGAATGAGTTGTATGAGTCGTTGATGAATATTGCCAATCGAAAGCAGGAGGAAATGAAGGATATGATTGTCGAGACACTTAATACCATGAAGGAGGAACTTCTAGATGATGCTACCAACATGGAGTTTAAAGGTAGGTCTCAGAGAGCTTGTTGGGGTGCTGGGACTACAGGAGCCTCTAAAGCTTTTCTAGCTGGAAATTGAGTACATTCATTTTTTTTTTTTTTGTAGAGACAGTGTCACTGTACCGCCCTCGGGTAGAGTGCCGTGGCGTCACACGGCTCACAGCAACCTCTAACTTTTGTGCTTACGCGATTCTCTTGCCTCAGACTCCCAAGCAGCTGGGACTACAGGTGCCCGCCACAACGCCCGGCTATTTTTTTGTTGCAGTTTGGCCGGGGCTGGGTTTGAACCCGCCACCCTCGGCATATGGGGCCGGCGCCCTACTCACTGAGCCACAGGCACCGCCCTACATTCATTCTTAAGGTTAAAGGAGGTTCAGGGAAATTTAAACCACCCCATGTTACCGGCAAAAGCCCACCTTAAAGCATTTAGCCAGGTGGCCTCTCTTGCTCTCAGAGACCTTTCTGAAAGATTCCTCTGTCATTCCTTCTCAAGAACATTAGTCCAGTTTTTTGCAATTCATCCTAATAACTCTCTGACTTCCACTTTCTATCTGTATGCTCTTGTCCCCAATGAAGCTGAAGAAGAGCAGCTGGACGAAGGTTGGTGAATCATGCATTAGCCTTTGCTCCTTCAGCATGGCTCTTGCTTCTTTATTTCTTCTCCTTTCTGTTTCATAGTCTTATTTTCTTTTTAGGCTGCTCCTGAAACCCAACTCAGGAAGATTTCCCAAAGTAATGTTTTTAGCTTTTCTGGCAGTGCCATTGGGTTTTTTGTTTGTTTTGTTTTGTTTTGTGACAGAATCTCACTCTGTCATCCTGGGTAGAGTGCTGTGGTGTCCTAACTCACAGCAACCTCAAAGTCCTGGGTTCGAGTGATCCTGTGGCCTCAGCCTCCTGAGTAGCTGGGACTATAGGTGCTGGCCACCACACCTGGCTAGTTTTTTATTTTTAGTAGAGACAGATTCTCACTCTCACTCAGGCTGGTCTCAAACTCCTGAGCTCAAGAGATTCACCCTCTTCAGCCTCCCAAAGTGCTAGGATTACAGGCATGAGCCACTGTGCCCAGCCAATTCTTACATATGGCCATTCTTACATATGAATGTTAATGAGATTGGGTAAAAGTTAATACCCAATTAACTTTCGGTGCCTGAGATTTAGGCTTTGTATATACACTTCTGCATAAATCTCCATACAAGAACATCAGCTCTACTACCTGTTAATTAAAATGACATACGTTGCAAGTTACCCTTTAGATCAATGGTTCTCAATCTTCCTAATGCTGCGATGTATTTTCATTGTTACAAAGGGGTCGCAACCCACAGGTTGAGAACTGCTGCTTTAGATTCTCAATCATGGGTATACATCCAAGTCACCTAGAAGGGTTTCTGAAAATACAGATGCTCAAGACCACCAGAGACCACTCCAGACTTAATCAGGGTTTCTGACATGAGACCCAGCATCAGTGTTTTTCAAAAATAACCTCTCTAGCTGAGTGCGGTGGCTCACCCGTGTAGTCCCATAACTCTGGGAGGCCAAAGTGGGTGGATTGCCTGAGCTCACAATTTCAAGACCAGCCTGAGCCAGAATGAGACCTCTTCTCTATAAAAATAGCTGGGTATTGTGGCAGGTGCCTGTAGTCCCAGCTACTTGGGAGGCTGAGGCAAGAGAAATGCTTAAGCCCAAGAGTTTGAGGTTTCTGTGAGATGTGACTCCATGGCACTCTACCAAGGGTGACAAAGTAAGACTCTGTCTCCAAAAAAAAAAAAAACCTGTTTATTTCCTTTTTCTAGGTGAGTGAGTAAGGCTTAATAGGTATCCTCAAACTTTTTAAACTTTTTAAGGGGGCCAATTCACTGTCCCTCAGACCATTGGAGGGCTGGACTATAGTTTAAAAAAAAAAAAACTGAACAAATACCTATGCGCACTGCACGTATCTTATTTTGAAGTAAAAAAACAAAATACAATCACACTGCCTCATGTGGCCCGCGGGCCGCAGTTTGAGGACCCTTGGAGAAGGTTAAGTAATTTGCCCAATGATGGACTCATAGTAAATAATAGAGGTAGTATTTGAGTCTAGACAGTCTAATTCCTGAGCCCATGCTGTTAATTTCTGTGCTTTATTGTTTCTTAATCTGTTCTAGATTACTGATGCCATGTTGTTCCTCAGCTTCAAAACCTCAGCATGGTCTTTAACTGTCTTCTTTCTCTTGTCTAATCAGTTGGCAAGTACTGATAAGTTTTCTTTCATGTTTTATACCTCCCCTTTTTTATTCTCTCTTCTTTAGTCTAATTGATTGTTCCTTAATCAAACTCCCTGACTTCTTTTTCTTCTTTCTCCAATTTATCTTTTTTGGTTATCTATTCCTTAAAGTTGGTTTTTTTTTTGTTTTTTTTTGTAGAGACAGAGTCTCACTTTCTCGCCCCGAGTGTGCCGTGGAGTCACCGCTCACAGCAACCTCAAACTCCTAGGCTTAGGCGATTCTCTTGCCTCAGCCTCCTGAGTAGCTGGGACTACAGGCGTCTGCCACAATGCCCGTCTATTGTTTGTTGCAGTTTGGCTGGGGCCGGGTTCAAACCTGCCACCCTGGGTATATGGGGCTGGTGCCCTACCCACTGAGCCACAGGCGCTGCCCTCTTTTTTTTGAGACAGTTTTATTCTGTGGCCCAGGCTAGAGTGCTGTGACATTAGCCAGGCTCATAGCAACTTCATACTCTTGGGATCAAGTGATTCTTTTGCTTAATCCTCCTCTAAGTAGCTGGGACTATAGGTGCCTGCCACATGCCTGGTTAATTTTTTGTGTTTTTGTCAGAGAAGGGGTCTCTCTCTTGCTCAGGCTGATCTCCTGAGCTCAAGCAGTCAGTCTCCACCTCAGCCTCCCAGAGTGCTAGGATTACTGTGTGTGAGCCATTGTGGCGGTCAATTACAAATTAAGTTTAAACTGCTGTGCCTAGTGTTAAAGACTTCCATTACCTCTTTCATGTTTACATGGATGGAGCTGGAACATATTCTTCTTAGTAAAGTATCTCAAGAATGGAAGAAAAAGTATCCAATGTACTCAGCCCTACTATGAAACTAATTTATGGCTTTCATAGTAAAGCTGTAACCCAGTTATAACCTAAGAATAAGGGGAAGGGAGGAGAGAGGAGTGGGGAGGATGGGCGGAGGGAAGGTAATTCGAACCCGGCCCAGGCCTGCCCAACAACAATGGCAACTACTGCAACAAAATAGCCGGGCACTGTAGCAGCCACCTGTAGTCCCAGCTACTTGGGAGGCTGAGACAAGAGAATCGTTAAGCCCAAAGTTGGAGGTTGCTGTGAGCTGTGACACTACAGCACTCTACTGAGGGCGACATAGTGAGACTCTGTCTCAAAAAAAAAAAAAAAAGAAAAGGTAAAAGGAATGTATGGAGGACCACAAGCAATTACCCTTATAAGGCATCTTATAAGGGTACATGTGAAACTTAGTAAATGTAGAATATAAATGTCTTAACACAATAACTAAGAAAATGTCAGGAAGGCTATGTTAACCAGTGTGATGAAAATATGTCAAATGGTCTATAAAACCAGTGTATGGTGCCCCATGATCGCGTTAATGTACACAGCTATGATTTAATTAAAAAAAAAAAGAAAAAAGGGTGGCACCTGTGGCTCAAAGGGGTAGGGCGCTGGCCCCATATGCCAGAGGTGGCGGGTTCAAACCCAGCCCTGGCCAAAAACTGCAAAAAAAAAAAAAAAAAAGACTTCCAGAGCCTAGCCATGACCAACTTTTCCAGTCTTATTTCCTTCCCACTGTGCACCTTCCTATAACTTCTATTTTGGTTGGTCCTAATTGCTTGTGGTCCTCCATACATTCCTTTTACCTTTTCTTTTTTTTTTTTTTTTTTGAGACAGAGTCTCACTATGTCGCCCTCAGTAGAGTGCTGTAGTGTCACAGCTCACAGCAACCTCCAACTTTGGGCTTAACGATTCTCTTGTCTCAGCCTCCCAAGTAGCTGGGACTACAGGTGGCTGCTACAGTGCCCGGCTATTTTGTTGCAGTAGTTGCCATTGTTGTTGGGCAGGCCTGGGCCGGGTTCGAACCCGCCAGCTCTGGTGTATGTGGCTGGCGCCCTAGCTGCTGAGCTACAGGCATTGAGCCCTTTCACCTTTTCTTTGATCATGCCCTTCCTTAAACCTTTTTGTGAATTTCCAAATCTTACCACCCTCCAAGGCCTCTCCCAAAGGCTATTTTTCACAAAATCTTTAAATTTCTTTGGTAATGACAATTGTGCTCATCAGAACTCACAGCATTTCATCTGTAGCTTATCTCCAGCCTTTCGCTTTCTACCTTCTAGAGTTCTAAAATCCTAGAGTTTACTGGGCATGGGGGCTCACACCTGTAATCTTAGCACTCTGGGAGGCTGAGGCAGGTGGATTGCCTGAGCTGAGGAGTTCCAGACCAGCCTGAGTAAGAGTGAGACCTGTCTCTACAACTAGCCAGGTGTTGTGGTGGGCTCCTGTTGTCACAGCTACTCTGGAAGCCTCAGCCTTGCTCAGGATTGCTTGAGGTTGCTGTGAGCTGTGATGCCATGGTACTCTACCCAGGGTGACAGAATGAGACTCTATCTCATAAATAAATAAAATCCTAGAGTTTAAGGAAAATAGGATATGAGTCTTACTCATTATATCCCTTGCAGCAAATAACGTAGATTTGTGTGGGCAGTGAACCTGTGGCTCAGTAGGTAGGGCACCAGACCCATATACCGAGGGTGGTGGGTTCAAACCTGGCCCTGGCCAAACTGCAACAAAAAATAGCCGGGTGTTGTGGCGGGCACCTTTAGTCCCAGCTACTCGGGAGGCTGAGGCAAGAGAATCGCCTAAGCCTAGAAGTTGGAGGTTGCTCTGAGCTGTGACACCGCGGCACTCTACAAAGGGCGATAAAGTGAGACTCTGTCTCTTAAAAAAAAAAAAATAATAACATAGATTCGTGTATACAATACATCTTTGGAGAATGAGTAAGTTTGTGAATGATGGTATCTAATTAAGTCACACTTATAATACAAAGGAAATATAGTTAACTTTAAAAGCACAGCATGCCCGATTTCTTGTAGGTCTTTCTAAAGATGAACAAAGAAGAATTCTTGACTGCTCGGAGGAGTTACTGAGAAATGCTCACTTGCAATGGATATACTTAGATGTCTTCTCAATATTTGATTAAAGACACTGGTTCATAGGCCAGATAAGGTGGCTCATGCCTGCAGTCCTAGCACTCTGGGAGGCTGCGGTGGAAGGATCACTTGAACTCAGGAATTAGACATTATTAACCTGAGCAAGATCAAGATCCTGTCTCTCCTAAAAATATAAAAATTAGCCAGGTGTTGTAGCCAATGCCTATATAGTCCCAGCAATTTGAGAGGCTGAGGCAAGAGGATCACTTGAGCCCAAGAATTTGAGGTTGCTGTGAACTATGATGACAGCACTGTAGCTGAGGCAACAGAGTGAGTGAGACTCTGTCTCCAAAAAATGAAAAACAAAAAAAAGGCACTGGCACATCAATACTGGCATCACAATGCATGTGATGAAGAGAGGTAGGGCAGCTAGGTTTCGCAGACAATGAAATACTGGATTGTTATTTCCTTGTGCTTGGTGCCTGGATACAGTAGTTAGCTAAACAGATGCGGCGGTAACTGGAATAAGTAGATCAAATTTCTGCCTCTGTTAACTCCATTATGAATCTGTGGATGTATAAACTGTACTGCATTGATCATCATTGTACATGTACATCTTTGGGAGTTGTAAGGGTATATTTCAAGAAAAAGAATTCGTAGAGGATGCATAGTTAAGCCAAAAGCATATGTGAATTTTCTTGGTTGGTTGTTTGATTTGAAATTTTGACAAATATCACCAAATTTCCTCTGAACAATGGCACCAATTTAAATTTCCACCATGCCAGACGTGGTGGCTCACATCTGTGAGGCTGAGGCAAGTAGATTGCTTGAGTTCAGGAATTTGAGATGGGCCTAAGAAAGAGCAAGACCTGTCTCTACTGAAAAAAAAAAAGGGTAGAAAATTAGCTGAGCACTATGTCCCAGCTACTTGGGGAGGCTGAGGCAAGAGGATTGCTTAAGCCTGTGAGTTTGATGTTGCTATGAGCTATGATGCCACGGCACTTTACCCAGGGTGACTGAATGAGACTCTGTCTCAATAAATAAATAATAAATTTCCACCTAAAGAGTGCCTTTTTAGGAATAGATCTTTTTGCAGGTAATTTAATTTCTCTTCTGTTCTTTGTTTTGTAAAATAGATTTTTCTAGTCCTGAAAGGTAGTGTGGCAAAAATTGAGTTTTACTTGTTATTTTGTCTTGTAGCTGATTAATATAAAACTCCTTACTCTTAGTTTTTTTCTCACTAATATGTTGGGCAGTGTGAATTAGCCAGCTTTGGATTCAGATGTTAGCTGTGACCTCTCTATGAGGCTGTTTCCTGATTTATAATACCCACCTGACAAAGTTACTGTAAAGATGAATTTAGATTACATATATAAAATGTTTATTATAGGGCGGCGCCTGTGGCTCAGTCGGTAAGGTGCCAGCCCCATATACCGAGGGTGGCGGGTTCAAACCCAGCCCCGGCCAAACTGCAACCAAAAAATAGCTGGGCGTTGTGGCGGGCACCTGTAGTCCCAGCTGCTCGGGAGGCTGAGGCAAGAGAATCGCTTAAGCCCAGGAGTTGGAGGTTGCTGTGAGCTGTGTGAGGCCACGGCACTCTACAGAGGGCCATAAAGTGAGACTCTGTCTCTACAAAAAAAAAAGAAAAAAAAATGTTTATTATAGTGTCTATCAAATAGTTTACACTCAATAAATGTTCCTCCCCTCCTATAAATGTGACATAAAAGCTGAGAAAATCAGCAGGTTCATTCTAGAATTAATTGTTCCTTCTCAGGAGCTTAGCTGCTTTAAGTATTTGAGGATTATATGGCCCCTGATCAAGCTGAGAATCAGTTTGTCAATGAACCATATCTTTTTGTAGCTGTCATCATTGTTGTTCCAAGGCTATGATTTGGGAGGTGCCTTTACTTACTGTGTCTGCTCATAGCTAACTGGCTTATGTCTCTGCTTTTGTAGATGTCATTGTCCCTGAGAACGGAGAGCCAGTAGGCACCAGAGAGATCAAATACTGCATTCGACAGATCCAGGAACTCATCATCTCCCGGCTTAATCAGGCAGTGGCTAACAAGCTAATTAGCTCAGTAGATTACCTACGTGAGAGCTTTGTTGGAACACTGGAACGATGTTTGCAGAGCCTGGAGAAGTCCCAAGATGTCTCAGTTCATATCACCAGTAATTATCTCAAACAGGTATGCAAAGAGTAGTTGTTAAGGCACCACATCATGTGGTGGCACACACCTGTAGTTCTACTTGGAAGGTTGAGGCAGGAAGATTGCTTAAGCCCAGGAGTCTGAGGTTGCTGTGAGTTCTGATTGTACCACTGTACTCCAGCCTGGGTAACAGAGCAAGACTTTGTCTCTTAAAAAAAAGAAAAAAAGATACCATGTCATAGATAACACATAATGCAATTTATATACAAGCTCAGTTTCAAATTAGCCAAGAATTTCCCTTTCAACTTTTTGTCAATCTAATTTGAACTTTGTTTTCCTATCACATGACTATTGCTTGTGGAAAGTGCTGGTGAGCTATAAAATTGTATTTAAATTGATGAATTTAAAGGTGAGGTAGAAGGGCCTAAGTATTAATAATAGTCACAGAATAGATGATTAACTTGACTTGACCCTGCATATTTATTGAGGGATAAATTTGGAATCCCTTAGCCTGGACTAGGTTCTTGAAGTAAATATCATTTATTGCATTTTTGAAATAGCTACACTACTGATGGCATATTTTCTTTTGTGTGTTCTTTTTCAGATCTTAAATGCTGCCTATCATGTTGAAGTCACGTTTCACTCAGGGTCCTCAGTTACAAGGATGCTATGGGAGCAAATCAAGCAGGTAGGGGTTGCTTAGAGAAAAGTTTTTCAGGCTCTAGTTGATTGAAGCGAACCCTGGTCACTCCAGTAGAGAACAGATGTCTAGGATCTTCTGTTAAGGTAAGGGTGGCCATTTGTTCTGTTTTGCCTACCTGGGAGAATTCTGCTTTGTGCCTATTCTCAAATAATTATTAACTCTTTAACTCCTAAGAGTTGAGTTTAAATGATATTTTATGTTGGGTGTTCTTTGCAGACAATGAAAAAAACCCAATATTTTATGGTAGAGTGGTAAGACTCTACCTTCCTAGCTTCTTCTTATTTCTTTTTTCCAGTTTAAACATTTTCTAAGAACCAGGCTTTATTGTTGCCAGAGGACATGATGGTAGTTCCTGTGCTGGAATTTGATCTGACTCTTACGTTGAGTTACTTACTGACTTTAGAAAAAGATTTATCAGGCACCCCTTGGCACTGAATATAATATGCTGAGAAGGGCGGCGCCTGTGGCTCAGTCGGTAGGGCGTCGGCCCCATATGCCGAGGGTGGCGGGTTCAAACCCGGCCCCGGCCAAACTGCAACCAAAAAAATAGCCGGATGTTGTGGCGGGCGCCTGTAGTCCCAGCTACTCGGGAGGCTGAGGCAAGAGAATCGCTTGGGCCCAGGAGTTGGAGGTTGCTGTGAGCTGTGTGAGGCCACTGCACTCTACCCAGGGCCATAAGGTGAGACCCTGTCTCTACAAAAAAAAAAAATAATAATATGCTGAGAGTTTGCGAGCACATCGACTAAGCCTAGATAATGTATTATGTGATACCTTCCTCCAAGCTAAGGCCTAATTTTAAGGTAGAAGGAATTGGAGAAGAACCTTGGACTTCAGAGAGCTCCTGTGTTAAGAACGTCCTGTAATGACTGGGTAACCCAGAAAGCTAGGGCAGTGGGTCTTTATGGTTATTTCTGTCTTCTGTTCCTCAATGGATCCACTGTTATCCTGACAGATCATCCAGCGCATCACATGGGTGAGCCCACCTGCTATCACTCTGGAATGGAAGAGGAAGGTGGCGCAGGAAGCCATCGAGAGCCTCAGTGCCTCCAAATTGGCCAAGAGCATTTGCAGCCAGTTCCGTACTCGGCTCAACAGTTCTCATGAAGCTTTTGCAGCCTCTTTGCGGCAGGTTGGTATGTAGGAAAGGAGATACAGCTGGATCAAGCAGAGAATAGCCTCGTCTGGAGGGGAACATTTTGCTCTCAGCTCTCCGTATAATTTTTATTTATTTATTTTTTAGACAGTCTCACTATGTTGCCCTTGGTAGAATGCTGTGGTGTCACAGCTCACAGCAATCTCAAACTCTTGGGCTCAAGCGATTCTTTTGCCTCAGACTTCCAAGTACCTGGGCCTATAGGCACCTGCCACAATGCCCAGCTATTTTTTTTTTGTTGTTGTTGTTGTCATTGTTTAGCAGGCCCTGGCCGGGTATGAATCCACCGCCCTGGTGCATGTGGCCAGTGCCCTAACCACTGAGCTACTGGTGCTGAGCCATGAGCTACGGGTGCCGAGCCTATTTATTTTTTTTGAGACAGAGTCTCAAGCTGTTGTCCTGGGTAGAGTGCTGTGGCGTCATAGCTCACAGCAATCTCCAACTCTTGGGCTCAAGCAATCCTCTTGCCTCAGTTTTTTCTACTTTAATAGGGATGAGGTCTTGCTTTTGCTCGGGCTGGTCTCGAACTCCTGAGCTCAGGCAATCCACCCACCTCAGCCTCCCAAGTGCTGGAATTACAGGCATGAGCTACTGCGCCTGGCCGTATAATTTTTTAAAAATCATCAGTATATATTCTTTCTGTTCTGTTACATTACAAAAATTTAATAGCTAGGGTGCCAGCCACATACACCCAGGCTGGCAGGTTCAAACCCGGGCCCAGGCCAGCTAAAACAACAGTGACAACTGCAACAAAAAATAGCCAGGCATAGTGGCAGGTGCCTGTAGTCCCAGCTACTTGGGAGGTTGAGGCAAGAGAATTGCTTAAGCCCAAGAGTTGGAGGTTGCTGTGAGCTGTGATGCCACAGCACTCTTCAGAGGATGACATACTGAGACTCTGTCTCAAAAAAAAATTTTTTTTTTTTCACGTGGCCATTTTTCTAACTGTAGGGAGAATGGAGGGAGCTCAGTGAATTTCTCCCCATTTCACTGAGTGAGGGAAGAAGATAGAGGAATAGGAATTTTATGTAAGCTTATATAGTATTTTAGGAATGAATGACAGAAGGAGCTGACTTTCCAACTTCCATATTATTTTATAATTATGTGCAATCTGCTTTTCTATTTGGGGTGTGTGTGCATGTGTCAGGGCAGGGAGTGAATATGTGTGATTATGCATCCAAGTGGAAAAATTATCGAGCGTCCACTACATGCCAGTCTCTGTGCGAAACATGTTACATCTCTCTCATTTAATTCTCACAATTTCCCAGACAAGATAGATATTGTTAACTCTGTTTAATAGGTGAGGAGGCTGAAGCTAGGTACTTGATAAGTTATACATTTTTTCCTGTTTTCCTCCCAGCTGGAAGCTGGCCACTCTGGCCGGTTAGAAAAAACTGAAGATCTATGGCTGAAGGTTCGAAAAGATCATGCCCCACGCCTGGCCCGCCTTTCTCTGGAGAGCCGTTCTTTACAGGATGTCTTGCTACATCGTGAGTCCTTGTTTTAGTCCAAGTAAATTGGAGGAGGGCTCAGTATAGCTGACGTTTTTATGTCTAGCCTTAAAGAATCTCAGTTTCTGGAGGTGCGCCTGTGGCTTAGTGGGTAGGGCGCCTGCCCCATATACTGAGGGTGGCTGGTTCAAACCTGACCCTGGCCAAACTGCAACAAAAAAATAGCCGGGCATTGTGGCGGGTGCCTGTAGTCCCAGCTACTGGGGAGGCTGAGACAAGAGAATTGCTTAAGCCCAGGAGTTAGAGGTTGCTCTGAGCTGTGTAATGCCATGGCACTCTACCAAGGGCGATTAAAAAAAAAAAAGTCTCAGTTTCTGAAACTGCTTCCTTGTAGAGCTGCCAAAACACTTACTGATGTGGTTTTGAATTCCTATTTGATCCTGCCATTTATATAGTTCAAATAACATGACGGAAATTTGTTTGAATTAAACCAGTTAGGTTACTTTCTGCTGGTTGAGAATGACACCAGAATTTCATTTCCTGGCAGGCTTATAGCTTCCTAGCCTCTAGGCAGGTCCACATCTCTGAGACTTACAGAAGTTGCCCATCAAGTTCTCGTCTTGCCTTATCTCTTATCTCTGTACCTCACAGGTAAACCTAAACTGGGACAGGAGCTGGGCCGGGGCCAGTATGGTGTGGTGTACCTGTGTGATAACTGGGGGGGACACTTTCCCTGTGCCCTCAAATCAGTTGTCCCTCCAGATGAGAAGCACTGGAATGATCTGGCCTTGGAATTTCACTACATGAGGTGGGTCCTGGTCTTTTTCATCTCTCTGGGAAGGATCTAGAGAAGCAGATAGCAGCCTGGTATAAGTTTTGTACCAAGAGCTACAGCATGCCCTGTCCGTCTATTCCTAGGTTTCAAAATGTTATAGACTAGTATTTCTGTGTCTTGCCTAGACATGTGCTCTTCATAAGGCTTTACTGTCTTTGCTTGCTCTTGCCTCACCATCCTGATTTCTTAGACTCATCATTCCATTTAACTTTCTTCCCTAGTCATTGGGCCTATCAATGTTTTTGATCCCATGATGCTTTGTCCTTGGGAGAGGCCATTCTTTTTGCTTTCTGTCTGCACCAGGGTCATTGTGTCAGGACCTGGATTAAACATGGTCTTTTTTTTGCAGTTTTTGGCTGGGGCTGGGTATGAACCCACCACCTCTGGCATATGGGCCGGCACCCTACTCCTTTGAGCCACAGGTGCCACCCTAAACATGGTCTTAAGGTTATTCCTTCCTACATTTGGCATGTCATGCAGGATTAGAGTCCAAGTGTTGGAGCCCAGAACTCTTTCCTTCTTTCCAGGTCTCTGCCCAAGCATGAGCGCTTGGTGGATCTCCATGGTTCAGTCATTGACTACAACTACGGTGGTGGCTCCAGCATCGCTGTGCTTCTCATTATGGAGCGGCTGCATCGGGACCTCTACACAGGGCTAAAGGTGAGGCTAGGCAAGGAAAGGGCAACACCTAGCTGGAGCCAGATTCACAGATTCTTTCTGGTGTTTCATCCTTTTCTGTTTATTCAGAGCTTCTAGCTTTCATAAGAGACTGTTGGAGTAATCAGGCTTATTGCACTTACTTCCACAAAACTGTAAAGATGTTTCAGAACCTATTTTTTTTTCCCCATTATATATCCAGAATACTATCATTTATCACTTCGATCCCCTGTGGTGGTGGTGGTGGTAAAAAATCTACTCCTGGGTGGCGCCTGTGGCTCAAGGAGTAGGGTGCCGGTCCCATATGCCGGAGGTGGCGGGTTCAAACCCAGCCCCGGCCAAAAACCACAAAAAATAAATAAATAAATAAATAAACATAACCAGGATTTGTTTTTAAAAAAAAAAAAATCTACACTCCTGGCCAGGCCTGGTGGCTCATGCCTGTAATCCCAGCACTTGGGAGGCCAATGCAGCCGGATCTCCTGAGCTCACAGAGTTCAAGACCAGCCTGAACTAGAGCGAGACCCCGCCTCTAAAAATAGTTGGGCATTGTAGTAGGCACCTGTAATCCCAGCTACTCGGGAGGCTGAGGCAAGAGAATCGCTAGAATCCAGGAGTTTAAGGTTGCTGTGAGCTGTGATACTATGGCACTCTACCAGGGGCCACAAAGTAAGATTCTGTCTCAAAAAAAACAACAAAAAAATTACACTGTATAGAAGAGAGAATCGCTTGAATCCAGGAGTCTAAGGTTGCTGTGAGTTGTGACACCATGGCACTCTACCAGGGGCCACAAAGTGAGATTCTGTCTCAAAAAAAAAAAAAAAAAAAATCTACACTCTACAAAACAGAATAGCTTCCTGCAACTCTGCTCTTCTCTCTTTTTTTTCTCTCAGTGGGTAAAGCCAGTTTTTGTTGTTTAGTCAGCAAATATTTATTACTGACTACTTTGTACAAAGTCCTGTATTAAGCACTATTGGGAGGCTGGGCGCAGTGGCTCACACCTATAATCCTAGCACTCTGGGAGGTCAAGACAGGTGCATTGCTCGAGCTTACGAGTTCAAGACCAACCTGAGCAAAATCGAGACCCGGTCTCTACTAAAAATAGAAAAACTGACGCAAGTGGATTGCTTGAGCCTGAGCTTGAGGTTACTGTGAACTATGATGCCACAGCACTCTACCTAAGGTGGCAGTTTGAGAATCTTGTCTCAAAAAAAAAGCACCCACTAGATAATATCAGAAAGTGTAATTGTTAGGAGCTTTTAAGAGAATTGTGGCTGGGTGCAGTGACTCACACCTGTAATCCTAGCACTTTGGGAGGCCCAGGTGGGTAGATTGCCTGAGCTCAGGAGTTTGAGGCCAGCCTAGGCAAGAGTGAGACCCCATTTGCACTAAAAATAGAAAAATTAGGCAGGTGTTGTGGTGGTCACCTGTAGTTGCAGCTACTTGGAAAACTGAGGGAAGAAGATTGCTTGAGCCATAGAGTTTGAGGTTGCTGTGAGCTATGATGGTGACACAGCACTCAACCCAGGGTGACAGAGTGAGACTCTGTCTCAAAAAAATAAATAAATAAATAAATTGTAGTTAGTGAGTAGTTCAAGAAGATGTGGAGTTTGAGTTTGACATGTATCTTGATGGGTAGAATTTGGGTAGTGGGAAGGAACAGACCATACAGGGGAAGGAAAGAGCATAATGCCTAGAACATTAGAAGATTTGGGGAATAGAAGAAGATAATGTGCAAGAAGATGTTCAGAACAAATTATACAGGACCCAAAATGTTAAGGATTTCTATAGAATTTAAATTCTTTTATAGACATTGAGAAACTACTGAAGGATTTTGAGTAAAGGTGAAACCCTCAGTTGGCTGTTGAGTTTCCCTTACTTAAAACAACTACTGAAAGGGAGCTAACAAGTTTTCTTTTGTCTATTCCCTACACTGGAGCTGAGCAGGAGAGAAAAGCTGACCTCAGAGTATGGGATAGGTCCCTTCTCACAAATGCCTCTTGTACCAGTTTACACGGAGGCTTCTGGAAGTAGGGCAGAGGAAACTTTAGAAGTGCTTTTAGGAGTCATGAGGAATCAAAAGCATCAATATGATGAAGAAAATGATTCCACATGGTTTTCCCTCTTCATTTCGGAGGAGTTAAGCACAGCATTGTCTGATGCTTTTCTGCAAGTGGGCTTGAGAAACTCATTGAGCTTTTGAGTGAATGATGTGACATTTTTCAGAATTCAAAAAGACCCTAAATTGAAGTAATATGAGTGACTTTGGTATATGAATCCATCAAACTAAACCTTAGCTAACTGGGCCCGCAAAGCAATAGAAGTAAATCTGCCCAAGGGACTTGGAAATACTTTGAGCCTCAAAGGCAGTTTCAGAGTTTGTTTGTTTGTTTGTTTGTTTCGAAACAGGATCTTGCTCTGTCTTCTGTACTGGAATGCGGTGGCGCAATAATAGCTCTCCGTAACCTTAAACTCCCAGGCTTAAGTGATCTGCCTTAGCCTCCCAAGTTGGTGGGACTACTGGTGCCCACCACCATACCTGGCTAATTTTTCTTATTTTTTTGTAGCGATGGGGTTTTACTGTGTTGTCCAGGCTGCTCTCAAAACTCCTGGCCTCAAGTGAGCCCACCACCTTAGCTTCCCAAAGCCGTGGGATTACAGACGTGTGGCACTACACCTGGCCCAGTTCCAGAGTCTGTTTAGATGATAGAAATAAGTTGTGTTTCAGTTGTTTGATTATCCCTTTCCTAGTCATAGTTGGGGTTGTACATTTGGCCTAACGGCAGCCTGCAAAGGATTTAATCTTTATAGCTTGCTTTTCCTTCTACTTCTCTCTCTTAGCTGTTTTCTACTTCCCCCTTTTTTCATTTATTTTTCTGGGCCTATGTGCCCTAGGGCAGTCAGTCTTTTAGTTCCCCACAAAAGGAAGCATCATTTGGTCCAAGCGAGTTGAGGAGTTGCCCTTTGCGACAAGTCTTTTATCTCCTGCAGGCTGGGCTGACCCTGGAGACACGTCTGCAGTTAGCCCTAGATGTGGTGGAGGGAATCCGCTTCCTGCACAGCCAGGGACTGGTTCATCGTGATATCAAACTGAAAAATGTGCTGGTAAGTAGGAGCTTTTTCCCCGGGGTGTTACCCCACCTCTGTGGGCTGAGTGATCTTTTGGAAGGTACATGTAAAGGGGAGTTTGGACCTAGGAGAGAAGTCCAGTGGGAAAGTAGTAAAGTTAGTAGCACTCAATGTGGATGGCATCTTGAACTTAAGGCGCAGGGAGCAGTTTCATTATAGACTTAACTTATGTTACATAAGGTTTTTCTCCTTACACTGTTTTGAAAAATTTTAAACTTACAAAAAGCTAAGAGTGGTACAGTGACGACACATATACCCTTCACCCCAAGTCATGTTCTCTCTTTTCTCCTAATGTGCTCTCCTGTGTACACATATGTCTACACACACTCATCATTTTTTACTAAACTATATGAAAGTAAGTTGCAGGTAACACTTTATTCCTAAATACTTTAAGCATGTATCTCCTAAGGAAAAGGACATACTTCTACATCATTAAAATGTTATTATCACACCCAAGAAATTTAACATTGATATAATACTGTTATTCAGTATACAGTCTGTATTAACATTTTTCTGTTGTCCTAGGGTCAGCCTGTTTGTTTGATAGGGTCAGCCTGTTTGTTTAATCCAGGATCCAATCCAAGGATCATATAGTATATTTTGTTGTCATGTTTCTCTGTTCTCCATTAATCTTGAATAGTCTTTCTGCCTTAATTTTGCATTTATGATCTTGGTATTTTTGAGTAGTCTAGGTCTTATTACTGCTTAGGGTTGTTTGATTAAAAATGTGAATGAGGGCTAAGATGTGTGAAGTCACCTTAAAAGGTAAGATAGTAGTGAACTCACTAGTCTTGTTATCTAAATTATAAAGAATCTTTTGACATACTCCTTGGAAAGGTATATTGGCGTATCTTTAAAGCATTTCTGACAACACTTAAATGATGTATAAAGGTGATAGCAGTTTGGGAAAAGGGAAAGATCTCCCTAAAATTGTCAGCTGAAACCTAAAAGTCTTTAAGAGAGGAAACTGTAGGGACTTCAGGAAACTCTCCCCAGCTGACCAGAGGACCTCAACTTTCTTACTGCCAACTCTCTGCCCTGGGGTCAGGAAGGGAGTCAGGTACTGAAGTCCTTCCTTAGTGTTCTTCCTTAGACCTTCTCTTCCTTATTCTTCCAGGATTAATTAGGATCCCTGTATGTGCCAAGCACCGTGTTAAGTACTGGGTATGCAAAGATGAAAAAGGCAATTCCCTCCCTCCCCCCCAAAAGAAAAGAAAAGAAAAAGGCAATCCCTGCTATGAGGTTGTTCTACAATATTGGGAAGAAGATAGTACAAGTTGAGTAGTTGAATATCCCTAATTCAAAACTCCAAAATTCAAGATGCTCCTAAATCTGAGTTATTATTATTATTTTAAGAGGCAGGGTCTCACTCTGTTTCCCAGGCTGGAGTGCAGTGGGACAATCATAGCTCATTGCAGCCTCTAGTTGCTGTGCTAAGCAATCCTTTTTCCTCAGCCTCCCAAGTAGGTGGGACTACAGATATGCACCACCACACCTGGCTAATTTTTTTTTTTTTTTTTTGGAGACACAGTCTCACTGTCACCCTGGATAGAGAGTGCCGTGGCATCACAGCTCACAAACTACTACTCATCAAACCTCAAACTCTTGGGTTTAAGTGATTCTCTTGCCTCAACCTCCCAAATAGCTGGGACTACAGGCACCTGCCACAACACCGAGCTGTTTTTTTGTTGTAGTTGTCATTATTATTTAGCAGGCCTGGACCGGGTTCAAATCTGCCAGCTCTAGTGAATGTCGCCAGCACCCTAACAGCTGAGTTATGGGTGCTGAGCCAAAGAAAGATAATTTTTTATAAATTTACTGTAGCCTAAGTGTAGTGTTTATATATAAATTCTACAGTAGTGTATGAGTAAAGTAACGTCCTAGACCTTCACATTCACTCACCACTCACTGATCTACCTGGAACAACTTCTAGTCTTGCAAGGTCCTCTCATGGTAAGTGCCCTATACAAGTGTACTATTTTTATCTTTTATACCGTATTTTTACTGTACCTTTTCTATGCTTAAATATGCTTAGATACACAAATACTTAGCCATTGTGCTACAGCTGCCTATGGTATTCAGTACAGTAACATGCTGTACAGGTTTATAGCTTTGGAGCAATAGGCTGTACCATATAGGCCAGGTGCGTAGTAGGCTGTACCACCTATGTTGTTTAAGTATGCGCTATGATTTTTGCAGAAGGACAAAATCATCTAATGACTCATTTCTCAGTACAAATCCCCATCATTAAGTAGTATGTTACTATACTACTTTGAGGTACCTACATGAGCTTGGACAGTGCTGTGTGCAGGATCAGAGACAGGGTGACTCTTGCCCCACTTTGTTGGCAGCTGGACAAGCAGAACCGTGCCAAGATCACTGACTTAGGATTCTGCAAACCAGAGGCCATGATGTCAGGCAGCATTGTGGGGACGCCAATCCACATGGCCCCTGAACTTTTCACAGGTAAGGCTGGAGGGATGGGAGTGGGTTTGGACAGCGCTCATTACTTTAACCCTGAGTGCTACTCCTTAGGCTAGGTGGTATCCACAAGTATGTAACACAAGCAGGTCTGGCACAGGCAGTGTAGAAACCAGAATAGGGGAAACCTAAGATAAGTAGGGGGAAAAGTAAAGAGGTAAAAGAATGAAAAAAAAGTCCAAATTGCACCACCACCTGTTCTTTTGGATGTCTCTCTATTTGTGCTATAGTCAATCATTTAATCATGAAATATTCATTGAAGAATGGTATGAGTTGTCCTCTATCATTAAAAGAACTTAAAATTGTCATAGAGATATATTAAGAGAAGTAAAATAATTAGGAAGCTGCATAACATAGCTTGTGATGAAGTCCTAAATTAAGTGTGATGTAATATATTGTTGGTGTTCAGAAAAAGGACAAATGAAGGAGGAAATGTTTGATGGTTTTATGGTAGAAGTGAGACTTTGGGTAGAACTTGAATCAGATCTGGTAGAGAACTCATTCATTTATTAAGTATATACTTTGAGCTAGGCAGTATGGGTATTTTTCTTATATATTTTGTTTTATTTAATTCTCACAATTCTGTGATGATATTGATGGATTTGTATGTCCATTTCATGGATAAAGTTGAGTAAACTTGAGACCAGATTGATGAAGAAAACCACCCAAAAACACTGAGCTAAAAGGTAATGGAGTTGGCATTGGAATCTAAGTCTCTCAGAGTCCAACTATGTGTCATGAAAGGCAGAAAAGTTTGGAGGCTGGAGAAAGGGAAATAATGAGGAGTATCACAGAATAGAAAAATAAGGATGGCAGTAAAGAAAAGCTTTTGGAGACTATTAATAAATAAGGCTGGAGATAAAATACATTGAGATTGAAATTCCCACAGAGGAGTTAAGGCTTGTTGTGCAAAACTTAAGGAGCTATTGAGCTTTTGAGCAGGAGAGAGATCAAGAGAAAATGTTCATAGCAGATGAGCTCAGCAGCAGTAGGTAGAGAGGATTTGATTAGAAAGAACCAAAGTAAAGAGACCAGATAGGTAGTGGTTGCCTCCAGGATTAGGTTGGTATAGTGATGAAACAAAACAAAAGAAAAAAAAGTGACAGATTTGAGATCAATCAGAGAAAGAATGTGCTGGATTTTTTTTTTGGGGGGGGAGACAGAGTTTCAGGCTGTTGCCCTGGGTAGAGTGCTGTGGCATCACAGCTCACAGCAACCTCAAACTCTTGGGCTCAAGCTATTCTCTTGCCTCAGCCTCCCAAGTAGCTGGGACTACAGGCGCCTACCACAAGGCCCGGCTATGGATTTTATTATTAACTTGATACGTACGGTGAACAGAAAAGAATGACTAAAAGATGACTCAAAAGTTTTGAGCTGGGTGGTGCCTGTGGCTCAAAGGACTAGGGCACCGGCCCCATATGCTGGAGGTGGTGGGTTCAAACCCAGCCTGGGCCAAAAACTGCAAAAAAAAAAAAAAAGGGTTTACGCTCAAGTGAATGGGGAATAGTTGTTCCATTGCAAGGGAAGATGGAAAGGTAGGAGCAGCTCAGTCATTAGTATTGGTAAGAGTCAAGTCAAAATTAGCAGTATATATGAAGTTCTTTTGTTTTGTACACAGGTCTTCCCCCAGCTCTTCACTGAGTGATAGCGTAGTATTAGGTATTAGGTAGAGCTATAGCCTACTCATGTCTGAATCAAATAGATAGTCGTCATTTGTTTATCTCCAGATTTACTTTAAAAAAAAAAAAAGTCTGTTCCCTACTGCTATTATTCTATTTTAGCTACTTCATACTTAAATTCCATTGGTTGTTTCATTTTTTTATTTTGTTTTGTTTTTGAGACAGTCTCACTTTGTCACCCTTGGTAGTGTGCTGTGGTGTCATAGCTCACAGCAATCTTAAACTCTTGGGCTTAAGAGATCCTCTTGCCTCGGTTTTTTTTTTTTTTTTGTAGAGACAGAGTTTCACTTTATCGCCCTCGGTAGAGTGCCGTGGCGTCACACAGCTCACAGCAACCTCCAACTCCTGGGCTTAGGGGATTCTCCTGCCTCAGCCTCCCGAGTAGCTGGGACTACAGGCGCCTGCCACAATGCCCGGCTATTTTTTTGTTGCAGTTTGGCCGGGGCCGGGTTTGAACCTGCCACCCTCGGTATATGGGGCCGGCGCCCTGCTCACTGAGTTGCCTCAGTTTTTTATTTTTAGTAGAGATAGAGTCTCACTCTTAATCAGGCTAGTCTCAAGTCTTTTCTTTTTTTAGACAAAAGTCTCATTATGTCACCCTAGGTAGAGTGCTGTGGCATCACAGCTCACAGCAACCTCAAACTCTCGGGCTTAAGCAATTTTCTTGCCATAGACTTCCAAGTAGCTGAGACTATAGGCCCCCGCACAACGCCCAGCTATTTTTCTGTTGAAGTTGTCATTGTTGCTTAGCTGGCCCAGGCTAGGTTCCAACCCCCCAGCCTCCGTATATGTGGCTGGGGCTGTAACCACTATGCTATGGGCACCATGCCTAGTCTCAACTCTTGAGCTCAGTGATCCACCCGCCTCAGCCTCCCAGAGTGCTAGGATTACAGGTGTGAGCCACCACACCCGGCAGTTTTTTTGTTTTGTTTTGTTTTGTTTTTAATTTCTTATAGGGATGGGGTCTCGCTTTGCTCAGGCTGGTCTCAAATTCCTGAGCTCAACAATCCGCCCACCTTTGGCTTCCCAAAGTGCTAGGAGTACAGGTGTGAGCCACCGTGCCCAGCCCATTGATTGTTTCTATTACAGCCCACCCTACTGCTGTCATTTTCTTTCTTTTCTTTCTTTTTTTTTTTTTTGAGACAGAGTGTCACTCTCTTGCCCCAGGCTAGAGTGCCATGGCATCAGCCTAGCTCACAGCAACCTCAGACTCCTGGGTTCAAGCAGTGCTCTTGCCTCAGCCTCCTGAGTAGGTGGGACTACAGGCGCCTGTCACAACACCCAGCTAATTTTTGTATTTTTAGTAGAGAGTGGATCTTGCTCTCTTGAGCTAGTCTGGAACTCCTGAGCTCAAGGCATCCTTCTGCCTCAGCCTCCCAAAATGCTAGGATTACAGGCGTGTATGAGCCACTGCACCTGGCCAGAACCATGTTTCTAAAAAAAATTTATTTTTTTTTTAATTTTTTTTTTGAGACAGAGTTTCAAGCTGTCGTCCTGGGTAGAGTGCCATGGCATCATAGCTCACAGCAACCTCAAACTCTTGGGCTCAAGCGATTCTCTTGCCTCATCCTCCCAAGTAGCTGAGACTATAAGCACCCGCCAAGACTCATGGCTGTTTTTTGGTTGTAGTTGTCATTGTAGTTTGGCAGGTCTGGGCTGGATTGGAACCCAGCTGGATTCAAACCTGCCAGCTCTGGTGTATGTGGGTGGCACCCTAGCTGCTGAGTTACAGGTGCCAAGCCTCTAAAATGTTTTTTCGGTTGTTGTTTTTGTTAGAGTGCAATAGCATCATAGCTCACAGCAATCTCAAACTCTTAGGTTCAAGTAATCTTCTTGCCCCAGCCTTCTGAGTAGCTCGGACTACATGTGTGAGCCACCACGCCCTGATAATTTTTCTGTTTTTAGTAGAGATGGGGTCTCACTCTTGCCCAGGCTGGTCTTGAACTTCTGAGCGCAAGCAGTCTACCTGCCTCAGTCTCCCAGAGTGCTTGGAGTGAGGCACTATGCCTGGCCTCTTTCTAAAATGTTGGAATCTCTATGTCACCTCCTGCTCTAAAATATAAATAACTTCCTGCTGTGCACTGAATCCAGACTCTTCTAACTTTAAAAACTTTATATTTCAATTTGTCCACCCACCTGTGTTTTCCAGCTTTATTTTCCTAATGTGACCTATCAGGTTAATTTTTTGAATAACCCATTAAAATGAAAGGTATTATTTTTCCCCTCCTTTGTCAAATTCTAGTCCTGGCTCTCTTAATATCTGTCTGCCTTTACCTCGCAATGCCATAGTTTATTGTATTGTAAAATGAGCATTATAGATGTGCCTTACCTACCTGACAGGGTTGTTATGAAAGATAATGAATGTTGAAAGCCTTAGACAAAATAATTTAAAGACCTCTGCAGTATGAGTGGCAGTGCTGCTGCTGCCCTCCTCTTCCTGGCTCACTGCTTTTCATCCTTTCTTGCCATAGGGAAGTATGATAATTCCGTGGATGTCTATGCTTTTGGGATTCTTTTCTGGTATATCTGCTCAGGCTCTGTCAAGCTCCCTGAGGCATTTGAGAGGTGTGCCAGCAAAGACCATCTATGGAACAATGTGCGGAGAGGTAAGAGCCATGAGCACTGCTTTATCCTGACTCCCTTGGCAAGAGCAGATTGAGCCCAGGCACTGCCACGGGGGCCTCATGTCCTCCTCTCTGGCTACGCCACAGCAGGAACACGGGCAGGTTTAAATAATCATGGAATCCAGAGAAGACATTTAAGTGAAACCTTTGCTTCCAAGCAGTACTCTATTGAACTATCTCAAAAAGGCTTCTTTAAAACTTCTAATTTTCGAAGCTTCTATGCCAATATGTTCCAAATTTTTATCACTATTCAGTTCTAAAATGCACTTAAAGCTCATTACATTCTTTAGTGTCCCGAGCCCCAGCTGAGTAATGAGCCTTCAAGCTGGCCATTCCTCTTCATTGGGCCCCTCTTACTGTGATCTTTCCATGCTCCTCTCTCTAGGGGCCCGGCCAGAGCGGCTTCCCGTGTTTGATGAGGAGTGCTGGCAGTTGATGGAAGCCTGTTGGGATGGTGACCCCTCGAAGAGGCCTCTCTTGGGCATTGTCCAGCCCATGCTCCAGGGCATCATGGACCGGCTATGCAAGTCAAATTCTGAGCAGCCAAACAGAGGACTAGATGATTCTACTTGAAAGCAAAGACATTTTTCTTTCACCCTCTATTTCTTTCCTTTCCCTCACATTTTGGCCGTGGGGAGAATTTGACATTTATTCACTATAGGGCGCTCCGAAGGGAATTGGTGCTTGCTGGGCAACTTGAGACCTTCCCAGACAGAGATGACTCCAGGACAGTGAAGAGTTGGATGACTGAGCATATTCAGCAGTTCCCTAAAGCTCCAAGCTATCCCGTTAGCAAAAGAGTGTCTAAGACACGCAAAAGCTGAGGAATACGATGTTCTGGCCTCACAGCTGAAAAGGAGGCAAATGTTACCATTGTCTACACATTGTATATGTTTCTAAGACAAGTGGGAGAGTGCAGTGGCAATAATATTAAAACCTATCATTTTCCTGATTTGGGGGCTCTAGCTAGGAATAGTTTGGTCAGGACCCTTTAGAAGATATGAGCTTAGTTCTGGGATTATGAGAACATGGGGAAAAAAACCAAACAAACAAAAACTTAGAGATGTCTGGTTCCTGCTGTCTGCAACCAGGGATATCAGGCTGTAACAGTCAGAAGCCCGGTGAGGGAGGTAGAAAGAAAGCTATGTGCTGTTCCCAGTGCCATTGTGTTTACATATAGAAGGCAGTCCCTGATTCTGGTGTTATATCACCAAAGGCCAAGAAACAACAAAGGAAAGAATGTGTGTGTATGTATGTGTGGGTATACACACATAAGCTGTTGGATTTTGAGTTACTGCCAACCCCCAAACAGAATCTATTGTACCCTTGGGTCTTTTTTTTTCCCTTTTTTTTTTTTTTTTGCAGTTTTTGGCGGGGGCTGGGTTTGAACCCACCACCTCCGGTATATGGGGCCGGCACCCTACTCCTGTGAGCCACAGGTGCCACCCTTTTCCCTTTCTTTTTGTCTCAAGGTGGGAAAACTCTGGATAACATGGTACTTCAGAGCAAATAATCTGAGCAAAACCAGCCCAATGTGAAATATTTGGCGGGGACCTGAGAAGTGGGAATTATCTGGAAACTGTGGCCTGCATTCAAACCTAATGAAAGGATACCAGTTTGTTTTTAAAACTTATACAAATTAGAAATCCTTCTTTTTGTGTTTGAATCTTAACACACTGATGTTTTTAAAACATTATCAATGAGCTTTTGAACCAAGATTTCTTCTGCAATTTATCCCTGTCTTTTAACCTTATTTTACATATGATCTGTAAGAAGAAAAAAGGAACCAATGGAAAAAGGAAAACACTCCTCTGGTAGTTCTGTATATGTAAACTTTACCCTGGTGTATTAGTATATGGGAAGCTCCCCTCCCTTGAAATTGGGAGGTGATATGGTGGAATTTCGGAGAGTTCCTTATAAAGTGTACATGAGGAGAGTAACTCTGATTCCAGGCAGAGGAAGGGAACAATTTAAATATTGGGGCATCTCAGACTTTGACTTCAGGCCTTCCTCTGCCAATTTGATCCATTAGTTCAGAACAACAAGTAGATGAAGGAATAGACAGTGAAGGTGAACAGCTCTCTCTATCTCCCTAGTTCGTGATCTGGCCCCGGTGTCCAGCCTCAAGTGAAACAGGCCCCCATGTGGCTATATAAAATGAGTGGTGCATTTGCTGCTGGGATTTTCTAGAATTGTGTGTGACAAAACAACATCCCTTAATATTAACAGTATAAATGGAGTCTATAATAAGTTTTTCATATAACTTATGAAGTTCATTTTTAACTCTTTGGCTGTCCTGGGTTCTCATTATAGATACAGTTGAGCATAGTAGCTCCTACACACTTGCGGCTTTTCAGAAATTCCATGTAGTGCTAAAAACCTTTTTTGTTTGCAAATGATAAAGTAACTGACCCAGTGTCTTTGGGTTCTATAGATTCCAGCATTGTTTTAGTAGAATATTCAGTATATATTAGAGGTTTTTTTTTTTTTTTTGAGACGGAGTCTCATTTTGTTACCTTCAGTAGAGTGCCGTGGCAGCACAGCTTACAGCAAACTCAAACTCTTGGGCTTAAGCGATTCTCTTGCCTCAGCCTCCCAAGCAGCTGGGACTACAGGCGCCCACCACAATACCCAGCTATTTTTTTTTGCTGCAGTTTAGCAGGCCCAGGCTGGGTTCGAACCCACCAGCCTCGGTGCATGTGGCCAGTGCTCTTACCACTGAGCTATGGAGCCGAGCTGATATATTAGAATTTTTAACACCTATTTAGTTATACTCTGTTCTGCTCAGTGTTCATTCGTTGCCCTTCTTGGAACTATAATGGGGCTTCCAGGAAGCCAGGTGTCAAAAAAGGAAGGGTGAGTAGTTTCTAATGGCTGAAAAATCACTTTAAGTCATTTCTATGTGAAATTTCAAGAAAAGTTTTATATAGTTCCCTTTTTTTTTTCCAGACTATCTTTTAACTCTGCTATATTCAGGAGTCTGTGCTTCCATTAGGGAGACCACACTCCTAACATTCTTTGCAAGTCTTAGCTCATACCCCCATTCACACGTGGGAGGTTAGTTTATTTGCCTATCCAGAGTCCCTTTTTCATTTATCCCCAAGGCTTAGTCTGCTACCAGGTTCCAGTTTTCTAGCAGATTCCCCAGTTTTTTGCTTGGTGGAAAGAGAGAAAGGGAGGGACTAATGTAAGTAAAGAGATGAGTAGTTGTGTTATAGTTCATTAAAAAAAATAAGTATTGCAAGAAAAGGTGCAAAATATTCCTGAAAGTCTCCAAGCCATCCAAAATCCACATATGGATATTTAGAGGTATTATTTAAATACTCAGCAGGCTGAGTGCAGGAATACGTGTGTATAGCATGTGTATACTTTGCTTTTGTTTTACAACATTGTCAGTTAATTTTGGGTTCTTTGATCCTTGGCACCCATTCTTATTAAAGTGATGGAATGCCATAAAATGTACTGTATTGTATATTAGTTGGGAAGACACTAGGTATTCAAAGAAGTCTGGTGGCACTTGGGCTGTAGAGGGCTCAGTGTAGCCAAAGTCCTCAAAGATTGCACCTCCAGATTGTCCATGTCCCCAAGTGGTGAGGTAAGATTGTGGCTGGGGAAGAAGGAGGCATGAAAGAATAGCACTTACTGTGTTTTGTCCTTCTAATCGACTTAATTAGGGCACTTCACTCAAGCACAAAAAAATGATGACTTGGCTGTTTTTAATGAGCTTTAAATCTGGTCGCTCATTTTGTTTCAGTACTAAGCAAGCGGTGATCCTGAAGAGCAGTCAGAAGAAATGGCTGACCTTGTACCTAGAGAGCTAGTGGCAAGGTCAGTCTGGCATGGCTGAGGAAGCCTCAGTATAGCAAGGTTTCCACAGGCATGTCCTAGTTCCTTGATCCTCTGCAGAATAGCTTATTAATTGAGCAAGCCCTTCACTTCTCTCCAAAGGGGGACTCGCTGGTTGTCCTCAGACCAAAGAGAGTCACTATGGACTCCCATCAGCTTCAAGGGAACAGCCTAGGCAGAAACTTCTCATTTTTAACACTAAAATTCAAGGAAGCAGTGGAAGAAAGGATACATTCCTACCACAGAAATAGGGGAATAGTAGAACTTTCGACTAGTACATTTTCATATCTTTGCTTGAGCTGCCAAAGAAGGGTCACTAAGTGTCTTTCCTGATGGGAGAAGTGGCTCAGGGTTGCAGGGCTGTGAGCGACAACTGCACTGAATGACAGTTTACATTGTGGCTTTGGCTTATGATTTAGCACTGAGAAGCCCAGGGGAATTGGTGAATACAGTAGCACTTTGGGAAATTAAGGCACCCTCTGGCCTTACTTTGGAGAGACAGCATGCTTAGCATGCTTGGTATTCCGTTTGGCTAATGAGGAAATCTCCATAGTCCATAGTCCATCAGAGTGGGATTAAGAGTCCATTGCTGAAGGAGTGGTTGCTTTGAGTTTTCAAAGCTTGCCTTTTGGATTTGCTGGATCACATAACCCACTTTTTAAAAGAAAAGAAAAGAGGATTTACCCAAATTAAGGGAATGGAGATGGTAGAGTTGGTTCAGTGATAAAGTGGGTAAGGAGAGAGTGGCCTTGAGATTTGTATTGCAAACTCTCCTGGAGGTTTCAGGTAGCACTACTGTCCTTAAAAGGGTTTTAACTTCATCTGCTTTGTTAACATCCAGTCCAATTGTGATTGCAGAGACTGTGTGAGAATGCCTGGCATGGGGGAGGCCACCTTGCCCAGATTGTTGAAAAGAAAATTGGTCTGGACAACTTGTTGTCTTTTGTCTTTATATAATGTTTTTTGTTTGTTTTAAAGGACTAATGTTTATTACAGTGTTAAATAAAAGTGTTACAGACTAAGTGTATAGAATAAAAGTGCAATAATAAAAAAAATTACTTTGGCACAAACTTCAGTCTTCATATTGTTTTCTTGTGCCAACTGGCTCTTCCCATAATTTTGTTACAGCAGGACCTTGTTAATTGTGTGTATTTTTAGGAGATGCAACTCTGGGTAAAGTCTTTATTTAGTGCAATTTTCAATAGTTGACTTTTACAGAGTATTCTATATACTTGGGATACACAAATGCCCCATGTGCTGTATAATAAAAATCACGTTAACATTTTAGGTTTACATCTGTTTAGCTTTGGCTTTCCCTCACCTCACTATCCATGTTAAGATAATGTCCCTATTTCATTCCATTTCTATTGTGACCTGCAGTCGGAGGTCTTTCAGCTTGCTAGCTGGGATTGGTGAACCATGTTACTCCCACCAGGGGTCCTCTCTAGCTGTGATAGCTCTTGGTCTCCCAATACTTTACATTAATTACCACTACTAAAGGGTGTGGCAAGGGAATGGGAGGTAGGATAGCAGAGAAGGGTACAAGGTAGGATGACAGAGCAAGTGATTTTCCAGAGCCCATCCTGGGGTGACATCCTTTTCTCCAGCTTCCTTCATGAACTTGCAGTATTCTCAGTTCATATAAACATACAAGCCTAGCTATTCTTTGTTATAGTATGAGAGAACTGAAGATATGTTGCATTTAGATGTTTTGAATTTTCTCTTCAGGCTCACTCCCACTGTTGAGATATGCTTGCTCAGCAGTGCCTGGCAGACACTGTCAGGAGAGCAGCACTGACTGAGGTCACCAGGGAAGGTCAGCACGCAGCAAGCCTCTTCTCCCCCTGGGTGTGTTTCCTTTTGTTTGTTCTTGGTTACCATATCATGTCAGCCTTGTGTGGATGAGTCATTTTTTGTTATAACTGCTTGTGATTTGACTGCAACAGAAGGTTGGCCAGGAGATGGCAGCACATCTTAAACAGTTAGGGTGTTTGTACTTCTTGAGGGAAAGGCTAAAGTTGAATGTCAGTGGGCCTCAGCCTATGTCTACATCAGGGGTTCTCAAACTGCGGCCCGTGGGCCACATGAGGCGTTGTGATCGTATTTGTTTTTTTACTTCAAAATAAGATATGTGCAGTGTGCATAGGAGTTTGTTCATAGTTTTTTATTTTAAACTATAGTTCGGCCCTCCAGTGGTCTGAGGGACAGTGACTGGCCCCCTGTTTAAAAAGTTTGAGGGCGCCTGGTCTACATGGTAGTCATTTAATGAAGGTAAGCCTCCGATGTCTGTGATACTCTCCACACACCCCAGCTACCCTTCCAGTTATATATTCCACCTTATGGCTCGGTGCCTGTATCTATGGTTAGGGCACCAGCCACGTACACCAAGGCAGGTGGGTTTGAACCCATCCCTGGCCTGCTAAACAACAATGACAACTACACAAAAAAATAGATGAGCACTGTGGCGGGTGCCTGTTGTCCCAGCTACTCGGGAAGCTGAGGCAAGAGAATGGCTTAAGCCCTAGAGTTGGAGGTTGCTGTGAGCTGTAATTCCATGGCACTCTACTGAGGGCAACATACACTGTTTAAATATCTTCCAGCTTATATGCATATACCTTATATCCTAGTATAAAGTTCAGAGTGATTGAGTTTTCTTAACCTCCTCCATTTCCTTTTTTTTTTTTTTTTTTTAATGGCCCTCGGTAAAGTGCTGTGGCCTCACACAGCCCACAGCAACCTCCAACTCCTGGGCTTAAGAGATTCTCTTGCCTCAGCCTTCCGAGTAGCTGGGACTACAGGCGCCTGCCACAACGCCCAGCTATTTCTTTGTTGCAGTTTGGCCGGGGCCGGGCTTGAACCCGTCACCCTTGGCATATGGGGCTGGCGCCTTACCGACTGAGCCACAGGCGCCGCCCAACCTCCTCCATTTCCATTATTACTTTGGAAAAAAGAGCTGTGGCATATACATTTATAGATTGCACATACTTTTCTAAGAACATATCCCTCAGTAAACTTGTCCCTGAGTAGGACAGTTTGGGTGAACTTCCTGGTCCTGTGTTTGGGTAGGAGTCAGAGGGGAGAGGTCACCAAGTTTCTGAACATTATTAAATTCAAGTTGAAAAATTCTCCCTTTAGCAGAATCCCAAGGATTCCCACGGCTAAGTGAATAGCCTCCTTTTGTTTTTATTTTATTTATTTTTGAGACAGTCTCCACTATGCCACCCTCACTAGAGTGCTATGGCATTACAGCTCACAGTAACCTCAAACTCTTGGGCTTAAGCAGTTCTCTTGCCTAAGCCTCCCAAGTAGCTGGACGACAGGCACTCGCCCCAGTATCACAGCTCAACTATTTTTTGTTGCAGTTGTCATTGTTGTTTAGCTGGTCCAGGCCGGGTTCGAACTCACCAGCCTTGGTGTATGTGGCTGGCACCATAACCACTGTGCTATGGGTACCGACCCTAAATAGTCTCCTTTTGAATGTAGGTACCACATGTGGCCATATACTGACTGAAGCCTCTAGTGCCCTTCTAGGGATGGCTGTTTCTTTTTTTTTTTTTTTTTTTTTTTGGCCGGAGCTGTGTTTGAACCCGCCACCTCTGGCAAATGGGTCCAGCGCCCTACTCCTTTGAGCCACAGGCACCGCCCAGCTGTTTCTTTTTAAAGGTAGTATTTCATGTCAGTGTAAAAAATAGGTATGGTAAAATTGGTTACCTACTTTTTTTTTTTGAGACAGTGTCTGTCTATGTCACCCTCAGTAAAGTGCTGTGGTATCACAGCCCACAGCAACCCCAAACTCCTGGGCTTCAGTGATTCTCTTGCCTCAGCCTCCCAAGTGGCTAGGATGACAGGCGTCCGCCACGACGCCTGGATATTTTTTTGTTGCAGTTATTTAGCTGTCCTGGGCTGGGTTCGAACCCGCCACCCTCTGTGTATGTGGCTGGCACCGTAACCACTGTGCTACGGGCGCCAAGCTGTATCTACTTGTCTTAGTACATCCCTGCAGCTGTGACAAAATACCACGGACTGTAACTTGTAATTACAGAAATTTATTCCAAGCCCAAAATCAAGGTATCAGCAGGTTCAGTGTGGTGAGGGCTGGTCTCTGCTTCCAACGTGGCATCTTATTGCTGGGTCCTCCCTCCATAGGAGACTGACACTGTGTCCATATAAGGCAGAAGAGATAGAAGAGCCACGCAGCTTTCTGGGTTTCTTTTTTAAAGGCATTAATCCCATTCATGTGGGCTGACCCCTCATGGCCTGATCACCTCCCAAAGACCCCACCTCTTAATGCCATCACCTTGGGGTTTAAGTTCCAACATATGAATTTTAGAGGGGCACATGCATTCAACTCATAGCATCCTCTGAGGAAAAAAATATTTAAATCATGATGGCAAAAAAAAAAAAGAAAAGAAGTCCAGTTATAGTAAATATATAAATGTAAAAAAAAAAAACCCAAACTCTGCTCGCCGCCCGTAGCACACTGGTTACAGCACCAGCCACATGCACCAAGGGTGGCAGGTCTGAACCCAGCCCAGGCCAGCTAAACAACAACGACTTCAACAAAAAAATAGCTGGGCTTTGTGGCGGGTGCTAGTAGTCCCAGCTACTTGGGAGGCTGAGGCAAGAGAATCACTTAAGCCCACTTAAGACTTGGAGGTTGTTGTGAGCTGTGACACCATGGTTATCTACCAAGGGTGACATAGTGATACTGTCTCAAAAAAAAACCCAAACAACAACAACAAAAAAAAAAAAAAAGAAAAAAAAAATTTGGGGGCAGTGCCTGTGGCTCAGTGAGTAGGGCACTGGCCCCACATACCAGAGGTGGCAGGTTCAAACCCGGCCCTGGCCAAACCATAAGAAAAAATAGCCAGGGCGGCGCCTGTGGCTCAAGGAGTAGGGCGCCAGTCCCATATGCCGGAGGTGGCGGGTTCAAACCCAGCCCTGGCCAAAAAAAAAAAAAAAAAAAAAATAGCCAGGCGTCGTGGCGGGCACCTGTGGTCCCAGCTACTCAGGAGGGAATTCCCTGAGCTCAGGAGTTGGAGATTGCTGTGAGATGTGACACCAAAAAAATAAAATAAAATAAAACCTTTACCACTGTTTAAAAAAAAACAAAACCCAAAAACTTTAAAGGACCTAAATAATAGCACATTCATTGCATATTTACTATGTGCTGCGCACTACTCTAAATGCTTTACATATTAGCTCAATCTTTACAACCCCATTTTACTAATGAGTAACTAGTAAATGCCAGAGCTGGAATTTGAATGTAAGAAATAAAGAAATGCAGCTTCAGAACCTCTCTGTTTCTGCAAGTAACTTGCTATACCTTGCTGTTTTTAGCAGAGAATGTGCATAAATATCTTCACCTACAGTTTGGGAGAACTTTCTTGAGTGTGATCAGGAACCCAGATGCCTATATTCCAAGCATTCTGGGAGGCCGAGGTGGGTGGATTGCTTAAGCTCAGGAACTTAAGACCAGCTTGAGCAAGAATGAAACCCCATTTTTACTAAAGAAAAAAAAATAGAAATAATAGCCAGGGCATGATGCCAAGTGCCTCATGGTCCCAGCTATTTGGGAGGCTGAGGCAAGAGGTTCACTTGAGCCCAAGAGTATGAGGTTGCTGTGAGCTATGATGATGCCACAGCACTCTACTGAGGACAACAGAGTGAGACTCTGTCTCAAAAAAAAACAAAACATTTTTATGTTTAACACAATTGTTAGAAAAAAGAAGAAAAGTAATGGAAGGAGAAAGAAACATAGGAGACAGGGTGTTTGTAAAGGAAGAATTATACAATGGGCCGTGGAGTCTAAGCTGGGTAAGATGGGCAGGGAGGACTGGTGGACAGCCACACTGGATTGAGGGTCTGGGAGATCTTGATGAGATTGAAGAATCTTTGACTGGGAGATTAGAGTAAGTGAGCTGCAAAAATAAGACATGGGATTTAGAAAATGAGATGCTTGAGGGCGGCGCCTGTGGCTCAGTCGGTAAGGCACTGGCCCCATATACCAAGGGTGGCGGGTTCAAACCCGGCCCCGGCCAAACTGCAACCAAAAAATAGCCGGGCGTTGTGGCGGGCACCTGTAGTCCCAGCTACTTGGGAGGCTGAAACAAGAGAATCGCTTAAGCCCAGGAGTTGGAGGTTGCTGTGAGCTGTGCGAGGCCACGGCACTCTACCGAGGGCCATAAAGTGAGACTCTGTCTCTACAAAAAAAAAAAAAAAAAGAAAAGAAAATGAGATGCTTGAATTTGAGACTTCAAAGGTGGTACAGTAAGCGATGTGACAGTATCAAACATATGATCTTGGGAGTGAGAGGCTGGAGGGGAGTGAGGAAAAAGTTCCTCATAGGTGAGAGGGCACAGAAACTGGGAAGCCAAGGTGTTGGGTGAAACTGCCTGGGCATGGGGGTCACCAAAATAATGAAAACAATAAAGTAGAGAGGAAGACCATGAACCTGTGCAGCAAATTGGGGGGACTAGAGGGTGAGTTGTTGATGACAGCAACAAGGAGGAATAGAGGGTGTTGTGGTTTAACAGGAGGGCCTTCAGTAGATTAGGAGTTTCTTTCAGGAAGAAGAAACAATTTGGAAAAAAAAAAAAGAAAGAAAGAAACAGTCTGTAAGAGGCACTGGGGAGACCAACCATACCTTTCGACTTTAGGAATATGAGAATTAAATCCTCCTCTACTTTAAAAATCCCCCTGTGTCATCAGGGGACACATCAGATTTTGGTTAGAGCAGTGTTTTTCGACCTTTTTATCTCATAGCACACTCGAATCTATAGTTAAAATTCCATGGTACACTTAAAATTATGTTGATCAAAAATAAAAAGAGTAAGAAAAAAGAACATACTGTGCTTTGAACTTCTTTCAAAAATAATTTAATTAATTATCTTTAAGAATTTTCACAGCACACTGGTTGAAAATCACTGAGTTAAAGAAAAAACAAACAGGGTGGGCCCTGTGGCTCAGTGGGTAGGGTGCCAGCCCCATATACCGAGGGTGGTGGGTTCGAACCCGGCCCAGACCAAACTGCAACAAAAAAATAGCCGGGCGTTGTGGCGGGTGCCTGTAGTCCCAGCTACTTGGGAGGCTGAGGCAAGAGACTCGCTTAAGCCCAGGAGTTGGAGGTTGCTGTGAGCACTCTATGGAGGGCGATAAAGTGAGACTGTCTCTAAAAAAGAAAGAAAGAAAAAAACCAGATAAAGAATTTGTTAAAAAGCAGACTGCTGAGCATAGACCACTGAAGCTATTTCAAGCTTTTGCCCTTGTGACTAACACTGCAGCATCTTTGTGCCTTTCCTTACTCATTTCTTCAGGGTAGATTCACTTTTGTCACCATCAAAAAGAAGAAACTTTTTCATTTCCCCCTCACTATCCACCTCTTCACTTTCCATATTTATTAACTGCCACACACTGACCCTAAATCTGGGCATTGTGTTGTGAAAACCTCAAGGGGGTTTTGGTATAGGGCCAGTTGCTTATCGTGTAACGATCCAATTATTGAGAAAAGGAGGACTACTAAGGAAGAAAGGACTTTTTAATGACAGATACCCTCCTGGGAGAAAGGGAGAAGCTGCCTCAAATTCATCTTTATGACTAATGGACATCATGTGCTTTTTAAAGGAGGGACCACATGCCTTGGGGCAGGTGGGGGTGGAGGGGAGGAGTCATGGTGTCAGAATGCAGTCTTCCCTGGGGCCTTTGGAATCTCAACTTTTTTTTTTTACAAAAAACCCTATCATTTCTGGGAAACAACTCAAAAGGTCCAGTAGTTAAGGAAGAGGATTATAAAAAGCATAGGGGGTCCTTGAAATTTATTCATGGACCCGGTTATAGCTCAAGCAATTAGATAAAGCATGTCCCTCCATGCCCTCAAAGAGCTCAGCATCAGTGAACATTATTCCTAACAAAACTATTATTTATTGTAAGACACAGCATTTTTTTTTTTTTTTTTTTTTGTAGAGACAGAGTTTCACTTTATTGCCCTCGGTAGAGTGCCATGGCATCACACAGCTCACAGCAACCTCCAACTCCTGGGCTTAGGGGATTCTCCTGCCTCAGCCTCCCGAGTAGCTGGGACTACAGGCGCCTGCCACAACGCCTGGCTATTTTTTTGTTGTTGTTGCAGTTTGGCCGGGGCTGGGTTTGAACCCGCCACCCTCGGTATATTGGGCCGGCACCCTGCCCACTGAGCCATAGGCGCCGCCCGACACAGCATTTCTGAGATGTTAAAATGAGAAAAATGTGCATCTTAGAATTGACAAAATCGTGTAACCATAGTAAGTGCCAAGCTAAAGTAATAGAGAATAGTGGTAGGGATGGGTTGCTGTTTTGTTTTGTGACAGAGCCTCCCTTTGTCGCCCTTGGTAGAGTGCTGTAGTGTCATAGCTCACAGCAAACTCAAACTCTTGGGCTTAAGCGATTCTCTTGCCTCAGCCTCCCAAGTAGCTGGGACTACAGGAGCCTGCCACAACACCCTGCTATTTTTTTGTTGCAGTTGTCATTGTTGTTTAGCCGGCCAGGTCCGGATTCGAACCTGCCACCCTCGCTGCATGTGGTCGGCACTATAACCACTGTGCTGCTGTTTTGTTTTTTTTTAACTTTTTATTTTAAAAATGATTATAGATTCACAGGAAGTTGCAAATACAGGTGAAAAGAGGTCCCATGTGCTATTCACCTAGTTTCCTCCAATAGTTACATAACAGTATCAAAGGTAAAACATTGGAACAATGTGTGTATAGCTCTACGTCATTTTATCCCATCCACACATCTCTGATTTGTGTACAGTCCGTCAATCAAGGTACAGAGCTATTCCATCACCACAAAGATCTGCTTTTTTTTTGTTTGTTTGTTTGGTTTTTTTTGTAGAGACAGAGTCTCACTGTACCGCCCTCGGTAGAGTGCCCTGGTGTCACATGGCTCATGGCAACCTCTAACTCTTGGGCTTATGAGATTCTCTTGCCTCAGCCTCCCAAGCAGCTGGGACTACAGACGCCCGCCACAACGCCCAGCTATTTTTTTTTTTTGTTGTTGTTGCAGTTTGGCCGGGGCTGGGTTTGAACCCGCCACCCTCGGCATATGGGGCCGGCGCCCTACTCACTGAGCCACAGGCGCCACCCAAAGATCTGCTTTTTCTACCCCTATAAAGCCACACTAGCCATCCTCCTCTCCACTATCCCTAATTCCTGATAACCACTAATTCTTTTCTCTCTATATAATAGTCATTTAGTAGATGTTAAATAAATGAAGCCATATACATGCCCTTTGAGGTTGGCTTCTTTTTTCACTCAGCATAATGCCTTTGAGATCCAGCTGAATTGTTTTATCTATTTATAGTTTATTCCTTTTATTGAGAAGTATGGATGTATCAAAATTTATTTAACTCTACTGTAGGACATTTTTGTTGTTTCATTTGTGGCTATTACAAATAAAACCGCAATAAAACAATCAGATGTACGTTTTGTGTGGACATAGTTTTCATTTCTTTAGTATAAAACAAACAAAAAAAAATCCAAAAAGTCAAAAAAGGGGGGAAAGATACATACAGAGTCATGCAAGTTGGGCACGCTGGCTCGTGCCTATAATCCTAGGACTCTGGGAGGCTGAGATGGGAGGATTGCTTGAGGCCAAGAAGTTGGGGACCATCTTGATTAAGAATGAGACCCTATCTACACACACACACACACACAAAAAGAAAAATTAAGGCCAGGCGCGGTGGCTCATACCTGTAATCCCAGCACTCTGGAGGCCAAAGCAGGTGGATTGCTTTAACTCAGGAGTTGGAGACCAGCCTGAACAAGAGTGAGACCCCTGACTCTAAAAATAGCTGAGCATTGTGGCAGGCACCTGTGGACCCAACTAGTTGGGAGGCTGAGACAAGAGAATCCCTGTGAGCTATGATGCCACAGTACTCCACAAAGGGCAACAAAATGAGACTCTGGTCTCAAAAATAAAAAAAGAGGGGCCAGTCATGGTGGCTTATGCCTGTAATCCTAGCACTCTGGGAAGCTGAGGCAGGTGGATCTCCTGAACTCAGGAGTTCAAGATCAACCTAAGAGTGAGACCTTGTCTCTCCTAAAAAAAGAAAAACTAGTGGGGTGTTGTGGCAGGTGCCTGTAGACCCAGCTACTTGGGAGGCTGAGACAAGAGAATCCCTGTGAGCTATGATGCCACAGTACTCCACAAAGGGCAACAAAATGAGACTCTGGTCTCAAAAATAAAAAAAGAGGGGCCAGTCATGGTGGCTTATGCCTGTAATCCTAGCACTCTGGGAAGCTGAGGCAGGTGGATCTCCTGAACTCAGGAGTTCAAGATCAACCTAAGAGTGAGACCTTGTCTCTCCTAAAAAAAGAAAAACTAGTGGGGTGTTGTGGCAGGTGCCTGTAGACCCAGCTACTTGGGAGGTTGAGGCAAGAGGATCACTGGAATCCAGGAGTTAGAGGTGCTGTTAGCTATGATGCCATGGCACTCTATGCAGGGCAACAGAGTGAGACTTTGTCCCCCATCCCGAAAAAGACATACTAATAATAGTATTAGAAATGAATCTAAATATATCTATAATCTCAAATGTCAAGAGACTAAACTTTCAGTTAAAAGATAAAAATAATCAAGACTGTATAAAAACAAAAATTCAGCACCAACCCACATGAAGGTGAATAGGAAAAGACCAAAAAGCTGATGTATCCACCAGAAAGTAGACTTTAAGGCAAGCATTACACCGTCGGGACCCACTTTTTTTTTTTTTTTTTTTTGAGACAGTCTCACTATGTCACCTTTGGTAGAGTGCCATGGGGTCAGAGCTCACTGCAACCTCAAACTCTTGGGCTTAAGCGATTCTCTTGCCTCAGTCTCCCAAGTAGGTGGGACTACCGGCGCCCACCACAACGCCCAGCGAAGGACCCATCTTACTTCTAAGGGTTTGGAGGTCACAGGGTGGGACCTGGGCCCCACCCACATCATCTGCTCCTCCACAAATCCTGGAGAAGGTGAACTCCATCCAGAAAGCCACTGCCTGCCCTACAATCTGCTCTGCTGATCCCAGAGGGAGAGAACTAAGGGGGGTTGTGGAAATCCCAAGAAACATTCCCTCCTGGCTCCCTCCCCCTCCAACCTTGTTTCCTCTCAGGGGTCACATCCTCCCATGCCACTTCCCATCCCTTTTAGCATTAAATTAAATTTTCACGTATCTCTGTTCCAAGTCTACTTTGCCACCTGTGAACTGTATGACTTTACGCAGGATACTTAACCACTGAGCCTCACTTTCTTCATCTGTGAGCCTGGGAAACAAATCCAGTCCTTTATAGCCAGTGTGAATATTTGACAATTATTTGTGTTTATTCATGATAGATCCTAGGACAGGGTTTTCAACATTTAATCTTATAGCACATTTGAACCTATAAACTTCCCTGGCACACATAATTATGTTGATCCAAAAAAAAAAGAATAAAAAAAAAAAAAATATATATATATATATATACTTACTGTGCTTTGAACTTCTTTCGAAAATAATTTAATGATCTTTAAAAATTTTCGAGGCACATTTAAGATTTTCTCACAGTACCCTGGTGTACCCATCACTGCCGTAGGGGTTAATTAGTAGAGGAACAGAATGAGACAGGGAACACAAAGCTTAGGTCTGTTGGGTGACAGACATGAAAAATAGAAAAATAAAAGTATGAGACAAATAGATGTTAGTGTGATAGATAAAAATAATTAACATTTTGGGAGGATTACTTCAGGGCAGGAGTTCAAGACCAGCCTGGGCAATTTAGTGAGACCCCAATTCTACAAAAATAGAAAAATTAGCTGGATATGGTGGCAGGCGCATATAGTCCCAGCTGCTTGGAATGCTGAGGCAGAAGGATTGTTTAAGCCCAGATTTGAGCTATCATGGTGCCCAGGTCACAGAGAGAGACCATGTTTAAAAAAAAAATGACTGGGGCCCCATATCCTGGGGGTCAAGGCACTGGCCACATGCTTCAGGACTGTTGGGTTCAAACTAGGCTGGGCCTACTAAACAAAACAAATAAAAAATAGCTAGGCGTTGTGGTGGGCATCTGTAGTCCCAGCTACTTGGGAGGCTGAGACAAGAGAATAGCTTGAGCCCAGGAGTGTGAGGTTGCTGTGAGAGCTATGACACCACAGCACCTACCGAGGGTAACAAAGTGAGACTTTGCCGTAATTAAAAAAAAAAATCATTAATATCATTGGCATTAGATCCCATCATTAACATGAGATGGTCTCCCTGCCAGCAGAATCCAGTTCAGCTCCTGTGTCTCCTCTGACCTTTCAGGTGGTCAAAGATAAACACAGCAGGACATCAGTTAAAGTAGTGAAAATGTTTTATTCAGTAACTACTGACAAGAAGGAGAAAGGGCAGTGTGCATCGTTCCAACTTAAGCAGGGGTGATTCCAGCTCTGAAAGGGAGAATAAGCGAAGGAGGAACTGGTTTTCAAAGCCAGAGAGTGAAAACTTGGGAAGGAGTGTTCTGTGTGAAGGCAACCAGGCCAGCTGAGGCTGCTGGCTGGCAGTAAATCCCACAAAGACTGGGAAGCTAGGTCCTTCCTGAGGATTATGTTTCAAAAGAAGGGCTTTCAGGTCCTAAAGAAGACACTGCAGAGTTGTATGAGATACATATACATCTCAAAGAGACAGAGGGAGGAGTCCCAAGTGTTTAAGTCCCAAGTGCAAGAGATAGACATACATCTCAAAGAGACAGAGGGAGGAGTCCCAAGTGTAAGTCCTTTGTAAACGCTCTAAAAATGAGATGTCCGGAGCCTGCTGTCAGTCATGGGTTAGAACAAACAGTAAATTCTTTAGTTGGCTTTAGCTTTCTCCAGCTAGCATTTTAATGGGGTGGAGGGAGTCTGGGATCACCCTAGGGACACGACTTATTGTGGGTATACATAGTGCCACATTGTTTTTTAATTTTCATACACTTACTTTTGCATGTCAGCCCTAAGGTCACTTTTCCCATTCCGACAATCCTTGTGTGATCTGGATGAAGTCTTATTATGTTGCCCTTGGTAGAGTGCCATCACGTCACAGTTCATAGCAACCTCAAACTCTTGGGCTTAAGCGATTCTTTTGCCTCAGCCTCCCAAGTAGCTGAACTACAGGCACCCACCACAACACCCAGCTGTTTTAAGAGACGAGGTTTGGCTCTGGCTCAGGCTGGTCTCGAACGTGTGAGCTCAGGCTATCCACCCGCCTTGGCCTCCCAGAGTGCTAGGATTACAGGAGTGAGCCACCTTGCCTGGCTGTCTAAGTTTTCTTTAAAAAAGAAAGGCTGGGCATGGTGGCTTTCCCCTGTAATCTTAGCACTCTGGGAGGCTGAGGGGAGTGGATTGCTTGACTTCAATAGTTTGAGACCAGCCTGAGCAAGAGCGAGACCCCATCTCTAAAACTAGCAGGGAATTGTGGCTGGTGCTTATAGTCCCAGCTACTTGGGAACCTGGGGCAAGAGATTGCTTAAAACCAAGAGTTTGAGGTTCCTGTGAGCTGTGATGCCACAGCACTCTACCCAGGGCAACAAACTGAGACTCTGTCTAACAACAACAACAAAAACAAAGTCCCTGTAGGGTATGGGGGTAGAAAAAGCCAAATAAGTAAATGGGAGAAAAATACACTGAAACCCCCATCAAGGGTTTTGTAACACTATTTTTTTAATGCAAGTAGCACTATTTTTAAGGACTTTAATTTTTACTACCTGACTATATTAATGTTCAGTATGTTAAAATGATTATATTGGATTGGACAGCCAGAGAATTAAGAGGAAACTAACCTGTTGTTTCCACATATTTTTCTTTATTACCTTTATGCAATGTTTTCCTTTGTTTCTGGAGAGAAGCAATTTTGGGTTTTCTTCATTTAAAGCAATTTTGAATTGTTGGGTTTGGTTTTAGAAACAGTTTTTTCAGGGTGGCACCTGTGGCTCAAGGAGTAGGGTGCTGGTCCCATATGCCGGAGGTAGCGGGTTCAAACCTAGCCCCTGCCAAAAACCACACACACAAAAATAGTTTTTTCAATTTTAAATGATACTTCCTTCCTAACCCCCTTTCAACACTTGGATTTTGAGCACTCTCTATAGTCTTCAGGTCAGAGAGTGGAATTAATTAGGACTCCAATAAACTAAAAAGTTTTGGGATAGCACACAGCAAGGACTATAAAGGTTCAAGGGTACTTAACTGAAGAGCAGACATTAATCAGCATGTTTGGAGAACCAACTGGATGCAGAACATTTTATCTTTGACTTGTTCTGAACCTCTGCTTTATTTTTCAACTGGCAGCCAGCTACCATGGTTTCCATTTATTAGGAGACAATAGTGCCTTATTTCACTTTTATTCTCTTCAATAGATGTGTCAGATTGTGGGGCCACTTCATTCCCATTTCAAATTCTTGGGAAAGAAATCTAATTGGGTTCAGCTGGGGTCAGGGGTTTACCCACAAACTAATCAGCTACGGACAGGAGAAGGAAAGCACTGTGTGAATGAAGCTTCTCTTTCTGCAAATTTGTTGACAAGCAGAGAAAGATTGGACTAGCTACAAATTTTGCAGGGCCCTGTAAAATAAAAACGCAGGGATCCCTTGTTAAAAAATTTCAGTATTGGCTCGGCGCCCGTCGCTCAGTGGTTAGGGCGCCCGCCACAAACACCAAGGCTGGTGGGTTCGAACCTGGCCCCTGCTGAACAATGACAACCGCAACAAAACAATAGCTGGGCGTTGTGGCGGGCGCCTGTAGGCCCCGCTGGTTGGAAGGCTGCGGCAAGAGACTCTCTTAAGCCCAAGAGTTTGAGGTTGTTTTGAGTTGTGACGCCACAGCCCTCTACTCAGGGCAACATAGTAAGACTCGGTCTCAAACAAAAAAAATTTCAGGGCGGCGCCTGTGGCTCAAAGGAGTAGGGCACCGGCCCCATATGCCGGAGGTGGCAGGTTCAAACCCAGCCCCGGTCAAAATCTGCAAAAAAAAAAAATTTTTTTTCCAGTATTTCCAATAGTTTGCAAACAGACAATACTGCAGTAAATTATACAGAGTGGCCACTAAGTTCGTGTGCAATTGCGTGTGTATTGTCTATGTGTATTTTTCCATCGTTGGAGTTCCAAGTAAATCTTATGTACATCTGTATCTGTAGCTAGAGCGTGTCCTAAAAGTCGCCTGTAAAGTCGCCATACATAGGGAAAATGAGAAATTGTAGCTAACTGTACCTTTATTTACAAAATATTCATTACAAAATTTTACAAAATACTTACAAAATATTCTTACCTTTTTGTGCAATTGAGCTCCGAGGAACTCACTCCACCTCTTATTCCAGTTCTTTTTCACAGTATCCTGGCCAACGCTGGGTACATGGTAAGACCTTAGGTAAGGTTTTTAATCATCCTAACATAAATAGGTCTAACATACCTTTCTGTAAGGATTAATGGCCTATCTTACAAGTGTGACAAAATTTTCACGGGACTGACACAGACACACCACAACTTTACTGCGTACCGATGAGCACGCGCCTCTACAGGGTCAACTGCTTTCCACAGCTGAGCACTAGAGACTGAAAAAACCCTACGTCAGTAGGATTTTTCCCGGAACCTTTCCTGCAGAATCAGAAGCGGCCTGCCCGGACAACTCCGCTGAACACACAACATAGCAAGGACTAGTAGGTTAACTATATGCCTGAAAATTTTAGCTCACCTATATGTTCCCGGAAAAAATAGCCTTAAATTCCTGCACTTGTTAAAGTCCCGAGTGACTATAACATTTTTATACCTTTAAAAAGGTCGTAATTTATTGATTCCAAAGGAGTTTATGCTTTATTTTGGTTAGGCATATTTGTGGGCAGCCCACTTGAAACGAATAAGGAAGGCGGGGGAAGAAAGCGGAAGCCGCGGGGCCTTCTAAGTCAGAAAGTCTCCGGAGCTTGCGCTAGGGTCTTCTCTGCGCCTCCGACTTAGACGCAGGTCTTGGAAGCGAGCAGGGGAGAAGGCATCGTTGCCGGAGCTGAGACCGGGCGGCCAGAGAGTCCGCAGGGATGAACCTCGAGTTGCTGGGTGAGGAGGGCTGTGGCTGCATATTAGACAACCCTTTGGTACTGGAGAGGAGGGACTTGGGGAGGGAGGGGAGGTTGTAACCTTAGGCACACTTCTGCGGTGGCTCACTGGGCACACCTGATAGGGAGCAATAACAGGAGGAGGAAACCCAGTTTCTGCCCGGGTAGAATACATTGCCTTTCTCAAGGCCACTTTCAGATAAATTGTGGAATGATAGTGACATACAGTTTGTGACTTAGCTGCGATTACAAGGATTATAGAGGTTGAATTACCCCAGAGCAGGCAGGACCAGAGTTTTTGGTAATGGAATCTGAAGAAGTGAGGTTTGGAATGAAGCTTTGAAGACTTGTCAGGGGGTTGGGTGCCTAGACAGGATAAGTTTCTTTGTAGAAACACAGGAAGTCTAAGAGGAGGGTACTTGAAGATCTTCTGGTAGAAGTCTCTCATTGAACAGATGAAAACAGGCTCAGAGGGTCATGACTAGGCACTAAGCAAGTAAAAGGCATAGTTGGCACTGGAATCCAGTTACATTGACTTGCTACTGATGGTCCTTAACTACAAAGGACAGCATGTAAATCACCGAGGTGTGAACTATAGAGGCAGTTGCCTTTTATCATCTTCACTTTGAGTCTTTACCCTTCCCCCTTACCCAAATTGTTTAAAAACTGTAGGTCCTTTCTTCTGGGTTTTCATTAGGTAACATTTAGCATGGGAGCCTAGGAATGTCTGAGATTTCTTTTAAGAAATTCGGAAGATGTGTTGACTATCCAAAGGGCAACATAGATACTTAAGAAATCTTGCTTGCTGGCTCAGTGCCTATAGCACAGTGGTTATGGCTCCAGCCACCTGCACTGAGGCTGGTGGGTTCAAACCTGGCCCTGGTCAGCTGAACAGCAATGACAACTGCAACAACAGTAACAAAAAAATAGCCCGTAGCCAGGCGTTGTGGCAGGCACCTGTGGTCCCAGCTGCATGGGAGACTGAAGCAAGAGAATGGCTTGAGCCCAGGAGTTTGAGGGTGCTGTGAGCTGTGATGCTACAACGCTCTACACAGGGCAACAACTTGAGACTCTGTCTCAAAAAAAAAAAAAAAAAAAAAAAGTTTGCCCAAAGCCCCCGAGTGGCCCAGTCCTGTCTCACAGTTGCATGCATCCTCCTTCCCTTCGATATGACAGATGTCGTTGTGTCCTTCATCAAGGACTTTCTGGCAGGTGGAGTGGCCATGGCCATATCCAAGACTGTGATATTGCTCATCCAACAGATTTTGAAGCTCCTGCTCAGCATGCCAGCAAGCAAATCGCCACAGATAAGCAACACAAGGGCTTTATAGACTGTGTGGTCTGTATCCCCAAGAAGTGCGGTGTCTTGTCCTTCTGGTTTAGTTACTGGGTCATTGTTGTCACGTAATTCCCCCCCAGGTATCTGGAACTCAAGAGCCTATACAAAATAGAAGGCACTAACCCCATCAATTGATCATCTCTATTCATAGTACCCACATCGTGGCCAAGCATATCTGATAAGTATCCCTTCAGATACTTCTCCCCCAATTTTGCCTTCAGAAATAAATGCAAGTATATCTTCCTGAATTGTGTGGATAAGAGGACCCAGTTTGGGCACTCCTTTGCAGGGAATCTGGCATCAGGTGGTGCTGCTGGGGTCACATCCTTGTGTTTTGTATATCTTCTATATTTAGCCCTTATCTGTCTAGCAGCTGATGTGAGTAAAGGGAACTGAAAGTGTATTCAGAGGCCTCAGTGACTGCCTGGTTAAAATCTATGAATCAGATGGGATTAGGGACCTGCACCAAGTCTTTAAGGTGTCTGTGAGATATTATCATCTACCAAGCTGCCTATTTCAATATACGTGACACTACAAAGGGAATGCTTCCAGATCCTAAGAATATTCACGTCACTATCAGTTGGATGATCACATAGTCTGTCACTACCATTGCTGGGTTGACTTCCTACCCATGTGACACTGTTTGCTGCCACATAATGAAGCAAAGCAGTCAGGGTGCAGAGGAATTGACAGCATGTACATGGGCCGTTCACAGTTGACTGCTGGAGGAATGCTCTGTGATGGAGGCAAAGCTTTTTTTTTGTAGAGACAGAGTCTCACTTTATGGCCCTCGGTAGAGTGCCATGGCATCACACAGCTCACAGCAACCTCCAACTCCTGGGCTTAAGCGATGCTCCTGCCTCAGCCTCCCAAGCAGCTGGGACTACAGGCGCCCGCCACAATGCCCAACTATTTTTTGGCTGCAGTTCAGCCGGGGCCGGGTTTGAACCCGCCACCCCTAGGTATATGGGGCCAGCGCCCCACCAACTGAGCCACAGGCGCCGCCTGGAGGCAAAGCTTTATTCAAGGGTACATGGTCCAGTGTTCTCAGAGGCGTGGTTGGTGCTTTTGTGCTTGTCTTAAAATGACTAAATCAAGAAGTAAACCTAAGTTATTTCCTAGTTTTCCCCTGTGAACAGACATGTTGTATTATATAACATATCTTGAACATTCTTTTTTTTCTTAGACAGTCTCACTCACTTTGTTACCCTGGGTAGGGTGCCATGGCGTCATAGCTCACAGCAACCTCTAATTCTTGGGGCTTAAGTGATACTCTTGCCTCAGCCTCCTGAGTAGCTGGGAATACAAGTGCCTGCCACAACACCCAGCTATTTTTTTTTTTTTTTCCTAGAGATGAGGTCTCATTCTTGCTCAGGTTGGTCTTGAACTCCTGAGCTCAAGCAGTCCATCCATCGTGGCCTCCCAGAGTGCTAGGATTATGGGTGTGAGCCACGGTGCCCACCCTATCTTGAACATTCTTGACAGAATTGCTGTCTATCAGTGGCAGTTATGTATTTACTTGTTGAAAAAGGGAAGCAGTGAAAAAAAAAAAAATAGGAAGCAGGGATATTCATCTGACCAGTTTTCTCTTAAAGCCATTTCCATGATGATGATGGGACTCATCATATATTTTATATTAATGAATATGTAATGAATATATCATTATATTTTTTATTTCAGTCACTCCTGAAAAATGGCAAATTTGAAAAAATATCTAAAATACAAAAAAAGGTGTTTGCTTTTAAAGAGTTTTTGTTAAGCAGAAAGTTTGAGATGATTTTTAAACAGTCATGATATTCTATGTTACAGAATATAGGCAGGCCTGTAAGAGTCATTATCAATTGCTAAGAACATTTAGAAGAGGAAGTGAATATCTTTGGGGCAGAGTTCGAAGAAAGGCAGTCAGAAAAAAACAAATCCCCCCAAATCTGTAGAGGAGTTCAACCTTTTTTTCTTTTCTTTTCTTTTCTTTTTTTTTTTTGAGACAGAGCCTCAAGCTGTCGCCTTGGGTAGAGTGCAGTGGCATCACAGCTCACAGCAACCTCCAACTCCTGGGCTTAAGCAATTTTCTTGCCTCAGCCTCCTAAGTAGCTGGGACTACAAGCGCCCGCCACAGTGCCTGGCTATTTTTTGGTTGTAGTTCTCGTTGTTTGGCAGACCCAGGCTGTATTCACACCTGCCAGCTCTGGTGTATGTGGCTGGTGCCTTAGCCGCTTGAGCTACAGATGCCAAGCCTGGAGTTCAACTTTTAAAGCTGCAAAAATAGCAACAGGCTGAAGTATGGTGATATGGGGGAGGGTTATGCTTAATGTTTTTGAACTAAGGCAGAAGTGAGAGAAGATCTAAAGAATTTTTATGCTTGGCTAGGTTGTGGGTACTGTGAATAGAGATGGCCAAGAGATGGTCTTGGTGCCTTCTATTTTGTGTAGGCTCTTGGGTTCCAGGTTGAAAAGTCTGTGCTTTTTACGGAAGGTAGGTAGGGTAAAGCAATCGAAGGGTTTTAACCTGGTAAGTAGCTCAGAGTTACAATTTTGTAAGGGTTGTCTGACAGCAGTGTATAGTTGAGTCTTGGAGGAATGTAAAACCAGTTTGGAGGGCTAGAGTAGATGAATGATAAGAAATTTTGAATTAGAAAGTGGAAAGAAAACATACTGATGAGGTAGAGATGACAAATTTGAAATCAATTTCATGCATGTATAGTGAGGAAGAGAGTGTTGTGAAAATCATGGTAGCACATAATGGTACTGATAAAATTTAAAGCAGTTGGAAAGCTGGACACAGTGACTCACACCTATAATCCTAGCGTGAGGATTGAGGTTGAAGGTGGGTGGATTGCTTGAGCTCAGGGGTTTGAGGCCAGCCTGAGCAAGAGCCGAGACCTGTCTCTACTAAAAATGGAAAAACTAGCTGGCTCTTGTGGTGGAGCCTATGTTTCCAACTTGTCTGGAGGCTGAGGCAACGGGAACTTTTGAGCCCAAGAGTTTGAGGTTGCTGTGAGCTATGATATCATGGCACTCTACCCAGGACAACAGAGTGAGACTCTGTCTCCAGAAAAAAAAAATAGACTTTTAGAGAAGACAGCTTTAGATACGTTGAGTGTGGATCTGGGGCTGAGGAGACATGTTTGGATTTATGATCATGTCCTTTACTCACAGGGTTTCAATTAATCTATCTCTATTACAGGTAGGCTAATTGAAACTGTGATTGGAGGACATGCTCAAAGTAGAAAGTGGGAGAGTTGGAAAAGAAAATCACGAAGGACAGAATTTCGGATAATTACCTATACTTAGGGGTTAAGAGAAGGAATAAAGTTATGATATAATAGGTTAGCTAACAGTTGCGTTGTACTTACTGTGAGCAAGGCACATTTTCAAATGCCTTCTATTTATCCATAGCGAGGTAGAAGGGAATATGGATTGGTGTGGTGCCTTTTCATAGAAACCAATCATGGAGCATTTGAGGCTGAGAGCTGAGAAGGAGCTTCTCTATTTAGTCTGTAGGCAGATTGGACCCCTACCAACTGGAACAGAAACCAGATTACATGACTTTAAGAAGGTCTGGTAGGTACAATAGAGGCAAAAGTTTATTGTTTATAAAAAGTTTATTTATTTATTTTTTTTTGTAGAGACAGAGTCTCACTTTATGGCCCTCGGTAGAGTGCCGTGGCATCACACAGCTCACAGCAACCTCCAACTCCTGGGCTTAAGGGATTCTCTTGCCTCGGCCTCCCAAGTAGCTGGGACTACAGGCGCCCGCCACAATACCCAGCTATTTTTTGGTTGCAGTTTGGCTGGGGCCAGGTTTGAACCCGCCACCCTTGGTATATGGGGCCGGCGCCCTACCGACTGAGCCACAGGCGCCGCCCATAAAAAGTTTATTTTTAAAAAGGTAAGGATGGAGGAAAGGTGATAGGCTGCTTTGAAAGAGGTAGTAGGGTCTTGGGAAAGAGTTTTCTTGAATGATACATAAGATTCATGAGGGTGACACTTAGGAAGGAATATTTAGCATTGGAAGTCTAGACAATTTAAAAGATATGGGTCTGGAAAATAAAATCTCTGTGAAAATGTCTCTTGAGTTTTGAAGCCAGGAAGTTAATGGCTACACATAAGAAGAAAGGAATAGCAGAGATGTTATTGTGGGAGCATAGGGAAGGATATCTGGCCAGATAAAGGGAATAAATAATAATGTATTTTTTTCTTAAGCCAAGCATGAAACAAAGTTTGTTGGGGAAGAGAAAGATAGGCTTACAGAGTAAGTAAGTTTACAAAACAGAATATATTCACCATAAAACAGTGAATAGGCCTCCATTACCAGTACAAATAGGCAAAGAGGCAATAATGTGTTTTTATGTTTGTCTTTTTTTTTAGACAAAGTCTCACTATCCTGGTGTTATAGCTCACAGCAACCTCAAACTCTCAGGTGATTGTCTTGCCTCAGCCACCCAAGTAACTGGGGCTACAGGTGCCAGCCACAGTGCCCAGCTATTTTTAGAGATGGGGGGTCTTGGTCTTGCTCAGGTTGGTCTGGAACTCATGAGCTCAGAGAGTCCGGCTGCCTTGGCCTCCCAGAGTCCTAGTGATACAGGACAGATGGCTCCCCAGCCAGCTCGTTGGAGCTGAAGGGCAGACCTGCCGCCTTGGCGGTGTTGGTGCGGTGGCAGTCGGCAGAGGAACCACGGGCTGGAGGGTAGACCAGGCGCACCCCCCCACTCCCAACCCCGGGTTCCAGTAGCCAGAGGGGCCAGACTACTTCTGGAGAGACACCAGCACCTTAGGTCTCCCTCCCCCTTTACTTGCGGTGGAATTGGGAACCCCCATTTCCTGGGCGTGGTCAATTTCTTGTAAGTTTTCCTAGGCCTGGGAATGAAAGGGATTGTAGCCATTCATTTGCTACCCAGTCCCCGCTAAAGCTAAATGTAACTACGCAGGACCCTTGCGCTAAATGTAACTACCAAGTCCCTGCTAAATGTAACTACGGAGGACCCCAGCGCACTAAATGTAACTGCCAAGTCCCCGCTAAATGTAACTACAGAGGACCCATGTATGTTAAATGTAACTACCAAGTCCCCGCTAAAAGTAACTACGGAGGACCCATACAACCATGTATATTATACACCCCTGGACAAAGAGCTGGGAGAGAGAGAGAAGGCTTTTCCTCTTGACTTGGTTTCTTTCTCTCTGCCAGGAGCTTTGGTGTTTTTGTATTTTCTTTTTGTTTGTTTGTTTTTTTTGGCCTGGGCTGGGTTTGAACCCACCACCTCCGGCATATGGGGCTGGTGCCCTACTCCTTTGAGCCACAGGCGCCACCCCTGTTTTTGTATTTTCTGTAAATAAATCCTATCTTAACACTGATCTGTGGCCCATGGATTCATTCTTAGAATCACTGTGACCAAGGACCTACTGAAGAGGAAATTATGGATTATAGGCATGAGCCACTGTGCCTGGTCAATAATGTGGATTGTTTTTCTCAGACAGAGTCTTACTGTGTCGCCCTTAGAGTGCAGTGGTGTCGCAGGTCACAGCAACCTTAAACTCTTGGGCTTAAGCAATTCTTTTGCCTCAGCCTCCGGAGTAGCTAGGATTACATGTGCCCACTACAACGCCCGGCTATTTTTTGGTTGCAGTTGTCATTGTTTTAGCTGGCCCAGGCTGGATTCGAACCCGCCAACCTGGGTGTATGTGGCTGGCGCCCTACTCACTGAACTACGGGCAACGCCAATAATGTGGGGGGGGGGTTGTTTTTTTTTTTTGTTTTTGAGACAGAGTCTTAATATATGGCTCTGGGTAGAGTGCTGTGTCATCACAGCTCACAACAACCTCCAACTCTTGGGCTTAAGCTATTCTTTTGCCTAAGCCTCCCAAGTAGCCGGGACTATAGGCATGTGCCCCAACGCCCAGCTGTTTTTTTTTTGTTGCAATTGTTTAGTTACTTGGCCCAGGCTGGGTTTGAACTTAACCACCCTCTGTGTATGTGGCTGGCGCTGTAACCACTGTGCTACAGGCGCCCAATAATTGTTTTAAATATAGTCATCCAGGCAACTTATAAACAAAATACTAATTTTAACTTCTGCAACTGCATTTTGAGCCCTTGCTATCTATTAGGCAGTATGCACTGGAAATTAGCTAAATAAGACAGTTTTTCAAACTTTACTGCAAATTACAGTAAGAAATACGGTTTCTATCACAACACCCTTCATATACATTTAACTAAATTTCTCAAAATTATACTTAGAAGTCTTGTGGTCAATGTCCTGATACTTTCTTTTTTAATTTATTGAAAAACGTGTTGTGGCTGGGCGAGGTGGCTTATGTCTGTAATTCTATCACTCTGGGAGGCCGGAAAGGGTAGATTGCTTGAGCTCACCAGTTTGAGACCAGCCTGAGCAAGAGCAAGACCTCATCTCTGCTAAAAATAGAAAAACTAGCCAGGCATTGTAGTGGGTACCTGCTACTCAGGAGACTGAGGCAAGAGAATTCACTGGAGCCCGAGAGTTTGAGGTTGCTGTGAGCTATGACATTATGACCCTCAACCCAGGGTGACAGACTGTGTCTCAAAAAAGATAAAAACCTGTTGTGACTCACATTTATTTATTTGAGACAGAGTCTTACTTTGTCACCCTCGGTTGAGTGCTATGGTGTCATAGCTCACAGCAACCTCCAACTCTCAAGCAATTGCTCAAGCAATTCTCTTGTCTCAGCCTCCCAAGTAGCTGGAACTGCGGGCGCCCGCCACAATGCCTAGCTGTTTTTAGAGACAGGGTTTTGATCTTGCTCAGGATAGTCTTGAACCCATGAGCTCAGGGCAATCCACCCACCTCTGCTCCCAGAGTGCTAGGATTATAGGCATGAGCCACTGCACCCAGCCTTGATTTATCCATTTATGACGTATTGAGTCCTTATGTTTGAAAAACATTGAAATAGGGTGGCGCCTGTGGCTCAGTGAGTAGGGCGCCGGCCCCATATACCGAGGGTGGCGGGTTCAAACCCAGCCCTGGCCAAACTGCAACCAAAAAATAGCCGGGCGTTGTGGCGGGCGCCTGTAGTCCCAGCTGCTCGGGAGGCTTGAGGCAGGAGAATCGCTGAAGCCCAAGAGCTAGAGGTTGCTGTGAGTCCTGTGACATCATGGCACTCTACTGAAGGCAATAAAGTGAGACTCTGTCTCTACAAAAAAAAGAAAAGAAAAACATTGAAATAAGGTACCTCTTTTGCCCTGGGAAATACATGAAACTAGGAGAAGAGGCAAACCCGAACAAGTAACTGTACAATATGGAGCCATAATAAACGAGTGCATTATGGGAATCCAGCTTTTGCTTCTGCAATGTTGGTGGGATCCTGATGATCTTAAGAAATGCCACTTAACCCAGACATTAAAGATGGAGCAAGATTTTTTTCAGAGGGACAAGTTAGAGAAGATAATTTCCTGTGGAGAGAACAGCAGGAACAAATGTTCTGAGGCATTAGTATGTGTGGTTTGTTCAGGAAATGGTCAGTAATCTGGGGGTGGGAGTGGGTTATTCCAAATTCTATACTAGGTGTTGATGGGGAATTAGTCCAAGGTAAAATGGTCAGGTTCAGTGGCTCACACCTGTAATCCTAGCACTCTGGGAGGCCTGAGGTGGATGGATCACCTGAGGTCAGGAGTTGGAGACCAGCCTGAGCAAGACTGAGACTCATTCTCTACTAAAAATGCAACTAGCTTGGCATCATGGCAGGTGCCTGTAGTCCCAGCTGCTCTGGAGGCTGAGGCAAGAGGATCTCTTAAGTCCAAGAATTTGAGGTTGCTGTGAGTAATGAGGCAATGGTACTCTACTGAGGACAACAAAGTGATACTCTGTCTCAAAAAAAAAGGATGGAAAATGTTACATGGGATCAGATTGAAATTCCTTTTTAAAATTAGGCTTACTCTTAGAAGTTTTGAGCCAGATGTGGTGACTCATACCTGTAATCCTAGCACTCTAGGAGGCTGCAGAGGGTAGATTGCTTGAGCTCATAAGTTCAAGACCAGCCTGAACAAGAGGGAGACCTTGTCTCCACTAAAAAAAAAAATAGAAAAACAAGCTGAGTGTGTGGTGGGTGCCTGTAGTACCAGCTACTTGGGAGACTGATGCAAGATCACTGAGCCCAAGAATTTGAGGTTGCTGTGAGCTATGATGCCATGGCACTCTACCCAGGGCAACAGAGTGAGACTCTGCTCAAAAAAAAAAAAAAAAAGGCAGTTTTGTATATGACTTAGGAAGAAAAGTTTTTTAGCAGATGAGTGACATATGATTTGGGACTTAGAAATCTGGCTCTGGGGCTCAGCACCCGTAACACAGTGATTATGGTGCTGGCCACATACCCTGAGGCTGGCAGATTCTGAACCGGCCCAGGCTAGCTAAACAACAATGACAATTGCAACAACAACAACAAAAAATAGCTGGGCATTGTGGTGGGCACCTGTTGTCCCAGCTAGTTGGGGGCTTGAGGCAGAAGAATTGCTTAAGCCCAGGAGTTTGAGGATGCTGTGAGGTGTTAATGCCCCGGCACTCTACCGAGGGTGACATAGTTAGACTGTCTCAAAACAACAACAAAAAAGAAATCTGGCGCTCTGGCATCTTTGTCAGAGATTGAGGCAGGCAAGACTAGAGCCAGGGAAATGTAATTATGATAGTGAGGGTGTGGGGCAGGATGGGCTCAATCATCTAAACACTTGCAAGTTGCATTTTTCTAAACAACTGTAGTTTCATCAACTGTTAGAGGAAGCCAATGGAAACTGCTACTCTGACCTGAACTATTGTAATAGGGAGAAATTGGTTGGCAAGTAGAAATACTAGGACTAGTTGGAGAAAAGGTTTGTGAAATTTTAGTTTGTGGCAATCAAGTCTTTAAGGAGATGGAGTAATTCAGAGAATAGACATTATTCCTTATCATGAAACTGGGAGGGAAGGGCTTGAGAGGCCCAGAAAGCTAAAATGCAGTTTGGAGAAAGGATCCTAACAAGAGTAAAAGGAAGAGGAACCTGAAAAAGCTCGTAGCTATTAATAATAAATGGAAGTTTAGCTGGGCATAGTGATGAACTCTTATATTTTCAGCTACTCTGGAGGATGAGTTATGAGGATCCCTTGACCCAGGAGTTCAGGGCTGTAGTGCCCTATGAATAGCCACTTCACTCCAGTCTAGGCAACATACAGAGACGTTGTATTTGAATGAATGAGTGACTGAGTGGAAGTTTGAGCACTTTGAAAAAATGGTGAGCCTGACTTGGTGCCTGTAGCTCAGAGGCTAGGGCGCCAGCCACTACACCGGAGCTGGCAGGATCGAATCCAGCCTGGGCCAACTACAACCAAAAAATAGCCAGGCGTTGTGGTGGGTGCCTGTAGTCCCAGCTACTTGGGAGGCTGAGGTAAGAGAATTGCTTAAGCCCAAGATTTGGAGTTTGCTATGAGCTGTGACTCCACGACACTCTACTGAGGGCAACATAGAGACTTTCTCAAAAAAAAAGTGATGATCCAGCATGAGTCTACATCTGTAATGGCTCATGAGACTTTGACCTGTTGGTTCTCTCTTTTGATGCGTTTCAAATGAACAGACATAGTACGTATTTGTCAAGACAGTAGAAATAATGCAGAGTACACATTCAGAAAAAATTATCTTTCCCTTCCCATATATTAAATGAAGTTTATTCTTTTATCCTTTTTTTTCCTTGCTCATAGAAAGGGGCTTTTTATTTTACTTTACTTTTCAAGACAGGGTCTTGCTCTGTTTCTACAGTGTATCATAGCTAACAGTAGCCTATATTTTATGAAAATTGAGTCTCATTATGTTGTTCAGGCTGGTCTTGAAATCCTGGCCTCATGCAGATTCTCTCACTCTAGCCTCCCAAAGTATTAGAATTACAGGTATGAGGCACTGCAGCCGGCTAGGGCTTAGTTTTCGCTTTCATTTTTTATTTTTATTATTTATTTATTTATTTATTTATTTTGAGTCAGTCTCAGTACATCACCCTTGGTGAGAGTGCTGTGGCATCACAGCTCACAGCAACCTCAAACTCTTAGGCTGAAGCGATTCTGTTGCCTCAGCCTCCCAAGTAGCTGGAACTACAGGCACCTGCCACAATACCTGGCTATTTTTGGTTGCAGTTGTCATTGTTGTTTTAGCTGGCCCAGGCCGGGTTTGAACTCGCCAGCCTCAGTGTGTGTGACTGGCGCCATAACCACTGTACTATGGGCACCTCGTCATATATATATATATATATATATATATATTTTTTTTTTTTTTTTTTTTTTTTGGTTGTAGTTGTCATTGTTGTTTGGCAGGCCCGGGCTGGATTGAACCCACCAGCTCCAGTGTACGTGGCTGGAGCCCTACTGCTGAGCTGTTGGTGCCAAGCCTAAGTACTAAATGTCTTTCTTTTTTTTGTGTGGCCAGGGCTGGGTTTGAACCCGCCACTTCTGGTATATGGGGGCCAGCGCCCTACTCCTTGAGCCACAGGCATCGCCCCATATTTTTATTTTTTTTGAGATGGAGTTTCACTTTGTTGCTCTCAGTAGAGTGCCTTGGCATCATAGCTCACAGCAACCTCAAACTCTTGGATGTAAGCAGTTCTCTTGCCTCAGCCTCCCAAGTAGCTGGGACTACAGGCATCTGCCACAACACCCATCTATTTTTATTGTTGTTGTTGTAATTGTCATTTGAAGTTGTTGTTATTGTTTAGCATGCCCGGGCTGGGTTTAAACCCTCCAGCTTCAGTGTATGGCTGGTGTCCTAACCACTGAGTATGAGCACTGAGCCCGAATGTATTTCTCTTTTCTCTTCAAGCTTTGGTTTTCCTGCCATGGTTACAGTCTTCCCCTCTGTAGATTATGTATGTGGTAACCTTTAGCTTTTCTTCTAATATTTTTGTTTTCTAAAGGCATTTTCTTTAATTTAGCTGCAGTTTTTAAATTTATTTATTTTTTATTCTTTTTGAGACAGAGTCTCAAGTTGTTACCCTCTTGAGAGGCAAGTAGAGTGCTGTGGGGTCACAGCTCACAGCAACCTCAAACTCTTAGGCTTAAGCGATTCTTTTATCTCAGCCTCCCAAGTAGCTGGGACTACAGGTCCGTGCCACAATGCTTGGCTATTTTGTTTTGTAGTTGTCATTGTTGTTTGGCAGGCCCAGGCCAGGTTCTAACCTGCCAGCCCTGGTGCATGTGCCCGGCACCCTAACCACTGAGTTACTTGTGCCAAGCCATTTGCAGTGGTTTTAATATTTCACCTTTTCAAAGGTATTGTTTTTGTTTTTGGGAAATGGCTGTTGAATGTTTTTCACTATCCAAGAATAGGATTGTTAGCAACGAATATAGCGAATTTTGTGTTTTGTTGACCACCAGATTACATTTCAACCTAAATGCTGCTATTAGGAAGGAGAATGATTGCTTTTGCTAATAAAGGTTTCAGAGAATAGTTGGGACTTAATTTGACTATTTTGCTTAGATTCTTGCCTTTCCCTGCTTTTCATTTTAACAAATATGGAAATAAACCATGAAATGCTTAAAGGGTGTGGTAGGGAAAGTTTTTTTGTTTTTGTTTTTAAAGAAACAGAGTCTCACTCTGTTGCCCTTGGTAGAGCACTGTGGTGTCACAGCTCACAGCAACCTCCAACTCCTGGGCCTAGGCGATTCTCTTGCCTCAGCCTCCTGAACAGCTAGAACTACAGGTGCCTACCATAATGCTCGGCTATTTTTTTGTTGCAGTTTGGCCGGGGCCGAGTTCGAACCCACCACCCTCCGTATATAGGGCTAGTGCCCTACTCACTGAGCCTCAGGCACCACCCGGGAAAGACTATTATTAGACCTGGATATGTCAACAGTTCTCAAACTTTTTGGGTCTCTGAATCCCTTTACACTTTTAAGAAAGTTGAGGACCCATAAAGACCTTTTGTTTATGTAACATCTACTGATGTTTACCAATTTAGAAATTCAAACTAAGATAGTATTTTTAAAGTTTATTATTATTATTTATGGTTAAAAATAACCGTAATAAATCCATTACATGTTTATATAAATAGTTTTTTTTTTTTGAGACAGAGTCTCATTATGTTTCCCTTGGTAGAATGCTGTGGTGTCACAGCTCACAGCAACCTCAAACTCTTGGTCAAGCAATTCTCTTGCCTTAGACTCCCAAGTAACTGGGACTATAGGCGCCCACCACAATGCCTGGCTATTTTTTGGTTGTAGTTGGCCTGGGCTGGATTTGAACCCACCAGCTCTGGTGTATGTGGCTGGTACCCTAGCCACTGAGCTATAGGTGCTGAGCCTAAATAGTTTGCTTTTGAAACAAAGAAGTATTAAGTGAGAAGAATGGCATTGTTTTACATTTTTACTAGTCTCTTTAGTGTTTGCCTAAATAGAAGTTGTCATGGATTCCCACATGTGCTTCTGTATTCCCTCTGTTGCAATATCACAGGTCATATAGCCTCAGGAAAACTCATAGGTATTCTTAGGAGATAATGAAGAGTGCAAAAGACATCTTAGTATGATAACAAAAATAGGTGCAACCTCATGGAGCCCCTAAAAGGGTATTAATGCCTCCCTTTGTTCATGACTTGTATGATCCTTGGTATATGGCTCATGTTCCATCAACTCCCTTTCTTTGCTTTGTTGCAGAGTCCTTTGGGCAGAACTATCCAGAGGTAAGAGTATAGTTTTCTTATGATTTTAGGAACGTGGTAACTACTTTTTCCTTATTAGAATGAAAAATGCTTTTGGATCCTTGTTTTTTGACAGAGAAGCATTAAGTGTGATAATATATCTTTTGCCCTGATAAGGACCTAAGTATAATTTTGATTAGAGGAAAATAGAACTTTAATTGAAGGCTTTTTCACAGCACCATTTCTTGAACATGTTTTTGCCCATGTGCTTCTCTAGTTTTGATCATGTTTTTATAATAATATGTATGCCATATGTGTATTCTACTTTCTTTTTTTTTGTGTGTGTGTGATTTTTTTTGGCCCGGGCTGTGTTTGAACCCACCACCTCCGGCATATGGGACCGGTGCCCTACTCCTTGAGCCACAGGCGCCGCCCGTATTCTACTTTCTTTTTTTTTTTTCTTTTTTTTTTTTTTTTTGTAGAGACAGAGTCTCACTTTATGGCCCTCGGTAGAGTGCCGTGGCCTCACACAGCTCACAGCAACCTCCAACTCCTGGGCTTAAGCGATTCTCTTGCCTCAGCCTCCCGAGCAGCTGGGACTACAGGCGTCCGCCACAATGCCCGGCTATTTTTTGGTTGCAGTTTGGCTGGGGCTGGGTTTGAACCCGCCACCCTCGGTATATGGGGCCGGCGCCTTACCGACTGAGCCACAGGCGCCGCCCCCGTATTCTACTTTCTTAAGGATAAAAATAATTCATAACACTTGAATGCATTTCACTATAGTCATTGTGGCTTGAAATTTGATTTCCCTAATGCTACACATACAGGCTTTTCCAGGGTTTGGTTTTGGTTTTGTTTGTTTTTTTTTTTTTTTTTTTTTTTTGTAGAGACAGAGTCTCACTGTACCGTCCTCAGGTAGAGTGCCTTGACTTCACACGGCTCACAGCAACCTCTAACTCTTGGGCTTATGCGAATTTCTTGCCTCAGCCTCCCAAGCAGCTGGGACTACAGCTGCCCGCCACCACACCCGGCTATTTTTTTGTTGCAATTTGGCCGGGGCTGGGTCTGAACCCGCCACCTTTGGCATATGGAGCTGGCACCCTACTCACTGAGCCACAGGCACCACCTTTTTTTTTTTTTTTTTTTTCCTTTGAGACAGAGTCTCAAGCTGTCACACGGGATAGAGTATTGTGGCGTCACAGCTCAAACTCTTGGGCTTAAGCGATTCTCTTACCTCAGCCTCCCAAATAGCTGGGATGACAGGTGCCCGCTACAACGCCCGGCTATTGTTTTTTTGTTTTTTTTGGTTGTAGTTGTCATTGTTTTTTGGCAGGCGCGGGCTGGATTTGAACCCATCAGCTCTGATGTATGTGGCTGGTGCCCTAGTTGCTGAGCTATAGGTGCCAAGCTTTTATTTTTATTTTTATTTTTTTTGAGACAAGAGTCTCAGTATGTCGCCCTTGCTAGAGTTCTGTGGCATCACAGCTCATAACCTCTAACTCTTGGGCTTAAGCAGTTCTCTTGCCTCAGCCTCCCAAGTAACTGGGACTACAGGCGCCCGCCACAATGCCCGGCTATTTTTGTTGTTGTTTTTGACTGTAGTTGTCATTGTTGTTTGGCAGGCCCAGGCTGGGTTCTAACCAGCCAGCTCCGGTGTATGTGGCTGGCGCCCTAGCCGCTGAGCTGAGCTACAGGTGCTGAGCCCAGGTGTTTTTGTTTTAAATAGTTTTTCTTGGCATAAATTCTCTGAAGTACCATTACTGGGTCCATAGATGTGACTCTTTTAATGATTTCTGTTATTATATATTTTGCTGATTTTCCTCCAGATAGTTTGTACAGTGGTAATGTTCCAAAAATCTATCATTGGCTTTTATAAATATTTATTTATTTATTTTTGAAACAGTCTCACTATGTTGACCTCCGTAGAGTGCCATGGTGTCACAGCTCACAGCAATCTCAAACTCTTGGGCTCAAGCAGTTCTCTTGCCTCAAGTCTCTGAGTAGCTGGGACCACAGGCACCTGCCACAATGCCTGGCCATTTTTTATTGGGGGGGGTGGGTGCAGTTGTCATTGTTGTTTAGCAAGCCCGGGCAGTCTCTAACCTGCCACCTTCAGTGTATGTGGCTGGCACCCTACTCACTGAGCTAAGGGCGCTGAGCCTATTTTAATTACCTTAATAGGTATAAGAAGACAATATGGAGGGATTATTGTGGTATACCTTACAAATTAAATTCAATAGAAGTATCAATGATAGAGAAACTTTAGGAAATAATTTGGATGCCTGGTTATTGCTTGTATTCTTGTATTTGTTTTAATTTTTAGGAGGCTGATGGAACTTTGGATTGTATCAGTATGGCCCTGACCTGCACCTTTAACAGGTGGGGCACACTGCTTGCAGTTGGCTGTAATGATGGCCGAATTGTCATCTGGGATTTCTTGACAAGAGGCATTGCTAAAATAATTAGTGCACACATCCATCCAGTCTGTTCTTTATGGTGAGCAATTTTTAAATTAATATGTTAAATGAGAGGAGTGAATGATGACTATTTGCCATTCTCAGTGTAGACATTTTAATTTTAGAGTTTTAAATCTTCAGCCATTAGTAATACAATTTATCAAGTTTATGTAGACCCTGAACCCATGCTGTCCTTGTCCTTTTTGGGGAGAAATTTATTGTAATATGGATCTATGTCAGACTCTGAGAATATCATAATATTGAAGTGAAATATTTACAGATTACAACTGTAGTATAATTGTGATATTTATCTTTCCTTTAGAATGATCTAGTTAGTTAGGACAGAAGTTTGAAAATCATCTAGTGTAGCTTTGTCCAAGTTAATGAATTCTAGCAATTTTTTTTTGTACCCTGGGTGATGCTGTGGCATCATTACTCACAGCAGCCTCACACTTTTGAGCTCAAGTGATCCTCTTATCTCAGCCTCCTGAGTAGCTGAGACTACCAGTACCTGCCACAGCACCTGGCTCATTTTCTATTTTTAAATTTATTTATTTTTTTTTTTTCAGACAGTTTCACTGTGTTGCCCTTGGTAGGGTGCCATGGTGTCATGGCTCACAGCAACTTCAAACTCTTGGGCTTAAGTGACTCTCTTGCCTCAGCCTCCTAAGTAGTGGGACTACAGGTGCCTGCTGCAACGCCTGTCTATTTTTGTTGTTGTTGTAGTTGTCATTGTTGTTTGGCAGGCCTGGGACTGGTTTCGAACCCGCCAGCCCGGGCGTATGTGGCCAGTGCCCTACCTGCTGAGCTACAGGCACCAAGCCTAATTTTCTATTTTTAGTAGAGATAAGTTTTGCTCTTGTTCAGGCTGGTCTTGAACTCCTGATCTCAAGAGATCCTCCTGCCTTGGCCACCCTTACAGGTGTGAGCCGCCACACCTACCTGAATTCCAACAATTTTAATTATCACCAGCCTTCCTGTTCCTTCAGTGAAATATAGTTATAAGGCTTCCGTCAAATACAGAAATAGCTGAAATATGCTGTTATATAAATTCCTATTGATTTTACTCTCATTTTCTGCAACTGTTTGCTCCAGAAAATAGCCTCTAATTAGATTACAGTTAATTAATTTATAACTATTGCCTTTTGTCTGAATGGAAGCAGTAGTGTATTACAAAACAGTGGATGAAAGGAGGCCCGGATCCCAGTCTAGTTTTGACCACTGATGTACTTGTGGTGTGGGCCAATACTTTTCTGTAATATGCATAATGGGAGCTCTGGCCTGGATTGTCTCTTGGGTTCCTTCCAGCTCCTTTGTGTTTCTTTGGTTGTCTTCTTGTAGTAAAGATTAGGTAAATTTTTTTTTTTATTTTTATATAGAGTCTCACTTTGTCACCCTCAGTAGAGTGCTGTGGCATCTTAGCTCAACAACCTAAGACTCTTGGACTCAAGTGATTATCTTGCCTCAGTCTCCCAAGTAGCTGGGACTACAGGTGTCCGCCATAGTGCCCGGCTATTTTTTAGACATGAGGTCTTGCTCTTGCTCAGGGCAATCCACTCACCTCAGTCTTCCAGAGTGCTAGGATTACAGGCATGAGCCACTACGCCCGGCTAGGTAAAATTTTTTGACAGCTTAAACATGTATATATACAGTTCACATAATATAAAATTTAAACCATTTAAAGGGTAAAATTCACATGTTTTTATATATTTAGAGTTGTGCAACCATTATCACAGTCTAATTTTAGAATGCTTCCTTACTAAAAATGTGTGGCCAGGCGAGGCACAGTGGCTCACACCCACAGTCCTAGCACTCTGGGAGACTAAGGTGGGTGTATTCCTTGAACTCAAGAGTTTGAGACCAACCTGAATAAGAGTGAGGCCCTCTCTCTACTAAAATTAGAAAAAACAAGCTTGAGTGTAGTGGTAGGCACCTGTATTCCCAGCTACATGGGAGGCTGAGGCAAGAGGTCACTTGAGCCCAAGTATTTGAGGTAGTGGTGAGCTATGATGATGCCAGGGTGATGAAGTGAGACTCTGTCTCCAAAAAAAAAAAAAAAAAAAATGAAGCATGACCAGGTGCTGGTGGTTTATGCCTGTAATCCTAGCACTCTGGGAGGCTAAAGTGAAAGGTTGGCTGGAGATCAAGAGTTTTAGACCAGCCTGAACAAAAGTGAGACCCTGTCTGTACTATAAATAAGAAAACTTAGCTGGCCATGGTGGTGCACACTTGTCGTCAGTTTCAGCTGCTCAAAGATGGAAGCAGGAGGAACAGTTGAGCCCAGGATTAAGAAGTGTGTATATTTTTATTTAAAGTAATGTATACTCATCATTTTAGAAAATGATGGAACAGGAAAGTAGAAGTAACAAATATTTTCCATAGTCTTACTACCTAGATGTTACTACTGGAAATACTTAGTTTATGTATTTTTTTTTTTTTTACTTTGTCATCCTTTGTAGAGTTCTATAGTATCACAGCTCACAGCAACCTCAAACTCTTGGGCTTAAGCAATTCTCTTGCCTCAGTCTCCCAAGTAGCTGGGAATACAGGTTCCTGCCACAATTTTTAGGGATGACATCTTGCTGTAGCTCAGGCTAGTCTTGAACTTGTGAGCTCAGGCAGTCTACCCGCCTCATCTTCCCAGAGTGCTATAGTTTCTGTAGTTTTTAAGGGTAGTTTGTAATCATTCTTTTATATTGTGCCTTTTTACTTCCTAACACTGTCTAGACATTTTCCTGTCTGAGTTGCCTTTAAAAACTTTTTTATGGTTATGTATCTTCTGATAAATAAACTATAATTTAATTAACCACTTTCTATTTTTCTTCCATTATGTAATGTTTAGTGAATGTCTTTTTGTGCATAAAGTTTTTCTCATATATCCATTCATTCATTCAGCAAATGTTGAACTTGAATTATACATACCTGGTAATATGTTAGGCACTGGTGACACAAAAACAAATGAGAAATTCCATTTTTTTTTTTTTTTTTTTTTTTTTGAGATAGAGTCTTACTAAGTCACCCTTGGTAGAATGCTGTGTTATTTCAACTGACAGTAACCTCAAACTTTTGGGCTTAAGTGATTCTCTTGCCTCAGCCTCCCAAGTAGCTGGGACTACAGGCGCCTGCCACAACGCAAGGGAATTTTTTATTTTTTATTTTTTTTGCTGTGGTTGTCATTGTTTAGTAAGCCTGGGCTGGGTTTGAACCCACCAGCCCCAGTATATGTGGCCAGTGCCCTAACCACTGAGCTACAGACACCTAGCCAGAAAAATTCTTGATTATTAGGGTGAGGTGGGTGTGCATATAGATTCATTTAATAAAGCTTTGTAGGTCTTATATGAGAGCTATATTTGAGATTTAGTGGAGTCGTGAAGGTGCAAAGAAGGAAGCAGTTGTACCAAAGGGCAGAAAGGGCTTCATAAATGAGGTAATTTCTAACCTCAAACTTGTAAGATGAGTGGTTGTTTGCCTGGTATACTTCAGGTCCAGGACACTGCATAGGCAAAGGCATATTAGCTTGAAAAAAGTATGGTAAGATGGGGCTATTCCAGTGTGGCTGGATCGTGGTATGGGAGATGAGGTGTGGCAAGAGCCAGGTGAGCTAGGGTCCTCAAGGAGAACCTTGTATGCCATACTCTTGAATTCGAACCTTATCTTGTATGTACTGTGAAATTATTATTATTTTTTTTTTTTGTAGAGACAGAGTCTCACTGTACCGCCCTCGGGTAGAGTGCCGTGGCGTCACACGGCTCACAGCAACCTCTAACTCTTGGGCTTACGCGATTCTCTTGCCTCAGCCTCCCGAGCAGCTGGGACTACAGGCGCCCGCCACAACGCCTGGCTATTTTTTGGTTGCAGTTTGGCCGGGGCCGAGTTTGAACCCGCCACCCTCGGTATATGGGGCCGGCGCCTTACTGACTGAGCCACAGGGGCCGCCCAGTACTGTGAAATTATTAAGAGTTTGGTGAAAAAGTGACATGATGGTATTTTTTTCCTTTTTTTAAAAATTAAATCATAGCTGTGTACATTAATGCAATTACCTGGTATAATGTGCTGGTTTTATATACAATTTGAAATACTTTCATCAAACTGGTTAACAAAGCCTTTACCACATTTTCTTAGTTATTGTGTTAAGACATTTATATTCTACACTTAGTAGATTAAGTGTAACAAGTACCCTTGTAAAATGCACCATAGGTGTGGTCCCACCAATCACCCTCCCTCCAGGGTTTTATTATTATTATTATTTTTTTTTTTTTTAGAGACAGTGTCTTTGTCGCCCAGGCTGCATTGCAGTGGTATGGTTAGAGCTCACTGCAGCCTGGAACTTCTGGGCTCAAGCAGTCTTCCCACCTCAGCCTGTTAGTAGCTAGGACTATAGGCTTGGGTCACCGTGCCTGGCTGAGTTTGAACTGACTGGCCTCAAGTGATCTTCCAAATACGGCCTCCCAAAGTGCTAGGATTACAGGCGTGAGCTACTGCCCTCCTCCTCAGCTTTTATTTTAGAAGAATCTTCAAAGCAACACATAGGAAAGGGGATTGAAAGGGACAGTGAATGAATTTAGGAGAACTTATGCAGTCTAGGCTAGAGATGATGAGAGTTGCATCATCTAGTGAGACAAACACTGAGAAATGATAAACATAAGAGGGCTTAATCAGGTTAGAGATGTGAGTGAATTGGAAAAGTAAAAATGGCTCTCAGGTTTCTGGCTTGGATGAAGATATTCATTAATGAAGGACTAAAGGGAAAATAATGAGTTTGAGATCATAGTTGCATGTCTCCTGTTATATTTACTGTATTTTATTACACATACAAGAGAACCTCCATAGTTGCCCACCTCCCTATGTTGATCACCTCCTTAAGTTGACCTAATGTTCATAGATGAGACATGCACCATGTGTACATATCAATACAGGAGGCCTAGTTCTTTACGTTCAACCTTTGTATGTTGACCAGTTTGTTATAGGCCCTTGGGTGGTCTATCGGCAGAGGTTCTGCTATATTTATTTTATGAATATCTTCCCTGTAAGATGGTTAAATGTGAGAATACGACCCTTGTCTGTCATTTCACTGCTGTATTTCCAGCTTCTAACTGGTATACAGTATACATTTGGATATGTGTTGGATGAGTAGGAATGTCTTGATGGAGATGCACAGTAGGCATTTGATCTGTGATTTTTCGTTACAGTGGACTTCCAGAAGTATGTTGTTAGGTAGTCAAAGGGTATGAACAATGAGAGGCTTTTCTCCGCACTCCAGCATTTTTAACTTTTTCAAATCACAAAGTTTATACTTGATTATTAAACTTTTTTTTTTTTTTGGAGACAGAGTCTCATTCTCTTGCCCTGAGTAGAATGCTGTGGTGTCAGCCTAGCTAACAGCAACCTCAGACTCCTGGGTTCAAGTGATCCTGCCTCAGCCTGTGAGTAGCTGGGACTACGGGCACCTGCCACAATATTTGGCTGATTTTTCTGTTTTTAGTAGAGATGGAGTCTTGCTCTTGCTCAGGCTGGTTTTGAATTCTTGCGCTCAAGTGATCCTCCTACCTCAGCCTCCTAGAGTGCTGGGATTACAGGAACAAGCCTGGCTCAATTGATTATTAAATATCTTTTTTTTTTTTTTTTTTTTAGACAGAATCTTACTTTGTTGCCCTCAGTAGAGTGCCATAACATCATAACTCACAGCAACCTCAAACTCTTGGTGATTCTCTTGCCTCAGCTTCCTGAGTAACTGGGAGTCCTGGCACCCGCCACATGCCCAGCTATTTTTCTTTTTTTATGCCCAGCTATTTTTATACACAGGCTGGTCTTGAACTCCTGAACTCAGGTCGTCCACCCACCTTGGCTCCCAGAGTGCTAGGATTAATAGGCATGAGCCACTGCACCTGGCCTCATCCAGATGTTTTTAAACAAAAATGGAGCCATACCATATGATTTGTTTTGTAGCTTGCTTTTCCATTTAAGATATAATAGATCTGGGCGGTGCCTGTGGCTCAATGGGTAGGGTGCTGGCCCCATCTACCGAGGGTGGCGGGTTCAAACTCTGCCCTGGCCAAACTGCAACAAAAAAATAGCTGGGCGGGGCGGCACCTGTGGCTCAGTCGGTAGAGCGCCGGCCCCATATACCGAGGGTGGCGGGTTCAAACCCGGCCCCGGCTGAACTGCAAACCAAAAAATAGCTGGGCGTTGTGGCGGGCGCCTGTAGTCCCAGCTACTTGGGAGGCTGAGGCAAGAGAATCGCTTAAGCCCAGGAGTTGGAGGTTGCTGTGAGCTGTGTGATGCCATGGCACTCTACCGAGGGTGATAAAGTGAGACTCTGTCTCTACAAAAAAAAAAAAAATAGCTGGGCATTGTGGCAGGTGCCTGTAGTCCCAGCTGCTCATGAGGCTGAGGCAAGAGAATTGCTTAAGCCCAGGAGTTTGAGGTTGCTGTGAGCAGTGACACCACAGTACTCTACCAAGGGTGACATAGTGAGACTTTGTCTCAAAAAAAAAATAATAAATAAAAAAAATATATAGTAGATCTTTTTTTGTGTGTCTCATCATTTAAAATAATTGTCTGTGTGTAGTATTACATAGTATACATGCATCATAATTAACTGTTCCCCATTCCCCCCCTCCCCGAGTTCTGTAACCTGGGCTAGAGTGCAGTGGCTGCATCATAGTTCACTGCAACCTAGAACTCCAGGCTCAAGCAATCCTTCTGCCTCAGCTTCCCAAGTAACTGCACTACAGGCATGTGCCACCCGGCTAATCTTTTATTTTTTTGTAGAGGTAGGGTCTTTTTCTTGCTCAGGCTCATCTCAAGAACTCTTGCCTTCAAACAGTCCTACTACCTCAGCCTCCCAGAGTGCTACAATTATAGGCGTGGGCCATGGTGCCTAGAGTATATTGGTACCTGTATGTTTCTTTATTCTGTTTTGTTTTTTTGAGATAGAATTTTGCTCTTTCGCCCTGGGTACAGTGCAATGGTATCATCTTAGCTCATGCAACCTCAAACTCATGGGCTCAAGCAATCTACTTGCCTCAGCCTTCTGAGTAGCTGGTATTGGCCTCAGCCTCCTAAATAGCTGGGCCTATAGGTGTGCACCATGGTGCCTGGCTAATTTTTCTATTTTTAGTAGAGATGAGTGTCTCCACTCTTGATTAGGCGGGTCTCAAACTCCTGAGCTGAAGCAATCCTTCTGCCTCAGCCTTCCAGAGTGCTAGGATTATAGGTGTGAGCTACCATGCCTGGACAATGTATTATTTTAACACACTGACTGGCACACTAGAATTTTTTTTTTTTTTTTTGCCTGGGGCCACAGGGTTTTTATTAGGTCAAGATAGACCAAGAGGTGTGTGAGTTATATATGCTTTACGAGGGCCATGGCTCAAAAGTACTATAAATTAACTACAACTCATGGTAGTATGTTATTAATTGTATAACATTTGAATGTTATTAGGAGAGAAGCTAAGGAAATAAGGAAGGTTCACCAAGAGAAATGTTATTTAGGCATGATAACTGTCTTCATTTATTAGAGAGCCGATTTGTGAAAGACAGAAACAAATGGTCCTGGAAGTAGAAACAGAACTAGTAAGTGAAGAGAAGTTATGACGAAACAGATATTCACTTAGTTTAGAGTATTCAGGCAGAGGTGCTGTGGGTGGGATAGACTGTCCCTGCTTAGTTTTCTGTCTCCTTTTTGAAGATGCTACAGAAGAAATTTAAGCACTGAGTGGGGGCTATGGGTAGAACTTAAATGATCCTTAAGACTCTTTTTGAGATGGAGTTTCACTATGTCGCCCTTGCTAGAGTGCTGTGATATCACAGTTCACAGCAACCTCAAACTCTTGGGCTCAAGCAATTCTCTTGCTTCAGCCTCCCAAGTAGCAGGGACCTCAGGCGCCCACCACATGCCTGGCTATTCTTTTGTTGCAGTTGTCTTTGTTGTTTAGCTGGCACAGGGCTGGGTTCAAATCTGCCACCCTTGGTGCATGTGGCCAGTGCCCTCACTGTGTACGGTGCCAAGCCAATCTTTAAGATTCTTAATGAAGGGCGGCGCCTGTGGCTCAATCGGTAAGGCGCCGGCCCCATATACCGAGGGTGGCGGGTTCAAACCCGACCCCGGCCAAACTGCAACCAAAAAATAGCCGGGCGTTGTGGCGGGCGCCTGTAGTCCCAGCTACTCGGGAGGCTGAGGCAAGAGAATCGCTTCAGCCCAAGAGTTGGAGGTTGCTGTGAGCTGTGTGAGGCCACGGCACTCTACTGAGGGCCATAAAGTGAGACTCTGTCTCTACAAAAAAAAAAGATTCTTAATGAAGATGTATCATCTGTCTTTGGGAAAGTAAAATTTTAAGATGTTAGAAAGTATGATAATCCCTAATTCTTAAGCTTATAGAGTTTGGAATTGGAGAATACATTTTTTAAATTTTTAAAAATTTAATTACATGTATTTTTGAGACAAACTCTCACTCTGTTGCTCTAGGCTAGAGTGCTGAAGTGTCGTAGCTCACAGCAACCTCAAACTCCTGGGCTCAAGTGATCTTCCTCCTGCCTTAGCTTCCTGTATAGCTAAGACTACAGGCTCCCTGCCACCACTCCTGGGTAGTTTTTCTATTTTTAGTAGAGATGGGGCCAGCCATCTCTTTAGCTTTAGCTCAGGCTGGTCTTGAACGCTTGAGCTTAAGTGATCCTCCCACCTCAGTCTCCCAGAGTGCTAGGATTATAGGCATGAGCCACCATGCCTAGCCGATTTTTTTTTTTTTTTTTGAGATAGTCTTACTTTGTTGCCCTCAATAGAGTGCTGTAGCATCACAGCTACAGCAGCCTTTAACTCTTAGGCTTAAATGATTCTTTTGCTTCAGCCTCCAGGGTAGCCGGGACTACAGGCACCCGCCACAACACCTGGCTATTTTTTGTTGCAGTTTGGCCAGGCCGGTTTTGAATCTGCCATCCCTTGGTTTATGGGGCTGGTGGGTGCCCTACTCACTGAGCCACAGGCGCCGCCCTAACATATATATATATATATTTTTTTTTATGAGAGAAATCTTAGTTTTTATTTCTGTTTATAACTTAAAATCAGATTTCCCTGCATTGTAACAGATATATAAGCTAAGAAAAAATATATAGTGCAGAAGTGTTTAATGGGAAAATGCAATTATAGCAAACATTTGTTCTTAGTTAAATTGTACTAAAAGGCTTATAAAAATAGCAACAAAACCTGTCCCTTGTTTTTCCTCACTCCCACTCTCGTGCCATTCCCAGTAGACTTCTATTTTGTGGGACTCTTTATTCTGATGTTCATTTTTATATTTCTGAATAACTGTGTATGTTGCTTTTTCTTGGCTTGCTAATTTCAGAAACTTATTTATAGGCTTCCTGTTAACTCACCCTTTTACCTCCGACTGTCCATTGAAATATGGTGAGCTGCTGGCTTTTTTTGTGGTAAATTCTCATTTTAACATCTTTAGGCCTCTTCTTTCTGATTCTTATTCGATGGAAATATCCTTTAATTGCCTTTCTTAAGGTTTATCACAATTGATTTTAGGTGTTTCAGACCTGGTGGGAGAGAGGCGCAGAGACCTTTTGTATGCAGATGTGAAATTACTCCTCAGCTCACTCCTGCCTTCCTCTGGAGTTTGGGAATGTATCTTACCTCTGACACAAATAATTAATATTTTTTGAGCACTTATTATGCGCCAGGCATTGAGCTTAGAGTTTAATATGTATTAACTTTAATTCTCTGCAGGGAGACACTTAGATGAGGAAATTAAAGCTCATAAAGGTTATATAACTTGCCTGAGAGTACATAGTTAGAAGGTAGTAGTGTCTAGGCTTGAGCAGAGGTCTGACTTTTGAGCTGTGTTCTTAACTATGAAGATCATTTTGCCGGCTAAGTTCCTCAGTAGCAACTCTTTATTTCAAAATTTGGTAAATTTTGGTATTGGATTTCTTTTTTCTTCTGTTTTTTGCGTCTCTGTTTCCTGTCTTCCTGTGGGTTACTTGAACAAGTTTTTAGAATTCCATGTTGATTTATCTAGTGTTTTGAGATTTCTTTGACTAGCTTTTTAGTGGTTACTAGGTATTATATCATATATCCATAACTTAATCATAGCCTGCTGTTGTTGACAGTTTACCAGTTCAAGTGAAGTATGGAAACCTTCCCTTCCTTTTGTCTCCTTGTTCTCCCTTGTGTATAATGTAATTGTCTTAAATATTCCTTCTATATTCATTTAGACTCACGTAAGAGTCTTATGATGTTTGCTTTAAATATCAAAACTTCAGGGAAAAAAAGCATGTTATTTACCTATTTTTTTATATTCTTTTCATTGTTTTTTCTTCTTGATATTCCAAGATTTTTCTTTTATTTTCTCCTTTCCATTCAGAGAACTTTCTTTAGTTCTTTTAGGGATATGTCTGCTGGCAACACATGTCTTGATTTACCCCTTTGTTCCTAGGTTGACAGTTCTTTTCTTTCAGCACTAGAAAACTGTGTCACTTCCTTGTGGCCTCCATGGTTTGTTTGTTTCTTTTTCTTTCTTTTCTTTTTTTTGAGACAGTTTCACTTTGTCGGGGTAGAGTGTTGTGGCGTCACAGCTCCCAGCAACTCTAGCTCTTGGGCTTAGGCAATTCTTTTGCCTCAGCCTCATGAGTAGCTGGGACTACAGGCGCCCGCCACAATGCCCTGCTATTTTTTTGTTGTTGCAGTTTGGCCAGGGCTGGGTTTGAACCTGCCACCCTCGGTATATGGGCTGGTGCCCTACTCACTGAGCCACAGGCCTCTATGGTTTCTGATGAGAAATCTGCTATCATTTGAATTATTGTTCTCCTATCGGTAAGGTGTCATTTTTCTTTTTCTTTTTTTTTTTTTTGCAGTTTTGGCCGGGACCAGGTTTGAACCCGCCACCTCCAGTATATGGGGCCGGTGCCCTACTCCTTTGAGGTGCCACCCAAGGTGTCATTTTTCTCTTATTGCTTTCAAGATTTTTTCTTTGTCTTTAGTTTTCAGAAATTTGTTTATATGTCTTAGAGTAGATTCTTTTAGATTCATTCTATTTGATGTTTACTCAGCTTCTTGAATCTGTATGTTTTATGTCTGTTTCCAAATTGGGGGAAAATTCAAATACTTTTAAACCTCACTTTCTTTGTTCTTTCCTTCCAGACCTGATGACATAGATAATTAGTTGCTTTTATTATAGTCCTGCAGGTCTCTGTTTTTTTTTTTTCCTCCCAGTCTATCTTTTCTCTATTGTTTAGATTGGGTAATTTTTATTGTTTGATCTTCCAATTCATTGATTCTTTCCTTTTTTTCTCCATTGGCTGCTGAATTTATCTACTGAGTTATGTTTTTTTTTTTTGTTAATTATATTTTTCAGTTCTATAACTCCCATTTGGTTATTAGATCTTCTGTGTCTTTGCTGAGTCTTTTTCTTTTTTCATGTTTTTCATGTTTCAAGCATGTTCATAATGGGTGGTTGAAGCTTTTTGGGGGGGCAGCGTATTACTTTGTTGCACTCACAGTAACCTCAAAGTCTTGGGCTTAAGCAGTCCTCTTGCCTCAGCCCCCCAAGTAGTCCCGGGGCACCTCCCAAGTGTGGCAGGTTCCCTGGGACTACAGGCACCTGCCACAACACCCAGCTAGTTTTAGAGACAGGGTCTCACTGTTGTTCAGGCTGGTCTCAAATTCCTGAGCTCAAGCAATTCACCCACCCAGGTCTCTCAGAGTGCTGGGATTAGAGGTGTGAACCACCAAGCCTGGCCTTTAGTGATTGAAGCATTTTTATGGTGGCTGCATTAAAATCCTTGTCAAATAATTCTAACATCTATGTCTTCTCTACATTAATCTTTTGATTGTCTTACTCATTTTCAGATTGTTTTTGAGTTGATGAGTGATTTTTTTAGTTGAAACCTGAGAATATGAATTACTTTTATGAGACTGTAGTTTTGTTTTGTTGTGTTTTTTGAGAAAGAATTTCGCTCTCTTGCCCTGGGTGAAGTGCGGTGGTGTCATCTTAGCTCAGTGTAACCTCAGACTCCTAGGTTCAAGCAATCTTCCTTCCTCAGTCTCCCCTGTGGCTAGGACCATATGCCCACCCAATGCTTGGCTAATTTTTCTATTTTTAGTAAAGCTGGCTAGTTTTTCTATTTTTAGTAGAGACAAGGTCTCATTTTTGCTCAGGTTTGTTTTAAACTGGCTTCAAGCAGTCTGCCTGCCTCAGCCTCCCAGAGTGGTAGGATTGCAGATGTGAGCCACTGAGCCTGGCTTGTACTTTTTTTTTTTTTTTTAAGAGGCAGGATCTCACTCTGTCACCTTGGCTAAAGTGCAGTGACACAGTCGTAGGTGTTCACTGCAGCCTCGAACTCCTGGGATCAAGTGATCTTCCTATCTAAGCCCTCAAGTAGCTTGAACTATGGGTGCATCCTACCATGCCTGGGTAATTATTATTATTATTGTTATTATTATTTTTGAGATAGTGTCTTTTCTGTTGCCCTTGGCAGAGGGCCATGGCGGCATTACAACTCACAGCAACCTCCAACTCTTAGGCTTAAGCCATTCTCTTGCCTCAGCCTCCCAAGTAGCTGCGCCTACCACAGTGCCCGGCTATTTTTTGGTTGTAGTTGCCATTGTTGTTTGGCAGGCTCAGGTTGGATTCAAACCCGCCAGCTCTGGTGTATGTGGCTAGCACCCTAACCAGTGAGCTATAGGCGCTGAGTCCGTGCCTAGGTAATTAAAAAAAAAAAAAAAAAATTTTTTTTTTTTCCTTAAGTGATGGTCTTGCTGTATGGCCCAGGCTCATCTTTAGGCCTTAAGTAGTCTTCCCACCTCCACCTCCCAAAGTTTTGGGATTACAGATGTGAGCCACTGTGCCCAGCTTATAGATCTTACTTAGATCTTTTGTTTTAGCAGACCTTCTCTGGTACTGTATAGGGGAAGAGAGGGTGCCATCTTGTTATTGCCAGATTGGGGTGGAAGTCCAGGATTTTCACTTGGGCCTATTACTGCTAGGTGGGATTCGAAGTTTACGTTCTTCAGTAGGCCTTTTTTGTTGTTGTTGTTGCAGTTTGGCCAGGGCTGGGTTTGAACCCGCCACCCTCGGCATATGGGGCCGGCGCCCTACTCACTGAGCTACAGGCGCCGCCCTCTTCAGTAGGCCTTTGATGATACCAACCTATTGGGAAGGAGTACTTTGTCCTTCCCCCATATGGCCTTCACTGACACTGTGGTGGTAGGATTTCGTTACTGCTGGTGGTAGTAAAGTCTCCCTCCCCACTGGGCCTTCTCTGGCACCACCCCAGTGAAGAGGGAAAGGGGACTTGTTGCAGCTGTGTAAGGGTGACAGTCTAGGCTATCTGCTTGGACCTTACTGAATAGGGTGGGGGTGAGGCTTACGGTTTTTTCGGTGGTGTTTGGCTAGAGAAGAGTGCTTGTCTAAAAGTTTTATCTTGCTAGGCTGTCCTTACCTGGTCTTACAGCTGGAGGCAGGCTCTTGAGGCTTTTTGTGGGTGCCCATTGACATTACTGGATTTTTGGCTTCTCCTTTTACCCAGTTCAGGATATGTGAGGCAAAAAGAAAACTGAAGGGACTCATTGTTGTGTCATCCTTCAGGTTCTGTAGTCTCTGGCTCAACTGTCTCTGCCGTACCTTTCAGAGTCCTTTTTTTTTCTTTTTGGTCTATTTTATATGTAATGTTTAGGGTATTTAGCTGTACTTAACAGAAGGAATTAATTCTTTCTCAGTTCTTTTCTTATTTTAATTACAGATTCTTTCTTTCTTTCCTTTTTTTTTTTTTTTTTGTAGAGACAGAATCTCACTTTACGGCCCTCGGTAGAGTGCGTGGCCTCACACAGCTCACAGCAACCTCCAACTCCTGGGCTTAAGCGATTCTCTTGCCTCAGCCTCCCAAGTAGCTGGGACTACAGGCGCCCGCCACAACACCCGGCTATTTTTTGGTTGCAGTTTGGCCGGGGCCAGGTTTGAACCCGCCACCCTCGGTATATGGGGCCGGCGCCCTACCGACTGAGCCACAGGCGCTGCCCTTTCTTTTCTTTCTTATTTTGAGACAGTGTCTCACTCTGTCATGCAGTGGCTTCATCATAGCTCACAGCAACCTCAAACTCCTGGGCTCAAGCCATCCTTTTCTCTTAGCCTTCTGAGTAGCTGGGGACTACAGGTGCATGCCACCAGGCCTGGCTAATTTTTCTGTTTCTTGGAGACAGTGTCTCATTTTTGCTCAGGCCGGTCTGATTTTCTGACCTAAAGCAATCCTCCTGCCTCAGCCTCTCAGAATGCTGGGATTACATCTCTGGACTACTGTACCTGACCTCTTTTTCTTTTATTTACATTTTGTTCTGGGATTACTTCAGAAAGTTCAGTTACTTCTGTGCTCTTTTAACCTGTCTCCCCAAAAAACTCTCAATTTTTTTATTCTGTCAAAACTCTTAAGGGCCACCTGATTTTTAGACTCTTCTAAGAAGATGTTTGTATTGTTTGTTTGAAGACAGGATTGCTCTTTGTCACCCAGCTTGATCATAGCTCACTGCAGCCTTGAACTCCTGGACTTAAGGCTGGCTCAGCTTTCCAAGTTCTGGGTCTATAGGTACCCTGTTTCCCCGAAAATAAGACAGTGTCCCCAAAGATGCACTAGGTCTTATTTTCAGGGGACGTCTTATCTTTCCTGTGAGTAGGTCTTATTTTCGGAGGATGTCTTATTTTCGGGGAAACAGGGTATCTGCCACCATGCTCAGCTAATTTTTGTATAGATGGGGGTCTCAATATGTTATATCCAGGATGGTCTTGAACTCCTGGGCTCAAGGGATCCTTCCACCTTGGCCTACCAAAGTGCTGGATTGTGGGCACGAGCCACCATGCCCAACCTATGAATCTATTATTTCACTAAATACCTTAATGTTATCTTAAAATATTAAGAGCTTTCTAGGGCGGCGCCTGTGGCTCAGTTGGTAAGGCGCCTGCCCCATATACCGAGGGTGATGGGTTCAAACCCGGCCCCGGCCAAACTGCAACCAAAAAATAGCTGGGTGTTGTGGCGGGCGCCTGTAGTCCCTTGTCCCTTGCCCCTTGTTTCTTGAGGCAAGAGAGTCGCTTAAGCCCAGGAGTTGGAGGTTGCTGTGAGCTGTGTGAGGCCACGGCACTCTACCGAGGGCCATAAAGTGAGACTCTGTCTCTACAAAAAAATATATATATATATTAAGAGCTTCCCTTACTGGATGTGAAAATGTCATGAAAACATTCTTATTTATTGCTTCATTGGGAAAGCCTGTGGATTTGAGTATATGTTAAAAAGACAGAAACAGCAAATGTCATTGACCTCTCTGCAATTAGGACGATGTGTGTGACTCTGCAATTAGGACGATGTGTTTTATCGTAAGAGTGGTATATGATATACTTTAACCAAGAATATGCACTAAATTACCCCTTTTTCTTCCCAGCTGGAGTCGAGATGGTCATAAGCTCGTGAGTGCTTCCACTGATAATATAGTGTCACAGTGGGATGTTCTTTCAGGCGACTGCGACCAGAGGTTTCGATTCCCTTCACCCATCTTAAAAGTCCAATATCATCCACGAGATCAGTATGTTTAATCTAAGCAATTCCTTCCTGGGGTGGGGTCTAATTCTATGTGGATTAGGTCTAGGCTTATGACAGTTTTAAGGTTTTAGGAGATAAACACACATCTCTTCGAATCTTCTACATAAAATCTTTTTGTCTAGTTTGCTCTACTGAATACATTTAGGGAGAATGTACTATATTATATAATTTAAAACTAATCATTATTAAGACTTTGGAAGTGGCAGAGGTGGGGATAAATATAATGCTGGTCTTTGACCTGGGGCTTTTCCCCCTTTGACTTCTTTAGGAGGGGGAAAGAGTTCAGTTATTAAAGCTATATTTGAGAAAATGTGTTACTACCATTCAATTACCCAGACATAACTCTTTTCATATCTCTGGGTTCTTTTTTAGTCAAGTTCTCTTTAAATATGAAGCTTATTAAACAGGGTAGACATAAAGTTCATGTGCAAGATAAAATAGTTTAATTGCACAAGTGCTTTACATCTTAGTACATATTAAATGTACATAAATAGGTACTTTATAAAATTGTGATCAGTATTTTGCCTTTTTATTTTGCATTTTGTTAGTTTGCTCTGTTTTCATAATTATTTTTGGATGATTACATTTTATTTTGTGGAAGTAGGATCCATAATTTTACTCATCTTTTTCCTGGTATTAGACATTTGGAAATTGTTTCCCAGTATCTCAGATTTGCTTGGGCTAAGAGAGTTGATGAGAGCAGTGGACAGGGATCAGGGAAAAGGACAGGGAATCAGCCTGCTGATGCCAAAGCAACAGCCAATGTACTGTTCATATTTTTAAACAGGAACAAGGTTCTCGTGTGTCCCATGAAATCTGCTCCTGTCATGTTGACCCTTTCAGATTCCAAACATGTTGTTCTGCCGGTAGATGATGACTCCGATTTGAACGTGGTGGCATCTTTTGATAGGCGAGGGGAATATATTTATACAGGAAATGCAAAAGGCAAGGTAAGCCTTGAAGCCTAGAAATTGGTTAAATAAGGATCAGGCATCTTGTGCATTGGCTCATTTTGTATTTACTTGTTCTACTTCTGAAATTTCTTTTATTCCTAGACTAAGCATTACTTCTGCTTATGGCAAATGTAGTCTATTTTTCTCCCATGCCTTAATAATAATTTTTGTTTTTCGTGTTTAGAGTGGTCAGAGATTATTTGACCTAGAAAAGGATGGAAGGGCCTTTACTGGATGTTTAAGGGCCAGTAAATTTCAAAAGTCATGTTACCAACTGAACACCGCTGATGAAAATAAATGCCTTAATACCTGGTTTTATAAAATACATAGTTTAAGGCCAGCTTAACCTATAGAATTGAGACTTTATTATCCTTTTTTCTTCTTAAACTTCTGACTTCTTTGGGATGTGTAGGCCCTTTTGTCTGGGAAACATTGTAGAAAGTGTTTCTTCTGTGGAATAAGAAGTCAGGTTAGATGAACTTTAAGGTTCTTTTTATACTTAAAGTAGTTTCATGGGGGACTTTGTTTTGTTTGTTTTTAATTGGGATAGTAGAATTTCACAGCTATTTTAGAAAGTGGCAATTTTTAAAAAATTGTGTCAAAATACAGATGACACAATTTACCATTTCAACCATTTTTAGGTATATAGTTCAGTAGTAATAAGTACTTTACATTGTTGTGCAGCCATCACTATCATCCATCCATAGAACTGTTTTCTTTTTATAAAACTGAAACTCTGTACCCATGGAACAATTAATTTCCAATTTCCTGCTCTTCTTTAGCCCTTGGCAACCATCATTCTGTTTTCTATCTTTATGAATTTGACTACTCAGGTACCTTATAGAAGTGGAATCATATGGAATTTACCCTTTTATGACTGGTTTATTTCACTTAGCATAATGTCCTCAAGGTTGAGGACATAATTGTATCATGTTTCAAAATTTTCTTTTCAAGGTTTAGTAATACTTCATTGTGTGTATATACCACATTTTCCCTGTTCATCTGTCAGTTATACATGGGTTGCTTTCAGTTTTTGGCTATTGTAAATAATGCCAAACATATTTTGAGAGTTGTTTAAGACCTCATCTTTTATTTGAGGAGACAAAAAGCCAGTACCAGTTAATCAGGTTGAATACTTGGGAATAGAAATGTTTGTATTTTTATCCAGTCTGTGCCCAATTTTAGAAACAGATCTCATTACTATTAATTATCACAATACTTCTCCCCCCTTCTTTTAAACTTTAGATTTTGGTTCTGAAAACAGATTCTCAGGATCTTGTTGCTTCCTTCAGAGTAACAACTGGGACAAGCAATACCACGGCCATTAAATCAATTGAATTTGCCCGGAAAGGGAGGTAGGTGCTTACATTTTTAGGGATAGCTTTATTTTTTTCTTCTTCTTTTCCTTTAAAGTAGTACTGTGGTCTCATCAGGTACAGTTTTAAAAGTGAGTAGAATACAAAAATACATTGAGATTTTCAGTGAATGGTCAGTGCTTAAAACCAAAATCCCTGGGATATAGTAAGCTCTTAGTTTTTTGATTAATTAATTTATTTTTTAACTTTTTTTGAGACAGAGTCTCACTCTGTTGCCCAGGATACAGTGCATGGCATCAGTCTAGCTCACAACAGCCTCAAACTCCTGGCTTCAAATGATCCTCCTGCCTCAGCCTCCTGAGTAGCTGGGCCTTCAGGAGCCTACCATGATACTTGGCTAATTTTTCTCTTTTTAGTAGAGACAGTGTCTAGTTCTTGCTCACACTGGTCCTGAACTCCTCCTGAGCTCAGGCAGTCCTCCCACCTAGGAGGATCTAGGAGAGTGCTAGGATTACAGGCAAGAGCCACCATGCCAGCTCTGCGCCATAGCACAGTGGTTATGGCATCGACCACATACACTGAGGCTGGTGGGTTCAAACCTAGCCTGGGCCAGCTAAACAACAATGATGACAACTACAGCAAAAAAACAGCTGGGCATTGTGGCGGGTGCCTGTAGTCCCAGCTACTTGGGAGGCTGAGGCAAGAGAATCGCTTAAGTCTAAGAGTTTGAGGTTGCTGTGAGTTGTGATTCCAAGGCACTATCAGCAGAAACAAGAAGAGCAGTAGTCATCCTATTTTTGGTTAGGAACACCCATATATAAGGGACATTCATATTCAGAACGGCATGGTGGATCACACCTATAAACTCCAGTACTTAAGGGGGCTAAGGTGGGGGAGGATCACTTAAGGCCAGGAGTTCAGGAACAGCTTGGGTAACACAGAGAGACCCTGTCTCTACAAAAAAAAAAAAAAAAAAGAAAAGCTGGACATGGTAGTTCAGGCCTACAGTTCCAGCTGCTGGGGAACCTGAGATAGGAGGATCATCTGAGTCCAGGAGTTTGAGACTGCAGTGAGCAAAAATTACACCACTACATCCAGTGTAGGCAAAAGACCCAGACTCCGTCCCTCAAAAAACCCAAAAAATCTCAAACCTATAAGAAAGTGATGAAACAAGTTATATTTTATTTTTGCTTATTTATTTTTTTGTTTGTTTTTGTAGAGACAGAGTCTCACTTTATCACTCTCAGTAGAGTGCTGTGGCGTCACACAGCTCACAGCAACCTCCAGCTCTTGGGCTTAGGTGATTATTCTCTTGCCTCAGCCTACGGAGTAGCTGGGACTACAGGCGCCTGCCACAACACCTGGTTGTTTTTTTGTTGCAGTTTGGCTGGGGCCGGATTTGAACCTGCCACTCTCAGTATGTGGGGCCGGCGCACTACCCATTGAGCCAGAGGCACCGCCCTTAAGTTATATTTTAAATAGATTTCTAAGACACCTGCTATACTTCCAGTAAAAAATTAGACATTTTTAAAAATGATATATTTAGTTAATTCATTAAGAAGAATATATTGTATAATATATGTAACAGGCCAGTGAAATGAAGTCTTAATATATACATTTAACTATAAGCTTGTGAATTTAGAAGCTGGTTTCATTTTAGAGGTCTTAGGCATTAGTTAATCATATGTTAGTTAATCACTGACAGTTTGTACATTTTGAGTTCAGGGATACATAGGAAGTTATAAAACATTGTTGTGTAAGTTATATTTTGGTTTGAAAGGTGACAAGTAGATATGTAGGTATTATAGTCTATTAGATTTTTACTCTTCAGTTTTTCTTTATTAGTTGTCTTGTAGTAGTGTTCTAAGTAACTGTTAGTAATAGAAAATTTTGACAGGAACAGATTAATGACCTCTGGTGTTTATATTTTTATCTTTCCTATAGTTGCTTTTTAATTAACACAGCAGATCGAATAATCAGAGTTTATGATGGCAGAGAAATCTTAACCTGTGGAAGAGATGGAGAGCCTGAACCCATGCAGAAATTGCAGGACTTGGTGAATAGGTATGTGTCACAACTTAGAAGAATATGTGATAATTCATGACCTGGGTTCAGGTTCCAGTTCTCCTTGGTACTTTCTTTGTGCTTTAGGACCCCATGGAAGAAATGTTGTTTCTCTGGGGATGGGGAATACATAGTGGCTGGTTCTGCCCGGCAGCATGCCTTGTACATCTGGGAGAAGAGCATTGGCAACTTGGTGAAGATTCTCCATGGCACGAGAGGAGAACTTCTCTTGGATGTAGCTGTGAGTAGAGTCGGGTGTTGCTGTTGTTACATAAGCCAGAATATCAGTGGGTTTTGTTTGTTTGTTTATTTGTTTTTTTGAGATAGAGTAGCACTTGTCACCCTGCATAGAGTGCCGTGGAGTCAGCCTGCTAGCTCACTACAACCTCAGACTCCTAGGTTCGAGAGATCCTCTTGCCTCAGCCTTACCACCTGTAGCTGGGAATACAGGTGTCCGCCATAATGCCCAGCTAATTTTTCTATTTTTAGTAAAAACTGGATCTCGCTCTTGCTGAGGCTGGTTTTGAACTCTGAGCTGAGGCTATTCACTCACCTTAGCCTCCCAAAGTACTAGGACTATAGGAGTGAGCCACCGTGCCTGCCCAAGCCAGAATATCTTGAATCGATTTTGCAACGTTTTTCTTGTTTTCTTTAAAATTTAGTGGCATCCTGTTCGACCCATCATAGCATCCATTTCTAGTGGAGTGGTATCTATCTGGGCACAAAATCAAGTGGTGAGTATATTTCTGGTTTCTTACTTTGAAACTGGATACCCTTAGTTTCAAAGAACTGTATACATAATAAGCTAATAATTAATTATGCTTTTTTATTGAATATGGTTTTGAAGCCTAATTAAATAGGTTCAGTGCATCAAGTTTTACTTTATTTTTATTGGAAGATCCTGATCCAAAGCTAGTTGACTAGATTTATTTTCAGAGAGAAAGTCTTTTTATTTTTTTGAGATGGAGTCTCACTTCATCACCCTAGGTAGAGTGCCATAGTGTCATAGCTCATAGCAACTTCAAACTCTTAGGCTCAAGTGATCCTCTCGCCTCAGCTTCCTGAGTAGCTGGAACTATAGGCGCCTGTCACAACGCCCAGCTAGTTTTTCTGTTTTTAGTAGAGGTAGGATCTTGCCCTGCTCAGGCTGGTCTTGAACTCCTGAGCTGAGGCAGTTCACTCACCTTGGCCTCCCAAAGTGCTAGGATTATAAGCGTGAGCTACCACACCTAGCTAGGGAGAATATCTTTAACACTAGACTTTCTATTAAACATTTTTCTGTTTCTTTTTGATATATATTTTTCTTTTGGTATTCTTAGTTTCAGCTCAGTTTCTGATTTACATATTGGTTTTACTTTGAACCCTTTAATGAATATTTGTAATCCGTGTACTTACAGGAAATTTTAATATTTTACCTCAAAATTACATCTTAAAAAGATCAAAGAGGATTTTATTTACGTAAGAACTATAGTTAATAACTTAAAATGTTTAAGATAAATACTTTTTTTTTTTTTTTTGGCCAGGGCTGGGCTTGAACCCACCACCTCTGGCATATGGGACTGGCGCCCTACCCCGTTGAGCCACAGGCACCACCCTAAGATAATACCTTTAAGTGGTAAAACCTACAGATACCTAAATTTTTATTCTCAAATAAAATTGTCAAATTTTATTGAAAATTTGACAATAAAAATGCCAAATTTAATCTCAAGAGTTCTTGGTCTCTTTCATACTGAGATCATTCATTTCATTTCTTTTTTTTTTTAATTTTTTTTTTTTTTTGTAGAGACAGAGTCTCACTTTATGGCCCTCAGTAGAGTGCTGTGGCCTCACACAGCTCACAGCAACCTCCAACTCCTGGGCTTAAGCGATTCTCTTGCCTCAGCCTGGGTAGCTGGGACTACAGGCGCCTGCCACAACGCCTGGCTACATTCTTTTCATTTCTAATGTCTAGATTACAGATACTGCTTTCTCATATGGTTAAATAGTATATTTTGTTTGTGGCATAGGAAAACTGGAGTGCATTTGCACCAGACTTCAAAGAATTGGATGAAAATGTAGAATATGAGGAAAGGGAATCAGAGTTTGATATTGAAGATGAAGATAAGAGTGAGCCTGAGCAGACAGGTAATATTTTTCAATTGCAGTTACTATTTTCTAAAGGGAAAATAATTTCTTCACTTACTATTCTTAATTCGTGTTGTAAATTTATTTCAATACTTAGTCTAAAGTATCACTTTGTTCTTAAACTTAGATGGTTTTTAGTGTTTGGAGAGTCTTAATTTATAAAGCATTAACTAGGGGCTTGTATGGGCATTACCAGAACTCAAAACAGCTCGCTTATATCATGTGATCTGTCTCATTGTCACTCAGTGAGAGAAAGGTCCAGAGCCTGGGCTCTAGTGTCAGACTGCCTTGGATAAAATACTTTTATTACTTACTTCTTAATTTCCTCATCTGTAAAATTGGGGCAATATAGTACCCGCCTTTTAGAGTTGTGGGGAATAAATGAAATAATTCACGTAACACACTTAATATATGCATAGGCCAACAGTTGCATTAGAATGTTAATGCAGCTCCATTCACAGTCGCCGAGATGTGGAATCAACACAAATGTCCATCAATACGTGCATGAATTAATAAACTGTGGTATATGTGTGCCATGGAGTACTATTCAGCCATAAAAGGAGACTTTATGTCCTTTGTATTAATCTGGATGGAGTTGGAGAACATTCTCCCTGGTAAAATATCACAAGAATGGAAAAGCAAATATCCAGTGTACTCAATATTAATAATGAAACCAGTAGATGAACAGATACATGCTCACATAAGAGAAAGACACAATTAAACTCAAGTGGAGTGAGGGGAGAGGAGAAAGGAGGGAGGGGGACTGGTGTGCTGTCATCTAACAGGCACAATGAAGGGTACATGGCACACCTCCTGGGGCAGGGGCACAACTACAACTTGGACTGCCTAACAAATGCAAGCAATGTAACCTAATTGTCTTGTACCCTTGTATTGATCTGACAAAACATATATATATATGCATGCCTAGGCCATAATAAGCACTCATGTTATTTTCCATTATGATTATGACTGTAATCATTCTTATTTTTATCTCTTCTGAACTTCTAGATAGAAGCTCCCTGAGAATGAAGATTTGACTTTTTATCCCCATTGTGTCTAACACAGGGCTTTACACATAGTAGGGGTTCATGTGTGCGAATGCTTAGGATGGCACTGTCAGTGAGTCAGTGATTAATGCCACAGATCATTGACTTCTGGGCCACTTGATGGTACCAGGAATCAGGAAGTCAGGCTTGAGGTTAGTACTCTACAGTTTGAAAGTGCTGGTCCTCACTTCTTTGATATTAGATGACTTTCATGCCTCATGTGTTTTAGGAAGACCTCCAGGGATGCAGAGTGTTATGGATTATATTGACATTGTTGGGTTATGTTCTGTCAAGCCTTGCCAGACGTCAACATAAACTTTTTCTCCTTGCATATACCTTTACTGTATCACTTACTATATTAAATTGAAATTATCCATTTGTATCTGTCTCCTTAATTAACCTATGAACCTTTTTCTGAAGAACTTTTCCCAACTTTCTTGGTCATTGCTCTATTTCCACTGCCTAGCATAGGATAGAAATTCAGCACATATTTGTTAAATAATTAAGAAAAAGGAACGTTTGTTTTTTCCTTTGTTGTTTCTAGATGTCAGTTTATGAAAACTATTAAGCTACAAGTAAAAGCAGCTTTCTGCATCTTCTCAAACCTCTCCTGTGTTTCTGTCCTTTAGGGGCTGATGCTGCAGAAGATGAGGAAGTGGATGTCACCAGTGTGGACCCCATTGCTGCCTTCTGTAGCAGGTGAGCCAGCATAGAAGGCCGGGGCCATCTAGAACACGCCTCCTCCCCAGTTGCAGGCAGAGGGATTAGGGTACACTGGCTATCCCTCCAGTCCCATCTACCCAATAGCTAGACGAGATAACTCCTTGAGTATACAAGAAATACAAAATAATCTTCTCTAGACTTACTTTCCTTGCCTTTCTCACTGATGGAGAATTTAAGGAACTGAAGTAATTCATTTATCTTGTTTAATTTTACTACAGATTTTATTAATCGTATTGTCCGATTTCCTTTAATTCATCTTGGCTTTCTTAAAGTTCTAGATCCATACTTGTTGCTTATGTTTAATATAGGCAATGGAGGAAGGGCTCGTGGTTTAAGCAACTATCTCCTCTTTTTTCCAATCCCTTGTCTGATCCTGTTCCAAATAGTGATGAAGAGCTGGAAGATTCAAAGGCTCTATTGTATTTACCCATTGCCCCTGAGGTAGAAGACCCAGAAGAAAATCCTTACGGCCCCCCACCGGATGCAGTCCAAACCTCCTTGATGGATGAAGGGGCTAATTCAGAGAAGAAGAGGCAGTCTTCAGCAGATGGGTCCCAGCCACCAAAGAAGAAACCCAAAACAACCAATATAGAACTTCAAGGAGTACCAAATGATGGTAAGAGTTTCATCTTTTCCCTGTTGCCCAACAAATGCCACTCTTTACTGCCCAGTGCACTTTGGTAATTTCCTGTTTGAACAGTCGTACCTTAAAGGACTTTTCCCAGGAGTCTTTCTCATAGTGCTTTACAACTTTGTAATGGTTGCATTTGTGTTCACTTCTTTTATAAAATGGAGGAGTTTTGCCCTTCAGTACCTTGCCCCTGAGGTGACACACTGTTCAGTCTTGTGATGCTTGGCTCAAGGTTCGTTTTATTATACTATTCTTCTTTTTAAAAATTTTTCCCAGAGAGTGGTTTTATTAGGTGGTAAAGTACTAGGTGGACCTGGGCAATCATTTCATTCTTTCTGCCTCCTTTGTAGACTGACTTTGGAAGCCTTTATTATGTCTTGCAGTAGGTAGGGATGGCCAGAGGGGTGTGTGTGTGTGTGTTTATGTTTACTCCTGAGCATCCGCCATTCTTTTTTCTTTTAGCTAACTACAGATCAATTAAGTATGCAACTGTGCATTTCCCTGATGCTATTGATTGTATGTTCTGTTTCAGGCATGGTCTTGTGGTTTGTATACCATTACTGATATACAACCAGCTTTTAGATTTTTTTTCTTTTTTTTTGAGACAGAGTCTCACTTATTAACCCTCGGTAGAGTGCCGTGGTGTCACAGCTCACAGCAACCTCCAAATCCTTGGGTTTAGGCAGTTCTCTTGCCTCAGCCTTCCAAGTAGCTGGGACTACAGGTGACCACCACAACGCCTGGCCTTTTTTTTTTTTTTTTTTTGCAGTTTGGCTGGGGCTAGGTTTGAACCCACCACCCTCAGTATATGGGGCCGGTACCCTACCCACAGAGCCACAGGCACTGCCCTACAACCAGCTTTTGTATCAACCTTGCAAGTTGTTTTACTATCCCTGCTTTTCAAAGGAGAAAATTTAGGCTAAGGTTATATTTGAGAGGTTACATAATTTGTCCAAGGTCTCATGGTGGTGTGGGGTCAGGATTGTGTGTGTGTGTGTGTGTGTGTGTGTTTCCCTGTTTTGGCATGGTTTGGAATAGTATCAATGCATCTTTCAGCTGCTATTCAGTTTATAGTTGCTATGGCTTGTTATAAGTCACAATATATTGGCTGTGTGTGATTTTGGCCAAATGACTATTTCTCATTTAATGTCCACTCTTATGTAGTTTTTAAAATAATAAACAAGGCAAACTTTTCTCTTTATATTAGCGGATCTGAGACACAAAGCAACATTCTTTGCTCACAAAGTTTTGTTTGGGGTGATGGGACTGGTGTGTGGATCCCTTTCCAAGCCTCTCTATCCTTTTGCAGAAGTCCATCCACTACTGGGTGTGAAGGGGGATGGCAAATCCAAGAAGAAGCAAGCAGGCCGGCCTAAAGGATCAAAAGGTAAAGAGAAAGATTCTCCATTTAAACCGAAACTCTACAAAGGGGACAGAGGTTTACCTCTGGAAGGATCAGCGAAGGGTAAAGTGCAGGCGGAACTCAGCCAGCCCTTGACAGGTAAGGACACATTGGGAGCACTGGCTTGCTTCGTGGCCTTGCTTTGTACAGCCTCTGACGCCATTTAACTGCTGCATTTTTTTTTTTTTTTTTTTTTTTTGCCTTCCCTCCTTTTCCTAGCAGTAGATAATCTTTGAATTTTAAGCTGCTGCTAAGGGCAGGCTAAACCACATTTGGCTTAATTCAGGGGCTCTTAACCTTGGGTTCTTAAATACTAAGAGAATCTATATTCCTCTGATACTCTGTGTAAAATATTATTTGAATAATTTTCTGGGGAAGATATCCATAGCTTTCATCAGATTCCTGTGGGAATCTATGAGCCACAAAAGTGTAAGAACCCCTGCTTTAATTCATTTCTGTTTGCTCTGAGGTTTTTTGTTTGTTTAATCTCAGACGAAAGTGCCAAATAGCCAGAAATACAAGCTTGTTTAGTGTAGTCCCTGACTGTTTAACTATAGCATCTTATTTTTCTCTCTTCACATTGTTCAAATCCCACAGATGATGTCTTTCTCCCAGTAGTCTAGCAGCCATAATGAAGTTTTTAGTATCATCATGTTCAGGAAGATGAGGGGTTCCCCCCCCCATATTTGAAAACAGGAGATTATCAAAAACACAGAAACTATAGTATCGAGATAGCTTCTTAACACTTAAGTCTTTTGAAACTTAAAATTTGGATTTTCTCACTTTTATATGATTAAGAGATTTTTACTGGGGGATGGAAAACAATTTTAACTTCCTACCAAAAATTTGTGAACCTAGGCTAAATGGTCTTTTGTTTAGAAAATATTAATTAAATTAGAATCCATTTCTATTCAAATGTTGGGTTTCAAAAGTTTATTTTGATTTTGTTTTATATGTAAGCCCTGTGTTAATACAATACTCTCAATTTTTTGTAGCTATTAGCTTAGTTGAATCAAAAGCCAGGATCGTTAACATCAGTAGTTGTATTTAGGCTTTTTTCCATTTGTTTAAAAAAAATTATTTTATTTTATTTTTTGAGACAGAATCTCACTTTATCACCCTTGGTAGAGTGCCGTGGCATTACAGCTCACAGCAACCTCTAACTCTTGGGCTCAAGCGATTCTCTTGCCTCAGCCTCCCAAGCAGCACAATGCCTGGCTTCCTTTTTTAGAGATGAGGTCTCCCTCTGGCTCAGGCTGGTCTCGAACTCTGAGCTCAAGCAACCCATCTGCCTCAGCCTCCCAGAGGGCTAGGATTACAGACGTGAGCCACTGCACCTGGCCCCATTTGCTTTAAAATTTTAATGTAGTGTGTTAATCTAAATGTGTGATAAGTACTAGAATGCAAACAGAATTGTTTAATGTATCCCTCAGTCATTGTCTATTATAAACGTGATTGGCTTCTTTCTACAGAGAAGCTGAAACAGCCTCCGATACTCATCATTTTGAGTATTTCACCTCAAATTTGCTAGATTTAGACTTTAGTTTTTTGTAGCTCAACACCATATCACTGAGCACCAAGATTTTTTCCCCAAGGACAATATTTATGATGTTGCACTGATAATCACTTACCACCTCCACAATCAGTCCACGAAAGGCTGTGTCTGTATATATTGTAAAATAGCCAGAACGGTCATATGGGCATGGCCAACAACGATCACAGATTGACTAGATGCAATTAAATATGACCTTTCTATAACCTACTTCTTGTACAAGCTGATGCCAGTATAGAAGAGAAGCAATTTAGAGTTTAAATAGATTTCCCTGGCCAAGAAAGCGAAAATGTTTGTGATTTGAAATGTGGCCAAATATATTCTATTAATTAAAACACTTTAGGATAGAGTATCCTGGCTTCTTTAAAACCTGTCTGTAATTTTATCATGTACTTTGGTAATGATATGGTAAATAAACCATTTCAAACTTGTAAATATCTCACATTTTATTCTCTCTATATAATACAGTGATTTCAGCTTCTAATTATAATTGATGTGATCGCTGACAGTAACTAATTATCATTAGCAGTTTCTATACTGGGCCTTCTGTCAGAGGCACCAGGAAGTGCTGTTAGATTTTACAACTCAGGGTATAACAGCAGTGATGTTTCTCAGCTGTGCTTCAGAAATATCTAAATGAGTGTCAGTATCAGAATGTTGGAACGTTTACTGGGCCATGAAGGAATGAGCCTTTTTATTCCATAAAATTCTCAAAATACTGAGTACATGTATTAGTGTTATTAATTTAGTGAGAGAAGAAAGCTTACAGTAATATTTTGAACTATATGTAGGACATATATTTTAGTATTTGTACAAGTCAACATTTCAAATCTCCTAATAAGTGTAGAAACTCCATTATCAGGGGTTTATTAGAAGATGATTCTCATTCACTTTACAGACACAGTTAAATGAAGTACTGACCTCACTGAAGGCTAGAACTTGCATCATAGAAGGGCAAGGTGCTTTAAACTGGACTTTGTTTTCTAATTGTTAGGCTCTTAAGTTGGTCAACTGTAAAGAGAGACAACTATTTTAACAGCTTTACCCTTACAGGGACTGAAGGAAACTTTCACATGACAGCCCCACAGTGATAACATATTTTACAACAGCACACAGGCAAAGAAACTGCATAGATGACTGCAGACATTTCCCAGCTTTTCTGATTGCTTGCATTGCATGTTTCCCCATGTAATCTGTACTTCTTTCCTTTCCATTTTCTGCCTTCTTCTCTGGCCTTGGTTCTGCCTTTTTCTGAATGGAAATCTCTCAGACTGAAATGGCCAAATTAAACTCCAGAGTGCTGAGGAACAGGATTATTAAGAAACTTTAAAAGGGGGATGGAGGCATGATTCCAAGCCTTTCTTAGAAGGGCTGCATCCAGTTTTGTTGTTTTTTTTTTGAGCCAGAGTCTCACTTTGTCACCCTCAGTAGAGTACTGTGGTGTCACAGCTCACAGCAACCTCAAATTCTTAGGCTCAAGCGATTCTCTTGCCTCAGCCTCCCAAGTAGCTGGGAATATAGGTGCCCGCCATACTGCCCAGCTATTTTTAGAGACAGGGCTAGCTCAGACTGGTCTCAAACTTGTGAGCTCAGACGGTCTGCCCACCTTGGCCTCCCAGAGTGCTGGGATTACAGTGTGAGCCACCATGCCTGGCCTCTGCATCCAGCTTTATTGACCATTTGTGGCATAATTTGGATCTTTGTGAAGGCTGCACATTTGTGGGGGAGAGTGGTAAAACTGAATAGCTCAGATAATTCCGTCAAAAGTCTCAGTTTTAGGACAGCCTATCACATCTTTTATGTGGGATTCTTTGGGTGAAGGTGGGGCTTTATCCAGTGACATGGTTATCTTAGAGGGAGAGAGCTGCTGAGTCTGGCTGACACCTGCTGCTGGTTTGGATGTGGCCCACCAAGGGAAACACTTTGGCTTTTGGATCTCATGAGCTTCCACACCTTGGAAATTTTCACTAAAAGGCGGTATACAGTTGTAGATTTTCCCCTAGATAATGAGAAATGAAACCTGATCTAGAGTGTCTGAGGCAGAATCATCTTCAAAATCAGTCTGAGGGTTGTGTGTGCAGATTAAAGGTTTTGTGGACCACCCTTTTCCTCCCCTCCCACACCCTCACCAAGGACAACTTTTCCATTTGAGTCACATTGTTTGAAGGTAGGATTATAGGTGTTGAAGGCTGTGTTACTACCCAAATTAGATGAATGACAACTCCCTGTTAATATCTTCAATTAATGAGTTACTGAAGAAAATGTTCCTTAAACCGTGATTAGCCCTAATAAAACTACCATAGTCTGTTGCATGTTGCAACAGGAGAAGATGCATTTCAAGGGAAAATTGGAAGACAAGTAGACCCTATAGAAATAATCTGGCCACCTGGAATCTGGGGCTATAGAAACTTCTTTCCTGTCAAACAGCTCATCAGTATTGGATAGCACCAGAGGGCCCACATCCATGAAGACACTTTCTGTCTTGAGTGAAGACCCAACAGTGAAGCTTGGTAAGGGTAACCCTGAGCTTGGTACTTTTCAGAGAGACCAGGCTGACATGATGTGCACCATCTATCAAACAGCCCTCACTTACCTTAGATACTCTCCAGAGGCCAGTCCTTGGAACAGAAACTTGGGATGTGAACAGAATCACCAATTTCCTTGTTGCCCTGTAATTGCTCAAGGATTAGATCTCCTTGGCAGTAAATATCAGTAGTAAAGTCAGAGAAGGGTGTAATCTGTCCTATTTGTGGTCTAAAAACCTCTTAGGATGGTGGGCATGAAGGAGTTAGTGTACACATGGGTCTTTTGTAGGTGAAAAGGCCAAAGTGAGCTCAGGCGCTGCTCCTGGGAGTGGACAGGAACCACCCCTGGTGCCAGCCAGCACCTTGCTAGGGCTCTGAACCACCTCCAACTTATTTACAGAATTTATGATTGTTTTAAATGCTTGATAGTGAGTGAGGTGTTTTGTTTTTCTTTCTCTTTAAAAGAACAGTCTCTCAGACTAATGTATGAATTCCTACTGAAATCAGATAGCTAGTGGGCTATTCCTTATTATATGTGATCTTATTGAGGTAGGTTTTGAAAATCATGACTGTTCCCTTTGGTCACCCTGGATTGGGCTGCCTTTGGGAAGTACCAGTAATTGTTGATTATGAGGCAAATTTTCCTTCCTATCATTACTGGAGATTTCCTTTATGCTGCAGCTACATAATACATTTCCCCGGGGGTGGAGGGGCAGTTGCTGCTTCAGATCTTTGGTTGCCTGGGGTCTTCTGTGTTGCTATTTTTGTATGTTTTACCTTGTTCATGATATTGCTTGCTCTGGTTTTGGTTTGTTGCCTGATGCCTCAACAAGTCCTCTTTTTTTGTTCCTTTGCTTTTATTTCTTTAGTTTATTCACAAGAGCGAGATGATATAGAAACATGATCTGCCCTTAGCTAATCTACGTAAGATAGCTTATCAGTCATCTTGAGTACCCATTATTAATGTTCTTGATGCGTGATTAAACCACTTTTCTCCTATCATGATTTTAGGCTTAAAATGGCAAAGTTGTATTCATTTTTGAGCTGTTACAACTAAACTAATCCGTCTGCCAATAGCTCAGTGGTTAGGGCGCTGGCCACATGCTCTGGGGCTGGTGGTTTCCAACCCGGTCCGGGCCTGCTAAACAAAACAATAGCCGGGCGTTGTGGCGGGTGCCTGTAGTCCCAGCTACTTGGGAGGTTGAGGCAAGAGAATCGCTTAAGCCCAAGAGTTTGAGGTTGCTGTGAGCTTTGATGCCAGGGCACTCTCCCAAGGGTGACAAAGTGAGACTCTGTCTCGATAAAAACCAACCAAACAAAAAAAACTAAACTGATCAGGGTACCTGTGGGAACAGGGAAACTAGCCTTAGAGAGGTAAATGTATGGTATTGAGCCTTGTGTAGTGGATACCTGTGTCTGAGAGGTTTTCTTCAGTCAGCTTAAGACATTCCTTAATGTGTTTTATGTTGGGAGAGATGTGAAAAATAAGGGTGAGCTCAACTTTTATTTTTATCTACTGAACTATAAAAAGTTTAAATTCAATTTTTAACACTGTAACATTCAGTAGAGAGCTTGTACTAGTATGTTATAATTTCATTGTGCTTTCAGGCAAATATTATATTTTTATTGCCAGTTTTCATTTGTAGAGGAACTTTAAAAATTATGTTAAGTAAAATTTTATAAAGAGTACTTTGCTTTCATAATTTGGCCCATTTCTTTAAACCATTTTACCTTTAAGTGGCATGTTCTCCCCCATTCCAAATGACATTTGGGAGGATTTTCTTCACCTTGTTCTCTTTTTACACTTCCTAGTTAATATTTCACAGCAGTCCATTTAAGGATGTCCCTCAGAGGTTGAACAGCTTCTATGGAATAATCAGGGAAGTGTTCATTCGATTTTACTATTTAGGATATTATTTATTGTCAACATTTCACCATATTTGGGATTCTAAGGTGATAAGGATGTCAGTCACTTAAGGAACAGCAGGGCTTGGAAAAGGGTTTCTTGCTCACTGTTAATCATTTAGTTACTAATAGTCTAATATATTAAAGGCTAAAGGTGTAGTACTCTGAATTTCCTTTCCTCTACTTATTACACTTTGGGGGTTGCTAAGCATTATTTGTGACCATCTTAGAGAATGACTAGCAGCTTAGAAAATGTATGCACGGAGAACACTGATTGGGGGTAGGGGTTTGGAATTTGAATTCTTTGTTGTTTCAATAAAGATTAATTGGGAGTTGGAGTTGGTTTTAATTTTTCTTATAAAGGGGGAACTCTTGGTCCATGTGTACTTGTAATGCATTATCCAGCATCCATCATTATTTCTGTTCTTATAAATAACTAGTTTAAGTAGATTCTAAAAGAAAACTTTTGTATCTAATCTCTTTAGCAGGAGGAGCAATCTCAGAATTGTTATGAAGATCCTTGAAGTTCTTCGTTCTTCTCCGCTTTGCCATCATGTGGCCTCTGGACACTGTGGTCAGTCATTTGAGATTGACTTTAATTTAAAACAAAGGCCTCTGCATCCCACCCAGGAGGTGGGAGGAGTGAAATTTATATTTGAATGAAGAAGTGAATTATGGAAGAAGAGTATATGTCCCTTACCTTCCCTTTCAAGCATAAGTCCAAATAGGCTCTCAGGAATGAGGATTTGTGAAGACATCAAATAGGGGTTTTGATTCATTTAAACTTTGATGCTTATTTATGTTGCTGGAGAAAAGCGTTTTGCTCATCTAACTTTATCATTCCAGCATCATACCAAACTGACGCTTAGTTATGTTGCTGGAGAAAAGCGTTTTGCTCATCTAACTTTATCATACCAGCATCAGTTTGACTGTCATTTCCTATCTCCTGTAGCCTTCCATCCTCAATGCATGTAGTCGAGTGACTTGTTCATATCTGAAATTTTGCTACCAATATCCCAGGGAAACTTCTGTTGCAAATTCTCTTTCTTTCATTTTTTAAACTTACCTTCTTGCAAGATATCCCCTATATTTCCATACTGCATACAAAGGATGGGCAGAAAAGAAGGTGCTTGAATGATTTCAAAATTTCAGAAAGGCAAGAAAGATAAGAAGGCTCCCCTTTTCCTACCATATCACATTTTGCTCAAGAAGCTGAGCTGCAAGAGATCCAGGGTTTTTCCTGTTTTCCTTTCATTGCATGTTTCCCTTCAGTTTTGGTTCATTGTCATTAATCATGGTTTTTGAAGATAGCTAGTTTACTAGCTATCTTTAGTAAAAGATAGTAAAACTAGCTAGTTTTACTATCCATCTCTAGTAAAGAATCATCAGTAGTTTATATTGCTTTATTGGTGGTGGCTTTCAGAGATGGATACAAACCAACATGTTACTCAACAAGCTTCTTTTTTATTGGGGTGGGGGAATCTATGCAAGGACTAAGGTAAAACTGTCCAAAATCAAAGCAGCAACAGCACAGTTCAAATCAAAGATCAAGGTGAAATTTTTTTTTATCATTGCCTGTGGAAATCTATCCTCATTAGTCATTGCATTTTTCCCTTTTTATATCTTTATTCCTTTTTATATGTTTTCAGTCACTTCCTTTCTGTGAAAGGTTGCTAGGTTTTTTTGCCTTTTTCCCCCCTGCTTTTTGCTGTTCTTTAGATAGAAAGATTGGATAGACGTGTACATTAGGTGTTTGAAATTCACTGAAAATTTAGTCAGGAAGTCAGCTACTCAGTAGCCTCCCTGAATAGAGCTTTTAGTTGACCAGAAGTGCTTAACTTGGATCATCATTTTCTCAGTATTTTCAAGGAATAATTTAAATATTGTCCTTATTGTGAAATCTATATCAGTTGGTGGATGCTCCTATAGGTAGCCAAACACACTGATTACCTTTAGATTTTAGGATAGAATTCAAAGTAGAGCACATCAGTAAGAGCCTCTTTCTCTCATTCCATCTTTTAGAACCAGTGTATTAAGTAGTTGAAGAAAGAGCTCTCTCTGAGTCAGTTTCAAAATGTCTGTACTTTTAGATGGTATTACTTTTTCCTTAAATGCTCATTTTGTGCATTTCATACAAGTTAGACCAGTGATTGAGATTGATAGATGACTCACTTGACATGTTTTTGTTTTACAGACATAACCCATTCCAGTTTTCTTTGTACTCTACCCTGCAGTAGTATGCAAACTGTGTGATACAAGGGTTTCTGCCTTATTTCTGTGTGTGGTTTCCTCTGCCTGTACATTTGGATGTTTATGCTATATCCACCTCCTAAACTAGCTACTGAGAAAAGCCACTTAAGCCCTGTCAGATTATCTCTGGCAATAGCTCCTAATAATTATTTATGCTTTGAGAAATTTGTTTTCAGCTCCTAAAACCTTCTATCCATTTCAGTTTGACTTTCCTGATTTGTACAATATATGTATATTCTCTTCCTTTTTGTCTCTTCCCCACTCCCCCATTGTTTGGTTTTTTAAAATGTTCTGTAGTTTTGTACAAGATGAGACATAGCCTTGGGTATTTCTTGCTGAAGCTTTTATGCTTTGTAAATAAAATCGGATGTTTATTAAAGAACAGGTGTAGGTGTTTATTTGTAAACACTGCTCACTTCTGGGACTCACCAGCTGCTCTGCTTTTGTACAGAGGAAAATGTGGCTTACTGTGGTGATATAAAATCTTTCTGTGTGGAATATAGATCTGCAGTGGGTAGGGATGGTCAGGCAGTGTTGATTTCTGCCTGTAGACAAAACTATAAACAAATGATCTGAGCACAAAATTGTTAATCGAAAAGATCCCGTGGCAGTGATTGCTGTTCATATTCTTTAACTCAGTATGTTTGTGTAATTACCCTGAAGAGGCCATAGTGCTAGATATTCTGGAAGTTACAAAAATGCATGCCAGGAGGTTACTGCCTTCCAAGGTTCTTCTTAAATCTAAGTTACAGTTAAATTCCACTTTGTTGCCTTTGTTGGGATTAAATAGCTTCAAAATCTGTTGAATGCTTATCGTCTCCTAAAGAATAAGATGTTTCACAAAGTCTTGTAATTCAATCAGTGCCAAATCTTGAGTGTCTATTTATTAATCTTTTATGTGACTGAGAACCCCATCTTTGACATCATAGCTGTTTCATAGCAACCTTGACCTAAGTGAGCAATGAAATCCTCTGTTCTATAGCACTGAGAGTCAGGGAGCATTATCTATCATCTCACCCAGAAAATACACAACATGTCTTTGGTACCCTTGGGAAGCAAGAGTACCTAAAAGGGAGGGAGGTGCTGCCTTTAACACAGCCCTAAATATTCTCATTTGAAAAGGTCATCTTGGCCGTTGTCTTAATGAATTTTACAAAGTGTTTTCATGTACAGCATATCATTTGATGCTTAAAGTGACCTTCCTGAAATAGGCAAGGAGATCTTAATTTACAAAGGAGGAAATAGAAATTCAGGAATGGTAAGTCACTTGACTCCCAGACCAGAGTTCTTTATCTTTTTGTAGAAGGTTTAGGAGCATTCAAAGTAAATAAGTTAGGTTCTTTAAACCTCTCTTTTTTATTTTTATTTTTTAAAGACTTTAGTATTTCTTATTTGGTCACGTTTAACTTGGTGTTATGAAACCCTCCATTTAGATTCCACACTTTGGAAGGGAGGGGAAAGGGTGAGGAAGAATGTAAACTTCACTATGTATTTGAGGTAATTTGGAAATTCACTAAAAAGGTGGGTGGAATGCTTGACTACAAGGAGTTCTAGACTAACCTGAGCAAGAGTGAGACCCTGTCTCAAAAATAAATAAATAAATTCACTAAAAAATGTGGCAAGATTGAAGACTGACAAGGTGGTCTTTTTTTTTTTTTTTTTTGAGTGCTGTAGCATCACGGCTCACAGCAACCTCAAACTCTTGGGTTTAAGCATTTCTCTTGCCTCAGTCTCTAAGTAGCTGGGGCTACAGGCGCCTGCCACACACCTGGCTATTTTTTTGGTTGTAGTTGGCTCAGGCTGGATTCGAACACGCCAGCTCTGGTGTATGTGGCTGGCGCCCTAGCCACTGAGCTACAGGCATCGAGCCTGACGTGGTATTTAAATGACCATAGATAGTAAAGCAACAATATGATTTTTTTTTTCCTGCCTTACCTGTTAATAAATACTGAACTTTTGGCTTGGCGCCTGTGGCTCAAGAGGCTAAGGCGCTAGCCACATACCCCTAAGCTGGCAGGTGCAAATCCAGCCCGGGCCCGCCAAAACAACAATGACAGCTGCAACCAAAAAATAGCTGGGCGTTGTGGCAGGCGCCTGTAGTCCCAGCTACTTGGGGGGCGGAGGCAGGAGACTCGCTTGAGCCCAGGAGTTGGAGGTTGCTATGAGCTGTGAGCTGTGAGCTGTGATGCCACGGCACTCTACCCAGGGCGACAGCTTGAGACTCTGTCTTAAAAAATAATAAATAAATAAATACTGAGCTTTTATTAATTTGCACTGTTTTATTGACAATACACACATCGTATCTTTTGATTTTGAAGGATATCTCATGTCAAAGGAATCAAGTTACAATATTATAGAGGAATCAGCTGGAATACCCTGGGGGTACTGGCTGAGGGTAGTGAAATGCCTACCAAGACATGAAGGTTTTGGCTACTACTGTCATCCTTGGGAGCCTGGCGTTGGCCTCCCTGCTTTTGGTGGTGACTACACTTAAAACACTGGCCATTCCTGAGAAGCTGCAGGACGCTGTGGGGAGAGTTATTGTCAATGCCACAAGCTGTACTGTCACATGTGGCCTTGGCTACAAGGAGGAAACTGTCTGCGAGGTGGGCCCTGATGGAGTGAGAAGGAAGTGTAAGTCTCAGCGCTTGGAATGTCTGACCAACTGGATCTGTGGGATGCTCCATTTCACCATTCTCACCGGGAAGGAATTTGAGCTTAGCTGTCTGAGTCCAGACATCCTGGAGACTGGACAGGAAGCTTTCCGATTTACTTGGAGACTTGCTCGGGGGATCATCTCAACTGATGACGAGGTCTTCAAACCCTTCCGAGTTAATTCCCACTTTGTGAAGTTTCATTCTGCTCAGGAGTATGACTCAGGAACATACCGGTGTGATGTGCAGCTGTTAAAAAACTTGAGAATTGTCAAGAGGCTTTACTTTGGGCTGAGGGTCCTTCCTCCTCACTTGGTGAACCTGAATTTCTATCAGTCCCTAACTGAGAATCAGAAGTTAATAGATGAGGGCTTGGAAGTTAACCTCAGCAACTATTCCAAGCCTTACCACCCAAAGTGGGAAAAGAAGGTAGCATTAGCCTTGGCAATAGGTATTGCCAGTGGAGTGGTTGTTGGTATGTTGGTGAGCACTGCCTTCTGCCATCTGCTGAGGGGGACCTTTAGCAATGACACCCTCCAGAGCTTAAAAGCCTTGTTCCAGAAGGCCTGGATGACTTTTCTGCTTTTTAGGAAGCGAAACTTTTTAAAGGGGAATGAATGTTCTGGTTGCCTGATAGTGGAGTGGCTAAGATGGAGGGCCCCTACTGCCAATACATGATTAGGGGATGTGGAAGAGGGAACCTTGTGGCAGCTCTGGGCAATCATCTCTAACTTCTTACTGTCCCAGATGAATTTCTTTCTGATCTTCCCTGCCTTCTAGGTCCTTAGGAAACTGTAGGCATCGCCCCTGTTCTTGGGAAGAGTTCTAACATGCAGCTTGCATTCATTTTCTATCCTTTACAACTTGTATGTCTTCCCACCTCCATTTCCCCTTTTATGAGCAAAGCATTCAAGTAGAAGGATGTATTAATAGCTTTTATAGTGAAAGCATTTTTTCCCCTTCAATAAAAATAATACACAATAGCTATATGGAGATTTTCTTTTCTGCTTTTAGTTTAAAATTTCTTGATTTGTTTAAATTGTCCTATAATTAATCTGGCTTTCATTTTCTTTAGGTTTCTTAGAATAGACATTGAATAAATTGTCTGCTTTGTTGGGAGGGCTACCTGTGTGGCAGAGGTTGTTAGTAATGACATCTGACTCAGGTATGTAGAAGTCACTAAATGTTAATAAATTGTCTGCCACTCACTCGCCAGGTGAGCCCTCTGTTCAGTGTTAAAGTGCATTTCCTGGGAAAACAATGGCTCCTTCATCTGGCAGTTTCCCTGATGATTTAGACAGTCCTTGACTTGCTCCCTGCTCCCTTCCTTTTAGCTCTTTTGGTGCCCTGAAGTTTATGTTTCTGGAAAGGTCAACTGTATTAGTTTCTTATAGCAGTCAAGGCCCCAAAGGGAGGAGTGGTACCATTATTCCTCCATAGGAAATTTACTCATAAGAGGCTCAGGGGCCAGACTATGCCTAAGATAATTGGCTTGTGGAACCATCCAGGAAAAGCTAACATCTTGGCCATCAGCTGAACTAATTCTACTGAGGATATTATAGCATTTCTTTCTTTCACTTTTCTCTAGCTACAGGAAGAGGTAGCAGGAACTAGAGACCAGTAGTTCAGTTCTTTAGATGTGTGTCAGAATCACCTGGATGACGTTTTAAAAAATAAAGATTTCTGAGCCCTAACCCTGAAGATGCTAATTCAGTTTAGATGATGGCCAAAGGAGCTCTGTTATTTCCTTTACTTTTAACTTTTAAAGTAAATTTCACACCCATAGAAAAGTTGAAAGAAATGTTTGGTTACCACCCATAGACCCTTTACCAAGATTTACCGGTTAACATTTGCTACAGTTGTCTTTCCTTTTTTTTTTTTTGAGACAGAGTTTCACTATGTGGCCCTTGGTAGAGTGCTGTGGCATCAACCTCAAACTCTTGGGCTTAAGTGATTCTCTTGCCTCAGCCTCCCAAGTAGCTGGAACTACAGGTGCCTGCCACAACCAGCTATCTTTTGTTGCAGCTGTCATTGTTTAGCTGACCCAGGCTGGGTTTGAACCCGCCAGCCTCGGTATAGGTGGCTGGTGCCATAACTACTGTGCTGCGGGCACCGCGCCCCACAGTTGTCTTTCTAAATACATATTGATTTTGGTAAATCCTCTAAAACAGTGGTTCTCAACCTTCCTAATGCCACAGCCCTTTAATACAGTTCCTGTGGGTCGGAACCCACAGGTTGAGAACAGCTGCTCTGAAAGCTAATCACAGACATTGTGATCCTTTACTCCCAAATCATGCTTGCGTCTCCTAATAACATTATGTGTAGTTAAATATCTTTATCATACTTAAGAAAAAGAACAATTCCCTAATATTATATACAGTTTACACAAATTGAGCATCCCAAACATGAAAATCCACACTCTGTAATGCTCCAAAATCTGAAAATTTTTGGTGCTGACATGGCAAAGAGCAAAAGAAATGCTCTTTGGAGCAGCTCAGATTTTGGATTGTTTGGACCTGGGACGTCCATAAGTATAGTGCAGTGTTCCAAAATCCAAAAAATTCTGAAACATTTCTGGGTAAGGGATCTTAACCTGTATTCTCTTTTCAAAATATTTTAGCATTTTAATTTAATTTTTGACCTGGTATCAAATAAAGGTTCATATGTTACATTTCTCATAAATCTCTTATTTTGCAACAGCTCTGTATTTGGTTTTTCATGACACTGAATTTCTTCAGCAGTCTGGCTAGTCCAATAGTCTTAGTATCCAACGTTTGGATTTGTCATTTTCTCATGATGAGATTCATGAGGAATGAATATTAAATATTTTGGATATTTGGATCCCCTATGGGGATATGTACTTGCCATATCACATCAGGAGTTTCATAGTGTTAGGTTGACCCACTGTTGGTGATAATAAGATAGTAAGTTAAGGTGGTGACTGCTAGATCTCCCCAAAGGTATGTGTATATATATTTCCCCCTTTGTAATCTTTAATTGTTTGGTAATTGTTGTAATCTTTAAATGTTCACATAAACATTTTGGCATTCATTGATAGTCCTTGCCTTATTCACTGTTCCTTGTGTTGGGGGTGAAAAACGGTAATGGTAATTCTTTCTGTCTCTCTTTTGTTCTTTTTTTTTTTGAGACAGTCTCATTTTGTCACCCTTGGTTTTGAATGTCATGATGTCATAGCTCACAGCAACCTCAAACTTCTGGGCTCAACGGATTCTCTTGCCTCAGCCTCCTTAGTAGCTGGGAAGCTCTCCCCACCTTGCACTGAAACACTCAAACACATCTCATCTGTAAAGAAAGTGATCGATGGTTGTTGAATGTGTGACACTGTTGTGGCTGGAAACTGACTAGTAATTCAAATATTTTTGGTTGCTGTGAGCAGAGAGTAAAGACAAGAGTTGGGGGCCACTAGTATTGCTGTAGAAAGCAGCCTTTTAGGACCATTGAGTCAGCACCTCAAATGTCTTAAAAAATTGGGGAACCTTGAAGCAATACCATCCCACAAGCATTGTTTACCACCACTGGGTTAGGTGAAGCCAGTTCAGCACAGTGACTGCTCGTGCTCGGCCTTAAAATTTCTTGGCCTAATTTCCCCCACACCCCACACCCTAGGACTGAATGAAGCAATTTGGATTATATGTTGTAACTTAGAGTTGACTGTGTGAAGTGTGAAAGTATTGGAGAAAAATCTTCTGGAGTTACAGAACAGAAGGAGGTATGCTTTAGCCTGAATGGATGGAAACACCCACAGCTGGTGCCAGCTGCCTCAGGTTGAGAAACCATCTTTATTTAAGAACTGCCTGCTACCAGAGTCAATAAATAACTAGCATTACAAGAAGTACAAGACAGGAACAATAGGCCAGTGGGAGTGGTTCCATTTTAACAAACACTGGTCAAGTTAAGTCACTGGTCCAGTGAGTCCCGAGCACTTGCTGAGCTGTGAGCCTCTTTAAGCTGTGTAGGCCCTGGATGGGGTGGGTAAGTTGGAGGAGTCTTGGGGCCCAGGCAGGATGAACCCCATCTAAGGGTGCTAAGTGCCAAAGGCGTGGGGCTGTGGGTTAAACTGACCCATTTTGATTCTCTCCAGTTTTCCTTTGTTATCCTGCCTTCCCAGAGCCTATGACCATATATACAAGTCCATGGGCATGCTTTAGTCACCAGGTGCCTGTTCCATGGAGCTCTTTGAAGGCCTTTAGAAAAATGGCCATCAAATCCCTTTCCCACTACTCTAGAAGCTTCTTTGGCAACCCCATTCATGCCCAGGATGAAGCCCAGGTTAGGTCTGGCCCAGAGAGAGCACCACAGGTGTGAGGATATTGCTGTCTCTCCAACACAGCCCAATTGGCAGTCCCATTCTGAAACCAGCAAGAGAAGATTCCTATGTAGCCGGGGAAGAGAGTAAGGGGTTGAAACATTTTTTACCATCTTGGGCTTTTGTCCAGAGTCCAGGCTGGAGGCTCTTGGGACTGCTAAGATGCTGCATACACTGGGAAGAGCAATGGGTTGTAGCCAGAATTCTGGTGCACCTACCCCTCGATGACTTCCTTTAAGATATAGGAACCTCAGCAAGACTCCTGTGCCAAACACTTTCTGATTCTAAGAATCGCAGCCCTGGAAGGATACTTGCAGCCTCTCCCATGCCTCTTGTCACAGCTTCACCTGTGTTAGACCCCACATCAGCAGCTATCAAAATTCCTCAAAGGTCTCTAAAAAAGAAACCTTTCCCTTATTCTAGGATCACATTGCATAAGTTTCTTTCTTTCTTTTTTTTTTTTAACATCTAGCCTCACTCTCTCCTATTGTTACTTTATCAAAAGAGAAAAATACCACCCTTCTTCCCTTTCCCCATGGCCTTGCTGCTCGCTGGCACCGTCTGTATCTTTGATGCCCTGAATGGAAGTAGATAATCTGAACTTGCTGGGCCCTAAGACTCCATCTGGAGAGAGCTGCCCTCCCCTGAGGGTGGGGTAGACATCTGGACTGATAAAGCAATAAGGACTAGTAGCCACGGCAAGGAGCAAAGGGCTCTGCAGGCTGAGCCCAAGCGTATGCAGAATGGAGGGCTCTCATCTCCATGGGGCCTGAAGAGGCGTTTACAGGCCAGTGGAGTGTGAACTGGCCTGCAAACACCTTTTGGTCCTTAGTCCTTTGGCCACTAAGCTGTGGGACAGAATACTCGGTGTAACTTCCTTGGGCTTGGTGTGTCAGAGAGGTGAGACTCCAGACTGAGTCTTGACCGTAGTGAGAGGGCGCCACACTCCCTGCCCCCACCAGCCCAACTAAGCAGAGAAGACAAAAGTCAGAGAAGCTTGAGCACGAGGACGTCTAGAAGACATCTAGACTTCTCTGAGTAAGTACATGTACAAGCCATCCCCAGCAAGAGGCTGTTCCATTTTACACACTTGCATGTTCTCAAGTCACCTACCACCTAATAAACCTTGGCTAGTACTCTACCTGAAATCTCTAGACTGCAGGAACATGTGTTTTAGTATAGTTCCATGTTCCTCAGATTCTGTCAGCACAGCGGTTAGGTTTTCCTGGTTAAAAACCCTTTCTGGGTCCCCCAACAGGTCCGCCTTCCTCCCCTTCTGAATGGACCTCCTGAGAATTAAGGTACTTAGTCCTGAGTAAGTATCTTGTCTCAAGCTAGCTTAGGGGCTACAGCCTCCAATTTGCCAGCTCATCCCTCCCAGCCCAACAGTTAGACACCTGTCCCCACTGCAGCCCGAGGCAGTGGGGAAAGAATCAGATAAGCCTTGGAAGAACGTTTGTTTGCTTCAGCATCTTCTTTCTGATAGAGAGCCAGGCAGGCCAAATCAAAGCCAACATGGACCAGGAAGGGTGCTAGACCAAGTTTGGGGTCCCTATTAGGGAAGAATGGTCACACACCTGAGCCCCTAGCACCCTTGCATATGGGAGTGGGAACAGGTGCAGAGGATTTGATCAGCCAGCTCCAGGGAAGCTGTCCTGGGGTTGGGTTGGGACATGGGTTTAGTGGTGACAGAAGGCAAATGAGCTTACATTTTTTAAAAATTGTAGCGGGTAAACATCAACACAAACCTGCCCAGGAAAATAGAGCAGGACTTAAAAGTTTAAAAAACCATAACAAAATAGAACTCTAACTGTAAACTACAGAAAACAGGCTCAGGGAGCTTCCGGGGACATTGCCCTTCAGGATGCCTGTCCCACTGCTCCTGGTGGAGGGCCACCTGTCAAAGCATGGGCTCTGGGGTTTTCTGGTCATACTGCCACTGTTACCTGGATTTGGGGAATCTGTTCTGGCTTTGGCTTCTTTTCTTGGACAAGGGTGGGGGGCACTGGGAGCTTCAAGCTAACACTGCATCTTGAGGTCACAGCAGAAGCTAGGCTCAGAAGGCAAAGTAGGACTGGATGTCTCCTGGAATCTGCCTGTGCCTTGGGCTGGGACCCAGCCATGCCAATCCCCTTGAAGCAGAATTTTCACACCCCACTGGCCTTAACCACCTTCTTGGCCAGGCCAGAGCACTCGCTCCTTCCTCTGGATAGACAAAGAGCCTTGAACAGGAAGGTGAGAGAGTCAATTTCTTGTCTCAGCCCCATCACTTACACGCTGTGTGTGACCTTGGGAAGTCCCTAACGCTCTCTGGGCCTTCAGTTCCTCATCTATAAAGTGAGGGGTTTGGAAAAGTTGAGCTCAAAGGCCTCTGCTAACTCTATCATTCTGTGACTGATAATATACCCAGAGCTCAAAATAGGATGTCCCATTTATTAAACCCATTTCCTTCTGGGGAAATGCAAAAGAGCAGTCCAAGGCATTTCTGGGGAGTGGTTCTTGCCAATCGTGGGAGCATACAGGGCCACGTTTAATTATCCTCTGCCTTTCTCAGAAGCCTCCCGATTGCAGGACACAAATTAATGCTGTATTACTCTCCCAGGTGGATGAGTCAGTGCTGGGGGGTGGCCGCAGGTCTCAGGCAGAGCTGGAGAGAGAGGCGGGTACACAGTTGGCTGTCTCCAGCCCAAACCCTGGAGGGACTGTGCAGGATGGGTCTTGGTGGGGTGGTAGACCTCCCCGAGACAAGCCCTTTAGCCACCTAGCCTCTGTAAGTGGCCATGTCACCCTGGGGATGACAGGGTCGGGTTGGCAGTGTTGGATGAGAGTAACAACACCTGGATTGTGACTGCTTCAGGCCAAGGCTGGTACCCCTTTCCACCAGGTGTCCTGGTCTCTCAACCCTTTTCAGCTCCTACCCCTAGCAGACTGGAGTATCCTCCCCAAAAGTCAAAGGAGCTCAGGCTCAAGGCATTGGTTCTCAGCCACTTGGGCATGCAGGGGCCCTCATCGAGGTCCAGCAGTATGGCTCTTCAAGAGGAGAAAGTAGGAAGAGTTCTTGGTCCCAAGGTTTGCCCCTTTTCTCAGACTAAAGGGTGGTGATGTTGGCTTGTTTCACTTCCTCAGCCCCGTTCATGTCTGGTTCTCCTGCTGGGCCTTGGCCCCTGCTCTCAAGTGGCAGAGTCCATATGTGGTCCTGGAGTGCCGTCTCTGCTGAGTTGAAGATACGTATTTAAAACCCCTTCTTCCCCTAGGCCTGTTCCTTCCATCCAGGCACTGTAGAGGGTCCAGGCATAGGATTTAGTACCATCATGGAACATTACTGCCTAGTGCTTCTTGATTTAAAGAAAAAAATCTTCATGTGGGTTCTAACCTCTGGCAGAATATAAAATATCCTACCTCCTACAAAAAGAGCACTGTTTAAAGTTAGGTGTTTAAAACCAATCACTCTCAGGCACAGTGTTGAGCCACCTTTCAGCAAGAAGGGGCCAGAGCCAGCTGGCTGTGTCTGTCGGAGTTGGTGTCCAGCGGTGGTGCAGAGGGAGGGTGCTGAGATCAGAGCTCCAGAGAGCCTATGAGGACCAGCATCACCACAGAGTGGGTCAGAATGGTGCCAGGATGCAGCACTGGGCAGACCGCTGAGTTCTCCACCATCATGCTTGTGCCTGAAACCAGCAGGCAGAAGTGAGGAGGCTGAGTCAGGGGACCTGGGACCAGCCCAGACCCACCCTTGTGACAGGATCCAGACCTTTCCTAAGGAGACTTGCAGAGGGCTAGCTGTGGGCCTGGGATATTAGACAGCTAGATGGTATTCCCAGCCCTCTTTCTACAGCATTTTGTAGGACCTTTGCTTCTGCTGCTTGGTCTCAGCCTCCCCCTGTACCCCATACAAGGAGTACGCTCAAGGGTGTTTGGGGGTGGATAGAAGGTGGGGAAGGGCTTGGACAATTCTAGGACCACTTTGCATTGGTTCCTGTCTGCCTTCCACTTTTCCCCTTGCAGTCTAGTTTGGAGGGCTTGAGTGGGAATGATCTCTTCACCAGGCATCTGGGTGGGCCCTGATTCTCTTAGGGGATAAGGATGGGCAGAGACAGCACCTCCATTTCTCACGATGTGGACTTCTGCCGGGATCCCATCCCCTCCAGGCCCTGTGGTCCGAATCTGTACCAGGGCATGGCCAATGTCTTCAGGGACCGGTATGTCTATCCAGTTCTTGCTGGTGAGGTGAAGTGTGGGAGTCGGGTGCAAGTCATTCTGGTATAGCATCTGTGGGAAGGAGGTTTCTAAGTGGAGTTTTCTTACACCAAGGCTGATCCTTCTGTCTTCCCCAGCTCTAGACACTGGAAGGAGCCCCTATAGTTCTGAGTCCTTGCAGTCCAGCCCCCTCACCCCTCCTGTTGCCCAGTGACCAAGCTCCCTGTTGGTGGAAGGAAAGCTTGCAAGCAGCTAAAATGTTTTTGCAGATTTCTTTGACTAGAAGGACTCCTACACTCCACTCAGTCCATCACTGCTCCTGTAAAACCCACCTTTCCACAGCGATACCATCTGCTTCTGTTTCGATAGTTTGTCACTATAAGTTACCCAAAGAATCATTTTTGTACTTCATGCCACTCACGGTCACAGACCCTTTGCTTATGTCTCACTCAGGTTCCTCTTGCTATAAATTGCAGCCTGTGTTCACTGGAAAGACAGTGGCACTGTTCCTCACCAGGCCTGGAATGGTTGATCCCTTCCTCACCTTATAACCAGTCACTGCAGATTCATTCCGGAGAGCAACCACAGGGTCCCACTTAATGCTAAGACTGGAGCTTGAGAAAGTCCAGGAGATGTTGCCTGGAGGTCGTCGTGGAGCTGCCAGGGAGGGAGAGTCGGGGAGATGTCCGAACATTTCCCTGCCCCCTGCAGCCCTATTCTTTAGCCAGTCCTTTTCTGCACGTCTGCCCATAGCTGTTATGCCCAGAACACTTTGTTACCACTGTCTAAGAAACAAAGCCCATGAAAATCCAAAGGTTGGAGAAGAGAGAGGAATTTCAGAGGCCATGAATTCCACTCACTTATTTCCATTAGGCTTGCTGCCTGGATTCTGTCCAGCCTGGGGCTTATGGGCCACAGCATTTGTCTATACACTGGAGAAAGAGTGAGGCACCCTCCCTCCAACACATACCCTTACCCCCACCCCACCCCAAGCAGACAGACTCACGGGGCTTCATGGTTGTGGCATTGGTGGACGGGCTGGCAGGCCCAGTGCCAGCCCGATTGTAGGCCCTCACGGTCACATGGTACTTGGTATTGGGGTGCAGGCCAGTGACTCGGGCACTAATGTCCAGCCCTGCTGTCCTCACCCGGTCAGCAGCTGCTTCTTTGTCCCCAGCTTTCCAGTAGCGAATCTGAAAGGGGCAGGGGTCCCTGAGGGTCAGCAGTCAAGCCCAGGATCTCAGAGCTGCCACACCCCCCACCCCCAATTCTGTTCCTCTCCTGTTCACCCTGGTCCTTGTGACTCAGTCTCGAGTCTCAGAACCTGGATACTGGATCACTGCACCCAGAGAGAATGGCCACATTGGTGTGAGTCCTGCTGTCTCTCAGCACCCAGTCCAAGGAAGGTGCTTGAGACACAGGCCTCATGAGGGAGCCATTGGGCACAGGCCCAACCTAGGAATGGCCTAGGAACCCACCCTTCTCCCATTAACTCAGGGGCTACTGTGGGAATTCTGCTAAGGGCTACGAAATGCATATTTACACGTGTAAAGCAGCACCCTGGCCCCCAGCAAGCTGCTGATGGCTGCCCAATAAATGCAAAACCATTGTAATGGTAATCATAATAATAAGAAAGCTAAATATTCTTCCAAATCAAGGGCAGAATTTGGAATCATTTCACTGTGGCTTGACTAAGCTATCGTGCTCAAATCTAGAGCTCACTCCACTGGAATGAATTTACAACCAGTAGGCTGGCCTGATGATTCTCCCTCAGGCAGTACCATTTCTTGATTCATTCATTCTCTCTCCCTCTCCCTTTCCTTTCTTTCTTCATTTCTTCCTTCCTTTCTTTCTCTTTCGACAGAGCCTCACTTTCTTGCCCTCAGTAGAGTGCTGTGGCAACCTCAAATTCTCAAGCAATTCTCTTGCCCCAGCCTCCCAAGTAGCTGGGACTACAGGCAGCAGCCACAATTCCTGGCTATTCTTTTAGATATGGGGTCTTGCTCTTGCTCAGTCTGGTCTCGAGCTCCTGAGCTCAGGCAATCCACCCACCTCAGCCTCCCAGAGTGCTAGGATTACACGCATGAGCCACTGCCTCTGGCCTCTTTTTTTGTTTTTTTGAGACAGAATCTCACTCAGTCACCCTGGAGTTGAATGCCCTGGTGTTATAGCTCACAGCAACCTCAAACTCCTGAGCTCAAGACATCTTCTTATCTCAGCCTCCTGAGTAGCTGGCACTACAGGAGTCTACCATGATGCGTGGCTAATTTTTTCTATTTTTAGTAGAGACGGGGTCTCATGCTTGCTCAGGCTGGTCTCGGAACTCCTGAGCTCAAGCAGTCCACCCACCTTGGCCTCCCAGAGTGCTGGGATTTACAGGCATGAGTCACTACACCCCACCTTTTCTCTCTCTCATTCCCTCAGGCTTTTCACCTACTCCACAGGTACCCCATGTGGAGTCATCAGCGGGCTCAGACTTCCCCAGGGACAGGACAATTGTCTGTATGTGGAGGGGCTCATGTGTCCCCTGTGCAGCCGCAGGAGGCCAGGCCAAATGGGCTCTGGCACGAAGCGCAGGCCATGCTGCCTCCCTTGGCCTCCCAGCTTCCAGTGCTGGGCCCACCCAGCCAGGCCTTTCCTGCAAGGCTGTCCCTAGGACTGTCTTCTATAGTGGGCTTCAGCGTGGCTCTTAGTTAGTGAGGTTTGCACCCATGGTGCACAGACTGAGCGCTCAGTTTGAGGGTGAGTGTACAAGTGATTCCAGAGAAATGACTAGTGGGCTGTCAGTTGCCCCCCACCTGGCCTTGAAGTCCCAGCACCCCTTTCTCTCCCAGCCCCAGGTAGGTGCTCACCTCATACCCCAAGAGGATACCATTCATGTCCTGCTGCACAGGCTCCCACGTCACGTTCATTTCTGAGGATGAGACCCCCTTGGCCCAGACCTTGGTGGGGGCCACCCTGGGCTCTGGGGACCAATATAGAAAAGGTTTAACTCCCAGGGCCTCCCTGCGTCCTACAGAGAAGCCCACAATTGGGATTGCCTTTGCTTAGGAGTTTGGGGGATAACCCAGGGCCAGGATGAAAGCCAAGTGGGACCCCCCAAGAGTCCTCAGGGCCCCTTTCTTTCCCCCTCCGGGCCTGAGGGGCGACACGGCCAGCAAGGGCCAGGGTGCGGCTGGTGGCTGAGAACCCAGCCGTCCTTTCCACCTCCTGCTGGGAGTGAAGCTGGGGATGGGAGGATAAGCAGCATTCTCTCCACCCTACACTCCTATGGACAGTGGCTGGGCTGGGGGTGAGTGGCGGCCCAGAGGGCAGCCCACCTTCTTCAGCCGAGTACACAAGTGCAGTGAGGCTCTCAGGCCCATCCCCGCGGCGGTTGTAGCTGCGGATCTTGACCTCGAAGGGTGTGTAAGGCCGGATGGTCTCGTTGCTATAGACGAAGTACTGGGCATCGGCGCCGGGCACCCGGGCGGTCTGCCAGTGAGTGCTGCCCTGCCTGCGGAAGGACAGCAGGTAGCCGAAGCCGTCTCCGTTCTGGTACTCCCGTGCCATGGGCTGGGGGGCAAGAGTGTGGCATGGGCAAGGGGCTGTGGTGCACTTCCCTGCCCAACCTCTGGTCCCACCCAACCTTCACCACAAGGGGAGGCCCCGGACACCTGTGCCTGCAGTGTTTTGATCCACAGTGGATCTGTGTGAGGGGCTGCAGGTGCAGGGTATAATAGAGGCACCTTGAGGTACCAAGAGTAGCAGACTCTTGTCTGCTTTTGAGTCGGAACTGTGCAATGCTCCTTTCTGCTCACTGCTCAAGTGGGAGATGAGTCAGGAAGGGAGGAAGAGGAGGGGTCGTGTCCCTGTCCCCTTACCGTCCAGTTAATGATGAGTTCTCCAGGGGCTCCACCTCCTCCGCTGAGTCCTGAGGGTGCCACAGAGGGGGCTGTTGGGCACCAAGGGACATAGATATGGCTTGTTAATGGGCCACAAGGGAACAAAAGCCCCAAGCCTGTGCTTGTAGATCATACCCCTTCAAATGGGCCCTGGTTTTGTCCTTCAACACTCCTTCTGGGTTTGGGCTCTGGAGATCAAATCCCACCTCTGCCACCTGCTAGCTGTGTTTCCTGAGGCAAGTTACTTAACCTTTCTGAGCGTCTGATGCTCCTCTCTGTGAGGATAATCAAGTTTCTCTCAAAGGCCATAATGAGAATGAAATTAAACAAGAGCGTGGCTGGTATATAGTAGAAATGTTCCCATGTGATCAGCATCGTCCTCACCCCTGTCAGCTTAAACTAAATCACAGAAAACAACTCATTTACTTTAAATTAAGGGGAACAAATAACCCAGAACTGCAATTAATGCAAAAATAAAACAAAACAAAACAAATAAATGAAAAACACAGTTCCAGGGTGTTTTATTACTATTTTTCTTTTTGTGGCAGATTTAATTTCCTAATTGTCTCTAGAATTAAACAAGGCTAATATTAAAACAAGAATCTACTTCATCAGCTCACGCAGTTTGGCAGGGAGTAACTTACTGAGGGTTACAGAGAATCTAGCAAACTGGAGACTTTTCACTTGGTTCTGATGACGGTATCTTAGGGCCTTGTAATTTGCAAGGGGTACTTAACCACAATGGCCATCTGATCTATGAAGTGGGCATTATTATTGTCCTTTTCAGGACAGAACGACTAAGGCCTAGAACACTTAATTGACTTGCCTAAGGCCACACAGAGAACATATGAACTCAGTCTTCTGAGGCCCATCACCTTTCCTTTGCATCACAGCTGTCTTTGTGTTGGTCATCTCCTGGGACATGAGAATAAAGAAGTCCCCTCCCTACGTCACATTTGACTTAGTCTAAAAAGTTCAGGATCGGGCGGCACCTGTGGCTCAGTGAGTAGGGCACCAGCCCCATACACCAAGGGTGGCAGAAGTTCAAAACAAAAAAATAGCCAGGCATTGTGGTGGGTGCCTGTAGTCCCAGCTACTTGGGAAGCTGTGGCAAGAGTCGGCTTGGCATATAGGAGAATATGCTTAAGGGTGACAAGACATCCAGTGTGGCAGGTCTGAGCAGGTGCTGGAGGGAAGGCAGAGTCCTGATTCTACGCTGCATGTACTAGGATCTCAGGGTTTCCAGCCCAGGCCCTGCAAATGGCTCAGAGGGTGGGCAGGAGCCTTTCAGCAGATGCTGACTGGGACCTGCACCTTGCCCCTCTCTCAAGGTCTCCCTTCTCCCTTTCTTCCCTACTCAGGTTCTGACAAACATGCCTTTCACTGAGGACATAGGCTCAGTGGGCTGATTATTAATTTCTCCTACTCCCAAAGAAACCATCTAAAGAAGAGCTTGGAAATGCTGCTTACCTGGCCCCTGCACAAAGCACACTCACACACATGCACACACATACACATCTTCCACGTCAACTGATTTCTGCAGCTCATGTACTTTCAGGAGGACATCTGCCTTACAGTCCTAGGTAGGGGCAAGTCCAAGCTCTGTCAGTGTCATCTTTCCCTTCTCCAAACTGTGTTTTTTTCCATTTTTAAAAATTAAAAGAATTATAAAATCACATGCAGTTGTAAGGCTGCCCAGTTTTTAAATGAGGAGTTTGGATTAGATAGTTTCTCCATGCAGTGGCCCTGGGCCCAGCTTGGTGTTCCTTTCCAGTCTGTTTTGTTAGAGAGTTGAAGCTTGGCATGAAGGGTTGAAACACAGCATAACTGCAGCTGGTCTGGGAGGGTTTCTATAACAGGCCCAGGGTCTCTGCTCTGACAATAGTTTCTTTGGGGCACCCAGGTCTCTGACCTGCCTCCTTGGTCCGGATCTTGCTGGAGGGCCCACTGGGCTCGCCAGTGCCCAGGATGTTGCTGGCTAAGACCCGGAACTCATAGTCCATCCAGGGCGTAAGGCCCAGCACCTGGGCAGTCTCAGCGTTGCCCTCAATGTTTGCAGGATCTGCAACCAGGGAGTCAGTGTTTCAGCATTTGTTTGTTCATCCTGATGTAAAGGGCAGGCCCTGGCCCTGAATCCCACTTTGTATCCAGCCCTCATGTGGTACCTGCTATATTCTGAGCACTCAGTACCTCTTTCAGAAATGATTGAAAAACGAGTCAACTTCCCTGTGTTGCTGCCTGTACTAATGCTCTGTGTACCCCTACAGCCCCACAGATGTTTTAATTGCTCCAGCAATAATCCTACCAACTTTTCCTGCTCATCCAGCTCTCTCCTACTCTCTGTGTGACTATCTCCCCACCTGCCTAGGTGCTCCCTGCTGGCAGAGGGCAAAGCTTGTCCTTCTTTGAAGCTCCAAGCTCAGCCCTGGCCCTCAAACCCCAGCCCCTAAACCCCCGACCCTCCAGCCAGGCCTTATCAGCAGTGACCCAGGCGGGGCCTCACACTTACTGGTCCGAACCTGCTTCCACTTCCCTGCAGGTGGAGTGCGAGCTTGCAGGGTGTACTTGGCAATGGGGCTGTGGTTGTCAAAGCCACGGCTCCAGCTCAGTTGGATAGTGGTGTCACCGATGTCTCTCACCACCACACCTCCTGGGGGACCTGGCGGACCTGCACCAGGAGAAACGAGCACAGGGGGTCAGAACCAGGCCAACCTTCTCTAGGCCAGGCTTGGGCCGGTCCAATACCAAGACAGGGCAGCAGAGGGCACCACACACACCACGGGAGGGAGAGTGAGGCACGTGGAAGGCACGGTTGTGTGTAGGAGGCACCTGTCCCCAGGTTGTGGGGCTACCAGGGGCCCTTGCACAGAGGGGTGTATAGATTTCCCAGTGCTAGGCTTTGAACACTTCTGGGCTCATCATGTGTTTAGGAGTGAAGTTTTTCAGAGTTTAGCTTTGGAAGAAAAATATTCTACTCATTTAGGACTCATGAAGAACCACAGGGTACGTCCAGCTTGGTGGAATTTTGTCAGAAACCCTTCCCATGGCTTTCAGGGAGAAGAGGGGAGGTTGAGAGAGCAGGTCAGATAGCCTCCACGGGGGTCAGGTGGGGGTAGAGGTGGGAAATCCTCGCACCTCGGACTAGGACCGTGGCTTCCTTGGATGCGCTGTCCACCACCGTCTGGGCCATGCAGGTGTACTTCCCACCGTGGCGCAGCTGGGCATTCAGGATGCTCAGATCCCCTACAGTCTCCTTCTGCACACAGGGGACAGCAGGTAAACAGGTCAGCAGAAGCAGCCCTGGCTGGGGCCACGGGCCACGAGGCAGAGTTTGGGCACCCTACTCTGTGACATCCATGCACCCCTCTGCAGCTCACTTCTCCTGTTTATTCAATGGGAGAGATCAGCTACTCCCTACCCAGTATCACTGGGGACTAAACAACACAGAAGACAGTCAATGGTAGTCCAGGTTAACAATTCCATTTGTGCTGGGGGGCAGGCTGACAAGAACAGGAGCGGGAGTGATTCTTTTTGGTGCCCAGAGCTCCAGGTTTGTCTCTATCCCTCTCCTAAATGCATGGTTCCCGGGTGGTATTCAGGAAGCAGGGTTATTAATCCAAGGATGAGCTTGCTGTGCATAGGCCTGAGGGAGTAAGGACAGGTTGTGGAATGGTGATGGCTAAGGACATCTGTCTATCTGGAAGGAGGGAACAGCCATGGGCTCTCTGGCCTCAGGTCTCACCACATTAGCCCTCTGGTAGTGCCCCCCAGGCTTATCAAAGTCGATGGGGAAGTCATCCAGGGTCCAGGTGAAGGTGAGGTCCATGGTGGGGTCATGGGAGGCATGACACTGTAAGGTCAGGTTGTCACCCAAGTTAATGTCAGCACTCGAGGGGGCTAGGGTGATCTTGGTTGCATCTGCCAAGAAAAACAAGGCCCCTGGGTGGATGGGGGAAGAAGTAGGCCCAGACAGGGCTGGTAGGGCAGGGTGAGAGGCTCTGTCTTAAGCCCAGGAAAGAGAAGAGGTGGTATGACCAACACATGTCTTGACCCCCAGCACCCCAGGAATGTGTGACAGCAGAGACCATGACTGGACTCTAGATGGTAGCCAGCGGGTGGTCCCAAGTGATATTGCATCCTGGGGTAGCCATGACACCAAACTTAGGAGCAATTTGGAGACTTGGGAGCAGGATGGTGGGGAGGATGCCATCCTGAGCAGCGGGGCCACTGATCTCACCAAACCACAGCCCTCACCGCGCACAGACAGGATCCCAGTGCTGTTGGCTTTGCCCATGAAGTTCTCTGCAAAGCAGGTGTATTTGCCTTCATCTGACCGACTGATGTTTCTTATGATCAACGTGCCATCTGGAGTTACAGTCACTCTGTAGCAAGGACAAAGCAGATCTGGCCAACTCCAGGACACACTGTAGTCACAGGAAGGAGACTAGCCTCCAAGGACGAGAAGGAGCAGCAACTGCCCAGGGTGGGGTACGGGTGCTACCTGCTACTGTTGACCAAAATCTCAGTGCCTTTGCTCCAGAGCACCACGGCCTTCGGAGCGGCCCGGGGCTGACAGGGGATAATGACCTCTCCACCACGGGCTGCAGGGATCAGCCGCCTCACAGGACTCAGCCTGAAGTCAGGGGCAAGTGCTGGAAGGAAAGGGAAGAGCCAAATCTAGTCACCCATGGAATCACAACATCCTCCATCACCCTCAATTAAGATGTCACCTGGTCGGGCGGCACCTATGGCTCAGTCGGTAAGGCGCCGGCCCCATGTACCGAGGGTGGTGGGTTCAAACCCGGCCCTGGCCAAACTGCAACCAAAAAATAGCCGGGCGTTGTGGCGGGCGCCTGTAGTCCCAGCTACTCTGGAGGCTGAGGCAAGAGAATCTCTTGGGCCCAGGAGTTGGAGGTTGCTGTGAGCTGTGTGAGGCCACGGCACTCTACCGAGGGCCATAAAGTGAGACTCTGTCTCTACAAATAAAAAAAAAAAATAAAAAAAAAAAAGATGTTACCTGGTCTATTCTCTAAGGCCAACCCATGAGTACAGAACACATCCAGAATTCATCCCCTTCTCACCCCGCTGCTGTAGCTCTGGCTTAAGCCAAACCTCCTGCCTGGACTATCGACAGGCCCCAGTTGGTCTTGTTTCTGTACTTCCCTCCTACGATCTCTTCTCCACCCAGCAGCTGGGAACGTCTTTTTAAAGACTCATTATTCTCCACCCACCTGGCCACTTTTTTGTCCTTTGAAATTACGAAGTCTTTTCCTGCCTCCAGCCCTTTGCTCTTGCTGTAAATTTTGCCTGCGGTTCCTCCAGATCTTCACGTGGCTGGTTCTTTCTTAACACTCACATCCCAAACGTGACTTCCTCAGAGAGATCTTCTCCAGCCACTCCATCTAACTGGTTCACCTCATCCCATCCCTCCCCTGGATTTTCTTTTCTTTATTTCTATTTTTTTAATTGAGACAGAGTCTCACTTAGTCTCAGTAGAGTGCTATGGCATCATAGCTCACAACAACCGCAAACTCTTAGGCTCAAGTGATTCTATTGCCTCAGCCTCCCGAGTACTTAGGACTACAGGGACCCACCACAACAGCCAGCTATTTTGTTATAGTTGTCATTGTTTTTTTTTTTTTTTTTTGTAGAGACAGAGTCTCACTGTACCGCCCTTGGGTAGAGTGCCGTGGCGTCACACGGCTCACAGCAACCTCCAACTCCTGGGCTTAAGCGATTCTCTTGCCTCAGCCTCCCGAGCACCTGGGACCACAGGCGCCCGCCACAACGCCTGGCTATTTTTTTGTTGCAGTTTGGCCGGGGCTGGGTCTGAACCCGCCACCCTCGGCATATGGGGCCGGTGCCCTACTCACTGAGCCACAGGCGCTGCCCTATAGTTGTCATTGTTGTTTGACAGGCCCGGGATGGGTTTGAACCTGCCAGCTCCAGGGTATGTGGCTGGTGCCCTAACCACTGAGCTACAGGCGCCGAGCCTGGATTTTCTTGATACTGTATTTTTTTTATGGCTATCTAAAATTATTTAATTACTTGATTGTGTTTTCTTTTTCCCCATCCCTCTACTGGATTGTAAACAACTGGAAGTCAGAGACCTGATCTTCTATGTTCATTCCTAAGGAGCTGTTGAGTAAGTATTGGTTGAATGAATGAATAGGTCTTGGTCAAGGCTCGCTACAACTCGAAGAGGTAGGTATCACTGCATCCACTTGGATGAGGAAACCGAGGAGCAGTGAGCATTAACTGACATTTAGGGGGCACCTGTTATATGAGGGGCAGGCCTTTCTCCTACTTCCATCTCCTTTGCTCCTCACAATAGTTCAGGAGGGCAGGACTGTTATTGCTCATATTTTATAAATCAAGAAAGTGAGATACAGAAACAACGTAACTTGCTAAAGCTGACAAAGCTGAATGGGCTGGGCTGAACATAGATCTCTGACTGATTTGGTTTTCACTGACTTTTGTCCCTTTTTCACCGCAGCAAGCATTTATTTTTTTGTGCCACACATGGAACAAATCAGAGACCCTGTCCTCGAGGAGGTCTCAAGCTAGTGTTTCACCTCCTTTCTTACATCTCTGGGTTCTCCTGCTCAGAAGCCACTAGAACACCAAGGAAAACTGCGTGTGTGTGTGTGTGTGTGTGTGTGTGTGTGTGTGTGTGTGTGTGTTTAGCAATGCTTAAATTCAGAACTCCTAAAGCTCCCCTGAGGTGTTCTCAGAGACATACCCTGCCTCCCTGTGCCCTTTACCTTGCACGGCCAGCTCGGCACTGGCGTAGATGGTGCCATGCTTGTTCTCTGCCACACACTGGTACATGCCTGAGTCCTCCAGGCTCAGCTTGGAGAACCGCAGGTCTCCGGCCAACACCTCCACCCGGTTCTGTGCAGAAGAGCCAGGCCCAGGGCAGGGTGGGGGATCAGGACCACAGAGGCCCAGGGAGGAGAGGCTGGCAGGGGTGGGCATTGTGGAGACTCTAGGCCAGGCATCCTCAAACTTTTTAAACAGGGGGCCAATTCACTGTCCCTCAGATCGTTGGAGGGCCGGACTATAGTTTTTTAAAAAAAGCTATGAACAAAATCCTGTGCACACTGCACCTATCTTATTTTGAAGTAAAAAACAAATCGGGAACAAATACAATTCACACTGCTTCATGTGGCCCGCGGGCTGCAGTTTGAGGACACCTGCTCTAGGCTGATGGCCCCTCAAAGATGCAAACTCATTTGTCCAGTCCCATCTGAGGGCCACCTGACATCTCAGGACTCAGAGATTACGCAGGCCTCTCTGAAGCTAGAGCATGAGCCACTCAGGACCACATAGTTTTTTCTGTGGCTGAATTGCGCCAGGACTCAGGTCTTTGGGCTCTTATCAGGTTGGCCAATCTCTGGGATCGCAGGAAGCTCCTAGGACCACACACTATGACATTCAACAGCTACCAGAGGGGCTACCAGTGGTGTAGGGGAGGCTTTGGGGGATAAAGGCCAGGTGAGCAGAGGGTGGTGGTGATGTGTGAGAGGAAATCCCATGTCTCCTACCTGGGAGGCCAGAGGCTCTCCGTTCCGCAGCCAACGCACAGCGGGCCGGGGCTTGCCAGCAGCTGCGCAGCCCCAGTGGAGGTTGGAGCCTATGTCAGCCTCAGTGTCAGAAATCACCTTGAGCCATTCGGGCTGAGCTGTGGCGAGCAAGAGAAAGAAAACCTGTGAACCAGGAGGGGCTCCCGCTCATTAAATAGAGGGGGAAATCAAGGCTGCAGTACCTACTCTGGGCAGCAGAGGGCACCACCAGCATTCCGTAACGGAGAGGACCCGGGGAGGAAATGAGGAAGGAGGCGCCACATATCTGGCATTCTGCGGTTGTGCCAGGGACCGTCTTAGTGACTTAAATCATATAAAGGCTTCCATGTGCTGTCTGCACCCATGACTGACGCTGGGAGCTGGCACGACCCGCCTCTCTTCCCATAGCCGGTGCAGCCCTGGGGCAGAAGGGCTCAAGCAAGGGAACTCCCAGCCTCTTCCCTGACTTTTAGGACTGTTTCCTCAGGGACTGGTGAGGTGGGGGCAGAGGGTATCCACTCTGTACCCTGCACGATGACGCGGCCCTGGACGGTGTCTCGGCCCTTGGAGTTCTCCGCCTCACATTCATAGGTGCCCTCATCCTCAAAGCTGATGTTGGGGATCTGCAGGGTGGGCTCAGCTGTGGCCCACTGAGGAGACAAGGAACCATCCACTTTGCGCCACTTGATCCGGGGGACAGGGCTGGCAGGGGAGACAAAGCCAAGGGGCTGGGCTGGGCTGGCATGCTCCTGTGCCTGCAGCTCCTGGCACGCCGACTCCCAGCCCTTCCTGAGAAGCTGGCAGGTAGGTTTGGGGATGGGGGGCAGGGGGACCCTGGGGCTGGGAAGGAACAGAGGGAGAGGAGCCTGTTGGCCTATTCTCATGCTTTATCTCCAGGAGGGCTTGGAGCACAAGCTAGAAAGGGAACAGAGGCAGAGTTCCTCCAGCCCTCTCCCCTCCAATAAATAGTTGTGACACCATTGAGGGTGGTCTTCTGTGCAACCTGTGTCCTGAAGCCGCCTGCCCCTCCCCCTGCACTGGTCACCGTGTCTCTGGGTCTGCCTTCCTCTGCAGTAGCCTGTGACTTGGGTTCCCTTTTCCATTCTCTCAGCAGGGCCTTGCCTCTACTTTTCAAAGGTTATTAGGAACCTGTGTACTAAAATGCACTGAGGTTATCAGGACCAAATGATCTAAAGCAGCCGTTCTCAACCTGTGGGTTGTGATCCCTTTGTAACAATGAAAATGGGGCATTAGGAAGGTTGAGAACCATCCATCAGGAAGGTTGAGAACAGTAACCACGAAAGGGTTACTGTTGCCCTTCTGTGTGCTTTGCAGATGGATTTTCTGGAAGTGATAATGTTCCACAAAGTAAAGGCCATACAGGTGACCTCAGGAGATGTTTGAAGGGAGGCAGGGATCAAAGTACAAATCACATGCTTTCATTCATTCTACGAACATTTATTGAGCACCTGCTATTTGCTTAGCTCTGTTCCAGTGACTCCTTTTTCTGGGAGAGAAAGGAAGATAATGGTTTCTGTTGTAATTCTTAAATAGATAACTGTTAATGTTCATAAAACCCTCACTAAAAACCAGGCACTGTTCTAAGCCCTTCACCTATATTAACTCATTAATTCTCATAACAACCATGAGAGGTAGGTACTGTTATTATCACCATTTATAAATAAAGAAAGTGAGGCACAGAGAAGGTTAGGTAGACTACCCAAGGTTGCCCAGCCAGCGAGTGGCAACGCTGGGATTTGGAGGCAGGCTGGGTTGGAGTCCACACACTGTGCTGCCTGCCTCCAGCCTGGGTGTTACTCACACTGTCCCACGCATTGCTGGGAGGATCAAGTGATCTAATATTGGAAGTCCTCTGTTGTGTGGGATGCCTCACCTGGAGAGTTAGTGCTGAGTGAGTGTGTCTGTGCAGCACCTTGGGGGGACATCAGGTGACTAAGCACTGACACTGCCTGCCCTCAGCCTGGGGTCATCTGTGTCCCAAGGGGCTCTGAGAGTCTGTGCCTCCCTCTTCCACCACTCACTTCCCAAAGGCAAAGCATTCCAGTGTGACCTGCTGCCCCACCAGCGCATAGGTCTCTGCTGGGAACCGGGCCTTGATGCTGGGTGCAAAGAGCCGGGTATCTGGGGAGAAAGAGGTTTTGCAAATCAAAGGCAAATAACTCCAAGTCAGGTGCTGCTATGCTTGGGATCTCTCAGAAGACTCTCACTTTGGGGCTTGGGTCAAGAGTCGTAGGGAGGCCTTGCAGCAGGAGGACCCAGGGGTCCAGGCCATGAACCCTGTGCCCTGCAAGCTGATCTTCACAATCTTCCCAATGCTAGGTGACCCTTCCAGCTCCTCCTCCCCACCACGCCCAGCTAATCCTGACCTTCAGCAGCCAGGTTGAGCTGAGCAAACTTGCTGAAGACACTCTTAGTGGAGAAGTCCATGTGGCTGGTGGCCAAGCAGGAGTAGTTGCCCAGGTCCGAGGCATTGGTCCGGGCAATGTACAGGTTCCCTGTGGTCTGGGACACGAAGTGACGCCCATCCGTCGGGATAAAGTTAGGGAACTCGTTGAGGAGCCAGCGGTAGGACAAGCCTAGGATGTGGGGAGTTTTAGGAAACCAGGGGGTGCTGGGCTAACAGGATGACTCCAGGTGGGAGCCCAGCACACTGGTGGGAACTGCAGACCCTGACTCAAGAGCCCCCTGTGCTCTGAGGCAGGGCTGAAGGCCTAGAGGGAAGACATGACTTTGTCTCTGCCCTCAGGGACCTTTTAATCTGAAGGGGGAGGCAGGGCACAGAACTAGAAAATGACAGACCCATGAAAGAAACACAGATTGTTTCAAGTTGGAGCCCCAGGGACTGGTGCCTCTAAGGGTCACTCACCACCTTCTATTCCATCCTTCCTCTGCTAAGTATCTAGAAGCTTTCCTGAGCCCTCTGCCTGACCCTGGCCCAGGGTCCCAACTCACCTGGGTAGTGGGCAGGTGGGTTACAGGGCAGCATCACCCCCCAGCCTGCGTGGGTTTTCACTGGATCCCTCTCCTCCTTGGAGAATTCCTGTAGAACTAGAAGTGGAGACCAGGGGGGCTCAGGCACTGTCCTGACCTGGGAGCCCCTCCCCAACTAATCCTTCTCTGGGAAACAGCAGTTCACCAGGGCAGGTCATGTGAGGTCAGGAGAGCCTGGAGTGGAGGTGTCACCTGTCTTTTCTGGGTATGTTCTTCTAGTCCCCCTTCCCCTCCCCCTGAGTGTCTTGGCCCCTTCGGGTCTCACAGCCAAAGCGGAGAATGGCCTCCCTGCTGACAACAGTGCCCACTGGGTTGGAGGCCAGGCACTGGTAGACACCGGCATCCTGTGTCTTGGTGGGGTTCATGATGACCAGGTTACCCCCCACCAGCTGGTGACGGGAACCTGGCTCCAGCTTCATCTCAGTGCCATTCATTTTCCACCTGTGGCAGGAGACAGAGGAGCAGAACCTCTGAGTCCCACTGGGGCCAGGGCTGATGTGAGGAGGGACTCCACAGCTGCCCACGGCCCCCAGACCCGCCGCAGGGGCCTCACCGGTATGTCGCTGGAGGGCTGGCCCGGGCACGGCATGCCAGCAACACCTGCTCCTCTGTGGACTCCTCTGGGAACAACAGACTTAGGGGCTGGTCTTCAAAGACAGGCCCAAAGGTGCTCGGGGATCCTTGTACTGAACTCCAGGCTGCAGAAGAGGGATACCAGTAAAGCCCTTAGGAGCTGGGGCCTGCAGGAGCCTCGCCTCCTAGGCCTCACTGTCCAGTACAACTTTCTGTGGGATGGGAATGCCCACTTTCTGCAATGTTCAGTACAGTAGCCACTAGCCACATGTGAAAGACAGCTAGAGTGGCTGAGGAACCATGCTTTACATTATTTTAATTAATTTAAATTTGGATTTAAATAAGCTGGATAGGTCCTATCTGGTCATGTTAGTCTAGTTGACACCCATACTGATCACCCCCTATATACCCAGTCCTGGGTTAGAGACTGGCTTGCACAAATGATTCAGACACAGTCCCTTTTCTTCAAGGATCTTGGATTCCCAGAAGAGGACAGAAAACTGACAGTGCAAGGTGGCAAATGGCATAGTAGTAGTGGTTTATGTTCAAGATGCTGGGGCCCTCAGAATGGAAGCTGTTGCCACTGCCCCAGGCTCTCAGGTGGGCCTCAGAAAAGAAATGATCTGCAGGGTGGGAGATGCCAAAAAAGACACAGGCTGAAACTAATTTATGGCTTTCACATGAAAGCTATAACTCAGTTACAACCTAAGAATAGGGGGAAGGGGGAAAGGGAGAGGAGGGAGGGGGATTGGTGGGATTACACCTGCGGTGCATCTTACAAGGGTACATGTGAAACTTAGTAAATGTGGAATGTAAATGTCTTAGCACAATAACTAAGAAAATGCCAGGAAGGCTATGTTAACCAGTGTGATGAAAATGTGTCAAATGGTCTATGAAAACAGTGTATGGTGCCCCATGATCACATTAATGTACACAGCTATGATTTAATAAAAAAAAAAAAAAAAAGACACAGGCTAACAAGGTCCAGAGAGGATGTGTGTCCCTGGAGTCAGTGTGGCTCAACAAAAAGAACCCAGGCCTGGTGACCAGGCTGGGCCTCCTACAAGCTGTTGACCTTCTGAACCTCAGTATCTTTTTTTTTTTTTAGACAGAGTCTTACTCTGTTGCCCAGGCTAGAGTGCCATGGCATCAGCCTAACTCACAGCAACCTCAACTCCTGGGTTCAAGCGATCTTCCTCCCTCAGCCTCCTGAGTAGCTGGGGCTACAAGGGCTTAGCACAATGCTCGGCTAATTTTTTCTATTTTTAGTAGAGATGGGGTCTTGTGCTTGCTCAGGCTGATCTTGAACTCCTGAGCTCAAGCAATCTTCCTGCCTCAGCCTGCCAGAGTGCTAGGATTACAGGAGTGAGTCACTGAGCTCGGCCTGAGCCTCAATGTCTTCATCGGTGAAGTGGAAAGAAGACAAATTCACCTCCCAGGTAAGGATTCAGCCAGGAAAACACTGGAAAGGTCATGGGTACAGGGGGTAGCTCCGCGAATATCTGCTGGACCCAAGTGTGGGCTGGGAGGGGACTGGCAGGAGAGGGCAGATCATACAGTGGGCAGGCTGCTCTGGTGGCAGTTTTATAAAATCCCAGAAATGCCCAGAAAGGGGAGTGACTTGCCCACAGGCACATGGAAAGTCTGCGGCATAGTCTAGACCTGGATTTGCTGAACAAATGGCCGTCACACACGCAGATGGAGCTTCCCTGCCCAGCCTTGTCCTGGGTAGATGTCTCTCTCCGTGACTGTTGTTCTGCCTCACCAGGGCAGTGGCAGGGGACACAAAGGTGTAGGTGGCTGGTGCTTCACACCTGCCTTTCTTTCGTTTTTTTTTTTTTGAGACACAGTCTCACTTTCTTGTCCCCAGTAGAGTGCCATGGCATCACAGCTCACAGCAACCTCAAAGTCTTGGGCTTAAGCAATTCTCTTGCCTCAGCCTCCCAAGTAGCTGGGACTACAGGCGCCTGCCGCAACACCCGGCTGTTTTTTTGTTGCAGTTCTCATTGTTTAGCTGGCCCAGGCTGGGTTCCAACCATCCAGCTTGGGTGTATATGGCCGGCGCCCTACCCACTGAGCTGTGGGCGCCACCACACACCTGCCTTTCTGCAGGGCTGGGGTGGGCTATGTCTGCAAACTGGTGGGGATAGTCCGCTTTGCCTCTGAGGCCTCAGGCGGGAGCCAGGCCACCCCTAATTGGCTCCTACCTGTCAATGCAGCTGATTTCAGGCCCTCATTGGTGGGGCTTGGGAGAGAGAGCCCCATTAACCAATTAGTGCCTCCTCTCCTGGCACGTGCAGCTGTCAGTCCTCTTCCCCGGGGTCAGGGGTAGGCCCCCATGCTGCAGCTGAGGCCTGGCCCTGACCCCTGGGAGTAAGGGCAGATGTTCAGCAGCTCTCAGAATGAGGTAGGAGGCAGGGCTCCCAGAAATGGCCCAGTATGGGTGTCCCCTGCTCCACTCTCCCTCTCTGCTGCCCTGGGCCTTAGAGCGCCTTACCATGATGACTATGGCACCATCTCAGCTGCAGAGCCCTGTTTAATCCCAAGTTAATGATGGTGGTGGAAGGTAAAGACCCCGGCCCCAGCTGGCACTGCTGGGAGGGGAGGCAAGGGAGGGGCTCAGGAGGCAGCGGGCTGCTGGGAACCACCTTATACGATGGCAGCTTCCAGGAACTCAGTCTGGGGATGGGGGGGTGGCTGGGTGGACCCAGGGCACTGATGCTTTCAGACTATCTTCCTTCCTGACAAAAGCTTTCTGCTCTGCACTCAGTCATCCGCACACCCTCACACTCACCCAGAGTTCTCATAGACGCCTCTCCACACTTCTCACCTCCGCACACTCTATAGTATGTGGACACACCTCACACGCGCGTTCATACATACTTAACGTGCCTCTCTAAGTTACTCAGATGGCCAAATACACACATTTATACACACATCCATTCCACGCACAAACAGGTACAAATGGCCACGCATGCTTACTCACATATACCCGTGTCTGCACAGTAATAAAAACAGGTGCTACTGATTGAGCGCTCCCTGTCTATCAGATACCATGCTCCCTGTTTCCTTCTTGTAACCTCTTTACAAGATAGGTGTGGCCATTTTCTTCTTTTACTATTACGGGTACTGGAATTTAGAAAGTTTAACTAACTTGCCCCCAGCTCATGTAACAAGAAGGAGCAGATCTGAAGATTTGGAGTTCGCCAGCCTCCTGCCGCCAGCATTCTTAACCATGGTACCCCGGGTTCTTGACTTCAGTTTCCCATCAGAGCCATCATAGCCCTTGCTCCAGCTCAGAGGTAAGGAATCAGAATATTTAAGGGTGATGCCCAGGAATCCAAATTTTAAAAAAATGCACTGTGGGCACTCCAAGGGGCAGCTGGAGCTGAGAGCTTTTGTGCGGTGTTGTGAGGCCTTCTAGACATGGGCAGCTGCCCCTCTGTGCAACACCTCGCTCACCCCTCTACCTTCTCAGCCACCCACAGCACAGCACACCCTCACACGCCCCACGCTGTCCTCCACAGCTACGTACACACCCACCCACACATGTACCTTCCCACACGTGTGTGCTCTTGTGTGTACATACACACTCTCTCTCCCTGCCAGGCAAAGCCAGCCTCCTTCTGTTATTCTGGTTGCACACGTTCTCTGGCTCTCTCCTGCTTCCCTGTCCTGGTAACTCTTCCCTAATCACAGGCATCAGAAACCTTGCAGAGGAAGGGGACTAGAGAGGTGAGAAGCTGGAGAAATCCTCTCTGCCTTTCCTCACACCAGGGCTCCAGGGATCTAAAGCTAATCCTGAAGTCCGGTCAGCAAGGGAAGCCAAGAGCTGAGCACCTCGCGGCGGTTGGGGAGGAGGAGGGATGGCATTTGTTACTCATCTTTCTCTCTCTCCCCCCAGGAGGTGGCAGAGCAGACCTGACACCTTGGCAGGTGCCTCCCTGGGTCTCTGTGGCCCCTGAAGCTGCCTCCACCCAGGGTGCAGACCCAGCACTGAGTTTTCCCTAGGGGGGCTGCTAAGGGACCCAGGCACCTCTGCTCTGCTCTCTCGGGGGTGGATGTTTCCCCAGCCTGGCAGCTCTTCTCAGTCTAGTGGGTCCTGGGACAGTTAGCTGAATCTGGGGGTCTAGGTGGCCCCCTCACCCTCTGGGTTAGCCCTGTTTCCTCCTTGGCTGCAGGTTTGGGAGGCAGTTAGGACATAATGAGGACGTCTGAAAGTGTGCCAGTGGGGCCCTTCCCTGGTGACACTGAGGCCTTAAAAATGTTCGGGCTACAGCTCTGCAGAGGGTGTGGGGTGGGGAAGGTAGAGTCTGGGGTGGTTAAAACTCAGGAGGGCAGTGGAGGGAGGGCTTCCCTCCTCCCATGGAGAGGTCTAAGGAGAAAAGAAGGGTGTATTGACAGGGCCAAGGGACAGGGCAGAGGCCAAGCACTGGGTCCACGGGTCCCTGAGAACAGCAGGCGACTGAAGACCCGCCTCTGGCCCGGGCCAGTGGGCAGTCTGGCTCCTGCACGGCAAGCTCTCCGGAGTCCAGCTGGTCTGCGCCTCTCAGCCTGCCCTGCCCTCCTCTCTGCTCTCCCCTCCTGTGAGCCTCCTCCATGGGGAGATCTCGGGCTCCCCGGCTCTGCCTCCTCTCGTCCGGGTCCTGTTCCACACTCAGTCTGTTGGCCGGACTGCAGCGTGGCCTTAAGAAACCCTCCCAGAGTTCTGTGGCATTGACTGCTGTCTCCTCATGTCAGGGAACTACAGAGCACTGTCCCAGAGATGATGAAGTGTTCTATTGTCTGTGCTACCCCATGTGGGTATTGAACGCTTGCAACATGGCTAGCGCCACTGAGGAAAGCATTCCTACAATTGAAGCGAATCTGCTTCGGAGGAGCCCTGCGTGGCTACTGCCTACCATACTGGACAGTCAGCTGTGAGGGCTGTGTCGCTGGCTGTTGGGATAGGGATCAGATTGTGCCATAATCTTGCCATGTGAGCCAGCGCAAGCCACTTATCCACTCAGGGCCATTATTCCTTCATCTATAACATGGCAAAGATGTATTCCCTTTCCTAACCTCAAAGGGAAAGTAACATCCACAAACGGGAACACTTTAGAGAGGAGATGGCCTCAGAAATAGAGGTGCTACAAGAAATGCAGAAATCAGTTATTTCTGTAATCTTTACCAAAATCACAGCAATGATACAACGATATAACCATCCCTGCTAGGCTTTGCAGGCCAGATGACCCCTCTTACCTGGAGAAGAGACCAGGGTTACAGCAGCCAGCAGCAGCACATGTGGCCTCCTCCTGGCAGGTGTCCCCATGGTGGGTGTTCTGGGCAGAGGTGGGGATCGGAGGGGATGAGCCTCAGTGCAGCCTGGGGAGAGTCTGGCTGGAGGCTGACAAGGACCTGGGGAGGCAGACGGGACCAAGTGGCTGAGGAGGGCCCCTCCAGCTCCAAGCGCATCAGAGAGGGTAATGCTTTTACCTCAGCCTGGGGAGCCGGAATTGCCCAAGCGCTAATCCTCCCCAGGGCCTCAGGGGAAGGGGCTTGGCTATTACCAAGAGCTCTTCCCAGTCTGAGTGCCTCCTACAGGCCCCCTGGGAGTCTGGCTCTGCCTTGCACCCCCACCCTCTCCAGCCAGCGAGGTGCTGCTCAGGAAGTGAAAGCTGTGATTAGTTGGGAGGCCAGAACCCACCTGCCTGCTCTGCCCAGTGGTAGCTCTTGAGATAGGTCTGGGAGAGAACCGTTCTCATGCCCAGGGTGGGGAACCAGCCATGTCTTCCTCTGGCAACCAGGACTGGGGGTAACTCTCTCCCTGTCCCTCCCCACAGCTACCTGGGTGGGGGCTAATAAGCCCTTCTAGGAGCTGCATTAAGTCTCTAGGGACCAGCCTAGTTTTTCTGGCTATCAGGAGGGTTCTCACTGATTGACACAACCTCTGACCAGGGTGCCAGGCAAGGCACTCAGATGCTTTGCATAATAGAGTCATGACCTTGGCCACACTTGCACCACTCCCAACCAAAGTGGCTAATGAACCCAGCAGGCCTTCTGGGCTGAAAAAGAGTTAACACTGCTCTTGGAGGAGCCTCCCTCTAGTGGGGGGATGAGCAGAGGCTTAGATAAATACTGAAGTTCCAGAAAAGCTGTCCCTGTAGGCTGCTGAGACTAAGTCATAGGCGTGTCCCATCAGTCTGAAAGATGGGAGGGGCAAGGGCCAGCCTTCCTGTCCTCTGCCCATCCCTGAGAGAGCCTCCTGAGTTCCAAGGAAAGCATGGAATCTCAGGGACCTGAGATTATTGCCAGTTACTGGAGTGAGCCTGAGTCACCAAGCTCCCACTCGGAGCTGCCAGAGGGGTGCAGGGCTCCAGAGAGCCTGACTGGGGGCTCTTTCACTAGCTGCCTATAAGACCTGCCCTGTCTCTGGATCTCAGTGTTCCAGTTCTGACAATGCTCTCAGAGAGTGCAGGATGTCAGAGGGCCTGGCGATGCTGTCCCGGGATGGGGATGGGAGGTGCAGAAGGAAAGCTGCAGAGAACTTGAGACCATCCCTGGGGTCTGTGCAGACCAATCCAAGTTCAGGGTGTGCCTTGTCTCACTTCATACTCTATTGTCTTGGAAAGAAAGTTCCCAAATTAATTATTTATTAATTATTATTATTTTTTTGAGACAAGAGTGTCACTCTGTCGCCCTTGGTAGAGTGTCGTGGAGTCACAGCTCACAGCAACCTCAAACTCTTGGGCTTAAGCGACTCTCTTGCCTCAGCCTCCCAAGTACTACAGGCACCTGCCACAACACCTCACTATTGTTTTCTTGCAGTTGTCATTGTTTAGCTGGCCTGGGCAGGATTTGAACCCATCACCCTTGGTGCATGGGGCCGGCACCATAATCACTGTGCTACGGGCACCAAGCCTCCAAATCCTTTTAAAATACCACTTGTTCCCATCATTCCACAACATTTTCCTGCCTCCTTAACAGCCCCAACTGGCCAGGAGGAGCTGGGAGGAGGGAGGGGAAGAAGTGGCCGCAGGGCCTGTCAGGGAGGATGTGGGTGGAGCTGAGGAGCTGGGTGTGGGGTAGCGGGGAGCATAGGAGCAGATGGCACTCCCTCCCCAACCCTGACTCCAGCCCCTTATCCACTTCTCATTGTCAGGAAAGGCGCCCACAAGCTGCCTCTTGCCAAATATCCGTCCCTGTCCTTGCCACTCTCAGTTCCACACCTGACCCCTGACATTCAGCACAACCATCTCCATTCCCTAGTGATGCCCTTCTGTTCATATCTGACCCCTGCCAGGAAGTGCCTAAGGGGCTCCCAGTGCATGCAGTTATAATTCTTTTTGTTTTTGTTTTTGAGACAGAGTCTCAAGCTGTCATCCTGAGTAGAGTGCTGTGGCGTCACAGCTCATAGCAACCTCAAACTCTTGGGCTTAAGCGATTCTCTTGCCTCAGCCTCCTAAGTAGCTGGGACTACAGGCTCCTGGCACAATGCCTGGCTATTTTTTGGTTGTAGTTGTCATTGTTTGGCGGGCCAGGGCTGGATTCGAACCCGCCAGCTCCTGTATATGTGGCTGGCACCCTCGCTGCTTGAACAACAGGTGCCGAGCCTGCAGTTACAATTCACTCTCTTCTTGACTATACCGTGGTGCCCTGCCGTGGAGCTGTGCCTGCCCCCATTAGAAGGCTGTGAGGTCCCCAAGGGGAGAGATAGGGTTGTGTTCATCTTGGAATCTCCTGTGCTCTAGCACATAATGGGTGTTACTTGTGTGTGGAGTCTGTGTTTTCTGATTGAGAACAGCTGTGATTATATGCTTCTGGGAGCCAGTGAACACACACACTTACAATGGAGCGAAACACAGACACTCCTCAATTTATGACAGGGTAATGTCCCAGCAAACCCATCGTAAGTTGAAAATGCATTTAATATACCTAATCTCCTGAACATAATAGCTTAGCCCACCCTATCTTAAACGTGCTTAGAGCGCTTATATTAGCCTATAGCTGGGCAAAATCACTTAACACAAAAACTATTTTATAATAAAGTGTTGAATATCTCATGTAATTTATTGAATATGGTACTGAAAGTGAAAACCAGAAAGGTTGTCTGGGTACTCCAGGTACAGTTTCTATTGAATGTGCTTCACTTTAGCACCATCGTCAAGTTGAAAAACCTTAAGTGGAAGCATCGAAAGTCAGGGACAATGTGTATCTATCTGAGGAGGCAGACAGATCTCCAGTGCTCCCTGGCAAAGTGCAACACACACTCAGATCTCTAGGGTCCAGGGGTCTGGTCATGGGGGAATCACAGAGGTATGTCTCTGGATGCTACACAAATGCAGGGAGTTATTCTCAGAATAGGAAGGCACTGGGACAGTATGGGACCCTCCAGGATTTAGAGTCTGATGGGCAGGGGTTGGTAATACTGACTTCATCTCTTAAGAGCTTTGTGAGCTTGGATCATTTATTTCCCCTTGGGATGCCTCAGTTTTCTCATCTGCAAAGTGGCATTATAACGTGCACCTTAAACAGAGCTGTTTCGGAGCGTTAAATGGGCTGCCCTGCAGTGGTTTTCCAACTGCTATGACAGCCTTGCGGCTGTTTGGGCTTGTCTTGGGTTGAGGGGTGCAGCTCTTTGGGCTTGTCTTAGGTTGAGGGGTGCAGCTCTTTGGGCTTGTCTTAGGTTGAGGGGTGCAGCTTGGGAGAGAGGATGGGGCTCCAGCCCTCTTTCCACATCCAGCCAGAGCAGCTCCACTTATGCCTGCTTTATCTACTGGACTTTCCTATGATGTTCCCTTAAACAAAGGGTTCTATGGTTCCAAAAAGGTTGACAATCATCCTTTTGGCACTGGTGTGCCATGTCCTGGTGTCTGGCACAGAGAAGGTGCTCAATCACCATTTCTTCCCTGCCCTTTGTCAGCCTGCCAGTCCTGGGAGCTCAGTGGGGGCAGGTGTCTGCTTGGGGAGAAGCTTGGGCTCCAGACACTTATCCTGGATGTGCCAGAGTGAGGCAGAGACAGGCAAACCCAACCCTGGGGCTGAAGACTCAGGGTAGCCTCTGGGCAGACTTCTACCCTGAGTCTGCAGCTGCCCTCCACAGTGCTGGCCAGAGCCGGGCGTGTGAGCATGTCTGTGTCCTAGCGTGCAGGTATATACGTTTGTGTGTATCTGTCTGTCATGTCTCTATGTCCCTATGTATATGTATAATCTGACCTTTGCATCTCTGTATATATGCATACGTCTCCGTGTGTGCATATGAGGCTATCTGGTCTTTGTGCGTAGGGGTGTGTGTGTGCGCAGAGCCTCAAGACTTGGCCCCTTGCCTTGTTTCCACATGACCCACCGGGAGGCATGCACCCTGGATCTTTCACCTCCATCCTGAGTGGTCAGAATTATCAGTTGTCTCTATTGCCATAGATAATTACATAGGTAATCACCAATAATTCAATCCCATTGCTCATCCTAAACTTGAATTTAATCCAGATTTTTACCAGCCATCTCCCCAGCATAAGGGCCCTCTGGGGATTGAGATGAACAGGCTTAAAGGAGAAATGGAGGTTGGGATCCAGGAGCACCTGGTGTTGCCTTCTGGGAGCACTGAAAAGCTGTCAGCCTGATCTGATGTAAACTGAGCTCCACTGTGTGCCGAGGCTTGGGTGAACACTCACAGACACACACGCGGCGTCTAGGCTAAAGGTTGGAGCTTTATTGCCTTCCTGAAGCCAAAGGAGTCGGCACCCAGTTGTACCCAGCGTCCATTTCCATTATGGTGTTTATTAACCACGTGCCAGGCATTGTGCTAAGCACAGGGGAGGCGGTATATAGACACTGCCTCTACAGAGCTCCCTGACCAACTGAGTGCAGCCTAAGATGTGCTCCTGATCTACAGACCAGTCACCGCCCCCACCATCTGCCCTATGACGTGTTTTAGAATGCCCAGGATGGAGGAGGCCTTTTTGTCAGGAACAAGGCTGGAGTGGAGCTATGCCAGGCCCTGAGCTGGCCCTGTGAGCCCCAACCCAGCCAAGCCTTGCCCCAGCCAGCTGCCCTGGTGCAGGGGTGCAAGCACAGGCTGGCACTGGCAGGCACAGGCTGTCGCCAGTGGGGCCAGTCCTGTGAGGCACCAGCACATGGGGGAATGGACCATTTGGGGGCTCAAGGACTCCAGAGGGAATTGGCTGAATTTGCAGGCCCAGGAAACAAAAGGCCTAGGGGACAGCTGGGGGACAGAGGCCAGGAGCTGGACTCTAGCAGGGTTTCCTAGGCCAAGGACCCCTGCTTGGAGCCAGTCAGAAAACGAAAGATATACTCCCCCCAAATGATTCCTGTTGGGGTGCCCAGTTCCTGGCCCCAAATCTCTCTTTTCTTTCCCCCAGATAATGGAAATTGGAGAGCATTACAGAACTTAGCAACTTTGTGAGGGGGCATTAGGGAAATGAGAATTAAGAGCCCAGTTGAGGGCAGAGATTAATAAGATCCTCACCCTGGCCTCTATCTTGTACCACAGCATGCTGGTTATCAGGGCTGACTGTGAGTCCACTAGCCTGGTGCTTTCTAGCCAGTATGATTATAGTATAATTAACTAGTATAAAGCTGGTTATTACGCTCATTAACCCACCTCTCTGAGCTTCAGCCTCCCGTCTGGAAAATGGTGATGAGATAGGCAGGGCCCACTCATGGGACTGTTGTGAGGCCAGCACTGTACCTGACCTATGATAAATAATAAAATCAAACCTTATAACTGAGAATCCTCACAGCCCTCTTGTGCCTGCAGACACTGCCTGCCTGTGGGTCAAGCTCACTTCCAGACAGAGTGCACTCACCAGTGTTTTTAGGAGAATGACAAGTCTATAATCTCTCCGGGCAGCTGCCTCCTGGACCTTTATATCCTTTATACCCTTCAAGTGCAATGGACCTAGGTAAGCACCAGGCTGCAGCCCAAGGACACCTGTCCATGACAGAGTTACACCTGCTACAATTTGTTCAAAGGGGCACAACTGGGATATGCACATGGATGCTCTCAAGTAGATCCTTTTTCTCAACACCTCCCACTTCCTGACTGGTGAGGTCTAAGATGCTAGATCAGCACATTTTCCTCTACCTAGAGTAGGAATTGCCCCCTGGGGTAGCACCATCTTCTACAAAGATCTGTAACAGGGGCGGTGCCTGTGGCTCAAAGGAGTAGGGCCCTAACCCCATATGCCGGAGGTGGTGGGTTCAAGCCCAGCCCTGGCCAAAACTGCAAAAAAAAAAGGATCTGTAACAACCCCAGGTCCTCTGCGGTGGTGTGAGGGGGGCTAGTAGAGTCTCAGTGTGCCTGGCCAGGCAATGGCTGGCTGGGGGAGGAGAACTGTGCTTGAGAGAGCTCTGTGGTGCCCTGAGCTGGAGAAGTCCTCAGGGCACATACGGACTGGACAGGGCCGCAGCGCAGCCGCCCTCTCCACGCTCTCTGCGCTCCCTCAGCTTCTCTGCAGGCTCTTTGTTTTTGCAGCTGATTCCTCGAGCCCCAGCCCTGATGCTGACATGCCCTCTGGGGACAGCTGTGACTCCCAGGCTCATGGGTTTGTCTGAGGTTTCAGCATTGGGCATGGGGGTATCTGGCCTTCCTGTCGCTGCCCTCTCCAATGGAAATAGGTTTTCCTACTTGCCTGTCCCGCTTGTGTGTGTTGTGGGGCAGTGAGTGAGAGCCTTGGAAGAAGGATCCCTTTTTAAGATGCCAGGTATAAAAACGATGGTTTCAACTTGTTTCTGAAGAACCAAATCATAAAGAAAAGTCCCTTTGCATCAGCATAGCAATTTCTGCAGGCTCCCCCCACATCTCTACTGAGAAGAGACTGCCCTCAATTCTCAGACAGCTTCCTGCAGGCTGGTCCAGTGCTAAAGGCTGGTGGGGGTGGCTTCTGACCTGCTCCTCCCCTCAGGATAGTTTATTTTTCTCTGGGGGTCCAGATTAACTCCACCTCTTGGGCTGCAGGAAGGCCACTTTCCGGCCAGACAAAGGGGAGGAGAACCTCTTGGTCTTTGAGGCTGGTAGACCTTGAAAGGGTTCAGGCTCAGGTTGGTCTTGACAGTTGCCCTGTGTGAAGGGCGGGGTTTGACTACCCCAGTAAATAGGGAAACAAATGCCTCCTTGGGTGAGAAGGATGCTGAGGTGCATTTGGGCCTGAGTATGTCCTGGGATGAAGGTTTTTAGGTTTGGGGTGAGAACATTACACACTCTTGCTTTTGTTTGCATCCTCACTGGTAAACAAAGAAACACAGCTAATTTTGTATCGAGGACTCATTAAACTGAAGAAGGGACTTCTTCAATGCAGGAGAGTTACTATCAGGACACAGAGACCACAGAAACTCCTGTAAATGGTCCAGATTAGCAACAACCCTCACTGGTTTGTATTAGGGGTAGTAGTACTCCTGAAGGATGAGAGGTGGCCAGATTGCAGGAGGAAATAAAAAGAATGTCTCCTTACAGATTCCTGAGTTTTATCTTTCTTTTATCACTTGAAAGAGAGTTACTAGGGGTTGGAAGAAATTTACAGGGTCATCCAGCCCAACCTCTATTTCTAACCTTAGATCAACTCCCAGTTCTAAAAGGAGATTGCCCACCTCCTCCAGGCTCATGTTCTTGATAAGGAAGTATCTCCTGCAGTCTAACTTAAATCCCTCCTGCTTCACTGGCATTTTTTTTGCTCTGGTTCTTCCCCTATGTATCAACCACCTCTTCCAACCCCCTGGTTCTGCCCTAGGAATCCCTCTAAAAACACAAATACCACCCACATTCAGGCTTAGAGATTGTCTTAGAATAACACCCTCCCAGCAACATTTGGCTTGAGAAAGTTTCTGGTGGGCGACCATGCATCCTCCAAACCATCCCAAATGTTTTGTTTGCCTGATGGCCTTCAAGGCAGAAAGGATGGCTGGGGGCACACCCTTCTGTGTACTCACTCCTGAGAAGTGAGTTTGGTTAGCCAGACGAGATGCACAACCATCCCGTTGAGCACAGTTCCTCAGAGGCCCATCCCACATGTATCTCTATTTGAGCAACTGCTGGCAGAGAAGGTGCTGGAATGGAATTGCATAAGAAGTGAAAACTGGCAGGGGAATGGTGTGGGGCAGGCTGAGTGCATTCTACCAGGGAAAGGGGGACAAGGAAAGAACTTGGCTGGGTGGGGAGTAGAGGTTGGGGGCAGAGAGTGTGTGTGCAAGGATGAGGGTAGGCTCTTGAGTGGGGGGGACCCTGTTTCTTGGGTGGTGTGCCTCTTCTTCCCTTACTGCTTGTGAATGTGAGGAGGACAGTGGGTTCTGCACCTGTAGGGCAGGTGGGCCTCGGGCGACTTTGAAATCACTGGTTCAGGGGCCCCTCCCTCTCTGTCTCACCTCCTTGCCTCCCTCTTACTGGCTGAGGACTCCCGTGAGACATTAGGAAGAACTTTGACCTTATGGCAAAAGCCTTGACAGTGATTCTACAGCCTGGCTAGGAAGGGGAGACCTGGTGGGCACTCTGAGGAGGGGCTTGGATGCTGGAGAGACAGCACCTCTTGCGACCTCCTAGCCCTCTCCCTGCTCCACCTCCAGGAGGTGTGGTCACACCAGCCTCTCTCACAGGTGGCACACCCTTTGCTGCCCTCCATCTCCAGCAGCTAGACTGGTCCCTCTGAGTAGGACCCAGAGGCAGAGAGACTCAGAGGCTACAGGGACTACAGCTCTCTGGCCAGAGAGTTGGGAGAGGAGGCCGAAACTGTTCCCCAGATGAGATCAGGACATCACCTGTGGACTGGGTTATTTGGGTTGTTCTTCCTCCTGCCTCCATCTGAGCTCAGTTCTCCCAGCCCTCTTCCCTAGAGCCGGGGCCGTGTCATGCACAGCCCACACCGTCTAGTCTTGTTAGATTCATAGACCTCCAAACAACCTTGACTGACAGCTTTCCCCCAGGACATAGGCTTAGCCTCTAATGGGGCAGGAGGGTGCCTGGCTCTACCCCCACCCCAACCGCATGGCACCAGGACTTTCTCCCTCCACAGATGCTGCCTCATCCTCTGCCTTCTTTTCCAGACCTCACCTTCCCTCTCAGAGAAAATGACAGGATTCAGCTCTGGACACTAACTGGCTGGGGCCGTGTCCCCCACCCCTGGCCCATTATGTAAGCCCCATGGGCTGAGTAGAAGGATTGCCCTCTCTTTCTAGAACTCCCCCATACCACTCTGGCCCCAGCCCCTTCACTTACTGGAAAATTAAACTTTGTGCAAAGCCTTTCCTCCCACCAGTGAGGATGAAGGGGAGGGATCTGAGGAGAAGATATGGTTGGGGAGAGGGGGAAAAAAAAGAAGAGGAACTTCAGCTTGGTGGGCCCAGATTCTTGCTCTTTGGGATGTGTTTTGCCTCAGGGAGTCTGCTCCTGAGTCCCAGCTCCTGGACAGGCCTACGTCCAAACTCGTGTCCCCCTCTTTCCTCTCTTCCACAACCTCCCCCTCTGCCCAACTGAACCAAGACTTTGCAAAGATGTCACCAGCAGAGGCAGTCCCCGCATGACCTCAAATCTGGGGATTCAGGGACTTCAAGGGGCAGGCCAAGCCCAGGGCCTGGCCTTACAGACCAGTCTGGTCCTGGACCAGGGCCCCCAGGACTGACAGGGAGAAATTGCCCTCTCCACAGGCAGTTCCTGCTGCCTGTGGCCAGCTCGAATTCCTGGGCACACTCCTGGGGTCCAACTTTATGGTCAGGCCCACCCTCTGAGGGCCCTGCAGGGTGCCACCCATGTAGAGAGGGTACAGGGGAGCCTCCAGGGTCCAGCAGGTGCCTGGGGCTCAGGTGAAAAGCCAGACGGGCCCCTGCAGCCTGGGCGTTCCTGTCCCTGCCCCCTCCCAAGTTACACCGGAGATATTTACAGGAACTGAGAGCAGAGCCCCAGCCCACGCTGGGGAGCCCCTGGGCTGCAGGAGACAAAAGCTCTTGGCACCTACCTGGAGTGAAAGAAGGGTGGTGGCCGGGCAGGTAGACGCTGACGAGTCGGTGACCCGGGGCCTCCGGCCGCTCGTCGCCCTCCGCTCGGCCCTGCCGGCCTCAGCCGCTGGCCGTCCTAGTGCGGCGGCCGCGGCGCGGTGGCGGGTGAGGGAGCGTGTGTGTGCGCTCCCGGAGCCACTGCGGCATCTCCGCAACGAGATGTGCTCCTCCCTCTCTCCGGCTCCGCTCACTGGCTGGCTCCCGTCCTCAGCCAACGCTCAGGGGCCCGGAGATGGCTTCCTTTTGCCCCCCTCCCATCCCCTTCCGTCCCCACCCTCCTGGGTTTACCTCATTTGCTGTCATTTAAGGACCAGGGAGCGAGCCGAGCCCTGGTCTTCCATAACGCACGGACAGCCCGGACTGGCCGAAGGGCGCTGTCTGGCCTGCCTGCCCTCCTCATCCCGTCCAGCCTCCTGGGTGCCCCCAGCTCAGGGTGAAGGGGTGGGGCGAGGAAAGAAAAAGAAAGTGGCTCTTTGCTCCTCCAACCCTGAGATCTAGGAGCAAAAACTCCTTGTTTCCTCAGAAATTCTCTATGAGGAAGGAATCTGGAAACCCCCCAGGCAAGCAGGATGGAGGGGCTGCTTCTGTTGCCCAGCCCAAGTCTTATCTTTATTGTCTCCCTTGCTCAAAAGTATCCTGGGCTTTTGGTGAAAATGTCCAAACGTGAGAGGAAATTTTAAAATATATAATGAAAGTCCATTACGTACCACTCCTAAGAAATTTGAAGACATGCCTCCAGGCTCATTATTTCATGTATACAATTACATGGGTTCTGAGTATTATTTTGTGAGAATAGGACCACACAATACATTATGATTTGCAAAATATTTTTAACTATAGAATCGATCTTGGACACGTTTTGCACATCAGTACATGTGGATCCAAGCCCATTTAAAATCGACCAGCAGTGATGTCATGAAAACCGTCTCAGATTTGGAGATGAATATCTGAAGGGTGCTCTGGGCTTGCTACTGACCGACAGTGTGTGTTTGGCTAGGTGCCCTGCCTTCTCCGAGCCTCAATGGTAACTTGAAGGGGTTAAAGATGGTCAAGGTCTCTTTCAGCTGTGTGATTCTAGGTGCTCACCCTGGTCAGTGACGTGTCTCTACTGCCCTGCTCCTGTCACATGGGGGAGTGCCCAGGAAGGCTGGGGCCTGGAGACAGAGGGATAAGCCATCTGCAGTGCCAGTCGGCCCTGCTAGCCTGTCACTGTTGTCTCACCTCCCTCTGGTCCACCTTCTGTCCAGCTCACACAGGCAAGACTGGGGAGCGTTCCAGATGCTGCAACAGCTGGCAGGATCAGGCTAGCCTCCCGGTTTTAAAAGGCCATATCTGTCAAGCACAGCTCTGTGTCTTCCTGAGTAGAGTGGGGTCTGGGGGCTGGAAAAGGAGAAGGAGCCAGGTGAAGTTCTGCTGCCCAAAGGTCAAAATGCTTGCCCAAGTTCCGCACACACTCCTCTCCCTTCCTTCTGCTCCCCTCCTGCCCATCTTGGGAGACTGTCTTCTTTGTTTCTAATGGGGAGACTTCTGATTTTGCTAATGATGTTTTTCTTAATAACTTTGAATGCTATTGAGCAAAGACAGGTGCATGAACCCCCTTCCAGGATTTCCTTTCTCTTCCTGCTCCTGCCCACACAGTCCTTGTCTGTCTGTCTGTCTGAGGGCTGGCATGTTGACCCTGAACTTCTGAGGTGAGCCTTGCCTTCTGATCCCACCCAAGTCAGCCTGGGGCTCTGAAGAGAAGCTCTTTGAGTTCTCTGTCAGCAGAAAACAGCAGGAGCAGGTTCTTGCCAAGAAAGGGGATGATATGTCTGCTGCCCCCCCCACCCCGGGGGGTGGGGGTGGCGATGGGCTAGGAGATTGGCCAATGGTCTGGAAATGCTTTGCAAGGATTGCTTTAGATGGAGACAGCTGTCTTTGTGACTCTATTTTAGGACAGCTGCTGTCCTTGCACTGTGGGGATGGGTGCCTGGAGAAGGCCATTAGCACAGGTGACTTGGGTCTCAAAGACTCAATCTCATTGCACCAGCCTGCCCCCTGTGGACTCTGGCAAGCCTGGTAAGTGAAACAGAAATATTTACCAGGCCTAGTCCCAGATGAGGAGACAGCTCCCAAAGTTTCATCTGCTCATTTGTGTGAAGCTCTCAGCTGCATCTGGTACAAATGCATTTTAGGGGACAATGGGGATCCTCAATACCAATCTCTGAGGGGTTCCTATTCCTAAAGAGACAATGAGGTGGGCATTTGGGGGTCCAGGCTGAGTTTTGCTGGTAAGGTCTATTAGTTTGATAATAACAGAAATAATATCTGTTTTGAATGCCTTCAATGTGCAGGGAACTCTGCTAAGTGCTTTACTTGAATTACTTGCTGAAGGAGTGTTATTATTGTTATCCTCACTTTGCAGATGATGTTCAGTGAGAGTGAGGAACTCACTCAAAGTAAGCAGCAAACCAATGGAGAGGCAGCGTCTGTGGCTGACTTCAGAATCCTGGTTTAACCATGGTGCTGTGGACTTCAGCCACCCGCTGTCTGCTCTTCTAGGGTGGGCAAAACAGCAGGGAAGAGAATATCCTCTTTCCTGTGCACGCCAGAGCCTGGAATCCTCAGTGCAGTTGACTACAGGGGCAACTCTCATTTCTCTGGCTAATCAATATGACTCCATGTTGTCCAGAGCTGCGACACCCGATATCCAAGTTGAGTCCCCAAAGACATTCAAATAGGGCACAAAAGGGCGAACCAAAGATGATCAGGTAGCTAATCAAATGGGTCACTAATTTGCCTGTAAACATGTGGTGCCCCTTGGGGGGCACTGAGAAGGCATTTTGAAGGCCCTCCCAACCCTTCCCAGACCATCTGCCTCTTCCCATTGCAGCTGCACAGATCAATAGACATGGAGCCCAGTGGATCTCCAACCGGTCAGGGAGGGGCCTTGGGGTCCAGTCCCAGGAGACAGAAAGTGGGACAGAAATAAGAGCCTGCCAGGGCCCTAGAACACTGCAATTTTGCGACCTCTTTCCTCACCAGTCCCAGGCCTCACAACTCCTTTCCCAGCCTCTCCAGCCACCAGCATCTTGACTCTGATTTTGGACTCCAGACCCTTCTCTAGATCTCCCAGAAGACCATGTATTTATGGAGCAGCTGTCTGCCTAGACTCGCAGGGGTCCTCAAACTTTTTAAACCAGGGGCCAGTTCACTGTCCCTCAGACCATTGGAGGGCCGGACTAGAGTTTAAAAAAAAACTATGAACAAACTCCTATGCACACTGCACACATCTTATTTTGAAGTAAAAAACAAAACGGGAACAAATACAATCACACCGCCGCATGTGGCCTGTGGGCCGTAGTTTGAGGATCCCTGGTAGAGTGTCAGGGATTCATAAGTTTGAGGACATGGTTTGTCTTCCAAGTGCCTGTGACCTTTTTGGGAGCAGTGTGTTAGCGGTAACGGGACTGTCCCCCAGCTTCAAAGAAGAATGAGATGGCTGCTCTGAAGGCAGACCAGTCTGACTCTTCACCCTGCTACTGAGGAGCTGTGTGGCCATGAGAGCCACTTAATCCCCCACCCAGAGAATGGGATTAAGACACATACTGCACTGAGTTGATGTGAGAGTTGAATTACACCTGAAGGCCCTCACACAGTAGGTGTTCAATGCATGTCAGCACTGCCCCTTGGGGACTCAGCCTTCTGTAAAATAAGGGTATGTACCTGTAAGGCTGAGCCCTTCCTATTCTGCCCCAGGGTGCTGCAGTGAATGGATAGGGTGGCTCTGAATTTGTAGTCAAATGGACTCTGTCCCAGCTCTGTAAAGTCTACCTGGATGATATTAGGCAGGTCACTGAATGATACTTAATTGCTTAGAGAATCCATTTCTTCTTCAGTAAACTGGGAATAATCCCACTCCTACTTAGGATGGTAGTGAGGATATGTGGATTAAACATAATGATTTTTAAAAGCACTTTATGAATCATCAGGTGCCCTACAAAACACAGATTATTGTTCCCTGGACTGTGCAGTTTCTGAAGGTAGGCATTATCTCATCAATGCCTGTGTTTTCCCAGTTCTCTACCCTCCTGCTTAGCACAGTGCTTGGTGCATAGTAGAGACTCAGTACATATTTTTCGACTGGGCAAATGAATGGGGAATGACTATAGTAAGTATTCAGAGGAGAGAGGAGGGTGGGAGGTGGGGGCAAGTTTTGGCAGGGGTGGGGTGCAGCTTGAATCAGGCCTGGAAAGTCAGGAGGTTGGGAGTGCATTTCTGGCATGGAAGAAATGCAGTGCCGCAGGAGATAAACCTGGGACTTAAGAAGAAGATGATTTGTGTAGGGCCTGGTTTGTACCCAGCCTAAGCCGGGGGTGGCAGAAGGGAAATCTCAATACTTTGTTTGCATTTGCCTTCCTAATTTCACTTGAAGGCCTGGAGGGGTCTTTGGCCCAGCGGGGCCTAATTATTCTCTTTGCTGTTTCAACCCAGGGCTCTTGGAGCTTCTTTTTCAGCCTTATAATAGACGATGCTAATGTCATTATTAATATTTAATAGTAATGATGCTAACAATGCCCTGCATTTATGTGGTCTCTCCAAAGAGCTCAAAGAACCCTGAGTTCTTTTTTATGAAACAATTTGACTAGTGTGGGAGGTGGGAGGGCAGGGCAGTGGAGAGGGATGGAGTCTTAGGGAAATCGAAGCCCCTAAGGTGAAATGATCGGGCTAAGGTCATAGAGCAGTGGAGGTAGAGCTGGAACTAGGATTGGGGGACTGGGTTCCTTGAGCCCCCCCAGGGCATGTGAGTCTAAGGAGGATTTTGCTGGTGGCAGCATCTTTTGGTCTTGGAAAGAGCCATGCTATGCAGAGGACAAAAGGGAACAGTTATTTGTGTGTGGGGAGCAGCTTCCCTGGATGTGGCCACCCAGAGTGGATGGCCTCTGAGTCTGAATATTCTTTACTAAGTCTGCCTAGGGTGGCTAATGGGCTACCATGGAATGTGGGAGCCAGAAGTGGCCTGCTGGGGCCTTAGGCCAGCCCCCTGTACAACTTTTGGGAAGCAGTTTCAATCTACCCACATCAGTGCGTAATCTCAGGGCTGCTGTGGAGTGCTACACTGGGAGCTCCTTTATGTAAGGGTGGCGTTGGTGGGGCCCCTGAAGGAGACAGTGTAGAGTAGTCTGGAAGGGCCTGTGGTCAGACAGATCTTGATTCTAATTCCACCCACTTTATTGGCTGGCTGTGTGACCTTAGGCTTCTAAACTTCAGCTTCCTCATCTGTAAAAGAGAGGGGAGATTCTCTGCCTCAAAGGGTTGCGTGGATCAGATGAGGCACTGCACACACGCTGGACAGCAGTGGCGAGGATAGTGGACACCTCAACGTTTTGGCATCAGCAAAGCGGGTGTCCAGTGAAGGTGATGCCCATGGTGGCATCCTGGCCAGCTGTTCCCCAGACACGGCCTCAGCCTGTGTCAGCTGGCTTAGCCTCCCACAGTTCCTGACCCTTTCTAAGTCAACCTCTTTAACTTTCCCATTGATTGTGCCATGTACTTGATAGCCTTCTGATGAATTACTTTCCTCCTTATGATGACCAAAATCTGTTTCTGCCACTGAGAACTTGGATTGATTCAGGATTTAAGGCTTCCAGCCCTGTGCCTGGTGCATAAGTAGTGCTCAATAAATGATAACCAGAAATGGTTAGAAAATATCGTATCTATCCATCCATCCATCAATTTAATAAGCAAATATTGAGTACTGCACCAAGTGCTGGGGAGACTGAGGAGAATAAGAGATGGTGTGTGTTCTTGAGCAACTCACAATCTAATGCTGGGACTGACACGTAAAATATGGTACATGTTACAATGCAAGTGTGCACAAAGTGTCATGGAGAGGAACCTGCCTCTGCCTAGTGAGGCTCAGGGACAGGAAAACATTTCTACTGAGTCCTGAAGGAAGACTCTGAGCTCATCAGGTAGACCAGGCATAGGTGGTGTGGGCAGGAAGGAGAGGGTGGTGCCAGGAAGGAGCAACAGCCTGGGTCAAGGTGTCAGTGTAGCAAGTTTTAGGAGCAAGTCAGTCAGCATGTCTGGAGTTGAGGGTGCAAAGAAGGGGTAAGGCTGGAAGGGTGGGCTGGGACCAGGCCACGAAGAACCTTAGAGGCTCTGAGGGGCTTTATCCAAGGGCATGGGGGAACTAATAGTAGAGAGAGAGATGCATACCATGCAAGAGATGCATATTTGGGGGCGGCGCCCGTGGCTCAGTCGGTAGGGCGCCGGCCCCATATACTGAGGGTGGCAGGTTCAAACCCGGCCCCGGCCAAACTGCAACCAAAAAATAGCCGGGTGTTGTGGCGGGCACCTGTAGTCCCAGCTACTCGGGAGGCTGAGGCAGGAGAATCGCTTGGGCCCAGGAGTTGGAGGTTGCTGTGAGCTGTGTGAGGCCACGGCACTCTACCAAGGGCCATAAAGTGAGACTCTGTCTCTACAAAAAAAAAAAAAAAAAAGAGATGCATATTTGGGAAAAGTCTGTTTGAGGTGCAGCACGCAGGGTGGGGTGCATGGAGCACATGCAGACCTGGAGGTGGGGGTGGAAGGAGCTAGTCAGACACTGCGGTAGGTCAGAGATGGAGGGACTAGAACCTGGAAAAGCCCTCAAGCATGAAGCTCAGACCTGTGCTGGCCAGCCACAAGCTTTCGCTGGGATGCCAGTGGGCCTCTCCCATCACCATGGGGGGTTCCAACCTGCGTCTGTGTTCTCTAGGTCAGTGTGGCAAGGCTATAATGTATAATTGTTTAACCAAACACACACTGATCTGAGTACTGCTGTGAGCACTGCTCTGTCAATTACATAGAGTTTCGCTTTAAGAAATTGTCTTACACAACTATGGGGGCTGGCAAGCCCATGTTCTGTGGGCCAATCCAGCAGCCTGGAAACTCTCAGGCAAGAACTGATGCTGTAGTCTCGGGGCAGAATCTATTTCTCAGGGAAATCTCTTAAGGCCCTTCAATTGATTGGATCCCACCCACATTGTCAAGAATAATCTCCTCACTTGAAGTCAACTGATTGTCACAGAACAGAGGAATAGCCCCTTATACACTGGTGCCTCTGTGTACAGTGTGTGTTTCAAAAGGGCAACATTTAAAAAACAGGGGCCGCTAGTTGCAAACAAAAAATAATAATCTTAATAAAATAGAACCTCCAATCAATTAACATTGACAATCAGTTGACTTCAAGTGAGGAGATTATTCTTGATAATGTGGGTGGGATCCAATCAATTGAAGGGCCTTAAGAGATTTCCCTGAGAAATAGATTCTGCCCCGAGACTACAGCATCAATTCTTGCCTGAGAGTTTCCAGGCTGCTGGATTGGCCCACAGAACATGGGCTTGCCAGCCCCCATAGTTGTGTAAGACAATTTCTTAAAGCGAAACTCTATGTAATATATGGAAATCAACAGTTAAGTTTGCAAACGCATCCTAGAAAAAAAATGCTGCATACCTCATTGCTGAATATCGTTATGGTCACCTTCAAATTACTCCCCTTGGGAAGCTATGCACCAATGCCAGCACCTGGTCCACCTTTCAAACCAATTTTTTTTTTTTTTTGAGATAGAGTCTCACTCTGTGGCTCTAAGTGCATGGTATCATAGCTCACAGAAACCTCAAACTCTTGGGCTCAATTGAGCCTCTTGCCTCAGCCTCCCAAGTAGCTGAGACTACAGGTGCTCACCACAACACCCGGCTAGTTTCGTCTGTTTTTTAGTAGAGACAGGGTCTCACTCTTGCTCAGTCTGGTCTCAAACTTGTGAGCTTAAGCAATGTCAGCTCAAAGCAATTTTGGATTTCTCTTTCTGGAATGGGCATCAAAACTGTTGTCATATTACTCTTGATGTCTTGGATGTCATCAAAATGTCTTCCTTTCAATATTTCCTTCATCTTTGGGTAAAGAAAAAAGTTATTGGGGGTCAGATGAGGTGAGCAGGGAGGGTATTCCAATATAGTTATCTGTTTACTGGCAAAAATCTCCCTCACAGACAGTGCTATGTGAGCTGGTGCATTGTCGTGATGCAAGAGTAATGAGTTTCTTGCCAAGCTTTTCAGTTAAGATTTTTTTCTAATTGTTTCTCTGTTGATGTTTGCTTGGTTTTCTGTGCTTCTCACAATCAACTGATGATTGTGACACACATTAGATGAATTTTGCAATGTTTTTATCAGTTTTTCTTGTTACTGTCCACCTGACCTCTCTTCTTCAGCAATGCTCTCTCTCCCCACAGAAAAACATTTAAATCTATTTGTACACTACTATTTTCTTCATGGTGGTATCTCCATAAACTTGTCTAAAATGTCCCCGATCTCACTTCCCCTCTTGCTAAGTTTAACAAGACGTTTATGAGTGTTTGTTTATTACTTTAATTCAGGCTCCAATATTCTTGCAACAGCACACAAAAATATGCAACAACAATAATGAACGCCACACAGCAAGACACTGCCAGGATAGACACAAACACAACTGTGAGACACTGACACACCAAGATTATGAAACCTTACTGAGTTGTTTGTACAGTGTTACCAATGCAAGCACATAGTAGCAAGTTCATGAACTTAATTTTGTGTACATACTATGTAATATATATATTTATGTACATACATATCTCCTACTGTTTCTGATTCTCTGTAGAATCCTGATACACTCCCTTTTGCCCTCTGTGTTTTTCCTCCCAGCTTCCCCATTATCTTAACTTAGACTGTGGTAATAGAATGCCAGGTGGTTTAACCAACAGAAACTTATTGGTAACAGCTCTGGATGCTGGAAAGTCTATGATCAAGGCATTGCTTACTGGTGTGCAGATGGCCATCTTCTCATTGTTTCATCACAGCCCATACTCCATAATCTTCTCATTTTTTCATCACATGGCAGAGAAAGCAAGTTTTCTTGTCTTTTATGAGGGCACTAATATCATTCATGGGGGCTTCACCCTCACGGCCTAAGTACCTGCCCCTGCCTCCCTCCCCTGTCTCAGCTCTGGCTCGCACTAGACATTGGAAATGCCAATTTTCACCTGCATTCTAACTACTGCATCCTCACTAGGCCTGCTCTTCCCACTCTTATCCTCCAGTCTACTCTCCAGGTTGCAGTCAGAGTAAGCCATTAAAAATGTAAACCAGACCATGTCATTCTTGTGTTAAAAATTCTTCAGCTTTTCTTGCTTCCAGGTTAGATTCCAGTTCCTTTCTTAACACAGGGGGCTTGTTGGGCTATTGTGTGTCGGTCCCTCTTTAGTCCACCCTCTTCTCTTGCCTCTCCCTGATTCACTCCAGCTATGTTGACCCACTTGCCTTTTCTGGAAAGGGCTTGACTCTCTTATTTCACACTTTTGGTAATGTTCCTTGTTTGGAGAAATACCTAGTTAAATCCCCCTTGCCCTTGAGAATTAGGCTGGCAGTTATCCCCTCCAGACCTGCTTGGGGCTCCCACTGTAGGCATCAGGTGGCCCTCTGTAGTGCCCTCATCACTTCCCGCTTACTGCTCTGAGTGGTGATGGGATGTGTCTGCCGCTGCTCCTTAATGTCTTTGCACCCTCAGCAGAGTGTCTGAGGCTCAATACGGATTTGTTAAATGAACTGATGGGTGAGTCACTTCATTCCTCTCTGGGAGTTCAGGATGGGAGTAGACAGGACCATGCTGGCTACCTTATTCCTCATCATGGGTGCCTTGGAGGCAAGGCCAGTACCAACCTATGTAGTTAGTTCAAATTCCTCCAAGCAGGTACGGCATTGCACCAGGCACACAGCTTGATGAGTGAAGCATGGGCTAGGTTAAACACCCCATTCCTTACCTTAGCCAGCTGTCATCATGCAGGGCACAGTTGTATGTACTGGCCCAACTAGAAGGCCCTTATGAAAAGCTGTCCATTAGGGGCAAAGGAGCAGCCTGGTGTTTGGGTTCCCTGGCTGGCAGAAGCTGCAAGGTGGGTGCAATTTAAGTAATCATTTTTAAACAGGATGTCTAGCATTCTCATTTTGTACCAGGCATTGGAAATTATGTTGCTTTTCCTGGGGGGCTCAGTGAGGTTGCCCCACTAAAAACCAAAGGGAACTGGGAGTGAATGATTCGCTCTCTCCCAGAGGAGGAAGACTCCATTCTCAGCTTCAGCCTCTGTCCTTGGCTTTGTTAATGTCTTAGGAGCAAGTCAATGGGGGCCTCTGGTGTTTTGAGCCCTCTGAGATCCTTGAAGCCAGGTTACAGTCCATATGCTAACAATGTATTTTACATTTTTAAATGGATGAAAATAATCAGAAGAATATTTCATGACGCATGAAAATAATATGAAATTCAAATTCAGTGTTCATAAATAAAGATTGATTGGAACACAGCCATGCATGTTCATTTTACGTATTATCTCCGGCTCTTTTATGCTACACTGGCAGATGAATGGTCACAACAGAGACTGTATGGCCACAAAGCTGATGATGTTTACTCTGTGGCTCTTTACTGAAAACCTTTGCCGCTGTCTGGTTTAAACCATCCCTCTGTCACTTGGAGCCTAGGAATCAGAAATGAGTGGGATATCAGTCACTGACACTCAGGTCTTAGGTTTCTTTTTTGCCTTAGTTCAATGGTTTCAACCAGGGGACATTTAGCAAAGTCTGGAGACATTTTTGGTTATCACAAATGGGGCAGGTGTGGAGGGTGGGAGGTGAGCTGCTGATTCTGGTGGGTAGGGGTCAGGATGCTACTAAACATCCAATATGTCCTGTCATGCACAGGACAGCCCTGCACACCTAAGAAGGACCCAGCCCAAGGTAGTGCCCAGGCTGAGAGCCACTGCGCGGAAGCTCAGGGCAGGGGCAGGCCAGACTCCCTCCACTGCCCTGGAACTGAGCATCCCAGAGACTGTGCGCATAGAGGGAGGGGGCAACGGAAAGGACTGAGCACAAGGCTTCTTCTTTCCTTGATACCCTGTGGCTCCTGCACCTGTCTCAAATGGAAAAATAGCCTCTTTTCCTGCAGTCCCCCAAGGAACAGGATAAGTGCCCATCTGTTTGGTCAGGTAAGCTTGAACCCGGAAGGAGAGGTGATTATTGAGGCTGCCAGCCATGGCCATGAGGAGGGATGATAGGGGCCAGGAATGCAGAGATGGAACAGAGGCCCTCCCAGGGGATCAGGTGAGCAGAGTACCCAACTCAGGCAGGAGGAGCGTGAGGCTGGGATAGCCTCAGGGAAGAGGCTGGCATCGCTCCCACTCAACCTTCTGGAGAGTGAGAAGAACAGATGCTGTGGCTGTCAGATGAGATGCTCCTGGCACTTTGGGAAATTGCAGAATTAACAAAAGGACGGTAGCTTTCAGGGAACACAAGCAGGAGTGCAGTGTGTACAGCTGGGCTGGCCTCTGGGGACTCCCTTTCTTTGAAGGGCAAGGAGCAGGGGTCCTCCTGCCTGGCCTCTGGGCCAGTTGTGGATTGCAGTTGGGGGAGGGAGTTACCAGGCCTGGGGCAGAATAGGGTCAAGTTAGAGCCCAAGGCAGGGCCAGGGCTGTGTGGAGGTCTTATCAGTGGCCGGGCTGTCTGGAGTTCATCTCATCTATCCCTCTGCCTCTGGGTCCAGCCTCAGCCAGATGGCATCTTGCCAGTGGAGGACCCAAGCAGAGGGTCCCTCAGCAGGAATGAGAATTCACCAGCTGTTACTTGCAAAGACCCCAGGAAAAGCAGCCAGCACTCTCTGGAGGCTTTGTGGACAAAGAGGCACATGTCAGAGGGTCTGCAGGCAGCCTGTCCCTTCGTATGGAGAGTGGGCAGTGGGAGTCATGGGAGCTGGTATGGCCTCATCCTGGGTGCTCTCTGCCAGGAGAGGCAGGATGTTGTTATTGGCACTGTATCACTGGAGAAACTCAGGAAGGTGTGAGATAGAGTGGGTTAGCCGGATCCCACTTAGGGGCAGGGGGAACATCGGACGCCATGCTCCTGAAATCTATTAAGTGAATAGGAAAAGAGAAGGACTATCAGCAATTTCCCAAGTACAGATGACTGTAATTGTACCTTGGAGTTAATTTAGATCCAAAGAAAACACTACCTAATGCTGAGGTGTGAGATGACAGAGCAGTGCCAGGGGGGCTGTGGAACCCATCCCAGGTGTCAAGGACCTGCCTGCCTGGTCTGGTACCAAGGGCTGGCTAACAGTCTCTCTACTGGGCGGTTCCGGGGCACAGCTTTGTCCTCGCTTGGCAGACCCACAGCTTCCTTGCCCCTGGAGCTGGAGCCACAGAAGTATAGGATGGGAGAGAGGGGCAAGGGAGCTGGGATGCCTGACACTTCAACTGATAGCGCTTGTGCTCCCCAGATGTGAACTGGCCGTGGGTTAAGCCCATACCTGGAAGGGCGGGCCAGGCCAGAGGGCAGACGGCTGCGAGGGGTCATGCCCTCATTTGCTACAGTGCCATCCCTCTCCCTGTCAGAAATCTCCCCTGGGGAGCCAGCCCACAGATGCGCACGGAGAGGGTAGGGGGCTCCTGCCATTGGCCAGCCGTTGCTGGCTTTCCCCCCTCTTCTGCCAGGTTTTCCCCGAAGCCTGCTGCATTGTTAGTTGGAGGCCTCCAGGGACAGACTTCAGATGGAGGGAAGCGGGTGTGTGTTTTGTTTTGTGGGAGGGAGTCTCTGAACCAAGAACCTATTTTGCTAATGAAGTTGTAATTACTCCCAGGTTCACTAATAGAATGGAAGCCAGGGTCTCGGTTAAAAGCCACTGACGCACCCATGAGAGTGGTCTAACAGCCCTGAAGAGGGGCTGCAGAATGGGAGATGGAAAGGGGTGGCTGTTAGCCTTGGGAGAGGGAGGAAGAGGGTGTTGAAGCTATGCCTTGGTCTGGGGTCTGCCTGCTTCTGACAACCAAAGTCACACTCACATATTCCTCAGTTTAGGGTAAGAGTCCTGAGAATTACTATATCACTCTTTTCCTGTCCCCACTTCCCCAAGCTGAGCACAGCTCATGGCTGTCTGCTGTGGTAGGTGGCTGGAGGTCTGGGAGAGTCTGGAGCAGCAGCAAACCCCCAATTTTTCTATTTGGCTTTAGAATGAGTATATTTCTACGTTTGTGTATCTCCCCCCCGCCCCCCCCCCCCCAAAAAAAATACCCTTGCCCTTTCAGATGTAGTCTGGTGGCCATAATTTGAAATGTGAGTTTGCTTTCCCCCAAGGACTACTAGCTGATGCGGAAGGGAGGGGTAACGCATTTGCTGCATGGTGGGAAGCCAGTTTTGGATTTCCCATTTGATGTGTGAAACCTAAGGGAGTGGATCAGGGCTCACTCTGGGCTTGATGTTCCATGGGGCTTAGGCACATGCACGTAAAATTGAGAGGGGACCCGGGCTCTCTGAGGGCTCTGCCTATTAGAGACTGCCTGGATGGCTGTGCTTATCCAGGCCTGCCCACAGTCTCTCCCTGCAGTTAGCCTAAGGCCTTAACCAAGCCGGCCACACCAGAGCATGTCCCTGTAGAAAATCCCAGGAAGGAGGGTGATGATGTGGTTCAGAAAGGACTTTTTGTATATTTTTGTTTTTCTTGGAGGTTGTTGCTGGGACTTGGTAGGGAGGATGGCAGACTTGAACTCCTCTGGCCCTCAGAGCTCAGTACAATGATGATGATCTTTGTCAAACTCCTCTTCCCTAAGAAGAGGTGTTATCAGTGTTGAGAAGGAAGGAACTGGCATATTGTATCTGTGGCCTGGAAGAAGCTCTAAACTTGGAAGCTGGGCTCCTAAATCTCAGTGTAAAATGACCCCAGGGAGGTAATGACATCCAATTCCATCGGCCAGGTGCTGTGGATCTTGTGGCAAGGACATTGACTGAGTCCTGTACTGTGGTCCTTCTCTCTTGGGACAGACCCAGGGCTTCTCCATGTCTACCCTTATCCTCTTCTGATGCATGGGTTGCCACGTGGGTAGGGGGCTGTGCTGTGTCCTAACAGCCAGGCTGGAGGTAGAAGGAGCAGCAGGGAGAGAAGTGAAGGATGTGTTTTCCTGATGAATGAGAGTGCGCTTTAACGAGAGACGAGAGTACTTAGGGGACTTTGGGAAAGTTAATTAATGAGGCTATAGAATGAACTTCCAGCTCTCAACACGTATCTCTGGCCCTTACATCCAGCCACTTGGAGCCTGGTAAACTTGCTTTTAGGAAGACAAATATTGCCTGCCTGCTCCCCAGCCCCCTGCCCCAAAACCACAGGACTAAATCACTAGCTGGACAGTAAATACAGTGATGCAGGCAGCTTGAACACAAAAGAGATCTGATTATCCTGCAGGGACCTCTGGGTCCCAAAGATCAGTCACCATGTATTTATGAACCACACTCTGTGTGTGAAGTCCAAGACTGGGTTCCACAAAGGCACAGGAAACAGGAAGTACTGGTCTGCCCTCCAGATATTTGTAGCCTGGCCAGGCAGAGGAGGACAGTCCCTGCAATATCAGGGAGCTAATGCTGAAGGCCAAGGGGCAGGAGGGGCAAGAAGGTTAAGAGAAGCTCTCAGGAGAGAGACAAGGTAGCTATGAAAGGTGGTTTTGAGCCTTCTTGGAAGGGTGGGGAGGATTTTTGAAGAAAGAAGTAGAGGCTGGAAGAATAGTCGGATAGGCAGAAGAGGGGAACATCCAAGGTGATTTATTTATTTATTTATTTATTTGTAGAGACAGAGTCTCACTGTACCGCCCTCAGGTAGAGTGCCGTGGCGTACACAGCAACCTCTAACTCTTGGGCTTATGCGATTCTCTTGCCTCAGCCTCCCGAGCAGCTGGGACTACAGGCGCCCGCCACAACGCCCGGCTATTTTTTTGTTTGGCCGGGGCTGGGTTTGAACCCGCCACCCTCGGTATATGGGGCCGGCGCCCTACTCACTGAGCCACAGGCGCCGCCCGATTTATTTATTTAAGTTTAAAAAAAAAAATTTTTTTTTTTGAGACAGAGTCTTACTGTGTCACCTTGGGTAGAGTGCCGTGGTATCGTAGCTCACAGCAACCTCAAACTCCTGGGCTTAAGCGATTCTCTTGCCTCAGTCTCCCAAGTAGTTGAGACTACAGGCGCCTGCCACAATACCCGGCTATTTTTGTTGTTGTTGTTGTTGTTGTTGTTGTTGTTTTAGCAGGCCCGGGCCGGGTTCGAACCTGCTGGTGTATGTGGCCGGTGCCCTACCCACTGAGCTACCAGTGCTGTCCTCATTTATTTAAGTTTAACAAATTATTATATAGGACTTACTATGCACCAGATGCTATTCTGAAAACTTTCCACATTTTAACTGATTTGATTTTTACAACAATCTATGAGGTAGCTACCATGACAATCTCTATTTTATAGATGAGGAAACTCAGGCAAAGAGAGGTCAATTAATTTGCCTGAGGTCACACAACTAGTGCCTGACCTATCTGCAGAGTCCTGGCTCCTACTTGGTACTCAGGAGAAGGCTGAGCACCTATTGTTTCACTGTCCCCTCATTGTTATGTGGCAGGAGCCACGTGACACCCACACCCTGTCCCAGGCTCCCCCAGGAATGAGCCAGGAGCCTGGCTGTTCTGCTACAGCAGAGCAGAGGAGTAAGGGGCAAATGTTTGCCAGTGCGTGTTGAAGAGTTGGCAGGGGCTGCCCTGGCATGATGCCTTTGAAGTTAATTCTTCACAGGGATGCCCATTCATACCCCAAGTGTGGCTGTGAAAGCTGCAGTTTTTGAGTCAGGCTGACCTGGCAGCTAGTTCTGGCTTTGTTACTTACCCTGTGCAAATTATTCAGCCATTTGGAATCACAGTTTCCTCATGAGGAACAGGATATAAAGCTATCTTCCTCAAAGGGCTGGTGTGCAGGCTAAAAGAGACAATTTGCATAAAGCACACATCACTGTGCCTTCCGAGGTTGGTGTCAACATTATTAGTTCCCCTTCTCCTCTTAAGTTACTTAATGTAAATGTATCATGCCTAAATGCCATCTGGTGCTCTCTTACCTCTTCGACAGCTCAGTGCCCTGCCAATCCTATGGTCTTGAAAGCCAAAGTCCTCCTCACATTTTTTGCTAAACTGGGGTGCATACTCTGACCCCTATATTCACATGCAGTCTCTGCTTCGCCCTGAGTCAATGTGGATGTGAAATTTACCCGCTGGTTTGCACGATCCACTCCCAGAAAGCAAAATTCGTGAACTTGCTTGACGGAGTCTGGGGCACATGGGCAGGGCCACATCCAGGAGTACACAGGTTTCTGGGTCCCTCTAATCTAGGGGTCCTCATGCATTAGATTGCATCAGAATTACCTGCAGGGGGAGGTTGTTAAAACACAGACCCCAGTGTTTCTGAGGATGGGGCCCAAGAAATTGCGTTTCTGTAAGTTCTCAGTTGATTTGGGACGCTGCTGGTTTAGGCACTGCACTTTGAAGACACTACTCTGATCTCCCCTCTCCTGTCCCTGTTCCTCATCTGTTCCCCCCGGATTTCCCTGGAGTTCCAAAATTTCCCCTGCTTTTATGCAGTATTCTCCCAGCTGCTGTCTGCAAACTCCCTACCCAGATCAATCCTGGACTCTTCCCTTAATAGGATTCAGCCTTTTTTAGAGGGCAATTGGGATTTTAAACATATAATATGTAATTGCATTGTTTCAGTGTGAAACAATCCCTTGTCCTTTCTGCCGCGTCTATGTGTGAAGCAGAGCATTCCGAACTCCTGTTTGGACTCAGGATGAATAAGGCGAGCTCTGTCCTAGCCAGGACTGATGTCTGTATGTGGACTCAGCCAAGTCCTGGGGGTCTACACAAAGACATGCTTCTCTGAGCAAGGGTCTGGGGCTAATCAGCAGCAACTTCTGGGGTAGGGGTGGGGATCCCGGTGGGAGTGGGGGTTGGGCTGTTGGGTCGCAGCTGTGTCTTTAAATTGCTCTGAGGCCCACTCCCTGGTCCATGCTCCAGCAGGAACTGACATCAAACAAATGGGCCCTGATGCATTAAGTGGGGGGGGGGAGGCTGAAATGGGTCCTCCCCTGCCTTTCTCCATTTAATCTAACGTTGAGCAGGGGAGGCTGCCTTGATGAGAAGGACTATAACTAATTCCCAGATTCCAGCCCTTTGTGGGCAGCTGGGCGAGAGGGGGTATAGCCTTCACTCTTAATAAAGATTGGAAGATGACTTATCCCCTCCCCACTGGCTCTGTTAATCCAACTCCAAGCTGGAGATTAGCATTTCTAATGGGCTGGGAGGCACAGCCTTCAGGAGATAGGGATGAGGGATGACAGATATTCTGGGGTCCCTGGGGCTCTGAAGAGAAGCAGTCACTTTGTTTGGCCTCAGCTGAATTGAGGTTGGCTTTCTTCAAACAGGGCTCTCTCTTCATCTCTCCTCTTCTGTCCCCTTGAGTGTGGGGCTCCTGCTCTAAAAGCTGGGCCAGTGGACTCATCCCAATGTCAGATCCAAGTCCTATTTCCAGATATCCAATATTCAAAGAGGACATGAAAACTGTGAATTCACCCAGACACTTCTTTGAAAGGCTTGGTTGTCTTATTCATTCATTCATATTCATTCATTTTGTCCTTCAACTGGCACTTGCTATGTGCCAAGCACTGGATGCAGAGATGAAAAACTGCTGTCTTGTACTCAGAGTATTCACAATTTAGTAAAAGAAATAGACAGTAGGCCGGCACTGTGGCTCACACCTGTAATCCTAGCACTTGGGGAGGCTGCAATTGAGATCAGGAGTTTGAGACCTGAACTAGAGCGAATTTCTACCTTTACTAAAAAAGGAAAATTAGCCAGGCACAGGTGTGTGTGCCTATAGTCCCAGCTACTCAGGAGACTAATAGGAGGATGGCTTGAGCCCGAGTTTGAGTTTGCTGTGAGTTATGATCATACCACTGCATGCTAGCCAGGTGACAGACCAAGTCTCTGTGTTAAAAAAAAAAAAAAACAAGATAGGCTCAGTGCCTGTAGCTCAGTGGTTAGGCAGCAGGCCACATATACCTGGGCTGGTGGGTTCGAACCCAGCCCGGGCCAGCTAAACAACAATGACAACTACAACAACGACAAAAATAGCTGGACCTTGTGGCAGATATCTGTAGTCCCAGCTACTTGGGAGGCTGAGGCAAGAGGACCGCTTGAGCCCAAGAGTTTGAGGTTGCTGTGATGCCACAGCACTCTACTGAGGGCAACATAGTGAGATTCTGTCTAAAAAAAAAAACAGACAATAAATGTCATATGCCAAACACCAAGAGACATAATATAGGTGGTTCAGGGGCACAGCAAGGGGATCTAAACCACATTGTGCAAATGTCTGTGCAGCCAGGGGTGTCAGGGAAGACAGTGTTACCTGAGCCTTCTCCTGAGCCTTCAAGGAGCCTAACAGGGATGGTCTATGAAGCGGAGGGGATTTGAGTGGCTTGGAATAGGAAAGGAAAGGAATCGGGTCCTGCATGGAAACTCAACCCCGGTGATTATGAATTATCCAGAAGAAGGGGGTGTGAGGAAGGTCAAGAGGAGAATGTTCCAAGCAGACTCACCTTTGGGCCATAATTTTTTCATTGAACCCACATTTATTGAGCTCTTTGCCCAGGAAACTTAACATTGCTTTTGTTTACTTGACAGTCTCCCATGACAGTCTGAGCTTCCTAAGGAGTGGAATTCTACTTATCTTGCATCATTAATTGGGACAGAATAAGTTATTAATACATGTTTTTTAATTGAATTGAAAAACCTGGGGAGTATGAGAATTCTGCATGTCGGAGGGGTTGGAAATAGCTGGGATGGCTAAAATTTAGGATACATTTGGGGAGTGGTGAAAAATGAGGCCAGACAGATGAGGGTCAGATTGCCAAAGGTCTGGCAATTATGAAAACTGTTGTGAGTAGGGGGTGGGGGAGAAAAATATCACCAAAGGTCTAACCTACCAAACCATGGAGTTTAGATTTTATCCCATTATAGTAAATGAAGGTTTTCAAGGGACAAACACGATCAGATTTGTAGTTTAGAAGCTCCCTCTGGCTGTAGTTCACTGGGGAGTAGGCAACTCTGGAGGCAAGAACACCTCGATCAATTCAGGCCACAAGGGCTTGGACTAAGGGTGAGACGGTGCGAGTAGATCGTAAGGAATGAATTACAGATACAGCCTATGAACTTGAGAGTGATGAGAAAAGATCTTTCTAATATTTCAAAGAGTATGTATGAAAGCACATGTAGTGAAAATAAGATGGGGTCAGGCGAGCTAGGGCAGGCATGACACAGCTGGTCTGGTCAGGTTAGGTCCTGCCTGACCTTCACCCCCTGTCTCCCATTCTTACTGTTTTGTAAATTTAGCTCCCACCCTAAGGATGCCTATCTTGAGTAGTTTAGGCAGATTGATTTAGGAGATCAACTTTTGAATTAGAATGTTGTAATTGGTCACGAAATAATGCTGATAATTATTTGGACTAGGAGTTGGTCTGGTGTGTAAACTATAAAATTATGGTTTTGGAAATAGAAGAACAGAACAGTCTTGAAGAGGCTACTCTCATTGTTCTCCAAAATCCTGGTGTTGTGTGATATACCCAACAATTTGAGAGGAACCAGACCTGGAAATAAAAAAAACCTCATTTTAATCTAATGAAGCAATAACCCTTTTAGCCAATGATTTGTTCTGAGGACTTTTGAAGGGAGAGTAAACACAGGTGGATTGGATAGCTTCTGGAGATTCTTTGTCCAAGGCAATGGGGTCTACACGTTCAGGAATCCTTTTGCCCTTATTTCCCGTTACTAACTGTGCCTGTAAACTATGAAATATTGTTCCAAAAGAGTGGAACCTCCTCTCAGCCTTGCCCTCTCTCCAAACCCCCCACCTCACTTCCTTTCCAAGGGAGAGGGTTGCAATATCTAGGGGGGTTCCTCATAACTCATCTTGCCTGAGGGATGCTCTTTGGCCAATCCTCAGTAGAATTAGCATTACTACGGCATGGCAAAAGTCGAGCACTGCTCCTCAATCAACACATCCCTCTCTGTCTCTTTTTCTTTCCTGTTTGCTTGTTGATCCAGTTTCCTTTGAGTCTATTGAGAGGGGTTTTGGTCTATAGTAAGCAGTTTCATTCATTCTTTCAACAATATTAGATGCCTATTTTGTCCCAAGCACAATGCTGGGCATATGCTAAGGTTCTCCTATCTAAGGGCAAGAGGTATCTCCTATCTAAGAGTAAGAGGAGGGGCTGGGAGACAGGGTGCCATTGCAAATTTCTTTTATTTTTTGAAACAGTCTCACTCTGTGGTCCTGGGTAGAGTGCCATGGCATCATCATAGCTCACAGTAACCTCAGACTTTTGGGCTCAAGCAGTCCTCTTGTCTCTGTTTTTCTATTTTTATTTATTTATTTATTTATTTATTTATTTTTTTGCAGTTTTTGGCCAGGGCTGGGCTCGAACCCTCCACCTCCGGCATATGGGGCTGGCCCTACCCCTTTGAGCCAAAGGCACCGCCCTTCTATTTTTATTTTTAGTAGAGATGGGGTTTCACTCTTGCTCAAGCTGGTCTCAAACTCCTGAGCTCAAGCAATCCGCCTACCTTAGCCTCCCAGAGTGCTAGGAATACAGGCATGAGCCACTGAGCCTAGCCATTGCAAATTTCTTCTCCCAACTTCCCCAGTATGGCACCTTTTTTTTTTTTTTTTTTTTTTTTGTAGAGACAGAGTCTCAACTGTACCGCCCTCGGGTAGAGTGCCGTGGCGTCACACGGCTCACAGCAACCTCTTAACTCTTGGGCTTACGAGATTCTCTTGCCTCAGCCTCCCGAGCAGCTGGGACTACAGGCGCCCGCCACAACGCCCGGCTATTTTTTTGTTGCAGTTTGGCCGGGGCTGGGTTTGAACCCGCCACCCTCAGCATATGGGGCTGGCGCCCTACTCACTGAGCCACAGGCGCCGCCCAGTATGGCACTTTTTAAATGGTGCATGTACACACATGTCACATTGAATCAGAGGGTTCCTCCATGACCATATACATTAAACATTCTGATACCAGTCACTCTATGTTTAAAATACAAGTTATGTAAATGAGCTTTCCAGAATAAGACCACTTCTAGATAAATGGTGGCTGGGACGGCAGAATTCCATTAAGAGTATGCTGTCTGGCGCCCATGAAAAACCCTTTGATTCACTTCTGTCATTAACCCCTTGACATCCTTTCCCACCCATTAACCAAGGAAATTGAACAAATCACATGGCCAGAGTCCATTTTGAACAACTTTTATTATACGTTTAGTGTTCTCTATACAAAAGAAATCAGTTTTTTTACAGTGATTCCAAAAAAAATTCTGAATAATTTGGCCTTTTCATTGCTCATGCAGTCAGTTTATAAGTCCACGTATTAGACGGTCCTCCACGGCCCAGAAGTCTTCCCTGCTGAAGGTCGTGTGTGACACCCTCAGATACGCATCCGTCACTGACAAAGTTGGTTAATGCAAAATAACTCGCAAAAAAGGAAAGAACACGATGTGAGAGAGGTTAAAACAAGGTCTGCCATGGAGTTAGATGTTTAACCAATGGAAAAAAGATCGGACCAATTCGTGGGGATGTGGGGATGTGGGAAGGGATGGAGACACTGGGGAAATTTTTCCCCAATGAAGAGAACAAATCAGAATGGTGGGGATAATGTGTGTGTTGTGGGGGACAGGGCAAGGGGTCCTCTGGGGTCTAGTGTGGGCTGAGGGAGGGACCAAGACAGAAGGTGGCCACATCATAGGTGACTGATGCTCAGCTCAAGAGGAGTATAAAGAAGTTGGCAAAGAGGTGGGGAGCTTGGCCGGGGGGCGACACTGACTGAGGACATTGTAGTTGGGAATCGGAAAAAAAAGCAGGTCAGTGGCATCTGATCTGCATTATTTTTGAAAAAGAAATAAGAGTAGTACACAAAATTCTGGATATTTTCCACCAGACTCTTGTGTTTATTGCTTCATCGAAGTCTTTAGATCTGCTGAACTCCATCCCAGTAAACTCCAGGGTGGCAGGCTTGCAAGGGCCCTGCTGCCTCTCCGCACCCACAGCCAAGGGCAGAATGGACAGAGACCCCCTGCACATCCTCACTTCCAAGGAATACAACATGCTGAAGGCCCGATGTGTTACATGTACAAAACAAGACACCATTCCAGTGGGTACGGCCTAGGGTTCGCAATAACAAATGCCACTCAGCTTGTCACCCTATTCTGCTGGCCTGGGTTTTTCCGTAAGTGCATAGCTGGGGGGTTAACCACAGCCTGTCAGACAGAATGATCTTGGACTCAATCATTTTTAGTCTTTTCTTCTGGGAGAGGTGGTGAAGAGGAATGGGAGGGTGAACCAGCAGGACAGATCTTAAGTAATACCTCTGTTTCAAAGGAGGCAGCTGTGGTGAGAATGAAAGAACACTGGACAAGGAGTCAGAAGGCCCAAGTTCAAGCCCTAGTGTCACTTTAATTTACCAGCTGTGTGATCTTAACTTCACCTTAATTTAGCCCTAACTTCAACTTAATTTGCCAGCTGTATGCAAGTCCCTTAATCTGCCTGGATTTTTGCATCCTTATCTGTATAATATAATCATTTCAATTATATCAGCTCTGTGATCCCTTCACATGTTGAAATTTGATTCTGTCCTGAGCTAGAAGCCTTTGTACCTATTTCATTTCCATCTTTATCATTATGGAACATCATTTAATACCAATATACTGATAAAGGTAACATTGGTTTCAGGTGTGGCTTGAGACATGGGTAAGGTTTTGTGGCTTTTCCACATGGCTCCCCCCACCCCAATCCTTCTCTAAATGTGTCTCAGGGAGGCCTGTGCTTAGTAGGAGAGGAAGAGAAACGGCATTTCTCTGGGCTTGGGCTGTGCAGGATAAGGACCGCCATAATGTCTGGTTTGAATTCCAATGGGGTGGCCCTGCTAAGTGAAGGGAGGGGCTGCCCAGGTGGTGGTCTCTGCCTGTGTATCCCAGGGTTTGAGTATCCTCCTGACATTTCAAGCTCTCTGCTTTATTGGTTTGAGTTCTATTTTTCTTTTAAAAATCAGGGATCTCCTACATGCTACTCCTCAGCTACCACACAAAGTTCAAGCAAGAGCCTTTGCTAACTGGGTGGACCTAACCACAGCCATGGGCTTGTGTGTGTTTGGCAAGGGCTCGGCAGGAGTCTACTCTATACCAGGTGTAGTGAGTGTCGTGAGTGGGGAGTGGTGTCCTGTGCCAGCATCCCAGGATCCGCCACCCTCCGACTGAGAGGCTGTTCTCAGACACCAGCCCCAGTTGGCAGCAAGTCTGAGAATCTTACTTCAGAGGGTTAGCAAGGCCATCTCACAAAGCTGAGACAAACATGTGCTAAATCCCTGCTCTTTCCAACAGATAGGCTGTTTGTGTTGTCCTAAGACTCGTCCTTGCTTTGGCACAGGGCTCCAGGAGGATCCTGAAAGAGCCAGTGGCTGTGCTGTTCCAAGGAGAAGTGTCCTTGTCTCTTTGGTTGGACTCCTCTCTCTAGGCTCTGCCTACAAGAATCACTGAAATAGGACCCGACCTGGGTGGCCTCTCCCCCCAAACAGTTGTGCACCCACATGTAGCCCTTTACATCTCATCTCACAGAGGCCTGGATGTGGACTAATTCTGTCTAAGACAACATCATAATCAGGGCTGAGACACCTGGGAAGTACGGCTCTACAATAGGGCTGCAGCCTGCTGTATGCTTGGGTGCCTGGGCATTGGGTGTGACAGGGGAGCTTGTCCTTTAGCTGGAAAACCCAGAAACATCCTCAGATCTGTTTTCACCCTCTTCCTAAGGCTAACTGCGGTCAGAGAAACTGTGCATGCAACGGGCCCTGGGTGCACATATACCTTGCAGGGTAAGTATTGTTGGCACTGGCTGACTTTTGGATGTGTGGTCACTTCTCCAGACCCAGGGACTTGACAGGAAGGGTGTGGACCAGATGTCTCCAACCTCTCAGGGAAAAGGAGATGGGCAAGGGAGGGAACTGTTCTGGCCTTCCCTTTAGCTTAAATTCAACCATCTTCTCAAAAGCAAGGCAGGGAGAGATGGGTCTCATTAGCCATAACCCAGGCAAGGCAGAAGGCGAGGCGCTGTCCCCTGGCCCTGCATCAGTGTACTTCCCAAATTCTGGCCTCCCCATTCCCTTGGGGGGGGTCCATGCTCCTCGGTGGAGAGAGGTATTCAAAGGAGGGACTGGACAGGGGAGATAGAGGCATAAAAATACAGACAGGTTAAGCAGCTTGCTCCAAGGGGCACAGCAAAGAGGGTCAGGAAGCAGGACTGTTCCTCAACCCCATCCCGCAGTTCTTGACTGCTCTATTCTGCCCCTCCTTGCTGACCAGACAGATCAAACTCTCCCATGGAATCCTTTCCCTTTGAGCGGACAGCCATTAGCGACTTAACCAATAGAGAGCAGAATGTCCCAATTCAATGGAGGTTGTGTCCCAACACTTGCTGGGTTGCCGGACTGTTGGCCCCATAAAAGCAGGAACCACATCTGATTCACTCACTGTGGTTTCCAAGACTCAGGCCTTATTCAGACTAGGTGTTCAAATAATAATTGCTGAATGTGATGATGGATGAATGAAAAAACCGAGAGTGCAGGAAGCCACAGCTCTATGGCTGAGCACACAGGTAGGATTGCAGTCCAGTCAATGGACCTTCTAAAATCACTCACTGCAAGATGACTTATGCCGCTTCCCTTCCAGCCGGATAGGCTGAAGCATCGCTGGTATCGCCCACTCCTGGCATCATTGTTGGTATGTTTCGAGGGTGGTTGCTTGAGAGACCCAGCTGGCAGGGAGGGCTGGGCAATACTGCTTTCCTGCTGAGCTAGGTGGACTCTGGCATGGGGTCCATGGAAAATGGACTCTCCTCTTCCTGGAAGGGACTGCCTCTTTAATCCCATAATCCTTACCCCTCAAGAGTTTGATCTCTCTGAGGACGTGCCATCTTTGCTTGGGGAAAACTTGGTTCTTCAGCCCCAGACTTGATCGTATGGTGGTGGGGGCAGCTCTCAGCACCCACAGTGCAGAAGCCTGAGAGAGGAGCAAGCGTTCTCTTCATACACAAAGGAGGATGGCACAGAGCCTGGCGAGACATTGGGACAAAGTGCAAAAAGACAGGCCGAGGACTCAGCTCTCCCCAGACTCTTAAGACAGCAGAAACCCTTGTCAGTCATCAGTTCCTGTGGCAGATTTTCCAGAGGCAGGGAGAGAGCCACGATGACATCTAACTGTCCCTTCCTGCCCAAACAGCCTGTTGGAATGGACTCAGTGGCACGTACAGTGCAGTACGGAATGAGTGCCTGAGAAACTGACGGCTCTGCTCGGATCCAAAGTGTTTTCTGGAAAGGCCAGTTTTTATATTCAGCTCACAGGCACACTCCCCCGACAGTCCCTTCAGGGACAGTGGGCCTAGGTTGCAGGAATTCCCAGCTATATCCAAGCAGGTATTGGAGGAAAGCCAGAGGAGGGGGCCCCTGAGCTCCCTCTCCAGAGCCCTGCCATTTACCCTGTCCCTTTTCACCACAAGAGAGCTGCCCTCAGGCATCCAGGCATCAGCCCTGGCTGGGGCTTGGCCCAATGACCCAGGTTCAAGCCACCTTATTGGCTCAGCTCTGGGCTATGGTTTCTCACCTGCAGAGTGTATGTGTGTCTGTGGGCTTGATCTTCAATTGAATGATTATTGAGTGATGCAAGCTTTGCTAATACCTTTGCGGCTTCAACATGTGGCAAATGATGCTTTAATAAAGTCACTGAAGGACGCAGCCCCAGTCCTGTCCAGGCCCCTGGCCAGCAGCTAGAGGCTCAAATCAGAGCTAGCTGTGTCCATGGCATCTGATCCATTCCTGGGGGTCAGCTTCACCCTCCTGAAACTGACTTGAGCTACAGAGACAGCTTTAGGGTCACTCTTAGGCTCAAGGTCTCCCTCTCTCTCTGTCTCTGAGGCTAGGTACCTTTGGTTTCAAAAATGGATTAGGTGGGGAGGGTGAAGGCAGCACCTTCGGGCTGAGAACTGCAGGTCTGTGAGTGTCTCCATTTGGGGCAATGGGATGAGGGCATCTGTGAAGTGGCTGCTTCTGGTTCTGCTGGGACACTTGCATAGGCTGCCCTGTTTTCCTTGAGACAGACATTGCTGGAGGTGTCAAGGCTTGCAGGGAGGGGCTGGGAACCTGGGAACTCCAGGGACAGATCAGAGCTGCATAAGGCATACGAAGAGCATTGAGTCCTCCCCAGGTGGGGGCATCACAGCACTGTTAGTATGGAGCCACCTCAGGGTCCCCTGATATGTATGTACCTAATGAAAGGACCGACCAGCTGAGTTTCGGGGCAGCAAATCCCCATCCACACACCATATCAAACATGAGTCTCAACCTCATACAGAATTGACCAAGAAGATGAAGCTGCTAGAGGAGAAAGGGGGCATAGCACTTGACACCCCCAAACATACCAGCAAAGTGTTTGAATCACAGGCTCCACCTCCTTGAGGGTAGCAGCGTAGGCCCTGGCCAGGTGGGCACTGGCCCTCTCCTCTGCCCACACTGGGTGTGGTCCTCTCTCCTACATTCTGGGTTTCACTGATGGAGAGGATGGAAGTCCAAACCCAGCCTTTTATCTTCTCTCAAGAGGTGAGCACAGTTCCTGTGGGGTCAGACGTCTGACTTCTTCTGCTTGAGGTACACAGACATGAGCGTGGACGTCCTTTCCACGAGTACCCACTCGTGTTCCTCGAACCTCTTCAGCGTCAGAGCAGCTCAGGTCCTGGGTGCTCCAGAGGAAGGGGCAGGACAGGAATGAGGAACAAGAGGTAAACTAACCTCCCAACTGAACCAGAGAGGCCAGGAGGCCTGCACACCCTCTCCCTGCCAAAAATACTGTCATTTTCCAGAAAGGAGCCAAGCCTAGCTCAGCAATCGACAAGGCCAAGGCAGAGGGATGGGGACCAGAGGAGGTGTATGGCGAGAAAGGCATCCTTCGGAAACACATTCGCCCGGTGGTGGCTTGAATACTACAGCTTGTCTCCGCGTTCTGTGATGGATCAATTCTTTTACCTATCTTTGTGGGTTCCACAATAGGGGGAGAGTCCACCTATTTTTTCTTTTCCAAGGACAAGTCTTCAAAAGGAAAAGAAAATGCAGACATCGGTTTGGAAGGGAAGATACACAAAACAAAATACAGACAATGAAAAATACCATTTCCAACACAAACGGGTGAGCGTGTGTGCTGAGGCCAAGGGTGGGCCGGGGTGGGGGATCTGGGCTCCCTCCAGCTGAGCGCAGCTGTGGCTCTAGCTCTCCCACACCGGTGGCACCTGGAGTTGTAGGGGAGACATTAGGAGGGGCCTTGTGGGTATCTGGGTGTCACCGGGCCTCACAGCTTGGCAGACCCCCATACTGAACCCTTGTCCCTGAAGGTGGTGGTGGCTTTGCAGTGGGTCTGCAGCAGCTTCGCGTCCCCCTCTCCCCTCCTCCCACTAGCAAAGTAGTGGCTGTGCCCGGGTGGGCTCTGTCAGGCCAGAGAGTAGATGGCATTGACAGGTGACGTGGCCTCCGAGCTTTCATTGCCCTCTGTTTCCTCCTTGTCCTTTTTGACTGTATACTGGCCGATGAAGGAGCCGTCTTCGTTGAACTGCCCCTCACCACCCTCGCCATAGTCCACCAGGCTGTCATCACTCTCCTGCTGCTTGATGGTCCCATCCAGGGATGTCTGGCTGCCCTGCAGGGGCTTGTTGTCCTCATCACTAGTCAGAGAAAGACAGAGAATCAGGGCCTGGCCCAGTCTGGCACAGCCCAAACCCAGGTGAGGTGGGATAGTGCAGCCAGTGCTACAGAAGGGAAGCTGGGGCCTAGAGAGGATGGGCAAGGGGGAGGCAAGTCGGTGCAGGGCAGGGAACGGGGCCCATGCTTCTGGGCTCCTGTCCTTGTGACTGGGCCCGTCTATGGTGGGAACAGACAGAGCTAGCATCCCACGCTGAGCCAGAGCCATTGCTTGTGAGACCATCTAGGGAGGCTCTAGTCCTGTGTATCACTGTGTGGTTTTGTGACCTCAGTCCATCAAGCAGAGCTGGGTCAGCTTTGACCTTCCATGATCTGTGACTCTCTAGGGAAAGGCTCTGCCTTGACAAAAAGCAAAGGCCTTAAAGAATCAAACCTCTCCCAGCATCTCTATCTTGTTGTGGTTCTACTCATATCTGGTTGATCTACAAACACATGCTACTGCTTTGGGCCTAGCAAGCAGAGGCACTTGAGGCGGCGGGAAGGAGTGCACAAGTAAGCAGGTGATGCCAACAAACTTGAGCAGACAGGAGGGCTCAGAAGACCCTGCCCAGCCACCCTGGAGCCTGGCCCTAAGCCCCTCCTATGTGGGGAGAGCTGGGGGCTGGTGGGAAAAGCTGCCCCTGCCTGCAGGGAGTAGACATTGAGTGGGGATGTCTGCTGTGCTCCCAAGGAGGCGTCTGCTCAGGCACCACGTCCCTTCCCCTGGCTAGAAAGCTCGCTCTGCCCTTTAGGCTCAGAGAGGGGACCATGTGCTGCTGGCTGCACTTCAGAGGTGAGTTGAGCTCCCTGGCAGGAGGCAGCCTGCTGCAGGGGCAGTCTGGGTCCCAGCAGGTGGGACCACAGTGGTGCCAGGTGGTCTGAGCAGACACACACAGCGCCCCCGCCCCCAGCCCCCATTCAGTCCTTCCTGGGTGTGGGGAGAACAACTGGCTGAATTGCCATTACAGCAGGCAGTGTGTTCTCCTGTCTGATAGCAGTGTCAGGCAGAGACAGCTGTCAGGGGAGGGCTGCGAGCCCAGGAGCCAGGGCTGAGTGCTGGTAGATGGAAAGCTATTAGCCTGCTCCCCCAAGCTCCAAGTGAATGCTACCCATTAATGCAGCCTGACTGTGTTCTCAGACTGCAGTGCTGTGGGAGATGGTGTGAGAGAAGTGGGTCTCCAGGGCTGTATTGAGTTTGTGCAGGAAGTGGAACTCACTCTTTGCCAACTGGCGGGTTCTGACTGCCAGGCACTTCACCCCATGTGCCAGTCTTTTTCACATGCACCTGTCCCCTGGGTCCTCCCCACAACCTGCAGGGGCGTGAGGATTGTGCTATGTGATTTACAGGAATTCCTCCCCTGCTTCCAGCCAAAGGCGACCACTGAACAGTGACGGCCCAGGCACGAGGAGAGGTCTTTAGCATGTCAGACTCTTTTGAGGGGAAAAGACATCTAGGTCTGGAAAGAACAGACCTCTCCTAAAGGGAGCTTGAAAGAAACCAGAGTGATGGGGGAGCCTGGTCTAGCCACCATCAGCCTAGCTTTAGTCACCTTTGAGGTCCAGGAGGACAGACACAGGAGAGAGCTGAAGGAGCACTGCCAGCAGGGGGTTTAGCCTCTCGGTTCCCTCACAGAACTAGGGAGAATGTGAGCCACACTCCTACTTTGCCCCAGGCCCGACCCCCTAGAAACTTAGTTCTTCCTCTGATGGATTAATTTTAGCCTTTTCCCAGTTTAGGATTCTTAAATTTATCTAAGTAGGGGCTCTAGGATGGCTCCAGAGGCAAAGCAGAGGACAGTGTGCACTGCGCTGGCCCAGCCATGCTACAGAGTACGCACACCAACATCTGGGGAGGAGACAGGTGTTTTTGTTCAACAGTTTTGGTGTCTGGGTGGGAGAAATGCACAAAGAAGCAGCTTCTCACAGTGCAGGCTGCCTGGCCCTTCACTGGGGAGGTCCTTCCTGCTCTTCTCTGGCTGCACCAAGAAGCCCCATGGCCTTTGGAACTACAGGCCAGGGAATGGCTCTCAGCCCATCGGGGAGCTGGGGCTTTGCTAGGTAGGTAAGGCCAGCCAGAGAAGAAGGGCAGGGCTTCTTATGCTTGCCCTTTGGAGAGGCTCATGAGGTTGGGCTTGATGGACAGTCATGATCATTAAGCTGCCAGACAGGCTCCTGTGTGAGCAGTGGCTCTGTTATTCATTGATCTGATCCTATATGCCTGGCTGCCAATGGGCAGAGTGGCACTGGCCCAGGGCAGGAAAAGGAGAGGTCAGAAGGGGACAAGGTGACCTGAGCCCAGACAGTAACTGCACAGGGATGTGGAAGGAGGGCTCTGATCAGACATTCCCTTCCAGCCACTTGGCCTAGAAATGAGACCTCACTATTTACCCTGCATCCTTCTTGAGTTAAAAATAGACTTGCCATCAAAATGGACAGATAACAACTTCATTCAGGCCAGATACAAAGGCCCATCCAGATGTGGGAGGGAGCACAGGTATAGAACAGTAGCACCGGCTGAACTCCAGACCTTGGCCTTTCCCACTCTGCCACTAGCTCATTGGATGGCAAGCATGGGAGAGTCTTAGGCAAGTCATTGCCAGTCCGAGTCTCATCTGAGACACAAGACACTCTGTCAGGACGCCTCTCCAAGGCTTATTCCAGCTGACAACCCAAAGATACTGCCAAGTTCATGGGGAAAAGGCCTAGAATCCAGCCCCCCTTCATTCCTGAGACTTGAAGGTAATACAGCCTCCCTGGGTCATTGTCTTCAGGGCTAATGGTGGGGTATAGGCAGAGAAGCAGCCTGAGAGCTGAACTCATTTCAGAGCAAGAGGGGTCCAGGGCTCATCTTCAGAGTAAAAAGAAAGAGATAAATAAGGAGCTCAACGCATTTGAACCATGCAGTTGAATGAATGAAGTGCCTTTTATCAGGTGAATTATTTGTGTGTCGGGCAGTGTCTCCCAGGGGAACAGCCTTGCCTAGCACTGTCTGGATGAGAATCCTCTCTGAGCAAGCTTATCGTGTGCCCTCTGCTTGGGTGCCATCAGAGAGGTAGAGGTGACAGCCCAATGGCCAAGAACAGCTACTCAGTTTCCTCTCAGCCAAATGGACCTGCTCTGAGGTGAGGAGGCTGCCTCGGGGGCAGCGAGGACAGCCCACCTATGGGGGAGGAGGGAGATCACACACCTGTAGTCAAAAGAGCCATCCTCTTCTTTAGGGTCTTCAGGGCCAAGGGGAACATCCTTCTTTTCTCGCACTTGGTCAAAAAGAGAAGCAAAGATATAGACACAAGGATTAGGAAGTGTGCTCATGCTCCCAGAGCTCTGCTGAAGGTAGATCTGGAAGGCACAGCCCGGGGCTCAATGACACTCCCTTCATACACGGCATCACTGATGACTCCCTTGTTCATGCTGCCTGCACTCTTTTCAATTACAGGGTGATTCTGTCTCCTCCTTCTCATCTCTAGGGGTCTACTTACATCTCTGTTGACAATTGAAATTTCCTTCCACCTAGCTCCCCACCACCTCTCCATGAAGACTTCTCAAAACACCAGATAGTTCCAGCAGAAGGGGGTGCAGAACGGAATCCCACAAAAATCCATCAGGGAGGGCGGCGCCTGTGGCTCAACGGGTAGGGCGCCGGTCCCATATGCCGGAGGTGGCGGGTTCAAGCCCAGCCCCGGCCAAAAAAAAAAAAAAAAAAAAAAAAACCCATCAGGGAGATGTGATCCTTTCCTTTGCCAAAGACAAATCCTCCATTGTCTGCACCTTTCTTAATCTGCTCTGTACTATAATTATTTGTGCATGCTTCTCGTGCCCGTAACAGAATGCTCATTCTTTCCTTGAGGGTGGGTGACCGTGTGTTTCTCCAAAGCTCCTAGCAGAGTGCCCTGGGACACTTCATATGAGACTGTGGGATGGAAAGTGCTCTCACGTCTGTGACCTCCCTTGTTGGTGTGCCCCTTTTCCTACAGTTCTGTCTTGTGCTGTGGTCGTTCCATCTGTGCCACCTGCATTGTCCCTGAGGAAAGATCACCTTTCCTCTAGCATCCCTAGCACCCAGCACAGAGGCTGGCATACCGTGGGCATTATGTAAAAGACTATGTATCCTTTTTGAGGTATAAGGATAATGACCCCTATTTTAGGTGAGAGAAACTGAGGCCATGAGAGGTAAAGAACATGTCACACAACTTACCTAGTTAGTAACTGAAAAATGACTAGAATGAAGAATAGTCAGGCCTCATGGCTCTAGGAGAGCCTTGGGTTCACTCATACTTTCAATGTGCCAGGGGCTTACCCTGTAGCTGGAGGGAAAGAGGTTAGCTTTGAAGAACTTTCTGGAATGGGATACTTTCTGAATAGGGAAAGGGAGACTCAGAGTTTATCTGACAAATTCATCAGGTGTTCCAGTTCTACCTGAAAAGGGGATGAACTCAGTGAGTCCACCCAGGTCTCAATGTCAAACCCTAGCCAGCCTCCCTAACTCAGGCTTTTTCTCTTATAGAAGAAAATAATCCGCACACAACAAAACAAAGTGAAAGGAAACATCAGTCATCAGTAAAGAATCATAGTTTCCTGCCTTCTCTCACTTGAGACATAACTCTTCAGACTCCTACAGTCTGTGGGTCCTTGGGCAGGGGAGAGGAAATCAGACACTCTCCTCTCCTCTCTCCTTTGTGTTGAGTTTTAGGGGGACCCTGGAGGAGGATCTATGCTAAGAGATGGGGAGAAGGAAGCACTTGGGGAGTGTGACATGTGTTTGGCAATGGGGCTTTGGAGGGCAGGGAGCGATTTCATTCTGCAGTCCAGCAGGGGTTTGCTCTCAGGGTCATCCATTATCCTGTCTCCTATCTCCCTAACCCACCCCACTGCAGACAGATGGCTCTCCTGCCCCTGTGCGAAAAACAATCAATATTTGCAGAAACAAGGATGCCGGAGGCCCTTGTCTTTGACCTTGGTTTGTCTGGGCTGGAGGATCTTGAGGCCTACAGAAGAGAAGTGCTTCTTTGGGGCTCTAGGAAAGCCAAAGCCCTTTACACCCATGAGGAGTCCCTATCAGCTCCTCACGTAGGAGGTCTCGACTCTCAATTAGAGGTAGCTGCACTATGTTGCCCCACTGAGAGTCCAACTCTGCTGCCTCCCTCAGCCGAGTGCTGCTTCTGCCCAGATCCCTCCTCTCCCGGTTCTCTGGACATGGTTCAGAAGAGGAAATGCCTCCCTTCCCTTCTCCTCCCTGGGACACAGGATCCTAACGAGATTCAGGCTGAAAAAAGCCAATTTTACTGAGCAGATGGGTGGTGAGTCAAGGAGAGGAAAGGTCATTCTTAATGGGAGCCAGGGTTCCCGCCATCCTCTTTGGGCCTCCTGGGTCGGGCTGCCCGCCCACCCCAGGTGAACTTAATTAATGCAAGTGCTTGCTTGCTGGCAGCTCGAAGATGAACAGATCAAGCATGAGAACCACATTTCCAAGCTGGCAAGGGCTGGGTTCGTGGAGGGAACGGAGTGTCTGATTTGGCAGGAGCCTTGTGCCGCCTCTCATGCGTCTCACCTGGGTACTTGCCGCCACGACTCCTCTTGATGAAACAGACGATGAGCAGGATCAGCACCAGGAGGGCGATGGCACACATGAGCCCAATGAACCAGCCCTGGGTGGCAATGTCCGCTTGGTTGTTGGTGTAAGCTGGCAGGGGGAGGGCAGGAAGCAAACTCATGAGTGACTTGGTAGGGGAGGAGGGAGACAGATGTGAGGGGAGAACTTCAGCTGTTCCAGGTGGATGCTTCTCCTGCAGTCTAATGCCACCATCTAGCAGCCCCCTGGCCCACGCTATTGGGATAAAAGGACAAAAAGAAAATAAGAAGCCAAGGTCAAAAGATCAGAAGAGAGGCAAAGGAAGGGAGTATAGGGAGCAGACAAGAAGCAGAAAGCTGACAGGACCTTTAGGATGGGGATGTTTCCTAGGGATGGGGTGTGGCATTCTCGCAAACCAGAGGGCTGGTCACAGCCTACTGGGGACTGAGGGAAGGCCAGGGATTGGCCAAGCAAGTCCAAGTCCCTATGGATCAGTTCAGGGTGAAGAACAGGAGTCTGTCTGCTACCCCTCAGGGGGTAGGGGCTGTGGTCATACTGCAAAACCCTGCTGTTAGACCACCCTGACAGGGGCAGAGCAGCTCCTTGCCCAGCACAGCTCTGAAGCCAAGCAGGCTTCCTGACAGTGGGTCCTGGACCAGGTGAGCAGGGATGTCCTGTGTCTTTCCTGTCAGCTGGATTGTGTGTTTTCTGACAGCAAAGACAAATCTGGGCATGGACACCTACAGATAGGCTGGTACAGACGGGGCTTGGGCCATGCCTTCCATTCACTGCATGCCACTTTCAGACTACTTCCACACAGGGAGACTTGCCCCCTCCTTCCCCATGATAATGAGTCCTTCTCTGTCCTTGCCTGGTATGTGTAGAGACCTGTCTCAAAGTGAGCAGATCTCTCGGATCTGGGGCACCCAGGAGGGCCCAAAGTACAGGCACTTGGGAGTCATCTGACAGTGTTCTTGATGGTCCAGTGGGTGAACTTTGGGTTTGGGTGGAGGATGTGATCAGGACTCATCTGCCCTTCTACTGTCTATGAACTGGAGAGCAAAAGTATCCTCTCCGGAAATGCAGCCTGTCATGGAAAACAAGACTCAGAGGGGAAGGGAATCAGAAGAATGGAATACTTCCAAAGTAACCCTGGAGCCAGCCCAGCCCAGCCCAACCCAGTCCAGAGAAGCCTTCGGGTAGCCATACAACAGCAGGGGCCCCACCAGCCCATGGAGCCGGAGCCAAGGCCCCATGCCCCTCCCTGGAGGAGCACAGGAGCAGTGTAGGGGGCCCACAACCCTGGTGCTCTTGGGTCTTCATCACACGCTGTGTTGTGGGGTGGGTATCTGGGTGAAATCCTACCCTTTGCTCTTCTTGGGGACAGAACCCATTTTATAGCTTTCCCAGTGCCCAGCCAAGAACATTACACCAAGAACGCTTGCAGTAAACAGTAAAGACCGATGAACAAGTGCTTCTGTGCTCTGGCTGCTCTGTGCTCTGTTCTTCTGTGCTTCTGAGCCCCTTAAGAACGTGGTACATGACCCGCCTGATGTCTGGATGCTGTGGAGGAATGTCCCATCTCTGCTCTTGCGCCTACTCTTAAGCCATTCCTCACAAAGTGTGAGAGTGATTTTTCCAAACCCCCACTTAGGATCAAATCACTTCCTCACCTAAACCCTCTGATGCTTCTCATTGTTATTGGAGAAAATGCTCCATTCCGTATCAGGCTCTGCCAGAGCTGGCCCTGGCCCCCTCTCTGGTCCTCTATGTTCCAGTGACACTAGCTGCTGTCATTCCTGCCTCAGGGCCTTGACATCTGCTACTTGCTCGTCACTCTTGTTTTTGAGACGGGGCCTTGGTCTGTCACCTGGGCTGGCATGCAATGGGGTCATGATAGTTCACTATAACTTCAAACTCCTGGGTTTAAGCAATCTGACCACCTCAGCCTCTTAAGTAGCTGGGACTATGGGCACTTACCACCACGCCTGGTTTATTTTTCTATTTTTATTTGTATGTATGTATATATATATATTTTGTGACAGAGTCTCACTCTGTCCCACTCAGTAGAGTGCTGTGGTGTCATAGCTCACAGCAACCTCAAACTCTTGAGCTCAAGAGATTCTCTTGCCTCAGCCTCCCAAGTAGCTGAAACTACAGGCACCTGCCACAACACCTGGCTATTTTTCAGAGACAGGGTCTTGCTTTTGCTCAGGTTGGTCTCCAGCTCCTGAGTTCAGGCAGTCCACCTACCCCAGCCTCCCAGAGTCTAGGATTACAGGCATGAACCACCGTGCCAGACCTAATTTTTTCTATTTTTAGTATGTCGAGTCTTGCTCTCTCTCAGGCTGGCCTCGAACTACTGACCGCCAGGGATCCTCCTGCCTTGGCCTCCCAGGTGTGAGTTACTGTACCTGGCCTGCTCTTACTTCAGATGGCTGCCTTGGCAAATGTTACCTTCTCAGAAAGGCTTTCTTGGACTTTCCCAGCTTAAATAAATCCCTTTCACCCACTCCCACCCAGCCACTCTCTGAGTGCTCTAATTTGCCATTGGACATATTATTACTAGTACTAATTTATTTGTATATTTATTCATTTATTTATTTATTTTTGAGACAGAGCCTCAGGCTGTCGCCCTGGGTAGAGTGCTATGGCATCACAGCTTACAGCAACCTTCAACTCCTGGGCTCAAGCAATTCTCCTGCCTCCGCCTCTCAAGTAGCTGGGACTACAGGTGCCCACCACAATGCCCGGCTATTTTTTTGTTGCAGCCATCATTGTTGTTTGGAAGGCCCAGGCTGGATTGGAACCCACTCAGGTGTATGTGGCTGGTGCCTTAGCCACTTGAGCCACAGGTGCTGAGCCATACTATACTAATTTACACTTACAAGCACTTCCTCTCTCCTCTAAGTACTTTCCCACACATTATCTAATTTAATCCTCACCACAACCACATGAGACAGGTTTCATCCCTCTCTTATGTTGTGGCAAAAAAAGGTTGACTTGCTCAAGGTTGCTGCTGTGAGTGGTAGAACTGGGATCCGACCCCGGATGTCTGGCTAGACTCTGTGCCTTTTCCACTCCATTCTTGTCCCTCCACCCAGAGGGTGAGCTCCTTGAGGGAAGGACTATGCTGGGAGCAGAGCCCGGCACGTCAGAGGCACTTGATCCAGGTTTGCTCAGTGCTGGACCACCGATTTACTTTCCTTCACTCAGTCCAGTCCTGATGGGGCACTGCTTAACCTTAAACCCCACCCCATCCCGCTTTTCTTTCTGGAAACAAAGCCTTTGTCTATTGCCCCAGGCTAGAGTACTAGGGCGTCAGTCTTGCTCATTGCCCTTCAAACTGTTGGGCACAAGTGATCCTCCTGCCTTAGCCTCCTGAGAAGCTGGACTACCGGTGCCCACCACAATGCCTGGCTAATTTTTCTATTTTTAGTAGAGATGGAATATCTCTCTTGCTCAGGCTTGGTCTTAAAGCTCAATTGATCTCTTGGGCTTAACTGAGCCTCCTGCCTCGGCCTCCCAGAGTGTTAGGATTACAGGCGCCAGCCACTGTGCCCCACCCCCATCCTGCTTTTGCATCACCTATTCCTGCACTCACCTCGGTTCCTAGCTGTGGGTCTCTCTGACATTGCCTTATATTCATAACTCCCGGAAAGGGGATGTTGCAAGCCCCAACCTATTACGGATTCATGGTGTCATAGTTCACCTGGATGGCTGCTGCCTCGCAGCTCTTTTATTCATCTCTCATTGTCCCTCCAGCCACCCCTCAGCTGTCTGTCTAGATCCACTACCCCCGGTCCCCTGTGCTGTTCCTGTATCACTCCCTTCCCACGTTCCTGGTTGACCTCACCCACTCTCTGGAAACTCTGGAGACTGCTGAAACTTCACAGCCTCTACAACTGTTCCTTCTTTTTTTTTTGTAGAGACAGAGTCTCACTGTACCGCCCTCGGGTAGAGTGCCGTGGCGTCACACGGCTCACAGCAACCTCTAACTCTTGGGCTTACGCAATTCTCTTGCCTCAGCCTCCCAAGCAGCTGGGACTACAGGCGCGCGCCACAATGCCCGGCTATTTTTCTGTTGCAGTTTGGCCGGGCTGGGTCCGAACCCACCACCCTCCGCATGTGGGGCCAGCGCCCTACTCACTGAGCCACAGGCGCCGCCCAACTGTTCCTTCTTCTAGTGTCAGAGGAGGGCTGTCCTCTCTCCCTGCTGAAGCTACTCCTCCCCTGTGACTGGGACCCCATGCCCCACTTCCTTGGTCTCTCATTCATATAATGATCTCTGCCCTTCCCAGGATTGGCAATTTCTTCCTCTCTGCTGTCTCCTCAATCATGGTCTTTAAGCAGAAACCCCGAGGAACCTGCCAGTCTTTTCAGCTCCAGCTCATGCATTGTCCTTTTACAGGCAAACTCCATAATCTTTCATCACCCTCAGTTCCTGCCACTTACTCCTTTTTCCACCCCGGCAATCTGACATCAAGCCGGACGACACGCGGTGCTTCAGCGGCTGTTCCTGACTGGGCCTCTTCCCATGGCTCCTTGACTCTGCATCACGGGCGATCCTTACTCATTTCTACCCTCCCTCCAGCCATCTCCACAGCTGTAAGTCCAGAGTTTCCCCTGACAATACCCCTTGGATGTCTGTGCTTGAAATTCAACCTGCATTTTCCTACCCCTACCTTGGCTCTCCCAACGGCCCCACCTCCACCAGAGACCCCACCACGCTTCCCATCTCTATGGCTGCCACTTTTCCTTCCCAAATGTCTCATACTCACCTCATTGCTCCGTTCTGTACTAGGGGTCCTCACTTGTACTTGTCAGTTCCCATGGATGTAATGAGACATTATGTCACCAAGTTACTAGGAGGCTTCCATCCTGTCCCCAAGTACTTGCTTAAAGATGTGCCACCACTCCTTACTTCTTACAACCCTGGGCTCAACTCCTCAGCTTGGCCTGGGCACGCCAGTCTCCCCTCCCTGCCCAAGACAGCCTGGGCCAGAGGTCCTCAAAATTTTTAAACAGGGGGCCAGTTCACTGTCCCTCAGACTGTTGGAGGGGTGGACTATAGTTTAAAAAAAAAAAACAACTATGAACAAATTCCTATGCACACTGCACAACATCTTATTTTGAAGTAAAAAAAACAAAACAAAAAAATCACACTGCCTCATGTGGCCCATGGGTCGTAGTTTGAGGACCCCTGGCTTGGGCTGTCACCCTCCTTGATGGCCATCTTTGCTTTTTCTATCCCTCCTTCACGAAGCTTTGATTGTTCAATTCATGCCACCTCTGAACTCTGATTCACTCCCAGCCCCTCCATACAACATTTCATCATTGTTTCCTGGGTCCTGGTTTCCTGTTTTTTAATTATACTATTAAAGTTTTGGAGATCAGGGGTCTTTCTGAGCTCCTTAGTACTTAGCACAATGCTGTTCACATAAAAAGTGGGCAGTGACTATTTATTGATTAACGGATCGATTCAATCCCAGTAAATGGTTAAGCTGGGATACTGTGTTAGGCTTTTCCCTGATAGCTAGGGAAAAGCCGACCTTGTCTTGCCCAGGTGCAGCATGGCACCTGGGCACTGGGATGAAGGAATTACTTCTACTTGTGTTTGGATACTGGCACCACCTTCTGCACATAGGTCCGTTTACATGGCTGCAGCGACCTTCCTGGTACTTGTTCTGATGTTTGCTGACAGCTGTCTCTGTGAGACTACCTTTCTCTTGAGAAAGAAAGTCATAATTCCAGGGGAAAGTGGCCACGTGGGCTTTTAGATAGCAAATACAGCTTTCTGTTCCTGACAGTACCAGGTGAAATCCAAATGTTACCTTCAGTCCTTACTGAAGAAGTTGAAGAAATTCCTGTGAAGTTTGGATACAGAGTGCTGTTTAATCAAGTGAGGACTGTAATCCTAGCTCTTTGGGAGGGAAAGGTGGGAAGATTGCTGAGGTCAGGAGTTCAGGACGGGAGTAAGAATGAGTCCCCCATCTCTACAAAACCTAGAAAAATTAGCCAGGCATGGGTAGGCACCTGTAATCCCAGCTCCTTGGGAATTACTTGAGCCCATACGTTTGAGGCTCAGTGAGCTATGATTGTACCACTTCACTCTAGCCCAGGCAACAGAGTGAGACCCTGTCTCAAAAAACAAACAGGCTTAGTACCTGCAGCTCAGTGGTTAGGGAGCCGGCCACATATACCAGGGCTGGCGAGTTCGAACCTGGCCTGGGCCTACTAAACAACAATGACAACTACAACACAAAAATAGCCAGGTGTTACGGCGGGCACCTGTAGTCCCAGTTACTTGGGAGGCTGAGGCAAGAGAATTGCTTAAGCCCAAGAGTTTGAGGTTGCCTTGAGCTATGATGCCATGGTACTCTACTGAGGGTGACATAGTGAGACTCTGTCCCAACATACATACAAACAAACAAAAAATCTCTGATTTTTGGAAACAAATAAAAAATAGGATCTGGGGTAAAGTGGGTTCAACCACACCCCATCGAAATGATTTACTTTCTCAAGCAAAAGAAATTTAGGACATAGTAGTATCACTTATGATGTGACCCCATGGCTTGGACTCTGAGAGGAAAGCATTTTAGCAAGGCTCCAGGGCAGTTACATTTGGCTGCCAATACCATACTCAATTGATCTATTAAACTCATTTCAAGATTCCTAATGGAGGGATCCGGTAATATTGACATATAAAGACCAAAGTGTGTTTACACTCACCATCTTCAGCTGGAACCGACAGGGAGAGAACAGCATCCAATATGGGGGCACAGAGGCCGGGCAAACATAGGTCCAAATGCCCCTTCTGGACTAGAACCCGTATTTTGTGCACCTTCCACGTTATACCCTGCAACCCCCCTCAGAAACGGGCAATTCCCTTACAAAGCAGACGGTTCCGATGACTTCTAATTCTAACTGGGAGGAACTTGATTTGGCCACTAAAGTAAGCACAGTCACTCAAGGTCTGCAGAAGAATTATATTCTAGAAGTAGGGATAGATAAATAAATATAACATATAATTTGGCTCAATGGCTCTCACTAAAGCATCATCTGACATCTCTCCACACTCCCACTGCCTGCCCTGGGTTGACTAAAGAGATGATTCTCCCCAACACAGCAGAAACTGGTTACGGGTGGGTCTCCTAATGCCTGCTCCCCACCCTTCTGAGGTCTGAGGCAGGCCCATCATCAGCACCACCATCCTGCTGCCTCCACCTGCACCCCGAGCACAGAAGAGCTGAGGTTCTCCTGAAATCCAAGGTTATGCGTTTGCAGCCCCTCAGGTCTCGTTGGCTTCAAAAGCTTGAAGGAGGTGATTAACTTCCCAGTGGGATCTTTCTGGTGAGGGCAGAGAGCTTATTAGCCTTCCCAGTGGTTTCCTTCATTTCCTTCCTGAACCATTGCAGCACGTTTTGAGTCTATGGACTGAAGTGATAGCCTGTGGTTGTCTAAATGACCAGTGGTCAGCCCCAGAGATGCTTACAAATTCTTGCTTTGAAGAAACACAGGGATCTGGGGCTTTGTGTGGACTTGACTCTGGAGTCCATCCAGAGTCCACCCATGAAATAGAATGTGTACACATAATTTAAAGGATATAGACACATTCGCAGACCTCAGCAAGTGAAAAGGTTTTCTTTCCTTACGTGGTTTACACATAGTAATTTCTAGCCAGCCTGGGAAAGAAGTGGACAATGTGTACGCAGAGCTAGAGTCATAAACCTGCCCACTCCAGCTTCCACTGGGAAGACTCTGGGAAGATTTAGCAGGCGATCAAGATGAGTCTCTCCAGACCAAGCACAGGAAAAGAGAAATGAGTATTTAAGTCAAGTTCAAAAGCATACACAGTATCAATGGTTGTTTTTCTGGGGTGTGTGTTTTAACCCCCTGAAGCAGATTAGGACACCACCGAGGGCAGAGACTGGTTTTTTCCCTCTGGTTCTCTCTCCTTAACCCTGGCCCACAGGCCCAGGGCTCACCACCTGGAGAAGTGACAGCTCTGAAAGCAGGCTGCACTGGCTTTGGCAGCATTCCCTAGGATGGAACTCTGTCCTCAAATATTACCTTTGTTTCTTGCTCCTGTTCTGGACTTAAGTTTGTAATGAAGCAAAATCAAGTGCATGTACTTGTGAGCAACAGCTTGGGACCCCAACTGGGCCAGACAGAGTCCAGCCACCTGCTCTGCTCGGTCAACTGTCCAGTTCCCTTGCCTGGCTCCCTTGTAACAGGATGGCCTAGCCATTCACTCAGATGTCGTGCCTGACTTGGCCTGGCTAGCCTCAAGTAGGCAGCCAGACTCTCAGACTCCTGGAGTCTTGATGGCATGACAACGTGCAGGACAGGCGGAGACACAGAGGGGAAGACAAGATGCCAGACCAAGAGGGACTAGGCCAGAAGTGGTGGGGAGAGACATTTATACAGATGAGCCGTGACTCAAGATGCAAGCCACCAGGATCAGCCTCACCAGGCCAGGCACAGGAAGAGTAATGAATATTTAAGCCAGCATTCAGAACGTCATATAAATCACGGTACATCGCCACCCCCATCCTGTGCGTCTAATGACCTGCATCTAATTAGGCTATCCCTTGGGGTAGGGACTGATCCTTTTCTTTCTTAATCTCTTTTCCCACCCTTACCCTTGGCCCTAGGGTTTAGCACACAGACCACTTGGCAACCTGCCTGGCCAATTTTAAGCTATACACAAATAGTCAGACCAGCAAGTGCCCTTAGAGTTTCTAGACTGCCAGCCACCCCTACCAGCAGAGAAAGTCAAGTTCAAAAGCATACACAGTATCAATGGTTGTTTTTCTTACTTCACTGGCCGTCTCCTAGGCCAAGACAAACATGGGACAAAAACAAACCCCTAAATAAGTCACACCACTCACTTTGGAAATTTTAACAACAGATTATGGTGGCAAGGCTGTAACATAGCATGGATCCTTGGTTTGGCTCCTGGGGACGTTTCTGGAATAACACCCCCGGAGGACCCTATGTCCTAATCCCACATGGAGGAGGCAGGCCCCTGTACACACGGGGCAGGATTCACTACTCTCCAGCAGCTCCCGGCCCACACACAGTGGCCAAGTTTGCACAGACACCAAGCTCTTTTGTTTCAGGCATAGCCTGGGGCCAAACATTTTCTGTCCTCATTATATAATCCTTTGTTTCCTTCTGACCCCCCAGGTGGCCCCATGGGTCGGAGCTGTTCCCTCTCCACTGTGCATGCACATCGGGAGCCTTACACTGACGCATACTAAAGAGACACGCCATGCAAGGTGAGGAATGGAGTGGGGATGAGTCTTCTTGCCGAAGAGAAGAGACAAGCAGGAAGCTGAGGATGAGAATGAAATGCCCCATGCTTGTAGGGGATGGCTAGGCCAGATCCCCTCTCACCTGGACTGGTCATAAAGGTGATGACGGTACTGCTGATGCCCTCGTTGTCCCGGGAATAAACCCGCAACGTGTATGTCATCCCGGGATAGAGGTCTGTCAGCTGTATAGGCTGAGCCTGGGCCTTAACAGGGACAGTTTTTTTCGTATGGTTGCCTGGGGAACAGAAATCTCAGTCAGCTTAGAGCCAGGCACCAGGAGCTAGAGAGACAGTGCTTGGGTTCCTGGTCACCTGTCAGAGGCAGAGAGGGTGGGGGAAAGGACCAGGGAACCACGGGTCCAGTTCACTACACAGAACAGCTTCCAGGCAGCTTTCCTGCGCCTGCCCATGCCATGCTCTTTTAAACGATGACCCTTCAGTGGAAAACACTATTCCCCTTCCTGAAGGTCGCTTTCCTCACTAGCCTTCACACTAAACATATTATGACCTCAAACGCTCAGCTTATCAGCTGATGCTTTGTTGCCCTGGACGTAGAAGCAATTAGCTTCCCCCATGGGATCTTCCCCAGTGAGGGCCAGAAAGCCAGTTAGCACCCCTCATGGGAAGTGGAGATGAGACAGGACTCTGCCTCTTGGCTCTCATTCCTGGTTTCACCTCTCATTTCTTGGGTGTGATGAATTCACACATCAGGAGAAGTGTGTGCCTGTGCAGGCTGTTGGGTGAATGGTGGTAAAAGAAAGCTGAAAAATACGGACCACACTGGGGAGTTCAGATCCTGTGGATGTGACCTCTTCCTCTAACCACAGAGAACTAAGAGTTGGCATTGCTCTTTCCTAAGAGGTGTTTGGGCAGGTTAGCCCAAACACAGGCAGATTTTCTGGCTGCGCTAGTTGTTTAAATTGCTTAGAGCACATGCTCAAGAGGCCAAGAAGAGGAGTTTGACCCTGACCTTCACTCAGAGGAGAAGAGAGATATCCTGACCATATTCTGCAATCTAACAGCTCAGCTCAACCCACCAACGGAGACCAAAGGCTCTGGTCTGTGCCTCTGATTGTGGCCCACTGGCGTTTCTCTAGGAGCAAAGCACCGTCGAACTGACCCAGTCTGTCTCGTGAAGACATCAATCAGTGCACACAGAATCTGAATTGAGGAGGTCAGCGCAGAGGGGAGACACTGCTCATTGTGTGTGTGTGGGGGGGCTAGTCAGAACCTTCATCCTGGGCAGGAAATGGAGGAAGGGCTTGTTATGCAGGCCCTCCATGGACATGCAACCCCAGACCTGCACTAATGGCTTCAAAAGCGCCTTCCTTCTCCTTGAGCCTGCTCCTCCCACCTTGCTGCGACCTGAGTGCATATCGATTTCATTATGCCGTAATTAAGCCCAGCTAAAAGGCCTCTCTGAGCCTGGGGGAGTTCACAGGATCTATTTAATGGCATCTACCACAACCCATGATCGCTGCTGCTGCTGCCACTGCCGCCACCACCGCCGCCCCGCACAGCAATGCTTACTGTCAGTGTACTCAACCACAAAGTCAGTTCCGGGCCCGAAATTGTGCTTCCAGGTGATGTTGGCCCATTTACTGTTGGGGAGCACCGTGACGTTCCATATGGACTGCTCGTCGGGGGCTGGTGGACGGGTTAGAAGAGGAGTTAGTGATGGGGAGGGGGTCGCGGCAGAGACACGGAGAGACACACACACATGCACACAAGCGGACGCACACACACGGTCATCGGGTAAAGGGTAGAGTCAGAAATGGCTGTGCGCAGGGCCAACAGAGCTCTAAGCTGCAGCCTTGGTGACCAGGCCAGGGGCCGCTGTCCAGGGACAAGCATGTGCAGTCGGGAGGACTTGGATGTGAAGTAGAGCTGGGAACTGTGTGTATACACAGTGGGGTTAAGAATGAAAGAGTGGGTTTTGATCCATCCCATCTAAGGCTCTAACCTGGACTTATTCCTTTTCCAGACCCCTTGTCATGGATTTGAATAATGTAAGGAAATGGGCCAGGACGCAGACAGAGGGGGAGATGTGTCAGCCTCTTTCCCTTTAACCATGACATTCTACAAGAAGGAGAGGATTGTCTTTCAGAGCCAAGCAAGTGTCTTGCTGAGAGCTGCAGGAAGGACGGTGCTGAATATAAGAAAACCTTAACAGATTTTTGAAGCAGGAGAAGACTGGAAATCCAGACAGGTGATTCTGGCCTATAGAGCCCCTGGGGTTGTTCCTGGTGACAGCCTAGACAATGCGTAAAACAGCCTCACACTGTCTAAGGTGACTTGGGGCCCAGAACCTCTGGATCCCAAGTAAAGACAGTGCGAACAATTCCTTTCCCTCTCTGCCTGGGCTAGGCAGAAGCAAGAGATGATAACCTCTTCTTGACAACCAGCTCTCCATGGTCCAAGTTCCAGGGGAATCCTATTCTGTTGGCTTCTCAACACCACGGAGTCTTTGAGGCTTGATAGCCACGCAACACAGGAGACATTAATTATCTGGTCCCCATGAGCTGGGAGCTACTTTATCAAAGCCCTGGCCCTGTCTGAAACCATAGCTCACGTACAGGAGAATGCCACTAATCTTCAAACATAATCATTTTTCAAGAGTCCCAGCAGTCTGATTACCCCATTTTCCAGCAAAGATTTAATAGTGGAATACTAGCACGAAGCCTTGTATTTCAAAGACTTTACAAGTGTGGCTCCTGTATATTTTATTAGCATGCAAGGGGGTACTGTCACCAACTCACTTGTCAAAAATAAATGAATAGAGAATATTGGTGATGCATTTATTCATTATCTATTTGAAATGTGTCTGAGTCTGCAGGGCTGGGAAGTGATAAAAGATCTCCTGATTTTCACTTCAAAGAAATGCCTTCTCTGGTATAGCCTTGTCAGGTGCCGGTTGCCCCAGGTGAATATGATTCATGTTAGGTGAGGGGCCAAGAGAGTGGTTCTGCTGATGGCACCGTGGGGAGGGCAGAAGGTAGGCTTCTTTACTTATCTGCCAGATGCTTCAATTGTGCTGGCTGCTTTAGGCCACCTCAACTCCCAGTTCCTTGGAATTTCATGACTCTTGTCAGTGGGAATGAATTATGGTTAGTCATGATTTGGAGACTTCAGTTTCTTCCCCCTTAGCCCTGAGCCCTGAAATTAGCCTGAGAATTTGTGTTTAAACAGGTTGGCTGCCAATATGATACTGACCCAAATCTGGCTGTCTTAAAGGAAATGAAGCTTGAGAGGTGCTTCTAGCAAAGGTCAAGCAATGGGAAACCAAAATGATTTTAGAGGTGGGAACTGGAGGACAGCACTGCCATAGAGAGATCAAGATGATGACCCAAAAGAGCTGAAAAGTTCATAAAGGACCAAGAATGTGAGCTATTAACACCTGGCAACACACAAAGCGTCCTTGAGGAGAAGCGTGGATTGTTCCACTGACTCCCAGATTGTAAGAACTAGGGGAATACCCCTTGAAATCAGAAAAAGACAAGTTAAGAATAAAAGGGCCTATTTCACTCTGAGAAAAGTGAACTTATAAAACTTTTTTTTTCCTCCTAAGATGTAAGGAACAATAAAGATGAAAATTCATTTTAAAAATCATTTAAAAGGCATTAAGAGAGTGTGTTTGAGGAATGTCCCCAAGGTCTCGATAAGGCCAAGGCCATTGCCAGGCCCTCCATGATGCCTCAGACACAGTGTGAACTTGGGGTATGAGGAGTCCAGGGGGCTGGTTCTACATGGCAGCAAGATCGTTCTTTCTAGAAGACAAGCAACTCTTTGCTAGGGGGCAAGATCCACTGCCTTTCTTAATTTTTATGCATCTTTTCTGTGAACTCAAAACACTTATAGGACACAAAACCCCACTTTAATGAATAAAATACCTCACTGTGGCCCCAAAGAACACCAATCACCAAACCACTGGTGGCAACTTCTAATAGCCTAGCAGATTTCTCCACAATCAACTCCTTCCTAAAGTGCATGTTGTTTAAATTCTAGATTGCACCTGTAAAGCAAGGTGGTGTTTTCAGGGGTCTGAGGAGCATTTGTATCAGCTATGAATTACATGTCTCCCCTCATAGCCACTTAACTCCATGACACTGAGTTAAAAAAAATCCTCCTATGTATAGGAAGCCTTCATTCTCATTCAGGTGGCTGAGAAAGGTGGGGCAGGGAGGGAGACATTGAGGCTTCTAAAGGTGAAGGGACTTTCCCAAGAGGTAGTGGTGGATGGGGTCTATCAACTACTGGAGGAAAGTTCCTGGTTGCCTCATGCTGAACTGACAGCTGGCATGTGGGCTCAGGAAGTTAGAGACCTTCCCCTCTGTAGTAACCAAAGACTGATGCTCAGTGTTTAGAAGTGTCAGTGAATTCTCCAGGGGTCTCCTCGTGCTGGAAGAACAGACTTCCTGGCTGTAGCAACAGCACATTCTCCTGGCTTAGCAAGCCTGTGGGTTTGTCTGTGGAGACCACCCCATTGATTTTTACCAGAAGCCTCGAGCAGGCTGCAGTTTCCCTCTACGCCTGTCTATAGGGGAATGGGGAAAGTGAGGGGGGAGAGCACCTTTAGGCCTTAAGGAGCTCCTGGGAAGTACTGTTTCCTCAAAGTTCTGCCTTTATAAAAATTCTGTAAGTGTTCCTTGGGGGAAAAGGGGCAAAGAAGGAGCAAGGGTCCTGGGGACAGAGCTGCCTGGCATGGACAGCCACCCCCTGCTATTCAGCCTCTATTCTGCAAGGCTGGACACAAACATGGCTAGAGCAAGAACCTCCCATCCCACCTGTGTGGTGCCAAGCGCTTTCCTTCCTCACACTCTGATTTTCAGAGTGCTCAGCCCTGAGCTAGCTGAAAGACAGACCGTCTGACTGATGTGTAGCATGACATCCGGGACCTCAGGGTCTCACCCCAGGAGCTTGGCCCTCTGTTAGAGAATAGGGATCTGGGACCAGGATGGTGCAGAGTGGTGCAGGGCCACCCAAGAAGCGAGTGTGGCAGGTCGGGCTCTGAATCTCCAGGCTAGGGGACTAAGAGTCCAGCCACGTGTGAATCTCCAAAGGAGAAAGGAAGTGAGATGCTGGTAATCACCACCCAGACCCCATCTTCTCTCTGGGGAAGCCTGTGGGTTCGTCTGCGGAGACCACCGGGCAGGTGGGCTGGGAGGGGCGGGCAGCCGGGCAGTGCGCAGTACCGGATTCGTGTATCTTAGTCCCAGAGGTGGTGATGGGAGGACTCTCCGTGGTGGTGGTGGTGGTGGCGGTGGTGGTGGCGGCAGTGCTTGTAGTAGTTGTGGCGACGGTGGTGGTGGTGGTAGCGATGGTGGTAGGTGCGACAGTTGGGATGATAGGGACTGTTGTGGCTTCGGTGGTGGCAGCAATGGCAGCAGCATCAGTGCTGCTCACAGCGCCCGTCGTGCCCGTGGTAGTCGGGGGCAAGGTGGGCGGAGCTGAGGGAAATGTAAAACAGCCCAGTCTGGTTGGTTTGGCTGTGCCCTGCCTGGACAAACGGCCCCCGCGTGCAAGGCAGGCAGCCGGGTGAGGAGATGTAGCTTAGTCGTCAGAAGACTCCCCAAGCAGAACATTCTGGGTCAGACGCACCACAGCGACAGAAAACACAACCATGGGAAAGGAAGAGAATGAAGCCCTGTGTGTGTTTCATTTTCTTCTCATGGTCCGTGTGGTTTAAAGCACCCAGCATGCACCCAGCCAAGGTTGAGGATGAGGATGGGAGGGGACACGTGCTGATTGCTCAGACCCCAGGGATGGCACAGAGTCCCAGGCCAAATGCCACCCAGACACCAGTTGGGTCCAGCCCTGGAGCCCCAGCTCCCAGGTGGGCAGGCAGCTGGGCCCTGTCCTATAGGGGCACAGGACAGCCTTCCATACCCAACCATTCACTCCAAAATTACCCTGTTACACCTGCTTGAGCCTGAACAGCCACCCAGACCCAACCACAGAGAGGGGACAATCCCCACTCTGCCTGCGCGTGACTTCCCCCAGTCTCGGACCTTCCTGTTCATTCACCCTCTCCTCCTTTCCTTCCTCTCTCCACTCTTCTCTGCCCAGTGGTGGCCCTGCCTACAATTACCACAACCCACCCTGACTTTTAGTAACTGCCTCTCTAGGAAATGCGGGGTCCTGGCACCCCAAGGCCTTTCTCTTCCTATCAGAGCATGGGAAAGGGGCATTAATGGAGTCACAGTGTGGCCTGGGCTCGGCAACTCCGTCTTCCCAGACCACGGTGGACCCAGAAGTCTTAGTTTGACAGTGAGGCACATACTGGACTTCTTTTCTGCATGCATCTTCATCTGGGGCAGAGAGTGGTTCAGTGGGTTCTGGGCAAACCCTCTCATGTTCCCCATCTTCCATCCAAAGTTACTTCTGACATCAGTCAGCCCCAGAGGGCAAAGTCTATATACATGACAACTTTTTCATAGGCCCTCTTTCCTTCTTTAGAAGAGTCATGGAAGCTAACAATATCCTTACTCTGCAGTTCCAATATTTGCTATGCTAAGAGTGTGACAAAGATGAAGGAAATCAGAGACAGAGCTACCTCATCTCCTTGCACTCCATCTCTGGTGATCTGACCATGGTCCATTTTGTGGTAGGCAGGACCTTATGACATAAGCAGGCAACTAACTACCAAGGAATCCCACCTTGCCTCAAATCTCCAGAAGTTCAAGAAAATCATCTTTCCTGCCCAGTGCCTCCCAGCCCACCCCAGCACAGAAGGGGGCTATGGCAGGAAGGGAGGTCAGAGAGAGACCTGCTAGAGAGCTTTTCTCAGAGGAGGATGAAGTGATCTAAGCCTTCTCAACTAGAGCCTGAAAAACAAAAGCCCTTTTATTCCCCTGGGTCTCCAACATTACAATCCTCCCCAACCCCAGCAGAGAAGGAAGGAATGGTCTTGGGGTCCCAGCCACTTTCCTCTTTGGAAGATCAGAGGTGTGACTGGGCCCCAAGGGTGCTAACCACAAAAGTCACACTGGGCAGCTGACTCTGCCCCATACATTCTGGAGACTTCTGGGCAAGTTCAAAGCTGACAAAGCTATATTCCCTAAACCCTAGTCAACTTACAGACATAGGGAAGCCATGGAAGGGGTGAGGAGTGGGAACAAATCTCTCTGCTCATATTCTTTATTCAGGGATGCATTCAGTCCCAGGTGGCCCCAGGCATGTGAGCTCAGTGCTATAAATGCTCAGCATGAAGAAATTCACTTATATACACACACAGAAAAGCCTGAGACCCAGGAGGCAAAGGTCAGTTCTCTCCCAGGCCTGATCCCTACAGCTGCCAGGGCCATGCTGTTCTGTGCTGCGGGGAGGAACCTGGAGAAATTATTCTGTCCATCTGGCCAGGACGGCTCCCATTTAGTTCCTTTTCAACAGTACATTTCCCAGCAATTTCTGGCAAGAGAAATGTTCACAGGGGTCTCCTTTTCCATGACTACTTAAAAGGTTTCATTAGAAATATTCCCTTTTAGGGCTCAGTACCCATAGCCAAGTGGCTAGGGTGCTAGCCACATACACCAGAGATGGCGGGTTCGAATCCAGCCCGGGGCCCACCAAACAACGACAACTACAACCAAAAAAAAAAAAAAAAAAAAGCTGGGCGTTGTGGTGGGTGCCTATAGTCCCAGCTACTTGGGAAGCTGAGGCAAGAGAATCGCTTAAGCCCAAGAGTTGGAGGTTGCTGTGAGCTGTGATGCCAAGGCACTCTACCCCAGGCAACAGCTTGAGACTGTCTCAAAAAAAAAAAAAGAAAGAAAGAAATACTCCCTTATAGAGGGGAAGGGAGGGTCATGGTGTATGGCATACCTCCTGGAGGCAGGACATAATTATTAGAGGGAATCTTATCTAACAAATGGAGTCAATGTAACCCTAATTCTTTGTGGCCTCGTATGTTCAGAAACACACAACTCGTACCTCCATACATTCCCACAGGGCCACGACCATGCCCATATCTTCCCAGGGCACTCCAGTGAGTAGCCCCTAAAGAGGCAAGGTGGTGGCGTTTTCCTCACCCACCTTGCTGGTCAGAGGTTAGAAATGGCTCTGAGGATGCTTCCACCCTGTGTTGTCCCTTCCCTCTCGTGGTCACTTGTGTCAAATGCAGCAGAAGGGAAGCATTTCTCTCGAATGACGGCTACCTATCTGCTTTCTCTCTGGCTCAGGGTTAGTAACAGGAAGCAAGAGAAGAGAGAGGGAAGGAAGTACTTTCCAGGAGGCCCCCGACAGGGCACCTGCCATGGAAGTGACCATGGAGGGTGTGACCTAGGCTGACTAAAGTCACTGCTAGCCAACCAATGCTGTCTCTGACCCACTCATTAGCTGTGTCTATTATCCCCAGGCTAGACAGGGCCACCCGTGAGACAGGGAGGGCAGAAGAAAGAAAAAAAGGCTCCAAGAGAGGAAGGTATAGAAGAGTCAGGAGAATGAGTTGTCAGAGGGCTAGTAAAGGTGGGGAGAAAGGACAAGTTTTCCATGCAGAAAACTATCCACTGCTTGGGTCAAAGGAAATTCAGATTATTTTGAGTTAGGGGAGAGGACAGAAGGGCTATAAAGCCCAGAAGTGGAATTTACAGAGTGACCACAGGCTAGGCAGACACATTCCTAGGCTAGGATATCATCTCTAGCCACAACAGGAACACCCCGGGGCAGTGCCTGGTGGAGATCACCAGCCTGGCAACTGGAGGGGACGGAGACCCTCTGTTACCTAAGGGAGGTCCCAGGTGGGCTGGAGCTGGAAGCAGCAGGCCCTACCAGGAGGGTGCACGCTAAAGGCACTCCAGCCATGGCCAAAGGTTTTCCACCAGTCTCAGAGAGCACTATGCAGAAGATGGAGAACATTAAGGAGAGATGACTTGTCTCATTCATCTCTCTGTCCCCAAGGAGCTGGACCCTTATCAGAAGCCCACCAGACATTTGCAGATCTAAGCTGAGGCAAAGATGAGGACAGCAGTTCCCAGATATTCCAAGGTGGGAGGTTCAGTCCAAAATGTCCACATGCCCTGTGGCCTACCCTGGCCAAATCACAGATTGTCAGACAGATGGGCAGCAATCCTAAGATATTGCAGATACAGGTGGATGACAGGGATTATCTTCACTGGGTGATATATAAACAGATCCATTCGGGGGGAAAGTGTCCAGGTGTGGAGAGGACAAGAAGAAGAAAGCGGTAGGCTAGACCCCAGGCCTATGTTGAAAACGTGGAGGCTAAGCGCATTGCTTGGCACCTGCATGTTGTGCAGAAGGCTTGTATGCATTTAAAGCTGAGAGCAGCTGATGTTATCAGCACACCTCATTTCAAAAAAGTGCAATCTGCCTCCACCACCATGTCACGTGGCAGCTGGAGCCTAGGAAACACATTTGGTTGATGGACGGAGACCCTGAGCTCATTCTGCATAATATGAAGAGTTTGGATCTTTTCTTTTTTTTTTTTTTTGTAGAGACAGAGTCTCACTTTATAGCCCTCGGTAGAGTGCCGTGGCCTCACACAGCTCACAGCAACCTCCAACTAACTCCTGGGCTTAAGCGATTCTCCTGCCTCAGCCTCCCGAGTAGCTGGGACTACAGGTGCCCGCCACAACACCCGGCTATTTTTTGGTTGCAGTTCAGCTGGGGCCGGGTTTGAACCCGCCACCCTCGGTATATGGGGCCGGCGCCCTACCGACTGAGCCACAGGCGCCGCCCTGGATCTTTTCTAAATAGGATGTGGGGCGTTTGAAATGACACCTCCTACCCACTCACAAGAGGGGCAGTAGAGGCTAGCACAGATGTCCACTAAACAAGGCAGACTCTGCAACCAACCCCACCCAGGTCCCAGAGCACCAGAATGGGGAAGGTAGAGGGGGAGCGGCTTTACTAGCGAGCTGTTAGCTGATGCACCCCTGCATCTCCCCTTAGCCTGCCCCAAGCACCTGTTATAATAGTCACAGTAGAGGTTCTTATGTAAACTTGAAACAGGAAGTCAGAGATACCTCCAGTGTGGCAAGGACAGCTCTCTCCTTGATCCCCTTCACCTTAGAGGGAGTGTTCAGACCCTATGGGGAAGGCACTGGGTCTGACGGGGCTGAGATATCAGGGAGTGGTGGAAAGGACTGGGGAAGGGCAGGACAATGGCAGCTCCCCCCCACAGATATGCCTGGCAAAACATAACGCAAACTGAAGGAAGCAGGGTGTGCAACAGAAATAGAATCAACCTAGGACGAAATGGGACAGAGGAGTGAAGGTGGGGAGGAAACTAAATTGCGCAAGGTGGCGTTATCTTCCTAAGCCAGCCCTCAGTTGCCTCGCCTGGTTCCCAGTCCCCAGCCCTTGCCCACGACCTTTGTTCTGCCAGTGAGAACTTTCCTACTTAATGTAATTGAGGCTCAGAAGTCTAGGAAAAGAACCCTGGGGCCCCCTGCCTAGGTTCTCCAGTTTGGGGGTGGACCGCGAGGACTGGAGAGGAGGATCATGGTTAGCAGGTCATCTCCTAGGCCAGGACCTACCTGCCCGGCTTTTTATTCCTGCTCATGTAGCTACTTCCCAGGCCCTGTGAATGGAGGCTGTTCTTAATGCTAAAGACTTTAAGGAGCTGGATTTTTGAGGTGTGTGGTCACAACCAGCCCACAGTGCCTACTGAGACTCCAGGTCCTGGAGCAGCTGGCCCTGTCCCAGGATATGCTCACTCGTTCTCACTGAGCAGACCCCACGGTAGCGGCATAGCCCGTGCCGGGCCCCCCATGCAACATGCATGGCACATGCACGGCGTGCTCCCGCTCTCAGTGGTGGCGGCTGTCCCTGCTCCTGCTGCAGCATGCCTTCTAGGGCCACAGCTGGCGGCCCAAAGGCTGTGGACACCCTCTCTGCAGGCTGAGATGGTGAGCCTAGGCAAGGGCTCAGGTGGTTCGCGGAAAGTAATCTATTCATCTATTCAGAAAAAACTGCAGCTTCAGAGAGCAGGTCAGGAGGCTGTGTGTGGGGGACCCTTTCTAAGCCATCATCCTTCTCAGCAGGAGGCAGGGACGCAAAGGGGCGGAGAACACGCTTGGTCTCCACTGGTCCCATCCTCCACACACATCCTCCTTGACAGTCTGGCTTCCTGACCACTGAAAGAGCGAGTCTGGAGCACGCTTTCGGCCCAACCTCTGCCTCCTCTCCACCCTGGCTGGGCCGGGCTCCACCTGCCTTGCCCCATGCCATGCCCGTTACCTCCGCTGCTGGTACGATACCTGCGGTTGGAGTCGCTTCAGAACACAGCGCCCAAGATGGCCACAGAGGGGAAGAATGGATGAGAGAGGGAAGAGAAAACAGAGCACAAGTGAAACCACAGGACAAGCAAGCAGAGGGGCTTCTGGCCTAAACCTGAAACAGACGGTGTGGCCAGGTGCCAGCTTTAGCCCCAAGGATGCCAGCTGGCGCTTGGCGGTTCAGGCATGTTTCTGCAGAAGACTTTCTACTTGAGTCTTGGAGACCTTTTTAATAAGTACTGTGTCTACCTTGATTCAAAGACTAGTTGTCCAAGAGGTGGCAGCAAGGACAATTTTCCCAGAACACTATGTTCCCAGCTCTTTCCAGAGCATGCGCTCTGCCTTGGCTGGGTTGGCATGACCACTAAGCAGGTTGGGTGATGCCAGGAGTTGAGGGTATTAAAGGATACCAACCCCAGTCTGTGTCTTTGGGGGAAGGTGCTACGCAGCGTTGGTGTGGCTAGCAGAGGAGGAACTTGTTCAGCTGAACTATGCTGCACCATCTCACCCTTGGAAGGCCCAGGCAGTTTGAAGGATTAGAGCTCAGAAGCCTGTGTCCTGGCATTCTGCTGTCCCAATTCTTTCCCACCAGTTGGACATTATGGAATTAGAAACCCAAGTATGGACTGAGCCCTAAATGGAATTCCTGAATTTTCTTTGGATCCCTAAAAAGAAAGACTCTCTTTGTCTTCTTATTCCCTGGGGCTACAGAACTTTCTCTGTGGTGGTCACTGGGGTTGGACAATGGGGCTTTGTTCTTCTGATGTTCTCTATTGGGGTAGAGGTGGGGAGGGAGAAGAGGTTTCTTTATAATACATTTCCTTACAGAATTCAGTAATCAAGAAAGAGCACCACATCCTGGCCTGGCCTCTGGTAACAGGCATACATTAGTCACTTACCCAAGTCCCCCAGCCCTAATAACTTCCTGAGGGCCCAGGGCATTGGGAGGGACCACCAGGAGGGGAGCATGTTGTGCGACTCCTGGTGTATGAGACCACAGAGGGATGCAGAGGGGACTGCCAGCCTTTCTTCAGCTTCTACGTGGCCCCCTTTTCCCTGCCTCAGGGCTGGCCTGCTGGCAGAGAGGGATGTGGGGCTGCTGCTGAAGCTCTGTTGGGAGCCCAGGGTGAGGGGCAGAGGTAACGGGGCCTGGTAGCCCTGGTGAAGGAAGCACTGATGCTTTCTTGCGTTGGGGTGGTGGTGGTGGTGTGCAGGAAAACCCATCTGGGCCAGGGCCAGCCATGGTATCGAGGTGTCTGGGGAAAGCACTAGACATGGTAACTCTGCTCATACCACCTCTCTGTGGAGTCCTCCCTCACTTAGGCACCGTTAGATATTCTTACCAATGGCTCCCCTTCTGGATGGTGTGAGCTTATTACCTTTGGGTCCCTTATTTTCTGCAGGGTCTGGCACCTCATGTTGTGGGTGCCCAGGAAATGGCTGAAAAGACCATTGCACCTCCAAAAGGACCGAGGGGCCCCACAATTTTCCCAGGTAGTCTGCCGGTATTGAAGCTTTTGTAATCTCACGTCCCTGAGACGTTCCTGAACCTCACACTCCCACTGAAGCCAGCAGGTGCATGGTGAGCCTGGAGCCCCCTCTAGTGGAACCCTCCATCAGATGCAGCTGAAGGATGCCAGGACCTAAGACCCAGAAGTGAACTCGTTTGCTCTATGTGAGGCTGGCTTGGCACATGGCTACTTCCCCCTCCTCTCCACAGCTTGACAACTCACTCAATTCAGGCTTCAAGGAGGGACCACATTCTCTGCTCTACTCATGATCTCAGCAAACAGCTTTAAAATCATGGCAGCTCCCCTACCTCCTTGAAAACACATACCTTTGGGAAAGAAGGCTATCCCCAGAGCTCTCATGGGGCACCCTCAATCACATTCCTGCGTCCCTCGGTAGGTGAACCTTTTCACTATTCTCGGGAGTTCATGAACATATCTACTTCCAGATGCTTTCACTCATCTCTCAACTCATGCTCTCGTCCTTATTCCTCCACAAGAAGGAAAGATGATAGATGTTAAGTTGCTGAGTAAAGAAAGACCAAATGGGGACCCAGGTCTAGTGGCAGCAGCCTAAGGAGATCTGAATTTTCTAGATGCAATGCCTGTACCTACCTCTCAGCACCTAAGATGGGCTCTCTCCCATGGAGGGCTTGAGGATTTGCAGCCTCATTTCCTCTCCATCCTGGGAGGCCAGGTACAGCTCTTGGGGTGGTTCTCTAGGTATCTGAATCAGCTGGGCCTTTGACCCCAGGGGCTGCCGCCAGGTACCTACCTTCATTAGGGAGAGCTGGTGACTCCTCCGTGACTGCTTCCCCAGGGCCCACCTGTGTTTTGGCGCTGAGGGTGAAGCGGTAGCGTGACACGGGATCTGCTCTCTGCACTGTGAACTTGGTCTGATTGGGAGAGAAGTTTTCCACTATCTGCTTTCCTACTTTGGTTCCATTAACTGGGGAAAGATAGTTAAGTGGGATTAAACTTTGGCAACATTTACTGTGACGAGTTATATAATCTGCGGCTGGAAGGAGTGCACCTTCCTGGCTTTGTTGGAAAGGGAAACGGTGGCACCTGCACAGCGATCTGAGAGCCTTGGTTCAAAGGCAGAACTCTGGCAAGAACTCCCTCAGCTCTTTAATTATTTCCCAGCGATAATATTTCCTCACTTAATCTTGTCTCTAGCTCATTTCAAAATTATGTGGCTGATGCTAAAAGATTTGGTTTGTATTTCCCAAGCCCTTTCAACAACAAAACTCTTGAGCTCCTTTCTGCTCTCAAACAGAACTAGGGCAACACCACTAGGGCTTTGGATTGTTAACACCTTCTCTGTGAAAGGCCTATTTAGTAGAGCTCAAAGGGTCAGGTCATGGGATTGATTCACAACAGCACACAAGCACACGGTTGGCTATTAAAATAGTTAACACCACCACACCCGGCCCTTTGAGCTCCCTAATAAGGTACATCACGTACTTTAGAGGCTTAACGCTTTTTTGAATAGAGCGGGACTCCTGTCACTGAATGGTGACAATGAGCTCTGGCAAGGTCTTCCCAACCCAGTCTTCTTTCTGATTTGAGTTGCTCCAGTTACTTGGCAGCTTTGCATACAGCTGCCTTGTCACAAATGGCATCTTGTTAAGGTGTCTCCCAATAGTCTAGAGACTCCTGTGAATATACAGTTTACCCCATAGGATGGAAGCTCTACTGGGTGAGAAACTATCTCTCTTAGACTTGTAGGTATTGGAGACTGTTAGACTATAGGCCATGGTCGTTTCCCTCCTTAGACCAGAGTTGCCTTCATCTCACCCATCAGACTAGAAGCTCCCTGCAGGCAGAGCTGTGTAAGAGGAGCGGGATTGGACGTCATCTGTCTCCCCCATCTAGTGGGGACCTTCCTCAGCCCCTCCACCCCTCTCCAATGTGCTCTGTACCCCATAGTCTTTCTAACTTGACTCCTTAGGAAAAGTGGTGAGAATGGGGTTTCCTATTCTCAGATTACCTAAGAGAAAGAGAAGGGCAGAACGTACAGGGAACGTATCTGAGAGTATATGCAGTCAGGATCCCATTGGGGTGTTCCGGATGGTCCCATTCTAGGTTGATCGTCTCCAGGTTGGGCTGCCGGACTCGGAAACGCCTGGGGGCACTGGGTACTTGGGGAAGGAGGAGAGAGCAGGGGAGATGAGGGGGAGAGGAATGGAGTGGGGAGGATGAGGAAAACACAAAAACAAAGCACAAGTATGAAGGCATTGACCTCCGGGCAACCCCTATGCTGGATGCTGCCACATCAGGACCCGGGAGAACCGTGAGGCGGCCAGAGCTCATTGCCCCATTCACGATGTTGTTTCCCCCAGGTCTGAGGACAAGAATGGCTCAGAGTCTACTGTTTAAATGGGGAAGAAGTATATCAAGTTTTCTGTTAGCAACTACCCTGGGCTCAGCACACGTTAGGTTCTGATCCTGCAAAGAGACCTCCAAATTGGGCAGAGCCATTCCTATGCAGGGAAGCATTTATGGCTGTTTGTACAGAGGCTGCAGCTCCCAATCCTCTGACAAGGATTCTCACCACTGGGTCCAGGCAGCAGGCCCAGGCTTCTGAGCTGAGAATGCGGGGTTCAGGGGCAGGAAGAAAGAAACCCCAGATGGAACACCTGGAGAGGGTGGGAGGGCAGGAGCGATGGGGAGAGGCTGATGAGGAAAATGAAACTGAGGAGGAGGGAAAGACAGGAATAAAGAAAACAAGAGGGAAGAACAAAGGAGAGGAGAAAGGAGGAAGAAGAAAAATGGGGAAAATAACAGTTAAGAAGGGAAGGAGGAGAACAGAAGAGGGCAAAGCAAATGCAAAGCAGATACAAGAAGACTGGCAAAAACAAAGAGGTGAACTGGTAACTCTGCAGGGGTCTGTACCCCAGGACTGGGTCAAACCATACACCTGTGCAGAAGGAAGGGGCTCCATCCGGGCACCCTCTGCAGAGCCACCACACACACAAGCTGACCATCGCAATGAAAGCTTCTTGGTAACGTGGGAGAGAACTATGAAGGTCTTAGGTGCTAGTAAACAAATCAGATGACTCCAGTGGTCAGGCTGGACGTGCTGCCTTCTGCTTTAGGATGTGGTGGGGCAACCCAGGCTCCTGCAGTGCCCTCGGGGGTCAGTCTGCACAACTTGTCTGGATTATGTCAGCAGACTACACAGGTCTTCTCTCTCTCTCTTTTTTTTTTTTAGAGACAGAGTCTCACTTTGTCACCCTTGGTAGAGTGCTGTGGCGTTACAGCTCACAGCAACCTCCAGCTCTTGGGCTTAGGCGATTCTCTTGCCTCAGCCTCCTGAGTAGCTGTGACTACAGGCCACAGGTCTTCTCTTGAGACACAATCTCCCGTCAGGGCAGGTCACCTTGGCAATGGTGCTCTGTGTGGATGGTGGGAGGTGCTCAGTGTGCAGAGCATCAGCTCCTTGAGGCCTCGAAGAGATCACCTGGGCCATCCATGCCGAGCTGTGCTGCAGCTGCTCCAGGCCCTCGGGTGTGTGCCACCCTCGTCCTGCCCCACCCTGAAGAGCTGTGGGCCAGACCTACCTCCTTCCGGGGTGGTGAACTCCTTGGTTTCACTGCGAGGCCCATCACCTCTCCCATTGACCACAACCATCTCCAGCTTGTAGTTACTATAGGGGAAGAGGCGGGATACCACACCACGCAGGCGGTCACCAGAGAAGCTGGCTTGCTGTCTCTTCTGAGACACCCACAGGTTCTTCAGCAAGCTGCTCTCCCTCCAGTAGTAGGCCTTCGGGACAGAGCAGGTGGTGAGGGGCAGGCAGGCAGAGCCGGGTTAGTTGTTAGTGGTGCTGGTAGTGACTGGTCTTTCCTTTGTCTGCTACAGGCTCCAAGTCCCAAATGACCTCATTGGTCCCACACAGGGCGGGGGAGCAGCCTCACAGTTCCCACTCATTAGTTGCTAGTGAATATGAATTTATGGCAAACAAGAAATAGGGCGTTTGGTTCCAATCATCTCTGATCCATGCCACTTCTTTGGGGGACGGGCGAGTCGGCCAAACTTACATCTGAGCTGCTCCATCATGAGACTTATTTCCAAGGTGGGTAGCAGGGTGCTCAGAGAGTCTGTGCCAGAACCATAAATATGAGCCAAGGTCCAGGCATGGAAAGCGCCGCTCTTTGCTCAAAGACCATATCACTCGAGTTAGATTAGTACGGTTTAGATTGGCGGTAGGTAGGCATTGAAAAGTAGTGGGTTACCCCCAGAAGTCTGAATATGAGAAAGGGTTGATTTAATCCTCGGAAGTAAAATGGTTTTTTTCACATTGTTTGAAGACATTTAGGGATGAGATAGACACATGTCCAAGAGAGGGTCACACGTCCAAGTCAGTGGGATGCCGGGCTGCATGGTGGCAGAGCTTGGATAGGACACAACGGCTAGGGAAGGTGGTGTGTTACAGGGGACAGGGCAGTGAGCTTGCCACATGAGGTCTAATTAGTGGTGGGGAAGAAGCCACGGGTCAGGCAGCCACACCAGTGTCATCCAGGCTGCCCTGGCAAGGTAAGGGGGAGTCCAGACTTAGAGGGAGACCCAGTGGAAGCTTTAGCTAGAAAAATCTCCTAGCAGGCAGGTTAAGGGCGCAAGTCCACTGTGGGGCAAGAGCTCATTCAAGTGCATGCATCATTTCACCTTCCCCTGCTTGCCACATCTGCTTCCCAATAAAAGACTGGCTTCTTTTGTTCTGCCCCCAACTGTCTATCACTCAACTCTTGATGACCTCTGTGGTCACACCACCTGCTTTAGTCACAGTTACAGCCTCCCCCACTTGCCAGCCAACTTCTAAAGCTACTCATGAATGAGAGAGCCTTGGAGACCCTGAGTTTTTTCTCCCCTCTTCCCATCTCAGCTCACTCTTTCAAAGATTAGAGATGGTTGAGCAGAAACTGCTCACAGGCAGGGAGGACCAGGAGAAGCCAAGAACCTCGAAAATTCATATTCTGGGTAACCCAGAGTTGGCTGTGACAATAGGGAGGATGTCTGCACCCTTTCAGTGGCCTTGCCTATTGGTTATGGCTTTATGAAACCAGACTGGGTAAGGCAAGAAGCCCAGAAGGGGCCACTGGGTGAGGGGCAGGGTGTAGACCAGCAGTGCCTCAACACTGCTTCTGAAGATGCAGGTGTGCTCCTGTGTGCATTACAAACACCACAGGCCATGCAACCAACCCAAACCACCACCTTCATGTGATCTTTTTTTTTTTTTTTGCTGAGCAGAAAGTCTCAGCATGTATGTTGTAGGATGCATTTGGATTTATTTATATATTGTGCTCCTGGGTATATTTTTGAACAGCTAACCCTAGACATCATCTTCTTGAATCAATTTTGGATCCAATATATATCACCAGGATCCTTCCAAATACCTTATGCCCTACATCGGCTACCCCCTTGCCCTGGTTAGTGAGCTGGGTGGTTAGGTGGAGTTGGGAGCTGGGAGCTGGCTTCCTCACTCGATACTCTCTGAGCTGGCCCTGGACCGTGTCGGGGTAGACGCGGTTCCACTGAAGACTGATGGCTGTGCTGTTCATAACTCGGATTTTAACTTCAGTGGGTGCAGCCCTGGGATCTGCAAGGAGTTGGTACAGAGAGCTGGTTACGTGGGCAGGCTGTTCCCTGGACTCTCAGGGCCCTTCTATCTTATTCTCTGCTGGCCTAGACTTGCATTGCACTAAAGACTCCACGAGAGTAGGGGCTGTCTCCTCCATCATGCTGTACTTGAAAAAGTCGGGAAGGCTCAGGACAAAAGGTGGTAGTCTAGGTGGGAGGGACTCTGCCTACATGTTTGAAGGACAGTTACCTACTACTCTCCTATGCTGGGTAGTTTCCATCTGCCCTTTCATTCTATTCTCTACCCTTCCCTGGCCTGCTCCAAGTCCTGGGATGCTTCCCTCTTTGAACCTCATCAACTGGGCTCCCTTCTTCTCAGGCTTCCAGAGAGGTTTGGCCAATAGGAGGCACAGGAGGAGAGGGAGGGTGGGTATTGCTTCCCCTGGCTTCCTCTTGGCTAGGCTATAGGTTGGCACCTTTTTACACTCTTCTACCCAAGGCCAAGACCAAGGCTCCTGCAGGTGGTCCTTGTAGGCTGTGGTGACTCCTCCACCCCCTGCTCCATCAGGCTGAAGTGGAGTGATGGCTTCCTGCTGCTGCTGGCCCTCAAGTGGGTCACACCCCTTGTTATTTTCCCTCTAATCCCAGTCACACATCACAAATAGTTCCTTTTGAGAGTGCCTCTATTTCTTGCCAACACCTGGCAAGAAACATTACCCACAGATTGAAGACCCTCTCAAGAGTTCAGGAAGGTATTTTGACCCTGTTGCTACCTGGAAAAGGCAGGCCACTTGCTCCCCATAACTTATCCCTGCCCCACTTTTCTTCACTCTCATTCAGAGCTGCGCTGCCCTGACTCCATCAGGGCACAGTCAGCAAGGACAGGTACACACAATGGAAACTGAGAGAAGGGTCCTTGAAGCCCACGACCATATGCTGCTCTTTCACACTTACCATCCAGTGGTCCCCACTGGCCTCCTGTTTGCAAGTGTCCACTACAATGGAGGTGAGGAGTGGGACAGACCCCTCTGCCATCTCCCCCAGGAGTCTAATCCATCATCCCCCAGGAATGTGGGGCCCAGGGCCGAGCCCTCTCTCCTCCCATCTTACCATTGTGAACATGGTGGCCCCAGCACTGTCCATGAGAGTCCATTCCTTCCAACATTGTCCCTCCGCCCTTCCTCTGCTCACTCTATTCTCCTACATGATCACTCCTCAGAACAAACCCAGACCTGATTGCCTTCAACCAGGAGGGGACTCCACTGACCCTCCTGCTTGGCTCAGCAGCCTGTGGATTCATGTGCCGGGGACAGAGAGGCCATCACCATCTGGGAAGCCACATGCATACATCCACATACATGCCCAGGATCCTGCTGCTTTCCTAGTGCCAGCCTCCAAAGACCTTCTCTCTTTATGCCCAATTCTAAGGGCTGGGGGCAGCAGCAGGAATACTGGCAGTAGCTGGTCTGGTGTTCTGGAGACCTGCTACATCCCTCAGGGCTTCCCCTGGGAGCCTGGGGGAGGAGCGTGGCCTGCCCTCCTTCCTGTGGAGTTGTAATTATAGCTCTTTTGGATGGGTCATCCTGAGGTCTTTCTTGCACTAGCATGACCTTGCAGTAAGGTAGCCTGGGGCTCTGAAGGCCAGGGCTCTGTTTCCCCACCTGAATTTACTTATTTATTTATTTTTTTTGTAGAGACAGAGTTTCACTTTATTGCCCTCAGTAGAGTGCCATGGCGTCACACAACTCACAGCAACCTCCAACTCCTGGGCTTAGGCGATTCTCCTGCCTCAGCCTCCCGCGTAGCTGGGACTACAGGCACCCGCCACAACACCCGGCTATTTTTTTGCTGCAGTTTGGCCGGGGCTGGGTTTGAACCCACCACCTCGGTATATGGGGCCAGCGCCCTGCTCACTGAGCCACAGGCGCCGCCCCTGAATTTACTTTTATTATGTTATACTGCCATGGATTTCCCTTTTAGGGCCTCAGTTTTCACATCTGTAAAATGAGTATACTTGACCAGGGGATGACATTCAGTAATTCGAACCACTGCATAAATGATAATATTTCCACTCCTGACGTCATCAGGTGTCTGTCTGCTCCAAATCACTCTAAGGACTTCTCTTTCCTAGGAACTGCTTGTCCCACCCCAAGGTTCCTGGCCTGTGGGGCCCAGCCATGAGGGGCCTGGATGGGGGACAGGGAGGTTACTCACAATCTTCTCCAGAGTAACCAATGACAGTGTCTGGCTCCGGGCCCTTCCCAAAGTCATTTTCGGCCTGGACCCGGATCTCATAGGGCACGTAGACAGGGGTCTGCCCCACCAGGTAGCGAGAGCCCCACACTGTGGCATTGTTCCAGGCTTCGCGAGTCTCTCTCCGCCGCCACTTGACAATGTAGCGCAGGTTGGGGCCAAAGGCAGAGGTGGCATTCATGGGCTGGCAGAGAGAGAAACGGGGGTGGGGGTGGGGGTTGCAGAGGCCACAGGTGAGGAGTGAGGGCCCACAGCTTGCCCTCTCTGTGCCAGGCACCCCCTTCCAGGTCTGCCTAACACCAGCCAGCCCCTCGCAGGGTAGGGAAGAACACATCCTCTTCCCCCATGAGTCCCTCAAAGCCCAGAGTCCCGTGAACCCAGCAGCAAGCACTTTCAGTGATGAAGACTTCACCCAAGACCTAGTTACTGTGGCTCCAAGAGCCACCACATTCGTAGGTGCAAAGGGAGTGAAAACTTTATTTTCAACAGAAAATAAACAGAACAGAACCACTTTCGGGCCTGGTGCAGTGGCTCATGCCTATAATCCTAGCACTCTGGGAGGCTGAGGAGGGTGGATCGCTTGAGCTCAAGACCAGCCTCAGCAAAAGCAAGACCTCATCTTTACTAAAAATAGAAAAACTAGCAGCCAGGCATTGTGGCAGGCACCTGTAGTCTCAGCTACTTGGGAGGCTGAGGCAAGGGGATCTTTTGAGTCCAAGAGTGTGAGGTTGCTCTGAGCTATGATGCCCCAGCACTTACCCAAGGCAAAAGAGTGAGATTCTGCATCACAAAACAAACAAACGGAACAGAACTCCTTCCTATGACACAAGCAACAATAAAATAAAAGGACAATGGTGTAATTTCCAAAGTCAGATGGGATGAGTTTTGGTTAACCATAGCACTCCTCCTGCCAATGAACTCAAATTCCAGAGCTAACTTTTTTTTTTTCTCAAGGCAGAGTCTCACCTTGTCGCCCTTGGTACAGTGCCCTGGCATTGTAGCTCATGGCAACCTTAAACTCTTGGACTCAAGCAATTCTCTTGTCTCAGCCTCTCAAGCAGCTGGGACTATCGGTGCCTGCCACAACGCCCAGCTATTTTGTTTTTTAGAGACCAGGTCTTGCTCTGACTCAGGCTGGTCTCAAACCTGTGAGCTCAGGCAATCCACCTGCCTTGGCCTCCCAGAGTGTTAGGATTACAGGTGTGAGCCACTGCGCCCAGCCCCTAGAACTGACTTTAGTTCTACTGATTCTGTGTATCTGTCCTTTCCACAAATCACAGTTCTTTAAAGGTGCGTCCATTTCTGTTTGTTATCTTCCAAGGTCCTCGCCCTGGAATCAGTTCTTTGGGAGCTGCCATGTAAAGCCATGGACAGGCTGCCTTGAATCTGGGCTCAGCCCAGTTGCTGCTGCTCTGTTTGGGCAAGGCTATGTGGTGAGACCAGGCCCTCAGAGAGACAGGGGTGGTTGTGATTTCACTCATTGCTATCTCCTCGTTGCCATTCCTTGGGGGCAGCGGCCCAGAAATGTTAGTACTTTATTGGCTGCATTTGCCTCTCTCGGATTTGGAAGTGGTTTGGAAAAAAACACTGTCATTTGGAGACATACCCCAATTTTGGTTTAGAAAATCTGGTCATTGAGCCAAGATGAAGATGGAATCTTACAATCCCATCTGGAGGGAGTCTTTAGAGTCACTGAGTCCATTCCCTGAAATAAAGAAAGGTCTGCACTGGATCTGTCTTAGGGGCTTGTCTTTCCTCCATCCCCAACACTCCCCAGTGAAAGGACCTCAGAACACATCACAGACTGGTATGTTGCAGGGGTCCTCAAACGGGGGCCAGTTCACTGTCCCTCAGACCGTTGGAGGGCTGGACTATAGTTAAAAAAAAAAACACAACTGTGAACAAATTCCTATGCACACTGCACATACCTTATTTTGAAGTAAAAAAACAAAACAGGAACAAATACAATCACACCGCCTCATGTGGCCCGCGGGCCGTGGTTTGAGGACCCCTGACCCTAGACCTTTCCTAAAGTCTAACCTGAATCCCTCCTTCTTCAGCAAAAGTCCATTTGATTTTGCTGCATTCTCCATGTATTCTGCCTGGCTGGCAGTCCTTGGAACTGGGTCACCTCTGCTCCTCTCTCTTTTCTGAAATCATGCACTTAGACATTTGTCCTGTTTGGTTTCTGGATGCCCATGGCAGAGAGGAGCTTGGTTTTGTATAGAGGAATGTCCACCACGACCAGCCAGCCAGTCTGAAGCACACTGTGGCTTTGGGGAGTCTGTGGCATAAAGGGAAGGCTCCTGGGTGCACACTGCCTGGCGAGCAGATCCCTGGAGGGCCAGAGTCATGGCCTCTTACCGTCCATGTGATCTCCATGTTGTTCTTTCTGGTCCCCTCTCCCTTCACGTCACTAGGATTGGACTCAGGGGCTGAAACCCAAACAGACACAAAGTTTAAGTCCAACTTATGCCTCGTGAGGGCACGGTGAGCAATCTCTCTCCTCCTACCTGATGGGTCCCTTCTCTGCCCTTTTTCTCAGTTTCTATATGCATACTACGTCCCATGTGTGACTGAACTCACACTGCCTTTTTCTCATGTGTGTGATGTCTCTTTCTAGCTAAGCCATAAACTCCCAGAGCAGAACTCATTTTTTTGAATTTTAATCCCTTACCAGAGGCTTTCCACACTGGGGGTGGTCAGTAAGCCAACTCAATGTGGATCATCCCCTTCGTAGATCAGCCACTAAACATGTTTCATATCAGACAGGTTTATCCCTAGCATTTAACATTCTGGGGAGCATCTCCACCCTCTATGGGCTGGTATGATTTCAGAAATCTAAACATTACCCAAGTATATTAGGAAAAGAAATCATTTTCATTTTTATTTTTTGAGACAGAGTCTCACTATGTCACCCTCAGTGGAGTGCTATGGAGTCACAACTCACAGCAACCTCAAACTCTTTGGCTTAAGCTATTCTCTTGTCTCAGCCTCCCAAGTAGCTGGGACTAAAGGCACCCACCACAATGCCCAGCTATTTTTTTGTTGCAGTTGTTATTATTGTTTAGCAGGCCCGGGCTGGGTTTGAACCTGCTGCCCTGGGTATATGTGGCCAGCGCCCTACCCACTGAGCTACAGGCGCCGTCCAGGAAAAGAAATCTAATGTAACATCAGATTATATATTTCTGCTGCATATCTTTGTGATAGCTCTTTCCTTTAAAGCAAATAATCAAGAATTATTAATAATATTAGTACTAATTAAAATGGCAGTTAACATTTGTTGTGTACTTGCTATATGCTAGGCATCATGATAACTAATGGACATGCATTTTCAATTTTTTATGACAGTGCCATAATGTAGGCGTCATTACTATTCTCTGCTTTGCAATCAAGAGGCTGAGGTTTGGCAAAGTTAATTAACTTGTCTGCATTCATGTGGCTGGGAACTGGGGGAATTCAGTTTGAGTTCAGGTGCCTGGTTCCAGAGCTTCCTCTGACAGCCCTCAAGTACTCACGTGCTCCACTGGTTCGGTAGCGCTCAGATGGGAGGCTGGGGTGGCTACTCCCAACCTCATTGATAGCAATGACCCGGAACTGGTAGTTGACATATGGTGACAGCCGGAGGACGGCTGAGTTGACACTTCCTGGGAACTTGGAATGGTCATGCCAGACACCTGGTTGGAACTGGTCCTCTTCAAACTGGACGACATAGTCTGAGTGGGCAGGGAAGACAGATCTGTTTTAGGAGCTGAGTTAGCAGCATTCTTCTTTAAAAGCACTTCCTCATGGGGTCTATCAACCTCCCTCACGTAGACAAAGGCACAGGCAGAATTCTTCCTAAGACACAGGAAGGGAAACCAAGACCTCTGTGCATCCTGAGAATAGCCCTGGACACACATCAAGTGATGCGGAAGTGGGACCAGAAACCAAGGAAGGCCTTTGGTTCAAGATTGTTACTATTCAGGGTTACCGTCTTTTCTGGTTTTGGAGCTCAGGGGCCCTGTGCTGACCTGTGATGGGGCTGTTGTTATCATCCCCTGGGATCCAGGTCAGCCGTACACTCCTTTCAGCCAGGTCGGTGAGCTCTAGGTCCCGGGGCCTGTCTGGCCGTCCTGGCAGCAGAGGGAGAAGACACCACGCAGGGCTCCTGAGTTAGAGCTGGTTTGGCCTCGTGCTGGCCCTTACCCTGGACAGGTCCCTGTGCAGCTTAGGTCTTTACTACCAGCACGATCTAACCCCAGCCTGCCCTGTGAGGTGAGCACAAGGCCACCCTCATCCCCTTCCCTCAGGGGGCTGAGGAAGAACAAAAAGGAACCCCCAAATTCCAGCCCTCCAGAGAACCAGGAGCATGGCCATCCTAGCTCTGCTGCCTTCTCATCGGACCTGTGCTCACAACATTTAGAAAGGTGATGAGGACGTGTGAGATTCTGTCCCATTTTCTCATGATAATTATTCTCTACTGTGTGTGCCAAGGCTTTGAAGGGACGGGAGCCCAGGAAAGGCATTTGGGGTGCTGAGCAAGGCATGTAGGTGCTGGGAGTGGTAACAAAGAAAGAGGACTAGGCCAGAGAGGAGATGGAGACTTGGTCTCGAAGTTTCAGTGACAGACAGGAGGACAGAGGAAACCCCTGAAGACTTCTAAAGAGTGATAGGGGCAGCACCTCTTTGGGGTGCTAATCTCACTGGGATTGCTTTAGTGGGTGTAAATGCCATCCTGTCCCAGGAAGAAGGCACGCGGCCACTGACTGCTGGAGGGAGGCAAGATTTTCCCTTCATCTTGCCCCCCTGAGTCCAGCTGGGTATTGGAGGGATTCAGAAGGCGAGTCCTGCATCCCATTTATGAGTGTGTGTGCCCATGTACGTACAGATTGTGAAAGATAGATCCTAGCAGATGTGGGAGACCGCAGAATGACAGCCCTACAGTTAATCCAAAGGGAGTGGGCTCCCTGACTGGCCCTTAAACACTTCTAGGGAGAACAGGCCGCCCCCAGGCAGTGGTGCACATGTCTGGGGGTAAAGGACGGGTGAAACGGGCAAGGACCTCAAGCCCAGAGGAGGGTAGTGCTGTGGGCTCAGGGAGATGAACACACACACACCTGAAAAGAGGCCAAACGTGGTGGGGAAGGGGGGTGCCATTAGGAGCCTTCACACTGTGATCCTTCCCCAAAGGGCTTCCTCCCCCTAGACTCCACCCCTTGGTGTCTACAGAGGGTGCTGGCGAGGGCCCATGATTAGTGTGAATTACCTTTGGGCAGGGCGGCCAAACGGTTAGTTGGAGTGACCTGATCAGCTGCAAAGGTAAGATGGGTTAACCAGGTTAGCAGGTTATCCAGGGTTAAAGGCATTGCAGAAGGATGCCAATAGGTAGCCGAGGCTGGAACAGCTGCCCCAGGGCTGAGGTATTCCACACACAGGCTCATTCTCCCCTCCATGGAGAACCCCCCACCCTTACAGAGGCCATCTTGTATTTCCTCCACGGCTGGGGATTGAACATTCCAATACGACCGGGCACACTATTTCCAGCAGCTGTGCCTTTCTACTGCACCAGTGCTAATGGCAGCAGGTGCCCAGCATGAGGACAGAGGTGACAAGGGGACAGCAGGGATCTGCCTCACTGGAAGGGAGAGGCCCCCTTCCCCTCGGTTTTCAGTAGTTTAGTGATTATAGTCCAGTGTGTCCAGGAAGAGACAGCATCATCTTGTTCAGGGCATAGCACACTGTGAAATGCCACCAAAACCCAGGAACAGGGTGGGAAGGGGAGGAAGACTGGCGGAGGTCATTGGAAGCACAAACACAAAACTCAGTCTTGTTTTAATGATGGATTGTTTTAATCGTCTTAGTGGTTTAGAGTTAGCTGTAAGAAAGGTAAAAATGAACACAATAAGCAACTCCTTCCACTTTCTCTGTATCACTCAGGCACCCTTCAGCTGAGATTAGCGATTCTACTTAGGCAGTAAGCTGTGCAGACCAGCTTACTCTGAAAGTGGTAGCTTCCTAACCCTGAGATCAAAAGGCAAGAGATCACCACACCTGGCTGGCCCGCTGACCACAGGCATTGCCCTTGGAAGTGTCCAGAGCTACTGCTGCTCTGGCTGCCGGGAAGACAGGGTGGGGGCGGTCAGTGCCAGGGTGAGCAGCGACAGTTACCTAGCACGGTGAGGTAGGCCTTGGCCAGGTCCTGGTCCAGCTCGGTGCTGGCGATGCATGTGTAACTGCCCTGGTCCCGCTCTGCCACACCGAAGATGGTCAGAGAGTCATCTTCCTTCTTCATCCTGCAAAGGTACCATGGAGGGTTTGGGAGGAGTGTGATGGGGGGTGCTGGGCACTGCCCACTGCCCACGGCTTTCTTTCTGGAGGGGGCATCTCAAGTCAGAAGGGAGGGAAGTATCGCAGCCTGAGCTAGGAGTCCTCAGCTCCTCCTGGAAGATATGAGGCTCCCCCTCAAAGCTCGGACACAGGCAAGGCTTCACAGTCCTCTGGAACACTTACAGCACTTGACAAAGGGGAAAAGAAAGTGGACAGAGCTCAAGTAGCCCTGAACCACATTGGTGCCTTCAAATTCCACACCTGTGTCTGCTTCTGTGCCTTTATAGTGCTGTGCACCCCTCCTAGATTAGGGTATTATGAGGCCTATCCCTCCCCAAAGCAGATTGGTATTTCTCTTCTTGAACTTGCAGCCTTGTCCATCGTCAACCCAGATATGTCTTCTTTGCACCCAGGCTCAGGCCAGCCTGTCCCTGGACTGCTTGGAACTGTCTCTGACAGAGGAAAGAGGGGACCCAGAACAAGTGGGCTATAAAGCTGTCAGCACCAACTGAGTAATGGAAGGCCTGTGCCTACCTGCAGGGTACACCCCCTGCAAATGTCAGGTGATGGCTAGAAACAGCTGGTGCCACATCCAACTGCAGGGCCCGCAGAACCTAGCCCCTGAGATGGAGGAGGTGCAGTGCAGAATTCTGGGAGGGAGGCTCCCACTGGAGATTCTCAACTCTGACTGCACATTAGAAACCATAGGGGAACTTTTAAACACTGTCAATGTCTTACTCCTACCTCAGTGATATCAGAATCTGGGCTTAGAGGGCCCAGATGTGGGCCCAGGTGCAGTGAGGTCTGAGAACCACTAACCACAATGGGCACAGTTGGCTCGGGATGGCCCTGCCCTCTACTGGAGGACAGGAGTACTGCAGACAGGGCCGGCCGACCGACAGACGGAGGCTGTGATGTGGCAGAGGAAAAGGAGACAAGATGGAGCAAAAAGACAAGAAGGAAGAGGAGGTGTGAGAGCAGAGAGAGAGGGAAGAAGTGAAGAGAGACAGGCCTGGGGAAGAGAGAGGGGGCAGAGAACAGAGCGAAGGTGAGAGAAGCAGGGAGCTGACAGCAGGGAGTGAGATGGTGCAGGCAGGGTTCTCCCTGAGTTGGGAGGTATCACCCAGGCCATCCTCAATAGCTCTTAGTGACATACATGACACAGGTTCCCTGACCTTGGGCTCTTCAGTGTGTCACCAGGAGGAAGGGAAAAGAAAATGCCCCTCAAGCCAGTACCAGGCAGAGAGAAGGGAGGCACAAAAACCTGCTTCCAATGTAGAGCGGCTCATCGTCCTTCAGCCAGGAGACGGTGAGTTTCAGGGATGGGTCGTGCTTCACGCGACACTCCAGCTGCACCGTGGTGCCCCGCTTGGCAACCTGGTCCTCAGGCATCCGGTAGATCCTGGTGGGGTCTGTGGAGAAGCCCAAGGAGCTTGTTGCTGACCCGTTCTCTGCCCAGCTCCCCCCTAGGGCCACACAGTGTGACACACCTGACCAACCACAGGTGGCTCAAAAAGTACACAGTTGTCTGAGTGGAAGGGAGTTCCAGGGTAACCCCTGATGGTCATCCAAATCCTTCCTGTCAGGTCTGGGAACATAGGATGTAACTTCCAGGGTGGTACTGGGGGGGGCGGGGTGTGGGCAGCAGTTTCCCTTGTCAGTCCCCTTCAGACCTGGCTGGTAATAAGCTGACGTGGTGCTTCCAGCACCTGGGTCAGTGAGGACACAGACGGCACACGGAGGAGCCCACTCAGGATTCAACGTCAGGGATGGGGCATTTTCACAGTGAGTATCACACGTGGGTAACTGCAGCGGGGCTTCCTTGCCACAGTTTGAACTCCCACCTGTGCCCTCTCTCCTTTACCTTTGACCTCCAGGCGGACTTGGTTTTCAGCTTTGCCCAGAATGTTGGTGGCGACACAGGTGTAGATGCCTTGGTCCTCTTTGCGGATCATCTTGATCTCCAGGCTGCCATTCTCATAAACGTGGTAGTTGCCACCATCCAGGTTGCTTCCTTGCCCATTCTTAAACCTCACAACAGAGCAGCAGAACATGCGGTACACTGAGAAGGGGCGGCCCGAGGGTGTGGGGCAATGGCCACCGAGTCCCTGTGGGGTTTGAAGCCCTGAGCTCTGTAAGGCCTGTCTCCAAACACTGGGCGGCCCTGGCAAGTCTCTACCCCTCTCTGGGCCTTGGTTTCCCTTTCTGGATCACCCAGGTGATCTGCCAAGTTCCCCTCAGCTACAATGACCTTTGAAGGTTCCCAGGTGTTGCTGAATACCTATCATAGGCCAGATGGGAGGGAGAAAGTGAGACAGATGACCCTGCTAGGGAAAGCCTCGTCTTCTGGAACTTACCATCGGAGTGTGGGGATGGGAGACCCAAAGAACGGGCAGTCCAGCCGTGTTCGGTTGTAAAGGATCACCCTAATGAGCTGGTTCCGGGGCGACATCATCCGAGGGGGCACATCTGAAATTCCCAGAGAACCGATCTTGGGTGCGGAGTCTAATTCCTGCATCTCTTCCCCCTTGGTCTTACTTTTACTACATGCCTTCTCCTTATAGTAGCTCTTTAAGCACCAAGACACTTCCCCTATTCACCTCCCCTCCTTCCAGAAGACCCTAAGGGTTAGGTGAGGAAGAGGTAAGTTTGTCCATCTACCCTCAACCTACCTTACATGCAGTCCAGCTTTGCAAAGGCTTTCCCCAAACTATCCAGCAGGCTGTGTAGCTGCTCCCGCACAACCCAAAGCACCTCATAGCTCCCCCTCTCAGTGCTCAGGGCTGCAGCACACATACTTAGGACCATTTCCTGCCCTGAGATCCACCCGAGAACCTGGGAAAGTCACCATGGATGCACCAGGCAGATGAGATAGACCCACTCTCCCACCAGGGGAGGGCGGGGATGAAGACTGACTTCTCTGATGGAAATAACCCTGTCTGCTCATCCTACTCTGCGGATTTTAAGTGCTCCATGCTTCCCATCCCCACATCCTCTCACCTCACCCAGCCTGGCCAATCTCTGGAGAAGAAAGGGCACCCCATAACCAAGCCTCAGGGCAACTCCATGGCAGGAGAGCAGAGCAGACTGCTGTGAAGCACACACTCACCCAGTACGCTGACGAAGGCATTGGCCAGCAGGTAGCCATGCTCATTGGAGGTGTTGCACTGGTACACGGCCCTGCTGCTGATCTGGGTATCTCGGAAGATGATGGTGTCACCAGCCACCTCTCGGTTTGGGTTGGGTGGTGCCGCTATAGATAAGGAAGAGACACTCCTTGTGAGAGATGGGGAGGGCAAAGTGAAGGGCATTTGGGGCTCAGGCCAGGGCTCCTGAATATGACTGGGGCGTGGGGGAGAGTCTTAGGTGGATCCCAGATGAGCTGGCTTCTGGCCTCACCACTAGTGAGCTGTGTGACCTTGGCCCTTCACCTAACCTGCTGAAGTTTAGTCTAGTCTAGGATATTTGGAACATGACTTCCTGCTTGAACTATGTAACAGTTAGGCAGGTGTGATTGAGAGTATCAGCTTTGGAAAGGGGTTTGAATTCTAACCACATCACCTACCAGCATCACTCAATCACCTTGAGGTTCAGTTTCCTTGTCTGCAAAATGGGAATAACATGTCACCCCCTGGGATTTCTGTGAAGATAACCTGAGATTTCATGCACATATAAACTGGACTAGCAGAAGGCCTAGCACATACTGGTTATTATTGTCATTATCCAATATGCATATATGTAAATGTGTTTTGAAAGTATGAGACAAAATACAAATAGAGCCTATCGCCTGCCCCACCTTCTGAGCAGACATTTTCTAAACATTCACAAAGGTTGCAAGCCAGTTCCTGTTGAAAACTGAAAGAGTCCTTATTGCCAAAATCCTAGGTCTTCCCCCAAGCTCTAACCTGAGACAGGACATTCCCTCCTACAGTTCTCCTAGCACTGCTGGCCCGGGGTGCAGAGAGTAGAGGCTAGGGAGTGGCTGTGTGTGTGTCTTGGTTTGTCCACACATCACTGGGAATTCTGGGATCTGGGGCAAATCAACAAATTCTTCTGGGTCCCATTTCCTTCATCCGAAAAATGGAGAAGAATCAGTCTCACCTTTCCCCTACTCTAAGGAAGGCTAAGATAAGAGAATGATAATGAGCTATAAAAAAAATTCTAGAAATGTAAAGAATTGCCACTCAGCTTTAACCACTAGGTGACTTTTCTCCTGGAGATTTCTGTACTGGGAAACAGGTGATTTGGCTGGCAGAGTCCATGAACTCACTCGGGATTACCCAGACCTATGAGGGAAGTCAGCAGAGGAGGGTGGAGGAGTCTGGCCTGCAGGCGCCACTCCACAGATAGTGAGTCTGTGCTGCAACTGGGCCGTCAGCCGTAGGTAAATGAAGACAAGGTCAGCATCCTTATCATCCATCCCCAGGTCCCCACTCAGCCACAAGGCACTGAGGCAGGCAGTGCCAGCAACTTGAATGTCTCCATGTCTAGAAATTCCCAGGGAACCAACTCTCCTCCTAGTCATTCCCTCACATGTTCCCTGGGGAGAGGTGACTTTTCCGAGCCCAAGACTCAGCTCCAAGTCCTGGGCTGCATTTATTTAATGATGCTGTGAAGTTTAGCACCACTGCCTGCCTTATCCCCAAAGTGCTGTTAGGACAGAAAGCCCCAGAGGCCAGGCAGTGTCCAAATCTGTTTGTAGCCAGGGAAATAATATTTACTGGGGACAATTAGGTGTACTACCAGCTGGTACGGGTGTTGCAGACTCACAGTTCACCACATCTGGGCCAGCTCATCTCAGGCAGTTCACTGCACCAACAAGAGCCTTGTTTTCTTACCTTGAATGCCCAACATAAAAGCAGTAACGGGGGTGCAGCGCCTGGCACACAATCCGTGTTACGCATCTCCTCTAGCTGACGCCTTGCCTCTCTACCTGCTTCTACCAGATGCTGCTCTTGAGTTAGATGCTGACTTCTCCACGTCTATTTTTTTGCCCTATTTGGTTGATACCATTATTTATATTTCCTTTGACCCCTAGAGAAAGTAAAATGCAACTGGAGGAAATATTATGCGAAAACTTGATCAAGACCACTAGCTGTAAGGGGGCTGGAGTTACTCCATCCATCTGGGCAAGATTAAATTTCCCGGAAGACTATGCCTACTCAATAAGCTGCAACTGTGTCTCTATTCTCATGGGGAAGTTCTTCCTTGTAGCTAACCATAATCTTTCACATTATCATATAATTTCTGTTTCTTCCTTTACCATCAGCAGAGAGTGGGATTTGGGTAATCAGTAACGGGTTATGGAGCTCTCTCTCACTTCCAAGATCTGGCCATCGCTCAGAGCCTAAACACTCAGTGATGCAGCCACAGTCCCCAAACCCTGAACTGGGTTCGGTAATTGCTAAGGTGCTTCTGCAGAGATTTAAGAAAACCCCAAGGGAGCAGAAACCCCACAACTCTGGGAACATAACCACAGGTCTCCTGGTCTCCTGTCACACAAAAATAAGCCAAATTTCCTGCCTCCTGAGATGTCCAAAGCTGCTGAGAAGCAGCTGCCCATGGGCTACTCTTTTTCTTTCACTTCCAGTGCAACCAGCACCGGCCACAGACAGGGATCTGGAGCCTATGACGAGAGGAGAGTCAGGTGGGATGACGGCTTGTTACTTACATTGTAAAGGTTCCCCATTCACCATCCACTGGACAGTGGGTTTGGGGTTCCCATTGGCTCGACACACTAGTCTTCCATCTTCACCAGGAGCCAGGATAAGGTTCTTGGGTTCGTCCAGCCAGTAGGGAGCAGCTGAAAGACAAGGACAGGCACAGGCAGGGGAGTTAGATAGTGCGAAGCAGGCAGAAGAAACCAAACAGAGCCCTTGTGAATGGATGGCAGGTGTCCTTGTGTCTCCACCACCAGGTCCTCACCACCTGGGGCCTATCCTCCTGGGATGATGTGGTCCCCCCTACATTTGGCCAGCCTGGCTGCACAGATGCTGACCTATTTTGAGTCTACAGAACAATAGTTCTAAACTGGGGCTGCTCAATAGAATCCTCTGGTGAGCCTTTAAAAAAACAGGGATTCTGGGGCCTGTCTCAGGCCAACTCAGTCAAGAATCCTCCCATGCAGGGGAGGCCTGCATGGCTGATGCTTTCAGAGGCAACAGGTGTTTCTGATGTGCACCCAAGGCCTCCACTGGCAGCAAAGGTGGTAAGGCGGCTGCTGGATTGGCCCCTCTGGATTTCTGTCATTGTAAGATCAGACCACTTAGGAAAGGCCTTATATTCATTTCTTTAGGCACCGGACTTTGATTAGAGCAGTTCTTAGCTGGCCACCCTTTCAATAGTTTGGACAATTTTGTTAATACGTGGAAATATGAATTTTTTTGAGCAAAGGTCTTTTAGAGCATATTCTCCTAAAGATCTTGTTATCCCTCCAAAAGCTAAGAACCCCTAAGTTTGTGTGTGGTGCTGAAACCAAGGTCACAAGATAAATAGGCTGTGTGCTAAGAAAGTTCCTGTACTCGGCCAGGTGTGGTGGCTCAGGCCTGAAATCCTAGCACTCTCAAAGTTGAAGGCGGGTGGATTGTCTGAGCTCAGGAGTTCAAGACCAGACTGAACAAGAGCGAGACCCTGTCTCTAAAAACAGCCAGGTGTTGTAATGGGCGCCTGTAGTCCCAGATACTTTGCAGGCTGAGGCAAGAGGATCACTTGAGCCCAAGAGTTTGATGCTGTGAGCTATGATGCCACAGGACTCTATTGAGGATGACAAAGTGAAAGTCTGTCTCAAAAAAAAAAATTTAAAAAAGAGAAAGTTCCTGTACTCCAGCCTCAGACTTCATCACCCAATCATCCATGCAGCCCCAGGCTCCGACGTCACTGACACAGCCCACACACACGGCCGAGACTCATAAAGACGTGTGCTCTATTGCCTGTGATAGATCAGGTGAGCCACCCTGCTTTGCGGGGGAGGGAAGTGATTTAAAAGAATAATTTTGGCCATGGTGACTCCCCATCTTTAAAAAGCAGCACAGCACCACGCACAAGGACACAGACAGCACAGGGCTACAATGCCACGCCACACATGGGGATGCAAAATGAAAGAAAGAAAAGGCTCTGGGTATGATCCAAATGGGCCATGGGAGGAAATTCACCTGCTGAGGGAGCCTGGGCGCCACGGGCAGTAGGATGATGGTCGGGGTGGGTCTCCTCCCCTGCCCCGCCCATGCACTTGTACGCACACACTCTCACCTCCAAGGTGGCACCGTCCGTGGCAGGTCACTGTTGCCACTAACCAGGGTGTTGAAAGGTTCCCCCACTCACTCTGACCCCAACCACCGTCAGAGGGAAGGGTGGTCACGGTGTTTAGGGTTGGCAAAATAATCATAATGAGAAATACACACAACGTACCCTTTACTCTCACCGAGATCGTGTGCCGGATGCTGCCCATCTTGTTGGAGGCCAGGCAGAAATACTCCCCAGAGTCTTCTTCGGAGACGTTGGTGATACGAAGAGCCTTATTAAAGTTCTCAAACTTGGCCTTGTCAGATGGGAGGTCCCCACCTTTCTTGTACCATGCGATATCTGGTGTTGGGCTAGCAGGAAACAAAGGATTTATCACGAAATGTGGCCCTTCTCTTCTGCCAGAGCCTGGGACACCCAGGTGTCCACGAAGTGTTCTTGGGCCCTGGATGATCCATGTCCTGTAAGTGCTGATCTTCCCCAGGACAGTGCTCAGCTCTGAGAGCCTGGGGACTTGGTGAAGCCCCGCGAAATACTGATGCACACACAGGATGCCTAACCACCTCCTTGTCTCCCTGTCCAGAACAGAGATGGCCAGAATGAAGCAGAGATGACTATGATTTGCAAAGTTATGCTCACTAGGGGCTGTTTGCTTCTCTTATACTAATGATACAATCCCAAATGTGGCCAGGACAGAGCAAGGACGAACTCCCTCCCCTTCCTCCTGGAGGGTGGCTGGATGGGGAGGTGCAGACAGTACGTACACCCCAGAGGCGATGCATTCCAGCAGGAGGTCCGTGCCCCGAAGCACCATCTGACTGCTAGAAGTGCCCTGGGGATACATGAAGCTGGGTGTTCTTTCTGCAACACCTCGGGCTGAAACAGAACAGAATAGACTCCATGAGCCTCCTTCCAGAGGGCTGACCCCATGTGGCCAACATTGTCAGGCTAGAGAGAAATGTCACCATGTCTCCTGCCTGACCCTCCCAGATGAAACCACCCCCGCGGACGTGGGCATCATTAAATGAGGTGTGTTAGGAAGCTCGGGGCTACTCGGCCCCGCCAGCGTGTGAGTGTGGGCAGTCCTAGGTTCTGAAAGGGTCTGCCGGAAGGCACCCAGCTTCCCTTGGAGCTCAGGAGACTGCCCCTTCCCTGGAACAGAAGTCTAGTCCCTGAGCATCTTCTGTTGGAATCCCAGAGGCCACTGTGGTGGCCCCGAGGGCAGGCCATCTCAGCAGCAATCCTTCCCCCCCAGCCAGGAGTGGGGAAGACAGGGAAGCATGTATTGGACATGTATTTCATGTCCAGAGACAGAAAATCTGCTCTTTGGGACCCTGAAGACAGGGAGCTGGGATGGAGGCAGAAAGCCCCCCACACATTGAAAGACACAGGGAGAGTTATTAATGGTTTAGCAAAGACATGGAGAGAATTAATGAGCAGAGATGACAGGAAATCACTCAGGGGCCAAGATCATTCTGCCTCCTCACTAATGACTTTGGAAGGGCAGTGGGGAGGGGGATGGTAATTGCATCTGGGGGAGGGGGAGAAGGGGTGATCTACAATTCAACTAGGCTGGAGCAGTCATGGGCCTGAAATCAATGAAATCCAGTGGGTTTTGAAGGCCAGGTGGCTCGTAGAGATGGGATTTTTAGGATGGCTGTTTCTGTGGGTATTGCCAGTCTGGGCACACCTACAGTAGAGGGGACCCCTCCTTACCCAAGCCTCACCTGTCCCCCAGAACTCTTTGGGCAGCTCTACAGAAATATGTAAGATGGAGGGGAGAAGGACCTTCCACCTGGGAACTTCAAGGCAATCAGGAAACTGGAGAAGGCACCCCCTGCCCAAAGGAGTATGGTTGGACACAAGACTGGTTAAAAACAAGAATATAAGCTGAGCTTCCTCATGAGCTTAATAAGTCTTAGGCTCAGCTGGACCAGTGAGAGGTAGCGGGAGAGCAGAGCTGCCGGGGCTGGGAGCCCTCAGAGATGCCTGAGACGAGGACAAGGCACTTATCTCGGGGTTTAATTGGTGTTGGCAGAGTGAGGACAGAGTGGTGGGGAACTCTGCCCCTGTTTCCTGCAGGAGCTTGCTGGATTCACTGGGTTCTGGCTGGCCCGTCAGGACTCCTGTCCTCTGTCCTCGGGAAGCTTCTCTCCCCTGGCTGCTGGCAAAGCACTTTTCATAGAGTTTGCATCTACTTCATCTTTTTGTCAGGGGAAGGAAGGATGAATCACATACAGAGGTAATTAGGCTGCTGGCGCAATACACAGCGCACAGCAAGTGTTCACTACATGTTTGTGGGATAAATGAATGAAAGGGGGTGAAGAAAAACAGAAGGCAAACATTTATCTACCCCACATGTTACTTTTCCTCTCTGTAGACGTCCTTATCTATCTGGCCCACCAGCACATACATACACAACAGTGGCTACTGAGGGGATTAATCCATTATATGGTTAATTGGTTACCATCTATATCTACAGCCCTTGTAGCTTCCAATGCCCAACACCAAGGAAGCCTGACACTAGCAGCAGCTTCCTCCCACCCACTGTCACAGAATCAACCAGAGACAAGATGACACAAGGTCAAGGGCGCGATGAGGAAAAGGAGCTTCTAGAGCGAGAGGCTGTGGTGTCAGGTTGGTGAATCTGTCAAGAGCTGGGAATCCTGCTGCTATATGGAAGAGGTCCCAGCTTAGTCGTCATACTCCTCCCATGCGGGGACAAACTCTGTAAATACCAATCTGTGACCCTGTGGACATTTACTTCACACCATAGCATGCAACATCACAGGCACACATGACCAGCAAAGCAATAAGGATGGGAGGGAGGAAAATTAGCACAAAGTCCCGTTGTGGGGGCTTGGGTGCACTGTAGTTATGACTATAAAAGGATACAGCAATACTGCATTTGTAGGATGTGGGCTAACAACTATAGAAAGCGGGAGAAACAACTGGGAAACAGGCCAAAGTTCGTCTCCTAAAACAAAAAGGGAGAAGGTGAAACTGGAAGTCAGAGGTAATCATCAGGCCCACCATTTGGTGTCCATTTTTATGGGCCGAGCACTGTGCTAACGGTTCTGCGCACATTGTCATCATATTTAATCCTCACAACCATCCTGGGAGGGGCCTTATTCCCATTTTCAGGAAAGGAAACTGAGGCTCAGTGAAGTCAACAGTCTTGCCCAAGGTCATAGCTAGTTCTGGTTTCGATTCTAGACCATTTTGCTTCAAAAACTTGTGCTCTACACCCATTCTCCCCATCCTTACTTCTGACAGTCAGGTTTGGGAATATCTTTCCTATTCAGATCAAAGAAAAGTCAAGGGCACGAGAGGTGAAGGAGAAAGATATTTCTGTCTTAGTGAGCTGCTCTGGTGAAACTCTTCCACTACGTGTTCGTACTCTCTGAGCTAAGATTCCTTCTCTCCTCAGTGGCTATTAAATAAGCTTAGACCCAAGCTGGAGAGGAAGTAAGATGCTCCGAAGGCATCTCAACTGGATTCTTACAGGCATGGAAAGCTTGAAGAAGAGTCAGGAGGACACAAGTTGTTATTAAGGAACAAGAAGGATGGCCCCACCGGGGAGGTTCTGATGAAATGTGATCAACTGCAGCAGGAGGAATTTATATGAAAATTCAGGAAGGTTAAGCCAGCTGGTGGCTTTGGGAGCCACTGTTCCCAAAGGAGAGTCCCTAATTTACTTATCTGGAGAAGCATATATAGAAAGACTCTTTAAGGTAAAGGTGATTACTACAAGAGCTTCTACATGGTGAAACCGACCATTTCCTTTTGGATGTCATAGGAAAACTTCCTTAACCATGGAGGCAGGGATCCTGGAGAGCCGTCTACCCTGAGGATGTTTCTGTTACTCTCTGATCTTCAGGGTGGGGTCTGACCTAATCCCTGATTAAATTCAGAGTCCGTATGCTAAAGTTCACCTCTGCGTGGACTCAGGAGGAGCTTCCCACATGGGTGCATCTGACATCTGCCCAAGGACAGCCTGTCCTCTCCTGCTCCCATGTGCTATGGCTCGGAGTGGGCGCCTGGGTTTCCGGGGGGATATGGTCAGCTAGGGGACATCAGGAGACGACACTGCCTCCACCACATTGGCTTTAGTGGTCCAATAAAAACCGCTTCTTGATAATCTCCTGCTGGAGGATAGGTCAAGAGAGCTGACAACCTCCTTTCTGGGAAGTGCTGCATGTTAGCAGGATGAGAGGTGAATGAATCAGATGGGCTTTTGCCCAGAACAGCTTTGAGGGGCAGCTGAATCTTCCACCCAGACGACTTTGCTGCTTTGATTCTCAGAATTGAGAACCAGAAACTCACAGGGCTAGATTTCTGGCATCTCATCGGCCTCTCTGGCTCTAGGAATGGCTGGTTAAACGACCCCAGAAGATAAGAAAAACTCTCTGTCTAGTAACATTTGATACCTTTCACTGCCAGGAAATTTCTTCTGTGAGTCTAACCAAAATCCCTTGTGCAGCAGTTGAGGCTTTTTGTCTTGTTCTCAGCATAGCTGAAGATCTGAACAGCTTTTGTTTCTCTAGTCTGCCTTAAAATTTCTTCCTCTTTCTTCCTATACTTGGGTCTACAATTCTTCCCTTAGCTTCTCTTCAAGTTGTCCGTGTCCCTCTTAATTTCAGATGCATAGAAGGGTCCGTGACACAGTCAGCACTAAACCACCCCCTTTAAACCAATAATGAGCAACATCTGTGAAGCACTGATAGTGTGTCCAGCACCAGCTGTGAACCATGCGCACGTTTTCATGTTTAACCCTCACAACACTCATATAAGGCAGCTAACATACCCATTTGGAAGATGTGAAAATTAAAGTTCTGAGCCACTAAATGACTTGTCCAACATCACTCCATGGCCCGTCCTGGACCCTGGATTTAATTCCAGGCAGTCCACCTCACAGAGAGCACTCTTAGCTACCTGGTCTCCTTGCCTGGGTGAGTCCTCAAGTGGCAAGTTCCCACCTCAGACCAGCCTCCCCTGCTTTTCAGAAGGTCAGGGAGCATCTAGCAGATGTCCAGAGGATGCCAACCCGCTCTAGAAATCACCCGAACAAAATATAGGTCTGCGGTGGTCCTACTGCTACAAAAGTGATACACCATATTTCAAAGCCAAACAAAGAGAAATACTGGCCATTTTTCATCAACAGCATCTCTCTGTCCAGCTCCCTGAATTCAGAAAGAAAGTCACCTTCCTTTCTTCCTTTTTATTTTCTATTTCTTGCCTCACCTTGACTTTATATCCTTTCCAGCAGCTTCATACTTGGGTCAGCCCTGTTCTTCCTTGGATTGAGGACAAGGGGTCAGTCTGCATGCAAGCACTGGTAAGCTTTGCTTGCGTTCATAGTCCTGGGTGTTTCTCGTAACTCCCATTCATTCTCTTGTAATAATATGCCCCACCTGTCCCAAACTAGGTTAAGTGGCCAGACTCACTCAAACATACTCCATTGATAAAACAACTCTACGTGTATGCTCTCCATGTGGTTTATCTTACATAAAGTAAGGAGCCTGGACCCAAAGGGACATTCTGCTTCTGACGTATGCTGGCTTTCAGAATACTTTCTATTATAGATTATCTGGAATCAAATTTAGAAAAACATACATTCCACACTCATGCTGTGGGGCTCTTGACACAATAGGGGTTGGCCCCATTATCTTGAAAACAATCAATGCCCAGAATCCAACAAAGGTCCCCTACTTCCTTGGGCAGTAAATCTCTTTGGCAGAATCTCAGTGTGGTTCTAGCTGTTTGGTGCCAAGTTAAAGACTTTGTCTCCCTCCTTGGCCCTGGCTCCCTCATCCACTCCCCACTCCAGTCACCGATCATCATTTATATTAGCACATCACAGTACAGACACCTCCTATCTATCTGAGCCCATAATGACCCCCTTGGGGACCTGCAGCCTCAGCTTCCAAGGCATAACTAATGATGGGGCCCAGCTGCCTTGCCAAAGTCAGCAAATGATGCCTCCACTGGCTGCTAAAGGAAACGAAGACATTCTTGAGCCATGGTGACGGGTAACTCAGGTGTGGAAATAGCCAATTACCCTATGAATCAGACTGGGCAATCAGTTGTGTGATGAATTACAAACACTCCTCATTGTAATTGTTCCACAACTGACAAGCGTGGACTGGTGGGCACTAGATTTGCATGAACTACTATCATAGGAGAGGGGACACACAGGTGAGGGTCTAACTTCATTTTCCTTCCACAACAACTCAGAGCTGGACTCTTACCCCTGTTTCCAAGATGAATTTATTTTATTTTATTTTTAAAGATAGGGTCTTATTTCATAGCCCAGGCTTTGGAGCGCAATGGAACAATCAAGCTCCCTATAACCTTGAACTCCTGGGTTTAAGCAATCTCCCTGCCTCAGTCCCCTGAGTAAATGGGACTATGTACATGAGCCACCATATCCAATTAACTTTTAAATTGTTTATAGAGATGGGGTCTCACTATGTTGCCCAGGCTGGTCTCAAACCCCTAGCCTCAAGCGATCCTCCCTCCTCAGCCTCCCAAAGTGCTGGGATTACAGGTGTAAGCCAACATGTGTACCCCCAAATGGATTTCAAAGAGACACAGGACATCACTGAGAATGTGATGCTTGCGTACTCCCAGTAACTAAGGCTAAACTACAAAGCAGGCAGTTCGTATCTGGACGCTAGTTACCTAAACTAAGAAGCCTTCTGTTTCCTTTTCCAATGACTTCCTTTTTCCTTTTCACTGTGGGAACTCTGCTATTCTCTGATAGTCTTCATCTATCCACCACCAATTCCTAAGTTTCTACTTTTCAGTAAAGGCTTCTATTTTTCAAGTAGCTCTTTTGAAGTCCTACCCTAGTTTGAACAACTTGTTGAGAATTCAGCAACTTGAGGCTTGCACGTTAGAGGAGACCGCGCCACCACGTGAGCCCTCTCAAATCCCCACACTGCAGGCAGCCTGTGGAGGTGTCAGCTGGGCACCCTGGGCAGGCCAGTTGTTAGACCTGCCCCAGCAGGAGTTAACGACATGGTATCAGTCAGGTTAGGCAAACTAGGGTTAGGATAGGCGAGGTTACTCCCAAGGTTACCGCCACAACTCACCACTGTACATGTCAGGGTGGTTTCTTAAGGACGAGTCATTATAGGGGTGGTCTGCAATAAACAAAAGAGGGTGAGCAAACAAGAGGCCACGGAGAAGTCACGGAGGCATAAACAGGGAGAGAAAAAAACAGAAATGCAAAGCCACAAAAACAACCGAGGAGTGTACCAGTGGTCTTTTGCAAAGGAAAGATATGGCGTGTTTGGAAAGGAAATATGCTTGGTGAAGCACAAGCAACACAAAGCCCACAAAAGGGAAGAAAAAGGTTAAATCCTGCAAAAGAAGGCAATGATAAAATAAGTTTCTTTCAAAATTAAAAAGATTAGGCACGAACTTTAATTGCTTGGTCCTCCTACTACATCTTCAAACAAATGAGATCAGGATTAGTGGTATCCTGCAGCTGTCTTTTCAACAACAGCTTCTCATCAAAGTCCTCAGTTTCCAGGACTCTGGGTCAGGCCAGTTCTTGGACAGCTAAAGAGAAAGGGGTGTTAGTGAGCCCCGAGGAAGAGCAAAATCCTGCCTGGGCGGAAGCTAAGCTGCAGAGGGTAGGGGGAGGGTTCCTTGGCGGAGGGAGGGAACGCCAATCATCAGCAAAGAAAGTGGGATGGGGGGGCCCTTGGCGGCACCCAGCAATGAGCACCCCGCTAATCTGACCATGGCTTCTCTGAGATGTCTCTGTTGGCAGAAAGGACTCCCAGTGAAGAGGCTGGGAGGGGTCCAGTGAGGCGGGAGAGCTTGGCTAACGTTCAAGTTTTAAGATTTAGAAAGGAAGCTTGGGACAGGAGAAGGAAAACAGGAGGTGTGAGTTTCACATGTTGGGCCAGGAAAGACCTACTCCATATGCTGGAGATTCAAAGCCCTCTAGACCAGTGATTTTCAACCGGTGTGCTGAGAGGATCTTGGGTGTGCCATGAAAAATTTTAAAGATCATTAATTAAATTATTTTCAAAAGTAGTTCTAAGCACAAGTACATTCTATTTTTTTAATTCTTTTTTTGATCAACATAAATTAAGTGTGCCTTGGAACTATAGGTTCAAGTGTGCTGTGAGATAAGAAAGGTTGAAAAACACTGCTCTAGATGGTGTGGGGATGAAGACGTTCTTCAGTGGCTTCAGTTCTAATATTAGGTAATTAAAACTCTTGGGCATTTAATACTTGGTGAGAAAGACATTCTGGACTAGGACACATAATCATGCCAAAGTCCTTAAGTAGCTTTTTGCTCTCTACCACCTACTGGGTTCAAGTTTAGACAGTACCAACAGGGGGTGTGGTGGGGGGTGCAGTTGACTGCAGCAGACAGCCCCAGGAGCCCAGAACACGGTCTGTCTGCCTGAGGGAGGTAGGTGCTTTGCCAAAACATTTGCATATTTGAAGACAGATCTAATTCCGGTACAACTAATTGCAAGAGGGTACGTGAGTTCTTTTCTGGGACTGGCATTGCATCCTAAGTCTGTGTGACACGTGGTAGGAAGACTGCATTATTCAGAACTATCTGTTAAGATGGGGTTTATTGTAAAAGACCTAGCCTGTTCGGGAAGTCTGCTTGGGAGTATGTGCAGCTAAAGGCGGGAGCTGGTCCACAATGGAATGAAGACGCAGGTGGCCCTGGGGCAGGTGCAGGCTGCAGCTGGGCTTAGGAGGTGACATTGTGTTCCTCTTCTGTAGATAGATAGTGGCATGGAAGAGCCAGGGCCCTTCTTTCATACTCCCATGCCACTGAGGTCAAATGGAACTTGTTTCCAGAGAAATGACCAGTTCTCAGAACTGACCTTACTGTTTGTGGGTTCTGGAGCACATATAAGAAATTTAGGGAGACTTTCTGACTTCTAAGAACATCACTTAGACACCAGGAGGAAGCGCTCCATTGTTTGCCTCAGGGAGAATTCTCCTCTCTCACCAAGGTTGCCTCTTGGCAGGAGGCACCAGGAGGGACGGGCCTGGGTTACAGCATGGGCAAAATGGGGTAGGTACACTCTGCTAGCCTGACTCTACTGTTCATCTTTAACTACATCCAAAAAGAGATTTTAAAAATGATTTCAGATTACCCAGTATTTTGTACGATATACCTTCATCCCATTTCTTTAATGCGGATAAGACAAAACAGGATGTGATAAGATCTATTTCCTGTCAAAGGGGCAAATTGTGGCAGGAGCCCTGGTGAGAACAGGGCCTTTGAAGCTGTCCCAACTTGATGACTTTGCCTCCCACCCCGAGACCTGGTTCTGAAGGTATAAGAGAAAGCTTGTGTCCTTTCCAGACAGAAAAGTAGACAGAGCACAACTGTGCTATTTTAAGCAACTGTGCCCAATTCTGGCTGGCTTAGATGCCCAGAACTTGCTCTCAGCCAGAGCTGCCCCTGGGAGGACTCCAGGAAGCTGACACGGATCTGCTTCAACCACCTGGAAGTTTTCTCATCATTTGGAGGAAAGTTTTCCTCCTGGGAATAGGGCACCCAAGAATGAAACAGAAACAAACATCCCTTATATCCTCTGGTAGAGGAAAGAGTGTTTCTTCAAAGTCTAACTTCTAAATGTTGCTTAAATCTCTAACTTAATTCTAAAGAGGAAGACTCTTCACCACCTTGATCTTCTGGTCTCTGCTCCACCCCATGGTGGCCTCTGCCCAGGATGGCAGAAGGTCACTTGACTCAGTTCCAGCATCTCCATGCAGGGGGAGAGGGGCCCAGGCAATGATGCTAAGGTTGTCCAGGGTCAGCTCAGCAAGTATCTTGCTCTTGACCTCCCCGTTCCTCCCACTGCCAACACTGCCAGCTCTGTCCTAGCTGCTGAGGCCATGCTGCCGTCCTCCCCACTAAGCCTGCTGGCGGGCAGTCACCAGACGTGCACCGAGGAAACACTGCAGACAAACCACCTTCCTTCTCCAGGGGGTCTCCCTGGGCCTGAGTCAGGAGTGGGAAAGCCAGGAGAGGGGAGCAGGCAGCAGGAAGCTGTGTCACCCGGCCAGGAACATGCAGGGTTTGCTGCGGCTATCACAGGAGGGGCAGCTTAACACCAGCTTGGAACAGTGTGTGGAGTCGCTCAGAGCAGGAGGGAGGCGGTCAGAAGAGGGTCAGAACAGAGTCCAAGGAAGAAAGAAGAATAGAGACAGAGAAGAAAGAAGAAAGAGGGAGGGGAAACACGGAGGAAGGAAGTAAAACAGAAAAAGGAAGAAAATAAAGAGTGAAAAGGGGAAAAAGGAGGGGAAAAGCTGCTTCCCTGTGGATCCACCTCCATGCCACAGTGGAAAGGGAGTGGGGGCTATCGGCTCTCAGGAGCCCCAGCCTCCATCAGCAGTGGAACTGATGAAGGAGAAAGAGAATACGATGGGCTGGGGGGCCCCACATTTGTCCTCAAGAGGAGTGACTCACCCAGGCCTCTCTTGACCCACACCTGCCTGTGGGGGGTCCTGGAAGCCAGGGGTCAGCCTCTTTTCTCCAACCTCTAGAAACTGCCAGCACCCACCTGGGGCTCTTTGCCTGCCCCTCCCCAATCCTCACTGTCCATAGCATAGAAAACAACATTCCCAGCGTCCATCAGACAGGTTAAGGTCTCTTTTTTTTTGGGGGGGGTCCTCTGTTGGAAACATGTTACAAATCTATGATGTATATCAACATAGACAACTTTCAATATCCTGAGGGGGCTGAGGGATTTGTAACAAAAACTCCAGCTGGCTTGTCCCTGCCAAGAAGTATGTTTCTGACTAAGCCTCTGTCTCCTTTGGGAAGGGCCACCAGTGCTAGAATGGGCCAAGAAATGCGGATTTGCTTTTATACCAGTCAAAAGAATCGGGGAATAGAAACTAAAACAAATAAAAGTAAACCGTAAGTCTGCAGCTTACAAACATAGCAATTCCATATGGTTTAGCATATACATGTTACAGAACAAAAATGTATTATGATGTATCCAACTAATTTTTTTTTTTATTTTACGCTATGGCTTTCTTCTAGAGATAAAGATAACCAAGAAATGACTGCAAACAAAAGAAATAATTAAGCTGAGTCCTGATGGAAATGTCAGAGGACGACTTAGAGCTGGGGTTCTCAAACTCTGGTGTGTATCAGAAACACCTGGGTAGCTCATAAAGAACAACAAGGACTGAGGTATGACAGGGCTGGGCCTGGGTATGTTGGCCCAGTTCCAAGGTGAGTCTGATTCCCACTGCTGTTTGACTGAGATGCGCGAACACAGTAGGACCAAGTTTCAACTTTGACTGGAGGCTCCAGCATCAAGAGATGTGGGTTAAAAGCAGCTGAAGTGGCTCAGGAACAATGAACTAGAAGGACTTGTAGGGCAGGGACAAGGATCCCCCCAGACTCAGGTACCTGGGGCTGCGTGGGCTCAGTGGGCTTGCTTGCAACCTCTGGCCCCCAGCCCCAGGCCGGGGCCTGCACTTACTGGTGAGGACCTTGAGGGTGAAGGGATTCTTCTGCTGGATGGTGTGGGTGAAGTGGAAGCGGGCGTTGCAGCTGTAGTCGGTCTGCGTGTCCTGCTGCATCACATTAGAGAAATACAGGTCTCCGTTGTGGCCCTGGGAGACACGTTTGTCTTGGGTGATGGGCTCCATGGCTATAAGCAAGCAGAGGTTTGGCGGGGGTTAGCAGTAATGATGACAGTGGTCATCGTCATCATCATCAGAGTTCTGTCGATTGAGCACTTACAACTGGTGGGGGCCAGGAGCTTGACATTTTTCGGTCTAATCTTCTCAACTCTAAGGTTTGGCTTATTCTCATTTTAAAGATAAGAAAGTAGAGGATTTAATGTGCCCTGGGTTGCAAAGGCAGTGACGGGAGAGCAGGATTTTAGTTGCAGACCTGCCTGATCACCTCGCCATGGCCCCTGACCACACTTTTCTTAAGCTGAAGCTTGAAGGCTGCGTGTCTTGTACCAAGCATAAGAAACATGAGCTAAGAGGTTACTAAGTAGCAGGAAGAGTACTGCGCTCACTGAGGGGTCAGGGGCAGGGGTGGGAGAAGGGCAGGAGAGGCAGAGGCACCAGATCAGGAAGGGGGCTGATCAGGGAGAGGGGTCTGGACTTTCTTTGAGGTGATGGGATGAGCCAATGAAGAGCTTTAAGCAGATGAATGGAACTACCAGATTCAAGTTTTTACAAAGACCAGGGAGGCCTGTTATGGACAATTGTTGCAACCTAGGGAAAAACTGATGGTGGCCTGGGCTGGGCAAATGTTAGTGAGGATGGAAGGAAGAGGACAGTCTGTGATCTGCTGGGGAGGGAGTGTGGACACAACTTGGCAATGAGTGTGATGTGGGCGTGAGAGTGAATAGTGTGAACTGGGAGCCAGCAAACCAGTGACTGAGCACAAGGCCACCCTCACCTTGCAGAACAGCTCATGGCACTGCCTCAGGGACAGGGCAGCCTCTTTGGGCAGCAGGCTGGTGAGCACTCTGGGATGGATAGAATGGTGGGTGACAGGCAGGTGAATATACAGATTGATAGATGGATGGAGGGACAGAGAAGGGGAGGGCAGGGGCAGACAGGGAAGCCTGGAAGACACGCAGAGAGCGAGCAGTCCTCTGCCCCCTTCACAATGTCCCTCTTTCAATTTAATTGAAAACATGAGAAGAAACCGAGGTCCAGAAAGGCTGCATGAGCCTCAGCCTCTAATTGAGCCGGAACAATCTCTGAATGATGTTACTCTGTCTCCCCGTTCCAAACACCCTATCTCCCCATAATGCCTTTATTAAAGGTTTCATTCCTCGGTTCGCCTTTCCTTCTGCTAAAAGAGCAAATCCAAGTAAATCCAGACCAGCCAAAGACCGGAAGAGGAGGCTTGGTACGAGCTGCTTTCAAAGGCCTATTGAAAGACATGGTTTCTCCTCTTCCTCCTCATTCTTTTTTCTCTTGCTCTTCTTCATCTTCATCATCACAAGTGTGAGCAAGCACTTATTGTGCATCTGGCCCTGTTCTAGTACTTTGGACACACTGACTCACGTATCCTTAAAATAATCCTGTTAGATAAGGATCAGTACAATTATGAGTCCTAAAGAGGAAATTGAGGCCCAGAGATGTTAAGCAACTTGCTCAAGATCACACAGCTGATAGCAACTGGGCTAGATGAGCCCCTTCCGCTGCAGAGCCTGTGTTCTCAGCCCCATGGCCACCTTGCACTTGCTGCTCCCAAGTCAAAGTCTTCTAGCCTGGGCGAGCCTTCCCCATTCAACACACCCAACCCACTCCCTAAGATTAAAATGTAAATAAAACACCAGGCGCCCCAAACTCACAGCTGCTCATCCAGAAGATGACTGGGGATGGAAGTCCGGGCGGGGGGTTGCACTGGAGTGTCAAGGGGGCACCTTCTTGGACCACGACAGGGTCTAAGTTTTCCTTGGGCCACAGGGGAGATTCTGGGGAGAGGCAGACAAGGAGGATGAAGTGAGGGTGCCGCTGGGCTGGGGTGAGGAGCAGGGTCAGAGGCCGGCAGGTCAGGAGGGAAGGGGGAGGGTGACAGGACAAGGAGGGAGGCGAGAAGAGGGTGACAGGGCCCCGAGCCCCCTGGAGGGGCAGCCCTGGAGAGGCAAGATAGGGAGGCCTTTTGTCAGAGGGTGTACATCTTCAGAGGCGCCTCTTCTCCCTCCTCTCTGTGCCCACAGTAGCCAGTGACGTTACTGCAGACTCTGGCTGGGAAGCTTCCTTTCCAGGGAAACTTTCTGAGGTGGGGGAGAGCCATGGAGGGCATCAAGGCACCTGCAGGCCAAGGGTGCAAGGGGTGGCCTTTCTGGAATGTCCTTCCACGCCTCCCATCTACCCAGGAGCAGGGCAGTTCAGTCCTCCTCCTGCTACTCACTAGACACCTGCAGGCGAATCCTATTGGACAGGGCCGTGCCGAATTTGTTGCGGGCGAAGCACTGGTATTCCCCCTCATATTCCTCCGGTCGCCCACCACTGCGGAAGTCAATCACCAGGGTCCCAGATCTCCTCCTCATGGACACCCGGGGGTCCTTGGCGATGTTGAAAAACCTGCTGTTTCTAGTCCAGTGGAAGCTGTGGATGATGGGGACAGCGGCAACCAAGACAATGGGGTGGGCGCTGAGCAGATCTCAGCACCAAACCTCCCACTCTCAGCCCCATTGCCACTCCTCAATTCTGGTCCCAGCCCGGCTGAGCACAAGAAGCATCTGGGGAGCTTAATAAAATGCAAAGTCGAGGCCCTGCCAGGTAAGTCTCCAGAGCAGGGGTCTGGCATCCATATTTTTCCCCAATCAATGCTGGAAATCATGACTCAAAGTGGTCAATACCCAATTAGCCGTTGTGGGACTATGTTCTTTAAGTACATCATTGAGGTCTAGCTTGATTTCGATTTTTAAAATCCAGCTGCTCTGTCTACCCCAGACCTTCTACTAGGAATGCAAGCTCAAATTCGTATGTCACCTAACCAACTGCATCAGGAAGCCAGCTCTGCTTGCGGGCGAAATACTGGTATTCCCCGTTGTATTCCTCCAGCCGCCCGCCACTGTGGAAGTCAATTACCAGGGTCCCAGATCTCCTGAAATCCCTTAAATTTATAATCCACTCCAAAGCCAAAGTGAAATGGCTTAGGTTACGCACGCCCTGCTCAGTGAGTGCAGATTATAAAGGAGGGCACACATTATATAGCCTTCAGCGGGGACAGCTTTTAATCATAGTCCTGGAGCAGAGCCCTGGGTGAAGTGGGCTAGAATGGCCCTCTGCTTTTCCTGGGAGGATGTGTGTCTTTGCTACAATGAGTCTCACATCCTCAGCTTCCCATGATGTAACTGGTGAAAGTAAGAGCAGCAGTGGCTGTTGAGGGTCATACAATCATTGTCCTGCAAAGGAGACATGGGTGAAAAGAGCAAACCCCAGAAACGAGGTCACCAGAGCTCTGACTGATGCTTCAGGGTGATTCCCACTGTGGGTTCCCGAGTGGGTCTCACAGCTCTGCGTCAGACCATCCCCTGCAAACCTTGGGGTCAGAATAAGGCTGCCACACACCTGGCGGCCTTGCTCTAGCTCATTTCTCCTGCTGACAGACACACCCACATGGGGCTCTTGAAAGGGCCAGTCTGTGGATGCAACTTTGAGGATGGGGATAGATAGCCCCTGCCGTATTTCCAATTTTTATTATTTGGTACAAACAAATTTGACCTTTGGGTCAGAAGTCTGGGTTTCAATCTGGGTTCTGCCCTTCTCAAACCAGGTAACTCTGGAAAAGGGACTTAAAACTTCCCCACTCTGCTTCACTCTTGTTCTGGAGGATCTCAGTCCTTCCCCAGAGGGCAAGCAGGTGGTGGAATAGGACAAAGGGAATGACATCTCCTAACACAAAGCCAGGACGGAGCAGGCTTCTGACTCACGTCTGGTGATATCTCATTTGGTCTTGACGAGCATACCAACAGACTTGAGTTAGCTGGGAAGAGGAGGAACTTCCCATAAGCTCAACTTGGGCCAGATGATGGGACCAAAGGGCCCAAGAAGGAACATTATACTGAAAGTCAGGAACCCACTATCTAGTCTTTATTATCTTGGCCCCCAGTTTTCTTATCAGCTAAATTTTCTAGTTACCTACATTGTACTTTCCACCTAGCAGGTGCCTAGTGGATAAGCTGAACGTGTGAATGTGATTTTTCAGTGGCTTCATTCGCCATCAAGTCCAGAGGCAAGGGGATGGCTCCCATGGCCTCTTTCTAGGCCCCTTTCCTTCACTTACCTGGGGGCAGGGTTCCCCTTGGCTTCACATTCAATCAGGATGTTATCTCGGGGATCTACGATGTGGTCCTTTACGGATTGCTTGGTGATGGTTGGTGGCTGGGTCACTGCAACAGTGCACATGTGGGCAGTCAGGGCTGCAGTCCTGCCCAGGTCCTACCTTGGGGAATGGCTGAGCTTAAGAGTTTCAAGAGCCACGTGTGCAAGCAGGGAAGAGGGGTGAACAGGGCCCCAGTCCAGAGACCTAACTCCTTACATGGGGCACAGGAAAGGAGGTGGGTGTCAAAGGCTAAGCACAAAAGGGATCCCTTAGAAAGATTCCAGAGTATCCCTAAGAGAGGCGGAAGGCCAGGCTTTGTGTTTTCCCCACTCTACATTCCATTGCTTAGCACAACACACAAAGGTCCTTGATAAATGTTTGTTGAATAAATAAACGGACAAAAAGTAGCTAGATTTCCAGAATCTAGGGCTCACGGTGGCTCTGAGCTCTAGGGTTTCAAGAAATGGCCAAACTATGGTGAGACCAGGGCAGAAAGACCAGGTGATCCTTGAGAACTTTGCAGGGACTTATCTGCGTGTCAAGGAGCTGGATCACCCCATTCTAGGCCCTGAGCTGCTGCCTTCTGCCCTGGCCCGTGCCAGCCACCCAAAGATGGGGGAGGGGCAGCGCAGCTGTGGTGCACCTGGCTTTGATCCAAAGACCCTCTTCCCACCACCTGCTCCTCTGTGCTCCCCAGCAGTAGCGTGCTCTAGGTGAGCCTCTTTCCTTCCTGTGCGGAAGGGACCTCACTCACTATAGGGCTCTAGCCTCCAGAAATCCCAGCACAAGTCCCAGCAGGCACAGGGGACAGGTCACTAATCCCCAGGAATCTCCTCACCCCCACCCCTTCCTCCCACCTCCTGGAGGCACAGGTGCAGAGCAGCACACGGAAACTTACGCTCACTCTGAATGCTTGCTGTTAGTTCCACGATGTGTTAGCATTGTCAAGGGAAGAGAAAAAGGACATCGTTATGGCATGCTACTGCTGCCCAGGCGTCCTCACGCACCAGCATGCAGGGAGGGGTGAGTGGGGCCTGAGGAGGGCACTAAGAGCTGGGTTCCCCTCCCTGCTTCACAGCTCAGCGGGAGAGCCAAGCAGGGTTGGGAACAGACCCAGCAAGTGCTTTGTGGAGAAGGTGATGCCTCCCTGGGGAGGGTAAAACTGCATAGCTGAGCAGAAAGACCGGCTTCTGACCAAAGGAAGGTGTCACCAGGGAAGTCCATGTATCCGAAAATGATAGTGCTGCTTAAAGGAGGCTCTGAAGATGCTTCCCAACACCTGATGCCATTGAGGAAAGTGGGCTCTGTGGCCAGCAGGGCAAGGAGGCGGCTGAGGGCAAGAATGAGCTGCACCAGGAAGGGCACAGATCTGAGCCACCTCCACAGGGCAAAGTCCCCAGCCTCACTTCTCCCACTATACCTTCCATACACAAAAGTGCCTTCTCTCCTCACCATCCCGCCTTATCCAGGCTTTGGAAGACTCTGGGCCAGGGAAGGATGAACCACTATCACCCTACTCACGGGCATTGTTCCTAGTCACAGTACACTGCCCTACAGAAATCCCACTTTTCAATAAGAGACTCCAGGGATGAAGAAGAGCCTACTCCTCCTTTCTGTGCTTTTCACGGAGGGGGTAAAGAGGCAGGTGGCACAAATATTCTCCAGCCTTTACCTGTGTGCAGGTGCTCACACAGCTATGCTCCTGTACAGGTGTGTACAGGGAGATCAGAGCTTCTCAAACTTTAACAAGTATATGCCTCACCCGGCTCTAGTTAAAATGCAGGTTCTGAATCAGTTGGTCTGGGGTGGGGCCTGGGATTCTGCATTTCTGACAAGTGATGCTGGTGGTGTGGGGACTATGCTCTGGATAATGCAGTTTTAGATGGTGTGTTTCTGGTGGGGAGAAGGTCGTATTATAATTTGTCTGCAGCAAGAGGGACTTTGCCTAACAAATGCCATCAGTGTAACCTGGTTTATGATACCCTCAATGAATCCCCAACAATTAAAAAAAATTTTGCAGAAAAGAGAACATGTGTTGCTGTTCACTTTTAAAAATGTCTTTTCCTTGTATCAGAAAGGAACACGACATTGTCATTTCACACTGGCACAGACGTCAGATGTTATACTGGCTTTGCAGGCTGACTTTTCAGAGTGAGGGGTTCCTGGTGGCGCAGGGGGCTGTGGACATCAGGGCAGAGCCATGGGGACCCTGAAGCCTTCCAAGCTCACTGGAGTGAGATATAGAAGAGGATTCTGGGGGGTTCAGAGAGGGCAGCTTAGAGAAACCGGAGCTAAGCTGGGACCAAGAGATGCAGGAGGAGTGATGAGGGAAGGGGAAGAAAGCAGAGAATGTGTGAAGCATTGCAGGATGTGTGGCCTGCTGTACGCTGTCACTAAAGGGAAGTCTTCAGAGTGAGACCCACAAAAAAGTCAAAATGCTTTGTTCAAGTGGGCCAGGGATGTGCAGCCCCTAGAGCACTGAAGAGACATTTTGCTTTCCTAGAAATACCTGGGCAGGAAAATGGAATGAAAAGTCCAGGGAGAAAAGCAAAAATTGCTGGTCGCTGAACATTCCCTGGAGCTCACTAGTGCAACATCTTTATCCATGTATGATTTTCCTGCAGGGCCCCAAGAAAGATAATTCTGGAAAGATTGAAACCCAGTAGGGTTGGGCATGCAGTTGGGAGAAGAGACCATTCTCAGGAGATGCAGGGCTGCCACTGGAGCTCACTGCTTTGAACCTCCAGCTCAGGGCCCTGGCCTTGGCATTCAGGACACAGTTGCTACCTTTCAGGACTTCACCCTGGGTAAAGAGCCTGACCATGGGCCTCCTTTGAGCCCACATAGGCATCAAGCCTCTCTTTTATAGAATCAAAGCCTGGTTCAATGGAAAGAGCCCTAGACATTGTCTAGGGACTCTCAAATCGAAGGAAAAAGGGTTACTTGGTTAACATCATGCAGGCAGTTTGCTGCAGAGCCTGAGGTTCTCAAACTGTGGGTTCAACCCCTTTGTAACAATGAAAATCATTGCAGCATTAGGAAGGTTGAGAGCCACTGCCGAAGGAGAATCAGCTCTACTGAAGCCTGGGTCAGAGCTCTTCTTACAAATCCGTCCTTGGTCAGAGCCAGGTGGGGCCTCAGGCCTCTGTTCTCCTTGACCTTTTGGACAGTGACCTTTTGGGAGGGGAGACCGGTTGTGCTGTAGACTCTCAGGGCAGCTAGAGCTGGCAGGCTGCTGTCCCCAGCCCCATACTGATTGCCAGGCCAGGGCCCTCTGAAGAGTCTACTTGTCTAAAGGTGTAATGGCATCTGCAGTCACCACTGTGATACCAAGGAGTTTATTACAGGAACAGAATAAACCCAGAAGATAAGCCACCACAGGGAGATCACTACACAGCTCCTGGGGACAGCTCCTACACACCACCTGCTTTCTCTCCTTCTTTGGAATTTGCTGTGTGACAATGTCCAGTGAGGAATAAATTTGCTCTTTTGGCTTTCAAGGGGGAGGAAAACTTTCCAACCCAGCTCTGCAGGGGTGAGGCAGCAGCCTACCCCCATGGCCAGAGTTCTTTAGTCGTGAGTATCTCTGCTTTCCCTGGCTCTGAGATCTATGACCTCTGGCACCCATGCCACCCCTTACGAGAAGGATGTGTGAGGGTGTATGTGAGCCAAAGCCATCCTGCAACATTATTTGGGATAGAGGTAGAAGGAAATGTCTCTACTGCTCCCCTGCGGGTTTCTAGAAGGAAAATGCTGAGTGGCCCTGCTGCAGGGAGGAGGACAGGGGCCAGAAGACTCACTTTTTGGCAAACCCACTCTGGTTGATGAGGTGAGTCTTTGCTTTCTGCAAAGGTCCTGCTGTTCTTCTCGAGGCAGGGGAGGGAGGAAAGGATGCGTGTGACTCAGTTGGCAGAGCAGTGGGAGCTGGGCCTTCAATGAGGGATTGTGCGGGGAGCTCAGGGCTCTGCTCTAGGAAGCCTGCTGTGGCCAAACTCCCGGGAGCAGGAGCACAGCCCCTGCTCTTGAGGCACAATGTCCCCCAAAGGGGCAAGTGAGTAGAAGGCATGCCTGGCAGGGCAGTCTCTGGCTTAGCCCCGCCACCAGCTTGGTCACTTCAGAATGCCTGGTATTCCTCAGCCCAGGCTGGGACAGAAGGTGGGCTCCACTCACATGAGAGACCTGCCATACTAGGCCCAGCAAGAGCTGCTTTTCAGCTCTTTTCAGGGCACCTGGAAGGGTTTGCCTTTCTGCTGTCTTGCAGTCAGTGTCTGCAGACTCATCTTGGCCCTGTTATAATGGCCATAGCACCCGCAGCAGCCAGCGGGTGTGATGTGTATGAAGCACGCGCCTGGGCCCCTGTGCCGACGCAGAACGGTGCTGCAGAAGGACTTACCTCCCCACTAGAGGTGCTGCAGTCACATCCTGGCTCTGCCACTTACCTGTTTTCTAACCCGGAACCTAAGGATAGTATCTCTGTCAGGGATTATATCTCCGTGAGAAGTGCAAGCAAGGAGACATGTACGCCACTTTGCTCTCTCGCTGGCACATGGCAGCTGCAAGTCCAGTGAGTTCCAAGAAGGACTCAAAGATGGCAGGATGAGGAGGTGGGGGTGGGGCCCACCAGGTGCCAAACTGGCGGTGGTGGGGTGTAAGGGACCTGGATTCTCTTTGACTCTGTCACGAATTTGCTATGTGACTCTGAGCTGGCAAAGACTTGGGTTTCCATGAATACAAAATACAAAATGGATGGGGTGGGTCCTCCCAAGCCTTCCCCAGGAACACTGGAGTGGGAGAGGGTGGCAGGGAGGTCAGGACACTCTCAGTTTACTGCCCCACAGGTGGTACCCTGGAGAGCTGGACGGCTTGGGGTCCTGCCATGTCTCTGTGTTTGGTAGGCGTTAGAAATCCAGATTCTTAACACAGACACCAAAACCATCTATTTATAGTCTCACCTTGCAGGAACCACCTGCAGTCACTGACCCTGGGGATCAAAGTGGCTGGTGAGTGAGTGAACAGAAGTGGCAGAAGAGAAATGAGCCTTCACCACTTCCTTGATAACCCAATTTCCTCCGCACCCTCCTTCTCTCGAGGGGCATGGCCTTACTACGCTCCTTATTAGATTGTCTGCCTGGGACTGTTAATGAGAAACTCTGCTTGAGCCAGCCACACAGATGGTTGCCATGAGAACAGTTGCTTTCACAACTCTCCTCTCCTTCCTCCTTGCGCACATGTGTGTGTGCACACATGTAAGCTCACACACTGGGGTTATCAGGAGGGCAGCAGGCCCTTCCCCCTCTTGGCTCTGGGTCCAACTTATAGTTACCTACTGGCCTTCTGTAACCCAGAAGAGCTGCCTTCTTGAGGGGGGAGCTGCCTTCTCGGGGGCAGCTGTTACTGGTGAAGTAGCCTGTGAGGAGGGCTGAAATACCTGCAACTCTTCTCCAAACTATGTTAACTACAGGCCTGGCTTTGGAGAGCTCAGTGGGAACTTCTTCCCCATCCCCAGACAGCTGTCAACTGGATAGGGCCCAAGCCAATGTTGGCATCACGAGGGGCCCACATACCCCTTGAAGTAGGGCACAGGGGTCAGAGGTGGTGTGCCTACATCTTAGCACCAGGATGCTAAGGCTACTCAGATGAAGTGTCAGAATTATGGCACAGGTGGCCAAAGAGCATAGCTGCCAACCAATGGGTCACTTACGAACCTAGCAACAGAGATGGCTGGTGGAGACATTGCTGTTAGAGCAGCCCCTTGCTGTCCGATTCTTATGGTCAAATAATGCCCTGCCACCATCGTGAGAAACAGAATGATAGGAATTTACTTTTTATCTTTATTATGGGAAAGTTGAAAATGAACAGAAGGAATTCATTGCCCGGTTCTCCCATGGTGGCACTATACTGGGGCTCTACTTGAGTGTCTCATTCAGCCATATCTTTTGCAAGGATAATTCCTCTCACAATCTTTCCAGGCCATCTGTCCTCCTGATTACTCCAGCCAGGAGGGCCTCCAGGATTCAGTTTTGGATATAACAGACATTAGATGGCAAATAATAGTCCATCAAACCTGACCCTGGAAACTGCTTTTATGGGCCGTGGGAGCAGACGGAAGTCCAAGTGGCACTCAAGATGCCAAGCCCTGCCACCTCTGGTCCCACTCAGCATCAGCTCAGCCACATGCATCAGCCCCACGATGCGCGGTCTCAGCTTCCTAAACGTGAGCCTGTGCCAATTCTTCGGAGAAAAATCCCCACTTTGAATCTCAGAATCTACTGCTGCTCCTCTCCCCGAACTTCTCTGCAGGGTCTTAACACTCCCCAACTCCCTTCCCCTCTTCTGCCCAAAATCAGGAAAAAGAGAAGAGGATGGAGTAGGACTCACGATCCATAGGAATCTCGATGGCTCCACCAAGACTGAGGAGGCAGAGGAGGAAGGCCGCATGCACCCAGGCCGGCGGCTGCTGCCTGGCCATCCTCAGGGCCAGGCCCCGCTCCCCGTTCCCCAGCCTTTGGGGTCTTCCTGCTTCCAGCCGCATTAACTGGGCCTCAGGGACAGAGCTCAGCTAGGGAAAGAAACACAAGAGCAAGTGAGTTTGGCTTGAATTTAGAGTTTGCTCTAGTAACACTACAGGGCCTTGAAGGATAAAAGGGTCCCTCAGTCCCAGACTGATGTTCTTAACCTCAATGTTACTGATGTTTAGAACAATTCTTGGTGTGGGAAACTGTCCTGTGCATTGCAGGATGTTTAGCAGCGTCCCCAGCCTCTACCCACTAGATGCCAGCAGTGCTCACCCCTCTGCCACTACCATTCAAAAATGTCTCTAGACCCTGCCAACTATCCCCTGGAGGGCAAAACAACCCCCTATTGAGAACCACTATTAAGAGCAACTCTGCACAGAACAGTCATGAAAACACTGGCCCACTGGCCTGCAGAGCTAGTATCCAGATGGTGCCGTGCACTGAGCTGATAAGAAATGCGACAATCTCACAGCTTCTCTGAAACACCTGTGTTGAGCATGCCTGAGGCTAAGTATGTTTGGGGTAAGAGCAGAGAAGAGATCATGCTGATCACATTTGGTCCCAGGGCAAGGTGGACAGGGTGATGTTGGCAGCTCTAGAGAGATCATGAGTTAGGTGAAAACTTGGTTGTCCAAAGGACTTTATTTTTTATTAATGAATTTTGCAAATATTTTGTGCAGCTAAGGTTCAGTGGTCTCTGATGTTGTCCCTTACAGATAATGGCAGTGATAAGACAATGACCCAGAAGGAGTGGGCTTCAGCTGGTCAGTGGAAAGAGCAACCTTCACGACAGCCCAAAGTTCACGTTCTTAAACATAAGGAATCATTCCAGGGATTCCAGGGGTGGGGGTTAAAAATGGCTGTCTAAGAAGCCTGGAATTGGTCTACAAGAGACAAATCCTTCTTTTCTCATCCTCCTGAAGAAGAAGAGCAAAAAGGGCCTAACAGTTGGGACGCAGTACAGAGCTTTAAGCTTGCCTGAGGTGTGAAGCATGTAGTCTTAAAAACTGGTCCAGTTTGCTGTTCTCTCATGGTGCCAACTCAACGGGGAAGGCAAGAAGTTGCTGCTCCTGAATTCCTCCAGCTTTCCTGGACTAAATGGCGGTCAACTGGACACATCATTCTCCTGTAGTTTCATTTGGCAGCAACTTGAAGCCCACTCTCAACTGCGTGCACTCACTACCTCCCATCCATCCCGACTGAGGGTGCAGAGGACATGGACAGAGCTCCAGGGATTGCTGTATGGGAGGGCAAGAGACCTGGAGCAAAACACAGGTCACTGCTCACTGCAACAGGATGAAGGAACCTCCCCTGTGCCAGGGTAGGGGGTAAGCTAAAGGATTCTGATCTAGATTTTAGCAGGTGTTTTCTCTGGAATCTGCCCCGGACTCCATCCACTTGCCTCTCTTCCCACTGCTGCCACTTTGGTTTTGATCATCATCATTTCATTCAGAAGTGGCAGAGTTACTGCAACAGCTTCCTAAGTGGTCTCTCTACTTCCAGTCTGCCCCCCCCACCCAGTATTCCTTTTTGGCTTTTTTTTTTTTTTGTAGAGACAGAGTCTCACTTTATGGCCCTTGGTAGAGTGCCGTGGCCTCACACAGCTCACAGCAACCTCCAACTCCTGGGCTTAAGCGATTCTCTTGCCTCAGCCTCCCGAGTAGCTGGGACTACAGGCGCCCGCCACAACGCCCGGCTATTTTTTGGTTGCAGTTTGGCTGGGGCCGGGTTTCAACCCACCACCCTCGGTATATGGGGCTGGTGCCTTACTGACGGAGCCACAGGCGCCGCCCTCCTTTTTGGCTTTTATTATTTTTAATTGACACATAATACTTGTGCATATGAATGGGGTACAGTGTGATTTTTTCCATGTCCATTCTTGCCCCTCCAATTCACGCTTCATCAGTAACCAGAGCTATTATTTCTGAGGTGCAAATGTAAACATGTCATTCCCCTAGTCCAACTCTGGATAGCTCCCTGCTGCCCGGGAGTTAAAGCCAGTGTCCTTGACGTGGCTCAGAGGTCCTACATAGTGTGCCCCCATACCATCTTAGCTCTCTGTGTTCCAGTCAATACTGCTCTTTTACCAGGTCCCCTCCGTGTATCATGGTCTGCCTTTTGCACAGATTACCTCTGTCCGGAATGCTCTAAGCCTGCTCTCTCTTACTAGGAGCTGCCAGACATGACTCATGTGTCCCTCCCTCATGTGTGTTCCTGCACACCCTTTATGCCCTTCTTTAAGGTACTTTTCACTTTGTATTTATTCCAAAAGCCACTTGCCTGTCTCCCCTTTAAAAATGAAGGCTCTCTGAGGGATGTGCCCTGTTTTATTATTTTACTTCTAGAATATATCATAGTACTGAAAACATAGCAGGCCATCAAAAATATGTAATAAATGGATGAAAAAATAAACTAATGACTGAATGAACGAAATAACGAAGATACTTGAATCACCTGTTTTTAAAACCTCATGTTCCTCGAGAAAACCACCAGGTGGCACAAGAGAGCACATGCTGTGGACCTGCACTACACCCTGCGAAAGCCACTAATTAGTAGCAGAAAAAAATGCCCTTCCTACACAGATGCTCATTCTGTCTGGGAAACCCACCAGTTGGAAGAGAGTTAGGGGAGTAGAAAAACTCCCAAGGAGGGGCCCTTTGGCTCGAAGGCATTACAGGAAAGCTCTTGGTTCTTCTTCCTCACTTTGTTCCAAAAAGAGCCTGCTAATGCCTTTTCTTGGCTTTCAGATCTCCCAAGACCAGACTACCGCCCCCCAGCTCAGGCATCCTCAAACTTTTTAAACAGGGGGCCAGTTCACTGTCCCTCAGACCGTTGGAGGGCTGGATTATAGTTTAAAAAAAAAACAAAACTATGAACAAATTCCTGTGCACACTGCACATATCTTATTTTGAAGTAAAAAAACAAAACAGGAACAAATACAATCACACCGTCTCATGTGGCCTGCGGGCTGCAGTTTGAGGACCCCTGCCCCAGCTGATACCTCAGTGTGGAGGGAACTGTACTATGGGAAGGCTCCAGCATCCCTGGGGGCCACGGCGATGGCTGAGTCTTGGCTCTGTGACCACCATGTTTGCTTAAGGAGCTGCCAAGCAGTAGGAAGTGATGGGAAAGGGAAGGATTTTTAATTTGGAGAATCCTGATGGAACTAGGAAGCCAGAAGCTATTCATTAAACTAGAAACACATTGGCAAGAAAAAACCCCAATTGTTTGGGACATTTTAAACTTGCAATTTAACAACACAGTAAAAAAAAGAATATCGAGATCATCACAGTTAGCTACTTAACAATTCTCTCCCCCTTTGCTCTCGGCAACCCAGTATTTACAACAAAACCTTAAAAGAAGAAAAGAGTTTAAAGATCATTTAGCTTTATACAATGAGCGGTAGACTGTAAGGATATAAAATACACATGCGGAGCCCTAAATTGGGGAGGGAGGCGGGGAGGGAGAAAAAAACAAAACTGAATACAACGAAGAGAGAAAACCTGTGTGGTTGGCTGGGGGTATTCTACAGACTGGGGAACATGATTCACTTCTTGTGTATCTGAAGCCCCCAGTATCCTACACACACACACACACACACACACACACACACACACACACACACACACACACACACACAGAGAGAGAGAATACAGCCACCAGACATGGAAAGTTCTGCCACATTAAGTACTGCTGTGTGAAAAATCCAAATGGCATTTGGTCAAGTGTGTTACTGACAATGTTCCCAGCTAGAAAGGAAGCTGAATGCTTTTCAGAATCACCTTAAAAGTGCATATTCCTGGACCCTCAAACTTCCAGCAGGCACCAAATCAGGTTGTGGATTTTATTTTTAAACTTTTTGAATTTGAAAGCCCTTACAACTTGTTATCTTACATAGTGTGGTCCACATCTATCTGAACTCAAGGCCTTTAAACATGCAAGGCTTGTGAGAGATTCTGATTCAAAATGTCAGAGATGGGGCATATGTGAATTCAGTCTGATCAGCCACCACGGAAGACCGCTGACATGACAGCACCTTGGTCCAGTTCGAGAACACTCGCTGGGCGGTCAGACCACCTGGGTGTGAAGCTGCACCCTTAGAAGGCAGGGGGCCTTGGGCAAGTACTGAACCTTAGGAGCTTTGTATGTGTCATTTGAAAAATGGGGATAATAATAGTGCCGACTCTAGAGGGCTGCTGTGAGGATTTAGTACACAATTCCTACAGAAAGCACCTAGCAAGGCGCAATGAATGTTAGCAGATTGGAGCTCACAGGGACCAGGGAAGCCTTCTGGCTAATGTCGATACGGCATTATCAACACGAGCAGTTAAGCAGTTACAATAATCATGCAGACGCCATCACACCCTGCTTTTCTATTTTCCCCTTTTTTTCTGGTCCCCGGCTTCCTTCCCCACGTTGGGGGCTCCTGGTGTTGATTCCACAAGCTGTTCCTGGCAGATGGACAAGATGCCCACGGCTCCCACAAGCTGTCGCCATTGGGACCGCCTCACATTCCCGCAGCCCCATTCTGGGCAGGCTGTCCTGGTGGTCACAACACATCTGAAGTGACGGGGAGAAGAGACTGGCAGTGCTGAGACACGGCTCAGCAGGCAGCTCTTTGCTTCCTGGAGTGGAAACTGCCACCGACTTCTGGGCCACAGTCGGTGGTATTCATTCATGTGGCAAAGCGGGTTGTGGGCGCTGTTCTAGAGAACACACGCGTGGACAGGAGACCAGGCCCTCTGCTCTCGTGGAGCTTACCTTCCAGCGGGGAAGACAGACAACAAATCAAGTAGCAGTAAGTGGAGAAAGCACAATCAATCTGCACAGTTACTCAGTTTTATGATGGTTGCCAAAACTCAGAAGCAACCGGGATGTCCTTCCATAGATGAACAGATAAATAAACTGAGGCACATCTTGTACCTCACACACGGGAATATCACTCAGTGCCAAAAAGAAATGAGTTATCAGCCACGAAAAGACAGGGAGGAAACTTAAACTGAAAGAAGCCTATCTGACCAACTGTATGGTTACAACTATATGGCATTCTGGGGAAGCCAAAACTATGGAGACATTTTAAAGGTCTGTGGTTGCTGGGGGTGGACAGGGAGGAACAGGAAGAGCACAGAGGATGTTTAGGGCAGTGACGTTGCTCTGAGTGATTCTACGATGGTGGATACATGTTGTTGCTCATTTGTCCAAACCCACAGAATTCCAGCAGTGAACCCCAATGTAAACAATGGACTTGGGTGATCATGCTGTGTCTATGCAGATTCATCGACTGTAACAAATGCAGTGCTGTGATGGGGGATTTGGACCATGGGGGAGGTGGTCCATGGAGGGAGAACAGGAGTGTCTGGGAGCTCTCTCTAAATTCTGCTCTATTTTGCTATGACACAAAAACTGCTATAAAAATGAAACCCATTTAAAAAATAAGAAACCGCATAGTGATTGGTCAAGATGTGACATGATAAAGGGAAGTGGTCAAGAAAGGCATCTGTGAGAAGCTGACATCTGACTAAGAAGCAGCCAACTGTGTAAAGACAGGTCAGAAGAGCCTCCCAGGAAGGGAGAACTGCATGTGCAAAGGCTCAGTGGCAGGAATCAGAGTGGCAAATGTGAGGGACAGGAAGAACCAGTGTGGCTGGAGCCTGGGTGGCACCACCTCTTTGGATGGCTTGCACTCAGGGATCGAGGCTTTCGGACTGTCCACTTCCCATGGCCACTCCCACCCATCTCACCTTTCACATGCAGTGTCCTAGACTACTGAGGTGACCTCCTAGCTTGTCTCCTCTACCTGATCCATTCTCCACTTTGTTTTCAAGGTGCTTTTTCTAATCTCCCATTTGATCATGTCAGTGTTCCTCTGCAAACTCTTCCGTATCATCTCGCTAGTCTGTAAGATCTAACCCAAACTTCTGAGGGCAACCTATAAGGCTCTTGGAGACCAGGCTCCTTGCAGGCCTCTCCAATCCCATCTAAGCCCTAACTGCTTCCTAACTGCACTCCATAACACACCACCTGCCACCACCATGCTTTACTCATGTGATCCCCTGTGCCTGGAAGGGCCTTCTCTCCTCGTCACGTGGTCAGTTCCTACTCAGTCTTCAAGATCCTGCTCAGACATCTTCTGCTGGGGGAGGAATTCCCTGTGACCTCCCTGTGCCTTACGTACAGCAGAGCTGAGCATGTCCACAGCACCCTACTACCTTAAATCTTCCTCTCCAGGGCATTCAGCACACTGGTGGGAAAACCATGCTTACACTAAGAGTAGGAAATCTTTTCTGTATACATCCAGATGGTGAATATTTTGGGCTTTGTGAGATATACACACTCTGTCATGACTATTAAACTTTACCTTGATAGTGTGAAAGCAGCCACAGACAGTAATTGAGTGGGCATAGCTCTGTTCCAATAAAACTTTAACTACAAAAACAGGCAGGAATTGGGTTGAATGGGTCCATGGTTGTAAATTTCTAACTTCTGTCTGAAACTTTCTCCCTTTCTTGTGTAATTCTTGACCTTGAGACCAGCTCTATTCATTCTTGTGTCCCCAGTGATTGGCATGATTCCTGGCAGAGAATATGTTTGGAATGAAAGATCCAAGTAAAGATCTCAATCCTGCCTCTTATCTTTTATAAATTACTAATAAGTTATTTAGAAGCTGTTAAAAAATATCTCAAAGGTGGAAATAAATATTACTATTTTGTTGGCTTCTGGTGGTGGCTGTTGTGAACTAGATGACAGAATACCCAGGAATACAAAGTATCATACCAATGGAAGCTGTTTTTACTTTCCTGACTGCATTTCTTCCTGATGAGCTCAAATGACTCCACTAAAAGCAAGATCTTTCTGTTTTCTATGAAAACAGGGTAGATCTAATACAAGAGATGCCAACGGTCTGCCCACTGGGTGATTAGCATTCCCCTGTTCTGGGGGTGAAGCCCAGGGGTGAGGTTGCTTGGACTATGATTCTTCTCTCCCTCACTCCATTTTCCTTCTTCTGGACTTTGGATTCCACAGATGTCCCTGGGCAAAGTGGGAGAGCAGGAGGGAGATCATAAGACAGAAGGCTGGTTTAATGGTCTCTAAGGCCTCCCTGAGATGTGAGCTCTGTTCTGGGGTTAGCATCAAGAGGATCTGATGACTGACTGATGGTAGATAGGAGTAGAAGGATGGGGTAAATGTTTCCAGGCTGGGAAACTGGACTAAGAAGATGCCAATAATTGGTATCAAGAAAAGAGATGGGAGAGTAAGGCTAGTAGTCACTGGGGTGAATGGAGATCATGAATGTGGAATCCAAATATGTTCAGTTTGAACTGTCAAAGAGCCGGGAATAAAACTGTTCTGCAGGTATTCTTAGGCAGTGTTCCTAAATTAATGCCTAGGGACTCATCAACAGATTAGCGCTACCAAGGCTACATGCCAGCAATTAGTTCTTCAAATAAACTAATCAAATGGCTAGAATAGCACTATAAGAGCCAACTAAGGAACACATTCACACATCACTGCCACAGGAAATTGTAGGGGAACAGATAGATAATAAAAGGCCAACAGAGCCAATGCAAAACTCAGCCAGTCTATATTGGATTAAAAAAAATGCATCCAGTACTCTTTCATAATAAAACCTCTCAACAAACTAGACACAAAAGGAAAATACCCCCCACATTATGAAAGCTATATATGACAAACCCACAGCCAACATTATACTGAATGGGGAAAAGTTGAAAGTATTCTCCCTAAGAACTGGAACAAGACAAGGGCGCCTACTGTTACCACTTCCATTCAACACAGTATTGGAAGTCCTAGCCAGAGTAATCAGGCAAGCGAAAGAAATAAAGGGCATCCAGACCCAGCACAGAGGAGGTCAAATTATCCCTGTTTGCTGACAATATAACCTTGTATCTAAGAAACCCTACAGATTCTGCCAAATGATTCCTAAAAGTGATAAATAAATTTAGCAGTCTCAGGTTACAAAATCAATGTACATAAATCAGTAGCATTTCTGTATAGAAATAACAGTCAAGCTGAGAGTCAAATCAAGGACTCAATACCACTTACAACAACTACAAAGAAAAAAAAATTCTTAGGAATGTACTTAACCAAGGAGATCTCTACAAGAAGAACTTAGAAACACTGATTAAAGAAACTGCAGATGACACAAACAAATGGAAAAACATCCTATGCTCGTGGATTGGTAGAATCAACATTGTTAAAATGTCCATACCACCCACAGTGATTTATAGATTTGACGTAATCCCCATCAGAACACCATCTTACTTCACAGATCTAGAAAAAAAGGATCTTAAGTTTCATTTGAAACCAGAGAAGAGCCTGAATAGCCAAAGCAATCTTAAGAAACAGAACAAATCTGGAGGCATCACATTACCTGACTTCAAATTATAATACATGGCTATATAGACAACCCAGAAAGAAAGTCATGTTAACTACAACCAACTATCCTCAACAAAGCAGACAAAAACATACACTGGGGAAAGGATGCCTATTCAACAATGTGGCTGGGAGAATGAGATAGCCCTATGCAGAAGAACAAAACAGGACCCCTATCTCTCTTGCCACATACAAAAATTAATTCAAGTTGGATTAAAGCCTTAAATGTATGGCATGAAACCATAGAAATTCTAGAAGGAAACATAGGAAAACTCTTGTCGATGCAGGCTTAGATAAAGAATTTATCTGAGGCAAATACAGCAACAACAAAAATGAAAGAAAGGTTCTGTACAGCAAAGAAAATAATCAACAGAGTAAACGGGCAACCTATAGAATGAGAGAAAATATCACAAACTGTGCATCCAAGAAAGGACTAATATGTAGGAACTACAAAGAATTTCAACAAATCTGCAAGAAATAAACAATTTTATAAAAAAGTAGACAAAAACATAAAGAGAATCTTTCAAAAGAAGATAAACAAATGGCCAATAAATATGAAAAAATGTTCAATGTCACTAACCATCAGGGAAATTAAACCACAATGAGATACTGCCTTATCCCTGTCAGCATGGCTATTATTAAAAGGTAAAAAAAAAACAACATATGCTCTTGTGGATACAAAGAAAAAGGAATGCTTATGCACTTATACACTGTTGGTGGAACTGTAAACTGGCACTGCCCCTTTTGTAAAAAAGACACCTGTACTCTAATGTTTACCGCAGCACAGTTCACAATTGCAGATATGTGGAATCAACACATCTTTGTGTTGGTCAACATATAAGTGCCCATAAATAAGTAAAGAAAATGTAGGAGATATATATACCATGGAGTACTACTTAGCCCTAAAAAGGACTAAAATAATAAGTTGGGTGTAGTGACTCATGCCTGTCATCCTAGCACTCTTGAGAGGCCAAGGCAGGAGGATGGTTTAAGCTTAGGTGTTCCAGACCAGCCTGAGCAAAAGGAAGACCACATCTCTGCTAAAAATAGAAAAATGTAGCTGGGCATCATGGTGCAAGCCTATAGTCCCAGCTATATGGGAGGCTGAGGCAGGAAGATCACTTGAGCACAGGAGTTTGAGGTTGCTGTGAGCTACAGTGATGTCACGCTACCCAGGGTGACAGAGCAAGACTCTGTCTCAAAAAAAAGAATGAAATAATGTCTTTTGCAGTAACTTGGACAGAACTTTTCCTCTGAATGGACAGAGACCATTATCCTAAAAGAAATATCTCAAGAATGGAAAAATAAACACCACATGTTCCCACTAACAAGTAGGAGCTAAACGAAGGGTACGCACAGGCTCAAAGAAACGTGAAGGTCACTGGAAACACAGAAAGGGGGATGGGAGGGGAGGGAGGGTTAAAAACTTACCTGCTGAGTACAATGAGCACTGTCCTAGTGATGGCATACAGAAGGCCCTGACTTCAGCACTGAACAGTGTATCCATGTGACACAAACATTTGTACCTTCTTAATATTTTGAAATTAAGAAAAGAAAACAGAGGCATGTGAAATATGGAGCATGCATGTGGGTTCATCAGAGATCAGTAACGAACTCAGATTCATCCCGCACTGGGCTAAAGGGTTCCATGTGGGTGGGCAGGCCAGTCCCCTTAGCTGGAACTAAGGACGCAGATGTAATTTCTTAAGTAAATTTGTTCCTAGTACAAACCAATAACGTCTGCAAATTGTTTATACAAAAAAAAAAAAAAATCAGGACAGCTTGGGTTATCACTTTAATACTCACAATCTCACTCATATTTTATTTGTTCTTCTTGAAGAATAGAGAAAGATGTGTGTGTCCTGCCTGTTTCTACTTTCTATCACATTTATCTCGGCAAAAAAAGCAGTCAAAGAGTTGAAGGGATAAAATCCACATCATCCGGCCAGGCAAGGCGGCTCACACTTACAATCCTAGCACTCTGGGAGGTGGAGGCGGGCGACTGCTTGAGCTCAGGAGTTGGAGGCCAGCCTGAGCAAGAGAGACCCCCACCTCTACTAAAAAAATAAAAAAAATCGAAAAACTGGCCAGGTGTAGTGGTACACGCCTGTAGTCCCAGCTACTTGGGAGGCTGAGACAAGAGGAGCCTCAGAGTATGAGGTTGCTGTGAGCGCTGACACCACAGCACTCTACCCAGGGCAACTGAGTGAGACCCTGTCTCAAAATAATAATAATAATAATAATAATCCACATTGTCAGTGCAACACTCGAGCCCCTGTATGACCTGTTTCCTGCCCGGTGCGGCCTCTTCCCCCCCAGCATCTGTGCTTGTGTGCCTCCACCAGCCCCAGGCCCGGCTCCCGGCACCTGCTGTGTGCTCTCTGCACCCCGTGCCATCTCTGTTCCTGCTTTGCCAAGGCCGGAAATGCTGCTCTCTTCCTTCTCTACAGTGCAAATTCCCTTCTTCACCCCAAGACCTAAGTGGGTCACTCCTCCACGATGCATCCCTGCTTTCCATGGGAGAGGAAAGGCCATTACCCTTTGCCTTCCAGCACACCCTGTGCTCTGTTCCCGCAGTCATTTCCTGGCCAGCCTCATGGGATTAGTTGTTCCCACGTCTGTCGCCTGCATCAGATTCTGAACATCTTGAGCTCAGAGTCCATGTCTTGACTGCCTCTCTGGTGAGACAGTACAATAGACACTCGTGGAATGAGGGAACAGCCGCTACTTCCTACTACTGGGTGTCATTGAGCCCATCAACAAATCAGAATAATAAATCCCTGGCTGATATAACATATGATAGATCTGCTGTTATGGTATAAGCCTGAGTAATAAAACCACAGCAATAACCTGACAATAATATCTACTCAGCACTCTGTCTCCACAGAGCTTGTCCCTGTTCAGCAGACACACTCGTCTTTTCCTCTGAAATTCTTCCCCAACTGACGCTCAGAGCCTTCTGTCTCACCTCGGGCCATTCTCAAGGCCAACCTATTTTCTCCACCCTACAGACTCTAAATCTAGGGACTCAGATGCTCCAGACACCAGCCTCAGGACTGCCATCACCTCCATACCCAGCCTGCCTACCCCCCACCCCCATCCTGAGGGTCTGGCTTAGCTGCACTGGGCGCTGACATCTGCCTCCAGCAGAGGGACTGACCTGGGCCCGCCCCCCACCCCTCTCCAATCACTAAAGCCACCTTCCTCCCACCTCTCTCATGCCGAGCACGGAACTGATGCAACAGATGGCGACCCAAGCCCCCTCTGCCCCTTGCAGCTCACAGGCATCTGAGGCCAGGGCAGTGAGTCTCCTAGGAAACTCAGATCGTCACCTATTGAGGACAGGAGACGGAACACCAGGCAAGGAGGAGGAAGACAACAGAGAGACCTTTGAAAGAAGACAGGATGAGCAGGAAAAGCAGCAGGAAGGGACCCTTGGCTCCCACTCCTCAGACAGCACCTGCCCAGAGGTGCACGCCACCATATCTCCCCCTTTATCCCAACCCCCCAAACAAAATGCCCCCTGTCTCAGCACCTTCTAAGAAAGTCAGTCTGCTCACAATCCTCCCACTTCCCCCTTCCTGGAGGTATGGTAACTCCATCCAGCTCTCTGGGGCAGAGGACTTGAGGGGAGCACTCACCAGCCAGCTTCAGCACTTCTGCCCTCCCCACACCTGGGAGGGACCCAGCTTTCTGCCTGTGTGGGGCAACCAGTCATTGTCTAGGTTTTCAGATACCCCAGGAAGCCTTGTGTATGGGATTTGACTCCCGGCTCCCCCTCCCTTCCCAGGGCTGGAGGAGGTGGTCTCCATCTGCTCTGTGGTGGCTGTGTTTCACGCTTGGCTCCCTTTCATTGTCAGGGGGAGAGATCCGGGAGGAGAGAGGGGCTGTGTTTAACCACTGACAGCACTCAGCAGGCAGGGCCCTCCTCTGCTGCCTGCATTAAGTTCACAAAGGGCACAGGGATGGGGGTAGTGGTGTCAGGTGGTCCTGATTCCCTCCTGGGGAGGGGGTGGAGTGGATCACCTGGGTTTAGGATTGGAGATTTGACTGAAAAATAGCTGTTTCCTGCTCAACACAAATCTATAAGTTGAAACCTGAACTACTTGGCTATTTATGAAGCTGGGGGCACAGGAAGAGATGAGAAAGAAGGGGGGAAAAACACCTTCCTCCAGGTGACCAACCTGAAGATCTAGTGAATATCCAGCATTTACACCAGGCCCTGTAGGGGCAAAAAGCTCTTTACTGGGCACTGTGTTGTTCATAAGCCACTAGTGGGACCAGGGCCCCACCAATAAAGTGCGGTCACTTGTAGAGTGGGCAGTGCCCACAGCTCACTGCCAGGCCGTAACTGGCTGGGATGTTAAGCCATAAAACTTGAGTACAGAATTCTGTGCTCTTTTGGGTCTACCACAAACCTTATAACCTCCTGCTTGTTAAAGACCTATAGGTCATTTTATTTATTTTCCCCCCATTACAACAATGTTGCGATGCACATCCTTGTCCATATATCCCTCTACATGGAGGAATTAGGGTTACTGCCTCATGCTGTCTCTTTAACCCAAGGTCAACTAGAGCTGGGCACATCCCAGCCTGGCACAGCAAGGAGGTCCAAGGTGCACAGGGGGCCTCTGCACAGCCCGGCCTTGATGACAGCTCCACCATACAGGCTAGTAGTCACCGGGGGCTTTGGGAAAAATGTCCCAGTGCTGCTGCAGTCCAGCCTTCTAAGGTTCTATGGGGCTGTGCATTTTCTCCTCATTACTGCTTCTTCATTCATCCTCAAGGGCAAGACCAGGAAAAACACGTGGAATGGAAAAGACTCTCCAACATCATCATCTACCCTCCTGCTTAGCTGGCCTAACACACTGTGAAGGGCTGGCTTACATAAGGTGTGTGTATTATCTGTGAATGGCTATGATTTGGCACCCCCCTCACTGGCTCTGAGCTCTAAGCAGTCTCTCCCATAAAAAGATTCGCAGGTAAGAGAGGCTGTAAAGGAAGCAGAAGTTACCGTGTTAAAGAGCCTGCTGGGGTTTGCACCTGCCAAACCACACCAGGAAAGGTGGCCTGAGAAGAGCAAGAAACACACCACGCCTATGGTGCGTAACGCAAAGGTACATGTTGGATCTGTTGGTATAGAGTATAAATGTCTTAGCACAATACTTAAGTAAACGAGATGAGGTATATACTAACCAGTGTGATGTAAGCATTCTTAATTCTACATGAAATCAGCACATTGTACCCCATAAATGCATCAATGTATACATGATCTATGTGTTTATGATTTAATAAAAAAAAGAAAGAAACATGCACCCTCCTCTAGGAAAGAATTCTGCCACCACCAGTGAGAAGAGTCCCCACCTCTGTACAATTGAAGAATCTGACTTCTCACTTGCCTTGGCTGTCTTCTCCCTTCAGGGAGAAAGTTTTCACAGCATTTTAGATGCACATCTTTATTCACAACTGGAGAGAGAGGCTTGTGACTTCCCAACCCCCTCTTGAAGTGGGTGGAGAAGGCACTGGGTATCAGGCAGCAGTGGTCTCCCCAGGGCTCTGCCACTGAAGAGGAGCCCTCAGAGAAGGCTGTGGGGGGATGTGATAAAAATCCTGTGCGACAGGTCCCCAAACACCCAAGATCTGGGAAGAGTAAGAAGGAGGGACCCAGGTGGGAGAGAAGATGGAGGCTGAAGGTAGAACAGAAGGGCAGAAAGGAAGTCTTGGAATTAGCTCCTTAAAAGGTAACTATAGAGTTAACATATGACCCAGCAATTCCCACAGAGGAATGGATAAAGAAAATGTGGTATAGCCATAAGGGGGCTATCACTCAGCCATAAAAAGGAATGTTGTAACATGGAGGAACCTGGAAAAATCTGGCTAAACAAAGAAGCCAGGTACGAAAGATGACATATTGTATGGCTCCATTTATAGGAAATATCCACAACAGGCAAGGAAGGTAGATTAGTGGTTGCCAGGGCTGGGGTGAGGAGGTGGGAAGGGGAGTGACTGCTAATGGCATGGGTTTTGGGGGGGCTGGAAATGGTGATGAACATTTCCTAAAATTCACTCTGGTGGCTGCCCAACTCTGTGGGCACTGAAAATACACTACATATGCTAAAAATCATTGATTTATATAACTTATAGAGGTAATTTGTGTAATACAGGAATTATATCTCAGTAAAGCTGTTATTTAAAATCATTAATGAGAAAAAGAAAGAATTACGGAGGACTTGGAAGGCTTTGCTTGTTGGGAAAAAAACTGTGATACTTTGAAAGGGAAAGTGAATGATGAAATTTACAAATACAGTTTCAAATGTTCAAAGGAATCAAATTAAATGTGTTTATTGGTGGGACTAAACAAGTGATTGTTAAAATTTATGAGATTTATGAAAAGAATTATAAAATTTGTCAATTGAAATTGAAAGTTTAAGAAAGAATTAGAGCTTGGTGCCCATAGTACAGTGGTTACAGTACTGGCCACACACACTGAGACTGGAGGGTTTGAACCCACCCTGGGCCAGTTAAACAATAATGACAACTGCAACAAAAAATAGCCGGGCATGGGGCGGTGCCTGTGGCTCAGTTGGTAAGGCGCCGGCCCCATATACCGAGGGTGACGGGTTCAAACCCGGCCCTGGCCAAACTGCAACCAAAAAATAGCCGGGCGTTGTGGCGGGCGCCTGTAGTCCCAGCTACTTGGGAGGCTGAGGCAAGAGAATCGCTTAAGCCCAGGAGTTGGAGGTTGCTGTGAGCTGTGTGAGGCCACAGCGCTCTACCAAGGGCCATAAAGTGAGACTCTGTCTCTACAAAAAAAAAAAAAAATAGCCGGGCATGGTGGCAGGTGCCTACAGTCCCAGCTACTTGGGAGGCTGAGGCAAGAGAATTGCTTAAGCCCAAGAGTTTGAGGTTGCTGTGAGCTGTGATGCCACAGCCCTCTACCAAGGGTGCCATACTGAGATTCTGTCTCAAAAAGAAAAAAAAAGAAGGAATTAGTTTTTAGCTAGCACTCTGGGAGGCCGGGTAGATCACTTGAGCTCAAGAGTTTGATACCAGCTTGAGCAAGTGTGAGACCCCATATCTAAAAATAGCTGGGTGTGGGCAGCACCTGTGGCTCAGTGAGCAGGGCGCCGGCCCCATATGCCGAGGGTGGCGGGTTCAAACCCAGCCCTGGCCAAACTGCAACAAAAAAATAGCTGGGCGCTGTGGTGGGCACCTGTAGTCCCAGCTACTTGGGAGGCTGAGGCAGGAGAATCACCTAAGCCAAGGAGTTGGAGGTTGCTGTGAGTCGTGTGATGCCACGGCACTCTACTGAGGGCAATAAAGTGAGACTCTGTCTCTACGAAAAAAAAAATAGCTGGGTGTTGTGGCGGGCGTCTGTAGTCCCAGCTAGTCAGGAGACTGAGGCAAAAGAATCAATTAAACCTAAGAGTTTGAGGTTGCTGTGAGCTGTGATGCTATAGCCACGGCACTGTATGGAGCGTAACAAAGTGAGATTCTGTGTCTCAAAAAAACTAAATAAATAAATAAATAAATTAGGTTTTAGGATTTAGAATTTTAATACATTAAACATCGATTAATTCAAAAATAAAAGACTGAGGCCTAAGCAAGTCATAAACTGTCCAGTCTGTATTTTCTTACTTATAAAGTGCTGTACAAAGGGAGGGTCACTCTGGAACAGCAGGAAACCACTCTGCCTGTGAGCAGCTCTCCTGAAGGAAGATGCTGTGCAACCCCCCACCGGCCATGCTTATTTCAAACCCTAGTTTCCTCACCCCAGGCACTGCCTGAGGGGTGCCCAGGCTCCCTGAGTGGGGTGTCTATTTGGAATCCAAACCACTGTCCACCTGAGGACCTCCCATCTGAGGACCTCAGGTCCTCTGCTTAGGACATCACTCTTACTAATATGCTCAGGACATCTGCTCAGGATATCACTCTTACTAATATGTTTATTGCGCTTTCTAGTGGGGGGGGATTCCAAGCTTGCTTTCAACAGACCATGGTTCTAAAGCCATTGGAAAACCATAGACTAAGTTTAAACAGAGAAAAAAGAAAAAAGAGGGGCGAGACGGAAACTTGGGGTTGGGGAAAGAGGTGGCCTTCAGCCCCTGACCCAGATTATGAGTTTCTGGAGGGCAAGGGAAGCGTTTTCTACTTTCCCCCCAGCCCTATACAAAAGGAACGTCAGCTCAAAGCACAGCAGGGCTGGGCTTCATAAACAGTGGAGAATGACCAACTACCAAGGAAACCAGGGAAACACACCAGACACAGACACAGAGCTTTAGCTTTAAGAAGAAAGGACCTATAATCCTGCCGGCAGATGGAAACAGCATGTACTTGGAGCCACATGCATCTGAGTTTCAGTCCTACCCAGCCATTTACCTGGCTCCATGGTCTTCTGCAGTTTGTTTCTCATTTAGAGCCTTTTTCCTTTTTTTTTTTTTTTTTTATTGTTGGGGATTCCTTGAGGGTACAATAAGCCAGGTTACACTGATTGCAATTGTTAGGTAAAGTCCCTCTTGCAATCATGTCTTGCCCCCCTGTTTCCTTTTTTTTAAGAGAAGGATACTTACACTTACTCATCAAAGTTGCTGTGACAATTACTAAATGAATTAATGATCTAATGTCTGTGTATAGCATCTAACCCAAGGCCTGGCACATATTTGGTATTCTAAAACCATTGCTCCTTTCTCCCTCTCCCCCACATTTCAGCTGGTGTACTGCTTTGCTATATGGCTTTGGATAAACTGGGCTTTCAAATCCACTCTGTAGCTCTACAGAGGAGGTAGTGCCTGTGTAGACAACCATATGTTATCTCTATGGCCAAAGAATTCTTGTTTACTCTTACAGCTTACTTACGGTTATTTGCACAGGCACTGTCTGCTTTGGACCAGAAAGGGAGGCTCCTATGAGAGCCCAGACATGCACTGCCTGAGGACCCGTTTCTTGCTGTTGATTGTTCTCTTATTTGTTTGACAATAAACAGCTTCAGGGAGGCAATTTGAACTTTGACCATTTCTCTAAGTTTCCCCATCCACAAGATGAGGAGACATTCCTCAAGAGGATCCTAACTGGTTGACCAGACAATGCCCCTCTGGGCTTCCCTTTCTCCTGCCTCTGCCATGGTGTCCTTCACCAGAACATTCCACATCAGCTCCTTCCACCAATGCCCCATGACCTATGATGTCAATGAGAGAGAGCTGGGTCAATTCTTCTATTCGGCTGTCAATATTGGTTTAGCTGCTGATAGTCCAAGGATAGCACATCCCCAGTTGCATTTTAAAAATTCCTGTCTGACGTGATCAGCGAGTCAGAGGGAGGGAAAGGACTAAGATGGCAGCAGGGAGCAGCATCTGTTCCTTCCCTCCCTCCCTTCAGCCTTCTGCATTTACATCCAACACAGACACCAGTCTGAATCCAACTGCTATCTGGGCAGGCTTCTACAGGCTGGAGGAGATGTGAAAATGCAGGAGGCCTGGAGGAAGGGAGGTGGGAGCAGAAAGGGGGAGGCAACAGAGAGAGTGAGGTTTTTCCTAAGTTATAAGATGCCCACTTGTCTAGGAGTCTGGTTGCAAAGTGCTGATAGCCAACAGTGTTCACAGCAAAGACTGCTACCTTCAGTGGTACAGAGGAAAGCTTTATATCTTATGTTCTAGAAGGGCCTCCCTTTGCTAAAATCTGAGGCCCTCTTATCAGAAAAGAAATTCGAACCTAACAGCCAAGCCTCTGCAGGAAAGGCAGGCTTGAGGGCAGCAGGAAAGGCTGCGAGGGGTCTAGACGTGACTGTGTAGCGTCAGCAGAAAAGAGGTGGACAGCAAAAGTCATGAAGGGGAATGGCGTTCACTGCTACCAGGTCCCCACACTTACCTTACAGATCTTGGTGCCCACAGGAAAAGGGGGCTAAGCATGGGGGCTGCCCCAAGGGTCTGGGATCAGTTTGGGGGTGATAGGAGAGTAAAATAGATAGTTCCTTAGGAAGTTCCACAGCCCCATCCGATCACTTCACACCCCTGCTGTCAGGTGGCCTGTTGTGAGGAGGCCTGGCTTCTTACTGACAGGCACAGGGTCTTAGGAGTGTAAGTGCAATTAGCCAAATGGATCCATAGGGAAAGTCAAGGCCTGGGGAAGCTGGGCAGCTTCTTTGCCTTGCATCGGAGGGCTGGGGTCTGCTCCCAGTGACCTGAACTGGCAAGGAGCACTGGGGGTGAGGAAGGAGGGGTATGGAGAAGTGAAGCCTAAGTGTGGCAAGGTGCAGCATGTTGGGGTGGGAGGAGCAGTGTGGCTCAGAAGCAAACGCCTAGGGCAACTCCAGATGGCAGTGGCCTGGGAACAAAGGGTGAAGGGGGGTGGCCACAACGAAACCAAAGGCTTGTTCCTTAGGAGACTTCCAAGCTGGAGCTACAAAACCACATGCACTTCTAGAACCTGGCAGGACAACTGATGGGAAACAGCTATGCAGTATTTCCAGCAACAGCCACTCCAAAAACACACTCTAGCCTCAAACCCAAATGGTCAACTGTGCAGGTCTCAGAGCAGGACTATCTAGGCCCTGGCACCATCTTAGCTAGGGGACTTTGAGCAAGTCCTTTAACTTCTGTGTACTTCTGTCACCAGTAACCCATGGTAATAATGGGCCCTCCCTCACAGGGCTGCTGGGAGGGGGAGTACACCACCTGGAGCCTAGGGAGCACCCCAACACTGATCAATAGCATGATGCCATTTGTCACCCTTTAAAGAAACCAGGATCAGCTCCCCTTCTCTCAGAACTTATTTTTCCCTCAATTACCATAAGTGCTCACTAGCACGTCCTCTCTGGACTCCTTCTCTTTTCAGGTTCCCCTGTGTGTCTGAAAGACCTTTGATAGGTGTTCCCCCTTCACGATTTGCAGGTGCTTCAGACCAAAGGAGACAGTGTGATGTCACAGCAAGAAAAACCGTCCACTATCCAGGGCATCGAAGTTCTAGCAGGTTGCTCTTTCACTAACTGATTTTGTTAACTGTGGGGGAAACAACTTCTCAGGGCCTCACTGTACTTGTCAGTCAAATGGGAGTGATGATCCCAGCCTTGCTCAGGTCACAGAGTGGCTGTGAGAGTCCAATGACACGATTAATGTAAATGGACACACTATAAAATGGGCAAAGCTCTGAACCAATATTTGAGATTGCCGATTAGACTGGAAGTATCCAGAAGGGCAAGGCAGAGCAAGCACACTCTGGCCAGGCGGGATGCGGCAGGGTGCCACTCACTGCCAAGCAGCTCAGCTGCCTTCGTTGGGCAGCATGAGGCAGCCCCAGGTGCCTTAGGCAGGGATCTGATTAGGCTGCCCAAGTGTCTGTGCCCTGGGAGGACTCTAGAGGGAGCCTCAGGGGACAGGAATACAGAATAGGGAGGGTGCATGAAAAAGTGCCAAGAGAGTCGACGTGGTGACATAAAGCTGGACAAACTCCCTGATCCTGTCACAAAAGCTGGGCATCTGTTCCCATGCAGCTTTACATACATTGTGTGCCCATTTAAATAAACTGGTGTGCCACTTTTGTGATCAGAGTCCTCCATATACAGTAAAACAAAAGAACGGTTTCCTCCTCCATTACCAGTCAATATGTTCAAGTTCAATATTTAGTAACAGTGGTGGGGTGAAAAAGCCCCGTGGGCAGATAAATTTCCCAGGTGGTCCCTGAAAGCTGATGCTGTTCGGAGGCCCTAAGAAGGGCCCCACAGAAACTACCTTGATGAAAACAAGTATATGTGAACAGATGTTGATATGAGAAATTAATAATAACCTTCATTTCCTGAATACCTCCTATACGCCAGGCACCGTGTAGGACTCTATATGCTTACTCTTTAATTTAGTCTTTACAACAAGAAGTTCACTATTATCCCCACTGTACACTGTATAAACCAGGAAACTGAGACCTAGAGCAGTTAGAAAACTTGCCAAAGGTCCCAAAGCAAGTGGAACTGGGCTTCCAGCAGGTCTGTCCAGATCCCAAGTCCATGTCATCAGCCTGCTCTGCTTCCACCTTACAACATTCAGACCCCTCCTCATCTCCCCCAAGCCCCATCCCCAACTCCTTCTAGCAGGACAGAAGAATCCTGGAGAGAGAGATACAAACTGCAGGGAGGGAGAGATGCTCAAACACACAGAATTTCTCTGCTTAGGCCTGCAGGTCAGACTCCCCCAGCCTAGCAGCCTCCACGCGGCCAGCCTGTCATCCGCTATCAATTATTTTCCTGCTAAAATTGTAGGCCTCAGTTTTTGTACCTCTTTCCTTTCCACCCTGGCCTAAGAGTAAAACAAGAGCTGCTGGGAGCAGCAGGAAACTCTAAACCCAGAATGGAACAATGCAGACCCTGGACATGGAGTCTGGCTTCAGTGCTGTGGGCCCCGGACGCTTACTGTGACCTGGACAGCTGTCCTTCTGCCAGGGCCCAATGCCCCGCCCAGAGGAAGGTCCTCAGACTGCCCCCCATATGCCAGGGCTGTCACTCAGGAAGCTCCCAGGTTGTGGAGGCCCAGACTAAGGGGGACTGTGGGCCACAAACAAAGCTGTTTCTCAATTTTTCAATTGAGGTGGACAGTTGGGACAAAGCCAACGCTAATGCTGGCTGACTGCACCTGCTGGGGAAGAAGGCACAAGTGCTTTCCACACCAGCCTCCATGCTGGGAAAGCCTTGGGGTGCGGCTCTGCAGTGGACTCTGGGCTTCTGTTTCTGGGGAGAAGGAAAGAGACACCCCTCAGAAGATTTCTGGGGCCAGGCAAAGAGCCTTCTCTCATCAAAGAAAAGAGGCAGGAGGCAAGAACGCCCCCCTCTTTCAACTTGTGTCCCTGTCCCGACCCCCCACTCACCTCCTCTGCCTCATTCAGCCTCCTCCTCTCTGCAACACCAGAGGCAGCTCTGTTCCAGTCTGCAGAGGGCAGGAAAACTCCAGGGTCCCAAATTGCACATAAGCCAATCAACCTGTTTCAAAGCAAGCACAAAGGAGAACCCGAGAGTTACTCTAGGAAAGAGGGGGGGAAAGGCTGGGTGGCTTGCAGTTTGTTCATTCACTGGCAAAATGACATCTTTGTTCAAATCCATTTGTAAAGTTTGCATACATAGCGCATCTTTGTTCAAAGAAGCTCAAAGCAGTCTGCAAGAAATGGGACAGATTCTTCTCAAGGGTGATTGTAGTGCACTGACAGCATGATTGCTGATTCCCTATTCACGCAAAGAAGTGAAGCCATATCTCAGATTTACCCATACTCATCTCATTAATTTTTTAGTTTCCTAAAACTACGTTTTTTGCCCCTATTTACAGTTAAACAAATCAAGTTCACCATAAATACATTCACAATGGGCCTGGTGCCTTCTTATGTGGCACAGTGGTTATGGCGCCAGCCACATAACACCTGGCAGGTTTGAACCCGGCCCCGGCCGGCCAGCTGAACAACATACGTACCCCAACCCCCCCATTCCACAGTTGTCTCTTCAGTATCCTCACTTGTATATAGGGGTTTATGAAACTTTCCTTCTATGAGGGCATCGGGGGGCTGCAGTGAGATGATGTATATAGGAAAGTACTTGGAAAATAAACCTTTGTACAAATATTTTACTGCCATTTGAAAACTGGAGATCAGATCTCCCCTACAGGACTGCTGTGAGGATCAAATGAGTGCAGTGATTTAAAGATAGATGGACAGACATATGGACAGGTGGAGAATCCTTAAAGATGAGGGAGACTACAATTACCACCAATGCTTTTATCATAGGACTTCAGGGTTAAATGAAAAGTGAAATTTAGAATCTAGGAAACAGACTTTCCATCTGACTCAGGGATAGGAAGGTTCCAGGAAGGACATCTGATACGCTGGAGAAGGATAGGGACCAAGAAGTCACCTGATATCCTGAGGCTGCAAGAAGAGAAGCTTTGGGTCACAGGAAGGTGGCGATCATGACTCATTTGCAGGGTGCTCTGGCACTGCCCCCAGATTCCAGAAGGTCAGACAAAGCGTCCAGGCAGCAGACACCTGCTGGGTTCCTCTGAATGAGGTCTGGGTTGGAAGTATAAGTAGGGAAGATTCTTCCCAGCAACAGGATGCCCACACATGTTAGACCAGTGATAGAAAGCGGTGTCTGCGGTTGCTAACCAGCTCCAAAACCTCTCTCTCAGTATTCATATCTTAAAATATTTGCCTGAGGATTCTTCACAGACCTCTTCTCTGCAAATGTTTATTCTCAGAGAATAAACAGAATAAAAGTTGGTCAGGGTGATTTCTGTCACTTTCTTACCTTAGAATTCCACACATATATATTTCTTTTTTTTTTTTTGTAGAGACAGAGTCTCACTTTATGGTCCTTGGTAGAGTGCCGTGGCATCACCCAGCTCAGAGCAACCTCCAACTCCTGGGCTTAAGCGATTCTGTTGCCTCAGCCTCCCAAGTAGCTGGGACTACAGGCGCCCGCCACAACGCCCAGCTATTTTTTTGTTGCAGCTTGGCCGGGGCCGGGTTTGAACACGCCACCCTCGGTATACGGGGCCGGCGCCCCACCGACTGAGCCACAGGCGCCTCCTGCACAAGTATATATTTCTAAAAAATACAAAATCAGAATTCTCCTAAGCTCTGGTCCGTGTGCCTCCTCCCCCTGAATATCTCGTCTCTTTTCAGAAGACAAACATCACTCTGTCTCTGTCTCAGGATTCTTAAACATCTGAATAGCTAATTCCTTCATCTGACAAGAAACTCAAAATATACAAAAAAATGTGCAATGAAAGTATATTTATAGGGCCATGCCTGTGGCTCAAAGGGCTAGCGTGCTGGCCCCATATGCCGGAGGTGGCAGGTTCAAACCCAGCTCTGGCCAAAATCTGATAAAAAAAAAAAAAGAAAGTATATTTATATGTAAACCTCCTTCCCAACCTGGTCCCCTAGATTCCCAAGTCCCACTCAGTCCCTGGCCCTGGCCAACCAGTGTTACCAGTTTCTTGTGTATTCCTCCAGAGAGGCTATACATTCAGAGATACATATTTTAAAAAAAAAATTAAACATATTTTCTCCTATCTTGCTTTTGGCCATTAACAAATATCTTAGATATTTAGATATCTTTCTATGTTAGTTCATGTAAAACTGCCTTGTTATTTTTATTGCACAGTAAAAACGTATCATAATTTATTGATTTAATCCTCTCCTGATAGACATGTTTGTAGTCATTTCATATAGAAATGCTGCAATGCATATCTTTGGGTAAATGTGATTTATTCCATTTGCAACACTATGTTTAGAATAAATTCTTGGATGCAGAATTTCTAGGTCAAAGAGAATGTGGCCAAATTGCTCTCCATGAACAAAGCGACAATATACACTCCCACCAGAATGTGAGAGTTCCTGTTTCCTATTCCTTTTTCAACATGTTAAAAAGGGGTTATTAGTGTTTTTTGATCTCTGGCAATCTGATGCATAGAAATTGGTAACTCTTCTATGTTTCTCTAAGATTATTTTCATTTTCTTTGAATTGCTCCTATTCTTTGCCCATTTCTCTACTGGGTAGTTGGTTGATTTTTGTCACTTTAAAGGCACTCTTTATTTAATAGGGAAAGAGGAGCCACAAATCATCTATATCATTATTTTTATCCTGATTTTATGTATAGTGTTTTTGCTATGCAAAAAAAAAAATGCTTTTTCATGGTTGAATGAATCTTTTCTATTATAATTGTATTTTGTATCATAATTAGGCTTTCTTCTTTCAAGATTATTTTTATGTTTCCATGTTTTCCTTAGCATCTCTATGGTTTAATTTCTTTATTTTTCAATCTTTTATCCATCTGGAACTTATTATGAAATCATGTACGAAAGGGATATAACTATATATAAAATGGTGATGATCCTAACACCGTATATTGAAGAATTCACCTTTTACCCTCTGGTTTGAAATGTCATCTTTATCATATATAGTACTAACTTCTCCTTATGCGTTTGGGTCTATTTCTGAATTTTCTCTTTCACTTGTCTATCTCTTCATGGGCTGGTACTAACCTATTCTAATTACTGTAGTTTTATAATTGATTTTATATTCTTTTTAAGAATTTTCCTAAGGATGTGGTTGTTCATGCTGGTAATCCTAGCACTCTGGGAGGACAGGGCAGGCAGATCACTTGAGCTCAGAAATTCGAGACCAGCCTAAGCAAGAGCAAGACCAGGTCTCTACTAAAAATAGAAAAATTAGCCAGGCATCGTGGTGAGTTCTGTAGTCCCAGTTAGTTGGGAGGCTGAGACAAGAGGATTGCTCAAGCCCAAGAGCTTGAGTTTGCTGTGACAAAGCCACAGCATTCTACCGAGGGTGACAGAGTGAGACTCTGTCTCAAAAAAAAAAAAGAAAAAAAAGATTTTTTTCTGTTAATTTCTTGTTTATTTTTTCACGTGAACTCCAGAATCAGATTTTCTATTCCTTTAAAGAAAATCAAATGGTATTTTATTGGATTTATACTAAAATTACAAATTAACTTAGAATTGACATATTTATGATATTGGATCGCCCTAATTAAGAATATGATAGACATTTCGGTTTGTTCAAATTTTCTTTGGAATCTTTCAATTGCATTTTAAAGTTTTCTCATATAGATTATGCACAATTGTTATGTTTATTACTATACATTTGATCTTTCATTAATCTATTTTAAATGACTATTGCATAATAATTTTGAATCCCATTATACTGATTATTATTTTTCTAAATAATCCAAGATTCAAAGAGAAAGTTTCAAGGGAAATGAAAAACATATATTGAAAACATACATTGAATGGAAATGAAAATATAACACATATTAAAATCTGAAGGGCACAGCTAAAACATTGCTCAGAGGGAAATTTATAGCACTAAATCCATATATTAGAAAACAGAAAAAGCCTCAAAAATCTAAGGTTCCACGTCTGAAAAAGGGAGCAAAATAAACTAAAAGCAAGTAAAAGGAAATAAATAATAAAGAGCAAAAATCGATAGAGAACAAATGTGATGGAGAAAAATCAATGAAACAACAAGATGGTTCTTCAGAGACTAATACAATTAACAACCCTCTAGCAAAACTGAAATAGAGAAAAAGAGATAGGACATAATTATCAATATCAGGAATAAAAAAGGGCTGTTGCCACAGACCCTGCAGATAACAAAAGCTTAATAAAGAAACACCATGAACAAGTCTAAAGATTTAAAATTTAAAACTTAAGTAAAATGGCACAAGGTCTCAAAAAACATAAAGTAATACAACTCTAATATTTATAATTACTAAGGGAAATCAAATCCATAATTTTAAAACAAGATTTCCCAAAAAGGAAATCTTCAGGCCCAGATGATTTTGCTGAAGAATTCTGCCAAACTATTAAAGAAGAATTAACACCAATCCTATAAAATCTCTTTTATAGAAGAGGATGAACATTTCCCAATTCATTTTATGATACCAAAACCAAAGATAGTCCAAAATTTAAAAAAGAAGATGAAACAAAAAAAGAAAGAAAGAAAGAAAACCATAGACCAATATTATCTCTCATAAATATAGACATAAAAATCCTTAACAGGCTGGGTACAATGACACACACCTTGTTAGGCTGAGCCCAGGAGTTTGAGGTTACCATGAGCTATGATTGTGCCACTGTACCCTAGCCTGGGTGACAGACCAAGATCTTGTCTACTAAAACAAAACAAAACAGACCAGGTTCAGTGGCTCCTGCCCTTGAACCCAGCACTCTGGAGGCCGTGGGAGGATCCCTTGAGCTCAGGGGTTCAAGACCAGCCCAAGCAAGAGTAAGATCTCATCCCTACTAAAAAGAGAAAAATTGGCTGGGTGTTGTGGCAGGCTACTTAGGAGGCTGAGGCAGGAGGATCGCTTGAACCCAGGAGTCTGAGGTTGCTATGAACTAGGCTGAGGCCACAGCACTACAGCTTGGGGGCAACAGAGTAAGACTATCTCAAAATGAGACAAAACAAAACAAAAAACAAATAAGGAAGAAAAATCTACCATATAAAGTAATACAAACAAGGTGAAAATTTTTTTTTTACCTCATTATAGGTTCACATGAGTTGTAGATTCTAAAAATGGTAACATTTTCCCATATGTATTTACTTATTCATTCATTCATTTATTTATTTTTTGAGACCGAATCTCACACTGTCACCCTGGGTAGAGTGCTGTGGCGTTCATAGCTCACAGCAACCTCAAACTCCTGGCCTCAAGTGATCTGCTTGCCTCAGCCTCCCCAGTAGCTGGGACTACAGGTGCCCACACCAATGCTTGCAAATTTTTCTTTTTTTGTAGAGACAGAGTCTCACTTTATGGCCCTCGGTAGAGTGCCGTGGCCTCACACAGCTCACAGCAACCTCCAACTCCTGGGCTTAAGCGATTCTCTTGCCTCAGCCTCCCGAGTAGCGCCTCCCTGTGGCGCCCGCCACAGCAAATTTTTCTATTTTTAGTAGACAGGGTCTCAATGTTGGTCAGGCTGGTCTCGATTAAACTCCTGAGTTCCAGCAATCCACCTACCTCATCCTCCCAGAGTGGCAGGATTACAGGCATGAGCCAAGGTGTCTGGCCTCCCACGTGTATTTAAAAGCTATTTCGTCTCAAAATAAATTACCCAATGCAAAGAGCATTGTGAGTGCTCAATAATGACATTTCCAAGAAAGGAGATTTGTTAACCTTCCTTGATGACTTGTTTTACTAGTGGGTCTCACATTCTAAATGTGCTAAAACATTCAGCGAAAACAGGACACTATTATTTCAACACAACTGGAATTCCATTTTGAAGCCATTAGCAAGAAGAAAAAGTGGTTCCCTAAACACAAGGAAATTGGAAGAAGCTTTCTGGAAAGTTAAAAATACATGTAAGCACTCTCATCAAAATTAGATTTGTCCAAATAGGACAGCGAACAACAGGGAGAACTAGTATCTTCAATGTTGGTGACGCTGCGAAACCCAGGATCATGTGTGCACCTGAAGGTGTGCCTGCCACAGTTAGATGGAGAGAAAGGACTACTACAGGCCAGGGGAGTCCAAGAAGAGAATGAAAAGACAAGCCTATATTGGGAGAGAATATTTTTAAATCTGGTAAAGGGCTTGTCCCAGAATATATAAAAAATCCTCAACTGAATAGCAGGAAAACAAATAATCTACTAAAATACAAGCAAAAAAATCTAAATAAACACTTCATCAAGGATAATATATGTATGGCAAATAAACACACAAAAAGATGCTCAATGTCATCAGTCATTGGAGAAATGCTAATCAAAACCCCAGTGAGATACTATTATGTATCTGTTAGACCAGCTGAACAACAACAACCTTCAAAATGCCAAGTCCTGGTCAGGATGAAGAGTAACTGGAACTTGCATACATTGCTGGTGGAATAAAAAAATGGTACATCCACTTTAGAAAGCAGTATGGTAGTTTCTTGGAAAGTGACACATACAGTTAGTGTATGACCCAGGATTCCCACTGCTAGTATTTACCCAACAGAAATGCAAATATACATCCATACAAAAATCTATGTGTGAATATTTATAGCAGGTTTCTTTATAATTGCCAAAAATTGGAAATAAGGCAAATGTCTGTCAACAGGTACATAGGCAAACAAACTATTGTACATAATGAGATGGAATATTACTCAGCAATAAAAAGGAGTGATCTACTGAGAAGCGCAGCAAGTTATAGGCATCTCAAATGCATTGTGTTAAGCAAAGGAAGCCATTCTCAAAAGGATACATGCTGAATGATGTATCCTTTAGATCTGCAGTCACCAACCTCTAGGTACTGGGCCATGGCCTGCTAGGAACCAGGCAACATAGCAGGAGCTGAGCTGTGGGGAATGAATGAAGCTTCATCTGTGTTTACAACCATTCCCTATCACTGCCTGGCTCCGCTTCCTGTCAAATCAGTGGTGACACTGGATTTTCATAGGAGTGCAAACCCTACTGTAAACTGTACATTCGAGGGATCTCAATTACACGCTCCTTCTGAGAATCCTGATGAGCTAAGGTGAAGGAGAGGTGGTGATACTAGCACTAGAATTCTCTAGTTGCAGGAAAATAAGCTCAGGGCTCCCACTGATTCTGCATTGTGGTGAGTTGTATGATTATTTCATATACAGGGTGTCCTAAATTGCACGTGAACTTTATGGCCACCCTGTATGTAATATATTACAATGTAATAATAACAGAGATAAAGTGCATAATAAATGTAATGCACTTGAATCACCCCGAAACCATCCCCCACCCCAGGTCCATGGAAATTGTCTTTCATGAAACTGATCCCTGGTGCCAAAAATGTTGGGGACCATTGATTTATGTGACATTCTAGAAAATGAGAACTCTAGGGATAGAATAGAGATGAATGGTTACCTAGGGCTTGGAATGAAGGGAAAGGACTAACTAAAAAACAGTACATAAGAATTTTTTGGAATGATAAAATTGTTCTATATCTTGCTTATGCTGGTGGTTACATAACTGCATGTGTTTGGAAAAGACATGGGACTGTACATCTAACAAAGGTAAAATTCATTTTATCCATGTTATAACTCAATAAACCTGACCTGGGAAAAAAGTCTTAAATATATGAAAAGTCAAGTTAAACCTAAGAGAGGACATTGGATATACACACACCTGACAAAGGACTACTATCAAGAATATATAAAGAACTTCTATAAATTAATAAATTATAAATCCAATAGAAATATAGGCAGAAACAAACAGGATCATATACTGCTAATAAACATATTGGTGATCCGGGAAATGCAAATGAAGGCCATAGTAAGGAACCAATTTACACTAATTAAATTGTCAAAAATTACTAAGTCTAATGAAAGAAGATGAAGAGCCACCAGATTTTCTATATATATATATTACTAAGGGTACAACTCTTTGGAAAGACTTTATATTGCCCCCTAAAGTTGAACACTCAAAACCAGTAAATCTAGTCCTTAATGATCAGCCAAGAGATACTCTAGCCCAAGTACAAAAATGTTCTTAGCAGCACTAGTCACCACAATAGAAATGTAGGAAAAACCCAAAAGTTCGGTCAACAGAGAAATTAATAATAAAACTGTAGTAGAATCAAACAATGAAATATTTACATAGCAATCAAAATAAGCAAATTAGAGCGCTATGCAATAAAATGATCCAATAAGCAAAGGGGGAATAGATTCAAGACAATGATTACAACTCAACAAGAACAAAACGCCTATGACTAGAACCTTCTCTAAAGAAGACAGCAAACATGAAAATTGCTCATCATCTCTAAGTATTAGAGAAATGCAAATCAAAACCACCCTAATGGTGAAATACCCATTAGGATGCCACTCTCGAAAAACCAGTAAATAACAAGTGTTGATGAGGATGTAGAGAAATTGGAGCTCTTGTGCATTGTTAGTGGGAATGTAAAATGGTGCAGCCTCTATGGAAAACAGCATGGCAGTTACCCCCCAAATTAAAAATACAACTTCTGGGTATATATGAAAAAGAACTGGAAGCTGGGTAAGAGAAATTTTTATATCCATACTAATAGCAGCATTATTTACAATAGCCAAAAGGTGGAAACCAATGTCTATCGATGAACGGATAAACAAAATGTGGTATGTATGGACTACATTTAATGGTCTCCCTTTTTAAGGTTTAATAATATTCTATTAATAATATCCTATTATTAAACCTTAAAAAGGAATAATATTCTGACACATACTACCAATGCTTGAACTTCGAGGACATTATACGAGGTATAATAAGCCAGCCACAAAAGGACAAATACCGCATGATTCTACTTATATGAGGCACCTAGAATAGTCAAATTCATAGAGAGAGAAAGTAGAGTGGAGGTAGCTAGAGGCTGGGGAAGGGCGTTTAAGAGACGTGGAGTTGTTTAATGGGTACAGAGTTTCAGTTTTGCAAGATGAAAAGAGATCTGGAGGTAGATACTGGTAATGGTTGTACATTGTGAATATACTTAATATCAGTGAACTCTATATATACCTAAAATAGTTAAGATAGCAAATTTTTGTTATGTATATTTTATCATAATTGAAAATTGAAAAAAAAAGATAACAATTACTAACAATTTCTGATAGTAGGGGAGGCAGGGAGGAAAGCTTGGTGGTTCTGGTGGCGGGGAAACCATAAGATTAGATATTTGCTAATTATCAAGATCCTAGCTTCTGTTTGTAGGTGGCAGATGTGCAAGTACTTACTATATAATAAATACGTAAGTAAATAGGTGGATAGATATATAGGAAGAAATAAAAGGAAGGAAAGGGAAGAAGAGAACAGGAATGAAAGAGAAAGAGCGGGGCCTGCGTGGACCAATGAGGGGATTAAGTCATCATAGTCCAATGCTGTGCACCTGAGGTCCAATAAGAAAAAACTGTTCCAACAGATCAAAGGAATCCTAGATTACCAAAGCTGAAGAGGGTCTCAGAAATCTCGAACTGAATTCCATCATTCAATGTAATATAAAAAGTGATGCAGAAACAGATGAGAAATGTCAGAGATGTCCAGTGATGTAAGGTCACAGAGCCGTCTACGTTCTAATCCTCTCTCAGCCATATTTGTCAGAAAAGGAAACACCAATCAAGGAAGTTAAAACAGACATCCATTCCTACACTAACCATCCCTTCAATCCTTACAACATTCCCGTAAGGGAAATATTATTATCCTAATTTTACACATTAGCAATCAGAAGCCTACTGATATTAAATAGCTTGTCTGGGGTTTCTTAGCCAGTGAGTGGTGGAAATGAAACTCAAACCTAGTTGAAACTTAGCACATGACAACATGGCAAATTTTCAACTGACAGTTGGTAAAAGGCCCTGTGAGGAGGCAGAGATGAGCGCATAGCATGAGGATTTCTTTAAAAAGTTCCCTGTGTGATTATCTTAAAAATTGTTATTACAAGGGAAAAAAAGGTGCAGAAACTATACTGACTATACTTAGTTTACGTATTCAATACATCTTTGTTTTAAAATATACCATGAATCAGAGACAAATTTGTACTGGTCAGCATGACCTAGCTAGTGATGCTGAGGAAGCTAACGCAGGCAAGCCATAGCAACCCAGCTTCTTAGTGCTGTGAGCAGGACCTAGGAAGAAATGATCCAATGAAAGTCAAGCTCCTGCTTCAGGTGAAACAGTCTTGGGAAAGATCACAGGAGGGCCTGAGTGGAGCACCCTACGAATGCTGAGCTGTGGTCAGACGACGCCTTGTTCCCGGCTGGACCTCAATGACCTCCTCCACAGAACAAGCTAACCAGTGAAAATGGGGAGCCATGGCAGGCAAGTCACTGTTCATGGGAGGCATTAATATCACACCTGCCCCAGCCTCATGCACACTGTGGCGAGAACACTCCAATCAAGATTATCCTGTGCCCCCGCTTCAGAAAGAGGGGAGGAGAATGAGAATCAAGGCAATGGCAATTGAAGCCACTTATCCCCCGGCCCCCACCTTTTTCTTGCTTTTGTAACCAAATAAATCATTTTTCATTACTGGAGTAGAGCATTAAATTTGGTTAAAATCTGTAGAGGGACTTGGGAACCAGCCTGAAGTCACTGAAATAAAGACATAACCCTGGTTCTCAAAGACATTATCAGTATCATGGGAGAATGCTATTCTTAACTCCTTATATTTAGTTGGCTAAACCCGAACTCTGGTTCAATCTAACTCTCTACCTACTCTGTACCTACACGTGTGGTACAAAGTAGGCCACACAGCTGGACACAGCTGGGGAAATACACGCCTCTGTGCTGTCTGGCCTCACTTTAAATGCATGCTCTTAAATCTCAAGTGGGCCCTTCACGGCATCTGACAATCACACATCTCTTCCGATGGCAAGCCTTCTCGCTCTTTCCCCTTCTTTTTTCCTTTGTTTTAATTTTATGGAAGTAGAAAAAGTATAATGATTCTTCTACATGCCCATCAACCGGCTTTAAGTACTGACCCCAAACCAATTACACATCATCTATACCACTACCACCTCTTCTCCCCACCCTCCTCTGGATTAGTCTGAAGCAAATCCATGTGACTGCCTAATTTCATAGATAGCTATTTCAGCATCTACGTCTACATGATAATGGCCCTTTTATAAAACATTAACTTCAACATTATCACACCTTCCAAATTAGTAATTTTTAAGAAAATATCCATTCAGTGTCCAAATTTCCAACTCGCTCATAAATGCCTTTTTTTAAACCGTTTGTTTCAATCAGAATTCAAATAAGATCCAGACATTATTTGATATGTGTATTGTGCCTCTTTCATTTTGTAAGTTCTCTCTCTTTTTCTTCCTTTACACTTTATTTTTTAAAGAAATTGGTGTTCTCAGCCAATCACAGGGGCTCATACATGTAATCCCACCACTCTGGGAAGCTGAGGTGGGAATTTACGAGTTCAAGACCATCCTGAGCAAGAGACCCCGTCTCTACTAAAAATAGCAGAATTAACTGGGTGTTGTGGTGGGCGCCTGTAGTCCCAGCTACTCAGGAGGCTGAGGCAGGAGGATTGCTTGAGCCCAGGAGTTTGAAGTTGCAGTGAGCTGTGATGAGGACACTGCACTCTAGCCAGGGCAACAGAGTGAGACTGTCTTGAAAAAAAGAAGGGTTCTTCCTTCTTTTACTCCTGGATGAGTGCCCTGTTTGTTCTCTGAGAAAACAGAAGCTATCAAAGCAGGGCCTCCACAGATACCACCACCCTATTTATTCCCTATTGGCCCCTGTGTTTGAATGTGGCGCCTTCTCTGCTACCGTGGGAAAACCGTGCTTTAGGTTCCAGCCCCTCTTGCCTGCTCAGAGATAGCACCCAGCAATTCTTCCCTTCCTCCTGCCTCATGGAGTTTTCCTCGCTTACTGGATCTTTCCTATCAACTTACAAACATGCTGTGATCTATCCCAACCTAAAGAGCCTTCCCTGGCCCCAACTCCCCCCTTAGGCCACCGCCCTATTTCTCTTCTTTTACAAAAAAGCTCCTTAGAAGAGCTGCCCACGTTTATGACATACAATTTCTCTTCTCTAAAACCCATTCCAGTCAAGATTTCTCCCCAAAAACTCAAAGAAAAATTGGTACATAAATAAACTCTCAGCTCTCATCTTTCTCCCCCTAACACACTCCGTCCTCCCTGGAATACCACCTCATTCGGCATCGGGAACACCACAACCCCCTGGACGTCCTCCCTCCTCACTGCTGCTGCCCCCTTCTCCCCAACTTTAGCACCGGAGTGACCCGGGCTCCATCCCAGGACCTCTTCTCTTTCCTACTTACTCTGTTTTGGTGATCTCATCTAAATTCAGAGTGTTAAATACCATCTCTATGCTGGAAACTCCTAGTTTTAAATCTCTAGTCCAGGCCTGTCCCCTGACCTTCAGACCCACATACCCAGCTGCCTCCTTGACATGTCCCACTGTATTTCTAATAGACACCTCAGAGCTGCTAAGTCTGAAAATGCAGCTTCTGCCCTCACCTTTTCCCTGCCCCACCACGCCCACAGCCTTTCCCCTTTTAGCTAAAAACAACTCCTTCTCCCGGTGTTTACAGCAAATCCTCAGGGCACTATTTGACTCTCTTCTGCTCTCGTCTTACACCTGAAGCATCAGCAAACCCCACAGCCTATACCTTTAAAATAAATCCGTTCTCTCCTCATGACCTCTACTGCAGCTCTTCTGGTCCAAGACACCACTCTCACCTGCCATCTCATGTTTTTCCCTCCAATGTTCCCTTCTCAGGGAGGAATTCCCTGGCTGCCCGGTTGTACTCATGCCACCTGAAGAACGACTCAGACCCCACTTTAGGTATAAATCAGATGGTGATTTATTACACCTATGCAGGTGGGTCGCTGCCCCAAAGGGCAAAACAGCCTTGAAGAGAGGAGGAGGGTGATTTTTATACCCTTTTTGTGCTACGTGGCAAGCCAAGCAAAAACAGAAGCAGAATGTGGCCAGTTAGCTCAGGGGCGGGATTACAATCAGGGGGGCTACAACGTGGCGGGGTTACAATGAGTTGGCTCAGGGGGCGCATCATGGCAGCTGGCATGAGGACAAAGTTGGCTTGGGAAATTTTGCGTGAGTAAGCTTTCCACCATTGTTTAGCCATTGCTAGGAGGTTGGGGTAAGTTCTACCATTGTTTTACCTGTTGCTAGGAGTTTTGGGGAACTCAGGGAACTTCCTAGTTCTGAAACCTGTTCTCAGAATTAACCCAAGGTGGGGGTTGAGACGTGTGGGGATTCAGGCTGAGACAATTAGGGGCCTTTAGGGGTCCTTTTGCTGGGTACCACAGCCCCACCTGAAATTGCAAACCCTCTCCCCCCCACATACCTTACGTCCTTACCTGCTTTCCTTTACAACTCTTTACACTTGCCACAGCCTAAGGTAGCACATATGTTACTTATTTTCCTTGGTTTATCGTCTTTCCCCATCAAAATGTGAGCTCCTTAAAAGATGAGATTTTATCTGTTTTCTTTACCACTACATTCTGAACATCCAGCATAGTGCTCAGCCTATAGAAGATGGTCCAAACATATTTGTTGAATAAACGAACACAGCGGGAATACATATATACACATGCAGCTTTAAGAGGAAATGTCTCCTCCATTGGGCTGCCCTGGATCTTTGGAAGCCCCGAGCGCTCAGAGTCTGAAATACAGTGGTTAATATATTGTATCCCCATCTGCATTCTTGGGTCTCTTTTATCCCAGAAGGCTCTGAGTTCTCTGAACCTGAGATCTGGGTTTCCATTTATCCTTTCTCCTACTCAGCCCAAGCAGAGCATTGACCATGAATTAGCTGTTTCCACTGCTCAGGCTCTCAAACAGAATATTTATTTTGGCTAATATTATTCTCTTAAGTTTCAATAAACTTTTTGTTTCCACCCTCTGATTCTTTTTTCAACATTATCAACACCATACCATGGAATGAGAAAAAGGAAGGGTAGCCCGCCACGCTTCAACAATTATATTAGCCCACCATGCTTTAACAATTATATTGGTTACTAAATGCTTTAAAATGTTCAAAGCAGGGCGATGCCCATAGCTCAGTGGGCAGGGCGCCAGCCACATGCACCATGGCTGGCAGGTTCGAAACTGGCCAGGCCTGCTAAAGCAAAATAGCTGGTATTGTGGCAAGTGCCTGTAGTCCCAACTGCTTGGGAGGCTGAGGCAAGAGAATCGCTTAAGCCCAGGAGGTTGAGGTTGCTGTGAGCTGTGTGATGCCACATCACTCTACCGAGGGTGACATAGTGAAACTCTGTCTCACACACACAAAAAAAGCATTTCAACATACTGTAATTAATCTTCATTAACACCTGGTGAGGCAAGATTGTCATCAACACTCCTATTTTACAGAAAAGAAAACTGAAGCACAAATGATTTTTTGATATCCTTTGTCTGAGGGAAAATAAAATCAAGGTCACACAGCTAGGAGTAACAGGTTCAGGACCTGATTTCAGATCACGGGACCTTTCCTCTCCGCCAGGTTGCCTTAGTTTAACTCTGATGGGAACTTGGAAGAGAACTTGCTCAAGGTGACATGTGAGCCATTTGTGAAACACAAGCAAGAACCTCCTGATTAATCAAGCAACCCTTTCACCAGACCTCAAGTTCTCTTTCTTTCTCTCCCTGACATCAGCAGTCACAGTCGCCAGGCGAAGTGTTGATTAGGAAGGGCAAGGAGACAGCGGGTTCCATTTTTTACCAAGGGCAAACAAATATACCACAACTCGATGGTGTTTGGAACGTCAGCTGGAAGGCACGGCTGTTCTCCTGAACTGGAACTGGCTAATGTGCTGCCCATTGGTGCCGCCGGGCTCGGCTGTGCAGTGGAGTTGGCTCTGCAAGCAAAGCTGGGGTTCGGATGGGGAGGTGGCAGGGGGGAGACAGCTGAGTGCTGCCTGGATGTCTGCCTCAGCTTCTCCCCTCTTGGCAGGGCTATGCGCAGCAACTTCAAATAAACCCTGGGCAGAGAAAACCAACTACATTAACAGGAGCATAACCTGGAACATCACTGTCATCTAATTTTCCAGATGCGATAACACTTAGCTTTTGCAGCTGACCAGGAAAAGGTGAGAAGCAACACATCATCACGTTTCAAAGTTCCCTGAATTCAAAGTCCTCTGACGGCAGTATGGAGCCAGGAGTGCTCTTTTTACGTCCCTTCGTAACTTTGATACTGCTTGGGCTCGTATTTACTCTGGATCTGTGTTTTTTGTCTCTCCCATCAGCCTGGGAGCTCCCTGAGTTGGGTCTGTTTCTCCCCTACAGCTGGACTTCATGAAGAGAGCGCTATGCCTCCTCCATCACACTAGGACAGGGGTCCTCAAACTTTGCCCCAGGGGCCACATGAGATGGTGTGATTGTATTTGTTTCTGTTTTGTTTTTTTACTTCAAAATAAGATATGTGCAGTGTGCATAGGAATTTGTTCATTTTTTTTTTTTTAAACTATAGTCTGGCCCTCCAACAGTCTGAGACACAGTGAACTGGCCCCCTGTTTAAAAAGTTTGAGGATGCCTGCCCTAGGAGCATCTTCCATTAGACTGGAAGCTCTCCAAGGTTAAAAGTCATACCCTCCCAATAGCTTTAGCATTCCCCAAGCCCCAGGGGCCCTCGCCCCTTTAGCCTACTCCAACAGGAAGGACTGGGGTCTGCTTTTACCGCTCCCCCACAGCAGATGGTTTGGCTAGTTTGTCCTCTTAGAAATCAGTGATCCTCAGAGGACCCAGTGTCTCCTGGGCACGCTGGTCTGTGTGTCTGAGTTGGTGCCAGTGTCCACCTTCACAGATCTCAACTGAGATGTTGAAGACACAGGCTGCTCTGGGTCTCTGCTCCCTGCCCACCCTTACTCTCCCCACTTCTGACCCAGTGAGCACTGCTGCCCACACCAGAAAGGCAGGACACAGAGCTAGCTTCGAGCCCACAAAAAGGAGGTGACCCTAGATGAGCCAGGCAGTGCGCTGCCCTCACCATTAATCCTCTGGACAGTTTAATGACAGAAAAACAAAAAGGTACAAGAGTTATCCACATAACTTAAGAGTGTCTCCTTTAATACCGTATCTCCTAAAACACTTGGGGGGAAATTTTGTGTGCTTACATGGAACTTATATCTCCTTTTGGTTCATGGGTTTTATTATTTTATTCCAAATTTGATCATCTTGTTTTACTTAAGCCAATTTATTATAAGATTCTTCAAATCCTAAATAATACAGATATGTACTAAGAATTATATCGTGTGTATAGTGTGTCTTCTTAGTGACCTTAATGTAGTGATTCAGAACTTTAAAATTAGAGAACTAATAAGAATTCCAGCTCTTAATAGTTTACCAGTGAGTACTAGCTGCGTGACCTTGGGCAACTTACTTAACCTATCTGAGCTTTGGTTTCCTTGTCTATAAATTGGGGACAGTATTTCTCTTCGTCTCACTGGATCTAAATTCTTTCCCCTAGTTTCTAGGTCTTCTTCCAGCTAACTCCTGCCTCTGCTCTGCTCTGACCCTGAGCTTCACAGTCCCAGACTGCCCCTGGGCTGCCTGGGAACTCACTCCAATCCACCCTCCACCTGGCTCATGCATCACATCTCAGCTTAAAAGTCCTTGGAAAGGACTTCCTTGATGCCCTAGTGTAGAAAAAGCTTCCTTCAGGGCGGCGCCTGTGGCTCAGTCGGTAAGGCGCCGGCCCCATATACCGAGGGTGGCAGGTTCAAACCTGGCCAAACTGCAACAAAAAAATAGCCGGGCGTTGTGGCGGGCGCCTGTAGTCCCAGCTACTCGGGAGGCTGAGGCAAGAGAATCGCTTAAGCCCAGGAGTTAGAGGTTGCTGTGAGCTGTGTGAAGCCACGGCACTCTACCCAAGGGCGGTACAGTGAGACTCTGTCTCTACAAAAAAAAAAAAAAAAAGAAAAAGCTTCCTTCTGCTCTCCAGTGTGTCCCAAACTTCAATGTGCACACAATGAATCATCCAGTAACCTTAAAGTACAGCAGATTCTGATTCAGTGCATCGGGGCAGGGCCCTGTACTTGGTATTTCTAATAAGCTCCAGGTGATCTGATGCTGCCAGAAGGAGAAGCTTTGAGAGTGACAAGGCTTCCTTGCGCCCATAATTCCTCATTTAATGCTCTCCATATTTCCTGCCAGACTTTCATCCCTGACTATTCTTTGTCCTATGCCAGCCCCTAACAAATGCCTGGATAAGAAGAACTCAAGAAATGTCTGACGATTAAACTCACCAGTATCTGCAATGTCTCTAGCCTGGCTTCTGGTCAGAGTAAAAGGGATGAAATAAATGCTATCAGCTTCCATTATTAATAATTTTATTATACACCAACTACAGCTTCTTGAGGCAAGAACCATGTCTTCTTATTTACCCTCAATAGTTCCCAGAATAGTCCTGGACATAAAACCAAGGCCTAGAAAGTGTTTATGGAATGAATTACCAAAGGAACAAATGAATGAGAGACCCTGGCCCAGGGGGGTCTTTATGAGTGTACAATATGAGTAGAACGGCACAATTATAACAAATACATCAACAGCTTTTCATACAAACCCAAACCCACTCTTCTACCAATTCCTACTTGTGGTTAGGGATGCAGAGTTGAAACACAACAGAGACCAAAGAGTTACTGAGCAGTCCTCAGAGCAAACAAACAAGTGACAACTCAGGAAGGAGGGTTATTGTTTTAAAAATTATTTCCTTAGTTCTCAAAGAACTGGAACAAAGCAGAATTGTGCTGCCTGCCTCCTCTGCAAGAATTCACATTCTAGACCCGTCTAAATGCCAGTCTAAATGCTACTGAGAACACAATTATTAAATCCAACAAGCAGGAGCCACAGGCGGGGGCTGCAATGTTCCCCTTCCCACTGATTATGCAGCAACCTCAGGCCATGTACCTCAGTTCTCTGCATTCAGCTTTTCTGATTACCCCAACCCTGCTCTCTCTCCTCTATATTGTTCCTTTTGGTCTCTTCCAGGCCAGAGAGGGGGCAGAACTGTTTGAAGTTCAGAAGCTTCTAACAAAATAATCTCAGGAAACCCATAGATTGGGCACCTATCCCATTTGCAGAAGCAATCCCTTCATTCTCCACCTCCTACAAATTAGGGAAGAAAGTAGAAACCTGGAGAAGGCACCTGACATGGAAGATCTTGTATCTCCCAAGAAGATGATTATGGGTCACTTGGGTAAAGGAGATTGGAAACAAAGATGTTCAAATTCAAATGTGGGGTCTTAAGTACATAAAAAATGAAGACATCTGCAAGTACCGGTTTGAAAATCCAGCACTAAAAGGTAACGTGGTATTTAAACAATGCTTCAGGGCACACTACCAGAGATATTACCAGGAAAAAAACATCAAAGCCCAGTGAATACGTCAGATATTTCAGTCCACAGGCAATGCATTTCTGGACACCATATCTTAAAGTCTGTCTTTGTAAGCTGAAATCCTGACTGCCCACTGCCGTGGTCACTTTAGCCATGTTGTCATCAGCAAACATCAGGGAGTGAATGAGTAAAAACAGTGAAAAAGAATGCACACATCCTCTATTAGGCTGTATCGAAAGTAGAGAGTTGAACGGGGCAAAGGGGCAGATGTGCCTGGAGCCCTGATGTACAACAGCAAAAATTCAGCAAGAATTCAGAGAGCTAAGAAATAATAGGAGGCTTCCAGGGAGGGATGGGGGCCAGTAGGAAGTGAAATGGAGCTGATGGATAAGGTGTAGACAGTGTAGGTTTTGACAGCTTAAGGAAGGGGCAGAAATTAGGTAAGTCAGGAGGGAAAGACATTGGTCATTTGATACTGGGTTGTAGTGCAGGCAACAACTCAAGGTTGGTCTTAAGCACAGGAAGGACACTAGTTCTAATGGAAAGGAAAATTTGTATAGGAAGATTTGTGTGGGAGGGGAACTGGAAAGACTGTGGAAAGCTTTGAATGTCAGGCTAGAGGGTTTTAGTTTTTTAAATTATGTAAATAACACAGAATACATTCAGGCAGAAATGCATGAATGTAGAAATGTAGATGATGTTAACTCAATGCTTTCTTCTCTCCCCTCTAGAGGCAACACTATTATTTATTTAGTTATTTAGAGACAGAGTCTCACTTTGTCACCCTTGGTAGAGTGCCATAGCATCATAGCTCACAGCAACCTCAAACTCTTGGGCTCAAGTGATCCTCTTGCCTCAGCCTCCCAAGTAGCTGGGACTATAGACACCTGCCACAACGCCTGGCTATTTTTAGAGACAGGGTCTCACTCTTGCTCAGGCTGGTCTTAAACTCCTGAGCTCAGGCAATCCATCCACCTGGGACTCCCAGAGTGGCAACACTGCTATTAAGTTGGTTGACAGCCATCAGCCAGGCCAAAGACCTCACGGAACAGGCAATAGAGAATCACTGGAACTTTAAGCCAAAAAGGACTGTGTCCAAATCTGGAATAGTCAGCAGAGGTGAGCAGGTGACTCCTGAGAATAGCATAACGCAAGGCATGAAATGGAAGGCAGTGAATGGTGTAGGAAGAAAAAGAAAGTAAGCCAACAAGCTTGAAGGTGACATTGAGATTGACTGATGGAAACTGAGACTGAGAGAGACTGATTCAAGATAGAAAAAAAGAATAGGTGGTAAAATATATTAAAGATAGGAGCTGAAGGGGAAACCAGGAATGCGGAGGATTGGTTTAGCATCCTAAGTAGGAAAGAATTCCAAGGAATAACAGAAGCTAACAAGAGGTGGTAGGCGGAAGGATCTACTCAGTATTTTAATATCTGAGCTGTTACCTCCCTCAGTGGTTCAATAACTGTTCTTGAAGAATAGTAAAGCACTCAATAAATGTTGAATTGAATGTTTTTGAACATAAATTACAAGCCCTACCCCCTGCCCCCCACCAAAAGAATGGAAATGGAAGACACCACTGGTTTCCTACCGAACAGCCATTCTCTTCCTCTTCCCTGGTCTATAGGACTTAGTTTAGGCTTTTTTTCCCCAGGTGGTACCAGGTTCAGGAAAGGTGGAGCCTCTCCAGCTCCAAGGGATGAGCTATTTCAGCACATGATGCATGGAATATGGCAGCCACCTTGTAACTATGAGGGAATAAATCTGGGGACTGAGAGTTGACAAGCTGAAGATGCCAAAGTGGAAAGACAAAAATACCCTAAGTCCTTTATAACCTAAGTCCTACTCAAACCTAAAACCCCCTACCTTCAGGCTGTGGGTTACGAGAGGTAATTAATGTCCTTTTATGCAAGCCTCTGTTATCTGAGCATTCTGTTTGTCATCTGGAGGCTAGCAAGTGGGAACTGGGGAGGTAATTTGAAAGCCTCCCAATTCCTGGCTTTCAATTGAAGTAACATCTTTTCTGCCCATCCCACTATCCTTGCCCCAGAAGGCCTGGCTCATAAGCAGGGCACCAGACCACCAGGAGATCCATGCCACTGTCACTCCCTCTATCACCCCCTCTTTACAAAGTTCCCCCTGCTTTCCAAGGACACGGGCTTTGTTCTTCTCAACCACCTTTACTTAAGCTACTCAAAATGCTTCCCTTCTCCCCTGTCTACTAATTTTGCTTCATGCCTAGTTTAGGACAAGGGCTTGAGTTTCACATGCTCTCTTTATTTACCTATACAATGATGGGTTGGTTGCCCTCCAGTCTGCCTTGTTTTTCTGCCTAGGTTTCCATGCAGAGCAGTCTGGTTTGGGGGCTCTGGGAAGGAACACACCAGAAACACATGTATCATGCACAGCGCTGCAGCATAGGCCTGGGCTCAGCAAACGGGACCTGAATGAATGGAATGGAAGAAGGGATGGGTGTTACCAAGGAGGCACCACGTGGCCTCTATCACAGGGGATGTAAGATGATGAATAGCTCTTCCTGCAGGTCTTCCACCAGGTGAGTCAACCAATTTGCCTGTGTGCTCTGCTTCGCTCTACGCAGACAGTGCCAGGGCAGCTCTCAGAGCCAGGCAAGGCCACAAAGACATTTCTCTTCTCTTTTGTGGACTCTGTTACAGCCTTGAGGAAATAACAGTCTTTTCAGTTTTACACACAGAGCACCAGGCAAGGGAAAGTCAGCTGCTGGAGGGGAATTACCCTTTGAAGCAGCAGCACGGTGCTGGGATTAAGGTGGCGTCTGGTTACAGTTAGCAGCAAGTACTGATGTTAATGGATTCTACCAGTTTGTACTCTGAAGACCTGATGACTGCTCCCAGCCGCCAGATAAATATCACCAATTACCACCCAGCACATTTGCCTTCTCTGATTGTTTCTGGGGATCTGGCTTAGAAGCCTCATTCTAACCCAAGGAAAGGAAACAAGGATAATAAACAAACACTGGGGTGGGGGGCGGGGGTGTCTGGAACATCTCCTTCAGAGGAAAATGGCCTAGAGGGAGAAAAAGAAAAAGTGCTTTATCCGAGAAAACCTTTACCAATGGGAGGAGACAGGGTGGGTAAAAGTGAGCTGCAAACCATAAAACTGTCCAGAAAGGTGGCAGAAAATAATAATACCACACAATTCTGAGCCAACAGAAATTCCACGGATTAATACCACATCTGCTTTCCTTTTCCTCTCTGTTAACCTGGATAATGGACCAAGAGAGTAATTTCTGATAACATGACTACTAGGCATCATGGTGCTTTGAAAACATTTTTAAAAAAGTATTCATTCAGTTAACAATCCTGGGAAAGGTGGAAAGGGGATGCTGGTATAAGCCTTGTGGGAGGTCTACACTTGGTTGCTACTGGTTTTACTTCATGGATAGAAAGATTTCATAGGCTGGGTGTGGTGGCTCAGGCCTGTAATCCTAGCATGCTTGAAGGCTGACACAGGTGGATTGCCTGAGCTCAGGAGTTAGAGACTAGCCTGAAATGGGACAGTTTTCCAAAACCGTCTCTACTTAAAAAAAAAAAAAAGCAAAACTACCCAGGTATTGTAGTGGGCGCCTGTGAAGTCCCAGCTACTTGGGAGGCTGAGGTAGAGGGATGGCTTGAGCCCAAGAGTTTGAGGTTACTGTGAGCTGTGATACCATATGACATTCTACCCAGGGCAACAGAGTGAGTTGCCCAGTGAGTCTGTCTCAAAAAAGAAAAAGAGAGAAAGACAGAGAGAAAGAAAAAAAGATAGACTTTGTAAACCACCCAGGAAGAGAATATTGTATACTCTCGATTTTCTTTATATTAAAAAAAAGAATAGGGCGGCGCCTGTGGCTCAGTCGGTAGGGCGCCGGCCCCATATACCGAGGGTGGCGGGTTCAAACCCAGCCCCCGCTGAACTGCAACCAAAAAATAGCTGGGCGTTGTGGCGGGCGCCTGTAGTCCCAGCTACTTGGGAGGCTGAGGCAAGAGAATCGCTTAGGCCCAGGAGTTGGAGGTTGCTGTGAGCTGTGTGAGGCCACGGCACTCTACCGAGGGCCATAAAGTGAGACCCTGTCTCTACAAAAAAAAAAATTATAAATAAAATAAAAAAATAAAACCAAAAAAAAAAAAAGAATAATAATTTTGGTTTTGGAGTTTCATAATACCAGCTGGAGTCAGGTGATGAGACATTTGGGTTTCTGCAGACCTAGGCTGGAACATCAAGTCGACAAATCCAGAGCCTGGTCCTTCTTGTCCTTCAACCCCCAGCACTGCTGACTGTGGGAATCATTCCCCTAGGTCCCACAGCACCCACATCCCAGCAAGGGTAGATCCCAATGAAGACACTAATCCGACTCCCATGTGGCACTCATTCAGAAGCAGAAGGTGCTAAGCCTCTCAACTGTGCCCTTGGATTCCAGGGCAGCACAAGATTCCCTGGAGGTGGTATAGCCCCAGAGACTATCGGGTTGTAGTGAAAACCAACCCATAGAATTAGTTATGTCTTATAAAATGCCCAGCCTTAGAACCCTGCCTGACAGCATTCTCCCTCTCTCGTACTCAGGCATTAATTCTATCAGTATTGTTTAATCTCTACTACACACTAGGTCTTCCCACCCCACCACCTGGCTCCCTACCTCCTCAGATCTTATTCCACCTAGAGAATTTAAGGAGTGCCACTTGGTGCTAAATGCTATGAAATCAAACTGAACTTTGAAATGGGACAGTTTTCCAAAACCCAGGGGACTCCAGCTAAACTGACTCAGTGTAATAAGATAATCCCCTCTCTTTTAACCTTACAAGGATAGTAACTTTGAAATGAGTACTCCACTTTTTGTTCTCTGGATCTGCTTTCTTCAGCCCTTTTCTGCCTATAAAGCCAACCTCCTCTGCTCCTATTTTTTGGAATGAGGTATTACCTGATCCTAGAATCACAAGCAAAAACCAATTTGATCTTTAAATTAAAATTACTGTAATTTTATCTTTTGACGCATACAATGAGATTGGACCCTCTGGCTCTAGACTTCATTCTGTACCACAATGGGAGTATCTGGAGGCTGGTTAGATGTGGTGGACAGGAATACAGATAACTGCCCAAAGGCAAAGACGGAGACAGATATGAATGGAGACTGGTGACAGGGAAATCAAAAGAGAGCAAAGGGGTAGAAGAGAGAAAACCCAAGAGACCATTTGCAGCCTCTGGTAGTGAACTGCGAATAACAGGGTCGCTCTATTGCAAGGCCTACGGGCAGCTGATTCACCTTCCAACATTAGCACCAGATGGATAAAAGCCAGGACCTGGCTGGGTTCTGTTTACCCACTAATGGTAAATTGGTAAATATGGATCTGTTAACAGCAGATCCATATTTCCAGCCTCAAGTTCCCAGAATTTGTAGCAAAGTAGGTTCCTCAAAAAATTAAACATAAGGCTTGCCGCCCATAGCTCAGGGGTTAGGGCACCGGACACATACACCCAGGCTGGGGTTCGAACCTGGCCTGGGCCTGCTAAACAACAATAATAACTATAACAACAAAAAATGGCCAGGCGTTGTGGCAGGTGCTTGCAGTCCCAGCTACTTGGGAGGCTGAGGCAAGAGAATCGCCTAAGCCCAGGAGTTTGAGGTTGCTGTGAGCTATGACGCCATGGCACTTTACTGAGGGCAACAAAGGGAGACTCTGTCTCAAAAAAAAAAAAAAAAAAAAATTAAACATAGAATTACCATATGATCTAGCAATTCCACTTCCGGGTTTGCATGTACATCCAAAAGATCTGAAAGCAGGAACTCGAAGAGACATTTGTACACCCATGTACACAGCAGCATAACTCGCCATATACATACAAGGGACTATTATTCAGTTTTATGGTTTGCAGCTCACTTTTACCCACACTGTCTCCACCCATTGGTAAAGGTTTTCTCAGATAAAGCACTTTTTCTTTTTCTCCCTCCAGGCCATTTTCCTCTGAAGGAGATGTTTCCACAGCATGTGGAAACAACCCAATGTCCACTGACGGATGGATGGATAAACCAAATGTGCCATATACATACAAGGGACTATTACTCAGCCTTACAAAGAAGGAAATTCGAACACATGCTGCAACGTGGATGAACCCTGAAAACACGCTAAGTGAAATAAGCCAGTTAAAAATGGACAAATCCTGGCTGGGCACCCATAGCACAGTGGTTACGGAGCCAGCCACATACACAGAGGCTGGCGGGTTCGAATCGGGCCCGCGCCAGCTAAAACAATGACAACTGTAACAAAAAATAGCTGTGAATTGTGACGGGCGCCTCCCAGCTACTTGGAGGCTGAGGCAAGAGAATCGCTTAAGCCTAATAGTTTGAGGTTGCCGTGAGCTGTGATGCCACAACACTCTACCAAGGGTGACATAGTGAGACTCTGCCTCAAAAAATAAAGAAAAATAGACAACTCCTATACAATTTCACTCACATGAAGCACCTAAAGGAGTCAAATTCATAGACACTGAAGGTAGAGTGAGAGTCACTGGAGGGGAGGAGAGAATAGGGAGTTAGAGTTTAAAGGGTAGGAGCTTCAGTTTGGGGAAGATGAGATGGTAATGTACATGTGTGCAACAAGGTAAATGTACTTTATGCCATAAAAATGTACACTTAAAAATGAGGAAAATTAGGCAAGGCGTGTGGGTTCACGCCTGTGATCCCAGCACTCTGGGAGGCTGAGCAGGTGGAACCCTTGAGCTCAGGAGTTCAAGACTAGCCTGAGCAAAAGTGAAACCCTACTAAAAAACTAACTGGGTGTATGGCAAGCGCCTGTAGTCCCAGCTACTGGGGAGGCTGAGATGAGAGGATTGTTTAAGCCCAACAGTTTGAGGTTGCTGTAAGCTATAATGCCATGGCACTCTACCTAGGGTGATAGAGCAAGACTCTGTCTCAAAAAAAAAAAAAAGATCAAAATGATAAATTTTAGATTATATATATTTTACCCCAATTTTTTTTTTTGGGAGACAGAGTCTAACTATGTGGTCCTTGGTAGAGTGCCGTGGCGTCACAGCTCAAAGCAACCTCAAATTCTTGGACTTAAGCGATTCTCTTGCCTCAGCCTCCTAAGTAGCAGGGATTACAGGCGCACACAACACCACCTGGCTATTTTTTGGTTGTAGTTGTTGTTGTTGGCAGACCTGGGCCAGGTCTGTTGTTGGCAGACCTGGGCCAGTTATATTATTTTATAACTAATAATGATACGAACCCGGCCAGCTCCGGCATATGTGCCTGGCGCCCTAGCCGCTGAGCCACAGGTGCCAAGCCTTACCCCAATTTTTTAAAAAAAGCAAATCAAATACAAGTTTTTCCTGTGATGAGATAAAAAATCATGATATAGGGGCGGCACCTGTGGCTCAAGGAGTAGGGCGCCAGCCCCATATGCCGGAGGTGGCGGGTTCAAACCCAGCCCCGGCCAAAAAAAAAAAAAAAAAAAATCATGATATATTTGTACTAAAGACGATAGTAATAGGCCAGATTATTGGAAGTTGAGAAGGTCCTGCAAAATCTTAAAAACCTATAGTCATGTTAACTAGTCTCCAATGAAGAAACGATCATTTAAGAAGTACTAAAATGGGCATGTAGAATGCCTGGGTTCTAGTCCCAGCTTTGTCACTAACTAGATATATAATGCTAGACAGGGGAGCCACTTCTCCCACGGCCTCATTTTGCTGATCTGCACAAGGGGTTGCAAGTATATGACCAAAGCCCCTTTCAGCTAGGCCAAAGGTTCTTTTTTTTGGCCGGGGCTGGGTTTGAACCGCCACCTTTGGCATATGGGACCGGTGCTCTACCCCTTTGAGCCACAGGCGCCGCCCAGGCCAAAGGTTCTTAAAATGCAGTCATGAGCAGTTCCTGGAAACATATTAAAAATGCAAATTATTGGCCAGTCATGGTGGCTTCCTTGAGCCCAGGAGTTAGAGGTCACAGTGAGCCATAGCCATGCCACTGCACTCCAGCCTGGGCCTAGCGGGACTCTGTCTCAACAAACAAACAAACAAACCCAGCAAATTACTGAGCCCTTCCAGCAATCTGGGTTTGAGAACCACTGAGATAGGACATTTTGTGTTTTATAACTAATAATGATCTGGGCAAGTCACATTTTTAAGTAAATAGAAAGCATGTTCAAATACATAACAAATGCATTTGCAAACAAATAGGAATAAAGAGGATAATTAATTTTTTAAAATGAGGTCTAAAATAGCAAATTCATTTTTAAAAACCAAAATTAATATATCCAAATGAGTGCTGTCCTTAAAAGTTATAATACCCTACTACTCACTGTTCTAATAATGAAGTTCTTGCTCAGAACTTTATGAAATTTTATTTGGAACTGACTGCTGAGTCAGTTTAGAAGCTGAACAAAATCAGCTTCCTTTGTTTGGAACTAAAAGTATCTTCCTGCAGCTTGATCCTAGACTCATTGCCCTGATTAGACTGCTTCCAGACATTAAACTCCCTCTAAAAGGAAGAGACTGCCCATCACTGAGGTTATTCAAAGAACATGCTACAGGCTCAAAGACAATTTTCAAAGCGTAGCTTAAACATGTTTTGGATAATGATAGAATTATATGTTTGACATTGCAGAGTGCCTATCTGGGAAGGGCAACAGTCGCTTTATCAGAGCTCAGACCTGAGGCTGAAAGTGGAACAAGAGAACATTCTTGGTGAATAAGATCTCACCCTTCAATGAGTAGAACTGTCTCACCATTTCACAGCTGAAGCTAAAGGCCAGTGGGGCTGAAGAATTTGTCTAAGGTTATGGAACTCAAGAGTAGAACCAGAAATTAACTTTCACAAAGAATCCTAACGAGGCTGGGCATGGTGCCTCATGCCTGTGGTCCTAGCACTCTAGGAGAGCCGAGGCAGATGGATGGCTTGAGCTCAGGAGTTTGAGACCAGCCTTAGCAAGAGCAAGACCTCGTATCTAAAAAAATACCTGGGTGTTGTAGCAGGTGCCTATAGTCCCAGCTACTTGGGAGGCTGAGGCAAGAGGATCGCTTGAGCCCAAGAGTATGAGGTTGCTGTCAGCTACGATGCCATAGCACTCCACTGAGGGTGATAAAAGTGAGACTCTGTCTCAAAACAAACAAAAAAAATCCTAACTAGGCTAACTACATATGAACTAGGGAGTGGGGACAGAACAGTGGAAGGCTCCACCCACCAGGCTGTGATGTCAAATCACAAGAGAAGGTTCCCAGCCCAGCTGCTTTCTCCATAAAACAAAAGACGCTTTTCAATTTACTGAATATTTTGGCACCAACCCTGGCCAATTCTTTCTCTGTCGGTGGGTTGAAAAATATTTCTAGCGTCCCACAAAGTCCAGTGAGAATGAAGAGGGTGGAAGATTCTTCCTTCATTTATCTATGCAGACTTTTTGGTCTTTGATGGACTGTGTCCCCCACCTTTAGGGCAAAGGGGAGGGTGAAGGTGAAGGTTTCTACAAGGTCAGATGGACAATTAAGTTCATGAACTCATCCTGGAAAATATGCTGCATATCTCACGGCTGAATATCACTACAGTAAACTTTGAAGCACTCCTCTTGGCCATTTGGTGACCACAGTGATATTCAACTGTCAGACCTCATAGGACAACAGCTTTGATGGCCATTTCAGAAAAAGAGTTCCAAAATTGCTTTGGATGGTGGACTAGGTGCTAGCATGGGTACATAGCTTTCTGAGGGGAGACCCCGAAGATGACTGTAATGACATTCAGCAATGAAGTCTGTAGCACTTTTTCTAGGATGAGTTCACAAACTTAATTGTCTGACCTTGTATTCCCCAGGCTACTGGCCACTCAGAGCATCTGCCTGGGCTCTTTCCTGGAGGACTTTCTGCTCCACTGGGTGTTATTCTAGAACGTTCACTTTGGAAGTGAGGAGTGGGAAGAGATACTAAAAGTAAAATATTATTTTGAATATTTATCAAGACTTTTCCTGGGCGGTGCCTGTGGTTCAGTGAGTAGGGCGCCGGCCCCATATACCAAGGGTGGCGGGTACGAACCCAGCCCCGGCCAAACTGCAACAGAAAAATAGCCAGGCATTGGGGCAAGCACCTGCAGTCCCAGCTACTCAGGAGGCTGAGGCAAGAGAATTGCCTAAGCCTAAAAGGTGGAGGTTGCTGTGAGCTGTGATGCCACAGCACTCTACCAAGAATGAGAAAGTAAGACTCTGTCTCTAAAAAAAAAAAACAAAGAGTTTTGCTACTCTCTGCTCCTTAGAAGGTCTTTAAAGTCATCACCTTCGCTTTATGGATCCCTCCCCAACATCCTTATAATCAAAATCTCTCCATTTTAGAAGTCCATGTGTGTTTCACACTGTCCTCTAATCCCTGCGTGATTCTCTCTCTAGTCAGACTGTGTGCTCAGTGGCTGAAGTGTGAAAGCCCATTTCCCACAGCACCCACAACATAGTGGTGGGCACAGTTTAGGCACTTGGCCATCACATGGTGATGACATTATCAGGGATGCCTACTATGTGCCGGCTGTGCAAGTAAGTACGCTATGATAATGCATTATCTCAGCTAATCCGCACAACAGTATAGCTAAGCGCTATAACTCCACTTTTCAAACTGAAACTCAAAAAATTTAAGTAAGTAGCCTACACAAAGTCAAGGAGAGGGGCTGGGTGCAAATCTAGGTCTTTTGGATCCAAAAACAGAGCTCTTAACACTTAGATGTCATTTCCTTCCAAAGTTAAGCAGTTAGGTCTCTACCCCAGACCCATCCTTCTGCCTCCATTCCTAACCTGGGGGGCAGGGGGACAGAAGGAAGGGTGCAATCTTAGGAACCTCCAAGGAGTCACTGTCCTTAAAGACCCAGGAGGAAGTGCAAAGGAAGCTGGCATATAGAGAAGGGAGGGAGCTTGAGTGGCACAGAGCCCGTCTCAAGCCTGGCTGCCTTTCCTTAGAGGGTGCCCTACACCTCAGACCTTAAGGTCCCCTAAACACAGTCCTGCCTGAAGCCTAGTGCCTTCTACCTTGAAAGCACCCAAGGCCTGACAGGGTGAAGAAGCCACGTGATAGGCATGTGTCCAAGGAGAATGGCTGTCACTCCAGCAGAGAGCAGAATGCAGTTATTTCAACCTTCCAACCTTGACCTGATACTTCTTAGATGCAGAAGAGGAAACCGAGGTGCTGTGGCACTCTCGCCCATATCTCATTGCACCCCAGGGTTCCTTGTCCAGAGCAGGAGATAGCAGAAAGAGCACCAAGCTAGGTGTCAGGACACTCAGGTTCAAGTCTTGGATCTTCCAGTAACTCTCTGGACCTCAGGCACCTCATCCCTACAACAAGGAGGCCACTACACGGCCTATAAAGGGCCTTCCAGGGACTCAGGTCTGCAGCTCTGTGACCAGGCTGTGGCGGCTGTCTTGCCAATCACACGTTGCTGGCACCAGCCAGGCTGCAGACAGTGGAGAGCTGATGGGGTGATAGGACCTCATCCCAGCCCTGGGAATCTGACCCTGCTTCCCCTGAGCCACAGGCAAGCTCTGACAGTCTTCCAAGAAAACTGCTGACCTCTGGCCTTGTTGGTTCCCAGTTAAACAAAGGCCTGCAAGCTAGTGAGCTGGGGACCGTCCTCCTGAGGGCTAGGTCATCTTCCACCTGCCAGCTGACTCCCGTGCACACATACTCCATGCCCCAGCTGCACAGGCCACAGGAGGGGGGTGGTGCTCCCTGGAGGGCCATTATGCCAACGTGACTTCAATGGGATGTAAGCGATGGGGAAGGGGCCAGAAAGCAGAGTTAATGGGTCACCGCTCCAGTGTAGTCCCAGCCCTGAGCAGTTGTCACTCAAATTCAGGCTTTCAGGGCATGAAGAACCCTTGACTTAAGTAGTTCACTTTGTTCTACCCAAGTTCAGTCCACTTCTGCCAGGCAGCTGTGCACCTACTGGCCCATAGGGCTTGTCCCACGTGGCTTCTCAGTGTTCACATAAACCAGGCCCTTAGTCCAAGTCACCAATGCTCTTCTATGTTGTATGGACACCCACCCTTCCTTCCAACTACTTGGCAAGATCTGCTTTCCAGAAAGTCCCCTGGAGACCACTTCCCGCACATTCATCTGCTAGCTAACCCTTATGCACTTTATTTCCAACAGCTACACACAGGTTCCCCAAACTTGACTAATAATATTGACATATTCCAAAGGAAAAGTATCTCCAAATCCTCACAAGCATACCTGAGACACCTCCAGGGGTCTATATGCCCAAGTATGAGAGATAGTTTCTTAAGAAATCAAAATCTACATTTATAAAAAATATCTTTCAATTGCGAATTATAATGGAATTGCAAGTGAGACGTTTTGTCTTCATAACAAAAATAATACAAAAGCACATTGTAAACACTCTCCCAGAATTCAGCGAGAAACACTGGGCTACAGAGTTTATGTATTCATTCATCAAATATTTATTGAGTGCCTCACGTGTGCCAGGCAGTGCCCTTGGCAATGGGATTCAGGGGTAAACAAGAGATTGTCCCAGTATTCATGGAGCCTCCCTTCCAGTGGGGACGGCAGGCCATGGAACAGTAAACAAATACACAGTACAGGTGCAGGTAGTGGGAAGTGACGCAAAGAAAGGTGAAGGCGGGGAAGAGGAGAAATAGGAGCACGGGAAGGAAGAAGGGCTGGTTTTATCCTGGGTGGTCAGGAAATGATATCAGAGCAGAGAACTGAATAAAAGAAAATGAAGGAGAGAGCTGGAAAGTGATGCGGAACAGCTCCAGCAAGGAAAGGTCTCAAGGCTGCAGCCAGCTGGACTACTGAGGAGCAGCCCAAAGACCAGAGCAGGGAGAGCTCAGAGGAAAGTAGTGGTAGATGCAGGGAACGCCACCTCATAATAGTACCTTGTATTCCATGGGCCACAGAGGTGAATCTGATTTTGTGGGAAGCATGAAGGGAGGCCATAGGGTGGGAGTGGGGATGGTGAAATGTTACAGAAAAAATTAACCAATGCCACTTACTAAAGATTGTAAGGCAGTCTTTATTCAGGCCCACTGAGATAAGGTACAGAGACTAATGCACTAGGATTTTGCAGTGGGGGAGAGAGAGAGATTGGGCTCAACTCCAAACACAGCATGGACAAGTGGCAATTTATAGCTAAGGAGCAGGGTGGAGGTCAGCGGAAGGAAATCAATAACAGCAAACTTCAGGGGTGAGGCAGATTCTACCTAAACCGACCTAATAGTACTGCTAAAGATAGCCTGAGGTGGGGGATCAGACATCATCTGGGGATGGTAGAGGCTGAGGGACCTGATCAGATATTGAGGGTGCTCAGATATCAAGGTGGGGGGGCTCCTGCTGAACTGACTCAGGAGGCTTTTGCCAAAACTAGATTTTATTGCTAGTGGGTCTAGCAGAAGATTCAAGAACCTGGATAAAGTTTAGTCAAGCAAAGAATGTTTGTCAGAAACTTGGAAGTGGTGGGTTTTTCCTTCTCTGTCTTCTGTCTGCTATCCCATGTCCTTAGGGTAACCTTGGGGAACCATAAGACTGGGAACTTCCTGAGGGCAGGGGCCCCACCTCTCTCTCATACCAGGAGTTCCTGAGGGCAATGTCTCCCCTACTTCTTTTTTTTTTTTTTTTGTAGAGACAGAGTCTCACTTTATCACCCTCGATAGAGTGCCGTGGCCTCACACAGCTCACAGCAACCTCCAACTCCTGGGCTTAAGCGATTCTCTTGCCTCAGCCTCCCGAGTAGCTGGGACTATAGGCGCCCGCCACAACGCCCGGCTATTTTTTGGTTTGCAGTTCAGCCGGGGCCGGGTTTGAACCCGCCACCCTCGGTATATGGGGCCGGCGCCCTTTTCCTTCAGCTTCAGGACAAGGCCCCGCCCACAACAAAGTTAAACTGGGCGGTGCTTCCAATCCAGGAACAAGCTTCTGGAGCTAGGGAACTACTAGCACTGGCCCGGCAGCCTCTAAAATCAGAAAAAAAGAGGTGAGAACCACACACCTGTCCCCAACAGACAGGCCTTCCTATGCTGAGGGGAGCCCTCCCCACGCAATGCCTAACGCTTCTGCACAGGTGTGGCCTAGCTCAGGGGCACACACCCCAGGGGTGGTTCGACAGATGCAGCACTGGCTGGTCCATCTGGGGTCTCCAGGGCTGAGGCAGAGGCTCAGGCACAGCTGTCCCCTGCTGTCCCCATGCCACTAGGAAGGGACTGCTTTGAGCATCACTGCCACAAACAGCCTCCACCTCCACCACTGCCCCAGGGGAGCCTTGGTTGCCTGTATCCATAGCAACTGACATTTGTGAGCTGCTGCTCCCAGGAGGGAAGGCTGCTGTGCTCTATGGCTGCTATTCTGAGACGCGACTGGCATTTCCCTGGCTGCTGTGGGAGCACCAATGTCCTGAAAGAGGTGTGTCCTCACACATTTTCATCGGTCTCCTATCTCAGACAGCAAGGTACAGATGGACACAACGCATTTATTCAAAGCTAGGACTTTCTTTGGGGTTCTCTTTGAAGCTGATCCTCTGATTTCTATTGCTTTTAAAATACCTGGGAATGCAGAGTGGAGACAACGAAGAAAAAAATAAAAACCCAAATCACTCCCCTGCCTTGAGTCAGATGAAACCGCATCCCATCTCATGATGAAAAACTCAAGCCTTAATTTTAAAGAATAAACTAAGAATTAAAATAGGGGAAAAAAACTAAAATGCTAATAATAAACACTTTTTTTCTCTCCGTTCCTTAAAAATGTCACCCATACTGGGACTCTCATTTCAATGTTTCACAGCTCTCTTACATCATGCAGGCAGAGCCATCTAAGTTTAACCTAAACCCTGGGGGTTATGGCTTAAATGTGGGCAGGGATGAGGGTCTGCCAGAGATGAGTGGAAAAGTTTCTTTTAAAGTAAATAATTTATGCTTCCTGTTACTGAGATACTAGCTGAGTCCATTTTCTGTCTCTAGAAAATATGTTCAAACTCACAAAGTTGGCCTCTTTGCAGAAACTAGGCACACTGCGCTGCTCACCGCAAAATGAAGGGTACAGCACCCCCAGATGCCCCTGCAACCAGGTGCCCACCCCACAAGGACCCCAAACTGATCACTGAACAAAGTCAAACCACATCAGAAACTGTCCCTTATATTTAACACTACCTCATTTATTCCCACAACTCTCCTCCCTTGAACCCTTGAAAGGTGCTAAATCTTCTTTTAAATAAAAACAGAACAAACAAATAAACCCAACTGGATTCTCTTCTCTCCACCCTTTTATGCAGGCTCAGGAAAGAATGCATTCTCAAATTCCAGCCTTCACTCCTTACCACTTCCAAAAAAACTGTCATATTTTTAAAATAAAAATAAATCTGACAGTCCTCTATAATGTCAAGAGAAAAATGTGCCATTTGGCTGCCCCCAAATCCTATGAGAAAGCACATCTGGTGGGATTTTACACAGCCACATTCCTGCAGGCTAAGAGTCCTTCCTGTCTCCTCTACCCTGTCCTGCCCCTGGGTCCTCCCTGCCCTACACGCCTCATTCTGCACAGACAGTGGAAGCAAAAAATGCCATGGGTTCCACCCCTGCCAGGGGTGTGCAAGCCCCTCAAACCCAGTTTCCTTCTCTGTAAAATAGAGATAATTATACCTATCCTACAGATCGTTCTGTGTGGGACATGGGGGTGGTGCAGTAATACATAAAACAATGTACAAATGTATCAAAAGTACTTTGGCACACAAATGTTAGTCATTAGCGATTATTTCCGTGGACCACAACATTTTGAGAGCAGATACCAACTTGTCATAGCTGCAATTGCAGCACTTAGTGCATGCAAACTGTAGGTATTTTGAAATTTCATTGAAAAAAATACTTGTTAAATCTAGTTGAAGAGGCCACTGGCTTGTTTCACTCCGGGCCATCCCTGCTTCTGCCCTGAGACTAGCTTGGCTCAGCGCTGTTCCCCTAAGGGGAAGGTTATCCTCATATAACCTTCTCTTGTTTCCGCTCAAAAGTATCTCCAATAAAATCAAACTGGAGGGAGAATATGCTCTAAAAAAAGGAAGCCTCTCTATATACCACCCTATGAATTCTGGCCAGGCCTCTCAAAAGATTGGTTCCCCTCTCTCCTGGATGGTTTTCAGTAATCAGACAAATAATGAACTATCAGAGGGGATTCCAACCAGTGGCAATTAACACTTTTCCAGCTGGGAAAAGATTTAGCTCTACGATGCCCAGATCTGCCTGTTCTCCCACCTTCTTCCAAAAAACACCAACTGCTGCCATACGAATTGTGAGGACCCACACAGATCAAGGAGAAGAATCTGATGGATGAAACAAAATTGGTGAATTTTTGAATCACTGTTGAAGTTGGGTGATACTGACATGGGCATTCATTATACTGTTCTCTTCTACTTTTATATATTTAGAAAAAGAAAACAAATCCTTAATTATAATTCCATATTTTATCAGAACTAGGTCAAGGAAGCCCAAAGGGTTTTTCTTTTCAAATCACTGGGGGAACTCCAGGCCTGAATTTCCATAGTAAAAGAAAAAGTCCAGAAAATTTTCTCCAGCTCATTTGCATTTGAAAGAGCCAGAGAATTCTTTATAAAGGTGAGGTAGAAAAAGAGAACTGGCCTCTGTGACCCTGGGCCAGTGACTTCACCTCCCTGAGACTCTTCAGTTTCTTGACTCTTGAAACACAGGTTTTGACCCTACCTCACGTGGTGGCCGTATTAAAGAAGGTAAAGCTGATAGTACTGTAATAGCACCCTGAACTAGCACACAGTAGTTGCTTGATAAAATTTAGTTTCTTTTCTTTCTTTGAGGAAAAAAGATGTTCTGTTGTATTCATTTACTTTTTTTTTAAGTTCAAATGCATAGAAGAATTTTATTTCATAAACAGAACACCATTAGTCAAAGTGAAAATGAATAGTTTCCACTGTTCTCCCTTTCCCCCAAAATATATCCAGCAAAGGCCTGCCCCATTGCCTGGAATTCTATCACTAACAAGTCATTACTTTCTGTCTGGAGTTCTTTGTTTTAACAGAACTTCATTAAAACTCCTGTTGTATTCTTTTAATAAGAAGCTTAATGGAATCAAACTACAGAAGTTAGCCGGTGACCAAGAATAACTAAGACACACTGAAAAGAAAAATTCTACAGAAAAGAACTTAAAACTCCATTGCCTGGGAAAGTGGAGTCCCCAGGACCCACCAAAGACTGCAGTATTTGAAACATCATTTGCCACTGATACTAAGTCTGAGGAGCTGGGGCAACAGGTGAGGGGCAGAAATGTGCTCCTCTCTGGGTCCTTGGGGGTTCTCGGGAGACAGCAGGTTTAAGTGAGAGGAGTTCCTAGGAAGGGCTGCTGAGCATGTAAACACCGTGGTGACCTAAACAAGTATTTGTATAGCATAATTCACAATAGACGGAAGATGGAGACAACCCAAATGTCCAGCAGTGGATGGACGGACAAACAAGATGTGTTACACACTTCAATAGAATAACACTAAGCCTTAAAACGGAATGAAATTCTGATACTTGCTATAATATGAAGCTTGACAACATTATGCTCAGTGAAATAAGCCAGACACCAACCCACAATTACCGTATGATTCCATTTATATGAAGTTCCTAGAGTAGTCAAATTCATAGAGATAGAAAGTAGAACGGTGGTTTCCAGGAGGTGGAAGGTGGAGAGAATAGGTAGGTAGTGTGTAGTGCGCACAGTTACAGCTGGGGAGAATGACAGAGTTCTGAAGATGGGTGGTGGTTTGGTGGTATACAAGTGACGTACTTAATGCCACTGAACTACAGTATATTTAACAATGGTTAAAATGGGCCAGATGTAGTGGTTGATGTCTGTTTTCCCAGCACTTTGGGAGTCTGAGGCAGAAGGATTGTTTGAGCCCAGGAGTTTAAGATCAGCCTGGACAACATAGGGAGACCCTATCTCTACAAAAATATTTAAAAATTAGCTGGGCATGGTGGTACATGCTTAGTCTCAGCTACTCAGAAGGCTGAGACAGAATTACTTGAGCCCAGGGGTGTGATATGACAATAAGCTATAAACACACCACAGTACTCCGGCCTGGGCAACAGAGCGAGATCCTATCTCTTTTTTGGGGGGGGGGGGGATAGAATCTCACTTTGTAGCCCTTGGTAGAGTGCTGTGGCATCATAGTTCACACCAACCTCAAACTCTTGGGCTCAAGTGATCCTCTTGCCTTAAAGTAGCTGGGACTACAGGCGCCCACCACAATGTCCAGCTATTTTTTAGAGACAGGGTCTTGTTCTTGCTCAGGCTGGTCTCGAACTCCTGAGCTCAAGCAGTCCACCTGTCTTGGCCTCTCAGAAAGCTAGGATTACAGGCATGAGACATGCCCCTGGACTTAAAACCCCATAGTAGATTGTATATTATGTAAATTTTACCACAATGAAATAATAATATAAGAAAGAAAGAAAAGAAAAAAGTACTGTGATGGCAACATCTTGGCTTTTGTTTATATCTCATTTTCCCAAGAGCTGAAAGCACTCTTAAAATATCCTTAAATCATGCTCTCCCATAGAGATGGGTCAACTGGGTCCCAGAAAGGCAAACTGCAGCCAGTCCTTATTTAGCTGTGTCTTTCTTTACCAGGTTGCCACCTAGATCACTGCAGCCATGGAAGAATCAGTCTTATCTGTTGCCCTTCCTGCATGCTCAAGGAGAGGGAGAGCTGCAGACCTGAGCACCATGAGAAGAGTGTGGTGGTGGCTGCCCGCTAGTCATCAGGACTGCCAACAAGCCTAACTCCCGGCCACTTGCACCTCCTCGCTAGGCAGAATGCACACCTCACTGTTTCAACCCCACAGGCAAGTGGGAGGAGGTGGTTTGTTTGGGCTGCCTGTTAGCCCTAGCACCCCTCTAGGGCTGCACTTTAAAGTTAGGGTTCTCAATAGGACCATGGAATTCCAAGGCAACAGCCCCAGGAGAGAAGCCTTCATACCCACCCAGGTGCCAAGAACAGTGTAGCAGCAAAAACTGCCTCCCTATTGCCATGGGGTTTCCCTGCCAGACCCCCACACCCACTTCACTACTGGCGGAGTAACCCTCCACACCTGTATTCCAATAGCTGTAGGCCAAAATTCCTGCAACTTCCTCTGCCTGCTGTTCCCCTAGACTCACTGCTAAAGCAGCTAGAAGAGAAGGATTTTTCTCCAGCAACCAACTCAAGGTATACCATGCTCATGGACAAGGGCAGAGAGCAGGCTGAGAGGCACTGGGAGGTGGGGAGAAGGTGCAGAGATAATGTGTAACCAGGCCCCCAAACTGAACAAATTCCACAGACCCCTAAACAATCCTCTCCCTTAACTAACTGCTTGAACTTTTGAGTTGTTTCCCAGAAGTGGTGGATTTTCTGCAAGACAAAGGAGCTGAGATTCTTTTTTTTTTTTTATTATTCTTTTATTTATTTATTTATTTTTATTGTTAAATCATAGCTATGTACATTAGTGCAATCAAGGGGTACAGGAGCTGAGATTCTTAAGTCCCCTGGGCAGACTTGCTGAAGCCAAGACTCACCATCTGCCACCACCTGGCCCCAATGCAGGTAGCCCCTATTTAAAGTTATACCATGACCTGCCTCAAGGCATGGGGCCCCTCTGTCAAAAGCCCATGATTTTAATGATAACCCATCATCCTGAAGATAAATTCAAATTTCTTAGTAAGGCACAGGAATTCCTTCTGATCTGAACTTCAATTAAAAAAAATACAAGAAAAAAAAAAAAGCCCATGATTTCTATTAGTCAGAGATAAATCTGAGGGAGCTTCACTCTTATTTCCCAACAAGATGTCTGTCATACGAAAAAAATTCTTTCTTTTTTGGCAATCCTTGTCTCAACAATTGGATCTTTGTGCCATGAGCAGCCGGACGGAGGCTGAAACCCCCTTTCAGTTTTGACAACAGGGGAATCTCCCTCAAGTAACTGTTATTCCCCACTGAGGTTTATCAAACCCCAGAAGTGACACAAAGCAACCTTATTGTGTATGTATGATTTCATTTATACGGATATCCAGAACATGTAAGACCACTCTACAGTGGCAAAGCTGTTCGGGGTTATCTGAGGCCAGAGGCTGGGGGAGAAGGAAGATTGACTGCAAATGGGATGAGCGAATTTTTAGGGTGATGGAAATACACCCTATCTTGATTGGAGTGGTAGTTATATGTGGTAGATGTTTGTCAAAGCTCATCTGCACCCTTAAAATAAATACATTTTATTGAATGTAAATTATACTTCAATACAGTTGATTTTAAAAGCTAAGAAAAATCAAAAAAACAAACAAGAAAACCCTAAGGAATCAGGCAAGAGAGTCACATACTTTGCTAGTAATTTAGGAGGCAGATCTTAGAGGCTTAGGAAGGAAGACAATACATCCCAAATGGCTGTGTATTTAGTAGGCAATTCCGTGCTCAGTCTAAAAAGGCTTTAAACCCCTCCTCCATCTACTTTTCTCCACCAACCCCAGAATTTCAGAGTCAGGCAAACAAAGACCCCATCAGACCTCTCCTCAGGCTGATTCAAGTTAGAGTTCCAAATGTTCCCTCAAAAACTAGTTAATAACATCCTGTCTTGGTTGGGGATTTCTTGTGGGAGGGGGACAGTGTGGCTGGTACCTAGATTGGATTGGCTCCCCTTGTGTGTACAGGGCCATTACCATGTCACTTACAACAACTTCCCCTACAAAGAACCCACAGCAGGGGGCCTGAGGGGTTTGGGGAGCAGAGCAGTGTCTGCGGAGAGCCCAGAGCCTGGGAGCAGTCAGGTCTCCAGCGCTCAGGCCTCCCAACCATCTGCAAGGTTTGCAAAACATTCCCTCCTCACAGCTTGTTTTTAGGGAAAAGAAGCACTTTAATTTTCTAATCCTGTGTGACTCAAGCAGCTCCAGGTTCTCTACTTTGCTTTTCTTTCCCCTTCCTTCAGCAAAATATAGTCTTTCCCTTTTTTTTTAAATTAAGTTTATTTATTTTTGTATTTTTTTGTTGTAGTTTGGCCAGGGCTGGGTTTGAACTCGCCACCCTTGGTATATGGGGCCGGCACCCTATTCTCTGAGCCACAGGCACCACCCATAGTCTCTCCTTTTAAGCACCTGTGATTTCTTTTATTTATTTATTTATTTATTTATTTATTTATTTATTTATTTATTTTGAGACAGAGTCTCACTTTGTAGCCCCCAGTAGAGTGCTCTAACATCATAGCTCACAGCAACCTCAGATTCCTGGGCTCAAGCGATTCTCTTGTCTCAGCCTTCAAGTAGCTAGGACTACAGGCACCTGCCACAGTGCCCGGCTATTTTTAGAGGTAGGGTCTCACTCTAGCTCAGGCTGGTCTCCAACTCCTAAACTCAGGCAACCCGCCTCAGCCTCCCGGAGTGCTGGGATACAGGCGTGAGACACCACACCCTGCCCAGTACCTGTGATTTCTGAGGGACTTTATAACTTCACCTGTTTCTTCTGGTCTAAACTGGAGGCTGACACAGAACGGTGGAGGCTGGGGTTTCCCTTCTTCCCTTCAGTCTTTTCCAGGCCTCTCTCCAAAGGAGTGGGGGGCCCAGAGATGGGTGGGGAGTTGGGAAGAAAAAACATGAAGGAAAAATTTAGATTTGCTCCTAGTCAGAAATTCAGCTCAAGGGTCATCAAGATTCAGATGTGTCATACATCAACAGCCCCTCCTTCTCCTAGAGGATGGATGGTTCCACAAAAAATAAACACACCCGCACTCAAATCCTGACAACCACATAATTGCTGTGTAACCTTAGACCAGTCACTTAACCTCTCTGTTTTCCCATCTATACAATAGGGATTATGGTATCTGCCTTATCAAGTTACTGAAGGGACTAAATGAGGACATATATCAAAAGGATGGAGCAGTGACTAGGGATGGCCAGAACACATTATGCGGCCCCCATCACCAACCCCCCTGCTTCTGACCCTATTCAGTGGAGAGCAAAGTGGAAAAGTTATCTCTCCTCTTTAGAAATAATTATAAGTGTAGCTAACTCCATTGCTCGGGCCCTCCTTGTTCCAATGTCAAGAGAAGTTTGCCTTAGGCATGGAAAGTGTACGAATTCCTGAGAAGTATAAGCCAAGTTCGAGTTCAGATCAAGCAGAAGTGAGATGGGGTGCTGGCAGAGAGAGGAAGAATCTGGGGCAGATGCCGTTAGGACCAGGAGCCAGAAGGGAGGGAGGTGGATCCTGGATGGTGGGTTGCAAGCACAGGAACTGGGGGCAGGGCCCTGGAGAGCCTGACGCAGAACAGAGAGGGGGTGGAATAAAGCCACGATTCCATTCCCAGGCCCCTGAGCAGCAGGATACTGCCGGGTGGGGAGGAAAACCCAGGAAGTCAGCAACCTGGCATAAACTGGAAGAGGAATCTCACCTCCAGAGACTCAAACAGGGCCAAAGGCAGCCCAGAGAACAGGAGAACTAGAACTTGAGCATGTGGTCTTACACAGGCTCCTGGAATGACAGAGGTGGCAGCAGGAAGCAAGGAGGAGAGGCGGGGTTATTTAACCTGAGCTAAGTCAACCAGCAGGAGACACAGAGGGGACACCTCCACCGAGCAGGCCTGTGCCCCAGTATAAGGTTTGGGCCAGGTGGAAGAGAGGGAAGGCAGGCCTCATGGGCCTGGATGGAGGACTCTTTCCTACTCCTGTGCTAATGATTTCATGGATTAGTTCATTTATCTTCACAAAATCCAAAAGGCAGGGGCTAGTGATATCACACTTAACAAATGAAGAAACTGAAGGTTACCCAGCAAGGAGCAGACCTGGAACTGGACCCAGCACTCCGGCTGCACTCCCACCCGTCTGCCCTCTGTGCATCGCACTTCCAGGGTGCCGGCTGTCCGCTCCCCTCTGCAGCTCCTCACAGAAGGACAGGCCGCCTCACCCCACCCCACATTCTTCTCCAAGGCTGCTGCATGGTACAGATCAGGTGATGGAGGGGAAGAAAGCACCACAGCAGCCCAGCTGGCTGCCAAAGAAGACACCCCTCCCCTCAGGCCAGAGGGCTCACCAATCCCGCTGAGGGGCTCTCTTCTTTGGCTTCCTCTCTGCCTCTGCCTCTGCCTGCATAGCCCCCAGAAACTGTCCCCAGCACACATGAACTACAGACACTTGTGTCCCAGGCAGGCAAAGAAAGAAGAAAGCATTCCCCAGGTTTTATACGGCTTGTTACATGCTCTGTAAGGGAAGACCCAAGAACAGAGTCCCAGATAGAAGCCAAGAGCTTCTTTCCAAATGAACAGACACATCTGAGGTGAAATGGAATGTCCATTAAACCCAGAAGCGGTTTCTTTCTCTGGGGCTTCCTCTAAGTCTGAGGAACTCTCCAGCCTTTTCTAAGACCCTCACATCCCTGCCAGGCACTTGGTGTGCCCAGACCTGCTGGCTGGTTGGCATGTGGTCCAGTGTATATCATGGGCAGGCTGCTTCTGGTCTGGAGTATGGAAAACGGAACTACCAAAATCCCAAGAAAGAAAATCCTTTGAGTGGTCGGTCACTAAACCAGAGTCCAGCCTGCAAGACAGCCCCCTCCTGAAGTACAAGGTGTCTCCCAAAGATCTCTAAGGAAAAACATCCCACATAGCCCTCTCATTGTCAGGAAAGATTTCCTTGCATCCAACCTTAGTCCTGCTTGTGGCCACTAAAATAATCCACTTTGCGATCTTCTCTCTGGCAGCAACATGGCATAAGGGCTCCAAAACAAGCAGGTTCTTGAGCCTGGGGGGCAGCCTGGCTCAGTGACTGATAGTGTGTCAGTAGGTAACATGCTCAATTTCTCTGGGTCTTAGTCTCCTTGATTTTAAAATGAGAACAGTGTAGGTTGCTGTTCTATGAGGACAGCTATCCAATGCTCAGAGCACTGCCTATCACAGACTAGCTCTCAGTCAGCAGCTGTTGTCGCTGAGGAAGGCCATCTCACCAGTTCCTCCAGGTGCATCATGAGCACATCAGCCTCATGAGAAGCCGAGTGTCCAGGATGACTTAGCCTGTCTGCCTCCATGAGGAGGGCCCTTGTTTCTGCTTCTGGACCTTCCAAGACCCTCCCACAGCAACTGACAATGGTGCAATGTAGCCAGTAGAATCCCTGAGAAAGCCTTGTGGAGGACACTGAGTCATTGCAGCCAGCTGACTGCAATTGGGTTGATCACACACAAGCCTGTGCTGTCCACCCTCAGCTGTTCCCCAGCTCCCATGCACCCAATAAATCACAGAAACTGTGCTCCCAGGAGCACACAGATGCTTCTAAAAATAGTCACTGCTTCTTTAGACCAGAGGAGGGGGGGGGAAGCAAGTGTCCACGTTATCTGTGGCAGCGAGAGCCCAGGAAAGAAATTAGTGCTCCGCGGGGCCTCCCCATCTCCTTGCTGCTCTGAGGCTGTGGGTGCGTTGTGCTCGGGGAAGCCTGCACTGTTTGCTTTGCACACAGGGTTAAGGGAGTACCCTGAGATGGTCCCAATCTCTGATGTTCAGCCCTGGGGAAAAGTCTGGAATGCCATCAGGAAGGTTGGACCCTTCTGGTTTGAGCCAGGGATGTTAGTGCCTCTCCAGTAACCTAGGATCAGTCTATTCTGACGCTAAGGCAGACTCTTCCTGCATTAAATATGGTCACTGATCTCCCACTCAAACAAAACTTTAAAGTCACTAGGTCCAAACCTCTGCCTCGGGGAGCCCTGTACCTACAAGGAAGGCAGGCTAGACTGTCCCCTCCATCTGCTTCCTTTTTCCCTCCCTACTCACAGTCAAACCAGCACACACCTCCTCAGATGGAGTTGTGTGAGATGAAAGAGGATCCTAACTCAGGCCAGCTCTGCGCCAGAGCCACTTCCAAAGGTCAGAGCGAGCACTCTCAGCAGAGCTGGGGGGCCCAGGACTGTGTGGGCTCTGGCTCTGCCCTGTTTTGGATCAGCACAAAATGACAGGAAACCAAGGCTCCCCTGAGACAAAAACTGCTCTCTCCCCAGAAGCCAGCTGAGAGAAAAACGGGCTATTCTCTCTTCTTCCCAATCAGCAGCTTTTGCATTCCTGGCCTGAGATCCAGAGTCTGGCCAAGACTAAGCCAGACAGGCTGCGGGGAGAGAGCAGGTTTAAGATAGGGGAGCCCGGAGCAAAGGACTGATGGGAGAGAAATGGAGAGGAGCCACCCAGAGTGGGACGAGCCGCAGAGTAACAAGGGTTTGCAAGTAGATTCATGAACCCTAACTCTTCCTCCACCAAAATGCTCTTCAGCATCTCACTTTCCAGACACCCTCATTCCTCACACCAAAGCTCCCCTGCCACCCGTGTGAGGGCTTTGGAGGCTTACCCCATGCCTTTCTTCCTCCTAAAATTTCAGCTCATTTAGGCTATGAGACCATCATCATTGTCTGTCTCCCTTCTAGCCTGCCTGCTTCATATTCCAGATCCTAACACCAAACCAGTCCACTCTCTGTGCTGGGAAGATAATTGCAGAGCTTGTACGCAAACACAATTGCAGCTTCATCAGGACGCCGTGCACATCCCAACACACCCCAGAGAGTATGGAGGCCAAAGCATAAGAAGGATTGGGATGAGGACAGCAGGCTAAAAGGTGGGGTAGTGTTTACCATCCTACCTCTCCTGAAGGTTATGTTCTAGTTCATCCAGTGTCTTCTCAGTCTCCCTCCATGGGGACAGGAGGGAGGAAAAGCTAGGCACTTGTTAGGACCCAGGCCATCCCAGCAGGCAGACTTAGGCCTGAGCAAAATCCTGGCTAGACCTTCTTCCCTCTAGGTGCTGGCCTCAGACTTGCCCTGGGTGGAATCAAAATAATTCCTGGCTTCCCTGCTCCTTGTCAGCCCCCCGCTGCCACCTCTCAGTCCTCTGTGGCATAAACAGGGCTTTATTATCTCAAGCCCACCACGTCCTCTGAGAGTGCCGTGAATGGAATGCCACACAATGCATTTGTTTATGAATAACCACTCGTCCCCGCCCTCTGCCTGGCTTGCTCGCTCACTCGCTCACGGCCGGGTCCCCCTCATGCATAATGGAAGAGTTGTGTGGCCTATGACACAGCCAGGCTGTGCTCCTCAGCCTCTGAGGGCATAGATGGAGAGAGGTACCAGGCTGGGCCAGGCTCCTCAAGGTGGGGGTGCAGAAAAGACCCCCCAGTTAAGATTTGGAGACGTCATGTTTTGGGGGGGAGCCCAGTGTGGTGGGGGTGGGACTGGCCCACCCCCATACACAGGTCCTATATGAACCCACACTAGGGGCAGCAACCAGCCATGGAACATTTATCCAACACCCACCCTGTCCTATCCAAGGCGGTATGTGTTGGCCCCACACAGGACAATGGCTCTGTGCAACCTCAGCCTACTGGGCTATTTCTGTTTGAGGGTCTCAGGACAAGCCTCTATCTTCCATTTCACAATCCTTTACACATGTGTGGCCCTCACCATGCCCCAAGATTCCAAATCTTCTGCAGACTTAAGTATCTCTGGTCCATTCAATTGCCCCTTGTGAAACTACATCCCTTCACCACTGTCCTCTTTCCCTGGTGACTAGCAAACTTCAGGGGGTCAGGGTTTCTCTTAAAATGTAAGGCTCAACTCTCCTACCCTCCTGGTGGAAGCATGTCTTGATAATAGCTTTCTGTAGGGAAACTTGGAAAAACATTTAAAAGTCTTAAAAATGTTTCTGCCCTTTGTTCTATAAATTCCATTTCTGAGAGTAGATCTTAAATAAATAATATGCCATAATTAGAATATTTAAGTCACACAAATGTTCATGAGAATATTGTTTACGATGCTTCAAAAAATTAGAAACAACCTAAAAACCATCCCCAGGGAAAACAATAAACAAATTATGGCATGTCCATGGTTTGACAGGCAGCAGATTGTGGAAATTATAAGAGCTCTGGAGCCAGATGACCTGGGTTCAAAATTGGGCTTTGCCATTTTTTGGCTGTGCTGCCTCAGGCAAGTTACTTAGCTTCTCTGGGCCTCAGTTTCCTTATTTGTATAATTGGGATAACAGTGTCATCTCAAGTTACAAGGATTCAACAAATGCCAACCCCAATGCCTGATATCTATGGTAAATACAAAACAAAATTGCTGGTATTCTTACCATAAGCAATGAAATATTATATAGTTATTAAAATGATAAAATAACATGGGAGGATATTTTAATAAAATGGAAGAGTAAATGAAAAAAGCAGAGTAACAAAAATAGGATACAAATGACTATCTTTGGGTAGTGAAATTATGGCTAATTTATAGTTTTTTCCATTGTGCTTATTTTCTAAAATTTCTGCAAAGAACATAAATTACTTTTGTTAACAAGAAAAAGTATTTTCTGTGGCACAGGGCCCAGAGTAGGAGGCAGCCAGCCCAGGGCAGGCTCCTCTGGGACAGGCTCCCCTTGCCCTCCCTTACCGGTCACATCACACTGCCCCTCTCACTGAGCTCCAGGCATCAGCCCAGCCCTGCCCTGGCTCCCATCAGCCCCACATCTTGCCCCCAGCCCATGCTGTTCACAGAGCTCCTCTTGAGTCATTTCTCTTGCCTGTAAAAAACATGGAGCTAATGACATTTGTAAGAGCTTGGGAAGGACAGGGGAGAAGGCACAGCCAGGATGGAAGGCAACGACCCTAAAATTCAGAGCCAGAAGAAAGGGGGCAGCCGGCAGGCAGGCAGAGGCAGCCCCCTTCTTTATCAGCAGCGTAGAGAGGGGTTAAAAGAATGGATTTATCCCTTATCTAAGAGGAATAAAAGGAGATAAGATTTTGAGAAAATCGGGCAGGCATCCAGAGCACCCGCTCCTGGTTGTGGAGTGGGGGACTCAGGGCAGCTATCCCTGCCACACCCCTTCCCACTGTCTGCCTGCTCTGAGCTCGCACGGGGCTGGAGGCCATTGCATTGCAGTTCCCCTGCTTTTCTCCTCACCAGACAACCACACCAGCCCATTTCTCAGAGCTGTCTATAGACAGCAGCCCCCTTCTCAGTTCAGGCAGACCCAGCAGGGAGCGGGAAGTGGGGAGGGGTTAGTAGCCAGAGACAGGAATGTGGTGGGGAGAGACAGCTTCTGGGCCTCCTGAATGTGGGTCACATTCACAGAGGACAATGTCAATGCAGAATGGCTGCAACAACAGCTGGCCTGCCCGGGGGAGTGCTCCACCTCGTCCTGGGTCTGCCCTCCACCTCTTCCCCACCCGGGTCACTCCCCTGCTAGCCACAGCTGCTCCCCGCAAAGAGGCCTGGTGTGCCATGCCCAGCCCACCTGCTCTTCCACCCCAGAAGAGATCAACAATAAAAGACAGGGGACTGTTGACCCTTGTGGCCAAGGGCTGCTAAGGGACTGAAAGGACAGGATGGACAGAGCAAGCCAGAGCTCCTCCAACTGTATTTGGTAACTGCTGTGGCAAAAGGTCCAGTCTCATCCCTGGAGCGGAATCCTCCCCTCCCGCCATGGAAAGTGAATATTACTACAACAGGAAATGCTCAGTCATGAAGTATTTTGTCAGCAGAGCTTAGAAATCCCAGCACTGGGTGAGAGGTGGGATAGAACTACCTCTGAGGGCCCCTCCAGGGCTTGAGACCCCAGGACAGGAGGGGGAAGGACGCAAGTCATTCTGAAGTAAGCCTGTGGGGACAGCCTGAGGAGCTGTCTCTGCGTGGGGGTGACGGCTGTGTAGGCCCATGGCTGTACCTCCGCATGGGCAGGTGATTGTGTCTCTGTGGAAGGCTCTTAGTCCCCCCCCCCCCCGTGTGTGCCCCCGTGAGTGTGAGCATGCTTTGGCCACGTGTGTGTGTGGGTGTATGTGCCTGTGTACCTGCCTGGCTTGGTGGGCACGTAAGTACTTCTGTTCGGGGGTATCTGCCTGTCCTGTTTTACGTGTGTCCTATGGTGTGACCCAGCCAGTGGGGGTACCTGTCTGTTTTGGTGTGTCTGTAGGTATCTCAGGACATGTGTGTGGTACTGAAAGTGTGTTTCTTACAGATTGGCGTAGTGTGTGTATGTGTTTAGAGGTGTCGGGTGAGTTTTGATACCTGGCTATGTGTTTCAGTGTGTTTGTCCTAGCTCCGGTGTGTGTGTTTGTGGGCGTGTATGTCTATCTTGGCATGTGTACGGTATCTGTGTTTGTGAATGTGCATGCGTGTATGTGTAGAAACAGAAGCTGGATGGGATGGGGCAGTCCTATGGCCTCCTTGTTACCAGAATGCTCCCCAGTTGGGAATAACACTGAATGAATCATCTCCATGCAGATCCTGCAGTGGCTCCTTGTTTCTGCAGAAGAAAACCCAACTCTCCAACATTGACACAGCCTGGAGCCCCCTTGTCAGCATCCAGTCATCTGACTGCACTTGCTTTTCTCCAAATGCCCAGAATAGACACCTCCATACCTCTGCATTTTTCTGTGCGTTTTTGTTTGTTTGTTGCCTAGAATTCCTTTATCTTATCTCTGCTTAACAAATCCTATTCATCCTTTAAGGCCTAGTGCCAATGCCACCTCCTCCAGGAAGCCAGTCCAACTCTCTGGTCCCGTTGTCTAAAGGACATTGCGTACTTCCCCTAAGCACAGATTCCATTCTCCTTTCATTGTGATGGTCATAGGCAAATGTTTCCTTCTCCCCACCAGACAATGAAAACCTACTTATACTCAGGGAATTCATCGTCTCCTTTGTGGCTTCCAAAGTGCCCAGTCCCCTCATGTCTTGTACACAGAGACCTGCAATGAACATTTACTGAACGTTTCCCCAACTTGAGTTTAGCTGTAGAGTGAGAGGAAGGAGAAAGAGCATTCACTGCTCAGGGCCTTTAGAACTGGGCAAGAACAAGGCATAGGTCTGAGAGGCTACAGCCCTAGGAGTCTATAGGAGCTATAGGGCTGGGGAAAAGCCTCTTAGCCTCTCTGCAACTCGAGATCTGCACCTGAAGGAGCCTCTTCAAGGCCAAATAGGCCAGCTCTGCTGCTTCCTAATTCTCATGAAGCATGGTTACCTAAGACCTGACCTCTCGCAAGGGGCTCGGCACAGCTCCAAAGCCCCATCCACACTGAAACTCATATCAACTCCTGCAGCCAAGATAGACTCCAGTTACCAATTTTCCTTTAGGAGCCTTTCACCATCCTCTGCCTCCACTATACACATACTCCAAATCCCAAGGTTCTCCTGGAGGGGCTGAGGCTTTGCTGTGTTCTGTCTCCCTCACCAGACAGATCCCCAGATCCCCAGCCTCCAGAGCAACAAGACCCTGACTGCTACTGATGGGCCTGGGAGTGAGAAGCGCTCTCCCAAGCCCGGTACCAGGAGAGAGATCACTGGAACCAAGACATGGATGCCTGCATTGCCCTCGAAGGAGATAGCAGTGTTTGACTCGTGATTTAGGAGTAATCTACCAGAAGGGCTAAAATTGTACAAAAAGATTGGCATATCGAATGTTGACAAGGATATGGTACAACTGGAACTCTCACATACTGCTGGCAGGAAAGTAAATTGGCATAGTCACTTTGGAAATGGTTTGATGTGTACTAGAGATGAACATATTGATATCTTGTAGTCCAGCAGTTCTACCTGTGGGTATTCGCCTAACAGAAATCAGTACTTATGTTCAAGAATGATTAGACTCAAATGCATATGATATTGCAAGAGGCTTCAAGTAGAACAATCTTGAAAAAGAAGAACAAAGTCAGAGACTCACATGCCCTAATTTCAAACCTTATTACGAAGCTATGGTAATCAAATCACTGTGGTAGTGGTGTAAAGACAGACATACGGAGCAATAGAATAGAATGGAGCGTCCAGAAATAAAGCATATTTCTACAGCTAATTGATCTTTGACAAGAGTGAGAAGTTTGCTCAATGGGGAAAGGACAGTTTATTTAACAATTGGCGCTGGGACAAGTTGATTTCCATATTTAAAAAAATGAATTTGGATCCCAAACTGTGTACCTCACACTACAGTTGTCTCCCCTTAATTTGAGGTTTCACTTTCTCTGGTCTGGTCTGAAAATAGTTGAGTATAGTACATTAAGATATTTTAAGGAAGAGAAAGAGAGAAAACACATCCATTCATATGATTTTTATTATAGCATATTTTTTATAATTGTTCTATTTTATTATTAATTATTATTAATCTCTTACTGTGCCTAATTTATAAATTAAACTTTATTATAGGAACAAACAGAATATATAGGGTTCAGGACTATCCATGGTTTTAGGCATCCAATGGGGGTCTTGGAATATATCTCCAATGGACAAAGGGGGAATACTGTGTTTATAAAAACTAACTCCAAATGAGCCAATGACTTAAATATAGGCTCTAAAACCATAAAACTCTTAGAAGAAAACAATTGGTAAATCTTCATGACTTGGGTTTGGTAATGGATTCTTTGATGTAAAACCCAAAACACAAGCAACAGAAGAAAAATTAAATTTGACTTCATCAAAATGTAAAACTTTTGTGCATCAAAGGACATTATCAATAAAGTAAAATGACAACCTACAAAATGAAAGAAAATATTTGCTAATCCTAAGGTTCTCTAGGACTGGCTGAGGTTTTACACTGTGAAGATACAGCTTATTCTGCTTAATAAGGGTTTAATATCCAGAATATACACAGAACTCTTAAAACTCAACAACAAAAGAAAAAATATTAAAAACAGCACAGAATTTTAACAGACATTTCTTCCAAGAAGATACACAAATGGCCAAGAAACCCATAAAAAGATGTTCCACATCACTAATCATTAGAGAAGCATGAATCAAAAACACAGTTAGGGGGGCGCCTGTGGCTCAAGGAATAGGGTGCCGGCCCCATATGCCAGAGGTGGCAGGTTCAAACCCGGCCCTGGCCAAAAAGTGCAAAAAAAAAAAAAAAAAAAACACAGTTAGATTCCACTTCACATCTACTAGGATGGCTATAACAAAATAAAATGGAGGCGGTGGGTTCAGACCCGGCCCGGGCCAAACTGCAACCAAAAAATAGCCGGGCGTTGTGGCGGGCGCCTGTAGTCCCAGCTACTCGGGAGGCTGAGGCAAGAGAATCGCCTTAAGCCCAGGAGTTGGAGGTTGCTGTGAGCTGTGTGAGGCCACGGCACTCTACCGAGGGCCATAAAGTGAGACTCTGTCTCTACAAAAAATAAATAAATAAATAAAATGGAAAATAACAGACGTTGGTGAGGATGTAGAGAAATTGGAACACACATTTGCTGGTAGGAATGTAAAATGTATAGCCACTTGGGAAAATAGTCTGTCGATTTCTCAAAAAGTTAAACATAGAGATACTATCTGACCAAGCAATTCCACTCCTAACAATATATCCAGAAGAGTTGAAAACAGAGATCAGATACTTCTACATTATATTGATTGCAGCATTATTTATGAGAGCTAAAAGGTGGGAACAACCCACGTGTCTTCAACAGATGAATGGATTAAACAAAATGCTGTATTTCTATACCAGCATACTGTCAGCAGTAAAAAGGAATGAAGTTCTGACATGTGCAATAACAAGGATAAACATTATGGAAAACATTATGCTAAATGAAATAAGCAAGACACAAAAGGACAAAACATTGTGTGACTCCACCTATAAGAAATATCCAGAATAGGGCGGCGCCCGTAGCTCAAAGGAGTGGGGCGCTGGCCCCATATGCTGGAGGTGGTGGGTTCAAACCCAGTCCCGGACAAAAACCGCAAAAAAAAAAAAAAAAAAATCCAGAATAGGCAAATTACAGAGACAGAAAGTAGATTAGCAGATACCCAGGGCTGGTAGGTGCAGGGAATGGGGACGTATTAATAAACAGTTAAAGAATTTCTATTTGGGGTGATTAAAATTTTTTGGAAATAAAGAGTGGTGATGTTTGTACAACATTGTGAATATATTAAATGCTACTAACTATACGTTTTAAAACGATTGAAATGGTGACTTTTATTTTATATGTAAAACTGCATTTTATCACAGTAAAATTTTTTTTCAAAATCACTGCGGCATCCTTCCCTACGTTGCTGTCAAATCCATCAATATCTGACCTCAAATAAAAGATTGCTGGGAAAAGTGAGACAAAGACATGGAATGGTTTTCAGAAGTGCTATTTCCTCGGAAGGGTAATATTCTTCAAACCCTGGAGCGAGTTACTGTGGTGTTGGAGTGGAAGGGAGATCTATTCTTGGCTCTGAAATTCCACTGACCTTGTCATCCACTTCTTGGGCATGTTTGTAACATGAGGACAGGGACAAGGCCTCCAATGTGCCTCTAAAATCTCATAAGTACCAGACTAAACTTCTCTGACCCATCGCCTTCCCTCTAGGCCGCTTTCTAGATTTTAACTTCGCTCCTTTCCACACTGACTTTAGTTTTTGGGGTTTTGGGGGGGGGGTTTCTTGTTAATATTTTTATTTATTTATTTTATTATTAAATCACAGCTGTGTACATTAATGCGATCATGGAATACCATACACTGGTTTTATAGACCATTTGACATATTTTCATCACACTGGTCAACATAGCCTCCCTGGCATTTTCTTAGTTATTGTGTTAAGACACTTATAGTCTACATTTACTAAGTTTCACATGTACCCTTGTAAGATACACCGTAGGTGTGATCCCACCAATCATCCTCCCTCTGCCCATCCTCCCCCCTTCCCCATTTTTTTTGAATGAGGAGGAAAAACATCACCACCAGTGGGCCAAATGTACCTGGCATGCTGGTCTAGGTGCTTTGCCCAAAGCTTCTCTGCAGCATCCCAAAGCTGGTAAAAAGTGTTAAGGGAAGCCCTGAGTAGTCCAGGCTACAGCAAGAGATATATTATTTTACAATTTCAAAAACTTAACTCATCAAGGTGCCAGTTCACCTGTACTTCTCACCAGCTTCCACTTTGCTCACATTACTCTCCAATAACACAGAATGATAAAAATAGCAATCTTCTCTATATGGTCCCATGCCTACCTAAACTACATAGTGACCTCCTCCTTCTTAGGAAGATGGAGAAGCTTGTCTAAGCCTTTGGGCTCCCTGCTGTCTCTTCTCCTCTTTAGCAGTTGGGCAATACTACAGGGTTTGTCCCAAAAGTCATCCCTAACGTTTCATACACAGGGAAAATGTGAAATTGTAGCTAAATGTACCTTTACTTACAAAATATTCATTACAAAATTTTACAAAGAGGTGGCCAACACGTACAGAATATTTTGTAAATCTTTTGCAAAATTTTGTAATGAATATTATATACATAAAAGTACATTTAGCTACAATTTCCCACTTTCTCTGTGTATGGTGACTTTGAGGGCAGCTTTTGGGATACCCTATAGTTTGTGTTAACCATCCCATAACACTCTTAGATTATATTTGGGATTCCATCTCCCTAAAACTCCTAAAATGAAAATCGTTCTCTGATTTCCCGGAGGTGTACATAATTCAAAAACCATTCACACTGGCTTTTGATTGTACCCTTATAAAGCCTGATTGATCTTTTAAATGAACACACCAGAATTTATACATTTAAATGAGTGCTGTTTCCTTCAAACAAGTCCCTTTGGGAGGCTATATACATATTCCAACAATGTATCTGCCTGAGCTTAGAACATTTCAGAAGCTTCCTTTTTGAAACTGCTTTCAAAGCCTGTGGTATATTCTTCTGATGAGCCCCCATGGTGGCAAAATTTATCCTATGAAGGTAGATATACCTTTTTTTTCCCCTTAAGTTGAAAGACAGAATTAAGAATGGGAAAGATGGTGGGTGATGGGAGTTGGGAATACTGTAGAGTGTCAAAAGCAGAGAACGCTTATCAAGGAAAGAACTCTGAAGGCTATTCCTATGAGGAGAAAACAAGGGTCTGAGCCCTGGCTTCACTACAGAAACAAATGTGTAGCCTCCCGGCAAAAAGGTGCAGCTTTAGAAGACAGTACGTGTGTGGGTAAAGAAGCTCTGACAATACCACTATAAATAGTAAGAAATCGCCCCATTGTCACCATTGCATTCCCTTGTTGTGTTCATCTATGTCACTGTGTCTTGACCAGGGTCTAAGATCAAGAAACTTTCCAAAAGTGGCTCCCAAAGTTCATGAGCCTTAAGTGGGCATAGGGAGCAGGCTGCCCCTCTCTCCAGAGAAGACGAAGACTGGCACATAGAAAAAGCAGGAAGAGTCCCCTGGCTCCTCAGTAAGTTAAACACTGAATTACCATATGGCCCAGCAATTCCACTCCTAGGTATATATCTGCTCAAAAGAACTGAAAACAGGTGTTGGTGTTCAAACAGAAGCTTGTACACAAAAATGTTCATAATGACACAATTTATAATAGCACAAAGGTAGAAACTGCCCAAATGGTCCATCAATGGATGCATGGAGACATAGAAATGTGGTATATACAATTAAATATTTATTTAGCTAACAAAAGGAATGTAGTACGGAAACATACTACCACATGGATAAATCTTGAAGACGTTACGGTAACTTAGCAAATAAGCCAGAGACACAAAAGGCCACATACTGTTACGAGTCTACTGACATAAAATGTCCAGAACAGGCAAGTCTGTAAAGACAGAACAGATTAATGGTTGCCATGGGCTGAGGAGAAGGAATAATGGGAATGACTGCTTAATTGGTATGGGTTTCGTTTTGGGAAGATGAAAGTCCTATGAATTAGATAGTGATTGCACAATACCGCAAAAGCCTTAAATGTCACTGAACTGTACACTTTAAAATGGTAAATTGTTTTGTTATATTATTTAACCCCCTCTCTCCCCGTACATGCACGCACATAGAAAAGGAAAAAAGAAGCAGGCAGAGTTTCTGTGCTACATTCTGGCAGGAGTGCTACGGTGTGGGCCTGGCTGGCAGCTCTTACAGGCAGCAGGGCTGAGACCCTCACAAGTAGCAGAGAAGAGAAGGCAGCGCAGAGGACACTGGCCTACAGTCCAGTGATAGTCAGCCTATGTGCTCTGGCCCTTTGCCACACAGAAATTTATCAGGCCCACTGTAAATGCTTTTTGACGAGGAATAGAGAGGGAGTCATGTGTGGGAAATGATCCCCCGTGGGGAGAAGCAGGGACAGTTCCTGAGATAAGCCAGAGGAAGACATTTCCAATGCAGCTGGTTTACTTGTCACCCTTAACCCCCGCCTGCAGCATCACGGCCATCTGATTACAACATCACTGCTATTTCTTCTGGGCCATCAGGGTATAGCCTGTGGGCCGGGGAGCAGGCAGGGAAGAGAAGAGATAAGGCTCTTCTCTCCACCAGCAGCTGCTCATCATGAGAGCAGACCATGCCATACTCCTTGTCTGGTACCCCTCCCTTCCTTCTCCAAATCCTCACAGATGCTCCCCCAGCCACATCCACATCCCCAGCTCCAGGCTTTATCAGGAAACCAACACACCAGGCAGGCAGCTGAGCAGGTCTCCAGCCACTCAGCCCCCTTTCAGCAGCCTCCAGCTTAGGGGTATGTTTTCCTAATCTTTGAGGATTTACAAACCCAGAGAAGAGACAAGATCCTTAGCAGCAATTACAAGACTAATAACATTAAGTTTTAAATGGTTATTATAGGCGCAGATTGCTTATTAGTTGTGACAGCCAGTGAATCAGGGGAATGGTACATTTTAATGTGCATGAAAAATAATTTTCAAAATTCAATGCTCTGGATTAGTGCAGCTGTTGGACCCAAGACCCAGCCTCTGAAAAATATTGGTTCAGAGACCCAAGAGGGAGGAGCCCAGCCTGCTCCTGACTCAGTTCTTGTCTGAGACCTCCTTGAGACCTCCCTCTGTCATTTTTTCCACAACAGTACAAATATTTACTGGGCACCCACTATGTGGCACTAAGAAACCCTGCTGTAGAGCTTATAGTATGGTGGGAGTGGAGGGCTATAGACTTTCTGGTTAGCGGCATGCTCTGGGCATCTTCCCATCTGCTGAGGCCAGAAGGAAGGAGAGGGGCTAATTGCTGTAGCCAACTATGGGCAATCCCAAGGATGACCCACCTGGGGGCTAACCCCTTCTCAGATGCCAAGGGGCATCTCTCTGGGACAGAGACATCCCACACAGTGAGCAGAGCATGGTTAGAAGCCAAGCTAGGGAGCTCATTGGGGGAAGTGGAGAGACGAGTTGCAATACCGCCGTGAGTAAAGAAGGCCCCTGTGTGTGTTTCTGCTAATGCAAGAAGCCTGGAGGGCGGTCGGAAAGCCAGTGAGATGGCTGCTCACTGGGGTCTTTCCAGAAAGACTCAGGGTTATGGCCCTGGTGGGGAAGGGAGTCCTTACACTGAGCAGGCGCAGGCTCCACTCCACAAAAAGGCTCAAGAAAAATAAGGGGGCAGGGAGGTGGCAAGAGAAAGCAGGGAGGGGGAGAGAGGGAGAGCAGAGGCGGGCAAGGAGGGACTGGAAAGGCGCGACCACTCCGAGCTGCCTGTTACCATGACAACGCCCTCTGCCTCGTATCCAGGAATGAATTATTGATTGTGGACATTGCTTTTCTCACCTCCCCAAAGCCCCCAATGCCCTCTTCACTGCCATCTTCCCCCCGTACCTGTTCTGTATTTGCCTAAAAGAGCCACTGAGACCAGACGGGAGGCCCGAAGAATCCCAAGTCCGCTCCCAAATCCCTGTGCCTCCTCCCTCCTCCCCCTCATCGTGGGCCCTTGATACTCTGCCCTCGGGTGATAGGCAAAATTATGTTCCCCTCAATCTCATATGCTGAAGTCCTCACCCTTCCTACCACCAGATGTGATGATAGAGTATTTGGACCTAGTGGCTTTAAAGAGGTAATTAATGTAAAAGGAGCTCAGATGAGTGGGCCCTGATTGAATCTGACTGGGAGATCAGGATACAGACATGCACAGTGGGACGGCTGTGTAGGACACTGGGAGGAGACAGTGGTCGGCTACCGCCAAGGAAGGAGAAGAAACCAACACCTTGACTTCTGGCCTCCAGAACTGTGAGCAAATAAATTTCTGTTTTTAAGCCAAGGTTTGTGGTACTTAGTTTTGGCAGCCCTAGCACACCAATGCCCCACCCAAGCAGGATTCCCTTAAAGCCAGCGGTCGTTTTAGGGTGTCCATGCAGGATGGAGAACATCACCTCAGCAGCAGGGGCACAGGACTCTGCGGTCTCATGTGGTCACATATGGGCATCCAGGGGCAGGGGCTGGGGAGACAGAGAGCACTTGAGAGGCAGGACAGCCCAGCCCAGAAACCAGCCAGCAGGCCTGGTGCTGGGCAGTGCAGGGCACTGTGTCTACTTCGGGTTTCTCTGCTCCAGATGGCCGTCACAGCAGAGTCACCCACCTTCTCAGGGTTCAATCCCCTAACCTAAGGGAATACGAGGCTGACATATGGCAGAGTGAATGCGAGAAACAGAATCAAGAAGCAGCCAAGGCTCTGGCCTAAGCACGGTGGGTTTCAGATCCCATGTGGAGGAAGTGGTGGCCCCCTCTGTGCTGAGTCCAGTGTGTGAAACCATGAGGGGTCATCTTCAAGTCAAAAGATAAGGACTAGGGGGAGGATGTAATGAAACTGGAACCTTGTGCGCTGCTGGTGGGAGTGAAAAATAGTGCAGTTTCTATGGAAAATAGTTTGGCAGTTCCTCCACAAATCACCACACGACCCTGCAATTCCGCTCCTCGGCGGATGTGCAAGAGAGTTGAAAGCAGGTACTCAAACAAGTAGACAGAAGCACACGTTCACAGCAGCACTATTCTTTACAGCCAAAAGGCGAAAACAGCCTCAAAGTCTGTTAGTAGGTGAATGGAGAAACAAATGGCGGTGTGTATAGACAAGGGAGTATTATTCAGCCATAAAGAGGAATGAAGTATGGAGAGATGTTACAATGTGGAAGAACCTCAAAAACATTCCTAAAAATGAAGTGAAAGAAGGCAGACACAGAAAGCTACGTATGGCCAGATGTGGTGGCTCACGCTTGTAATCCCAGCACTCTGGGAGGCCAAGGTGAGAAGTGGACTGCTTGAGCTCAGGAGTTCCAGACCAGCCTGAGCAAGAGCAAGACTCTGTCTCTAAAAATAGCCAGGCATTATAGCAGAAGCCTGTAGTCCCAGCTACTGGGGAGGCTGAGGCAAGAAAATCACTTGAGCCCAAGAGTTTGAGCTTGCTGTGAGCTATGACGCCCCAGTACTCAACCCCAGGGCGACCGAGTGAGACTCTATCTCCAAAAAAATAAAATAAAATAAGCTACATATGGTATGATTTCTGTAATATGAAATATCTAGAACAGGCAAACCCATACAGACAGAAAGCACATTAGCAGATTCCAGAGAGGGCGAAAGGGGAGAATGGGCATGGGGTGATCTGGAGTGATGAAAAGTTTTGAAACTAGAAACAGGATGTGGTTGCACAATATTGTGAATCTATTCAATGTCAATGAATGGTTCACATTAAAATTACTAATTTTAAGTCACGCAAATTAAACCTCAATAAATTATTTTGTAAAGTTAGGCACTAGGTATGTAGATGGGTCATTCTAGTGTCTCTATCTTAATGTATGTTTGACATTTTTTCACATAACCACATATCCGCCCTTGCTCTACATCTCCTCTGGGCGCTGTTGTGAGCATCTCCATCAAACCTGGCCCTCTCCATGTCCACCGCCCTCACTGAGGTCCTGGTGCCCAGCTTCTTTTGGGACACTTTGTCCACAACAGCTCTCAGTGGCTCTCACCTGTCTGTATGTTCACTTTCCCCCTCCGTTGCCCAGCACTTTTAAGAGGTCTTCTTGGACGTTTTAGCTTATTCTTCCAATTGGATTGCAAGCTCTTAAGAAAGCACATTAGCTGTTTCTGGAGAGGGCAGAAAGAGGGGAATGGGTATGGGGCAATCTGGGGTGATGAAAAGTTTTGAAACTATACCTTTTCATTGTTATTATAAATGGAGGTGGGGGGACGCAGCAGGGCACAGAGATTATGAACCAAACAGCATGTTAGCCTGGTAGAGCTGAACAGCCCAAACCACAGACCAGCTGTGTCACCAAGGGCAAGTTACTGTAATCTCTCTGAGCTGCAGCTTCCTCTTACATAAACTGGGAATAATGCTCATGGTTGCTGCACAGGGTTAATTGTAAGGGTTAATGAGACAAACATATACAGAGAAGGCCCAACAGAAATGGTCTTCCATAAATATTTTCCTTGTGCTTCTCCTCCCTCAAAGCTTCTTCTATCCAATGTCAGTTATAGTTTCTATTTTAATGACTTCACTTGATGGTCTCAGAATATCTTCCAGATCTCCAGCTATGTTAACAATGTGGAGTTTTCTGGGTCTAAATCCCTTGCTACTGGGAACATGGAAGACAGGGTGGGTCCCAGCACAAAGGTTGGAGGGTGAAGTTGAAAGCAATGCCAAGTTAGAACTGTGTCACTATTCTGAGAGTCCTTGTATAAGGCAGCCCCAGCCTCTTCCCCTCCAGTTAGTGAGTTTAATTGGGTTTGATTTTACCCTGGAATACAACCCTCCACAATCAAGGGTCACTCAGTCCTCTACTGTCATTCCCCACACGATAATATACTGTGCCCTGAAGCCAGAGGCCTCCGTTTTATTCCTTCTCCCTACTCCTCACCCACCCCATTTGTACCACCTAGTCTTTCCTAGCTCCTTATTTCTAAAGGCTTCTCTTCTTTTTTCACCATGCATCAAAATATTATAGTTTTTTTTTCTTTTGAGACGAAGTCTCACTTTTCTTGCCCCTAGTAGAGTGCTGTGGAGTTTGAGCAACCTCAAACTCTTTGGTATAAGTGATCCTCTTGCCTCAGCCTCCCATGTAGCTGGGACTACAAGCACCCACCACAATGCCTGGCTATGTTTTAGAGATGGTGTCTCACTCTGCTCAGGCTGGTCTTGAACTCATGAGCTCAAGCCATCCACCTGCTTTGACCACTCAGAGTGCTGGGATTACAGGCGTAAGCCACCGCGCCTGGCCAAAATATTATAGATCTTTTAAAGTCTAGCTCAAAGCCTGCCTTTTCCACAAAGCCTTCCCCAGTGACTCCAGCCAACAGTGGTCTTTCTTCTTCCTCATATCATTGCTGTTTATAGCTTCCCAGTTAGAGTCAGTTGTGTTTGAGCATGGAATGGCACTCTTGACTCTTTTTCTGAATGTATAAATCTGGCTCCCACATTAAGACGTTAAACTTGAAGAAAAGGACTAAGTCTCACACATATGCTCTATCTGCACTAACGGTACAGGTCCGGCAATGGGAAGAGCACTGCTGCTGGAGTCAGGTGGACTGATAGCAGATAGATCTGGCTCTACCCCTCACTCACTAACTGAGCCTGAGTCCCAGGAATGCTCCTTGTAAGGACGCCCAGTCAGAGAACCTCACAGGGCTGCCAGGAAGCACAAATGAGCCTCTGGGTAAAAGAACCCTGTCCACTGTGAAGCAGGGGACAACATAAGACTACCACATCACCCCCAAGTATCTCAGCTTCTCTGCAGGAGGGGGTCTGGAGGAGCAGCTGGCAGCTCAGAGTGAGGCCTGGAGAAGGTTTACTAGAAAACTACTTCTCACCAATGATTCCCCAGGGGACTGAACAGCTCCTGCCTGGACAGAGTTGGGAGTACACCCCGAAGGAGCAAAGGGCTTCTAGTTAAATAGACCCATCTCCTGATGATCAGTACCAAGAGAGAAGAGCAAAAAAGCTCCAGGTCAGGCAGATCTGGGCTAAGCTGGCACTGTGATGCCTTATGTCCCAGAGCTGAGTGCCCAGGAGGGCCCGCCAGCCTGGAAGAACTCCTGAGTGGTTCACTCTCGAAAGGAAAGCAAAGGGAAAGGAGATGCTGTCCTAAGGAGGTGGCAGCCAAAGGGTTAATCCTAGAGTCTGACACATACCCCCACCTGTCCAAGGGTCCCCTCCCTCCTCAAACCGCAACATCTGCTGGGAATCAATATGCTTTCCCTCTCTGCAGGTAATTAGGTCAGCTTAGAGGATTTCCCAGTCGGAAGGGTGGGGAGAGGCAACCCAACTGGGCTCTATTGTCTCAGGCCAAGTTCCCAGGTGCCAGCTCCCTTCCCCACAAGAGAGGCACTCACCTTCTGGGTTAAGTGTCAGCCAAAAATGAAGGGGCCCAGTGTGGAAAAGATGGAAGAAGGTGAGGCTACCTCCATGCAGACCCCCACTCATGCATCCCCTGGATGAACCCACTGCTCAAAGAACAAGCAAACAAGAGATAGAGCTCACTGGCCAAGGACGTCAGCTCTCGCTGAGAGTCTATGAATAGGCCAGACAAAGAGGCTGGGTGGTGGGAATGGGGAATGGGCAGCCCAGCAACACTCAGTGAAGGGTCGAGCTGAAGATTATGCTGATGGTTACCTCTAGGTTTGTGAAACAGGCAGGAGGCTTGCTTGGAACCCCTCAGAAGGAAGAGCAGAAAGGAGGCCGAGCAGAGATGCCCCAATCAGCTCTCCTGTGGCCCCTCTCTCTCCTGCCCTTCTCCCATCCCATTGCAGGGGGATGGGGATGTTTCTTCTTCCTAGGAGAGATCCTAAGGAGTATGCCCAGCTGGCCCTGACAGGTGCAAGCTGAGAAATGCATTCACACTGTCACCATGGGGACTTCCTTCTCACTCTCCAAGTGGGACATGCTCGGAGCATCAGAGGCTTCTCTGAACTAGTCAGTGAGACTGAGGGGGGCTGGCATGAGTTTGGCATGTTACCAAGAGGTATCAGCTGTGTGGACAGATGTGTTTAGGACACACACACATACACAAAGCAAATATCTCCTTCCAGACAGGAACAGCACAAAAGATGGGTTTTAAATTATCAACCTGTGCTTTGGATGGCTTCGTCTGAACCACATCACACAATATTATGGGAGCCAGTTACTGAGCCCTAGGTCTAAAGAGATGCAGAAAGAAAGCTCTAGGCTGGGACTCCCAGAGGCCAGTCACATGTAAATGGCGGCTATGGGAGATACACACACAGGAAAATCACCAAAGTTGAAGGGGATTAACATATAAAAATATAAGCTAATGTGATTATGGAAAACTAAAAGCAATCCTCAATTATCTGCAGCAAATGTTCAGGCCTAGGACAGCTTATTTCTGAGCCTGAACACATTCTAGCCTAGCCACTTCTAATACAGACTCCAAGTATATTAAAGCATTTTTTCAGCCTCAACTAAAGAAAAATTAGGAAGGATAATCTATGTAAAAAAAAAAAAAAAGACATCCAGTAGATCATTCCTAAACCAAATGTGGGTTGTAGATTATCTGGGGTTTGAGCTTTCCGTGGCACTGCTTCCCATCTGTCAGTGTGGTCATGAAACTATCAAGCCAGGCTGGGAGGTGGTGGCAGGGACACACAGTGTCTACCAGTGGGGCAGCAGACAGTGTGGGTGATATGTCCTGGCCTTCAGACCAGACCATCAGCCCCCTCCCCAAAAACATGTACCTAAAATGCTGATGCTGTTGGAGACACTGTAGCCCACTCTCCTGGGCAAGGCGTGCCCAAGAGGCTGGTGAGAGCCCCCATGGAGCCACAGCAGTACTCCCAGAGTCTGAGGAACAGGCCCTGAGCTCATCCATAGACCACTCTGCCAAAGATAACTTTTAGCTGGTAGGAGAGGAGGGGAGGGAGAACTGTCCATTTGGCCACATTTGGCAGGGTCCAGCCATGAAGCCCAAGATAGAAGGACACCGTCGAGGCATGGTGTCAACAGGCCGCTGCTTACATACTTCCTAAGATGCAGAACTTACTCTTCACAAGGCTTCTCACTCTACTTTCATTTGAAGGCAGCTCTAATAGGATCAGATGATCTTTGATGTCCCTTCTAATTCTATGATCCAGTGATGCTAATGGGTAGAAAGTTCTTGGGTAAGCTGGACAGGAAGCCACTCTCTGATTTGATTTCTGACATCTGGACTCTCAAAGAACATGTTTAATCCCACTTTCAACAACAATCCAGTGGGGAGGGGAACACGTCGCCTTCCTCACCCCCAAACACACTCTCCTATTCTTCATAATTTTCAGATCCTGCACGATCTTAGACTCCTAGAGCATCAGAACCAGAGGGACTTGGGGATTGTTCTCTCTAATGCTTCCCATGTTTTTATTTTATGACCATTCCAAGGAAATATTAAAACACATGGTTGATTAATGTTGGTTATTTTCAAGTTTTAAAATGTTATTTTAGATCAGCTTATTAAATGTTTTTGTAGAGTGCAGCATCAGCACAATATTTAATAATGACTATTACACACATGAAGGCAAGTTTCCAATTTTTTCCCCATTTAGCAATGGCACACACTACTCAATTTATGTCAGATTAACTAGATACGAGTATGCATCGTTTGATAACACATTTTTAGATGTCATATCATGTCAGGCTTGGGGATTAAATTACATTATAATAATTTAATCAAATGTGAAGGTATAAAAATAGTCAAAAACTGCTCTCACATCCTGAAGTTGGAAATTTAAATACTTGGTACTTTTTAAGTTTCACATTTTGTTTCTAAAAAAGAAAAGCTTGGAGACTGATTTATATGCACTTCTCTGTCATAGAAGTGGATAGTGTTCACTCCCAGTAAATGAAAATCCACTTTAGATATAATTATCCCTCCCCCCCCTTTTTTTAGCACCAGGAACATCTTGATGTGTCATATAAAAATTCTGGTTAAGTGACTCCAATCTGGTAGCCAACATCTTCAGGGAAATTTGTAGAATTATTATTGTGTTCCTCATTAACTCTATGAAGTCCCATATGTTTCCTGTCTCCACTAATGGTTCATTATGGATAAAATAAACAATAGACTAAGAAGGAACGCAAACTAAAATTAGGAGGGCAAAGCACCACTGCAGTTGACGGTGTTCAGCAGATAATACGCCACCCAAGAGATGGAAGTGTGAGATACATCTCAGCTCAAACTCCTCACACTTCACGCTGGAGAGCCCAGTCTGTTTTTCCTCTTTAGAAAGGAAAAGGTACAAAGTGATTGATTAAAAATAGAAATGAAGGCAGATGCCTTTAGAAGCCATTCGAGAACCTCTAGGGGTTATAGAACCACTGGCTGGGAAAGGAGTCTTGTTTGCCATCGCCTTCTCATTCCCTCATGAACTTCCTTTTTTCTTTTTTCAATAATTTTATTTTTATTTTATTTTATCTTATTTTATTACTATCTTTTATTATTATTATTTTTTCTTTTGACAGTCTATGTTGCCCTGGGTAGGGTGCCCTAGCTCATAGCTCACAGCAACCTTAAACTCTTGGGTTTCAAGAGCTCCCTTTGTCTCAGCCTCCTAAGTAGCCAGGACTATAGGCGCCTTCCACCACACCTGGCTAGTTTTTCTATTTTTAGTAGAGATGAGGTTTCACTCTTGCTCAGGCTGGTCTCGAACTCCTTAGCTCAGGCAATCCACCTGCCTTGGCCTCCCAGAGTGTTAGGATTACAGGCGTGAGCCACCGCACCTGGCTGCCAAGCCTGTTTTGAAAGTCCCCATGACAGTTTCTAACCCAACCTGGATAAGATGATGATGATGGTGGTATTAGCTAACACAGAGCTCTCACAATGCACCAAGCACTCGTCTGAGAACTTCACATAAAATAACTCAATGTCCCAGCAGAAGCCAATCTGGGAAGGGTGGTTCAGACATGAATGGTTGACATTTTCAAGTCCAAGAATGGGACCACATCTTCCCACTCAGGGCTTTGATCATAACCCAGAGAAATGCCCAAGAAGGAAGGGTGGCGATGGATGTCCATCCAAATGTGCGTGTACACACAGCATTTACCCAGGCCAACTGGTCCCCCAGGAAAGCACCTGCACGCACACCGCCTCTCCTCCCAACATGTCAAACTTGACTTTTGTATTTTTGAACAAGGCAGGCTGTTCAACACGTTATGACATACATGGTATTATCACTATTATTCAGCTTATTAATAGCTGGAGCAGGAGTGTTAATGAACACTTGGCTTCAAAGCTGCAGGGGAAGATCAGAAGGCTGCAGCCAGGAAACGTCCTGATGGGGGCAACAGACACTGTGTGACCCCAGCCTTCTCCTCTCTGTCCCAACAGCCAGATTCCAGCAACTGTCAAATTAGAAAAAGACCAACTGAGAAAGCACACAAAAATATTAATGAATGATTGTACTTTCCAGGTGATTTGGTTTATGGAGTTTTTTCTTTTCATATTTATGACTTGTGCCTTTATAACCAGAAAAATAACATTTAAAAAATAAAAAATCATGGATATGTATACTTTATGTATTACTTTAATAAAATATGCTAAAGAGAAGAGGGTGCAGTGGCTCACACCTATAATCTAGCACTCTGGGAAGCCAAGGACTTTAAGACCAGCCCTGAATAAGAGCAATACCCTGTCTCTACTAAAAATAGAAAAGTTAAGGCCTGTAATCCTACCACTCTGGGAGGCTGAGGCAGGTGGATTGCTTGAGCTCATGAGTTTGAGACCAGCCTGAGCAACAGCAAGACCCTGTCTCTAAAAAATAGCTGGGTGTTGTGGCAGGTGCCTATAGGCCAGCTACTTGGGAGGCTAAGAGAAGAAGATCACTTCAGCCTAAGAGTCTGAGGTTGTTGTGAGTGATGACACTACAGCACTCTACGGATGGCAACGAAGTAAGACTTTGTCTCAAAAAAATAAATAAATAAAAATAGAAAAGTTAGCCAGGCATTGTGGTGGGTGCCTGTACTCCCCACTGAGGCTGAGGCAGAGGATCACTTAAACCCAAGACTTTGAGGTTGCTGTGAGCTATACTGATGCCATGGCAATCTAGCCTGGGCAATAGAGTGAGACTCTGTCTCAAAAAAAAAGGGGAGGGGGAAGCTAAGGCAGGAGGATTGCTTGAGCCCAGGAGTTTGAGATTACTGTGACCTAGGCTGAGGACATGGCACTCTAGCCCAGGTGACAGAGCAAGACTGTCTACATAAAAATTTGCAAAGAGTAATTACAAAGGAGATTGCATATAACGTACTAAGTTCCTGACACACTGCTAAGAAGTAGTGTTGGTTCCTGGACAGAGAATGGATGGAGGGAAGATGAGTTCTCCAGATTCCTGTACTGGGATCCTCTGAGTCGCAGTGTGTCCCTCTGGGAAATGGGGAGATTATCTCTGTTTCCCATAGAAGGGTTAACAGGAAGACAAAAGCAGAGGCAGAGGCAAGGCCCGGCCCAGCCCTCCCAACCCCCCCACTGCCTTCGCCCTCTCTTTGCATCTGTTCTCTGATCAACAAAATAACTGTGAGAAGCACCCTCGAACTTCTCTGTCCCTGGAGATATCCTGTGAGCTTTCCCCTCAGCATAGGACACACAGACAAACTGCACGCTGCCCCCACCCACTGCTCATAGAGCAGAAGCAAAACATGAAGTGGCCTGCCTCCATGCAGAGACACAAATGCACCAGCACAGGACCGGGGAGGAGCCACTCATAACCTGCCCTGATCTTCCAAGTGCACAGCCAACAGTGAGGGGATACAAAGAAAAAAGGACTGGTGTCCTTTTGAGGAAAGAGCAACTAGGAACCTCCCCACTGTCTATGCAGCCAGAGAAGCCAGCAGCCCCATGGTGAGGAAAGAATAAGGCCTGGCCTCCTTCCTCACTGTAATCTCACAGGCGTCTTGGCTAAGTAGGTGGAGTGGCATGGACCAGAGAAAGTATCCTGCAAATAGAAGAGGGTTAGAGAACCTGGGGCTGGCAGCCAGGAAGGCTGGGTTCTAGTCCTGGCTTTGCTGTTAGGTTGCTGCCCAGCTGTGAGCAACGGCCCTCCTCTGGCTTCATTTCCTCTTATGCCATACAAGGAACTTGACATAACTAATCCCCAAAGCTCCCCAAGCTCAGGCTTCTAAGAAACTCATGAGCTACTCGGGGCTTCCTGATCACCAAGGAATTCATTAGCTGCTCAGAAGTGCGCCTTCCCTTACTATGACAGCTGCTCTCCAGCAGGAAGGGATAGGATGCGGGCATGGGGTCACTGTGAACTTTTGGGAAAGGGCATCTCAACTCTCAGGATAGCATAGAGGTTAAGAGCCCAACCAGAATGAATCAGAAGGGTCTGAATTGAAGCCCTAACGGCACAGCTTACCAACAGAGCGACCTCATGGGGGAAAGCCATTTAAGGTATGCATACTTCACTTCCTCCCCTATAAAACAGGGCAGCTGAAAATATGTCATAAGTGCAGTGTGGAGTGATACCTATTTAAAGCTCTCAGCACACCACGTAGCGCATAGTAAGCTCTGAATATGTGGTAGCTGCCATTGTAACTTCACTATTACTATTACTACAGTTGTTGCTGCTATGACAATAGCCAGGGATGAAGGCAGTTGAGGGCAGTCCTGCCTAGAACCCACGCCCACTTGTGTGTTCTCCCACTGGTGATCAGATAACCAGAGCCAATGTACACCCATCTGAGTTCTCTCCACCCCACAGTCGAGACAGCGGTCTCCTATGTTTTCAGGAGGCCTTCCTTTCTCCTTCTTTTACCCATGTATGTACATGCAAACATACACACACACAGCCATCAGTCCTTCCTTAGGACCACTAAGAATTCTAGGATAAACTAGGGCAAAAGTTAACCAAGTGCCAGCTGCCCAGCTGCGGCAGAATATAGAACTCTGAGCAGCCTCCATAAAACAAATACAAAATGAACAAGTAAGCTAGCCAGCAGCCACACAGCCAGTGGTGGTGCAAGAAGACAATGGGCTCCTCTCAGGCTTGGCCACCAAGTCCCAGAGCTATGGAGGCCAGGACCTGGAAGCCTGCCACAGCTGGAAGGGTGCAGTGATGGTCACATAGTGTGCTGGGCCAGAGCTGCTTGAACTGGAGGAGGTCTCGCATTGGGTGTTCTCCATCCCCCACCTAGGAATCCAGGGCTTGACTCTTACTAGACATCAGCTGAGACCTGGATCACAAAAGAAGCCTGGGAGAGAGACAGACTAGAAATCCATGGGCCAGGAGTTAGGAGGTGGATACCTAGGAGAGAGCCAGACTAGAAATCCACGGGCCAGGAGTTAGGAGGTGGATACCTAGCCATGGCCCAGCCCCAGTCACGCTGCTCCCTCAAATGGCCACCCACCTTTCTGTGTGCTGGTTCCCCACATCTACGGTAGAAATCATATACTAGCTCGGTGTATTTGGTAGAGCCTGGGTATAAGGGTACAATCAGATGATAGGAAAATGGCTTATTATAAGAAATGGATTTGGAATTCCTGTCTCCTAACATACATACATCTCACCTCTACCTCTCCTTTGTCTATTAACCTTCTGTGTTGTTTCCTCACCCTTTACTGGACTTTATTTTAAAATCAGAAAAGTCATCCCTTCCTCCCCCCTTCATCCTTTGGCCCTGTGGGTGCAGCCAGCATGGAGGAAATCTGGACCTGAGGGCAACTGGACTATCCATTTCTTCTGAATTTCGACCCCTTCTCCTTGGGGGGACACAGTCTCACAAGCTTGCTGGGTGCACAGGCTCAGAGCTCTGTCTTTCAAGGCTCCGCTCCAGATCGCTCCTTTAAGTCTTTCTAGGTACCATAGATTAAAATGTGCTCCCTTTACTAAACTCCAGGAGCTCTTGTGGTCTGTAGCATCTATTTGCATTTATCCCACATTAGCTGTACAGTTAGTTATCTCTGCCATGCAGGGATGGATGCCTGGTATGCTTCTGCAACTTCAGTACAAGGTTTGTAAGGAAAAAATTGCCTCTTTGCCTCCACTGTAATTCTCACAGTACCTAGCATACAACTAAGCACCTGAGACTCAAAAATATGTTATGAGTGCTCACAAAAGCCATCATCAGTGTACTCAAAGAGGGCATGGCACGAAGATACCATCAGGAAGGGGACGTGGGGAAATAACAATAGCTAACGTCCATGGAGCACTTATTATTCACCAGGCACCGACCAAAAGGGTTAGTGGACATTATCTATTTTAATCCTAATGAGCCAGGGGAGGAATAAGCACTACGTAACTCCCAGTTTACAGAAGAAAATTAGAGAAGATTTAAGTTGTTTGCCAAAGATCACACAATCTAGCAGTCTGGTTCCAGGGCTGTTGCCCTGTACTATCTTCTATTTCCAAGCAGATACAAATCTGGGGAGGAAAGAAAGGGGAGAAAGTAAACAAATCAAAGTAGCAAAAACAGTCTGAGCCACACATAGAGAATCGAGCATAAGTAAAACGGGAGAATCAGAATAAGATGGGTGAATTATATCAACGTCAATATCTTGGTTGGGAGAATGTACTGTATGTAGAGGGTATCCCCAAAGTTGCCCCTAAAGTTGCCGTTATGTGGGAGACAGGAAGAGAATGGGAAATTGCAGCTAAATGTACCTTTATTTACAAAAATATTCATTCCAATTTTTACGAAGAGGTGGCCACACATAGAGAATATTTTGTAAATATTTTACAAAATTTCATAATGAATATTTTGTAAGTAAAGGCAAATTAGCTACAATTTCTCATTTTCCCTATGCATGATGACTTTAGGGGTAACTTTTAGGACACCCTGTAGTTGTGTTTTTATTGTTTCAGGTTAATTGAGGGTACAGAGAATGAGGTTACAATGTTTGCATTTGTTAGGTAAAGTCCCTCTTATTATTGTGTCCTGCCCCAAGAGGTGTGCCGTACATCCTAACATTGTGCCCATTAAGTGGGAGCTCACCCGTCCCCCTCCCCTCTCCCGCCCCCCCCTCCCCACTTCCTCATTCCCCACCCCCCACCTTGAATTGATTTGAGTTTTTCTCTTGTGTGGGTGTATATTAGATCATCTACTGGCTTCATATTAGAATTGAGTACATTGGATTCTTGCTTCTCCAGTCTTACGATACTTTACTAAGAAGAACATGTTCCATCCAGGTTAATACAAAAGATGCAACGTCTCCATCTTTTTAATGGCTGAATAGTACCATAGCTTGTTTATCCATTCCTGGGTTGGTGGGCATTTAGGTTGTTTCCACATCTGGGGGACTATAAACTGAGCTGCGATAAATGGTGTAGCATAAATGTCCTTATGATAGAATGATTTTTTTTCTTCTGGGTAGACGCCTAGTAATGGGTTTGCAGGATCAAATGGGAAGTCTAATTTGAGTTCTTTGAGGATTCTCCATACTTCCTTCCAAAAAGATTGTATTAGTCTGCAGTCCCAGGACACCCTGTAGTTTTGCAAGATGTTACCATGGGGGAAAACTGCGTCAAGGCACACAGGAGCTCTCTGTGTTATTTCTTACAAATGGATGTGGATTAACTGTCTCAATAAATTTTCTTTTATAGTCTAGAGATCTTTTAATTTTTTTATACCTGTTATGCTATAAATTCATAGGGAATAGGACCTGGAGGCTCAGGCTCCTTTCTCTTGGTTCTCACAGAGTGTGCTTCTCTGGGGAGAGCGGGCTGGCGCTTCAGGTGAACCCAAGTACCTCTTAGCTTCCTTCTTTTTTTCTGATCATTTTCCTTCACATGTTTCAGGAAGCTATCTTGGCTCTTAGAGTGGTTAATATGTTCAAAATGCATATTAATTCTATTGGCAAGAATCTTGCCCTTAACACATTTGTTTACAACTATGCCAACAGCATGCTGGGTAACACTAAAGACTTCGGTTTTGCCAGGGTCACATTTGTGGAGCATTCCTTTATGAACAGTACCCAGGCCCTAGATGTCTACCTACAACCTTTCCTGTAGATTTGCACGTATGTGGCCAAAGGCATAATGCCATGTTTTCTAAAAGGTGCCTCTGCTCTTTCCCTTTGTGTTTGTTATTTGGCAAATTACTGGAAGATGGTGATTCCAGATGAAAGGAAGGAAACTAAATTTTTCAATTAAAAAAACAACCAGTTCCAGCAAGCAGAATATCTTTAGCTACCACCGAGTTAGTCCTTGGCCTATTGTGGTCTGTCCCAACACACCAGCATCTGGGTAGACCCTGAATGATGCCATTCCCCTGCTGAGAAACAAAGCGTTCTTGCTCTCGGAAGCCCCAGATGCAACTTCTTATGGTGCCATCTAAAAGCTCCCTCTTTATTTTTTAAGGCTTCAGGAATACAGAAGAACTGTGAGATATGCTCAGAGAGGATTTTACCACTTTGACTCAGAATGCACCCAGAAACTGACCCATCCACTACCCACTCCACCAGCCTTCTAGACCCTTCCAGCAGGGTCCAGCCATACAGCTCTCATAACTGTTTGCTACCTCTCCTTTAAAACTCAGCTTCCCCACCACCACCACCAATAGTGGACACCTCCCATCCCTCCCAAAGCTCCAACTGTCAGGGCAGCATCACAACACACTGACATCGGCCCACTACTGGGGGCAGCCAGACGGAGAAAGAAAAGAAGCGGAGTCCTGAGGGCCAAGCAACCAAACCCAGTCAAGTCACAGGGGTTAAACAAAGCTTAAGAAAGTTCTGGGTGTTGTATTATAATACTGGCCCTGATACAGAAAAGCAATATTCCAGCACAGAATTTCATGGAATATGTAGGAGAAAAATCAGCCAAATAAGAAAATAGCAAGCAAACAAATGTGGGCGGCGCCTGTGGCTCAGTGAGTAGGGCGCCGGCCCCATATGCCAAGGGTGGCGGGTTCAAACCCAGCCCCGGCCAAACTGCAACAAAAAAATAGCCGGGCGTTGTGGCGGGCGCCTGTAGTCCCAGCTTCTCGGGAGGCTGAGGCAAGAGAATCGTGGAAGCCCAAGAGTTAGAGGTTGCTGTGAGCTGTGTGACGCCACAGCACTCTACCCGAGGGCGGTACAGTGAGACTCTGTCTCTACAAAAAAAAAGAAAACAAATGTGGACCAGATATGATTAGACATACCTCAGTGAGGAGCATTAGAAATTTATATCCAAAGACACCTGTATATTTGTAGTCCCTGGGTAGTCGTGCTTGAGATTCCAGTCTGGTGAGCTGTCTACAGTTCTTTTTAGTGTGAATTCAGTTATCCTCAGCTAATACCTGATAAGATCTTGAGTTAAAGGACCCGTCCAGGTAGAGATAGAGAAGCACCTGGACTGGGGCTCCACCCCTAATGGGTCAGACCGCACAAATCAGCCCTCCCAGCTCCCTTTCTTTGAAGAACTCAGCAGGGATGACTGCTGCCAGGACACGCCCTTGTAATGCTAGTATCACCACTGAAGCCAGAGGGTGGGCAGGAGGAGAGCAGACCTCTTCTGGGTTTGTTATAGTGCCAGGATGGGAGCACGGGCACCAGGTGAGGAAACCATGCTGCTGACGTCACACCTGGAAATAAGGTGGACAAGGGGGGGTTCACAGGATGACCCTTCTTGAATGTTCTTTTAGTAGCACAATGAAAAGTAAACCTAGATAAGCAAAATAGCAGAGCTGGGTTCAGTGGCTCTGTCAAGCAGAGAGGGGACTGTGTAGGCAGATGGTGATTCTTTTATGGGGAAGGTATCCTAGCCTCACCCTCAGGGCCCAAAGAGCAGTAGCTTTATGGTACTATGTCAGCCAGGACTAAGAAAGCTCCCAGTTGTCAGATCCCAGCATTCCTGAGGGAAAAGTGGAGTTCCTGATAATCAGCTCTTAGTGCACTCGTCAATACACGTGACCCTCAGACAAGGATGTGTCTCAAACAAAGGGACATCAGCCCGTGCTGGAACCCAGAACTGTCTGCAGGGTCGTGAGCCAGGATTAGGAGACTCTGGAATCAGATAAACCCATGTGCTACTTTGGGCAAGTCAGTTCACATTCTGAGCTTCCATTTTCTCAGGGCAATGGGAATAATATCCAACTCACAGGTTGTAGTGAATCAATGAGATGACAAAAGTCAAGCACAGTCCCTGATACAGTGTAGGCGTTAACCAATCGCACGTTCCATAGCCCCCTGGCTGTTCTGTAGACAGATGGTGAGACCTTGGAGAATCTGTTAGAACAGACTAGAGGACTGACACCTAGAGCTCAGTCCTGCAATTTTTTTTTTTTGAGACCCTGTCTCACTATGTCGACCTCTGTAGAGTGCTGTAGCATCACAGCTCACAGCAACCTCAAACTCTTGGGCTCAAGTGATTCTCTTGCCTCAGCTTCTCAAGTAGCTGGGACTACAGGTGCCCTCCACAATGCCCGGCTAATTTTTTGTTGTTGTTGTAGCTGTCACTGTTGTTTGGCAGGCCCAGGCTGGGTTTGAACCCGCCAGCTCCAGTGTATGTGGCTGGCGCCCTATCCACTGAGTTACAGGTGCTGAGCCTAAAATAAATTCTTACAATGAATTCTTATACACCACGTATCTGTACAACACTAGCTTTTACAGAACATTTCTCCTATATTATGACTTTTTAAGTCACTCTACTAGGTAGACATTAGTATTTTCATTTTACAATTGAGAAAATCAAAGCTAAGGAAAGTTAAATAGATCACTTTCCCCCCATTCTTTGGATTCCTAATCCAGTGCCCTTTCTGCCACCCCACATTGAAGTAATCATCCACTCAGTATATATTTACTGAAGGTTTACTAAGCTCGAGACACTAGATACCCGCTTTGAGTTGTTATTCCAAAAGCAGAGCGGGCCTGCTCTAAGCCAACCACATTCTTTGATCCCTCATAGCTGATAATACATCCACAGGAATGGTGGCCAGAGTCACTGGTGCAGATGATGGTTGTGGCACCAAGTAGCAGAGCCCTTGGCACCATGTTGTTGGAGGCCAAACCAGCCACCAGCTAACTGAAAACTACTGTGGGGCAGGTACTAGCATTGACGTAAGGCATTCTCTTCCTTCAAGCCACTTACGGTGTCTATGGGGAAAGAAGATACAACCAGGTGAAAAGTACAGCAGAGGGAGGAGAAAAACCACCCAGAGAAGCAGTGGTTTCCAGCCAAGGCTGTATATTAGAATTACCCAGGGGGCCTTTATAACACACCAGTGACTAGACACAGTCTTCAGAAATCGCAATTTATCAGGTGCGGGCTGGGTCTCAGGCATCTCCCTAGGTGTTGGTTACCATGTTGGCAGGTCCAAGAACACGGGTGTAGGGACTTGTCCATCAAAACACAGCTCGCAGACCAGCAGCCTTGGCACTACCTGGGAGCTTGTTAGAAATGCAGAATTTCAGGCCCAACCCAGGCCTTCTGAGTCTGCATTTTAACAAGATCCCAGGTGATCTGTGTGCACGTGGAAGACTGAGAAGCACCAGGCGGGGAGCAGTGCAAGGCAGACTCTTCCTTGCAAGTCAACCAGAAAAGTCTCTTCTAGCCCCACTGGGAGATGCAGCCCACCTGCTTTCCACCAGGAAGCATGCCCCGCCCCCACCGAGAGTGGGGCAGGGGGCTGTGTGGCTATGGGAAGCCATGTCACCAAGCTCTGTTACTCTTCTCTCTTCCAGACTGCATCTGGGCCTGCCTCACAGAGCTCCATGAACCAGAACTCCTGGAGTCCCATCAAGCCCCTGCTGTGACTAAGACAAAGGCTGAGAGAAGGCCCTGTCACCATTTAAGGGACAAGAAAAAAAAGGAATTTATTCCCCTGCTACACCATCCTCCTCCCCACTGTCCCACCCCTCTCCTCAAGGGGGCTCATCACCACTGTGCTCAGGACAGCCCCAGTGAGAGAGGGAACTGCCTGGCCACCCATAAAGACAGCTCTGTCCCTGCAGGCATGGAGGTGGCTGGTACCAGCTAAGCCTCATGAAGGAGGGAATCCTCGAGAGAAAGCCAGACAGAGACACACGTAATCTGGCCCCTCCAGCACCCTGCGCCCCACCCCCAGCTCTGGATCTCTGCTACCACTTCTGTCTTTGTTTCTGTCAGTTGTGTGCGTGTGTGTGTGTGTGTGTGTGTGTCATTTTTCACAAGTGCCTGCCTTTGCACTCCCATTAGACTGGGAGCAACCATTCTCCGCTCCTCCTTTGTCAGTGCCCACAGTACCAAACACAGAGACTTACGCCCAGCAGGGGCTCAATAAATATTATTTGTATTCACATGCACACAATATCTAGGGGTCAAACCTAATGCTCCCAGCTAACAAAGAGCTACTCATAAGCAGACATCCATTAGGGATTACTATCAGCCCACAGAGATTCTAAGAAAACAATAAGGCATACCTTTAAAAGTGTACACTCTGGTTTAGGAGATCAGACATACACAGGGCAAGACTAAGACCAGAGAGGCAAGGAAACCAAGCACATTTAGGTTAGGCACGTGCCAACACCATGAAATACTGCTCCAGTATTTGACAGATTACTATTTTCTGCTTACTGATTGGCATTTTAAAGCATTCCCTGCACCTTTGTTACTTCTACCACTTACCACACCCTGACCCAGGCCATGTCCACTCTGCCAGGTAAACAGGATGACAGTAAAGATATACAGAGTTAGAATGGGAGACAGGGAAAGACCAAGAACCCCTCTGTACCAGATGCCTGCAAACATCTGCCATAACAGACATCATCTGCACTCCTCACTCAAAGGCAGGTTTCCAGGGCCATAACCCTGACAGCTTGCCCATTTAAAGCTCCCTTAGGTCAGTTCCCTGAGACCCCAGCTATACTCCAAGGAGCCTGCTACCTGCCCCTTAGGTCAGTTCCCTGAGACACCAGCTATACCCCAAGGAGCCTGCTACCTGCCCCTTAGGTCAGTTCCCTGAGACACCAGCTATACTCCAAGAAGCCTGCTACCTGCCCCTTAGCTCAGTTCCCTGAGACACCAGCTATACTCCAAGGAGCCTGTTACCCGCCCCTTAGGTCAGTTCCCTGAGACCCCAGCTATACTCCAAGGAGCCTGCTACCCGCCCCTTAGGTCAGTTCCCTGAGACCCCAGCTATACTCCAAGGAGCCTTCTACCTGCCCCTTAGGTCAGTTCCCTGAGACCCCAGCTATACTCCAAGGAGCCTGCTACCCGCCCCTTAGGTCAGTTCCCTGAGACCCCAGCTATACTCCAAGGAGCCTGCTACCCGCCCCTTAGGTCAGTTCCCTGAGACCCCAGCTATACTCCAAGGAGCCTGCTACCCGCCCCTTAGGTCAGTTCCCTGAGACCCCAGCTATACTCCAAGGAGCCTTCTACCTGCCCCTGAAAGGTATCATGTGTGGTGGTTCTCACTGTGAAAAAAAATGAAAAGTCAGGGCAAAACTCAGCCACACATGGACCTCAGTTCAGATTCAGCATGGGGTTTCCTCTAGTAATTTGTCAAACTTACCTGCATTCAAAAGTTCATTTGAAGCCAAAAATTTTTACCTATTTGAGGGACCAATAAGCAAGGGCAAGATTCTGACCCTAGATAAAGCAAACTAACACAGTAGCCACTCATGGCTATTTAAATTTACACTAAATTTAATTCAAAGTGCAATTCTTCAATCACATTAGCCACATCTCAAGTGCTCACTAAGCCATAGGTAATTAGTGGCTACCATGTTAGTGCAGATATAGAACATTTCCACAATCAAAGAAAGTTCTATTGGCAGCACTAACATCAATCATTTAGATGTTTCATTTAAAGAAATGAGAAAAGCCTTCTGGGAAGTTCTGCTGCTTTCTCCTGCTTTGCTGGAGAGGTTTTGGGTGCTCTGTAGAGCGCTGAGTAGAGGAAATACATTTTCACAATGCAAGAGGCCATGTGCTAAGGCTCTTGTATAAACACAAAGCCTCTAAGGCAAAACTTTTAGGACTACAAATTGGCCCACCTTAGCCTATATGTGTACAGACTTCGTCTCTCCTACTTAATAGGACCCACAAGTTTGCTTCCATCACAAGGACTGTGAAGTCAGATGCCGTAACCAGTTTATTGCCAGAAAGCCCACATGCTGCCCCAGCCAGGATCATTCTCCAGATCTAAGCATTCCCCAGCTTTGGGTAAGTCTAAACATTTCCCAGCTTTACTTTTCTAACCTGGCATCACTGAGGAGGAAAATCTTTCAGAGGACAGGTCAGCACTCTGGACAGCGACAAGCTCCCTCCCAGCACCACAGAAGACGTTTCAGCACTCCCCACCTTTTGGCAAACACCAATTCAGAAGGAACTATCCCCTCAGAAACCACCCGGTGCCTGTGGAGGGATTTCCCACCTACTTCTAACACCATAGCCTTGCTGCCATCAGATCAACAGCCATTTGGGCTAAGAGGCTTCAAATGCTCCTTACCAACTCCAAGAAAAAGTCTAACTCCTCAGTCAGCAGTCCAGGTCTGCTACAGTCTGACCTCAGCTATCCCTCCAGCTTTGCTTTCCACTCTCCAGCCCAGCCAATTCACCATGCCTGACCACACTAGCTGCTCCTCTCCTCTAAACCTTCCCCAGCAGAAATGCCATCTCTTAACTTGGCCTATTCAGTCCCTACCTGTCTCCAAAGGCCCAAGCCAGCCCCTACTTCTTTTCAGAATCTTCCAAAGGACTTTAGTCTACATGGATTTCCTCTTTCCCCTGATATCTCAAAGCACTTCTGCATTAGATCATGCTTTAGGGAACTTACCTGTCACAGTGTACCATTACAAAGTTCATTTGTGGTTTTCAAGGTTCCTGGTGAGCCAGTATATGAATAAAGAACTAGCTTTTGCCAGCAGCCAATCATGCAGCCACCCTCTGGGTCTCAGCTTCTTGGTCAGTAAAATAATGATCTTGGACTAGAGCATTTCTAACATTCTATGAGTAAAGGTTTCTCTCAGAACAAGTTGCTATGGTAGAAAAGTACAATGCACATAGTAGGAGCTTTAAAGAGTAGTGGCAGATGCAATGAATATCTTATAAAAACACTCCCCACAACCATTTGCTGTGGATCCCAGAGAATCCCAGTTTAGCTCCCAATATGAGGTGCAGAGGCTTCAGTTCCACTCGGTGTGTGATGATGATCAGAAAGAGATCTATGGGCGGTGCCTGTGGCTCAAGGAGTAGGGCGCCGGTCCCATATGCCAGAGGTGGCGGGTTCAAACCCAGCCCTGGCCAAAAAAAAAAAAACCAAAAAAAAAAAAGAAAGAGATCTAGTTTCTGTCCTTACCTACATCAGTGTAGGAAAATCATCTATGGCCTCAAAGGCATTTTCCTTCATAAAGAACACATCACCTCCAGCATGTGGAAAAATACTACACAATGAGTATTATAATGAAGGCATTATAGCAGTGTCTTGCATACGAATTTCTCTCATATAGTATGTCAACCAACACCCACCAGCAGTGTACTAACTTCTTTTATTAATTATGCATAAATCCAGATAGACCAGAAAAAATAAGAAGCATAAATGTTGATGCCCCCAGATAAAATTCCAGATGTTCCAGGAATGAGGGGGAATGGACTTACAATTTTAGCTGGACATTATACTTCCTGTTAAATGATAGTTATAATACCCCCTCACATTTAACATCCTCAAAGCATTGGGCTTACGTATCGACATACGATAAGATATAAGGGTGACTCTTCCCCTCTTGCACAAGGAGAAAATAAGAACTAAAAATGTTTAGTAACTTTTACATTGTAAATAAAGATCAAACTAGAATCAGAATCTACTTGAAAGAATGTCACTAACATAGGCAGCGCGCACACACACACACACACACACACACATGCACAGACATCCATTCAGAGAACTCATGAAATTCACTGACCCTGAAATTAAAGCATCCAGTAAATAAATGTTAAAAAAAAATGTTACTGCCAAAGCAAATTGGCTAGCATCAGTAAAGTAGGAAGGAATTCTCATCACTGGGAAAAGTCCTTGGAATTACTCTGCCAAACATTCATTCTCATCCCAGAAAATCACAAGATTTGGGAACAAAGCTAAGCATCTGGTCAGTCCACCCCAGTTGGCCTCAACGGGATCCAGGAGAGCTAGCCTAGCATAACTAGGCCCGGAGTCCACCATCCTGGAAGGTCCTTCCCCAAGCTGGCCATCCTAAGTGCTCAGAGAAGTAAAGCACAGAGACCCCAATATAACCAGGTCAAAAGAGTAAAGACTCCAGCACTCAGAGTGCTCTAGATCATGTCTCGACATGCTGCTCCAGACACATCCCTCACGACTGAATTATATGTGCCCATCACCCACCCTGTGCCAATTATTCATCCTGAGTCAAGGACCCTCTGCACATTCCTGCCTTTACACTTCTTCTAGCAGCTCTAATTAAGATCAAGTCTTGATCTCAAGACCCATCCCAAGGATTCCTTCTTGCAAGAGGCTTCACAATACCCAAGCCCAATGTGATCTTCTACCAGCCTTCTAGCACTTACTGTCTGGAATTAGCAAAAGTTCCTAATATTTCAACTTATATCTCTTACTACCTATAGGACAGGAGATAGTGTCTCCAGCCTCTTCATATCCCAGAAGATGACGTGGTACACCGACCCAAATAATAGGTGCTCATTGAGAATGACAACAATAATTAGACTTCAGGAGGACAACCCACCACCTAATGACTAAACCAGGTATGAAGCTAAGTATGTGGGGCAGGCAGAAACATACCAAAAGGAGTCCACTTGGAGGACTACAGCCCACACAGCCTTCCTCCAACTCTGGGTGCCAAGGACTTCTCTGTTCTAGGACTGAGTGGGAAATCCTCCTGTCTAAACCTTGAGTGGCTAATCCCAGGCTGTTTATCTCGTTAACTCTGTTTATTGTGATCCTGGTAAGAGGTTCTGAAGCCCTCCAAGCCCCTCTCTAATTAAATTCATTAGAACAGATTGGGGCTTTCTTTCTGGATCTCAGAAAAATTAACAACACGATTAGCATCATAATGATGGGAAGAGGGGCTGCCAGGGAGGCCTTTTGGCCCAGCCAGGGAGGGGAGGAGTGAGGAGGAGCAGGTGAAGGAAGAAAAGGCAGATGCTCAGGCAGCTGCTTCCTGGAGGAGGGGAGCTGCAGGAGCTGAGAGAGGACGACAAAGGCCAGAGGGGTGACCCCACTGTGCCCCAGTCACTCAAATCTTTTCATGGCATTGCATTTGGGAGAGGAAAGACAGAACACAAAATTAATCAGCGACATAAATCCCAGACACTTAGGCTTCTGGGACAAGAACTTGTAGCGATCTTCTAAATTTACAGAGAAAGAAACACATTTAAGTTCTGTTAATGATGAGGCCAGCGGTAGAACATAAGCCTTATGCCTTTTATGATGATGTCTTTTTCCAGCAAGACTTTGCTGCAGGGACCAGGGGAAAGGGTGAGCATGGGGGAGAACTGGCAGAAAGCTTCTTTCCCAGAGAACCTAAAACTGCCAAGTTATACACCCACACCTGATGGTTCCCCCTTCTAGAATATTCTCTTCCCTTTCATATACAAATTTTGCCAATTCTTCAAGGCTAGCTCCATTCCCGCTTCCTCTGTGAATATCAGTTAGCAAGTGAGTACTTATTAACACTAGGTACTGTGCTGGGCCTTTCACTATCTTCTCACATTTAATCCCTACCACAGCTCTGCAAGGTTCCTATTCATATCCCCCATTTTCCAGGGGAGCTACAGCTTTGCCGCTGGCAAGTGGGAGAATCCAGGTTTGAACACAGATCTGTCCAACCACAAAGGCTGAACAGTTTCCACTATGCCGGGTCACCTTTCCGGCTCCAAAAGCCTGATCCACTGACAGATCATGCCTTCCTTTCAAATTTTACTGTCCAGGGTCTTAGGCCCAGTGAAGACTTAACTATACACTTGTTTTATACTCAAGGTGTCTTATTTCTTCTATTTGAAAGCAGGAATCCCATTTCTGTATCTTTCAGAAGAACAAAGGGGGTATTTAAAAATGCATTCTGAGGCCTTCTAATAGATTTTCATGGAGAGGCTTGTGCATGTTCATAAAACATACTAGGTCTTTATTTTTCTACCCGGGTCAGGGTGGAGTTCAGTACAATATATAGGACAGGGGCCTGGGCTTTGAAGTCAAACCCATACAGGTTAAAATTCCAGCTCTAGGATTTACCTGTCCTCTGATCTTTAACAAGTAACAACCTCTCTGAGTCTGTTTCATCTTCTGTAAAATCAGGATCTGAACAAATAGTATCTCGCTTATTGAGGTAACTCTTATGAAGATTAAATGAGACAATACATGTAAAAACACATATTGGGATGCCTAGCACACAGTAAGTACTCAATCAATGGCTATTGCTATTATGCCACTTGTATTTTCTCTGGCTTGCCTCAAGACCTAATGGAAGGAGAATGGCTCAAGGGCTCTCAAGCTGGCACAATCTGACCAATGCCCAGGGTCAGCAAAGCTGTGGAAATGCCTACTCAAGCACCCAACACAGCCATTAGCTCCCAGGCCTTATGCATCCAACATCCACTCTTGCAGCTAGGCCTGGGTCCTAGCTAAGCATTTTGAAGAAGTGCTCAAAGATTTGCCGTTAAGCTTCTCTAGGCAAGACAGGGATCCATCTCAACAGTTTGGCCTGATCACCCTAGGTCCTACTGCCCACTGTGACCCCCTCATCCATGCTCCTACAGTGCCAGGAACCCATCAAACCTTGCTTACAGTATTTCTTGTCCTGAGCTTTCATTTGTATCTCTCCAACTTGACTTCCATGCCCAACACCAAGCACAGTTCCCAACAGGCTCAAAGGCTCCGAATATACTAATAAAATGAACTAAACTGCATGTGTGTGGAGAAGAGAAGTGCTTCTCAGACAGATGAGGCAGGGAGTCTGTATCCTCAGACTCTTTTCCCGGTTCAGCCATGACATTCATGGGAACCTGTGCTCAGGTGTATAGCTTCTGAGGACATTTCCTGCTCACTAACAACCCAACACTAACTGGACTTCTCTGATGACTCCCGCCTGACCTTGACCTCCCCATACATCTCAGACTCTTCCATATGCATCAGAGTTTACAGTAATTTCCTCACCTTGCTTCTGAGACATCCCTGCACACGCACTTGCTGTTTCCCTTCCACAGCGGGAGCTCCCCGAGAGCAAACAAGGCCTTTTTCCTCTGTCTCACTCTGGCATTCTGAGCATATCTAAGATCACACTTTATCCCTAAAATACAATTGCTTGGGAGATGGGATTGGAAGATCTAAGTAGCTCCAACCTCATTCCACAGTCCCTAGGGGTGTCACCCCTATGAAACTGAAGTAATACCTACTGTGGTTTAGCTACACGCAGAACATCCCCTCTGTTGCCCTTAAAGCTGGGAATCTGGTAACTTCCTCCTTTATCCTTCTCCTGACAGTCAACTTCAGGGTATGACCTTTTGGATAGCATCAACCAAGCTCTTATCATAGCTGCAGAGGAGAGGGGGCTGATACCACCAGAATCAACATACTTGCTTTCATCTTCTCTGGATTCTCTACGTTATTTGTCTGGTTATCTCTCCCTCATCCACAATACTGGGAGCCCGGAGAGATCAGACCTTGTCTAACTTTTCACCTTTATGGTCTCAGCACCTAGCAGAACAGCACATCACAGGGCTTAATGAATCTCTGTTAAATGAGTATGTAACCAGCTTTATGTTCCTCTCATTCCTCTCCACCCCACTCCCTAAAACCACCCCAGCCAAACAGACTGAGAACTGGACTTCTCTGCCTCTTCCTTTCTGATTTCCTAAGAATTTCTTTTTCTAAAAACAAAGAGATGATCCTCACACCCAACTCTTGGATGGTCTTGGGGATCTCGGTGTGCTTCCATCTCCAAAAGAGCCTGAGGAGGAATGGGGTGGGGGGTGGGGTGAGGAGGGGGTGGGGGGGTGGGGAGGGAGGGAGGGCAGGGAACAAGTTGCAATAGAGTGGCGATAGCCTTGGAATCCTGTCCCTCAGTCCCTGCAAAAATAGGACCCTTGTCTGGCCCACCTCCCTCAGAAATCCAAAGCCAGAAGCCAGCTCTCAGCTACCTCTACAATGTGGCCCTATAAGGCCCAGCCCCTGTAAGTGCAGCCAGATCCACCTGCCAGGAACTGCCTAGGCACAACTGGCAAGTCTTTTTTTTTTTTTTTTAAGAGACAGAGTCTTACTTTATCGCCCTCGATAGAGTGCCCTAGTGTCAGCTCACAGCAACCTCCCACTCTTGAGCTTAGGCGACTCTCTTGCCTCAGCCTCCCGAGTGGCTGGGGCTACAGGCGCCTACCACAATGCATGGCTATTTTTTTTTTTTTTGCAGTTGTCCAGGGCTGGGTTCGAACCCACCACCCTCAGTATATGGGGTCGGCACCCTATTCACTGATCCACAGGCGCCGCCCACAACTGGCGAGTCTTCCTGCAGCTCTGGGCAGCTGGCTCCTCTCTCTGAGTGCTCCTCTCTCAGTGATGTCAAACAAGAAAATGAGGGATGAGATTCATTGCCCCAAACTGGGAAAATGTGCATGTTATCAGTATTCTCCACTTAACCTGGGCCCAAATCAAGCATTTCAATGTCAGAACCCTAATCCAATCAGCGTTCAACAACAGCGGCAGGTGATGTCTCCTCCTCCACCAGGAAAAGCTGGCAGCCCTGAGGCACTGATGCCAGGGAAGGTTCCTGCCCCACCCCCATTCGTGCTGGGAGGAAGCAGACAGGGTGACAAAGCCAGGGACACCCAGTCCCCGGACTGCACGCCCCCCACTGCCAGGGCCTTAAGAGAGTTACTGCACAGGAGCTGAAGGAGTGGAATCACTCAGATTTCTAAAGTTAGTGAGCCTTGCAGAGAAAGGATTGCATCTGTCTGAATTTGCTCTTAACACCCCACCCCCATGTAAGCCTCTGGGTTTTAGCTGAGGACCCCAAGACAAGAATTGGGCAGCTGTTCCCTGTTTCACAGTGGCAAACACAATTTCTGGGGTTAAGTGTGAGTCTCTCTTCTCATTTGTGTTATTTACTCTCTCTCTACACACACACACACACACACACACACACACCCCTTCAGCTGAATCCAAAGGCAAGAGGGAGAAGTCACTCCCTCAGAAGTGCCAGTTCAGTCAAGACAAAAGGTGGAATATGTCAGGTGCATAGCAGAGCCCTCATCTCTACTCTTCCTGCAGAGAAATCCCACCAGACCCTATCATGGCCAAACCAGAGGTCTGTCTGCCTTCCTCCCTCTCCCCGCCCCAGCCCCCTCAGCTGGCATGGCCCCTGTTCCCAGGGACTTCTACTCTCCACGCATATTTTCTCCTGCTTAAGCTTCAAGTTCTCTGGGTTCTGAGCCTGCTTCTGTTGGCTCCATACAAACAATTCAACTTCTGTCCAACCGTATCTCAAAGCTGCGGCCTGTCCTTGCCTTGCAGGAGATTTGATTGGGGCCTAGCAGAGCTCAGCACAGTTCCAAGGGTAGCTGAGACACACCAGGTCCTCATGCCAGGGAGACAGGCAGAAAAGGGGAACCGTCAACTATCCTCTCCTTCACACTGAGGGGAGCAGGATCTCTGCTCAACACACATAGCCCATGACGAATGCCAAGGAAGGAATCAGAAAAAGAATTTGGCTCTGGGCAGGAGAGGGGTTGCCATGAGGCCCACATTCTGGGTGATTCAGCACTCTGCCCACTCTCAGCCCAGCCCATGGGCCACACTCATGACAGCTCCTGATGCCAAAGTGCTGACTTAGAGGCTAAGGAAGAATCCTTTCTAAAATCCAGAATTCTCTAACCCTCCAGCAGGGCTCCTCGTGCAGGCAGTTCTTTACATCCCAAGGCTCAGACCAAGACCCAGGATGAGCCAACTTGGCCATTCCCCTGGACTAGCTCCTTCCCCATCCTAGTTTCCCGCTTAGCATCCCCTCCCCCAGTCCATCTAGGAAACAAACCTGAACAGCTAGAGAAGAGGGATGTCTGGAGAGGAACACAAGAGAGGCTTGCTAACCCCCAGCATCCTTCACCCCTAAACCACGAACAGGATCCAACTTGCAGAAAGAGCGTCTCTTCCGCAACAGCGATTCCCACACAAGGAAGGAGGGCCCAGGGGTCACCGAAAAAGGCTGAGCACAAGCCCCAGCTCCGCGCAGCACCAGGAAGGGCAGGTGGGGAAAGTGAGGGTGACAGGTCAGGTAAAGCCAAGGGGGAGAAGGTGGGTTCTTGAAAGGTACTATGAAGCAGGAGGAAAGCGAGAGGCAGCTGGAAAGGCGCTAGGCTGGGGTGAAGAGGGCAGCTGCGGGAGGACAGAACCTGTAAGGGAGCTTGGAGAGGCCGGCGCACGGAGTGTGCGTGTGTGTGTGGGGGGGGGGCAGGAGAACAGGGAGGGCAGAAGAGAGGATGAGCTGGGCGCGGTGGAAAAAACAGTAGGAATGGGGTCATCAAAAGCGGGGTGTCGAGCTAAACAGACGCACGCGGGCAGCAAGCAGGCTCACGGATGAGGCGGGGATAGAGAGGAAAGGGGAAAGAGGGTGAGGATGCGCGGAAGGGGGAGGGGATGCGATCAACAGACAGAAAGGTTGTTGGGGTGTGCAGGGGGTGGGGAATGGACGGGGGTGCGGTGGAGATATGGACAGAACCGGCTGGATTCAGGGCAGGTGTGGGGAGGAAAGGGGAGGGGAATGTGGACGGAGGGGGATGGGGACAGGTCGGGGATGGAGAGAGGCAGAGGCGGGCGGGAACAAGGGGGTGTCGCCAGATGGCTCTCCACGAGCCTGCACCGCGTCCCTCCGGTGTTCGCGCTCGCTTACCTCCGCGGACTCGGGACCCGGCACTGGGCGCAGTCGGAGCTGTCGGCCGCCGGCACCGCCACTTCGGCCGCTTCCTCCGCAGCGCCTCTCGCCGCCTGCCGCCGCATTAGGGCAGAGACCAGTCCGTGCGCGTCCCCGGGCGGCCGGCGCGCCCCCGACAGCCTGCGTGCGCGTCCCCGAGCCACTCCCTTCGCGCGCCGAGAGCCAGGCCGGCGGGGACCTGGACGCGGGAGGGGAGGATGCGCGGGCACCGCCCCGCCTGAGGGGAGAGAACGCTCCTTGCTCTTGGCGCTCGACCTGGGGCCTCTTTGCAGACTCGCCTTGAGACTAATAAGAATTAGCGCCCGGTTCCTTCCAAGCGCCTACTACGCGCCGAAGCACCCAGCAGGAAGTACGCTGAAGCCCCAGCAGCATCACGGGTCTGCACCTCCGCCATCAGACTGTGACTCTGTGGGGCTGGGAATTTGTGAGACGTTTTACGTACCGTGGCCTTGCTTATGGAAGACTAGCCAGTAACGTTTGTTGATTGAAGAGTCGTTGGATCCCCGGGCAGGGATGTGAGAAAGGTTGTGACTACTACTGGTAATGGTGATGTCTTTTCAAAATGGGAGAGTTCCTCTACCCTAGGGGAACGTGGACTGTCTCACCCTTGAATTAGGATGGAAGAAGCCCTGGATCGGGAAGCTAGTGATCCAAGTGTTAGTCCTTGGTTCATAGAATCTGACATGGGCCAGACATTTCTTTGTGGACCTCCGTTTCCTCAACTGAACCATGAAAAGTTGATTGGGTGATCACCTTGGATCCCTTCTACCTCTGACAGTAAGAATATCTTAGGTCCTGGCTAAGGACACAGGTGCACAGGACCCGAGCTCAGAGTTATCTATCACCTGAAATAGTGGAAAGAGTCCAATTGGGAAATCAATGCATCTTAGTACTGGAAGAGCTTTCGGAAGCTTCTAATTCAGCTCTTCATCCAGAACAGCAGCCCCGTTGCAGTACTCCTCTGTGTTTACAGCTCCAACCCTGGCACCACCCTCTTATTCTAGATAAGAAAACCAAAGCTCAGGTAACCTGCCCAAATAATAGTTCAGAGCCCACATGTGTCCGACAGTGGCTACGCAAAACTACTTTGCTATTTTAAGGTGGGCCATAAAAACTTTAGATTTTACCAAACCTAGAATCTCCCAACATGATCAAGTTAAAGGAACACAGGATTTGCCAAGAAAGTCTTACCTGCAGGGTAAACTTAGGCTGTTCACTTCATCTCTCCAAGAATTCATTTTCTCATCTATAATGTGGGGATAAAGTGAGCATCAAGGAGATAAGGCCCTAAATCAAAATATTCTCTGTACAAATGCTATTTCCTACCCTTCCCTTCCCTTCCTTCTTTTTTTTTCTATAACAGCAAATAAAACTAAGCCCTAGAGCAGTGTTTTCCAACCTTTTTTATCTCACAGCACACTTGACCCTGTATAAAGCTTCCACAGCACACTTAAATTATGTTGATTAAAAAAAGATAAAAATGCTCACTTTGGCAGCACATATATTAAAATTAGAATGATACAGAGAAGATAAGCATGGCCCCTGCGCAAGGATGACATGCAAATTCATGAAATGTTCCATATTAAAAAAAAAAAAGATTAAAAAAAAGAATATTACCATGCTTTGAATTTCTTTCAAAAATAATTTAATTAGTGATCTTAAAAATTAGGTATACCTAAGATCCTGTCACGGGGCCAGGGCACACCTGTTGAAAATCACTGCCCGAGAGAGACAGAAGATCATGTAATGATTTTGGTGATTGAAACTAAATTGGAACTTGTCTCATAAGTTCAGTGTAAAGAAATGAATCCTAAGCCTGAGGGAAACACAAAGGACCCCCAGAGGCCCCGAGAGTGAAGAAGGAGGTGTTCTCCTTGGCCTTGGTGTCCCAGAGCTGCTGGTCTGTCCTGATCAGGGGAGGGGCACCACCTGCTGGTGATGGACTCTGGGGACTGAGATAAGCCTAGGCCTGCTGCAGGCTGTTTTCCTTTCTTGTAAATGTCAAGAACAGACTTACTCAGTGCTAAGGGCAGAAATTGGTTTTCTTATTTAAAAAAAAAAAAAAAAAGACGAAACAAAAAAAGAAAGTGGTGAGCTTTTTCTTTTCACATATGTATCTGGCCTTCCTGCTTCCTTTTCTTCCCTGGGTTTCTACCTTTAGTTCTGGCTAAACCCCCAGCAGGCATGGTCTTCTAACCCCATTCCTCTGCTGAACCTGGTCCTGAAACCCCACTCACTGTGACCTCTGTCATGGAGAAAGAGGCATGTCACTGAAGATGTTCCCATTTCTTGGTATCTCATTCCTCCTCACCAAATTGCATAAGCAATGTTTTAACCCAGGCTCAGACCAAGACAAAGCCCCAGGGCCTAAGTCTCAGGCATTTGAAGTTGGATTCCTGGGCAAGTACAGGTATGGTGAATGCTGGGCTCCAACAGTATCTGTTAGACCCTGAAGTCCTCCTCTTCTATCTAGTCCCCAGGAGGTGTGGGAAAACAGGCAGAACTACACATTACTGGTGGAGGTTTAACTTGGTATGGCCTTTTATTAGTGCAATTTGTCAGTGTTGTGAAGACTTTAAATGTACTCTTTTTTTTTTTTTAAGACGATCTCACTCTGTCGCCCTAAGTAGAGTGCTGTGGCATTATAGCTCACAGCAACGTCAATTGGGCTCCAGTGATTCCATAGGCTCACCCTCCTGAATATCTGGGACCCACCACAATGCCCAGCTAGTTTTAGAGACAGGGTCGCGCTCTTGCTCAGGCTGGTCTCAAATTCCTGAGCTCAAGCAATCCACCTGCCTCGGCCTCCCAGTGTGTTAGGATTACAGGTGTGAGGCACCACACCCAGCTAAATATACTTTTGACCCATCAATGCCACCTCTAAGAATTCAGCCTGCAGAAACACTGGCACAGGTCATGGAGATGTGTATGCACAAGGATGTTCAGTGCAGCTCATGAAGAGAGCAATCATTACCACATAGTAACCCATGCAGTGGACAAGTATGAAACCACTTTTTGAAAGTGATAACACATATAACTTAAAAAGAAAAAGCAACTTAACAACACATAGGGAAGAAAGGCATTATCCCTTTCAAGGGGGGAAATAAAAGCAAGTTGGGAAAAAGGGTGGGCAGAAGAGGAAAGAAGGAATGATGCCCCGAACCATTAAGTAGATGAGAACAGGCCCGGCATGGTGGCTCATGCCTATAATGCTAGCACTCTGGGAAGCCGAGGCCTGAGCTCACAGGTTAGAGACCAGCCTGAGCCAGAGTGAGACCCCATCTCCAGAAATAGCCAGGTGTTGTGGTGGGCACCTACAGTCCCAGCTAGGCTGAGGCAAGAAAATCGCTTGAATCCAAGAGTTTGCAGTTGCTGTGAGCTATGACGCATGGAACTCTACCAAGGGTGACAAAATAAAACTCTGTTTCAAAAAAAAAAAAGTCTAAAAAAAAAAGGAGATGAGAACAGAGCACCTTAAGGAAATCAGATGGCACCTGATTGTTGTTGAACATGTTCATGTACCAGGCCCTTCACACATGTTGTGTCATGTAATCATCGCAAAAACCCAGTCAGGTGGGCATCATTGTTCCCAATTCAGTGATGAGGAGATAGAGGCCTAGTAAAGTTAGTAAGAATGCAACATCAGACAGGTGGGATGTGGTAAAGGATTAACTTTGCCCAAAGAGAGACCTGAATTTTGCCCTCGGCTCCTGAGAGCCTGGAATCTCTAAGCCCTGGAATATCCTGCCTGATGAGAGTGTGTTTATCTTCTTGGGGGATTGGGGCACACCAGATAGTCTATGCTGACAATTGATGGATGGTGGGGTCTTTGGGCACATGTCATTTCAACCTCTAGAGGACCTGGAAATTGAGGTCAGTCATGTGGATGTCAGCCATTCTTACATGACTGAGGCCCAGTAAAACTCTGAACATGAAGGCTCAGAAGAGCTTCCCCGGTTGGTGGTATTTTGAATGTATGTTACAAGAATTTAGAGAGAGGACAACTAGAAACTCTACATGTGGAAGGAGCTCTCATGGACTCTGTCTCTTCCCTTGGTTGATTTTAATCTATATCTTTCCACTGTAATAAACCATAACTATGAGTATACTGGCTTTCAGTGAGTTCTGTGAGTCCTAGCAAATTATTAACCTAAGAGTCATCTTGGGGTGCTCAAGCTTGCAGCTGGTCAGACGTGAGAGTGGTCTTAGAAACTGCTCCTTAATGTTGTAGGTGGTAAGGGGTAGAATTGGGATTTGAACAAATATTCTCAGAGACTCCAGAGTGTGCTTTCTTCCCACAGTATCACGCTCCTTTATGCCGACCCATTATGTGACGGTTGCCCAAGGCCAGAAGCTCTGGTATCAGGGAGAAGAAAAAGAATGGAGTGATAGCCATATTACACTGTAGCAAAGTCAACGGCTGAGTTTCCAGAAAAGCAAGCTGAGTAGCATTTCAGAGGGAATATAGAAGCAAATTTTAGGAATTTCTAAGAGTGTAGGCCTCTCACAATGCAGGTACAGTGAAAGCCAATGGAAGAAGCCATTAGCAAGGCCAAGAATTCCCCATAGCCCCCCCACCCCCACCAAGAAGCTGATCTTTGCCAGCATCTTCTGCTCTCTCCTTAGGCCAGGAGGGAAGGTTATATCCCCATCTGTATATAGAATTAAGGGAAGGAAGGAGGGAAACAAGAAACTGGGGTCCAATCCTTCTACCGTCTGGCCAATCTACAGTTGCTGGTGGTCCATAGCAATGGCATGAATAGTGACCTCACGCTTGCTGCAGCCCCCTCTCTTTCCCACACATATATACACCTGACACATTCTTTTTTTTTTTTTTCATAGAGACAGAGTCTCACTTTATGGCCCTCGGTAGAGTGCCATGGCATCACACAGCTCACAGCAACCTCCAACTCCTGGGCTTAAGCGATTCTCTTGCCTCAGCCTCCCAAGTAGCGGGGACTACAGGCGCCCACCACAACGCCCAGTTATTTTTTGGTTGCAGTTCAGCCGGGGCCGGGTTTGAACCCGCCACCCTCGGTATATGGGGCCGGCGCCTTACCGACTGAGCCACAGGCGCCGCCCCTGACACATTCTTGGGTGCCTAGGTTTTTCTTCCCTTTCCCCCACAGCCAAAGGAAAGAAAGGGCCCAGTCCAGTTCCAGGGTGGAGAGCATCTTTCTAACTGCTTTCTCACTTCGTGCTTTGAAATTAAAGCAAAAAAATAAATAATAAATAAATAAATAAATAAAATTTGCCTCTTGCCCCCCATTACTGAGCACCAGCCGTAGAGCTGAGGTCACATGGCAAAATATACATGGTCAACCCTTTAATTTCCAGGTGCAGAGTCTCCCCAGGATACACGGAATTTGTCTTCCACCATACACAAGCAAAATGCCATTTCTGGTGGAGAATGGGCAGTGGATGGGAGGGGAGCAGTTAGGGACGAGAGAGGCCCTGGAACTGCCATTAACCTGTCTTAGCTCTAGACCCATATGTCATACTGTCCCTGCCCAAGGAGCAGGGCAGAGGGTAAAATGTTTTCACATTTTCACCTTTAAAAACTACCCTCGAATTTCACCTGCATAAATGTATTTGGGACTAGGATTTGGGGGGGACCTTCCTTTACTACAATGAAAGACCTGCACCTGTTTCTCAACAATAGTAGTGAAAGAAGCCTCCTGCCTCCTGTTTCCCACCTCCAGGAATCCAACCAGGAAGTAGAGAAACCCAACCATAAATTCTTTCTCTCTTTAATATATAAAACCTTGGTTTTTTGGAGGCTTTGAGAACTGATCTACACAGATTGCCTCATACTCATAAACCTGTCTCAAGACAGAGAAATACACAAGGTCTATCCCTGGCTGGGGATCCTGGAAGTTAGCAAGCCCTTATCAAAAAAGCTTTTCATGTTTGTCTTCCAAACATACTTGTGCTAATAGCCTTGAGAGTGATTGTGTATTGCTAACCACAAATGCATCCATTTCATCAAAATCAAATGGTTAAAACTAATTAAAAGTCAGACCCATCGGCGCATGCCTATAGTCCCAGCTACTCAGGAGGCTGAGGTAACAGGAGCACTTGAGGCCAGGAGTTTGAAGATGTAGTTGGTATAATCGTGCCTGCGAATAACTGCTGCACTCCTGGCTAATAACACAGGAAGACCCTGTCTCTTTAATAAAGAAATAATAAAAAAAAAAATTAAGAACATGTTAAATAATCTCTCTGAGATCCCTCACTCCCTTTATCTTTGTGTTGCACTCTTGTTTTGAGACCCAAGTTACCCATCTTTCATGTGAAAAAAGAAAATCTCTCACTCTGCCAGTCCTAGCCGTCCTTCTGTGCAACCATGGACACAGCAATGCTCCCCTCCTAGCCCTCAGTGCACTGTGTTTCTAGCCCAGAATTTTCCTAGAGAAGAAACCATCTTCTTTTTTTTTTTTTTTGAGTTGTTTTTTTTTTTATTTTTTATTTTTTGTGTGTGTGGTTTTTGGCCGGGGCTGGGTTTGAACCCGCCACCTCTGGCATATGGGACTGGCGCCCTACTCACTGAGCCACAGGCGCCTCCCGAGAAGAAACCATTTTCATAGGACCTCGCATGGCATGCTGCTCATAGTTGAAGCTCCCTAAATATTTTTTGAATGATGAGTGAATATATGAACAAAAGCAGAGCTGCAGTGGATGTAGACTGTATTGTCCCAAGACAGTTGCCACTAGCCACATGTGACACTTAAATTTAAATTAACTAAAAATAGGTCAGTGTGATGGCTCAGGCCTATAATCCTAACACTCTGGGAAACTGAGGCATAAAGATAGCTTGAGCTCAGGAGTTGAAGACCAGCCTGAGCAAGGGTTAGATCTCCCAACACCTAAGGATTGAAGGAATTACATTTGGAGCCCCGAGAAGGAGAAGATTTAACTATTAAGGCTATGTTATTTATAAAGCTTAATAGAGAAATTCTTTGTTGCTAATTAACTCTTAGAGGGCCCTTAAAAGGGAGCCCGCACAGATACTTGTGAAATTACGATGAGTCTCCTTGTATTAGAAACATACATTGTCCCATCGGTGGGCATCAGATACACTCTCCTGGGTCTACCTGGAGGAGATAGGAGGAGGGAAGGCCAGCCACCAGGGGCCTCGCCTTTCCCACTGAACACAGATGGCCAGCTTACAGACCAGAAGTATAAAAGCTTATTTTAAAGACACTTCCTCTTGCCCATTCCTCAGGGGTTCTGTGCTAATAAATTGGCATTAATAAGATAAACTAATTGGGGGTGTCTAGGCCCACAGGCTGGGTTCTCAGCTGTGATCTGGCTCTGAGCCTGCTCCTGCTGATGCCAGCAGCCAGCAGAAATTGTGCTGGGGGTGGGGTAGAGTTGGGGCTGGAATAGGATAGGAGCATGGGAGCCTGGTGTCTGGAGTGTGGGGTCTGTGGCTACAAAATGAAGGTGAACCTCCTCTTCTTTTTCCAGCCTGGTGAGTCTGGCCCAGTGCAGAAGGAGGCATCCTTAAGCATTCAGACTACAGTTTCTTTGATAGAGTGAAATCATGGCCTACAGAAAGGGAAAAGGACCCCCAACGTATGGAGACCACATTTTCTTGATAGAAAACTGAGACACTTGGTCAGACAAAGGATTTTTATGCTTTTGCCGTGTGCAAGAGGCAGTGTCAGAAAGACAATTTAGAGGCTGAACTGTTGCAACGGACAGGGTATGTCCATGGTTTATGGAAGACAACAGGGAAAAAGCATCATAAATCTTACTCAGAAAGTCGGTGGCTGCTGTGATAAGATCTCCTGTGGTCGCTACCCGAAGACGAATATTTTCTTTGGCTATATTTCCATAGCCCACATGATTATTTGTCTAATATGTTTATTTCTCCAGGAAATAATTCTAACAAAGTCATGTCCATTTCAAATATAAGAGGGAAATAAACAATCTTTTTGCTGGTGGAGGGTGTTGCCTCCCTGCTGATGGGGTCTTGTCTGATACTGCTGAAGGTGAAGGTTGTAGTGGCTGTGGCATTTCTTAAAATAACATACCAATAAAGTTCACTGCATTGATTAACTTTTCCTTTAATGAAAGGTTTCCCTGTAGCGTATGATGCTGTTTTTGTTGTTGTTGTTGCTGTTTGTTTGTTTTTGAGACAGGGTCTTTCCATGTCACCCTCGGTAGAGTGTCGTAGCATCACAGCTCACAACAACCTCAAACTCTTGGGCTCAAGCAATACTCCTGCCTCAGCCTCTCAAGCAGCTGAGACTACAGGCGCCTGCCACAATGCCCAGGTATTTTTTGTTACAGTTGCCATTGTTGGTTAGGTGGTCTGGGCTGGGCTTGAACCCGCCACCTTCAGTGTTCATGGCTGGCACTATAACTACTGTGTTATGGGCACCAAACCATATGATGCTGTTTGATAGCATTTTACCCACCGTAGAAATTCTTTCAACACTGGAGTCAATTTTATCAAACTCTGCCACTGCTTTGCCACCTAAGTTTATGGAATATTCTAAATCCTTTGTTGTCACTTCAATACTTTTCATAGCATTTTCATCAGGAGTAGATTCCATCTCAAGAAATCACCTTTTTTTTGGCTCATCCATAAGAAATAACTCCTTATCTATTCAAGTTTTATCATGAGACTGCAGCAATTCAGTTACTTCTTCAGGCTCCATTTCTTTTTTCTTTTTTTTTTTTTCTTTTGAGACAGTCTCACTATGTCGCCCTTGGTAGAGTGCCATGGTGTCACAGCTCACAGCAACCTCCAACTCTTGGGCTTAAGCTATTCTCTTGTCTCAGCCTCCCAAGTAGATGGGACTACAGGTGCCTGCCACAACGCCTGGCTATTTTGTTGTTGTTGTAATCGTCATTGTTGTTTGGCAGGCCTGGGCTGGGTTTGAACGCACCAGTTCCGGTGTATGTGGCTGGTGCCCTAGCCTCTGAGCTACAGGCACCGAACCAGGCTCCATTTCTAATTCTACTTCTCTTGCTATTTCCACCACATCTGAAATTACTTCCTCCATGGGAGTCTTGAAACTCTAAAGTCATCCATGAGGGTTGGAATCATCTTCTTCTTCCAAACTTATATCAGTGTTGGCATTTTGACCTCCTCCCATGAATCATCAATGTTCTTAATGAATGTCAAGTCCTTTCTGGGTGACTTTTTATTTTGCCCACATTCCATAGAGGAATCACCGTCTATAGCAGCTATAGCTTTACAAAATGTATTTCTTAAATAATAAAATGTGAATGTCAAAATTACTCCTTTCTTCCTGGGCTGAAGAATGGATGTTGTGTTAGCAGGCATAAAAACAACATTAATCTCCTTGTACTTCTCCAGCAGAGCTTTTAGGTGACCAGGTACATTGTCAAAGAACAGTAATATTTTGAAGGAAATCTTTTTTTCCGAGCAGTAGGTCTCAAGAGTGGGCTTAAAATATTCAATAAACCATGCTGTAAACAAATGTGCTGTCACCCAGGCTTTGTTGTTCCATCCATACAGCAGAATAGATTTGACATTATTCTTAAGGGTCCTAGAATATTTGGAATGGTAAATGAGCACTAGCTTCAACTGAAAGTCACCAGCTGTGTTAACCCCTAAATAAGAGGGTCAGCCTATTCTTTGGAGCTTTGAAGCAAGGCATTGATTTCTCTCTAGCTATGCAAGTCTTAGATGGCATTTTCTTCCAATAGAAGACTGTTCCATCTACCGAGAAAATTTGTTACTTAGTATAGCTACTTTCACCAGTGACTTTAACTGGATCTTTTGGATAATTTTTTGCAGCTTCTCCATCAGCACTTGCTGCTTCATATTGTACTTTAACATTGTGGAGACAGCTTCTTTTCTTAAATCTCATGAACCAACCTCTGCTATCTTCCAATTTATCTTCTGCAGCTTCCTCATCTCTCTCAGCCTTCATATAATTGAATAGAGTTAGGACCTTGTTCTGGTGTCGGCTTTGGCTTAAGGGAATGTTATAGCTAGTTTGATCTTCTATCCAGGCCACTAAAACATTCTCTATATCAACAATAGAACTATTGCATTTTCTGATCATTTGTATGTTCACTGGTACAGCACTTTCAATTTCCTTCAAGAACTTTTCCTTTACATTCACAACTTGGCTAACTGGCACAAGAGGTCTAGCTTTGGGGTTTTCTTAGCTTTTGACAGCTCTTCCTCATTAAGCTCGATCATTTCCAGCTTTTGATGTAAAGTGAGAGATTTGTGACCCTTCCTTTCCCTTGAACACTTGGAAGCCACTGTAGGAATATTAATTGGCCTAATTTTAATACTGTTGCATCTCAAGGAATAGAGAAGCCCAAGAAGAGGCTAAGAGACAGGGGAACAGCCAGTCGATAGAGCAGTCAGAACATGCACAGCATTTATTGTTTGTTTTTGTTTTTTTGTGTGTGGTTTTTTGGCTGGGGCTGGGTTTGAACCCGCCACCTCTGGCATATGGGACCGGCGCCCTACTCCTTGAGCCACAGGCACCACCCATGCACAGCATTTATTGATTCAAGTCTGCTGTCTTGTTTTATATGTGGGTGTGGTTAGCGTCATCCCAAGATGATTACATTAGTAACATCAGCGATTTGTGATCACAGATCACCATAACAGATATAATAATGATGAAAAAGTTTTAGATATTGCAGAAATTACCAAAATATAACACAGAGACATAAAAAGAGCACACCTGGAAAAAGGGCACCGATAAACTTGCTGGACCACAAGTTGCCACAAACCTTCTATTTGTGAAGCACAATATCTGCAAAGCACAATAGAGTGAATGGCAGCAACCTGCACAGATGACCCAGGGCCAACATGGGTGTGAACCGCTGGGGTCCATTTATATGTGAATTTCCTTTCACCTGTGCCACTTCTGAGCCAGCAGGACCAGCCCTGCCTCTTCCCGCTCCCCCTCTGCCTACTCAACATGAAAGCGATGATGATAACGACCTCTATGATGATCTACTTCCATTTAATGAATAGTAAATGTATTTTCTCTTTCTTATGATTTTCTTAATAATGTTTTCTTTTCTTTAGTTTACTTGATTGCAAGAATACAGTGTATCATACATATAACATACAAAATAAGTGTTCATCAACTGTTTATGTTGTCAGTAGGGCTTTTGGTTACTAGTAGACTGTGGTAGTTAAGTTTCTGGAGTGTCAAAAATCATATGTGGTGGGCGAAAACCTGCCTACCAGGTACGATAAACACTGTCTAGGTGATGGGCACGTTTATAACTCTGACTCAAGCATTACAAAGTTGATATATGTAAGAAAAACATTTACATCCCTATAATACTTTGAAATAAGAAAAAAATTATACACGGGGTCAGTGCCCCTAACCCTCACATTGTTCGAGGATCAATGGCATGTGTTTTAAGGCAAATGCAGATTTATTTTAGAGGAGAAAGCAAAGTTTGCATGGTCATTTAGGCTAAAACTTTAGATTTTTAGCTGTCTGTGAATTTTTCTAGAGGCAGGTGGTAGGAAGGCTTTTCTGTCCTCTGGTCTCTGGTGGGAGCAAAGTGGAGAACAAGTGGAAGGGAGATTGAGGGTGTTTTGAGAAGAAGAGATGAGGTATTTCCCAATTTTAGGAGATATCAGCTGCATATTTGTGAAGTTAATTTTCCTGTCTTCCCCGTCTGGGCGAGTATTTTATGAGGAGGACCCCCCCCGGCAATTGAAGCAGCTTCAAAAATACACTACTGGGACTTGATCAAACTAAAAAGCTTCTGCACAGCCAAGAACACAGTAAGTAAAGCAAGCAGACAGCCCTCAGAATGGGAGAAGATATTTGCAGGTTATGTCTCCAACAAAGGTTTAATAACCAGAATCCGCAGAGAACTCAAACGCATTAGCAAGAATAGAACAAGGGATCCCATCGCAGGCTGGTCAAGGGATTTGAAGAGAAACTTCTCTGAAGAAGACAGGTGCGTGGCCTTCAGACATATGAAAAAATGCTCATCATCCTTAATCATCAGAGAAATGCAAATCAAAACTACTTTGAGATACAATCTAACTCCAGTGAGACTAGCCTATATCACAAAATCCCAAGAACAGAGATGTTGGCGCAGATGTGGAGAAAAGGGAACACTTTTGCACTGCTGGTGGGAATGCAAATTAATACATTCCTTTTGGAAAGAGATATGGAGAGCACTTAGAGATCTAAAAATAGATCTGCCATTCAATCCTGTAATCCCTCTACTGGGCATATACCCAGAAGACCACAAATCACATCATAACAAAGATATTTGTACCAGAATGTTTATTGCAGCCCAATTCATAATTGCTAAGTCATGGAAGAAGCCCAAGTGCCCATCGATCCACGAATGGATTAATAAATTGTGGTATATGTACACCATGGAATATTACGCACCCTTAAAGAAAGATGGAGACTTTACCTCTTTCATGTTTACATGGATGGAGCTGGAACATATTCTTCTTAGTAAAGTATCTCAAGAATGGAAGAAAAAAGTACCCAATGTACTCAGTCCTACTATGAAACTAATTTAAGGTTTGCACATGAAAGCTATAACCCAATTACAACCTAAGAATAGGGGGAAGGGGGAAAGGGAGGGGAGGCAGGGGGGAGGTGGGTAGAGGGAAGGAGATTGGTATTACACCAGCGGTGCATCTTACAAGGGTACATGTGAAACTTGGTAAACGGTCTGTGAAGCTAGTGAATGATGCCCCATGATCATATCAATGTACACAGCTATGATTTAATAAAAAAAAATAAAAAACAAATAAAAATAAAAATTTTCCTGTCTTCCAGCTGGTTAGTGAGCTGGGGGATCAGGGTGGAGAACCTGCTATAGTCCACATGGTAATGACACTATTTCACCACCTGGGCTGTGGTTGCTCTGGAAAAATACTCCACCAAGGACAGTATGTGTCTGTGCCATGAAGAGATCAGCTGGGACAACCAAGGGAGGGGACCGGGGGGCAGGACAGTCTCCTGAATTGGGGGAGATCACAGTGAAAGTGGCACCTATGGCTAAGAATGACTTGCCTTGATGAAAAGAAGTGGCTTATGTGAAAATATAAAGGAAAAAGAGCAGTCCTCTATCTTATAGACAATTGAAAATATGCTTATAAAGAAGTAGGGGCAGGGAAATCACAAAAGCACGAGCAAATGCTTTACCCTACCCTATATTCTTTTCTTCTTTTCTTTTTCTTTTTTTTTTTTTTTTGAGACAGAATCTCACTATGTCGCCCTTGGTAGAATGCCATGGTGTCACAGCTCACAACAAACTCAAATTCTTGGTCTTAAGCAATTTCCTTACTTCAGCCTACCAAGTAGCTGGGACTATAGGCGCCCACCACCAAGCTTGGCTGTTTTTTTGTTGTAGTTGTCATCGTTGTTTTTAGCAGGCCTCGGCCAGGTTTGAACCTGCCAGCCTCAGTGTATGTGGCCGGCTCCCTAACTGCTGAGCTACAGGCGCTGAGCCCTATATTCTATTTTTGAAATTTTCTTTCCTTCCCTTTTTTTGCTTTGAGGCACAGTCTCATGCTGTTGCCCAGGCTAGAGTGCCATGGTGTCAGCTTAGCTCACAGCAACCTCAAACTCTCGAGGTGAAGCAATCCCCCTGCCTCAGCCTCCTGAGCAGCTGGAACTACAGGTGCCTGCCACAACACCTGCTTAATTTTCCTATTTTAGTAGAGACAGGGTCTCATTCTTGCTCTAGCTGGTCTTGAAATCCTGAGCTCAACCCATCCACCCACCTCAGCCTCCCAGAGTGCTAGGATTATAGGTGCGAGCCACTGTACCTAGCCTGAAATTTTCTTGATATATATATATATATATATATATATATATATATATATATATATTGTAGAGACAGGGAGGGTCTCACTGTGTCACCTACATTGGAGTGCAGTGGCACTATCACTGCTCACTACAATCTTCCCATCTCAGCCTCCTGCATAGCTGGGACTACAGGCACAATCCACCATCCTCCAGTAATTGTTTAATTTTTTTTGTAGAGATGGGGTCTTGCTATATTGGCCGAATTGGTCTCCAACTCCTGGCCTCAAGCTATCCTTGTACCTCAGCCTCCCAAAGTGGTGGGATTATAGGCATGAGACACAGTGCCCAGCTGAAAGTTGTATTTTTGTTTGCTTGTAATAAAAGAACATATTTTTTTAAGAAAAGTGAAGAAATAGGAAATACAGACAAAATTTTGACATAGCCAAGGCTAATCGGTGCAGAACTGTTGTGTACTCCCTCTGAAAATGTCCTTTCCTGCAGTTTTCACTTTGCTCTGCAGGTTATAAAGCACTTACAGACACTATAGATTAGGCGACAGTTCTTTTTGTGGAGCTGTGGAGTAGATGAGGCAGGTATTATTTTACAGGTAGGAAACTGAATCCTGGAAGTGAGAATGGATTTGCTGGAGGTCTCACGGTGACCACATGGCTCATCCAGCGAGTGGAGTTCAGGGCAAGTAGTTCATATGGGAACTCATAAAATAATTGCTAATAAACTGTTGAGTCCAAATCACATTTTTAGCGCTATGATTGGAGCTGTGTTTGGGAAGTGGCCTGGAAGCCAGAAAGAAAAGGTGATGTATGAAAACAGAACTCCCTGGTTGGGTGCAGATGGGACACTCAGGCAGCTGCATGGGCTCCCACTAGCCCCACTCTGGGCATGAAGAAACTGGCCACCAGGGCACACTGATCTGCAGAGGAATTCAGCTGGTCACTGAGGCACTTGGAATGATGGAACGCGTAGAAGAGTAAGAACAGTACAGAAGGGCTTTAGGGACCGTTGGGGGTCTGTTTTAAGAAGGATGGTGGACTGTAGTTTGGAAAATCCCCAAGATTAATGGGGATTCAATGATTTTCTAGAAGGACTCAGAGAACTCAGAAACTTGTACTCATAGGGCAGGGGCCAGGAGAGACATGAACTTCTAGTCATCTCCCAGTGAAGACATGTGGACAGTGTTCACTTCTCCCAGCAATGACATCTACCAACACGCACAGAGCGCTGCCGCTCAGCAGAGTTCACACAGATCTTGCTGTCCAGAGCTTCTCATTGCCGGGCCAATAGCATAGGCATGGCTGACCTTAGTTTCCAGCACCTTCCAGAAGTCAAGTTGATACTGGGTGGTCCAACTCTCCCTCCCAAATATTATACTGTTAGCATGCCAAACGACCAGATATATTTAGAGGGTACCTCCCAGCAGCTGGGCAAGGGCCAAACCATTCTTTGGGCAAGATTAATGCTCTATGGCACAGGGATCAACCCAAGTCACTATGATATCTAGGACTGGAGGGATTTCTAATCTCCTTTCCCTATGGGCCTTTGATCTGTGGTGCCAGGACCTGCCCTCAGAAGCAGCCTTCCTAGAATCTGGTCCATGTTCAGCCTGAAGTGCCAAACCAGACCTCAGTGGGGAGAGACTTGGCTCCCTGGCTAGCGAGTGTGCAGCTCAGCATCCAGACAGCCCCACTACTGAGAAAGCCCAGCCTTGTTCCCAAGACTCACTCCCTTCCTTAAACCTGGGCATGTAAAACCATCTTTACCGACTGAGCCCTTGTTTTGGCAGCTTTTCAAACTAAGGACCCACTTGCTCTTTCTTGTCTCTGGCACTGCAGCAGTGCCCTTAGCCCCTGTCTGGGGTTGGACCTTGCTGCCTACCTCCTGGCCTGCACTCTGCATGTTTTCACACCTGGATGTCCCACTCTTTCCTGGGTTTCCCCAGCGGCTGGGAGAATTGCTCCCTTCTGACAAACCCCAACCTCACTTGGGCACTGACTGCTGGATGGAGGTTCAGAATCATGCCCAGAATCTGCAGCGGGTGTGCCCTGCCTTTTGGGGTAAGGCTCGAAGTCCTAGTTGTCCCCTCTAGCCACCATTGTCAAAGCTGGTCAGATCATATGAAACCACCCTTTACAAATCAATTAAAGGGATCCAAGGCGAGAACTCAGGTAAGGGCCTAAAACTCTACAAGGGCACAGGCTTAGCTAAAAACAACGATAATCAGCAACTGTCCCTTTGTTTGCTTGATGATAATTAGTCACTATCCCCTTGTTTGCTTCTCTATAGTTGCTACTCTGCCGTCACAGAGCTAGAGGTCATAAAGACTCCGAACTTCCTCCGTAGATAACATCAACTTTTCTAAACCTAAAGGTAGTTTCTGAGATATTGTTCAGGCCCCACATTCCAGTGGACTGGCTGACCCACCCAGAGCAGTGGCCCATACCAAGGAACTGACTCTCCTGGGATTGTGACCCCAGGAACTGCAGCAACACATGAAGATGATTTCTCCACCCCATCATTTTGCCCTGAACATAGCCAATTAGCAAACCTAATTGCCTAATCCTTACCTGCCAAACTATCCTTTAAAACCCTGTCTCCCAAATTCTCAGGGAGGCAGATTTGGGAAATTCCTCCTGTCTCCCCACTTAGTGCTCTGTAGAATTAACCCCTTTCTCCATTGCAGCCCTGATTCTCTCAGCGCATTAGCTCTTCTCTGTGTCCGGGGAAATAGCACCCAGTTGGGCAGTAACACATAACCCAGGTTAGGATGCTTGGAAGGTTCACCAGCCAAGCTTTGCAGCAGTGGAAGGGCAGAGGGCTGTGGTCTGACCCGCTAGAAATGCTGTAGCTCTTACATTTGTAGCTCAATGCTCATGTAGAGGCTTTTTATAGAAAGTTCTGGCTTGTACTATAGCCATGAACTTCAACCCTGGGAATTCTTCCTGGGCCAAAGTAAATTAAGGAAATACAGACACACAATCCCTAACCAAAAATGTATTTTAGACCAATGTATTTACAACCAAGATGTATTTTAGAATTCAGAAATTTTCAGATTTTGGAGAGATAATATGGTGCGGATGGTGTACGTTATGTAACAACTCCAGTGAGGTCTGGGGCAGGGCTCTGTAAATCAAACACAGTAGTATTTCTGCAGTGAATTGTGTGAATATTCACACACAGTAAGATGAGTAAAGTAATAATTTGTTAATCGAATTTATATCAGTTCAGGTCAATTGCTGCCACCATAATTTCAGGTTTAATCGGGTGTTGCTACCATATGCATTATTTTTTAAAAATCAGTTTACAGAACTTTTTGAGTAGGTTAAATATTTGCCATATATTCTTTTCTTTTCTTTCTTTTTTTTGAGACAGAATTTCACTTTGTCACCCTGGGTAGAGTGCTGTGGTGTCATACTTCACAGCAAACTCTTGGCCTCAAGAAAAACTCTTGTCTCAGCCTCCTGAGTAGCTGGGACTACAGGCACCCTCCACAATGCCTGGCTATATTTTAGAGACAGGGTCTCGCTCTTGCTCAGGCTGGTCTTGAACTCGTGAGCTCAAGTAATCCACTGCCTCGGGTTCCCAGAGTGCTAGGAATCTGTACTTTTAAAAAGCTTCTTACAGTCTGGGTGTGGTGGCTCACACCTGTAATCCTAGCACTCTGGGAGGGTATGCCCAAGAGTTTGAGGTTGCTGTGAGCTGTGATGGCACAGCATTCTACCAAGGGCGACAAACAAATAAAGAAATAAATAAAAATAAAAATAAAAAGCTTCTCACTCAACAATACCACAGAAAAAGGAGGAGAAGGAATAGAACTACATAGGAGTGACACTTCTATATATCACTGGGATTAAGCTAATATAAATCTAAAGCCAATTCTGATGAGTTAAGATACAAATGGTAAATGCTAGAGCAATTGCTAAAAATGATAGCTCCAAAAATATAATTAAAAAAATCATTGAGAAATTAAAATATATCCTTGGCTTGTGGTTCCTAAAAAAAGAGAAAAAGAAATTAAAATGCTAGGTTGGAAAAATTCACTGAATGCAAAAGAAAGCAGTAAAAGGGGAAAAGAGGAACAAAAAAGACATGAGATGTGTGGAAAACAAAAAGTTAAAGGGCAGATGTAAATCTAACCATACCAATCAATGTGAATAAACAATCCCATCAAAAATAGATCCTCAGACTGGTTTGAAAAAACACCATTGAACTATATGTGCTGCTCCAGGAGACACACCACATTTAAAGATACAAAAAGGCTGAAAGCTAGAAAGGTGGGAAAACATACAGCATGCAAACAGCAATCCCAGGCTGGAGTGGCTACACTGACTAATGTCAGACAAAATAAAAAATATTACAAAATAGAGACAAAGACGCATTTTATAATGGCAAAGAACTTGATTCATCAGGAAGATATAACAATTATAAAGCAAAATACATGAAGCAAAAACTGACAGAAACAAAATAGGCAATGCAACAATACTTTCAAAAATAGATACAACGAGTAGATAAAATATCAACCAGGAAATAGAAAAATTTAACAACTCTATAAACCAACTGGACCTAATAGACATCTATGAAACACTCCTACCCCAAACCAGAAATGCATTCTTTCAAGTGCACACAGAACATTTACTTGGATAGATTAAATGCTAGGCCATACAACGAGCCTCAGTTGCACTCTTGGGCAATTGGTCAGAGAAATGAAAACTTATGTCACACAAAAGCCTGTACAGAAATGTTCATAGCAGCTTTATTTTTAACAGGCAAAACCTCAAGACTGTCCAACTGTCTTTCAACAGATGAATAATTCAACAAAGTATATTTTATCATAATTCTTATAAATATTATTGTTATTGAAAAACACCTGAGAATCTTCCTGCTCAGAGATGACTCCTGCTACCACTCTGGTGAGCATCCCAACACCCCACATGGTTGTACACATAAACAAATGTGTGTACACCTCCGGTAATTCTCTATGCTTTTCTCTCCCAGACATGATTCTCAAGGAGAAGCCATATCTCCCAGAGGGGCATATCACAATTTCCTGGGGTGAGTGATTAGGGAAGACTATGGTTTGAAAAGCTCCCCAAGTAATTAGGAATGACTCCACTCTTAAGAAAGGCACCCCACCTTCACCCTACCACCCTACTCCACTACCTAGAGATTTCCTAAACACTTTACACAAATAGAGTCATACCACACATACTATTTCGTAAACTGCTTTTTACACTTTACATCATCATACTAATTTTTGTGTAGTATTACATTTTCTTGTTGTTTTTCTTTCTTGTTGTTGTACCAGAATTCTAAAACTAATTCCATGTTGATGCTACGTAGATGTTTCTATTAAAAAATATAAAATGTTGTGGTGACCATCTGTGTAATTGGCAGACAATTAGATGTATAATTGCTGTATATAATTAGTGCTATATATAATTAGTACTTTATATTAAATTCCTATTAGTGGAATTTCTGGATCAGAGGGTTTGAACATTTAAAACTTTTGAAACACAATGCGTATGCCCTCTAGGAAGATTGTACAGATTTATATTTCCATCAACATTCATGCAACAAAAACTGCATCCGGTTTTGTTTAGTCTTTGGTATATCTTCTACACCAGGGGTCCTCAAACTGCGGCCCGTGGGCCACATGAGGCGGTGTGATTGTATTTGTTCCCGTTTTGTTTTTTTACTTCAAAATAAGATATGTGCAGTGTGCATAGGAATTTGTTCATAGTTTTTTTTTTTAACTATGGTCCGGCCCTCCAACGGTCTGAGGGACAGTGAACTGGGCCCCTGTTTAAAAAGTTTGAGGACCCCTGTACCCTTCATCCTTTCAAAGTAGGTTCCAAAAGTATTTAGTACAATATTGCCTTTTGGCTTCTGACCTCAACCAAAATGCTAATGCTACTCATTTACCTATAAGGTTACTAAATCTGCCAGGAGCCCACCATCCCCTCTTCCCTTCCAACAAGCAAGGCTGTTTGCTTTTCTTTGCTGCTGCCTTGTGCTGCAACAGAAGTTCATTATGGGGGGACCTGAGAGTGTACTTGACAAGCCCTTACTTCTAGAACACAGAGGGGGGCCTGTGGGCAGATCCTGATAGTCTGTCCTAAAAAGATCCAAGCCACAGTGTGAGGCTTTGGGGCTTCAATGCAAAAGGAGCCTGGACAGAACCCCCCAAAAGGCCTTGAAGGACAAAGAGGAGCTCAGGACTGACCATCATAAACCTGGATTCTAGAGCCTAAGTCTGGATCTGCCCCGATTTGCTACTAGGCGAGTTTGTTCTTTCTTTGCAGTCTGCTTTGTCTCTGTGAATTGAAGACTAGGCTATCGTTTTGCAAACTGTAGTTGGTGCCTCACAAATGAGTTGTGAAGTCTATTTATTAATCTGGAGCAAGTTTGTTTTTTTTAGAAATAAGAATAATAAAATAAAAAATAGCAGAAATGTCAAAATGCATTATACACAGTAAGGGTAAGCATTGCTTCCTGAACCTTCTCCACGCTGGATATCCTGAGATGTTACATTGGAAAAATGTATTTCTTACTGATGAACTTGGCCAGTACAGTTTGATAGGCTGCAGGTTCTGGGGAGCTTTAGGGTCCTTCCAGCTGGAGTTGTTAGTCCCTGTTCAGAACATTCATGGTGAAAAGGTCTCACCAAGTGGAGAAAGATTTGATTCTAGGCAGATGAGGTCTTTTCTTTCTCTCCTCTTCTCACCTGCTATAAAATGACAGGAAGCCCCAGGCCCTCATGGAGATAACGGATGAGAGTTTCCCGCTGGGCCTCAAAGCAAAAAACAGCGCAACGACAATTCTTGAGTCACAATTCCCTTGGAGCAGGTATGCTCAGCAAGGGGCTGACGGTGCCGGTGGTTATATGCTACTTACCAGACAGAGGCACCAGGTGGCGCCACGGAGCTCCGTTCGTCACTGCGCCGCGGGAAGCTCAGAAAGCAGTGAGAATCCTCGACTCTGTGATGGGGAAGGGGCAGCGAGGCCTGAGGCCCTGGATGCTGTAATCCGGGCTCTTTGGGTTCCAGAAGTCTGGCGTGGAAGGCGGAGACAATTTCACCTGCCCCAGAGGTGGTGATCTGCGCGGAGCTGGTGAGTCCTGCAGTGGGGTAAAGATCTCGGGCAGCCGCAGAGGGCAGGAGCTGCCATTAGGGGGCAGCAGAACACTGATGTTGGAAGCGTGTGCGGTGAAGGGCGTGTCTGGCTTCAAGGGGAGGATCCCGAGGCAAAAGAGTGGCAGAGCGGCAGCGGCCAAGGAGCCTGCAGAGGGGACCGCTCCAGGAGGAGGGCAGACTCCAACTTTCAAAGCGCGGCCCCCCAGTGGAGTACCTGATGGTTTAATTTTACATACAGGCTCACCAGAGCTGATGGTTTCATTTTCAAAAAATTTGCAAACCAGTTTTTAAATACAGCCAAGGCTTTAAAATGAGTTATCTGAGTTTATAGTATATCCTTATATACTCTGGATGTTAACCACTTGCCAGATGGGTAGTTTGTAAATATTTTCTCCCGTTCTGTAGGTTTTTTCCCCTCTCTTCCTTGTTTCCTCTGTGGTGCAGAAGCTTTTTCGTTTGATGTAATCCCATTTATCTATTGTTTTGTTTTTGTTGCTTATGCTTTTGAGGTCTTATTTTAAAAATCCTTGCCTGGACCAATGTCATGAAGCCTTTCCCGTTTTCTTCTAGTAGTTTCATAGTTTGGGGTCTTATAGTTAAGTCTTTAATCCATTTTGATTTGATTTTTGTATATGGTGAGAAATAAGAGTTTAGTTTCATTCTTCAGTGTACAGATGTCAGTTTTCCCAGTAGCATTTATTGAAGATACCGTCCTTTCCCCAACTTGTGTTCTTAGTGCCTTTAGCAAAACTCAGCTGGCTGTAAATGTGTGGACTTACCCCTCGGCTCTCTGTCTGTTCCATTGGTCTATTATTTGTGTTTATGCCAGTGCCATGCTGTTTTGGTTACTATTGTTTTGCAGTATATTCTAAAGTCAGGCAGTGTAGTACTTCCAGCCCTGTTCTTTGTGCTCAAGATTGCTTTGGCTATTCAGGGTCTTTTGTGGTTCCATACAAATTTTAGGATTGTTTTTTCTACTTCTGTGAAAAATGCCATTGGTATTTTGATAGAGATGGTATTGACTCTGTACATCACATTGGTTTGTATGGAATACAAAGTTTGTATTGTAATATTTTAACAATATTACTTCTTTTGATCCACAAACACAGGATTTCATTCCATTTATTAACACCTTCTTCAGCTTTATTCATCAATATTTGCAAAGGATGAAAATCGAGGACATTATGTTAAGTGAAATAAACCAAGCACAGGACAGACACAGCATGATTTCACTCATATGTGTAATCTAAAAAAAGTTGACTCGTAGAATTAAAGAGTAAAATAGTAGTTTCCAGAGGCTGGGAACAGTAGATGGGAGGAAAGGGTGGAAAGTGGTTGATAGGAGGAATCTATCTACAAAGTTGTGTAGTTAGGAGGAATAAGTTTTGGTGTTCTAGTGCTAATGGTGTTCTAATGTGACTAGAGTCAACAATAATGTATAAAAATAACCAGAAGAGAGAATTTTTAATGTTCTTATCACAAAGAAATGACAAGTGTTTGAGATGATACATATGCTAATTACCCTGATTTGATCATTACACGATGTATATGTATCAGAGTATCACACGGTATCTCATACATGGGTACAATTCTTATGGGTCAATGAAAAACAAAATGAGACTTAAAATTTTTTTAAATGTAAAAAAATCCCAATTAAATTCTATTAAAACCAAGGGGTTTATTCTTGCACACATAAAGAAAAGAAAGATAAACACTAAGACTTATTTTCTAGTTATTATACTACAATCCATTATTATCTATGTGTTTTTGTTTGTTTGTTTGTTTTTGAGATAGAGTCACTCTATCACTCTATCACCCAAGCTAGAGTGCCATGGCATTGGCCTAGCTCACAGCCCCTCAAACTCCTGGGTTCAACCAATCCTTCTGCCTCAGCCTCCTGAGTAGCTGGGACTATCCATACCTGCTACAACCTCCAGCTAATTTTTTTCTATTTTCAGTAGAGACAGGGTATTGCTCTTGCTCAGGCTGGTCTCGAACTCCTGAGCTCAAGTGATGCTCCTGTCTCCGCCTCCCAGAGTGCTAGGATTACAGGCGTGAGCCACTGTGCCTTGCCTATTAACAGTGTCCTTGAGGTTATTTATATTTGTTCTATCTATATGGCGGAAATGCTATATAGCATTGTGCTGTGGTACACAGTGATGTCACTATACTAATTTGAGATTAGTCACAATGGGAGAATTTACACCATGGAAATCAGCAAATGTTACAAATCATTGTTGCTGTTTCTTTTTCTTTTGGATTGCCCGTGGTTAAGCATTTGCCAGCACACTACTGGGTCCTACTGTTTTCCTATGCCCAGTTTTCTGATCTCTTCTCCCATCCCAGCCTCTCCCACCACTATCTTCTGGGACATAGTCTTCTTCAGAGGTGGGGAGATGTAAGACATGACTTTGACCTTTAGCTCTAAGAACACTCAATGACCTTACTTAGACAAGCAGGCATGGGAAAAACTTACAACAGAGACTGGTGCTCAAAATGGAAAAGCTAAGGCAGGCCACACACTTCCCTATTATCCTGTCTCCCCCTAGCCCTCCCATAATTCATACTACCTACAGAACGGGCGGAGGAAGAGATGTTCAGCTTGAAGAAGAGGAGATACATAACACTGTCAGTAAAAGTTGGAAGGGCTGGCATGTGAATGAGGGTTCAGACATTATCATCTATGAGAATCTAGAATATAAACCAGGGCCAAGAAATACAGATTTGACTTCATGTGAACAAAACCTTAACTGGAGCCATCTAAAGATGGATGAGGTGGCTCGTACGTGTGGTCCCAGCGACTTGGGAGGCTGTGATGGAAGATTATATGAGGCCAGGAGTTCAAGTCAACAGTGCACCTGTGAATAGCCACTGGACTCCAGTCTGAGAAAAATAGCACAACTCCATCTTAAAAAAAAAAAATAAAGGGAAAGGCAAATACCAAAAATTAACACCAAAAATAAAAAAAATGGACAAAGGATGTAAATGGTTCCTAGGAAAGGAAATCCAAATAAATGCCTTTTAAGTATGTGAAAGGATACTCAACTTATGTAGAATGCAAATTCTCTTATGATGAGATCTCATTATCACTTAAATGGGTAAAGAAATAAGTTTAGCACTGGTAAGAAGGAAACAGGTACTCTAATAAGAGGGGTACCTCTGTGGGAGATTATTGGTAATATCTGTCACATTTAAAGTATACATACCTTGTGACCCAGCTAGTCCTATGGATTCATATATCCAAATCGATGTGTATATACAAAAATATTATTTCAACACTAGTTATCAGAGCAAAAATCTGGAAGTAACCTAATTGTCCATTAGTATCGGTCTGCAACATGCTATATATTATAGCATGCAACAGAATACTCTAAAGCCATAAAAGATAATAAGGAACTATACAGGGACTAATATATATATGTATTTTAATAAAAAACAAGCACCCTGTAGCTCAGCGGCTAGGGTGCCAGCCACATACACTGGAGCTGGCGGGGTTAAACCCAGCCTAGGCCTGCCAAACAACAATGACAACTACAACCAAAAAATAGCCAGGCATTGGGGCAGGCGCCTGTACTCTCCTAGCTACTAGGGAAGCTGAGGGAAGAGAATCGCTTAAGCCCAAGAGTTGGAGGTTGCTGTGAGCTGTGATGCCACAGCACTCTACCCCCCAGGGTGACATAGTGAGACTCTGTCTCAAAAAAAAAAAAAAAAACCCATAAGATATAGAACATTATGTGTGGTATATCACCATATGTGTTACCTTATCAGCTTTTTTCTTCTTAGAAATCTCTTAGAAATAACACAAGAGACAGTACCAGTTGGACCTGAGGTGGGAACTGTAGGCCAAGAGTCAGGGTGGGAAGGAGGTAGATTTTTTTTTTTTTTTTTAGAGAACTTTTTTTTATTTTATTTTTTTATTATTTATTTATTTATTTATTTATTTTGGCCAGGGCTGGGTTTGAACCCGCCACCTCCAGCATATGGGACCGGCGCCCTACTCCTTGAGCCACAGGCGCCGCCCAGGAGGTAGATTTTTAATCAATACCCTTGTTGCACTGTCTTAATTCTTTACGGTGGGCATGCATTAACTTTAAACTTCTCCAGAAATTCATTCACAGGGAGGAAGATCTCCAGATACAGGCCCAGCATCCTCATTCCCATCACTTCCTTCAATGGACCAAATAGCTTTGGGTCTGCCCTGTTACGTTTGTTGTTCTCTCACTCATCAAATACTTCCTTTTATTAGAGGCTCATATAAGCCCCTGACTTCTTCCCTCAAGCTCACAGAGATGACCTCTGCCTGCTCACAGCATGTAGCTATGGGATCTTTTTTTATTCCCCTCCCTCCCTCTCTCCCTCCCTCCCTTCCTTCCTTCCATCCTTCTTTCTATTCTGTACATCAGTTGTTTCTCTACATCTACCGTTGAATTGTGTCGGACCTCTTTCTATCACCTAGAATGCCATCGTCCTTGGTGATGAATTATCCCTCTCTCCCCAGACCCCCGAGAACACTCACGATCACACCACACAATGCAGCCTGTAATTATCTCTGGGCTGCTTTGCTCATAAGAGCACTGTGAGTCTCACCTGCCAGCTGTCCTGGGAGCTTCTAGAAGACAGGGGTCTGGGCTTCACTCATCTGTGCCCCACTCAGTGCTCAGAGCAGAATAGGTACCCCCAGAAAGTTATCTTAGCTCTCAGGCAATGGAGGGCCATTCAACATAGCAGACCATCGCGTCTTTCCTAGTCACCCTGTTTTTACTGGCATTAGTTCCTGGCTGTCTGGAGGTGTAGTTGCTTTCTATGTTCCAAGACTGTGGTCCACTCCTGCCATGGAAATCGCATGCCAGCAGAGCAGGCAGCCTGGAAGTGAGCTGAGAACCCCACGCCTTCTTCCTCCCCTGCAGCTTCTGTCCCTCGCCCCTCTCCCAGCCCTCTGGGAAGCGTGCAGGGTGCAGGAGGGGTGCTTTTCTCTCTTGCTGCGCTTCAGTCCTACCCCGGCCTTAACTGTGTCTACTGAGGCTTATTAAACTCTCCTTTTTGAATTTTACAAGTTCAGGGAGCTTTCACCAAACATTTATGAATATTTACACGTTGGACCCTGTGGACACTGCCAGTTCAGAGATAAATAACATGCAGCCCACTCTTGAGGAGCTTATGAGAAAAGCAGTGATGAGCCCAGTGATAGGGAGTTGGCCGGGGTGCTAGAGCAGGAAGAGAAGAGTTCCACTGGTCTCAGGGGTGAGGGATGAAGGACCATCTCCTGGAGGAGAAGATGCTCTGGCTCAAGCGTCGTGGTGAATTAGATAGAGTTTGGGGCTCCTGTCCAGCCCACCTCACTGATCTTCCTTTTTGGCCTGGACACTGGGCATCGCTCCGCCTTCTTCCCTTCTTCCTCTGCAGAGGAGCTGTCCAAGGTAGGGAAAATAAGACTGGTTTTGTCAAAGGGGAAGTGGAATGAGGTTAGATCCTATTAAAACATGTGTGCAGTACAGAGGACGGGGTGCAGTGTTGGAAGGGTGGAAGTGGGGCTCTGGGGTGATTAAATATTGCCTTATCAAGATCCCAGCTGAAATTCAGCCTCCTTCCTCCCAGGGAGCACACTCCTCTCTGAGCAGGCCGGGCACAGCCTTCAAAGGCCAGGCCAGGCCAGCCTCGCCTCTGTCCCTGCTGGTGCTCCTAGACAGGGCCCACTGGGCAGGTACACTCCAGGCTTGAGGCTTTCAGGCCCAAGCCTGACTATCCTCAAGGGAGGCTCTTTCTGTCACTTCTTTGTCCACCATGTTTACTACCCCTCATCACCCCCCAAAGTGCAGAGGATGATAGACTCCCAGGATGTTCAGCATCACTAACCAGACAGCCATGGGAAGAACTGATCCCATAGGTGTAGGAGTCCTTGGCTACACCATTTGAAGTCTTGGGAATATTTGCGTTTCCTGATACATGCTGGGGATGTGGTGGGGTGACTTTATACCTCGTGGGGGTTAGAGGCAGTCATCTAGGACTTCCTCCCTGTGCCCAGGTCTGGAGGACATCTAGAAGCCAGTGAGGCTGAGAATATGTCCCCTTTGCTCTGAGGGCTCAGCCTCAGAGTGGCCGGGGTGAGCAGCACTTTAGAGATCTTTTTCCTGAGGCCTTTCTCTACAGAGCCAGGAGAGGTTTCTGGAGTGAAAGCACCCAAAGGCTGGTTGATTCTCAGTGCCCAGAGCCCATGCTAGCAGCTGCCAGCCAATCTTCCTGCAAATTCAGACACTTGGACTGCCACAGTGAAGGGCAGGCTTCCAGAACACTCAGAGAGGCCAAGGGTCACCTCCTTGTGCTTGCATATACCATTCTGCCATCCAGAACCCCTCTCCTCTAAAGATCTTCCTGTGCAAAAAGCTCCCATATGAAGCTCCAGGAATCCTATATGCCGGCTGCATTCGCTACATGTCATAAATATTTATGCTCCTGCTGACGTGCGTCAGAGGGTGTGTGTGTGTGCAGGGCAGGGCCTGCTGATGGACACAGAGAAGGCAGTAAAAGGAGGAACTTTCTAACCCTGAGCACTGTCTGGGTCTCCAAAATGTAGCCGACTTCCAGACTTGATGAAGCAGAGACAAGGTGGCCACCATCAATAGTACCGTGACATGAGTTCTTACTGGAATAGGAAGGAGAAATCTACAACTCAGGCCACCCAGGGCGCAGACTCTGACTCTGTGGGATAGAAATGTCACCGTGGACTACAGGCCCAGGGTTCCAGCTCCATGTATCTAGCACCAGGGAGGTGCTTTCATACATGTCATCCCATTCTGCCTTCCGCAATGCCCAGAGATTAGTACCAACCATCTCTGTGAGATTTCACAAGATTTCCATCTTGTGAAATCTCAACTCACAGAGAAGGAGAAAAAGGCTCAGAATGGTGACCCACCTCGTCTGTAGTTGCACAGCCATAAGCAGCAAAGCTGGGATTCAAATTCAAGTTCTTGGCTCCAAGACCAGTGCTGTTTTCTCTATGATACACTGTTTTCCCAGTCAATGCCACACAACATAAGCACTGGCAACAGCAAAAATCATGTCTGCCGGAGCATGCCACTCACCCTGGCCACCTGCTGCAGGGGGTGCTTTGAAGATGGAGTGGGGACTGCACTGTGCATGCATAGTCCAGGGGCCTGGAAGGAGGCTCACCAGATCTGACACCCTGATTGGAAGCACAGGATATTGGGAGGGTGCCACAGTTGGGACTCTGTGCTCAGCTGTACAGCAGGTGACCCACAAGACAGTCCCTAAACATGGTCCAGCAAGGAGGCCAGGTGCAATCCTCTCCTGTGTCTCCAGAGTAGGATAGCCCAGAGGCAGCACTAAGGGGAGATTTAGGCACAATTTAAAGTCCCATAATCTCTGTCCATCCCTTCAAAGCTTCCCACCTCCAATTAGCACGACCTAGTGGCATGCTGGAGCTGGCTCACAGCAGCTCGTGAGAGCTGACTGTGACCGCCTTTTCTCAACTCTGCTTTCAGATTTCATATTGGTAGCAAGAAAGTGGCCGTGGTGAGAGGATTCAACAAGAAGGATGTGGGCACACACTACAAATTAGCCTCCCCTGGCCCCAGACAGCTGTTGAACATTGACCAGCACACACTGCAAAGAAGAACAAAGTGCTTGCTAAGCTTTAAGAAAAGTTCCCTAGCCACCTCCAGTGATGTCCTTAAGTACCTTCTATTAAGAAATCCAGACCCACTGCTACATGTTATTTGCTCTCAAAGAACCCTGTCTTTTTGTTTAAGGTTCATATGAATTTATTTTATTTATTTTTTTTGTTGTTGTTGCAGTTTGGCCGGGGCTGGGTTTGAACCTGCCACCCTCGGCATATGGGGCCGGCACCCTACTCACTGAGCCACAGGTGCCGCCCAATGAATTTATTTTTTTAAAAAAGGTTTATGTTTCAAGACACGATTGCAAGAGGGACTTTGCCTTACAAATGCAATCAGTATAACCTGGTTTCTTGTACCCTCAATGAATCCCCAACAATAAAAAAGAAGTTTATGTTTATAATTAAATACACATTTTTAACTACGTATCACTATTTTTAGAATTTTTTAAATTTAAAATCTATCTCTTCACTAGACTGCAGACTCTATGCAGGCAGACACTATGCCTACTTTCCTCACTGGCATATCCCTAACACTCAGCTTTAAGGTGTCAGTAAATACTCTTTGAATGAATGAATGAATGAATGTCCAACTCCTGTTCTGCCACTGCCACTATCCATTGAGTGTCCATGCTATAGATTGAATGTTTTTGTTCCCCCTAAATGCATACGTAGACATCCCGACCCCTGTGTGATGATAGGTGGAGGTGGGCCTTTGGTAGGTGATTAGATGATGAGGGTGGGGCCCTCACCAATGAAATTCATGCCCTTATAAGAGAGACCTTATAGAGCTCCTCATCTCTCCCACCATGTGAGGTTACAATGACAAGACAACCATCAGTGAAGCAGGAAGTTGGCCTCACCAGACACAGAACTGGCTGGCACTTTGATCTAGGACTTCCCAGCCTCTAAACTGTGAGAAATAAGTTTTTGTTGTTTATAAGCCACCTGATCTATGATAGCTTGTTCTAGCAGCCTGAATAGATTAAAAGAGCTCGTACTGTGGAACCAGAAGACCTTGGTTTAGACTTGGACTCTGCCACCTTTGTCTTTTGACCTTGAGCAATTTGCTAAACCCCTCAGAGTTTCTGCCTCGCCTGCTATTGACCTGGCCTGCCTACTGACAGGTCTGTGGTCAGGAGTAGGTGAGACCGTGCACATGAAGCTCCTCAGTTAGTGTGTGGCACATGGCAGGAGCTTGACAAGGGAAGACTGAACAGAACTTCTCTTACGTCCTCTCCCACATCTCCCTGGAGCTGGACCTGAGCTGGCCAGGCTGGTATTCTCCATTATCCCTGCCCATCTGGAATACCCCCTTCTGCCTCTTCACCCATCCAACTTGCGTGTCCTTCAAGATTCCACCTTCTCCTTAGTGAATTCTCTGACAACTTCAGTCCCAACTCCTCTCTTCCTTCTGAAAGTCTTAATAATATTTTTAAGGTTACACTACAAGCCTTACTTGATGACACTGTATGCATCTCCCGATGGACAGTCCAAGAGCCCTGAAGGCAGGGACCAGTCTTCTAGTCCTGAACGTTTCTTCTAGAGCCAAGCCTGGCACAGAGCAGACAGTTCATGACACTTATGAACAGAAGCAGAGGCAGCCCTGAAGTCTCCCAAAGGCCTTTTGTGTGGGGCCTTGGCTCTGCCAGGTACTGGGCCAGGGCAGGGTTATGCACTCCAGAGGCTGGGGGAGACAGACAATAAACTGCTGTTAGAATGCCAGGTAGTGAGCGGCGCCTGTGGCTCAGTCAGTAAAGCGCAGGCCCCATATGCCGAGGGTGGCGGGTTCAAACCCAGCCCCGGCCAAACTGCAACCAAAAAATAGCCGGGCGTTGTGGCGGGCGCCTGTAGTCCCAGCTACTCGGGAGGCTGAGGCAAGAGAATCGCTTAAGCCCAGGAGTTGGAGGTTGCTGTGAGCTGTGTGAGGCCACGGCACTCTACTGAGGGCCATAAAGTGAGACTCTGTCTCTACAAAAAAAAAAAAAAAAAAAAAGCATGCCAGGCAGTGAGGCCATGATAAGGCGTGCACTGGGTCCTTTGGCACAGAGGAAGTTGATAACTAAGTCTGCATGGGGCCGGGGGGTTAGGATATGGATAGGAGGAAAAAGAGAAGGAAAGAAAGGGTGGAGGAAGAAGGAAAAAAAAATTCCATTGTAACCAAGAAAAGAGGATAGATTACAGAGAAAAGAACATTTTCTTTTTTTTTTTTTATTTTTATTTTTTTTGTAGAGACAGAGTCTCACTGTACTGCCCTCGGGTAGAGTGCCGTGGTGTCACACGGCTCACAGCAACCTCTAACTCTTGGGCTTACGCGATTCTCTTGCCTCAGCCTCCCGAGTAGCTGGGACTACAGGCGCCCGCCACAACGCCCGGCTATTTTTCTGTTGCAGTTTGGCCGGGGCTGGGTCCGAACCCGCCACCCTCGGCATATGGGGCCGGCGCCCTATTCACTGAGCCACAGGCGCCGCCCAGAAAAGAACATTTTCAATCCTCTTTGTCCTCTTGCAGATTCAGAAGGGAAAAGTGACCTTGTTCCTGATCAAAGGGTTAATGAAATTCATCTGCTATAGCCACAGCCCCAGGCTGAGGCAAGGCTGGTGGGAGATTCCTTGGGCCCCCTCCCCACTGGAAGATATCACGAGAAGATGCCCCACAGGCTCTGACCATCTACCCTCCCAGCACTGGATGGCGTGGGACCTAGCCAGAAGCTATGTGCCAAGAGGCAGCACTTCAGAGGCGTAGCTCTGCTGAAGTGCACCCCCTACCCCTGGCATTCCTAGCCCTCTTGAAATGAGTAGCTTGAAGGCCCTGGAGAGCCTGAAGAGCCCTGACAGGCTGGGCACTGATAAGTACCCTGTTTTCCCGAAAATAAGACAGTGTCTTATTTCAAGGTGTGCTCCAAAAGATGTGCTAGGTCTTATTTTCAGGGGACGTCTTATGGGTCCTGTAAGTAGGTCTTATTTTCGGAGGATGTCTTATTTTCGGGAAAACAGGGTAGCAGTTCCCACTTAACCCTGGCATTTCCCTTGGGATCAAGGAGCTAGGCTGGGGACCAGATCCTGCAGTTGGGTTATCAGAGGTTGGGCAGTGGTCTCTGTAAAATGAGACACATAGGGTGTAATGGGAAGCCCTCCAACCTCAGAGCCCAAAGTCTTGGGTTCAAACCCTTCCTCTTCCCTTTGCTAGCTGTGTGAAAGTCACTCCTCTCTGTAAGCTGTGTCTTCATCAGTGATGGGCTGCATAATTACCCACCTCGCCCAGGAGTTTTGAGGTTTAATGAGATCATCTCTGTGAAGGCATCTGGACAATGCACTGTACTCCATGCAGACTCAGCAAATGTTTGCTTACTCATTCCCTGCATGGGTCACTGCTCACTGCTGGTGACCCAGTTACCCATCCTTCACTCTCCAATGACATTCTAAAGTGCAATTGCTGGGGTCTAGCCCTGAAGGTCCATCAGACCAAGAGAGATGTTGAGAGTCTGGGATGGCTGGATGCAACACTGCCTCAAGGTAGGGGGAACTCATTTGTGTCTGCCAGGCCTGCTGGCTAGTAGTATCCAGAAAGCTTTATGCATATGTTTGCCTAAGAAGCTGCTTGGGCCTGCCAGCTGGCACCAGTAAGGCCACCGTGGGTGTGCTGGGGGCTCAGGGACTGCCTTCCCTGTGCCCCTCTGGCTCCCTAGCCTGCAGCACATGGACCTAGGAGAACAGAGATAGTCCTGAGAGAAAGGGGTGGTTGGCAGCGGAGGGTGTGAGGGAGGCAGGGGGCGTTGGAGGAGATCAGAGATCACCCTCCCTCCATGCTCCAGAAAGTAAGCAGGGAAGCCAGCTCAGGACAGCCAACAAAAGAACCTTGAGGTCCCAGCCTTCTGGTGGCTCATCAGGGTTCCTTCTGGAAAGTTTAGGGTGTATACAGCTGGCACAGAATGTACTGTTTCTTCTGTTCCCACCCCAGGATTTCAGCAGCACCTCAGACCAGGAAATTCCAGGTACAGAAAATCTGCAAGTTGGTTATCTGGTCATGCCACTCACTTGGGGAACAAAAGAAATGGAAGCTGAAGAGTCTGAGTGATTCACCCAAGTGTGCGCAGCTGGCTGGTGGCAGAGCTGTGGCGGTCAAGACTGCTGCCTGTTTCCCTGGGGCCAGTAGCCTCAGTGAAGTCTTCTGGCCTGGCCCTTGAGCGGTCCCTCACTCAGGACATATGCGTTAGAGGCGTGGCATACGCAGGAGCCACTCAGCATCAGCTGTAAATGAGAAGGCTGTGGGCAGAGATCTTTGTTTTATTTACTCATGTAGCACCCAGAATACTGTCTCCATAGTAGGCGTGAAGTGAACATTTGACAAATGCATGGATGAATATGTGTCATCTAAGACCCCTGAAAGAAACAGATGGCACACTCAAATCAGGAGAATTTGAGGCAAATTTAATAAAGAGACAATTTACAAAGGCATAGGCAGGTGTGATGATTAACAGATGTGTCAACTGGACTGTATCATGATGCCCAGATAGCTGGTTAAGCCTGATTTCACCTGGAAAATCAGGTGTTTTCTAGAGGAGATTAGCATTTGAACTAGTAGACTGAATAAAGCAGATGGCCCTCCTCAGCGTGGGTGGGCCTTGTCCAATTCACTGAAGACCTGAATAGCATGACTACATGTAGGAAGGTTGAATTCATTTGTTGCCCAATTGCTTGAGCTGGGACATTGATCTTCTCCCACCTGGGCAGTCCTGGTTCTCAGGCCTTCACCCTGGGACCGGCATGTACATCATCAGCCTTTGAGCTCCCAGTCCTCCAAACTACACTAGGTCTTCTTGGGTTCTCCAGCTTGCAGGCAGCAGATGGTGGGACTCCATGGCTTCCATAATTGTGTGAGCCAGTATCTATCTATCCATCTACCGACCTATGTAGCCACCTGCCTATCTCCTGTTGATTCTGCTTTTCTAGAGAACCCTAATACAGCTGGGCCTGGGAAAACCATATGATAAGGTGCAGTACTCCAGCACTAGTACAGTGTGTGTGTGTGTTTGAGGGGGCTCTAACCATCTCTAGAAGGACAAAAGGAAGGAGTTATTAACAGAACCTGTAAGGAGACACAGTGGTTTAAAGGACCCTTAAGAGGAGTGACTTTAGTGGACAAGGGCAGCCAGCCTGGCAGCCCCATGGAGAGGGGCCAGGAAATCAATTCCTGTTCCTCACTCTCCTTCACCTTTTCTTCCTCTGTTAGGGCCCCCTTGGCTGAGCACACACAGAGGCCTCCTGGGGCTGAGATCCCAGTGGAGGAAGGCGCAGGGGCAACTCGAAAATATCTGGTGCCAGATGAAAGCCTCCCCCTTTGCAGACAACCAAAGCTGGACTCCTCCTGGACACCAGAGAAGTTTGTGTCTTTCCCCAGTTGCTTCTCCTGTGATCCCAGTGGAAGATTACTCCTGATAACTGAGGGGATGGGGCCCTCTCAGCCTTTTCCTCTTCTTGGCCAGAAAGGCTGCCCTAGTATTCCCCAGACCAGCCTTGTGCCTGCAAGCCTCTGGTGCTCTTCTGGAACTCACCTCCCCTTGAATCAGAGTTTCTTAATGTTGGCAGTGTTGACATTTTGGATAAGATGACTCGTCGTGGGAGGCTGTCCTGTGTATTAAGATGTTCAGCAGCATTCCTGACCTCAATAGATGTCAGACCCGCCCCCCTGCCCCCATTGTGATAACCAAAAATGTCTCCAGATATTACTAAATATCTTCAAGAGGCAAAATTGGTCCCAGTTGATAACTACTGCCTGAAACTGACTGATCCCAGGGCAGACACCTGGGCCCAGCCCTGCTTTTTATACAGAAAATGAAAACACCCTGTTTCCTTGCTTCCTGGGTACTCATCAGAGCTTTCAATTTTAAATCCAGTCAGTTACACAATTAGCACATGCAAACAGCCATTTGCAGGCATCAGCAGGCAGTAATTTTTAGAAAAGAGATACGCAAGAATATATACATATACAATGGAAGCTGTTTAAATACAGATAGGATGTATTTATTTATTCCCCACCTTGTTCCAAAGTGAATTTAAGGCAGCTTAAAGTATATTAAAGCAAGCGAGGGGAAATGAGACAAAAGGAAAATAACAGCAGGAATTTTAGACGGAGGTTCGTACACCAAATGTATGAAATGAAGTATTACGTGCTTGCTAAAGATGGGCCATAAATTTAGCACTAGGCTCCTTAGCATACTACTCAAAAAAGGAAGCAGAGCCCGTTATAGTGTTGGTAGGGAGCTCTTCATTACCAAGACCCTCAGGGTTCAGCTGCCCCAACTTCTAATTTTCCACAGTGACTTTCCACAGCCCACTCTGGGCTTGTGGCATCTGCTCCAGGCAGCGTGTGGCTGGAATTTTGGACCAGGTGGTCTGGCAGGTCAGGTCCACCCGTGAAACTCTCCTGGGAAGGACTGGCTAAGATACCCTGGCCATGCTCAGAACTCTTGTGCTTTGCGGACCCTGCCATTTTCCAAAGTCGCCTGCTACCAACCATAGTAAACCCCAGTGTTGTTCTGTTCTTGGATATTGCCTCTGACAGCGAGCCCTTGGGCAGTGTCTCCTTCAAGCTGTTTGCAAACAAAATTCCAAAGACAGCAGAAAACTTTCCTACCCTAAACCCTGGAGAGAAAGGGTTTGGTTGGAAGGATTCCTGCTTTCACAGGATTATTCCAGGGTGTATGTGCCCAGGTGGTGACTTCATGTGCCATAATGGCACTGCTGGCAAGTCTATCCATAGGTAGAGATTTGTGGATGAGAATTTCATCCGGAAGCACGCAGGTCCCGGCACCTTGTCCATGGCAAATGCTGGAACCAACACGAACGGTTCAAAGTTTTTCATCTGCACTGCCAAGTGGGCTTTGGCAAGGGGAAAGGGGGTGTGAAGGCCATGGAAGCCACAGAGCACTATGGGTCCAGGAATGGCAAGTCCAGGAATGGTCACCATTACTGATGATGGACAACTGTAATGAATTGGACTTAAATGTTGTATCTTAACTACCAGACCACTCCTTCTGTAGCTCAGGAGAGCACCCCTCTAACCCACGTGCTCACAATACCCTGTAATGTTTGTGCTTTCTTTACAGTTCTTCTGGTTCCCTATTTTCCTCATTCCTCTCCATGTCTACCTGGTTTGCAGAGTTTAGAATTACAAAATGAAGGCGGCACCTGTGGCTCAAAGGAGTAGGGTGCTGGCCCCGTACACTAGAGGTGGCAGGTTCAAACCCAGCCCCGGCAAAAAAAAAAAGAATTATAAAATGAAAACTAAATAATAATATTGGAGAAAGAATTCTTGTAGGAGCTGCAGGGACGAGCAGATAGTACTGTCTTCCTGATGGCTTCTAGGAGTGTAATGAGACACTGTGCTTGACTTTTTTCCTCCTTTCTTCTTGGTATTATTTTGTCTTTTTAGCATACATTTTTCCTCACTTTGGGACTGAGGATGCAATACCCAATTTACAGATAAAAACAATAACTAATATTTATCGAGCACTTACTGTGACCTCAAATAAAATTGTAAGGCCCCTCTCCCTATGGCTAACTGAAGGCATCCCCCTCTTGGCCAAGGAGATACCCTAAAACTGAGTTGATGGCTGTGAGAAAGGAGATCAGACAGGCCTCATCATGTCCCTCTCTCTTCATAGAGATGTCCTTTGTAACTCATTAACAGGCCTCAGGCTCTGCAAGACAAACCTGCAAGTCTTCAATATACATAACACATCACTTAAGTCTGGGCATACGTCCAATAGTTTATCTTTGATTAACAGACCCTTATCTTAACTCACATATTTCTTTTTGCTGACTCTTGGTCTTTTAGGCAAAGCCTAACTCTTTCAGCCAATTGTCAACTAAAGGATCCTTACACCCACCTATAACGTGTAAGCCCCCACTTTGAAATATCTCACCTTTTGTGGTCAAACCAATGTAGGCCTTCTATGTATTAATTTAAGGCTTTACCTATAATTCCTGTCTTCCTGAAATGTATAAACTAAAGTGTAGGCTCAGTACCTGTAACACAGTGCTTATGGTGCCAGCCACATGCACTGAGGCTGGCGCATTCGAACCTGGCCCGGGCCAGCTAAACAATGATGACAGCTGCAACAAAAAAATAGCTGGGCATTGTGGGCACCTGTAGTCCCAGCTACTCGGGAGGCTGAGGCAAGAGAATCGCTTGAGACCAGGAGTTTGAAGTTGCTGTGAGCTGGAACGCTATGGCACTCTACCGAGGGTGACATAGTGAGACTCTGTCTCAATTAAAACAAAACAAAACAACTAAAGTGTACCCCAACCACTGTAAGTCTACTTGCTCAAGGCTTCTTGAGCATGGCTCCAGGCCATAGTCCTCAAATTTGGCTTTTAAAATTATTTTACAGAGTATGGCTTCTTTTCAGGTGACACTGTGGCCCAGGTGCTCTATGTGTATAATCTCACTTAATCTTCACAATCACCCAACAACATAGGTATACATTAGAAAGTTAAGGTTTACAGACTAGGAAACTGAGGCTTATAAAATGTTAAGTGACTGTTCCAAGCTACTTTCCCAAGATCCCACAGCTACTAAATAATGAAGCAGGGATTAAAATCCAGCCTTGCCTTACTTTTAGCCCATAAGCATGTTGCTTTGCTCTTCTGCCTCTAATGGGAAAGCTGGAGGTGGGAGAAAAATGGAGAAGCCAAGATGGACAGAATTCCAAAATGAAGTCCCGGGGAATCCCTGCATCTGTGTTCAGGGGAAAGGAAAAGCTTGTTTTATGCAATGAGAACTGATAATGTCTTATTTTTAAAAAATAAACGTTTTGTGCATTATGATTTTTGGCATTAATTTGATTAAAAAGAGATCACATCAAGATATTATTTATCGGCTGAGCATGGTACCTCACACCTGTAATCTTAACACTCTGGGAGGCTGAGTGGGGAGGATCTCTTGAAGTCAGGAGTTTGAGATCAGCCTGAGCAACATCGAGCTTCCATTTCTACTAAAAATAGAAAAAATTAGCTGATGGTTCACACCTGTAGTCCCAACTGCTTGGGAGTCTGAGGCAGGAGGATCACTTAAGCCCAGGACTTTGAGGTTGCTGTGAGCTAGTCTGAGGCCATTGCACTTTAGCCCAGGGTACAGAGTGAAATTCTGTCTAAAAGGCAAAAAAAGAAATATTATTTATCTCAGTTACCGAATTTTTTGGTACCCTCTTAAATTTTGCACACTAGAGGTGAATATCTCACTCTCCTCAACTACACCTGACTCTTTGAGGAGGAACAAAGATAGACCACGGGAGCTTCTAGAGAGCCTGGCACTGACCATCTCTTATGATCTATTCCAGGGATTCCTCTCACTTCCCAAGGGATCTGGAGTTCATCCCTCAGCCACAGTTTCCCTATCGCATGAGAGGAAATGGTCATCTCTCTTCTCTCTGGCAATTGGGGCTGATTGGAAGAGGGAGAGTGCAGGCTGGAGAAGCCAACCCTAGAGGGCTGTTTCTTCTAATCATCAGACTAAATACTTTCCGAATTGTCTTCACCCTGCCATGCCAGCAAGAATTATCATCCCATGTTACAGGTGGGGAAACTGAGATTCAGGGTCAAGGTGCCTTCCCCTGAGGTTGCACAACCAGTGTGGGCTTCTTGGTCCAGGACTCTCCCCACCACCCCACTCTGCTCTCAGGTCTGGACTCTGGGTCCTGCTGGAGAGAAGGTGTGTGGCTTTTGTCCCTGCTCACCCTGCTACAGTCTCCTCTCTTCAGGAGTCAGAAAGCTGCCTCCTTCTATTGCCTCAGCAGGCTGTGAAGTCCAATCCAATCCCAGCTGTAGGGAAAGCAAATGGACTCAGCAGAGAAAACACAGGATGTTGTCTGAGTTAATAAGATAAGTTTAATGTTTCTCACCCCCTCCCCCACCCAGCCTCTGTCTTAAACAAGCTAGCAAGTGTTACAGTTTGCCTTTCAGTAATTTAGGGAAGGCATTTGAAATTCTTATCTGGCCTGCTCCCCAACCAGCAACTCTTCTTGTCACCGGCTAACAGCGTTTAAAATATTTACAGCCCTTTCTTTGCCCTAGGGGTATATCAGAATAAATCATTGTTACCACCAATAAATCAAAAATTAATCTCCAGAAAGCTCTATGCCTGTCCTATCCCTCAAATAACAAGTAGCAGAATCTATCCAGACGACTTGGCATCAACCACTCTGTATTGCCCAGGCATCTCCAGGGAGGAGTTGGTGAATAGCACACAGGCTAGAAAAGCAAGGGCTCCACACTGCCCCCTGGTGGACCTGCTGCCGTGCGGGCGACCTAGCCTGGGAATGGACTCCGGCCAGCACCGCCCTCCTTGTCATGTTAAATACTCTCAGACCCCACCATCAGTCCCCTTTCATCCTGAGGGTTTTTTCATCCTTCTTTGCATATTTTTCTTATCATTTTCTTTTTCTCTATACAGTGTCCCTGCTTTCATCTTCTCAGGCTCTCTCTTCTCTCTTGTCCAACACTTCAAATTCTGTTGCTTTTTCTCTTCTTTTCCCTCTTCCCTTCCCTCAAAAGCTCCTTCTTTAAACGTCTTTCCACTTTTCTCTCTTGCCTTGGAATTCAGGCTACAAGAGTTAGAAATCTAATATGTATACTACGTGCTAAATTCCACACTAGGCAATTTTTATATCTCAGTTAATCTCCAAACAGCCCCATTGATACTGGAGTTTCATCTTCAGTAGGTTCTTGGTCTTGGTGATTCGAAGAATGAATCCACAGACCACAAATCAGTGGTAAGACAGAATTTATTTACAGAAAAGAATACAAAAACACCAAAGCTCCTGGTTCAGGTGTGTGGGGGGTGGGGGGTGGGGGGTGGGAGAAGCTCTCTGGCTCCCTCTCTCAGTCTCTCTCAGGGCTCTTTGTCCAGGGATGTATATAGTCACATGGAGTCCTCTATAGTTACATTTAGCAGGAACTCAGTTGTTACTTTTAGCAGGCAAGGATCCTTATAGTTGCATTTAGGGTGAACTCAGTTGCAAATGAATGGCTACAGTCCCTTTCATTCCCAGGCCTAAGAAATGTGGGTTCCCTGTTCAGGGGCAAGTGCAAGGGGAGGGAGACCTAAGGTGCTGGTGTCTCCTTAGCAGTTGTCTGGCCCCTCTGGGAGCCTCCTAGGGGGCCCCTCTGCCTACCCTCCAGCCCGCTGGTTCCTCTGCCAGCTGCCACCGCACCAACACCGCCAGGGCTGAGGCGCCACCTGTCCTGTATCACCATGATGTTGTCACCATTTCACAAACAGGGACACCAAAACCGAGGCCCAGAGAAGCTAAAGTACCTGCTAAGTTACATATATCGGTAAGTGGTAAACTCTAGAGCCCATACTCTCAACCACTATACTGCCATAGACGGTTTTAAAACAGGTTAAGGAGTTTCGAAGTTAAGTGAAATTAGATCTACAAAAATTTTTTTTTTTTTTTTTTGTGAAGGCAGAGTCTCATTCTGTTGCCTGGGCTAGAGTGCAGTGACATCGTCACAACTCACTGCAGCCTCAAACTCCTGGCTCAGCCTCCTGAGTAGCTGGGACTAGAGGAGTGCACCACTATGCCTAGCTAATTTTCGTTTTTGTAGCGATGGGGTCTTGCTCTTGCTCAGGCTGGTCTTGAACTTCTGGCCTAATGTGATCCTCCCACCTCAGACTTCCAGTGTTAGGATTACAGGCATGAGCCACCATACCTGGCTCCCACTGAAACTTTTTAATCAAGAAAGTAGCATTATGAGAATTTTTAATCTGTGTTTAGAAATGTTTATCTATGAGAAAACAGGCAGAAAAGGTTCCCGTTTGTTAATTCTGAGCAGTGGGTATACAGGGGTTTATCATGTTATTTATTCTCACTGTCCTTTTCTGTGCATAAGAACTATTTCATAATTTTTTTTAAGTTAGAGAAACAAACATTCTTGGGGATGTGTGGAAAATGGAGGGTCTTGAGGGAATGGAGATGAGTTTGGGGACTGTTACGAAAGTTCACAAGGGAGATACAGTGGCCTGAATAGAGGCTATGGCATTGGGAATAAAGGGAACTAAAGTGCTTCCAAAAGCTGCTAAAGAAGCATGATGAACAGGCCTTATGATCAGCTGGAGGAGAGGGATGAGGAATGATAGCAGCTGGGTTTCTTTGGGGTTGGACAATATTAAATGGATGGTGGTGAGGCAGGGTTGCTGGAAGGCAGAGGGAGGCGGTGGGACTCAACTGCGATGCCTCCTGGGCAGTTGTCCACCTGGATTTGGAGCTGAACTGGAGGACAGACTCAGAGGATATTGGAGAGATGAGACCCCTTCAGAAGGCAGTGTGGCATGAGAAGAGAAGAGGCCTAAGGATGGCTTTTTGAGGAACCAAGATGGGTACAGAAAAAGTACCCTGTGGCCTGAGGGGTAAAAAGACAGTCACCAGGCTCAGCGCCCGTAGCTCAGTGAGTAGGGCACCAGCCACATACACTGAGGCTGGCGGGTTCCAGCCCGGCCCGGGGCCTGCTAAACAACAATGACAACTACAAGCAAAAAATAGCCGGGCGTTGGAGTGGGCGCCTATAGTCCCAGCTGCTTGGGAGGCTAAGCAAGAGAATCGCTTAAGCCCAAGAGTTTGAGGTTGCTGTGAGCTGTGACGCCATGGCATACTACCGAGGGTAACATAGTTAGACTCTGTCTCAAAAAAAAGACAATCAGCAATTTATGCTCTTGTGGAAGCCCAGGGAGGAATAAGTTGCAGGAAGAAAGTGGAGGAACAGGAAGGGGGGACAGCATCTATACCCCACATTTACCCCTTTCTAGCACCTGACTCTCCTTTCTCCATCTTCTGGTGTCCAACCTCTCTCTGCTAACTTCATACATATCCTCCATCTCCCCAAACTGTGTGAAGGAAAATATAAGAAGACACTAGATCAAAACCTTCCTACCCCCCACCCACCAGAGTGTATCATGGGTTTCAGGGAGGCTGTGGGCCCAAGGGCTGGAGAGAGAGAATCTGGGCTAGGCCAAGACTGGGAGCTTTTCACTGCCAGGTTCCAGGTTTATTTGTGTGACTAGGTTCTCAGTGCATGTAGAAGTGAATTGCTTTTCCTCAGCTTTTTTCTATCCTTAAATCTAGTTTACTACTTGAATAGACTTTCTACATGCCTCCTGGTAATGAGGTTTTTTTCCTAACTTCTTATTTCTGTAACTACCTGAATTTAGAGAATTTGTCATGACTATAAAATAACACATGTTCACTGGAGTAAATTTGGAAAAGGCAGAAAAGTGCAAAGAAAATTAAATCCACCTGTAATTGTACCACCCACAGATAACCAACATTATTAACATTTTAGTAGAGTTCGCCTCATTTTCTTTTGTATACATATACATTTTATAAAGTTTTCACAAATGCACCATAATCAGGATGCATTACATAGGGTAGGTTATATCACCACAACAAAAATGACTCAAACTTTCCATGTTCAACACATTAGAAATTTGTTGCTCATGTAATAATCTTGTTCAGGTTTACAGTGCAGCTCTGCCCCACAGAGTCATTCAGGGACCTGAGTTCCTCCCATTTTACAGCTCCACCATCTCCTGAGGGCTTCCTATTGTCTCTGTCCAGTTGTCAAAAGGGGAAAGAGAGCAAGAAGGAGGCGAACTTTGTTAAAAAGCTCTGGCTCAGATTCTGCTCACATCCTCTTGGTGATAACTCATGTCTCATTGGGCATATGTTCCCAGATCATCAAGGGAGGCTGTAGAATGTATTCCATCCATATCCAAGAAAGAATGGACTTTGGTGGCTCACTAGGCCCTTCGGTGATGCAGTTTTTACATCCCATGGCACTGTGCACAAGTTCCCTAAGCTCCACCTATCTGAACTGTTCTCTGTAAGGGCCTTGCTCTCTCACACCTCATTTATTTTACATTGCACTTCCATACCGCTGCCCGTGCTGCCCCAGTGCTTGGAGCTCTGTCAACAGCTGCAATCCCCTGCAACTGACCGGGTGCTAGCCTCATACCCTGGTACATCACACTGTGATAAAAGATGACTCAACTGTCTCACCAACTAGCCGGTCTACAAGAGCTTCCTGAAGACAGATATGAGAAGGAACCAACAGAAAGCAAGACTCTGAAACACACAGAGAAAGTAGTCGGAGGGCTTCTGCCATCCCACCGTCCAACTGCACAGGCCTCACCTCTCTTCAGTCTCATGGTCCTGCCCTGCCTCTGCTAACCAAGGTGGTAAAATTTGAAAGTTTTGTGTACTTGCTTCCCCAGATGTTAGAACTGGGCTGTTCTTCTGGTCCATGACTGCCGAGATGCTGCAGCGGAGTGGTGGGTGAAAGAGTGAATGGAGTTTTAGAAGATACAGAAACAGTGAAGAAAGAATTTTCTTTCATGCTTCTTGGCTATGAAAGGAGGAAGAATGATATGACTGTAGCTAGAAAAGGAGGAGAGTTAAAGAAGGGCTTTGGGAAATAGCAGCTGTCTTGTTTTTGTTTCATTTTGGTAGTTATTAGGGGGGCATGATCGTGTTCACATGCTAAAGGGAAGGAGCCATCAGAGGTTAAAAATATAAGAGATGAATTGGACTTCACAAAACTTAAATTGTGCTCTTTGAAAGATTGTTAAGAAAATGAAAACAAATATAAAGACAAATAGATATATTGAGAGTATTTGTATATATAATATTCATATAAATATATTACTAATGCATATAAATATGTTAATCTTTATATGTATAGTCTCACTATCTCTCAAAAAACTCTCACAGCTCAATAACAAGAGAACAAAAAGGTGCACGAAAGATTTGAATAGACACATCACAAAAGAAGACACAAATGGCCAATAAGCACATGCCCAACATCTCTGGTCATTGGGGAAATGAAAATTAAAACCACAATGAGATACCATTACACATCCTCTAACATGGAAAACAATAAAAAGACGGATAATACCAAGTGTTGGTAAGGATGTGTGAAGCAATGAAACTCTCGATATTGCTGGCAAAAGTGTAAAATGGTACACTCATTTGGGACAACAATCTGGCAGATCCTTTCAAAGTTAAAATACACTTACACTTCTAAGTGTTTACCCAAGACAGATGCAAATACGTCCACACAAGGATCGCATGTGCATATTCAGAGCAGTTTTATTCATAATAGCCCCAAACTGAAAACAACCCAAATGTCCATTAACAGGTAAGTGGAGAAATAAATTGCAGTACATGGACCCAGCAGGTCCATGCTGGGTATCTATAAAAAGGAAAGGACTCAGTATGTCGAGGACACATCTGCACTCTCACTTTATTGTAGCACTATTCACAGGAGCCAGCAGGTGGAGTCAGCCTAAGTGTCCATCAACAGATGAATAGATAAAGAAAACGTGACATTCAGGAGGGCATTGGGAACCCTGACTTGTTTGCTCCTGCAGCCCTGGCTAAGCCATGGGATGGCCTGGGCTCCCTATAACCCCCACCAGCCACGTTCTCTACCCCCTTAGCCAGGGCTGCATGAGCAAACAACGTGCAGTAGGTCTCCATTCTCATTGGTTGAACAAATGCCCTGAGAGAGACACAAGGCAGAGCCACGCCCCTTCACCCAGTAAGTGATCTGGGGTGGGGGGTAGTGAGAGGTGATTATTAACTTTTTCTTCAGATACCTTTCGTTTGCTTAAGCTGTTAACAAAGAACACGTAGTACCATAGTTTATAATTAAAAAGAAAATCCAATAAAAATAAAGAGAGAAAAGAAAAAAGACAAAAATGTGGTATACACACAATGGAATGCGATTTAGCCATAAAACTGAATGAAATTCTGTCATTTGTGGCAACATGGATGAGTTTGGAGGACATTAAGTGAAGTAAGCTAGGCACAGAAAGATAAATACTGCACGGTCTCACACATACGTGGAAGCTAAAAAAGTTGATCTCATAGAAGTAGAGAGTAGAAGGGTGGTTGCTAGAGGTGGGGAAAAGCAGGGGGCAGGGGGAGGATGAGGAGAGGTTGATCAACAGGTACAAAATCCCAGCTAGATAGGAGGAATATGCTCTAGTGTTCCAGGGCACTTTAGAATGACTGTAATTAACCATAATTTCTTGTATATTTCCAAGTAGCTGAAAGAGTGGATTTTGGATATTTCCAAAATAAAGAAATGATGAATGTTTGAGGCAATGGGGACGCTAATTACTCTGATTTGATCATTACACATTTTGCCTGTGTATTCAAATGTTACACTGTACCCCATAAATATGTACAACTAAAATAAATACATTGTAGTATAGCTACACAAGGGAATAATAGGAAGTAAGGAGGATGAACCACCCATATACACAACATGATGAACTTCAAGAACATTCTGCTGAGAGAGAGAAGTTAGAAGAGTATATTCTGTATATGAAATTCTGCCACAGCCCAAACCAAGGAAGGTCAGATCTTGTCACACCCAGCAGTGGTTACTGGGAAGTGGGGGCACATCTGAGGGTGAATTGATTGCATGAGGCAGCTTTTCGGGGGTGAAGGAACTGTTCTACATCTTGACTGTGGTGCTAGTGGTTACACAGGTGTATTCATTTATCAAAACTCACCCTTATGTTAAAATGGTTGCTGTTTGTAAATTTTACTTCAGTAAAGCTGATTAAACAACTGTTTTAAAATATCTGAGAAAGTGAAAAACTGGAGACGAAGTCCTAAGTGTAAGACAGGATCAAAACTACAAATAGATGGCCTCATCTGGAAGAAAACAAAGTATACCATAACTCTGTACGATAACTGGAAAAAAGGAAGTGGGAGCACGGGAGATAGAGATCATTTGGGGGAATTTGTGTTTTTGCATGTGGATGGGGATGTGTTTTTGGATGGAGGGGGTGGAGCAGGAGGTCTCTCAGGGCCACAGTGAAATGTAGGAGGTCAGACAATGAAGTTCTCCAACTCATCCTAGAAAAAGAGCTACCTACATCACTGCTGAATATCCCTATGGCCACCTTTGCAGCACTCCCCTTGGGAAGCTATGCATGGGGGCCAGCACCTAGTCCACCCTCCAAAGCCCTTTTTCTAGGATGAGTTTGAGCTTAATAGTCAGACCTCATACAAGGACGGCTCTAATGGCCAGCCATTCCAGAAAAAGAGTTCCAAAGTTGCTTTGAAGGGTGGACTAGGCATTGGAATCTGTGCTTCCCAAGGGAGCACTTCAAAGGTGACCTTACTGATATTCAGCAATAAGGTATGTAGCACCTTTCCTAGGATGAGTCTGCGAACTTAATTCTCCGACCTCGTAAGTTCTGAAGCCCAATAGCTCCGTTTTCCATAGGAAGAGTTGAATGGCCCTCACACTGTATAGGTGCAAATGCAGATCTGGTAGATTTCAAAAGTGATGAAGCCAGGAGCTCAGGCTATCAGCCTGAGTTCACCCTGCTAGCCCACATTTTATTTGCATAAAGCCATTTTGCAGTTTCAGGGAAAACATCAGGTCCTATAAACCACCCAGGAATCTTAGAGATCTCAGAAAGCCTCTGACCAAACATTATGATGCAGCAGGAACTACAGATTTCTGTTGTTGTTGTTTTGCCTTGGGTTTTGGGGAAAAAGAGACAGCCCAGCAAAATCTTACACATGTTATTTGGAAGTATTGTGACAGCCAAGAAATTGGGCTGGTGTCAAAAGAAACCACAGTGGCTGCTTCCTTTTTATTATTTTTTAAAAAGCAATTTTGATCTTTCAAGCCCTGTGAGAAAAAAAAAAAAAGTTTACTAAATATACCTCTGTGGGGGAGTGTGTTGATTCAGGCATCTATCTTGTCTCTGAGCCCAGGGAATGTGTTCCTCTTCTCTGGGGCGGCTCACCCTCGGCTGTCACATGGGTTTCTTTCATCTTGGGCCCCACTTCCCCAGGCTTCTAAAATCTGTGAGATGAAGGCTGGAGCACTTTCTGGAGAAGGTAGAGCCAGTTCCTCACCTTGCCACATTTGCCTTATGATGGCAAAAGACAAAAAACTAGCGTAAGGAAAAACAGTGAATTTATGGCTATGTAAGGAAAATGCCAGGCTGTGGCTGTGGCTGTGGCTGTGGCTGAATTAGGACTCAAACGTGTCATAAGGACATGATTTGGGTCACTTATGTTTGCCTTTCTTCTACATTGACTTCTATCTTGGCTCCATTTGTACAAACCTGCCAGCAAAAGCTGTACTCCAGATTCTTCTCAGGTACTTAGTCCCCTGATGGAGTTCTAGGAATTGACTTTTGTTGGCTCCTTTTAGCCTGATTGGGGCCATGTGTCAATCCTTGAATCCATCATTGTCACTGAGCAAATGCAATATGCTGATTTGCGTAGGACCTCATCACAAAAACACATGGCCTGAAAAGAATGGAGGAATGTGATAGAATAGTTACTACAAGGAAGAATGTGGCTAGGTGTGGTCACTCACGCCTGTAACCCTAGCACTCTGGGAGGCCAAGGCAGGTGGATTGCTTGAGCTCATGAGTTCAAGACCAGCCCGAGCAAGAGCGAGACCCTGTCTTTACTAAAAATACAAAAAACTGAGGCAAGAGGATTTCTTGAGTCCAAAAGTTGGAGGTTGCTGTGAGATATGATGATGCCATGGCACTCTACCCAGGGAGGCAGCTTGAGAATCTGTCTAAAGGAAAAATAGAAAAGATATGAATAATTGGGGGCCCAAACAGCCAGTGTCTACCACTAACTAATCTCATTTAGTATGATATAAAAAGTCAAGTTCAAGTTGTTTAGGTCAAGTTGCAGCCCCATGATTTACTATTTATATAATCTTGAGCTAGCTATCCTCTGAGCCTATTTCCTCATCTGTAAAATGGCATCACAATAGTACACATCTTAATGATATTAGGTTAAAAGGAATAGACAAGATTGCTCATGTAAAGTGCAATACCTGGACCAGGCCGGTCATTCTCCTTTTGCCTTCCTACCTGACGTGCATTCACTGTGCCTTTTTACCCTGCTCGTGCCCCAGGATACCCAGCTCTTTCTTGAACTGCATTACCTGGGCTCCTTCATCCTCTCCCTTCCAGTTGGGCTTAGCAATGAGTTTTCTTCCCTGCCTCTTCCCTGCACTTTTCTGGCCGTGGCCGTGACCCTTCATGGTCTGTACCTCCTGCCCTATGTCCTCTACTCCATGTCTCTACCTGTCACTTCTTCCTTTGGTGACATTATTTGCTTCCGCTGTCTGTCCTTGAGATAATGATGGCTTCACACATTTGCTAAGCCTTTCATTCCATAACATCCCATATCTGTCCCCTCAACCTTGCTCATACCTCTGTTGTGGCTCTTCATTAAGATATCTTTATCATTCTAAACTATCTGGTGTAGATGCTGTTTCCCGCTGAGACCCTGACTAATGCAATAGTTGGTAACAGAAGTGGGCCTAGGAAACAACCTTCAAAAATTAGATTCTGGGACTAGGTTTCTCACTTATTTAATGAAGGTATAAATGACTTTATTGCTGAGGGAAATGGGACATGGGTATGGCATAAAGTAGCATTAAGATTATTCACATTCTTACTGATGTTGATGTAGAATGGAGAACCAATGGAAGGCAGAGTTTTAAGTGACCAAATGATTGCCACACTTGATTGTTATGGCAACAGTGGTGATTATAATAACTTCAAGATGGGCTGACTAATTCTGACTGTGTCGGAGAGTTTATAAGAGAGAGGGAAGGAAAGAGACAGAGAGAGACACAGACAGAAAGGAACTTTGAGCCTTCCAACTCAAGACAGTGGGGTAAAACTAGAAAGTTTCTATGGAGACCTTACAAGAATCCCTTGTTTTAAAGCCTCAGAGAAGACAAAGCAGTGGATCAGGCCTAAAATACAATTGGATAGGTTGAAGCTTTGCAATGCCTGTTAAATGTACAACCTTACCAAGTCTCTGTGCTAATGTTAGGGCACTGGTTGGGAATTAGGTGGATCCTGAGATTGGGGTAAGACGTGGAAGGACACAGAGGAAACTGAGATAACTGAACCCCTCAGCACCTGAATCTCCCTTGCTAGAGAGAGTAGTCCCTTTCATAAAGACCTCTGTGTGATTTCTTTTAGCGCAGTTGCCTTGCAACAGGTTGGCCATTGTCCTTAAGACCCAGCCCCTCCTTATCTCATTGGGTTACTCTCATCAAAGCCCAAAGGAAAAAAATGAAAGATCTTTTGCAGAAGGAGATAGTTAAGCTCCAAAGGAATTACAATATCTTTTCATTTGTATTGATGGAAACCCAGGAAATATGAATGGGAATAGATTCCAAGAGTATTAAGCCAAGGAGGCTAAAATATACTTGGATTAGATCAAATTTATCAATATGGGTGAATTCATTTGAGGTTCAAGATGTAATGTAGTAGCTTAAGCTGCTGGGAGTGGCCCTAATAGTTTGCCTACTTAAGTAATTAAATCTTCGATGTAACAGTGTCCTACATCTAATGAGCCTGAGTATGCCAGAACTTCTCTAGTATATTGTGGAAAGAATGTGAAGTTTACTGCAGTGGGAAATTAAAATCTATAGTATGTAACCTGCTTAACTCCTTCTCTAAGGCCCAGAGAAACACTCCCCTCACAAAAGCATTTAAAGATTCATCAGTAAGAAGAACACCAACATCCTTGAAAAGTTCCATGGTGGCTGTCCCTACAGATCAGAGATGACAAGGAGAAATATTGTTGAATTGGAACCTGTAATGCAAATGGCAATAATGGGGACCCACAGTGATTGACTGTCAGAGGCTGTCACTCAAAGGTGGGCCCAGTTACTGTAATAAGATAGAAGGATAGAATGGTAATTGATCATTTTGTACCACATGGATTTAGGGGGGCAGAAAATTGATCTATATCAACACAATCTGATAGAAACAAAATATGAGCCACATTTTACATTTTTTAAATTTCTAGTAGCTATTTTTAACAAGTAAAAAGAAACAGGTGATAATTTTAATAATTTATTTTGACTCATTTTATCTAGAGTGTTATTTCAACATGTAATCAATATAAAATATTACGAATGAGCTATTTTACATTATTTATTTGTATTAAGTCTTTGAAATCCAGTTTGTATCTCCCATAAGCACATCTCAGTTGGGACTATTCACATTTTAAGTGCTCACAAACCACATGTAACTAGTGGCAACGATATTTGATAGCATAGATCCATACATTTGCAAAAATTATAGTTACGGTGGGTAGAAACCTCATTTAAGCAGCCATAGTAATAATTTTTACCTCTCACCCAGTTCACAGAGATAATGTACCCTGTTTCCCCGAAAATAAGACAGTGTCTTATATTAAGGTGTGCTCCCAAAGACGTGCTAGGTCTTATTTTCAGGGGACGTCTTATCTTTCCTATATTATTTTCGGAGGATATCTTATTTTGGGGGAAACAGGGTAGTTCACAAACTTAGAAAAACTTGATTGAGGGAGAGGAGAGGTATTTTTAAGAAAGAACCCTGAAATAGGACCACAAGTGTACTCTGTAAATTTCCTCTACCGTGTCCCCAGAAGTACCTGATGGGTCTTTTGCTAGGGTGACTGGGCACAAGAGAAAGGGAAATACACAGACCTTACAAAGGTTACTGGATATTAATTCTGAACTGATGCTAATCGCTGGAGACCAAAAAAAAAAAAAAAATCATTGTAGTTCATCATCCAGAGTGGGGACTTATGAAGCCCTGCTAATAAGTGAAATTTTTTTTTCTTTTTTTTCAACATTTTTTTTATTGTTAAATCATAGCTGTGTACATTAGTGCAATCGCCTGTACCCATTCTAAGATGCACCATAGATGTGGCCCCACACATTACCCTCCCTCCACCAAAACCTCCCTCCTCCCTTCCCCTTCCTTGGCCCTTTCCCCATAGTCTTGTGCTATAGTTGGGTTATAGTCTTCATGGGAAAGCTATAATTTAGCTTCATAGTAGGGCTGAGTACATTGGATACTTTTTCTTCCATTCCTGAGATACTTTGCTGAGAAGAATATGTTCCAGCTCCATCCATGTAAACATGAAAGAGGTAAAGTCTCCATCTTTCTTTAAGGTTGCATAATATTCCATGATATACGTGTACCACAATTTGCTAGTCCATTCGTGGGTCGATGGGCACTTGGGCTTCTTCCATGACTTAGCAATTATGAATTGGTCTGCAATAAACATTCTGGTACAGATGTCTTTGTTATATTGTGACTTTTGGTCTTCTGGATATAAACCTAGTAAAGGAATTATAGGATCGAATGGCAGGTCTATTTTTAGGTCTCTAAGTATTCTCTAAACATCCTTCCAGAAGGAACGTATTAGTGGGCATTCCCACCAGCTGTGTAGAAGTGTGCCCTTTCCTCCACATCCATGCCAACATCTCTGGTTTTGGGATTTTGTTATGTGGGCTACTCTTACTGGGGTTAGGTGATATCTCAGAGTAGTTTTGATTTGCATTTCTCTGATGATTAAGGATGATGAGCTTTTTTTCATGTGTTTGTAGATCTTGCGTTGGTCTTCTTTAGAGAAGTTTCTCTTCAAGTCCCTTGCCCACCCTGAGATGGGGTCACGTGTTCTTTTCTTGTTAATATGTTTGAGTTCTCTGTGGATTCTGGTTATCAGACCTTTATTGGAGGTATAACCTGCAAATATTTTCTCCCATTCTGAGGGCTGTCTGCTTGCTTTACTCACTATGTTCTTGGCTGTGCAGAAGCTTTTTAGTTTGATCAGGTCCCAGTAGTGTATTTTTGATACTGCTTCAATTGCCTGAGGAGTCTTCCTCATAAAATATTCACCTAGGCCGATTCCTTCAAGAGTTTTCCCTGCACTTTCTTCAAGTATTTTTATAGTTTCATGTCTTAAGTTTAAATCTTTTATCCAGTGAGAGTCTATCTTAGTTAATGGTGAAAGGTGTGGGTCCAGTTTCAATCTTCTACAGATTGCCAGCCAGTTTACCCAACACTATTTGTTAAATAGGGAATCTTTTCCCCACTGAATGTTTTTACTTGGCTCATCAAAGATCAAATAACGGTAAGTAGCTGGATCCATCTCTTGGTTCTCTATTCTGTTCCGGACATCTACTTCTCTGCTTTTGTGCCAGTACCATGCTGTTTTGATCACTATGGATTTATAGTACAGTCTCAGGTCTGGTAGCGTGATTCCTCCTGCTTTGTTTTTATTGCTCAGTAATGTTTTGGCTATTCGAGATTTTTTCTGATTCCATATAAAACGAAGTATTATTTTTTCAAGATCTTTAAAGTATGACAATGGAGCTTTAATAGGAATTGAATTAAAATTATATATTGCTTTGGGCAGTATGGACATTTTAACAATGTTGATTCTTCCCAGCCATGAGCATGGTATGTTTTTCCATCTGTTAACATCTTCGGCTATTTCTTTTCTTAGGGTTTCATAGTTCTCTTTGTAGAGATCTTTCACATCCTTTGTTAGGTATACTCCCAAATATTTCATCTTCTTTGGCACTACTGTGAAAGGAATAGAGTCCTTGACTGTTTGTTCGGCTTGGTTATTGTTGATATATATAAAGGCTACAGATTTATGGGTATTGATTTTGTAGCCTGAGACATTGCTATATTCCTTGATCACTTCTAAAAGTTTTGTAGTAGAATCCCTAGTGTTTTCCAGATATACGATCATATCATCTGCAAAGAGTGATCTCTTCTGACCCTATGTGGATACCCTTGGTTGCCTTTTCTTCCCTAATTGCAATGGCTAAAACTTCCATTACAATGTTAAAGAGCAATGGAGACAATGGGCAACCTTGCCTGGTTCCTGATCTAAGTGGAAATGATTTCAATTTAACTCTATTCAATACGATATTGGCTGTGGGTTTGCTGTAAATGGCCTCTATTAGTTTAAGAAATGTCCCTTCTATACCAATTTTCTTAAGTGCTCTGATCATGAAGGGATGCTGGATATTATCAAAAGCTTTTTCTGCATCAATTGAAAGAATCATATGGTCTTTATTTTTAAGTTTGTTTATGTGTTGAATTACATTTATAGATTTACGTATTTTGAACCAGCCTTGAGACCTTGGGATAAATCCGACTTGGTCATGGTGTATAATTTTTTTGATGTGTTGTTGGATTCTGTTTGTTAGGATCTTATTGAGTATTTTAGCATCTATATTCATTAGCGATATTGGTCTATAATTTTCTTTTCTTGTTGGGTCTTTCCCTGGTTTGGGGATCAAGGTGATGTTTGCTTCGTAGAATGATAAGTGAAATTTTTGTTTGATCTGTCTATGATGACTCTAGCAAGCCCATGCACTGAGCCTGTGTTTATTTCCCCAGTTCTTGACGGTGTAACTGAAATAAATGGCAACTAGAAGAATCTCACACTGGTTTCCCCTGAGCCATGAGATGAAAACTATTAGGGTGATAAAGGCCAAGAGAAGCCTCTGGGAAGCTGACATTACCCATCCTCCTGCTGCCAAAAGAGTAAACCAAAGAATATCACATTCCTGAGGGTACTGAAGAGATTAGAGTCATCACTGAAGCCTTAAAAGATGAAGGGTTGTTGGTCCCAACCACATCACTGTTTAATATCTATTTGGTGAGGAAAACTCTGATACTATATCTTGCTGTGTATAATACTCACTTTGGGGCCCAAATTTTTGAAGGGAAAATAAGGATGCTCCTTATACATGGGTAGCCAGTAGCCCCCCAGGACCACCATGTCCTCCCACCTGGGCCTGTCAGGTACACAGGGCTCCAGTCTGGGAACACCCAGATTCTAGCAAGAGAGGGCCAGAGTGGCCTCCACCAAGAGCTGTGATCAGGGGTGGGGTGGTTGCAGGGCTGGTGAGGCAGGCAGCAGCCATGTGGTAAAGGGCCAAGGCCTGAGACCCAGCTGCATGAGGAGACCAGGAGCCCTGCACAGGCCCCAGAGCTGCCCACAGGCCTAGCAGCTCAGCAGCTCCTACCCTGCTGGCCATGCGTGTAGCTATCTCAGTCATAGCCACCAATGTGGCAGGGAGGGAAGGGCTCCCAGAAGAGAGGAAAGGGGCAGCCTTCACAGAGCAGGCAGCTGCAGGATGGTGGCGTGATCTGTACCTGTACCAAGAGAGCATTAGACCATGTGTCTCTCTCAGCTTAGAGCCAGACTTTCTCAAGGGGCGTTTTCCTGAAACTTTGGGTCAAAAACATGGGTATGTATGTTATATTATACACACATTATACAGTAGGTTGTAGAGAATGGCCATGTATTGCCCTAAGCTCAATTAGGTAGCGATGGCTGACTACAACTCCTGTTCCGGCTGTGGTGTCTTCACTAGAGCAGTGGCACCTGTTATGTCGCTGTTGACCTGGAAAATGGTTTTTTCCCTCCATCTTAATTACTGAGAGCGATCAGAAGCAGTGTGTATTCACAGTCTTCAGGGTTACCTCAACTTTTCTGCTTTCTGTCCTAATGTAATCCAAAAGGGCCTTGATATTTCACGTTACTTCATGCTAGTCCATTATGTTGATGACATGATGTCACCTGAACTTGGTGAGCAGGATGCTGCAAGAACTCTTGAAGCCTTCATAAGATATAGGCATGACCAAGGGAGGAAGAGAAACCCCACAAAATTTAGGAGCCTGACATTGATACATGGATTAAATTCCCAGAATGCAGGGGTCTAGAACACATTGGGATACCAAAGTTAAAATTAAATTGTTCTACTTTGTACTGTGTACCGCAAAGGAAAAGACCCAATGCTTGGTGAATCTCTTTGAATTTTCAAAGAAAACCTGGATGTTCCATTCTGGCCCATTCAGTCAGTGACTCATAAGGTCACCATTTCAGGGTTGATCTGTACAAGTTGCTCTGCCACTTAGATCTTATGACCCAGCAGATTGAGTGGTACTTAAAGTATTCTAATACTCTGACTAAAGAAAACCAAGTGACTCCTGGATCTTGGACCAAATGACACCAAGTAATTGGTGACCTGAGCTGTTCATTATTAATTGGGTGTTAGCTCATTCACTAAATCCAAAATTAGCTGTGTGCATCCGGATTCTCTTATTAAATAGAGATTGTCTATGTGAATCCAGGCCTGAGTAGGTTTGGTGAAACAGGCAAATTGACTGACACTCCCATTGCATGTACTTCTGCTGTTTCGTAATCTCTTCCTCAACCCACACAAACAGCCCCATGAGAAATTCCCTCTGAACAACTAAGAATAAGAAAAAAACTAAGAGTAAGGAAAAATTGTAGGCCCAGTGTATAGATAAGTCTATTTGTATTGTGGCACTAGCCTGAAGAAGATGAGACAGCTGATACCTTATAACCCTACTCAAGGATGGCCCTGAAAGACATTGATAAAGAAAAACTTGGGCGGCGCCTGTGGCTGAAAGGGGTAGGGCACTGGCTCCATATGCCAGAGGTGGTGGGTTCAGACCCAGCCCCAACCAAAAAGTGCAAAAAAAAAAAAAAAAAAAAAGAAAGAAAAGAAAAAAGAAAAAAAGAAAAGAAAAACTTCCTAGTGGGCAGAAACTTGGAAAAATTATCTGATTTGCTTGGAAGGAAAGATGGGTTGAAGTACAAATCTATTCAGTCTTGTGGGCTGTGGTGACAGGTTAGTTTGACTAGTTGGAGACTTGGAAAGACCAACTGTGGAAGACTGATGTGGTAAAGAGAGCTGGGGAAGAAGGATGTGAAAATCTCATGGAATGAGTGAAGACTGTGAAGATATTCATGACCCTAGGAGAAGGTAAGCAGGGAGTATTCACTGCAGAGGAAGCTTCCAGAAATAAGGTAGGAAGGATGTCCCTCCTCGTGGCTGTAGTTGACTTCTTTCCCCAGACACCCCTCTGCTTGCTCCCTGGGTCCACGGATAAAGTGGGTATTGTGGTAGAAATGGTCAGTCATTCCCTCTCACAAGGCTCCTTGGGCAATCGCCGTTGCTGTGTGCCCAACTCGCCAACAGCAGAGGAAAACACTGAGCTCTGTTCTCATGCAACCCCTGTGGGGACCAGCCTGTCACCTCGTTTAATAGAATTTCTTCCACCTTGGAGGGCTAGGACTTTGTCTTCATGGGAATAGGTACATATTCTGTATACAGATTTATGTTCTTTGCTCGAAACTCTTCTGCCAACACTATTATCTGGGGACCTACAGAGTCTCATCATTATGGTATCTCACATAATATTGCCTCTGACAAAAGTGCTCATTTTAATACAAAAATAGAACAGTAATAGGTTCATGCCCATAGAATTCAGATCTTTCCATGTACCCTATTATCTGGATGCAGCTGGTCTGATAGAAGAGTGAAATGGTCAGTAGAGGCTCACTTGTGACCCAAGTTGGGTGACAACACCCTGAGAGATTGGCGTGCTGTCCATAGGATACCATATATGCTTTAAACCAGTGGCCAAATGATGGTGCCATTTCTCTCAAAGCCAAAATATAAAATAAATGTAAACCAAGTGGAAGAGGTGGGAGTGACACCTGATAATGTAGTTGTACAACTTTCCCCTGATGGACACATTCTCCTGGTCTTGGCAGGTTTGTAGCTCCTAGTTCCCAGGAAAGGAATGCATTCATAAGGAAACACACACAGCTATGGCTCCATTAAGTTGGTAGTTGACACTTCCCCCCTGGCCATTCCAAGCTCCTCTTGTCATTGAGCTAATAAGCTTCAATGAGGGGCTTCCATATCCGGCTCAGTAAATGGGTTCCAGTTGCCAAGAGGAAACTAGGCTGCTGTTATGCCCCGGGATTACTAGCTGTTTCAGGGTCCCACGGGGGATGGCTGTGGAGTCCATCTACCATGACCTTGCCAAGGGTAGAGGGGACTCTCCAGCTGGCTCAGAGGAGCACGGGCTGGAGGACCCTGGCTGGGCTCCATTCTTCACCCTTCTCCAGCCCTGGTGCATGAGAAGACAAGGCTTTGGAGTTCAATCCAATTCCACAAACATCTACTGGAAAGCTTTTGGAGGTAACAATGCAGTACAACTAACCAGAATGTTCGTGGAATGAATTGTTCTGCTAAATTGAGCTTTCTAAGTAACTAAGTTTTATTCAGCAAACTCTCGTTAAATAGCTTTCTGAAATGTCTGACTCTGCTTTCTTCCCACCGTAAGTACAGCCTAGTGAGCATGGTTGATGCTTTCCTAGATGAACAGGGATCTTAAAGGCCCTCAAGATGATTATTTCCAGAAGACCAAGTCTCCAGGTGATAATGTAGATAAAGGCAGGGAAAGTATGAGGCTGAATGAACTGCACAGGACAGAAGTTACTTTATCAAAAGATAAATTCCCAATATCAGCTTGATTCAAAATCATTTGGCTTCTGAAAGAGGAGTCCTGAAGGAGTTCTGGTTAATAGAGAGCTTCTGGGAGCTGAGGATTTATTGTTGCAATGATGATGGCTGTTAGCCTGGGATGCTCATGTTTATATGGTGCCATATGTTTTCATGCCTCTTTCCTACTTACGCTCTGATTTGGGTCTCACATCAGCCCCTGGAGATGGCAAAGCTGTGCTTTGTTGTTCCCACTGAACGTTTGGAACCACCACGGTGAAGAGGGGTTGAGTAACTTTCTCCACATCTGGGTGGCAGCAGACCAGAACACAAATCCCTTGAATTGCTACTTTCTATTTATTTGGTTTCTGTTTTAGGGTCTTCTTTCAGACCTAGCTAGTGGGGAGAAAAAATTTTATTTTCATGGGTCTTGATAGAGGAGGGGAAAAAAGGAAGAAAAAACTCCATGTGGTGGTTCCATGGCAAAGGGAAAACTGGGATGCAGAAAAAGTGGACAGAAGTCAGGTCTCTGATCAAGAACAAAGTCAGGACACAAAGTCAGTGGTGGGAACAAAGTCAGAAGGTACCTCTATTCTGGGAGAAGGAGGTGGACAGTGGGCTGTGCCTTTTGCTTTCTGCTTCTTCTTTCTAAGCTGTCAAAGTGGATCTTCACAGCGGAGTAACGAGAGATGCACAGAGCAAGGACCTGGAAGTCAAGGACCTAGGTTCAAAGTCCTGGCAATGCACGTGTGGGCAAATCAAATGAATTTTCTGGGGCTCAGCTGATTTCCCCTGCACACAGGGGAATTATTCTTGCTCCTCTCACATTCCAAGACTACTGTGAAAGTAAATGAGATCACATGAAAAGAAAGACATTTTGTGCTTTTTAGAAACAGGAGACTAAAGATAACCAAGTCACTCTTAGAGATTCACTGCATAAGTTCTCTGCGGATTTCTGAGGCTTCCTCCACGTCTCTAGAAATTTTTGCCCATTGTTTGCGTCTGTCATAGTATCTTATAGATTTCTGCCCTGGGCTAACTGAATTGAAGATGATGTGCACGTTACTGTCTGACTGTGAACTGAATAAACATGAGGAGTCACTTTTTTCTGTGCACATCAATTTTCACATTTGTAAAACAGAGAGGAGGAAGCTGGGGCAGAGTGGTCAGTTTTATTAGATGATTTCTAAAGCCCTTTACCATCTCCCAGCCAATGGATTGAAAATTGTCTCCCTGGGCGGCGCCTGTGGCTCAGTGAGTAGGGCGCCGGCCCCATATGCCGAGGGTGGCGGGTTCAAACCCAGCCCCGGCCAAACTGCAACAAAAAATAGCCGGGCGTTGCAGCGGGCGCCTGTAGTCCCAGCTGCTCGGGAGGCTGAGGCAAGAGAATCGCGTAAGCCCAAGAGTTAGAGGTTGCTGTGAGCCGTGTGACGCCACGGCACTCTACCCGAGGGCAGTACAGTGAGACTCTGTCTCTACAAAAAAAAAATAAAAAAAAAAAATAAAAAAAAAAAAAAGAAAATTGTCTCCCTAAAGAGAAACAGTACATTGTGGGACCCATCTGTAAAATCTAAGGACGAGGTAGGTGCAGAGGAGTGGGCAAGAAGTTTACGAGCAGCAACACTTGTGGAGGGGAGAAAGGATTTGGGTTCCCAAGCAGCTGAGGAGGTCCAGGAAGCAGAATGGAGGGCCACCTGCAGAGAAGGATTAGGACAGAGGGAATGCATGAGAGTAACCTGGCGATCTGCTTCCTCACGTCCGGACTCCAGGTCTCTGCTCATCACACCAGAGCTTGCCTCCCTGCAAACAGGTTAGATGCGTGGTGCACTTGCGCATATGGTCTAGTGGTTTCCTAGCTTCATACTTTCACTGTAGTCCCGTGAAAGCAAGAAGCAGAATTGCTGATCTCCTCTGAGGATAGAGAAGGCAGGACATCACTAGCTGGGCAGCTCAGGGCCAGACGCTGAGTGAACACAGCTGGAGATATTATATCTGCCATGAGAGTGGGGAGGGGGGCGCAACACAGCAGCCAAAATAGGATCAAAGGAGAAACATGCAGCTGGTGGCCCTATAGAAAGTCTTAGGGCTCATTCCTAACAAACACACCTAGATCCAGGACAGTGATCTCTTCTGAAGAGCAAGATGGAAGGTGAAGGATGCCCAGATTCCTGAGGCTACCAGGCAGAACTCCACACTGTCTCTCTCAGCTCTATAGTTTCAACAGAAAACCTGAGCAGAAGTAGACTTTAGGGGCACATAGGAGCTAAACAGTGAGCCCCTCTGACTCTCTGGAAGAACTGGGAGTGTAAGCCAAGAATCACTCATATCAGAATAGCCTGGCATGCTAATTTAAAAATGTATAATCCTGAACTCTTGACCACCAAATCCGAATCTTTGGGGGAATTGGCATTTTTTTTTGGCAAGATAGTCAGTGTGACTCTTATGCTCAGTGGTGTTGAAAACCATATGAGCTCTTTGAGTTTCTGATATATACTAGCTACTCAGCAAAAATGCATCAGAAAAGTGAATGCATAAATCTCTGTGTGTGACAAAGTTCATTCCCTGTGACCCAGGATGTAGCAGAAGTGACTAGAATGACAGTCAGGGTTCACTGGACCTGAAGATGGGTTCAAAGGCTTCGAGCAAGGTCAACATTCTCTTATCCCATGTCTCCCAAGGTTCATTCAAAGTTATTACTTTAAATTTAGTCAATTCTTTCTTTGGTCTTGAAAAGACTACTATTCATCCTTGCATTAAATTTTTAAGTTTTGACTATTGTATTTTTATATGTTCTTTTTGATAATTACATCTTTTGTTGTATATCTTACTTATATCATCTTGGTGTTTATTTCTTCTTTAATAGTTTATCATTTTAAATTTACTTATTAATGCTTCTTTGAAATTGTTCTATTTATTTTCAGATATTAGAGTGCAAATTCTTTGATTTGATTTATCTTCTGACTATCCCTTATGGTGGTTTATTTTCTTCTGTGATTTAATATTTGATGATGTGCTACCTTCTGTGGGGACTAGCTTCCATGGGATTCTTATGTGCTCTGGGGTTTGGAAGTATCTGGAAGCATCCCTTCTCACAGGGCATCTGCAGGAGCCTACAGGTTTCAAAAGTTTCTGACTGGGTTTTATGTCAATATCTCAACTTCGGTCCCTGTACATGTGAGTGGAGGGAACTTAGAACTCAAGCCTTTCAATTGGTTCAGAATATCATTTTTTTTTTTGATAATGATCCTTTGTACACCCATGGCCAAAGAGAGTGTCAACGTCTCCACATCAACTTTAAGATAGTTCATGGAATGTTTATTATTCCTTTTTCATGCATATACCAGCTCTCATAATCCCTACCTTGATGACTGCTCAATTTTACTGCATGGGACCTGCAGCCAAGATTCATCTCTCCAATTAGGTGTAGAACTCCAGCCCCAGCTGATTTGATAATTCCATGAGCCATTTTGGCTTCAGCGACTGCTGATTACCCTGACTTTGAGTTTCCTCTTTCTTAGCCCAGCAATGGGGACTTTCTTTCTTTGTTTCAAGCTTGGTTATGTTTTAAGATTTTCTTTAGTTCTATTTTATCCAACTTCCATGTGTTCGGAGAGGGGTGGGGGCTGGGGAGGTGGAGTGCTTTTCTATCTGCTGACCAGAAGTCTCAGCCTTGCTTTTATAGGGCACAGCTGCTTCTTTGGGATGGCAAGAGGCTTACTAAATTCACGTTCTGTTTTGTTTGATGGCTGTTCAGAAGGAAGAAAGGCCCAATTCCCTTAGAAGTCAGATGATAAAATGAAGATTTTTTTCTCATTGAAAGGAAGGAAGCTGAGTGAGCAAGGTAGAAAGAGCCAAGGGAAGGCGCTGGCAGGAGCACTTCTTTGAAAGAGAAGTTCAGAGCTACCTGGAGTAAGCTGAAAATGGAGCCCATCTCTGAGGCTTGGAGCTCTGAACAAAGAGACAGAGGTGCTGAAGAGATAAATAACATCGGTAATCTAAGCAGAAACTGCACATAAGCTGCATTAGACTTTGAAAAGGCCTGAGGGTGCCTGGAGATGGGGGGAAGAAATAAACAAATGTTCAGAGAAAAGGAAGTTATCACAGTTTTGTTAATGACAACGCATTCAACTTGTACTATGGAGGTTTTATGTCTTTTCTATTCCTTCTCTAACAGGAATATTTCATAGTTTCTAAGTGAAAGAGTTTCCCATGACATTAGCTAATTAAACAATTGTTTTAAAATGGGGAAAAAAATGTAATGTATCCACTGTTCTATCCTCTCTCTTTTTTTAAGAGAGAGAATTTCACTATGTTGCCCAGGCTGGACTTGAACTCCTGAGATCCAGCGATCCTCCCGCCTCTGCCTCCCAAGTAGCTGGGACTACAAGCACAAGCCATGCGCCTGGCTTATATCCTTTTTTCTAGCACCCTTGCCTGAAATAGTCCAAACTACTCTGCTTGTGCTTCCCTTAATCAGGCCACATTGATCTGTGTCCAGAAACCAGCCATTAAAGAGCGCCCATTGACCTCTAGAGGATGCTGGGTCCCCTTGAATGGTGTTAATATCACAGATCTCACAATGGAGACTCCAATTCAGTAGAAGTGGAGTCTATTTTCTACAAACAAGGCAAAGGAAGTAGTTTTCTGGATAGTTGATACAAAGGGACAGGGGTGAGTTACTTAAGCAGATGCCGGAAGAGATCAGAAGAGGGGTGAACCCCAAACTCCTGCCCTCCCCACACTGGCAGCCATGAGCGGTAGTAGTGAGTGAGTTTTCTGAGGGAGCTAATGACTGAATTCTATTCTTACTCAGTTTGTATCATTCCAATCACCAGAGCACAAGCAGCCTGATTATGGGAGCTAAATAAATACCAGGAACACAAATATCCCCAGAGGAAAGCGGGGCGGGGAGGAGAGAAGCACTGGGAGAGAAGGTACCCCACCCACTGGCTTAAAGCAGGGAGGAACAGAGAAGATGCTTTCCTGGGAATGAAAGGAGAATGGAAGAAGCTTTTGAATCCTGCTCTATAAGGGGTGGGAGTTCAGAGGCTGTCAAAGCAGGGAGGAGGGTCCACTTACTCTTCATGCTAGGAGGCCTTGGCGAGCAAAGGTCATGATGCCTGGATCCCAGGGCTGCTGAAGTCTAGGGGATTTTGGGACTCTGTCCTGGTCCTGATGAGGATGACGATAGCGGGTACTTCCACAGTGCTTACTATTTGCTGGGCACCCTCTGAAGCACTTTACATATAATAACTCATGAGTCCTCATAATAACCTTGTAAGTTAGGTAATCAGAAGCACAGACTGAGTAAGAAACTTCCCCTAGTTCAGACAACTAGTAAGGGGCAGAGCCGAGTTTTAAGCCTTAGCAGACTGGATCAGGTGCCCATGCTCTTAATCACAGAGCTCTGCTGTGTCTCCATATGGAGATATGTCAATATATAATGATAATAACATCAACAACAACGACTACTATTGACTGTTCGCTGTCTGCAAGCACTGTACTAAGCATTCTACATATGTACATGATCTTGTTAACCCTTAGGACAACTCCATGGGAAAGTAGCAATATTACTCCAACTTTGTAAATGAGACAAGACAAAGTCTTAATGGTTGAATGACGTAGAAAAGGTAACCTAGTCAATAAGTGGCAGTGCTGGGGCACTGGCTCTTGTGTCTAGAATATATCTGTACAGAAGAGTGAAGTAGGAGACCTAATCCAGGGCCAGGGAAATATCTTGGTTGATCTGGTAAAGAAAAGTTCTCCAAGTATAGAACACAAATGTCTTAACACGGTGATTCAGTAAATGAGGTGAAAGCTATGTTAATTAGTTGATGTAAGCACTCCAATTTGTACAAAAATCAACACGTTGAATTTCACAAAGGCATAAATGTATTCATGATCTATGTATGTATGACGTAATAGAAGGAGGAAAAAGAAAAGAAAAGTTCTCCGTATTTAACCACATTCCTCCAGCCATGCAAAGCTACACTAATCTTTTCCATGTTACTTCTGGAAGAGAATGGAAGGCACCACGATGGGCATGTGCAAGAGAATGGAAGGCACCAAGGAAGGCCCTTTTCTCATCACTATTCTCTCATGCTAACAACAGTTTTGAGATCTATAGTAGTAGAGAACAAACTGGGCCAAATCCCATTCATACCTGTTTTTGTAAATAGAGATTTCCTGGAACATAGCCATGCCCATTCACTTAGGTCATGCCTATGGCTGATTTCACATCATAATGGTAGAGTTGAGTGTCATAGTGGAGACCACATGTTCCGCACATCTACAAAATTCACTATCTGACTCTACAGAAAAAGCTTGTTGATTCTTGCCTTAGAGGTAAAAATTGAAGGGATCTAGTGGATTGGATGTGAGAGTAGCAGGAAAAGGAGGAATCCACAGTGACTTGGCGTTTGGGGGACACTCAACAACTCATCTCCCTTTTCTGAGCCCCACCATGTGCCAAGCATTGTGCTGCTACATGCTGGGGATCCAGACATGCGGAGTACAACCTTCTAGGAGAAGGGCTTATAAACACAAGGGGCAGGTGAAATAAAACTTGGGTGAGCCTGGAAAGGCCAGGTGAGGACAGCATCCGTGAATGATGAAGATGGCAATGATTCTATTTTTATTTATTATCTCAGATACTTAAGCAATGTGATAGGCTCTTCCTCCCTCCCCTCCAGAAGGTTATAAACAATTAAGAGCTATCGGATAAATCAGAAAAGCATGGAATATTATTCTTCCATCAATTTTGAGAGCCCTCTATGTGCCAGGCACTATGCTGGGTGTTGAGAACAAGACAGACACAGTCCCTGCCCTCATGCTATTCTCTTGAGTGCAACAGGAGAGTGGGAGATGGGCAAGAGTGGACAAAGGAGAAGAAGTTTCAAAGAGATGAGGGAGGGTATGTTTCTATTCTTTCAGGAGAGTTTTAAGTAGCGGTGGAGCAGGTGTGAAGAGCTGGGCATGAGAAGAAAAGTATATCACATAGTCATCTCCTATCATGGCAAAATTTTCCTAGGAAAACAGAGTGGAATTGCCAGGCAGTATTGGATGCTGACCTGAGAATTGAGGATGAATCTGAAGTGTTAGTTTTCTTCCAACAACATAGTATTGCTCTGGTGTGGGCACCACGATGGGCATGTGCGGTGAAGATCCGAGGGAAAGTGCCTCCTTACAGCTGGGAAAGCCATTAGGAGTACAGGCCGTGAAGTCTATTATGAAGCGTAAGCATTTGTTAACTGGAGGAAGGTTATGGGTCATGCTATTGAAGTATCGATTAAGTCCAGGTCTGCTGAGGGAAAAAAACCTGTTTCCTGGTGGAAATCTTAAACCCTTATCTCTTGCTGACAGCCTCTAATGATTCTAATGCAGCTCAGGACACTTTAGTTCAAAGAGATGATTAGCATTGTCAATTGGGGCTGGGTGCATTGATTTCCTATTAGCCTTTGGGGTTTTGGTAGCCTCTTCCTTTGCTGGCCTCTGTGGGCACAGTTTGCCACCTACATATGGAAAACTCTCAATCTAGTGAGGAGTCAGACAAAATATTTCCTATCTTAAAAATTGCCTTGACCTGGGCGGCGCCTGTGGCTCAGTGAATAGGATGCCGGCCCCATATACTGAGGGTGGCGGGTTCAAATCCGGCCCTGGCCAAACTGCAGCAAAAAAATAGCCAGGCATTGTGGCAGGCTCCTGTAGTCCCAGCTACTCAGGAGGCTGAGGCAAGAGAATCACCTAAGCCTAGGAGCTGGAGGTTGCTGTGAGCTGTGACGTCACATCACTCTACTGAGGGTGACAAAGTGAGACTCCATCTCTTAAAAAAAAAAAAAATGCCTTGACATTACAAATGGACATATGCTAATTTTTTGATGAAAAAAAATCATGACCTTTTTTGTAAGTATAGATCGAGTTTTCTTCCCCTATCTTTCTTTCATAAACCACACTCAGAAGACATCAGCTAAGATTTATTTTTATTTTACCCAACAATTTAAAAACACTCGCACAGCAGCCTAAATGCAGAGTCCTTGGGATTTTTGTAATTCCCTTCCCCAGTCCTTACTCCCACTAATTCCCTTCCTGTTCCATTATTTCCGCTCCAACTCAGCCACACCTAGATAGAAAGCATTTTTTATTTTTTAAGTAAATTGACTATACGTATATAGTTCTTTCCAAAGTAGCCAACCTAATTTTTATAGAAACAACCTTCTTTTTTTTTTTTGCTCATATTTCATCAGTTAATATAGTATTTAATTCAAAGTATGTAATTACAAAGAGTACAACTGGCATAAACAGAGTTTGGACCAAACACTGCTGGCTCTTGGTATCCAGACAACCTGAGAGGTGGGAGAAGAGGTGGGAACTGGAACAGACCCAGCTCTTCTCCTCCCTCCGTGGGCCTGGGCTCTTTGTCTTTGAGGGACCGCAGAATTGGGTGAGGGGTAGGCTAGGGCGCTTCTGCTAATCACTTTCCACACCAGGAGAGCCTGATCTGTCTTAGATGAGGCCACATTTGTAGTTGACTGTAATACTCGGGGATTTTATTTTTTTTCAGACAGGTCTCAGTTTGCCACCCTCTGTAGAGTGCTCTGGTATCATAGTCTATAGCAACCTCAAACTCTTGGGCGCAAGCAATTCTCCTGCCTCAGCCTGACAACACCCAGCTAGTTTTTCTATTTTTAAGTAGAAACAGGGGTTTCACTCTAGCTGGGGCTGGTCTCGAACCCATGAACCCAGGCAATCCACCCACCTAGACCTCCCAGAGTGCTAGGATTACAAGCGTGATTATTACCGCGTCTGGCCCTGTACTAGGGGATTTAAAGGCACACAGGACTCCTGCCCCAACGCCAACCACATTAACACCAGAATGTCAACATGGCGGAGTTCTTTCTTGAGGCTTGGAATTGCCCCTTTTCTTGGCCATCTTCTAGAGTCTAGACCAGGCGTCCTCAAACTTTTTCAACAGGGGGCCAATTCACTGTCCCTCAGACCATTAGAGGGCCGGACTATAGTTTTTTAAAAAAACTATGAACAAATTCCTATGCGCACTGCACGTATCTTGTTTTGAAGTAAAAAACAAAACGGGAACAAATACAATTCACACCACTTCATGTGGCCCGCGGGCCGCAGTTTGAGGACGCCTGGAGACTATAGATTGGCCTTGGGTAAGGGAGGGGGCCTCATTAAGTTTCCGCCTTATAAGAAAAGTTATCAGATTAGCGTTCTTCTCATAGAAAAAGCTGCCAGTGCTAAAAGTCTAGAAACGTGGTCTTCTACAGTACCAGCGTTTGTCCAGGTGCGCCTCTCGAAGGCTGGTTTAGGTGTGAACCTGCTGCAGGTGCAGGCTGAGCTGAGTCCCTGGGTTGGAGCCTGCAGCGCAGCCGCAACCGCTAGAGGGCGCAGGGCTCGGAGAGAAGCGGATTCCGCTTCCCCACGGGAGGGGCGGCAGCGCATAGCGTAGGCGGTGGCATTTAGGTGGATGAGTAAGCCCTGTTATATTGACCTTGACTGCAGCTGCTGCCAGAACTGGAGACTGAGCTGACTATGCTAGGCATGCCCCGGGCACCCTAGCATTAAATTAAGGGGGGTGGTGATACTGGAATTCTGCATGAACAGAGGGGGCAGATTTCTGGCTCCAGTTTCCAGGATTCTGGAAATGAGTGCTGACAGAGCAGGGGCATTAGGCCTGGACACCGCTTCTTCCTGCACATCTCAGACCTCTGGCTTCTGCTTCTCAGAGAACCCAGCTTTATGGTAGGAAATCGAGATGCTTAGGTACCAAGAAACCATGGAGGCAGTGAAACAGATGTAATTCCAGAAGCCAAAACATTCCAGAGGTGGGAGAATGGAGGGATTAAGAACGTTGGTTTTGTGATCAGACTGGCTTAGATTCACAGCCCTACTTGTTAGTCCGAGTAAGCCTGGGCTACATGGGCAGCATAATCTTTTATACTTGTGCCTCAGTTTCCTCATCAGTACAATGGGGGAATCCACACATACCTGAGTGGATTGTTAGAAGAATAAAATGACATTACAACACTTAGCACACTGCAGGCACACTGGACATTTCCCATAAATGCTAGCTTCTTGGAGCATCAGAGAGAGATCTGTGGTGTGGAGAGGTGGGGGTTACATGTCAGTGGTCAGACCTCCTGACTCAGAATCCTCCCTTACTGTTTGTGCCTTGCCAGAGTACTAGAAGTCAAACCCCTCAGCCTCTCCAGGCCCGTTTCCCTTCTAGTGAGAAGGCAATAGACCAGTGATTTTTCAACCAGTGTACTGTGAGAGACTCTTAGGTGTGCTATGAAAATTTTAAAAGACCATTAATTAAATTATTTTTGAAAGAAGTTCAAAGCACAGTAAGCATATTCTTTCTTTTACTGTTTTTTTTTTATCAGCATAATTTAAGCCTGCCATGAAAGTTTAACTATAGGTTCAAGTGTGCTATGAGGTAAAAAAGAATGAAAAACACCGCGATAGACGTTTGACAGCAACATCAATTTGTAGTATGGGGGCTTTGGCATCAGCATTACCTAAATTGAGGCCTTGCTGGTACAACATTAGAGCCGCTTGACATTTGGAAATTTCTGGATTAACACACAGGATCCTCCAGTGACAACCCAGCCCAACATAATTTTCCACTGTTGTCTTTAAATTCCAAGAGGCTTGAGGCCTCTGGCTTCTTTCATTGCAGGGTTCCTGAGGTCTAAACCTTACGTTATGGTTTAAAAATGTTTCTGCCAAGTTTTTTATACTCTTTCTTTCAAAAGGTGGAGCCTCATCCCTCCTCTTGAACGTGAACCACACTTAGTAACTCCATTGTAAAGAATAGAATGTGATGGAAGTGATGCCATGTAACTTCAACATCTGGGTCGTAGAAAGGACAGTATCAGCCTGGCTCTCTTTCTCCTGGGTCTCTCACTCTGGAGGAAGCCAGTGGCTATGTCATGAGGATACTTGAGCATTCCCAGAAAAGGCCCACGAGGAAAGGAACTGTGACTTCTTACCAGCAGTCAGCATCACCGGGCCCATTGGATGGGTAAGCCACCTTGAAGTGGCTCCTCCAGCCCAGTCAAGCCTTCAGATAGCTGCAGCCCAGGTCAACATGTGAATTGCAGTGTCTTGAGGGACCTTGAGCCAGAACTGCTCTGCCACACCTCTCCTAGATTCCTGACCCACATGAACTTTATTATTATTTATTTATCATTATTATGCTTTTTATTACTGTGTTAAGCTACTTGATTGGGGGCAAACAGATACACAGGAATAGATAATGAATACGCCCCATCTCTCTGCAGTCGAGTGTAGCTCAAGTATCCTGCTGTTACCATTCTGGCCAGTCTATCTGCTGTCTTGGGTAAAGGCAGCAGGAGCTGCCAGATCAGGAGCAGTGCTCTGAGGACGACAAATTGAAGTTCCTGGAGAAAAGCTGGTCCAACTTTTTATCCTCCAGGGGCTCGGCAGAGAGGCTGTTAGTGATGTCAGCAAGTGACTGCCTCTTCTCAAAGGATAGGGATGGTCCTAGGACCCAGAACATAAAAGTAGAACATCCAAAGCAGGCCTGGCTTCCGGAAGGGTCTCTGATTCAATACCCAGTCTCCATCAACCACAGCTGGGATGAAACTGGAACACCCATGTTTGAGGCCCTCCCTTCTTTTCATATGGGAAACAATCCTGGTACCACCCTCTAGTCCTCGTGCTTAGCCAACTGCTTGTGCAGAGTAGAGGTTTATTCAATAAATGTAACCAGGAAGCTGGCTGCTCTGAGTCCTAACCAGACACATCAACCCTTCTTCCACTTCCTCTTCCTAGACGTTGGTGTTCTCCAGGTTCCGTGGGGGGTGGGGGGTGGGCCTGCAAGGAGAACATTCCTGAAAAGAAGCACCTTTCATTTTTTAAAGTAATACATTGCATGTCAATGTGAAGACTGATGAAAAGCTGTTAGAAGAGATTTCACATTGTTGGGGGGGGGGAGCAAAACAACACTGTGAAAGGCGGGGAGATGGTTAAAAAGGATGTTTCCTTTTTCACACACTTGCCCTTCACCAACTACAAACCTAATCCATGCCCCAAGCAGGTACCCTCTGATGTTAGAATCTGAACACACTCCTTTCCTCACCCCTTTTCTGACTCTACTTGTGATACTTAAGGGTCTTAAACTCCCGTGTTACTCCAATACCACCTGTATTCTGATAACTCCCCAGAAAATATCTCCAACCTCACTTCCCTACTGAGATTTCAATCCCATGTATCTTATATGGGTATGGATATCAGCCGAGGCTATCCACAACTTGGTCTGAGTCTCATCTTCTACTACCTAACCCTAAACCCCTACATTGGAGCCCAAATACATAGCATTGGAGATTACCTGTTATTTCCTAAGGCAGCAACTTTAAGTTGCCAATCAAAATTCATCCCTCTTCTTTCTTTCTAAGAGAATCCAGCTAAAATATCATAATTCCACGCCTTCTTGCAACATGAAGCCATATGACTAAGTTCATATGGGGATGTCTAAGTAGAAGTGAAATGTAGGAATTCAGAGAAACTGGTTAAAAGAACCTGATTCAACTGGAGGGAGGAGATCTTGTCTCTGCTCTCTTATTTCTGCTACCTAGCATTGTAGAATTGGATGTGATGTCTGGAGCTCCAGCAGCCATTCTGGGTGATAAGGTGACCTTAAGAATGAAAGCCATATGCTAAGGATGGTAGAAGAGAGTATTAGAATATCAAAATATGTATGGTGACATTATGTACCAAGTTCTATTCAAAACATGTTTCCTGTATTAAATCCTTTCATCCTCATGGCAGTCCTCATAGATAGGTACTTTTATTATCCTTATTTTACAGATGAGGTAATAGGAAAGGTAACTTTCTCAAGGGCTCACGGCCTGAGAAGAAGTAAAACCCAGGCAGTGTGACTCTGGAGTCCACACTCTAAGCAGCCACGTCATGGCCTGGGCTCCTGATGGCAGAGAGGCTACCACACCAGCCCTGGGCTACCTGGCTCTGCACTTCTTTTATGTGGGGGAGAAATAAACCTCTAGCTTACTTAAGCCACTGCTCATTTGAGTTTCCTATTGTTGGCTGCTAAGCCTATGCCTACTGGATACATTCTCCAAATTGATTTTCATGCCTTCAGTCACTTGTTCAAACTGTTCCTTCTGCCCGGAACGCTCTTTCCCTCATACGCCCCTCTGTTAGCACCTCTCTTACACAGAACAGCTCACAGTTGCTTGTTTACCGGTCTCTCTCTCAGCTAGATGGTCACTTTCCAGAGTGTAGGGACACTCTTATATTTTATAGCTATACAGTTTAACATAGTCTGGGACATAATAAGTGCTCAATAAACATTCCTGACTCTCACTGAATTGGAGAAAAATGCCAATCTTATACAAAATCAGGATAAAATAGGGTCCCATCCGATATGGGGGGGTTCACTATTCCCCTTCACCTCCCTCTAGGCAGTGCTGCCAAAAATCCTCTTTCATACTTATTGGCCTTTGCACAGAATTTGCCTTTTATTCCACAATGAAATGAAACTTTTCATGAGCGTTCTGTGTATGATGGACGTTTTACATGTTATTTGATTCTCTGTTTACAATACCAAGAGGTTTTTTAGAGATGAGGAAATTGAGGCTCAGAGAGGTTAGGTGATACTTGCAAGGTCACCCAAGATGAACTCAGAACCATCCCATGTCAGACAACCATGTTCCCACAAATTATACCCATTGTCTAAAACATACTACATGGCATTTAGAGTACCAGGCTGGGATTCCACAGGCCTAGTTTCTCTAACTTGTGGCCTCAAGAAGTCTTCCCATCTCCGTCTCCCAGAGTGCTAGGATTACAGGTGCGAGCCACCACACCTGGCTGATACAGACCTGGTTTCTTCTTCTTTTTTTTTTTTTAATTTTTTTACTGTTGCAGTTTGGCAGAGGTTGCGTTTGAACTCATCACCCTCAGTACATGGGGCCAGCACCCCACTCACCGAGCCACAGGCACCACCCCAGACCTGGTTTCTAATCAGGCCTCTTGACTCTCTGGTTTGGCCTTAGTTTTCTCAGCTGTAAATTGTCAGGTGATCTTTGAGGTCCCTTCCAGCTCTAACAGTGAATGATTCTATGACTTAAATTCACACCAAGTTTAAGTGATAGAGAGTGTTTTTTTTTGTTTTTTTTGTAGAGACAGGGTCTCACTTTATGGCCCTCGGTAGAGTGCCGTGGCCTCATACAGCTCACAGCAACCTCCAACTCCTGGGCTTAAGCGATTCTCTTGCCTCAGCCTCCCGAGTAGCTGGGACTACAGGCGCCCGCCACAACGCCTGGCTATTTTTTGGTTGCAGTTTGGCCGGGGCCGGGTTTGAACCCGCCACCCTCGGTATATGGGACTGAGCCACAGGCGCCACCCAGATAGGGAGTGTTTTTTAATATAGGAAAGTTAAGAGGTCAAAGGTACACGAAGGAAGCAAGGGGAGGGGGATACGGATCTGAATCTAAAGGAAAGCTTGTATTGATGTTACTAGACACTGACTCTTCTCGGCTGCCTGGATCTCAGAAATCCATCCCTTCTCCTCATATCACATTCAACATGGTTACCCCTCTGAGCCAGCGAGAGGACAGCAAGAAGGGCATTTGCTAGGAGAAGCCCGAGTCTGTAAACAGATCTCTTTTCACCAGAATCCCTGGGGATAGACGGGTTTGTCCATCTATCCCCAGGCAGGTTGTGGGCCCCCATGGATCTGTGCGCATTGACATTCACTGGTGAAGCTCCTGCTGCATCGAGCATTCCAGGGAGGCCCTCACCTTGGGAGTCTGGGAGAGGTGTAGTGAGTGTGAACAAATACAGTGTGTGCTCTTAGAGGAACCAGAGTGTCAGAAAAATCCCCCAGGGAGTTCCAAGAGCCACAGAATGCTAAATGCAAACAGGCCGGCAGACAAGCAAGCCGCTGCTTTATTCTGATCCAGAGCACTCTACAGGACATCCCTGTGTCCCTCCCCTGGTGTGGGGCCCACCCAGACCCATGACCCTTCTACTGCAAAAGTCCTTGAGTTCAAATCCAGCTGCGATGACACCTGTCATGTGAATTTAAAATTTAAATTTGTTTCTCTAGATTGCCATTATACAAGCAGAACTAAATGAAATGATTCTTCTACTCAAATATATCACCTCTAGCTTGCTACACAGATCTGATAATAATCAATACTGACATTGTACAGCCCTTTACAGCTTATAAATCTCTCTCACATCTATTACATTTGGGCTTCCCTTCAGCTCTCAGTTGTAAGAATTATGTTGAATCACATGAAATTGCTGCTGGTCAATTGTTTTTGACTTACAAAAATGACACTTTTACATGGCTCAATTTAATGTTTGTGCTATCATACTCATTTTTCAGATGGGAAAACTGAGGCTTTTAATTGTTGTGTAACTTGTCCAGGGTTTTTAGGTAGTGATAGAACTGGGACTGTATCTCTGATTCTGATTCAGGACATCATCTGTTCATTCCGAATATTTATCGAGCGCCAGCTATGTGCCAGGCACTTGCTGGGAACTAGGGACGCAAAGAGGGGAGTGTGCCTATTCTGGTCATGCGCAGAGTCCTGGGGCGGTGGAGGGAAGAGAGTGTTCAGCAGTGGTCATGAGCACAGAGCGAGCAGTCACTGTTTGCCAGGCCCACTTTTGCTTTTGTATTTCTGCTTATGTGTTATTTACTTAAATACTTATGTGTAATTCTTTTAAAACCTATTATTATGAATACTTACATGTCAATTAATCCTCACACCGACCTTGCCTATTTTTCAGGTGAGGAAATTGTGGCACGGAAGGGTTAAGTAACATGCCCACGGTCGCACAACTAGTAAGTGACCGAGCCAGGACTGAAGCCCAAGCAGTGTGGTTCCAGAGTCTATAATAGTAATCAGTCTGCATCTGGGCAGACTTCGGGAAGAGGTGGGCTGGCAGCTGAGACCTGGAGCTAAATGGGGCAGAATCCATTTGGACAGAGGGGAAAACATGCACAGAGGGACAGAGGCCTGAGAAAGAAGGGCTTGCTTTTGGGAATCAGCCTAGAGAGAGCTCAAAATGTTGGAGAAGAAAGTGGTAGGAGGTGGGTTTGAACAGATAGGCAAGGGACCAGTTATGTAAAGGGTTTATATTTTATCCTGTAGGCAATAGGGAGTCATTAAAATGCTGGTCAGGGGAGTGGCGTGATTAGATTAGCCTGCTAGCAAGATCACTTGGAGGGCAGAAGGGGGACCGTATTAGAGGTGGGAGGGAGATGAGATTATTGTAATTTGGGGGTCTGGGTCCACCCACAGACCCCTTCTCTAAGCCTCCTTGTTGCCAATTCTCCTATCTTGTCTCTTCCAAGTCCCTGGCCATCTGGCTAAATCATTAGCTACTGCTGGTGAATCACTTTAGATGCTTACCTCAGGCCATCTCCTCTCTTGGGAAGAGTAGTCACAATATACTGCTGGAAGGACGTGCCCTCTCTGTTGTCCTCTGAGGCTGGCCCTGAGGTCAGTACTAAAGCCACAGCAGTGCACTGCTGTGTGGTGTCAGCATATTGTGCACAGCCACCTGTAAATCAGGCTGCAACTGTTTTTTCGCAGTCAACAGGCCATAGGGGACTCTCTGCGAAGCCACAAGTCTGTGCTGAGGGGAGGGTGGCAGTTGTGGCAGGAGCAAGGGTGTTAGGAGAGTGAGCTGCCTGCAACTTGCTCGTGCCTTCAGGCCTGCTTAACCCAGTCCCATTACCCTATGGGGCCTCCACCTGTCGCTATGGAGATGCTGGGCATGCCCTTTTTGGCTTGTTACTCAGATCATACCCAGTTCTCGGTAGGCCCCCTGGGTTGTATGGTCACCAGATATCCAGCGTTCTCGCATTAAGTCTATGAGGCCTAGTAGAAAGTCAAGAGCTTTTTCTCACATGAAGAGTGATAGGGAAAAAAGTGACATCCTTGTCCTAAAACCCTAGGACCCCCCCCACCCCATGATTCTCCCATTGGTGCTTCCAGTGGTTCTGTATGGAATCCTGATCAGCCACAGACGTTGGTCACGTTGCATCTGTAGGGTCATGAGAGGCACAGGACAAAGCTGCTTGCATTGCAATGCAACAGAATCTTTTCTTGCTCTGCGCTCCTCTCAAAGCAGAAGCTGTCAAGGTTTGCATTAACCTCTGCAACTTCCTCATAGCTGTGGGAAGACTTCAAAGATTCCTGCTTAGTCCTTCCTACAGAAATAGCCCTCACTTCATGGGTCAGGAGCCAGGTGGGGATTCTGCCTGTTGCTGAGCTTATCTATTCCAATTGTTTGATAAGAAACTGAGAAAATAACTATGGGATGAGGTAAGTGCCCTACTGGGTCTGCCATGAGAAAGACTCAGGTAAAAACTTAGTTATCACTTGGCCCTGAAAGCCTCATGTTGACCAGTGGATAAAGGGGTGCTTGAGATCCCCAGCAGCAATGTTCTACCAGAGCCAGTGTCCAGTAATCCTTGCAAGATCTGGGTAGTCCAGTTACCTTGATCAATACACCCTGAAAAGTGGACAGAGATCCCTTTAGGGAAGGCTGGAAGACTCACAATGCACCCTTGTGCTGTTGTTCCAGGTCCTTCCCTCCAGAGGACTTGGCTCCATGTCTGTGAACTGAGTTGAGGACAGGAAGAGGTGAGGGGCTCTGATGCTCCATTGTAGCTCAAATCGGGTCTTCATTTGCTCATCCTGGAGTTTTCAGCAGCTAAAAAATTGGGTAAAGAGGAACAAGAAAGAAAAGGGCAAACATCTCCCTGTTTCACTGGGTGAGGTCACATGCGGTCTTCCTTCTGTTGGGTGTTGCTGCTTCTCCGGCAGGTCTGCAAGCCCTTGTGGGGAGGCACCAAATGCTGGGCCTCCACCCTGCACACGAGCTCTCAGTGAGGGGGACCTGCATTGCATGTTTCCTGACCCGAGAGCTCTGTCTCCGGCTTGTCTTGTTTCTCCATCACCCTACAGCCCCACCACATGTCACCAGCACTGGGCCTCCAGCTGCCGGGATCCCTTGGTGGCCAGACAGTCCTCTGGGGTGGGGTCTCCGACAAGATGATTTACGTCTGGCTCCCTCTGCTTTGTCCACCCAGCTGTCAGGAAACTCCTGGATTGTTACGAGACCAAGTGGCAGGAGTGGGCTGTTTGGCTGTTCTCACTCCCCTCCCACCCATAGCTCACCTCCTCATCTTTGTCTGCGTCTCCTTTCCCTTGCTCCGACCAGCTAAGCAGACAGTCACCCTAGGAGAACATGCAATGGCCATCCTCTCTGCCTCTGTTTTTATAAGCGACTGTCTCAAGGGGCCTCTTTTTCTTCCTCTCCCATGAGGGCATGAAGAGAGGGAACAGCTTCTCAGCATGGACACTGCACTCCCCAGAGGCTAACAGATCTCTCTTGGGCTCACAGAGTACATTGTGGGGACAGGCTGGGTGTTGTCATTACCTCTCTGTATGCCCTTCATACAGGTGACTCTAAATTTAGACTGCATGATACTTAGCATCTTCTATTCTAAGCTTTGACCTTAACTATAATTCCAGACAGCAGAACATGTCCAATTAGATGTCCCGATGAATGTGGGAAAAGTAAACTCCTCTGGGTCTTCTCAGAGTAAATAGGTAGCTCTCACATAAACCCATTTCTGTCTCCCAAATTCCATGCATTCCTTCCTTACATCCAAAGGATTTCTGGCTCCTCAACGCCATTTAGAGGGCATCATTGTGGAGCCTGTGCTTCTTCAGCCAACTAAACAGCATTAGAACCACTCCCAGTGGCTTAGAATGGGACATTCAATATGAAGTCTCTAGCAAATGTCCCTCTGTCTCCAAATCTGGGCACTCTAATACTCTATTGTTCTCTCTTTAGTTTTATTCTTTCATAATTCATTCCTACATGAATTCCCCAGATTTTTGCTGATTCAAATTAATAACATCATACAATACTTTTTGGCTTATACGTTTTTCTCCTCCAGAGTTTAACTGTGTAATTCACCACCAACAACAACCACCACCCTGTATGCTGGGATTTGTCTCTAGCTATTTTTTCCAGTCTGAAAATAAAAAGAGTAGTGGCTCCTCCCCTTGCAAGGAACTCCATAAGGTGGGTCCATATGGAGTTTCCAAGTGAGGCAGGAATAAGCCTCATCAGACAGAGGGGAAGGAGCTCCTGCTTCTGGCAAGAAAGCTATGGGTAAAAAGTTCAAGGTACTCCAAGCCCACAAAATCTTCCCATATATCCTCATTCCAACTGATGGAGCCCCACTCTTCCCATCAGTATGCTATCTTTCACATTAGAAATGTGGAGAAGCTGTGATTTTTTTTTTTGTTTGAGACAGAGCCTCAAGTTGTCGCCCTGGGTAGAGTGCTGTGGCATCACAGCTCACAGCAGCCTCCAACTCCTGGGCTCAAGCGATTCTCCTGCCTCCGCCTCCCAAGTAGCTGGAACTACAGGCGCCCGCAACGCCTGGCTATTTTTTGGTTGCAGCTGTCATTGTTGTTTGGCAGGCCCGGGCTGGATTCGAACCCGCCAGCTCAGGTGTATGTGGCTGGTGCCTTAGCCACTTGAGCCACAGGTGCCGTGCCAAGAAGCTGTGGCTTTTAACTAGGCTTATGATTTGCCACCCAGAGGATCGAACTTTGTGACTAATTTTGAAAGTCAGGTAACCCTGCGCTGTAAGAATGCCATTCAGGAGATGAGAGAAAGCGCCCAAGTTTCTGCCCACATGCCTTGGGCTGAGGTTCATGAATTCCAAGTTTTCTGTTCTCTCCTTCACCTTCCCAGTGCTGGCAGAAGCAGCTCTGCAGCTGACCCTTTATACCCCGCATCCCACACCCAGTCCTTTATCGCCTCTTCTTTTCACACTCTTCCCAGCCTGAGCTTGGGCCGTCCTGAAAGGAAGACGGAGACTCAGATGTGGCTGCAGGAAGTTTGTCTGGAGTGTCCATCGGGAAGCAGAGGAGGAAGCAAGGAGTGTGAAACAGAAAAGGATGAAAAATTACCAAAGGGTGCGAGATGGAGTGCTCCCACTCGTGGCTCACTACCATTGGGGGATCTAGAACGCACCTCAGAATTGTCCTTGGGAGTAAAGGAAGCTGGGCGTTTATCTACTGCCCCACGGGGCAGGAGAGCAGAGGGACACTGGCACTTGCTGCACAGACAGCCGGCGGCCATGGGGATGGGGTACAGGCTCCAAGAGCAGCTGCTACAGGGCCTCTACATCCTGCCTGAGGTGGGCTTCTCAGCCCACAGACCACTGGTGGTAATTTAGGGAGACGCAGGCTGCTAGCGTTCCTGGCTGGGTTTCTACTGCCTTCAGCTCCAACCAGGCAGGTAATAAGTTCCAACATCCCAACATTTCTCGGAGGCTTTGTTTCCTGCTACCATTTAAGATACCAATTTCTATATCTGTACAGGTTCCTGGTTGCAAACATCGGGACTGACTTAGACTGATGTAATCTGAAAAGAGAATTTCTTATTATTATTATTTTTTTTTGTAGAGACAGAGTCTCACTGTACCACCCTCAGGTAGAGTGCCGTGGTGTCACACAGCTCACAGCAACCTCTAACTCTTGGGCTTACGCGATTCTCTTGCCTCAGCCTCCCGAGCAGCTGGGACTACAGGCGCGTGCCACAACGCCCGGCTATTTTTTTTTGTTGTTGCAGTTTGGCCGGGGCTGGGTTTGAACCTGCCACCCTCGGCGTATGGGGCCAGCGCCCTACTCACTGAGCCACAGGCTTGAAAAAGCACTCTGTAGCTCTTGGAGTGCTGAGAAGACTGGAGCACCACACTCAAATAACAGGCAGGAAGGAGGGCAGCCAGACCTCAGGCTAGCCAGCCTCCATTCAGAGTTTTCTAAGGGCCTTCCAGGTACCAGCCTGGGGCTGCTCTGCTGAGAGCTTGTGTGAGAGCATCTAGGAAGAGCCGAACCACCAACTGTTGAGTAAGAGAACAGAGAGCCCTACAGGTCTAGAGTCCTCATGGAGGGAGGGTGCCAGCTGGGCAGGTTTGGGTAAGAGGCATAGGACGGCTGCCAGGGCAGGGTCACCAGAAGTCAACCTGCACCACTCTTACCACCATGGGAACTAGAGAGGGCTCCTCTTCTTTCTTGGACCTTAGGCCATAGCCCTATTCGTTCATGGACTTCTATTCTAAAGACAGTTATAGAATTAATAGGCTCAGTCATTCAGACTATAAACCTACTTTGCTACAGGGAAAGAAAATCTTTAAAATGTGTACACATTAAAGCTAGTGGAGCAATTTATAGGTACACAGGCTGATCATTGAATCCAGCCTGGCAACCACATATTTTCTTCATTATTGTATAATGGCTCCCCACTCCCCGAAGCCTTTCCTTTCCCACTAGAGGCACTTGAGTCCCATCTGTATGCTCAGTCCTGCCTCAAACTCAGGGACTCATCCTGGCCTCAAGTCATAGCGAGTTTAAGGGGCCCCACCTAGCTAGTTCCAGAGCTCGGTCAGTGTTAAGTCAGCCAGACCTGCTCTGACTGCATTGCCTGCTAGGCCCTTGTTTGTGCCCAGGTTCTTACCAAACACCCCTACCTGGGCCTAAATATCCGCCTAGAAAACTTGGCAAGAACTCAGTTCCTCCAAAATCGCTCTGTTGCCCAGGCTAGAGTGCCACAGAATCAGCCTAGCTCACAGCAACTTCAGACTCCTGGGTTCAAGTGATCCTCTTGCCTCAGCCTCTGAAGTAGCTGGGACTACTGGTATTTGCCACAGTGCTCAGCTAATTTTTCTATTTTTAGTAGAGATGGAGTCTGATTCAAGCAATCCTCCTGCCTTGGCCTCCCAGAGTGCTAGGATTATAGGCATGCCACTGAGCCCAGCCCTCCCAGGATTCTTTTTTTTTTTTGAGACACTCTCACTATGTTGCCCTCGGTAGGTGCCGTGGCATCACAGCTCACAGCAACCTCAAATTCTTGGGCTTAAATGATTCTCTTGCCTCAGCCTCCCAAGTAGCTGGGACTACAGGTGCCTGCTACAACACCCAGCTATTTTTTGTTGCTGTAGTTGTCATTATTGTTTAGCAGGCCCGGGCCAGGTTCGAAGCGGCCAGCCCCAGTGTATGTGGCCAGTGCCCTAATCACTGCGCTATAGGAGCCAAGCCCCTCCCAGGATTCTTAATTCCATTTAACTTTTCAGAAATCTTGCCCAGGGCCCAGTCTGCTGTCGGCTCCCTTGCTGCTGATCTCATATCCATTTGGCTCCTACTACAGCACCCCTGCCCCACCCACCCCAAACCCCCCCACTTACCACAAGGTCCAACACTGCTGGAATCATCTCTGCTTCCCTTTGATAGGCTTCCCTGAACCTGCGCCCCTGTAGCACTCTCAGAGTACACTCCTGGTGGCAGTTTCCTGGCTGCTTATAGCAGGCCCTGCCCACCTACCCCAGTGAGGATGCTAGCTTGTCTCCTCTGACTGCTCTTGGTCTGGCCCCTCCCACTGTTTCTGAGTTCTGGACTCCCATTTATAACACAGCTTGTTTCTTTCCGTGAGCGTGCCTGCTTAGAAATCATGCCAGCCCTAGATAATGGTTCTTTTGTGCTAGCCTCCAGGAATGAACAATCCATTGATTTCAGGTAAAAGCTGCTTTCTCTGTAAGAGAATGGCTTCAGCGGAGTTGTTTATTCATGTGAGGAAAAAAAGCCTGTCTTTTATTTCTATGTTATTACCTTTTGTCCATGCACTTAATTCATATTATTGAGCAACTAGTATATAAATCAGGCACTCTGTTAAGTGTGAAGAATGGTTCTTAAGGGATGGTTCTTACCCTCAAAGAGCTTGTAGTCTCGAGGAATAAAAAGTCTTATATCAAAAGAAGTACCAAAACAACAAGCCAAGTGCTAGTCCATTTCAAGCAGAACAGAATATGACTAATTTTTAAAATCATTTGTATTATTGTAGGGAATATTTGACTAGGATCATATACCCAGAAAAGATTGATCCTAGGAAGCTTGAAAATGCTGTTAAGTTCCAATCTCCTGAACAGCACCCAGAGGTGGGGAAGGGAGGCAGCGCTGCATGAGGGCAACATTCATGATAGGATGCAAGCCGAGAAACTGCCAGACGCAGATGAAAGTGAGAATATGGGCTAAATAAAAATAATTGAGCCCGTGGTTCTATTGTCAGAAACTGAACCCAAGGAGAGGGTCCAAGGAGTTAAGGAAAAGGAGGAGGCGAAGATGATATGCTCTGTCTTATATGACACAGACCAGAAAAATTAACATTCATTAAAAACAAAACAGAAACCAAAAAAAAAAATCCATGCATCTTTTTTTTTTTTTTTTTTAGAGTCAGGGTCTCACTTTGTCATCCAGGCTGGAGTAAAGTGATGTGATCATAGCTCACCACAGCCTTGAACTCCTGGGTTCAAGTGATCCTCTCACCTCAGCCTCCTAAGTAGCTGGGATTACAGGCTCAGGCCACCACACATGGCCATTCATTTATTCTTTCTTTTAGAATCATTTTTTAAAAATCCAAAGAGGTGAAATTTGCGTAACATAAAATTCACCATTTTAAGGTGACCCATTCAGTGGCATTTGGTATATTCACAACATTGTGTAACCTCCACTTCTATCCATTTCCAAAACATTTTCATCATCCCCAAAGGTTCTCCATTAAGCAGCTGCCCCCCAGTCCTGGGAAACCACCAATCTTCTTTCTTTCTGTATGGGTTTAGCTATTCCGGACATTTCATGTAAATGGAACCATGCAATATGTGCATGTAGCTTCTTTTACTTACCCCAATCTTTTTAAAGCTTATCCACATTGCAGCATGTATCAATACTTCATTCCCTTTTTAGGGCTGAGTAATATTCTGTTATATATCTGTACCACAGTTTGTTTATTCATTCATCCATTGGTGGACATTTGGGTTGTTTTCACTGTTGGGCTTTTGTGAATAGTGCTACTATGAACATGTGTGGTCATGTATTTGTTTGAATGCCTGTTTTTAATTCTTTTGGATATATACTAGGAGTGGAATTATAGGATCATATGATAATTCTATGTTTAACACTTTGAGGAACTAGCCACTTATTCTTAAGGAAATAGCTTTAAACCAACCAAAAATGGTAGAGAAGAACAATAGGACTTTCCAAAAGCCCATGTCTGGGGAGGTGGAGGCATACACTGCTGCCTGATTGTCAAACCTAATTCTTCATGTTCATGAACACACAGCTAGGTCACCTTTCTGAGCCTCTCTTGCAGCTATGAGAAACCCCATGACAAAGATGAAACAACCACTAGGTGGAAGGACTCTAGGTTCCAAAATTACCATTGGGAGAAGACTTACTACCAATTGGTAACATTGGTTTTAGACTTGAAGGGAGTGACAAATAAACTTCTCTTTTATTAAACCTTGAGAGTTTATGTGTACCCCATTACAGGCAGCAGCATACCTCACCCTTACCTGAAATGCGAAAGCAAGGACCACATCTTTCTCAGACAGACCTTATATTTGGGGATAGTGTGAGGGACCAAAGACTGGGGAGAGGCCAGAAGGCCAGGGCAGCTTGAGACTGGAGTGATTGGAGCCTTTGCTCTCTCTGGGTCCCACCCAGAGAGAAGTTCAGAAACTGGCCTTTAGAAAGTTTAAACTTTCTACTAGGACAGCATCAGGGCCAGCCTGCACCATGACTGGCTGTGATGTCGTTAGGCTTAGAGTAAGAAAAGAAATGAGGCCTGTGCACCTAGTAAATTGTTTCAATCAGGAAAACTGTGAGTTAAAAAAAAATGTTTCTGTGACTAGACTAAATAGGCTGGGGCTTCCTTAGACTCAGAAATCTGTCTGTTTATGCTTTGTTGCTTTCTTTGATCATTTCCCATCTGTCTTCTCTTACTTTCTCAAGAAAGTTCCATTTGAGAATTCCAAATAAGTTGAGTCTTTTAGGGAATGGCCAAGTCAGGGCAAACTTAGACCAGCCCTGTGAGGAGAGAAGAAACCCACTAGGCGCCAGGTACACTAGTGCAGGGACTAATGTTTCCCCAAGAACTTTGGGATTCTTAGCCTCCCTGGCCGGCCCCCTACAAGACAGTACAGCTCTGGTCATCGTGACAACCAGAACTCCTCACAGGCATTTCCAAACACTCTTAGGCAGGAACTGTACCCTAACCTCCAGGTTGAGACCCCCAAAATGAAAGATGGAAAAACTAGATAAAAATAGAAAATTTAGAAATCTAAGGAAGTCTGTAGGGAACCCCTGAAATCTGCCCTGCCTTCTTCACAGCAGGCCTCTTCTCCAGCACCTTGGTAAAGACTTCTTCCCTCTAGGTTTCTCTCTGGACCACTCCATCCCCCTGTTATTCACTCAGCCTCTACCAGTTTCTCCCCCTCCCCAGTATGGATCAAAATTATCTGATTTTTATTTTCTCAAGAATCTGTTTTTTCCCCACCAATGCCCACCTTGTACTTAGACCTCCCAGGTGTCCTGCTAGCTTGTCATGTTCCTGATCCATCACATAAGCCAGCATGTGCTCTCCTAAGCAATAGGTTGGGGTGTTGGTCAAGAGCATCAAGGCCCTGCAGGTTAGAAGAACAGGCATCAGCCAAGTGTGGGTCAGGATGAAGCCTGGCCTGCTGGAGGGACAGTGATAGACAGTTCAGCTGCAGGCCTCACTGAAGAGTCAGGCTGGAGGCAGATGGTACTAGTCTTGCTCATGCCCCTCCTGGTTGATGGGCAGCAGGAGAATGCCCAACCCCTTCCGGGAGAGCTCAGAAGTGTGGGCCTCTTCTGATGGTGACACCATGGGAGATCTGAATCCCCGGGGGACAGAGAGGAGGGGCTGAGCTCAGAAGACAGTGCCAGATGAGAAGAGATGAGGATATTTTCTTGTCTGTAATTCTAAAAGTCACCTCGTTAAAATTAGATGCCTGACATGACAATGAACATGAGAAGTTACTTTATGGGAAGAGGCCCTAGGCTAAGCGTGGGGCACAATAATTGAACTCAAGATGATTGAATCATTGGCTAGAGTGCCCACCAACACACAAAAGTCTCCCCCTTCAAAGGTCCTCTCTCGTAGAATAGACCAATCAATGAATCGTGCTAACTGCCTTTACTGATGAATTCAATCAGGCAATTGGTTTGACTATCTCCCAATTACCATTTTCTCTTAATTAAAATATGCATCTCCCCCCTTTCCTACACACATTTTAACACTTCCGAAATAAAGACGTGTCTTAAAATAGATCTGCATGTTTATTGTAAGTTTCTCTCTCTCTCTTTTTTTTTTTTGAGGCAGCTATTAAATCAATGATGTGTCTTATAATCAATGGCATATTAGCATGGAGGAAATAGTGTAATTACCAGAATTGATGTCCCATTTTCATGTAGTATAGATAAGATCATTCACTGGGCACCTGGAAACACCTGTACTTGCCCACACATGCGAACCTGTGTGTGGACAGCCTCAGCAGGCCCTGCACATACACACACCCATGTGCCAACCACCCACTCTCACCTTAGAGATATCAGCTGGCTGTGAATTTTGGATGCCATGGAACCCTCAGAGAGCCCACAGAAATGCACAGTGTGCTAAGTCCCACCGTCCCTTTGTAAATGTCATGGAGAAATTGCTTTTGGCTCACTCTGCTGCTGACTGTGCTGCTGATTGGTCTCAGCGAGGGGCGGCGATGCTGTACCTGGCAGGAGACAGGGCCTGGCCAATGAGATTCAGGCAGGCAGAGAAAATGCTCCAACAGAGGAGCATCCTGGGAGCTGGGCACTCCCCATCTGGCACACCAGCCCCTGTCCCCTCAGGGGCTCAGCCACTGCAGAGCAACCCAAACTGCTTCAGTGTCTGCTCTCACTTCAGGACCTGGCTTAGTTATCTTCCTTGGATCATCTAGGTTAAGGGATTCCCAGATAGCTGGGAAAACATTATTTATTGTTTTCTTTTGCTTTTATTTTGAGAGAGAGTCTCACTCTGTCACCCTGGGTAGAGTGCCATGGTGTTGTAGCTCACAGCAACTTCAAACTCTTGGGCTCAGGAGATCTCTTGCCTCAGCCTCCTGTAGTAGCTCGGACCACAGGTGCCTGCCACAACGCCTGGCTAGTTTTTCTATTTTTAGTAGAGACAGGGTCTTGCTCTTGTTCAGGTTGGTCTGAACTCCTGAGCTCAGGCAATCACCCACCTCGGCTTCCCAGAGTGCTAGGATTACAGGTGTGAGGCTCAGCGCCCAGCTGGAAAATATTATTTCTGAGTGCGTCTGTGAGGGTATTTCCGGAAGAGATTGGCATTTAAATCAGTGGACTGAGTAAGGAAGGTCCACCCTCACCGATGTGAGTGGGTACCACCCAATCTTCAGGGCTCAGATAGAACAAAAAGGCTGAGGAAAAGCAAGGTGCTCCCTTTTCTTGAGCGAGATATCCACCTTCTCCTGCCCTCCACATTGATGTTTCTGGTTCTCAGGACTTTGGGCTGAGCCTAAATATCACTGGCCTTTCTGGTTCTCCAAGCTTATCGTGAAACTTGTGTATGAGACAATTCCCATAATAAATCCCCCCTCATATATATTGTATTGGTTCTACTTTGAATTAGTTCTTAACTGATTCACTTCCTATCCCTTCTCCTAGAAGAGAGGAAGAATGTGGGTAACGAGGTGGTCATCACTTGTCCGGGAGAGGAGAGGGAAGATGACGGATTGCCATTCACCCCGTCAGCTAGGCTAAGACAGTAGACAGTGGGAGTGAGTAGCCTGATGAGGTAGCAGAGCCTGTGAGGGGAAATTCCAAGAACTTTCTAGAAGGGTGACTTGGGAGTGGTACCCAGAGGATCCTCTATTCTTCCTCTGAGGCCTATGGGATTCTCAAGGAATGTAGGCTTAGGCTATGTCTGAACAAAGAAAGCTCCTCCTGGCAACATTCCTCTACAGCCCCCTCTGCCCAGGACACCACCTGCAACCTACATTTTGTGACCATGGAAATTTCTGGGACAGAGCATTTTGCCTCTGCCTGGCTCCCCTTAGAGGGGTGGCTTTTATGTAGTGGGGTAGGGTGGGGTGAGATGGATGAGGAAGAAGCTTTGACTTTGATCCAGACTTGTTCCCATTCTAACACCAGACCAGAGAAGAGGGAAACTGACCAGACAGAGCAGGAGCTGCAGCAGCTGTCAGAGAAGTGGTATTCACACCCCACTGCACAAAGTCTGCCGAGAAGCCCCAAGGAGAGTGAGCAGCCACAGTCTCTGATTTGTAATTTCATTTAATGCTATTAAGAGGGCAGTTTGGGCCATTTTCTTGAGAGGACTGGAAAAGTTCCAGAGCCCTTGACTAATGAGTCCCAAGTATTAACCCCAGTAGTTGTCTACCGTCTGTGGCTTCTGACCAGGTCTCCTTCTCCCCTTCTCCCCCGAATCTCCATTCCCCTGGAGAAAGCCCCCTGACCCTGTGCTCATGGCATGTTCCCATAAGCCCAGGCAGGCCCTGTTACTAGGCTAGTTGTAGAAGAAATTGAACAAGCAGTGTAGGCTGTCACCCATGCCAGGCAATTGGGGTGACTGTTTCCAGAGAATCATAGAGTCTCAGTTTGAAGAGCTCCAAGAGGTCATGGAATTTTCCCCCTTTTTCCCTCTGCAGCAGTGGTTAGTTAATAGTCTTTAAAGGGCACACATCTTCTGCAGGTCTAAGGCTGAGGTATCTGAATTTCTAACAGACATGCTTAACATTTTTATGCAGGTGGTCCATGAGCCGTACTTTTCGAGCTCCTGTTTTATAGCATCTCTGATGGATGGTTCTTGCTCTCTGATTAGACAGCTCTGTCCTCTGAATCCATAAGAAGTCAGTCTAACCTTTATCTCATATGACCACTCTCGGGCCTGTGTGGCACAGGACGAAGAGTACCAGTTGTAAAGTCACACAAATGTGAGATGACATTCCAGTTCTGCTACTTACTTGCTGTGTGATTTGGGGCATAGAAAATCCTGTGGATATTGGGACCCCTCCTGCTGGGGGCTATGTGTCTGTGCCGCCTGGTTTCGGGCAGGAAGGAAAGCTCCAAATCCTGTGATTTGGGACACAAACAAATGACTCCATTTCTCCATTTATGCAAGGGGGAAAATAATAGATTGGGGACTTCTGCCTCTGCCACAATGCAATAGATACTTTTGCCATCCCTCCTACTTGGTATATCTAAACTTACTGGACATTATGAATGACATAAACCAAAGATTCTGATGGTAGAGAGCAGAAGAAAATCCAGGGAGAGATGTTGGGACCTAAGGAATGAAACTGTCAGAACCTTGGCTTTTCCTTGTGCCTCATATATCTTATCAACAAACAGCAGGAAAACATCTGAAGAAATAACCCTGTCTTAAAGAAAAATCAACAGGGGGGCAGTGCCCGTGGCTCAAAGGAGTAGGGCATCGGCCCCATATGCCGGAGGTGGCAGGTTCAAGCACAGCCCTGGCCAAAAAATGCAATAAAAAAAAGAAAAGAAAAAGAAAAAGAAAAATCAACAGGGGTAAAGGAGAAAAGGAAGAGACATGCAGTGAAAAAAAGCAAAAGAAAACTTTAACCATTTTTAATATCTTTAGAAATGTAGGAAAATATATTGTAGGTATGAAAAAAATAGGATTTTATAAAATAGTGCATTCAGAGAATAAGAAAGAATTCTTGAAATTTTATATACATATAAAATTTGGAATTATATATGTGTATGCATATATTATATATATGACAGGAAAATTTCAAAAATTAAAAATTGAAAAATAAAGTTGAATAAATATCTCAGGATTCAGAACAAAAATGCAACGGATGAGCGGAAAGGGAAGATAGGGAAGATTTAGGAAAATTAGAGGATTAATTCACGAGTGACAGGAGCTCAAGAAGGAGAGAACAGCAAAATGAGGGACACAGCAAGCAGAGAGATAATAATTTTTAAACAACGTTTCCTAAACTAAAGGGATATGAATTGCTAGGTTAACATTGAGAGATTTCCGAGTACATGAATGTAAATGACCTACCATAGGGTACATCTTTGAAAGACGTCCAGAAATAGAAGAATCTGAATGCTTTCAGAAAGAAAACAAAGCAAAACAACAATAAAGCTTACCTAGAAAGCACGGGGCGGGGGGGGGGGGGAAGACTAGAAGAGAATAGAGAGATGACTCTAAATCCTAAGACCAGTTTGGCCAATTACAGCCTGTGAGTCAAAGCCAGACCACAACCTGTTTTTCTACAGTCCCTGAGCTAAGAATGATTTTTCAATTTTTAAAGAGTTATAAAAAAGTATAAAACCAAAGAAGAATGCATGACAGAGATATGTGTGGTCCCCTAAATCTAACATTTGCTGCCTGTCTTTTTCCTAGAAAAATTTTGTTAGCCCATGTTCTAAGGGAAAATTCTTTTCAAACCAACCAAATCATTAAAAAAGTGTAAGAATACACTTCCCAGCTTGTTCTATGAGACAAGTTTTACTTTAATACCCAAACCAAAGACATCACAAAAATTCATATTCCTTATGAATATCAATGTAAAAATACTTAACAAAGTAGTAGCAAATCAAATTCAGCAACATGTGTAAAGGATCATACACTGTGGTTGAATGAGATTTACCCCAGGAATACAAGGCGGATGTGACATCCCTACTAAAGTCAATTAATATAATACATCAGATTGATAGAATAAAAAGTAAAAACCATATGATCATCTCAGTAAACAAAAAGCATTTGACAAATCCTGCAGTATTTCATGATAAAAACATTCAATGACCAGGCAGTGCCTGTGGCTCAGTGAGTAGGGCACCAGCCCCATATACCGAGGGTGGTGAGTTTGAACCCGGCCCTCGCTAAACTGCAACAAAAAAATAGCCGGGCGTTGTGGCGGGCGCCTGTAGTCCCAGTTACTTGGGAGGCTGAGGCAAGAGAATTGCGTAAGCCCAGGAGTTGGAGGTTGCTGTGAGCTGTGTGATGCCAGGGCACTCTACTGAGGGCAACAAAGTGAGACTCGGTCTCTTAAAAATAAATAAATAAATAAATAAAAAACCTTCAACAACCTAAAAATAGAAGGGAAGTTTCTCGACCTGATATAGAACATCTATGAAAAACCAACAGCTAACCTAATATTTAATGGTTTATACTTGATGCTCTCCCCTTAAGATCAGGAGCAAAACAAGGATGTCGGGCGGCGCCTGTGGCTCAGAGGAATAGGGCGCCAGTCCCATATGCTGGAGGTGGTGGGTTCAAAAACCACAAAAAAAAAAAAAACAAGGATGTCTGCTTTCATTACTTCTGTTCAACTTTGTACAGGGGGTTCTGCCATGTCAATTAGTTAAGAAAAGCAAATTGAAGTAATCCACATTGGAAAGGAAGAAATCAAACTATATTTGAAAATGGCATCATCTTATATATAAAAAAAACTCAGAAATACACTAAAAATATATTAGAAAGAATACATGAGTTTACCAATGTGTCAGGATGCAAGATCAATGCACAAAAAATCAATTATGTTTCTAACCATAACAATAAAAAATTTAATAATTAAGACGTTAAGAAAATCACATTTATAATCACAGCAAAAAGAAGAAAATGCCTAGGAATAAATTTAACCAAAAAATGCAAGCCTTGTACACTAAAAACTATAAAACTTTTTTTTTTAGGCGGAGCCTCAAGGTGTTGCCCTGGGTAGAGTGCTGTGGCATCACAGCTCACAGCAACCTCTAACTCCTGGGCTCAAGCGATTCTCCTGCCTCTGCCTCCCAAGGAGCGGGGACTACAGGTGCCTGCCACAATGCCCAGCTATTTTTTGGTTGCAGCTGTCATTGTTGGCAGGCCCAGGCTGGATTCGAACCCGCCAGCTCAGGTGTATGTGGCTGGAGCCTTAGCTGCTTGAGCCACAGGCGCCAAGCCTATAAAACATTTCTTATAGAGATTGAGGATCTAAATAAATGGAATGGCATCTTATGTTCATGGATCAGAAGACTTAATGTTGTTGAGGCAGTAATACTTCCCAAACTGATCTATAGATTCAATGTACTCACTATCATAATCTCAGGTCCCTTTTCCATAAATTGACAATTTGATCCTAAAATTTATATTGAAATAGAAGGGACCTAGAAGAGTTAAAACAATATTTAAAAGGAACAAAAAAGTTGGAGGACTCATACTTCCCAATTAAAAACCTACTGCAAAGTTACAATAATCAAGATAATTTGGTAGTGACATAGGATTGACATATAGATTAAGGAAGTAAATATTTATGTTCAATTGAGTATCAAAAGGGTGTTAAGAAAATTTAGTGGAGGAAAGAGTATGGCTGTTTTTGTTTATTTGTTTGTTTTTACCAAATGACCAAAGAAAATCACATATCTATATACTAAAGCATAAAGTTAAACCTTTATAAAAACCTTTATAAAAATTCACTGAAAATATATCATATGCCCTAATGTAAGTGCTAAAACTATAAATCCCCTAGAAGAAAACTTAGAAGTAAATCTCTGTGATCTTTGGTTAAGCAATGGTTTCTTATATACAACATCAAAAAAAAGTAACAAATGAAAAAATAAAGAGGGCAGCACCTGTGGCTCAGTGAGTAGGTGCCAGCCCCATATAACGAGGGTGGCAGGTTCGAACTCGGCCCCGGCCAAACTGCAACAAAAAAATAGCCAGGTGTTGTGAGGATGCCTGTAGTCCCAGCTACTCGGGAGGCTGAGGCAAGAGAATCACCTAAGCCCAAGAGCTGGAGATTGCTGTGAGCTGTTGCGCCATGGCACTATACCAAGGGCAACAAAGTGAGACTCTGTCTCTAAAAAGAAAAAAGAAAGAAATTGGACCGTATCAAATTTTAAAACCTTTGTGCATCAAAGGACAATATTAGGAAAGTGTAAACACAATTCATAGAATGAGAAAGTATTTACAAATTATATGTATCCAGAACATATAAAGAACTCATAACTCAAAGATAGACACACAAGTAACTCAATTTAAAAATTGACAAAGGATTTGAATAGACGTTTCTCCACAGAGAGTGTGCAAATGACCAATAAATACATGAAAAGATGATCAAATTCGTTAGTCAATTAGGGAAGTACAAACCCAAACCACAATGAAATACCTCTGTATACCCACTAGAACAGCAAAAATAAAAAGACGTTAGGAAGTGTTGGTAAAGATGTAGAGAAATTGGAATCCGCATGAATTGCTAGTGGGAATGTAAAATGGTACAACCACTTTGGAAAATAGCTTGGCAGTTCTCTAAAACAATAACTATAAAACCGAGCAATTCTACTACTAGATAAATGCCCAAGAAAAATGAAAATATATGTCCACACAGAAACTTGTACATACACCAGGCATGGTAGCTCACATCTGTAATCCTAGACTCTTAGAGGTTGAGGTAGGAGGACCACTTGAGCTCACAAGTTCAGGACTAGCCTGAGTAAGAGTGAGATCCCGCCTCCACCAAAAATAGAAAAATTAGCTAGAGCCAAGTGAGGTGGCTCATGCCTGTAATTCTAGCACTCTGGGAGGCCGAGGTGTGGATTGCCCCAGCTCAGGAGTTCAAGACCAGCCTGAGCAAGAGCAAGACCCCATCTCTAAAACTAGCTTGGTGTTGTGGTGGCTCCTGTATTACCAGCTACTTGGGATACTGAGGCAAGATGATCACTTGAACCCAGGAGTTTGAGGTTGCTGTGAGCTATGATGCCACAGCACTGTACTCTGACAAAGTAGAGATTCTGTCTCAATAAAAAGAAAGAAAAGAAAATTAGTTGAGCATTGTGGCAGGTTCCTTTAGTCTCAGTTTGTTGGGTGGGTGAGACAAGAGGACCTCTTGAATCCAAGAGTTTGAGGTTGTTGCGAACTAGGCTGAGGCCATGGCATTCTAGCCTTGGTACTAGAGTGGAGTGAGACTCTGTCTTAAACTAACAAATGAACAAACAAACAAACTTGTACTTAACTGTTCATAGCAGAATTATTCAAAACAGCCAAGAAGTAGAAACTATCTAAATGGCTGTCACCTGATGACTGAATAAAATGTGGTATATCCATATACTGGAATATTATTCAGCAATAAAAAAGGGGACACATGTCCCAACATAGATGAACCTTGAAAAGATTATGCTAAGTGAAAGAAGTCACAAAAAACAATGTATTGTATGATTCTACGTATCTTAAATGTCCCGAATCAGCAAATCCATAGAGACAGAAAGTATATTAGTGGCTGCCTGAGTTTGGAGCAGTGGGTTGGGGGAAGAGGGTTGAGCAGAAATGGTAAAGGACTGCTAATGTGTAGAGTTTCTTTAGGGGTGTTGAAAGTGTTCTAAAATTAAACTGTGATGGTTGCATAACTCTGAATATACTAAAACCACTTTAAATGGAGGATTTTTATGATATGCAAAATATATTTCCCAAAAAGCTGTAAAAGTACATAAAAAACATTTTTAAATATGCAAGATTTCAAAAAATTAACCTCCCATTTATCTTTTCACAACAAGCTACTTGCAGATGTATTCTGCCAAAAGAAGTGAATAAACCAAGAAAGGGAGAAACATGGAATCCAGAAAAGAAAAGCTTTAACACAGAAAAGAGGCAGAGGGAATTCCTAGATTAATGGTGAAAAGAAGCTCTGAATGACAATTTGAGGCAAGCTTAGAGAGCTACAAGTAACTCTTGTAGCACCAAGGAATTAAGAGCACCAGAAAGAAACCTACAAGTGAGAAAAAAAAAAAAGATAAAAGAAACAGATAAACTACCTAATGTTTACACATATTGCAGTGACTTTTGTTGTTCTGCCCGAAAGCTTGAGAATGGATTTGTGATAAGATACATGGAAAACTAAGAAAGCAAATGAATGAATAACAAGGCAATTATTAACTCTTGGTAAAACATAAGGTAGTTTTATTGTACCCCCAGGTCAGTAGTGAATTACATTTTCATGATCATGATATCATAAACACTGAGCATTGGTTTTACCAATAAGGTAACAATATTATATTGAGAGCATGAGGAAAGCAATGGTGTAACTATATGAGGTGGCAGAAGAGTAGGGTGGTAGAAGAAAACACAATCCTCATCTTCCATATAGGAACCAAAAAACTAAAACTGCAAAAAAAAAAACAAAACAAAACAAGAAACAGCAATATAATTTGCTACTTGGGAATAAGAGAGGAGACAGAAGAAACAAAAAAGAGTTGAAAGCAGTTGGTTCTAAGGAGGAATTCAAAAAAGCAGGTCAGAGGATTGCAATTTTTTATTATAGACGTAGCAATACTATGTAATTTAAGAAACAAAACCAAAAACATGATGCCCATGCATTAGTGTGACTTGAAGAAAAAGAAGAAATAAGGTTGATAGTGAAACCAGAGCCTCTCTTTCCAGAGGAGCTCCTCAACTACAGCTTTTCAACCTGCTTTTCCTTTCTACTTCAGTCCTCATCAGTTTTTCTTCACAGTAATTGACTTAGCCCCGTAACCACCTGCTCCTATCTGCTTCAGTATGGCACGTTTTGGCTTCTGCACCTGGTCCTTTTGCAGTCATCCAAGTCCATCCCAAGTCTCTCCTGACTCTTCCTTCTGCTTTAGAATTCCAGACATGAGCCTGGGCCAGCATGACTTGGAATCTGTCATACCCAGCCAGTTAATCTGCTCCAGTCTGGTCCTCTTGGCTGCCCTGCTCACCTCACAAGTACTCTGCATGTACATCAGTGGCAACTGTCCCGTTTCTCCCTGTGCCTAGAGTGGGCAGCACTAAGCCTGGTTGTCCAGGGGAGTGGAATGGCAAGATGGCACAAAGTCCTCTCCTGAGATCAGATTACTGCATCCGTTAATAAACTGAAGCCACAGACCACTTATAAGCTGCCAGGTCACTCCCCTGATTCATTCTGAACCTATTAAATTCATGGGTCTCTCTCAAGCCAAGTTTCCCCATTTCTATATTGATATAATAGATATTTTTAGCATGAATTTAGCATACTTTTCTACGTAACATTTTATCTTGTTTTTTCTTAAATTTTATTGTTTTAACTCATTTATAAATCAAGGTACAAGGAAAAACACCCCAAATGACATACAATGTAGACCCAAAGCAGAGGTTCTCAGGCACAGACTGGCAGCATGGATATGGTTCTCCCACACTCTTCCCATCCCATAAAGAGGCATCCTTGGGCTGAGCACAGCTTGGAGCACTGTGTGTCCTGTGCAATCCAGCAGAGGGACCCTGATGCTTCATTGTCTTGCATAGTAATGATGTGGGAGGGAACAGATTTTTAGCTTTGCAATCCAGTTACAACCTTGCCAGCATGAGAAATAGCCTGTTGCCCCATGAAAATCATGTGAAGAGTTTGCATGTCAGCATTGCCTCCAACCTGAATTCTTGGGTTACCCAAGGGACAATCTCCAGGATCGTCCAGCAGACAATCTGACTCATCTCACTTTATTCACTCTTCAGATATCTGATTTTGTTGATCTTTCTCTCTTAGCCGCGTCATTAGTCTTTATCCAAGGCATTAAGATACTGAAAAAGTCAAGGCCAATGCAAAAGCCCTGTTGTATATTGCTTCAGGATGACAATAACCAATGCTGATTCTGTCTTTTAAATCAGTAAGATCTCTACCTAATATACTGTGATCTGCCTTATTCTTCTAGTTTGTCCCCAAAGATAGTTATGGATAACAAAGATAGTTTGTCCAATTCCAGCTAAAATCAAAACCCCCATATTCATTAAGTCTATGTACACGGCCAGGACATAGCAAGTAGGGGCTGGGCTCAGAGGCAAGAAGTGAGGAGGGAGTTCAGGAGGCCATGTCAGGCTGTATAGAGCTGGAACTTTTTTAAAAAATGATTTACATAGAGACGGGGTCTCACTACATTGTGCAGCCCGCTCTTGAACTCCTGGCTTCAAATGACCCTCCCACAGTGTGAGTATTATAGACATGAGCCACCCCACCTGGCCAGAGATGGAATTTTTAATTGCCCCAGGGGACGCATCAAGGGAAAGAAGAAAGCATAGCTGTGAGTAGAACCCAGATCATTAGTCTAGTAGGGTCAATGTGTTTATCAAATATTTCCCTCTAGCGTAAGAGAGAACCCCAGACTAAAAATAGAGACCACTGAAAATGGAGAGGGTTCAGAGAACTAGGAGAGGAAGCTCTCCAACTCTTTTCTCTCCATCACCCCCTCTGCGCACACACACACAGCACCTGCTCTCCTGACTTGTAAGAAGGTGATTTCAGAATTGTGTGGTATGTTAGCTACTTTCTTGGGAATAACAACTATTTTCAGGCTAAGGGGAGAAGACAATACTGAACACATACAATTGAATTCCTCGTTCCAAGTTCAACAAGAAAAGGATTTGGGGGCACTTCAAATCAGATCACAAGGTGACACATCACTGCACTCTCATTCAACTCAGGCATCACTCCTCTCTGAGATCTTTCCTGTCCCTTCCCTGTGTCCCCTGTATACATTGTCATTGTACTGCTCACAATGGATTTGCAGGCATTGGTTTACACGCCTCTCACATCTACCACAGTGTCAGCAACTTGATTGCGAGCAGCTACTGTGCCATTCATCTTTGTATTCCAGGGCCTGCTGCACACCTGCCATACGCTACCCATGTGCACAATGAAGCCTGGGACCCTGGATAGCGTTGGGTGACATCAGTCCAACTGCTCCTCCCTCCTCCACTCACCCCAAGTCAGTAAGCTCAGAGCATGGCATATAGTAGGTGCCCAATAAATGTTTAACAAATAAAAGCAGAATGTCTGCCCGCCTGTGAGGAAGGCCCAAGGGTAACGTTATAGAAGGCCCTGTCTGAGCAGCTCCTCCCTGCTCTCAACCCATCAAGGCCAGTAAAAGAGCACTGGGGAAGACCACTATGGGCAGCCTGCATTGTGGTGAGCACCCTGCCCTCTTCACACTCGCCAGCAGTTCTGACATTTGGCACCTGCTGATGGTAACATTCCTTCCTTCACGAACCTGACGACAGGAACAATACCTAGCAGCCAGATGGTGGTGAGAGGTGATGAGGGAAGAAATGTGGGGGAAGGGTAGGGAGCACTGGACAAGGGGGGGCTGTGCTATACAGGTGTGCTGATCTGCCCACCGCACCTGCTCCTCTCTGGTCCTGGCTCTGCCGCTCACCTGCACGGTGCACCAGCCTCCATGCTGTGTCTGCAGCCTGCCGCACCCTGCCCACCGCAGGCCCTTGCTCCTTCCACTGCTACAGTGCTTCTCCGTCACCTCTTCAGGGGTCCTCTTCTTGGTGAGACCTGCCCTGACCCCTTATCTAAAGTTGCAACAGCCCTCTCCCCCTTACTCTGCTCAACATTTTCCCCAAGACACTTGAAACCTTCTACCGGAGTGTGCAAAGTGCTTGTGAATTGCGTGCATTGCTCACTGCCCTTCTCCCCTTGGTAGAATGTGAATTGGACTAGTGCAGGAATCCGTAGTGCTTTGGTTTGTTCGTATTAATAATACATTTTAAGGGCCTGGAATAATACCTGGCATGGTATTATTGGGCGCTCTGAGCACTGCAGACGGTCCCACACTCACTCGACACTGAAATGCCCACTCTATGCCAGGTGCTACACTTTCATGGGCAAAGACCATGATGGTGGCAGGTGAGAGGGAAACACCACCCCTGCTTCCTTGTGAGGTGTTTTGGTCTAGAACTGATGGGAAAAGGTATGGTCAGTTTGGGGTTCTCTCTAGGCTCTATTGAGCTGCCACCTTTCCCTTTTTACTCCAAAAAGCACAGTGTTCTGGACCTTTTTCATATCAGGAACCTGCAGTGGGACCTAGACGTGGGGCAGAGTCAGAGGAGGGCTGGGAGCCAGGGACAGCTGGAAGGGTGAGGGTCTGGGGCTGCGGGGTGGGTAGGAAGTGAGCCAGGCACAGAACCTCCTGCAGAGGCTGAGGGAGGGGAGATCCCTGTCCTTATCCACTCCCTGAGGGATTCTGTAATGAGCCTTGCAACACCATCCCATTTTCAACTCTACAAGGCTCCTGGCACTCTCAGTGGTGTGTCTGGAGAATTAACTGCCTGAATGCCTGATGACAGACAGGAGGAACAGAGAGCCAGGGCGTGTGTGCGTGTTTATGTGTATGTGTGTGTGTGTGTGACAGAGAGAGAGAGAGGGAGAGGAGAAAGAGGCAGTACCTTTTTCTCTCTCTGGAATGACTTGTGACCGTGTTGCAGATTTCCATCGTCAGAGGCGCCATCTTCCCAGAGCCTTATCCATGCTTCACTGCCATTCCTGAGTCTCTCCAGCCAGGACTTTTTTTTTTTTTTTTTTTGTAGAGACAGAGTCTCACTGTACCGCCCTCTGGTAGAGTGCCGTGGCATCGCACGGCTCACAGCAACCTCCAACTCCTGGGCTTAAGCGATTCTCTTGCCTCAGCCTCCCGAGTAGCTGGACTACAGGCGCCCGCCACAACGCCCGGCTATTTTTTGTTGCAGTTTGGCCGGGGCTGGGCTTGAACCCGCCACCCTCGGCATATGGGGCTGGCGCCCTACTCACTGAGCCACAGGCGCAGCCCCAGCCGGGACTCTTAACTTCTCCATTTTCCCAAGCAGGGCTTTTCCTCAAGGTTAGCGCCAATGCCTGCTGTGCCCAGTGGATCCTTGCACGCTGTGACCCGCTCTAGGCCCACGGTCATTTCCTCTAAGGGCCGCAGTCACGCTATTGCCAGCACACGTTTCCTGGGGCTGGTCAGAATTAAGTCCAGTGTGGGGAACAGTTCTTCCCTGCTTCTTCCTCTTCAGAGCTTCTTCCTCATCATTATCCCTCGAGCAAATCAATAATTCACCAGATTATCCATATTTAGTCTGGATTGTGTCTCCTTGCCTCTGGCTAGACTTTGAAGTCCTGCCTCACCTGCCTCCACCCCGGCCAGTTTTCCGGGGGAGCCCCACCGGCCACTCTCACACGGGGCCTTCTCCCCACTGTGCATTCCCCACACAGCTGCCCCTGTCCCCACGTCTGGTCCTCTGTCCCAAAGCCCCTTCTTCTCTCCAGCTTGCTCTTCAAGGTGCCATTTCAAACCCAGTCGTTCACCACAAATTCCTTGGCTTCTGCAACAGACAGAAGTATTTACAATGAGAAGCACGCGATTTTGCTTCTACTTGCGTTTGGGGTGCAAAGAGTTACTGAGCAACACAAGGGCAGGAGGCTGTGACAGACCCCTCACATCTCCTCACAACCCCAGAGCAGCACACTCGATGAACACTTTGGGAAAGTGGTGTGGCCTTATTTCTACACTCATTTCCAGCTTTACACTTTCCCTTCACTCCAACTACCTTTAGCCCCTCGGGCCTCGATCCCACTTTTCCCTCTGGTTCTCAAGGATCAGACAACCCAGGTTATATGATCAGACTTTGGATTCTCATAGATGCTGCTGGCTGCAGCCTATATCGATAAGAGTAAATACAGACCAACCAGTAGGGGGCTACTACAGCAGCCCAGGGGACAGGTGGCAGGAGCTGGGGATAGAGACAGAGAGAGGTGGGTGGGTAAAAGAGATCATCATCACCAGAGGTTTACCAGATGATCTATTTGTCTAGCCCTATACAGTTTTCACAGCACTTTTGTATCTACCGCCTCCTTTGACCTTCAGCTGCCCATGAGATATGCTGAGTAAGAATAATTATTGTCTTGGCTTTATAGGTGGATAAAATGAGGCTAGGAGGAGGGGAATCCATTGCCCAAATTTTACACAGCTTCTTGGACAGGGTTGGGCCTCACATCCAGATCCTTGGGCATCACGGCCAGGATTCTTTCTAGTCTGTGTCACCAGGGCTCACCCTGGACCTGCCACAGGAGGGCCTGGTGTTAAGCCCAAGAACCTGGACTCTGCTACCTGCCTGAGGCTATTTACACGGTTCCAATTGATTCGTTGTAACCTGTAATTATTTTGGCTGAATTTTTTTTCATGCTCCATTTGTTTTTTACTCTCCAGTAGATAAGCTACAAGGAAAAGCAGCTTGGGAGATATGTGGAAACAGAGGAAATTGTCTTTCTTTCTGGGGTAGAAGGTGAGGGGATTCCAGAGCTGGTTTCCTTGCTTGCTCCCTAAGTCCGTTTAGCCTCTTTCTCAAGTTCTCTTCCTCCCCACGGAGGGGCAGTGAGAGCTCTGAGCCAGATTCTCCTCTCAGGGGCTCTCAGATCTATTTCTTTCTTTCTTCTTCTTCTTCTTTTTTTTTGTAGAGACAGAGTCTCACTTTATCACCCTCAGTAGAGTACTGTGGCGCCACACAGCTCACAGCAACCTCCAGTTCCTGGGCCTAGGCGATTCTCTTGCCTCAGCCTCCCAAGTAGCTGGGACTACAGGCGCCCACCACAACGCATGGCTATTTTTTTGTTGCAGTTCGGCCAGGGCTGGGTTTGAACCCATTACCCTCGGTATATGGGGCCGGTGCACCACTCACTGAGCCACAGGCGCTGCCCTCTCAGATCTATTTCTGACCAGAGCCAAAGGGAGAATAACATTGGAACCACTGCCTCCTTCCCACCATGTAACCGTTGCCTGTTGGCACACCTGCCAAGATGACAACTTGGGGGAAGAAAAAAGAAGGAAGAGAAACTACAAGGATGGATTGTTAATTTTTCAGATGAAATATGACTCTGAGATTTCAGCAAAGTAGCTTGTGGGGCATTCCACTGTGCTCCCTCAAGTGGTCTGAGTGTTTGGAATGACACAGACTCTCTGCTCTGACCGAAACTTGAGTCAGCCTCCCCTGAGTCTTCTGCTTGGCTCGACCCAACTTTGGATTTCTCCCTCTGTCCTTAGAGAATCCAACTGGAGTAAGAATCCTGCTTAGTCATTTAACAAGAATCTCCCACCCTTTGATGTCTGAGCACCCTAGCTGCCTTCAGTAATGATTCTATTAAGTCAATTTAGCCAGAAACTCCTTATCCTTAATATTTCTTCTTAGTAACTTTTCATCCACTGACCCCCACCTGCTCATGGTTATAAATCCCAAGTTCTACTTGTCCTTGTTGGAATTGGAGTTGAACCCAATCTCTCTCCCCCACTGCATGACCCTATTGTATTGATCCCTACACACAATGTCATGCTCCCCCTACCCCTTGAATAATCTGCTTTCCATCTTTAACAATTATTTGGATTTTTTTTTTTTAAAGCAGGGATAGACACTCACTTCATAGAGCTTTAACAGGGATAGTCTAGAGCAGAGATAGTTACTCACTTCAGAGAGTTTGGGGAAAGGCCCACTGTATGATCTTTAGGGTCCCTTTGAGAAGGTCAGGGCTGCTGACCTTCCAAGCGAACTTGGCCAGTGTCCTGCAGACCCTAGAGGAGGTTCTGCTGTGTTCCGGGTGGCTCTGTGTGTGTGGAGTACAGGTGTCCATTGTGGGACCCTGCCCCTTCTCTTGCTTTCCCACCCTCTCCCATTGGCAAGGGGAGTTCTGTGTTGTTTGACCTTTAAAGTCACAGTGGAAGCACAAAGAAGCTGTTAACTCCACCCTGGTGAAAAGAGTCTAAACCCCAGTATTCAGCTGGGATAGGCTTGCCAGAGTGGAGATGGGGTGAAGCTGGAAGTGGCTCTCATCTTTCTGTGACAAATCTATAGTCAGGAAAATGGACACAGTTAATTTCTCAATCTAGTTATCCTACCCTACTCATTTATAGGTTATTCACAATTTGTAAACCTCACTGCTGTAGTCCTCACTATTACTGTCTCAAGTTAGTTATTATTAGCCACATTTTACATGTGAAGAGTCTCAGAAAAATTAAAAAATCAAAAACAAAAAATTTGCCTAAAGGGTGGCGCCTGTGGCTCAAGGAGTAGGGCGCTGGTCCCATATGCCGGAGGTGGTGGGTTCAAACCCAGCCCCTGCCAAAAAAAAAAAAAAAATTTGCCTAAAGACGAACAACTATTAGTGATTGAGTGTGTGTGTGGGGGGGATTCAAACCCTGCTTATTTTGACTGTTCCACACACTGCTAGTTGGAGTAAATGAATGATCTCCACTCAAGATATTTGCATTGTCGTGCAGAGAGAAGGGAACACTTAATATATTGTTGGTGGGATTGCAAATGAATACAGCCTTTTTGGAAATAAATATGGAAAATCCACAAAGAGCTAAAAGTAGATCTTTCATTTGATCCTGCAATCTCATTACTAGGTATCTACCCAGAAGAAAAACAATCATTTTACCATAAGGACATCTGCACTCGAATGTTTATAGCAGCCCAACAGGTGGAAACAACTCAACTGCCCATCAAACCATGAATGGATTAATAAACTTTGGTATGTATGTAAAAAAAAAAAAAAGATATTTGCATTGTCAAAGCCTTGAAGAGGCTATAAGGAAAGAAATACCCAAAGACAGTCTTAAGAGGTCAGCCAAGAAGCGAACTATATTCTGGAGGCAGCCTCCAGAGTCTTTCAAATTTACACCAGTTCAAAAACGAAATAAACAAGAGGAAGCACAAACGTTGAACTCCAGTTAATGATATGATGTTGAGGTATTTAGAAGTTAAGTGTGCTACTAGAATCCACAGAGAACTCAAACGTATAAGCAAGAAAAGAACAAGTGATCCCATCGCAGGCTGGGCAAGGGACTTGAAGAGAAACTTCTCTGAAGAAGACAGGCGCATGGCCTACAGACATATGAAAAAATGCTCATCATCTTTAATCATCAGAGAAATGCAAATCAAAACTACTTTGAGATATCATCTAACTCCAGTAAGATTAGCCCATATCACAAAATCCCAAGACCAGAGATGTTGGCATGGATGTGGAGAAAAGGGAACACTTCTACACTGCTGGTGGGAATGCAAATTAATACATTCCTTTTGGAAAGATGTTTGGAGAACACTTAGAGATCTAAAAATAGCTCTGCCATTCAATCCTACAATTCCTCTACTAGTTATATACCCAGAAGACCAAAAATCACACTATAACAAAGATATTTGTACCAGAATGTTTATTGCAGCCCTATTCATAATTGCTAAGTCATGGAAAAAGCCCAAGTGCCCATCGATCCACAAATGAATTAATAAATTGTGGTATATGTACACCATGGAATATTATGCAGCCTTAAAGAAAGATGGAGACTTTACCTCTTTCATGTTTACGTGGATGGAGCTGGAACATATTCTTCTTAGTAAAGTATCTCAAGAATGGAAGAAAAAGTATCCAATGTACTCAGCCCTACTATGAAACTAATTTATGGCTTTCACATGAAAGCTATAATCTAGTTATAACCTAAGAATATGGGGAAGGGGGAGAGGGAGGGGAGGGAGGGAGGAGGTGGGCGGAGGGAGGGTGATTGGTAGGATTACACCTGCGATGCATCTTATAAGGGTATATGTGAAACTTAGTCAATGTAGAATGTAAATGTCTTAACACAATAACTAAGAAAATGCCAGGAAGGCTATGGTAACCAGTGTGATGAAAATGTGTCAAACGGTCTATAAAACCAGTGTATGGTGCCCCATGATCACATTAATGTACACAGCTGTGATTTAATAATAAAAAAGAAGAAGTTAAGTATGCTAATGTCTGAACTGAAATCAAAATATGTCATAAGAAAAACCTGGTGAATGGCTAGATGGAGACAAATATGGGACAAAGCAACAATAGCAAATGTTAGTTACAGGATCCAGGTTATGAGTATATGGATGTTCACTATGCAATTCTTTCAACTCTTCTGAATGTTTAACTTTTTTTTTGAGACAGAGTCTCACTATGTCGCTTGGTAGAGTGCTGTGGTGTCACAGCTCACAGCAACCTCAAACTCTTGGGCTTAAGTGACTGATCCTCTTGCCTCAGCCTCCCGAGTAGCTGGGACTACAGGCCCCCACCACGACACCCAGCTAATATTTTTCATAACAGTATATTGAGGGAAGTAAATCCCCTAGGTGGTAGTCACATCCACCTCACGTTGCACATCACCTTGGCTGGAGAAGTGCTTAATCAGTAGTCACCAAATTCTTTCCCAGGTCTCCTGCTGGAAGAGTCCTGGACTAGACACTTAAAGATGCCGAACAGCAAACAGGCAATCCCCCCTTTGGGGACATTTAGGATACCTGGGGAAAATAGGACAGAATCATAAAATCAACAGTCATAAAGACAGTGAGCTCTTTATTTTCTGCTTTCATGGGTGGGGAACAGGGGTGCAAATTGCCTGTAACTAACTATACATGTCCAAAAGCCTTTTCTGTTTGACTTTGATACATAGGAAAGACTTCAACCAGGGAAGCAGTGGAAGTAGCCTTTGGTCAGGCCTGGGTTTGAATCCCTAGCCACTCAATCACTCATAGTTGTATGTCTTTAGGTAAATTTTTGGTTCAAGAGTTAGAAATGGGCAGTGCGGGAAGGTGACCCAGGAGCACCTGGCAGATTACATAAGGTTCCTGCAGGTGTGTTGAAGAGCAGGCATGGCACCTTTCAGTGATAGGTTGGTTTAATGGAAAGTTCAGGCCCAAATTGGCCGATTTATATCAACTTGAACAAAGTCATTGTTCTCTTTGAAACTTAATTTCCTCTTTTGTTAAGAACCCTAAGCTATTGCTTGCAGGCCCAATTCTTCCAGGGCCTTGTTTTTACAGGGCAGGTGAGTTCATGGTTTTTATATTTTTAAATGGTTGAAAAACATCAAAAGAAGAGTAACATGTTGCGAGAAGTGAAAATTACATATAATTCAAATTTCAGCATCTAGGAAAAAAAGTTTCTTGGAAAATAGCCATGCTTGTTTGTATTGTCTGTGGCAGCTTTCAGTCTGCAACAGCAGAGCCAGGTAGCTGCAGCAGAGACCATATGGACTGCAAAGCTGAATATACTCACTCTCTACTCCTGTGCAGAAAAAGTTTACCAACCTGCTGTGAAATGGTCCACCTACCTCATTCACAGAATCGCTATGAGAATTAATGAGATTTGGGCTTAGTCAACTGGAAGATTCCACAAGATGCAAGGTGTTACTACTGCCCTGATTTCATTTCTCTCAATACCATCCTTACAAAGGCGGGAGAATCTGGAAGGAATGTTTTGTATAATAGAAAGAGAAACTAAAGTTAAGAAAGGGAGACATGCAGAAATAAATGCCCCTATTTTACCCACAAGGCTTCCTACAACAAGGGCCTGAGCTAATGTATTCCTACAAATCTGCAAATTTGGGAATTTGTATAGTCCTGTCTGAGAAGGTCTTGAAGGGGAGGACCAGGCATTTTTCTGGGAAGTTAGTGAGCCACTTGTTAAACACACCATTAGTAAAAGGAAATTACATAAACTTAAAATTCAATGAATTATATCTTTAAAAAAGATAATAAAAACTCAAATTTCATTACTTCCTACTTCTTTGACTGTGCTGTTGAGGTAATTCACGTCTGTTCTGTCTGTGCAGTGAAAATACTCTATGACAGTGTGTTACTGTGACCCTCTTCCTGACTCTGTGTTCAACAACGTCATATTTAGTATCTTGAAATTAGTCATGGTGGGAGTATTTATACCCTGGCAATTGGCAAACCCTAAAAATCAGATGTTTTCTCCACCTCAAAGCTGGTTATTAAACATCTACCAGCACATTCTTGGGATCAAGACTTCTATTTACAGGAGATTCACAAGGGAGAGAGTAAGCAAGTGAGAGAATGACAGAGGACAGAGGAAGGCCTTATGGGGAGTAGAAGATAAGAAATAGATTTTTGTTCCCAGAAGACTTCAAACCAGAGGAAGAACATTTAGGGACTAAGCTTCCAAAAACTTCCATAGGGAACCCTAGAGCCTTGCTATGTGCAACCATTACTGTGGTTCATATTCTTTGGTTACACTTCCAGAATGGTGAGGTCTGAAAAAATCTGGGTGCACAAATATGGGGACACCAAGACCCAGGGAAGTGAAGACTTGCCTGCAGTCAGCCAGTGCTCCAGAGCCAGATCTAGTATTTTGATTCCTTCTCCCAGACTAGGTCTTTCTGGGACAGTGATGATATGTTACCAAGTACCAGCTGGTGACAGGAAATGGACACATGAGGCGGGCCTGGTGACAGGAAATGGACACATGAGGTGGCCTGCATTACTGCTGTCTTCCTATCAGTGAGAACCTGTCTCCCTCCCTTCTGTCAACAAGTGTCTGGAGGCCTTGTCAATCCAGGAAAGTCTGAGCACCCACATTCTCAACTCATCTTGTCCTTCAGCAGCCTTCTCACAGCCCTTCAATCATCTTCCTGGGCTAACACAGGCCCATTAAGAGCATGGGGAGTGGTCAGCACATGATGTGTTTGGCACGTGGATGAGGTGACTGACTATAGCTTTGGGAAGCTCCAGATAACTGTCCTGGCAGGCAAGCTGTCGAAGAGTATCTTCATTCTCTCGCAAGGGTACTTTTCATCTTGACTTTTTGTACTCCTTCTGGAGTAGGCCAACAGAGAAGATTCTTACAAAGAGATAGGAGATGGCATCCTGGGAATGGTCCACTCAGTAAGCACGTGAAATTATTTTAGATCATCATTTCTGTTAGGTGGCATGTAAAATAGTAGACTTTTGGAAAGTCATGTTTGGAAACAACCCAAGAGATCTGGGCGCGCCTGTGGCTCAGTGAGTAGGGTGCTGGCCCCATATGCTGAGGGTGGCGGGTTCAAACCCAGCCCCGGCCAAACTGCAACAAAAAAATAGCCGGGCGTTGCAGCGGGCGCCTGTAGTCCCAGCTGCTCGGGAGGCTGAGGCAAGAGGATGGCGTAAGCCCAAGAGCTAGAGGTTGCTGTGAGCTGTGTGACATCATGGCACTCTACCCGAGGGCGGTACAGTGAGACTCTGTCTCTACAAAAAAAAAAAAAAAGAGAGAGAGAGAAAGGGAAGCAACCCAAGAGATCATCACATCCAGAACTTGATTTTACAGATGTAGAAACTGAGGCCAGAAAGAAAAAATGATAGCAGCAAAATTACACTGCTAATACGGGATGGTGTTGGATACCAGGTATGATACTGTGGTATAATAAGAAATATGTCTTTGGTTTCTGCCCCTGGTTTCTGGCACAAAATTCCTAATACCTTTGGAATCTCTGGAGTGATAAGAGGATCTCTTGTATGCTAATGAGAGAACTGGTGACTGGGGTCTCCTAGATAGCTTCAGGATGGGGGGGTGGTCTCCTGATAGAGGAAGGGGGCTGAAGGTTGAGTAGATCATTAACGGTTGATGATATAATCAATCGTGTATATATAATGAAGCTTCCATAAAAACCCAAAATAATAACTGAGTCCAAAGAGCTCAATATTGCTGCACACATGCGTCTCTTCCATCAGGCTGCTCATCTGTATCTTTTATTATATCCTTCATAATAAACCAGTAAATGTGTTTTCCCAAGTTCTGTGAACTGCTCTAGCAAATTAACTGAACCCAAGGAGGGGGTCATACGAACCCCCAACTTATAGCTGGTTGGGCAGAAGCACAGGTTGCAACCTAGGCCTTACAATTGGTGTCTGAAGGGGAAGCAGCCTTGTGGGATGAAGGCCTCAACTTAGGCCTCCAGGTAGACAGTGTCAGAATGGAATTCAAGCATAGAACATCCAGGTTGTGTGCACTGGAGGACTGCTTGGTGAACGGGGGAAAGTAGTGTGCTGTGTGAAAAACAATTTGTTCTTTCTTCTGACCAGGTCTCTTTGTAGTTCTCTTCTAAGAACTGATCTAGAACTTGATGCCTTGACTTCATATGCAGTGTGAAATTATGGAACCATTCTCTGTCTTTTTTTAAAAAGTAGCCCTTTTTATTTAAAAAAATAATAATGGGCTGGTGGCGGTGGCGGTGCGGGAGCTCCAGCGGAGTCGGGACCCTCAGTCCTGCGAGCTCGGAATATCCTGGGATCTTCTCCTGTTTTTCAGCAGCCAAGGTGTTTGCAGGAAATTGAGAGAAAACAGGGAGTCAGCGAGAGACTTCTGGACCCCAAGAGGAGGACTAAAACAGTGGAAAGCCGGCAAGTGGTCGCGTGTGTTCGATCCGTCTAAACCCGCCCACAACTGTAAGTTCAGTAGCAGCGAGACTGCAAACCAGAAAGGCCTTACCTGTGAACTGTTTTGATGTCCTTGGACTTGGCACTGAGTTGAACTGCCTTGGGGAAGGCCTGAGCGGGAGTGCGGAGAACTTTGGCCGTTGTCTAGGGCCCCAGTCTGAGCCACTGAGCCAGACGGAGCTGATAGTGTTTGGCGGTGGGTCACACGGATCCATTGTCAGTGATCTGCCCCGGCAAGCTCTGCCCTCAGGGTCGCAGAGCTAGAAACGGGTGGGAGCTGGTAACCCAGCAACCAAGTAGCCTAAGGGTGGGGTCTGAGCCATCTTGCAGCCCTAACCCTCAGGGGCAGAGTGAGATCGGTTTTGGCACACTGAGTAAGTGCATAGCCACTTCAGCAGCGATTCCAGCGAGAAAGCTGGGAAAGCTTCTGCTCAGCAAGTTTACAAGTTCAAAGTGCCTTTTAAGTAGGCTGAAGAGAGATTTAGGGTGTCTACCTGCTGGGGTTTGAGAAATCAGCAGCCTCCAGTCGTATCAGAACTGTGACTAACATCTCATACCCCAGAAGACCACGTGTTGCCCAGACAATATTCAATAACATATACAAACTGCTTTGTTTTTGGTTGTGTATTTTTTTCTTCTTTTTTTTTTTGGTTTGGTTGTTTTTTTTGTTTGTTTATTTTGACGTTGCTGATGTTCTTTTGTTTTTTTAATTTCAATCTTTTCCACACAGATCCCTTTTTCTTTCTCAATTTTCCTAGTTTAATTATAATTTCCCATTGCTGCCTTTTTTAATAACTTCAACTTCATTTTTGCTAGTGTTTCTACCGATATAATTTGTTTTTTCACCCAATTTTATCCCCGTAAAGTTTTCTGTTTGCTTCTTTTGGTTTGATTTAAAGCATTTTTGTCTTTCCTCTCTACTTGGTGGAGGTGGGGTACTGTGTCTGATCAGGTTAGCAAAGAGCTGCTGACCTCAAGAGAACCACGCAACTGGGCACCCCCAGAAGGTGGGGGTTTTTTAAGGTTGTGTCAAAGTACCCTACTGTACACCTATACTGCCCTGTCTCCCTCTTTCTGTGCCTCTCTTCTTTTTGTCAATATTCCTTATACCCACCCCCTCTCCTTTCTCTATCTTTCTTTTTTTCTTATCACTCGGTCCTCCTTTCTTTCATCCCCTTTTTTTGCTCTTCAACCTTCTCACCCTTCTGGTCCTATAACCCTTAGTCCACAGGCACAAGAACTTAAAGAGCAAGAGGAAGTGAAAGGAAAATTAGGGCAAGGAAACAGATAAAAGAAATCACTCATGAGGAAGAATCAGCAGAAAACTCCAGGCAACATGAAGAACCAGTCTAGAACAACCCCACCAAGGGACCATGAGGTAGCTACTGCAGATGATTCCACCAGTATAGAAATGTTAGGAATGACAGAAAGGGAATTTAGAATACACATGTTGAAAACAATGAAAGAAATGATGGAAACAATGAAGGAAATTGCTAATAAAGTGGAAAATAACCAAAAGGAAATCCAAAAACAGAATCAAATAAGAGATGAACGATATGAAGAATATAAAAAGGATATAGCAGACCTGAAGGAACTGAAACAGTCAATTAGGGAACTTAAAGATACAATGGAAAGTATCAGCAACAGGTTAGACCATGCAGAAGAAAGAATTTCAGAGGTAGAAGACAAAGTTCTTGAGATAACTCAGACAGTAAAAGAGGCAGAAAAGAAGAGAGAGAAAGCAGAACGTTCACTGTCAGAATTATGGGACTTTATGAAGCGTTCCAACATACGAGTTATAGGAATTCCAGAAGGGGAAGAAGAATGCCCCAGAGGAATGGAAGCCATACTAGAGAATATTATAAAAGAAAATTTCCCAAACATCACCAAAGAGTCTGACACACTGCTTTCAGAGGGATATCGGACCCCAGGTCGCCTCAACTCTAACCGAGCTTCTCCAAGACACATTGTGATGAACCTGTCCAAAGTCAAGACCAAAGAAAAGATTCTGCAAGCTGCCAGGAGTAAGCGCCAGTTGACCTACAGGGGCAAATCCATCAGAGTGACCGCAGACTTCTCTAATGAAACTTTCCAAGCAAGAAGACAATGGTCATCTACCTTTAATCTACTTAAACAGAACAATTTTCAGCCCAGAATTCTGTACCCTGCTAAGCTAAGCTTCAGAATTGACGGAGAAATCAAATCATTTACGGATATACAAACATTGAGGAAATTCGCCACAACAAGACCAGCTCTACAGGAAATACTTCAACCTGTTCTGCACACTGACCACCACAATGGATCAGCAGCAAAGTAAGAACTCAGAAATCAAAGGACAAAACCTAACCTCCACACTGATGCAAAAGATAAAATTAAGCAATGGACTCTCACCAAATAAGACGAATAGAATACTACCACACTTATCAATTATCTCAATAAATGTTAATGGCTTGAATTCCCCACTGAAGAGACATAGATTGGCTGACTGGATTAAAAAACACAAGCCATCCATTTGCTGTCTGCAAGAAACACACCTGGCCTCAAAAGACAAATTAAAGCTCCGAGTCAAGGGTTGGAAGACAATTTTTCAGGCAAACGGAATTCAGAAGAAAAGAGGAGTTGCAATCTTATTTTCAGATACATGTGGATTTAAAGCAACTAAAGTCAAAAAAGACAAAGATGGTCACTTTATATTGGTCAAGGGAAAACTACAACAAGAAGACATTTCAATTCTAAATATTTATGCACCCAATTTAAATGCTCCCAGATTCTTGAAGCAGACCTTACTCAGTCTGAGCAATATGATATCTGATAATACCATCATAACAGGGGACTTTAACACACCTCTTACAGAGCTGGACAGATCCTCTAAACAGAAATTAAACAAAGATGTAAGAGATTTAAATGAGACCCTAGAACAACTATGCTTGATAGATGCATATAGAACACTCCACCCCAAAGATAAAGAATATACATTCTTCTCATCACCCCATGGAACATTCTCCAAAATTGATCATATCCTGGGACACAAAACAAATATCAACAGAATCAGAAGAATTGAAATTTTACCTTGTATCTTTTCAGACCATAAGGCACTAAAGGTGGAACTCAACTCTAACAAAAATGCTCAAGCCCACCCAAAGGCATGGAAATTAAACAATCTTCTGTTGAATAACAGATGGGTGAAGGAAGAAATAAAACAGGAAATCATTAACTTCCTTGAGCATAACAACAATGAAGACACAAGCTACCAAAACCTGTGGGATACTGCAAAAGCAGTTTTGAGAGGAAAATTCATCGCTTTAGATGCCTACATTCGAAAAACAGAAAGAGAGCATATCAACAATCTCACAAGAGATCTTATGGAATTGGAAAAAGAAGAACAATCTAAGCCTAAACTCAGTAGAAGAAAAGAAATATCCAAAATCAAATCAGAGATCAATGAAATTGAAAACAAAAGAATCATTCAGAAAATTAATGAAACAAGGAGTTGGTTTTTTGAAAAAATAAATAAAATAGATAAACCATTAGCCAGACTAACTAGAAATAGAAAAGTAAAATCTCTAATAACCTCAATCAGAAACGATAAAGGGGAAATAACAACTGATCCCACAGAGATACAAGAGATCATCTCTGAATACTACCAGAAACTCTATGCCCAGAAATTTGACAATGTGAAGGAAATGGATCAATATTTGGAATCACACCCTCTCCCTAGACTTAGCCAGGAAGAAATAGACCTCCTGAACAGACCAATTTCAAGCACTGAGATCAAAGAAACAATAAAAAAGCTTCCAACTAAAAAATGCCCTGGTCCAGATGGCTTCACTCCAGAATTCTATCAAACCTTCAAGGAAGAGCTTATTCCTGTACTGCAGAAATTATTCCAAAAAACTGAGGAAGAAGGAATCTTCCCCAACACATTCTATGAAGCAAACATCACCCTGATACCAAAACCAGGAAAAGACCCAAACAAAAAGGAGAATTTCAGACCAATCTCACTCATGAACATAGACGCAAAAATTCTCAACAAAATCCTCGCCAATAGACTACAGCTTATCATCAAAAAAGTCATTCATCATGATCAAGTAGGCTTCATCCCAGGGATGCAAGGCTGGTTTAACATACGCAAGTCTATAAACGTTATCCACCATATTAACAGAGGCAAAAATAAAGATCACATGATCCTCTCAATAGATGCAGAAAAAGCATTTGATAAAATCCAGCATCCTTTTCTAATTAGAACTCTGAAGAGTATAGGCATAGGTGGCACATTTCTAAAACTGATTGAAGCTATCTATGACAAACCCACAGCCAATATTTTACTGAATGGAGTAAAACTGAAAGCTTTTCCTCTTAGAACTGGAACCAGACAAGGTTGTCCTCTGTCACCTTTACTATTCAACGTAGTGCTGGAAGTTCTAGCCAATACAATTAGGCAAGACAAGGAAATAAAGGGAATCCAAATGGGAGCAGAGGAGGTCAAACTCTCCCTCTTTGCTGACGACATGATCTTATACTTAGAGAACCCCAAAGACTCAACCACAAGACTCCTAGAAGTCATCAAAAAATACAGTCATGTTTCAGGATATAAAATCAATGTCCACAAGTCAGTAGCTTTTGTATACACCAATAACAGTCAAGATGAGAAGCTAATTAAGGACACAACTCCCTTCACCATAGTTTCAAAGAAAATGAAATACCTAGGAATATACCTAACGAAGGAGGTGAAGGACCTCTATAAAGAAAACTATGAAATCCTCAGAAAGGAAATAGCAGAGGATATTAACAAATGGAAGAACATACCATGCTCATGGATGGGAAGAATCAACATTGTTAAAATGTCTATACTTCCCAAAGCTATCTACCTATTCAATGCCATTCCTATCAAAGTATCTACATCGTACTTTCAAGATTTGGAAAAAATGATTCTGCGTTTTGTATGGAACCGGAAAAAACCCCGTATAGCTAAGGCAGTTCTTAGTAACAAAAATAAAGCTGGGGGCGTCAGTATACCAGATTTTAGTCTGTACTACAAAGCCATAGTGGTCAAGACAGTATGGTACTGGCACAAAAACAGAGACATAGACACTTGGAATCGAATTGAACACCAAGAAATGAAACTAACATCTTACAACCACCTAATCTTTGATAAACCAAACAAGAACATACCTTGGGGGAAAGACTCCCTATTCAATAAATGGTGTTGGGAGAACTGGATGTCTACATGTAAAAGACTGAAACTGGACCCACACCTTTCCCCACTCACAAAAATTGATTCAAGATGGATAAAGGACTTAAATTTAAGGCATGAAACAATAAAAATCCTCAAAGAAAGCATAGGAAAAACACTGGAAGATATTGGCCTGGGGGAAGACTTCATGAAGAAGACTGCCATGGCAATTGCAACAACATCAAAAATAAACAAATGGGACTTCATTAAACTGAAAAGCTTCTGTACAGCTAAGGACACAATAACCAAAGCAAAGAGACAACCTACACAATGGGAAAGGATATTTGCATATTTTCAATCAGACAAAAGCTTGATAACCAGGATCTATAGAGAACTCAAATTAATCCACATGAAAAAAGCCAACAATCCCTTATATCAATGGGCAAGAGACATGAATAGAACTTTCTCTAAAGATGACAGACGAATGGCTAACAAACATATGAAAAAATGTTCATCATCTCTATATATTAGAGAAATGCAAATCAAAACAACCCTCAGATATCATCTAACCCCAGTGAGAATGGCCCACATCACAAAATCTCAAAACTGCAGATGCTGGCGTGGATGTGGAGAGAAGGGAACACTTTTACACTGCTGGTGGGACTGCAAACTAGTACAACCTTTCTGGAAGGAAGTATGGAGAAACCTCAAAGCACTCAACCTAGACCTCCCATTCGATCCTGCAATCCCATTACTGGGCATCTACCCAGAAGGAAAAAAATCCTTTTATCATAAGGACACTTGTACTAGACTCTTTATGGCAGCTCAATTTACCATTGCCAAAATGTGGAAACAGCCTAAATGCCCACCAACCCAGGAATGGATTAACAAGCTGTGGTATATGTATACCATGGAATACTATTCAGCTATTAAAAAAAATGGAGACTTTACATCCTTCGTATTAACCTGGATGGAAGTGGAAGACATTATTCTTAGTAAAGCATCACAAGAATGGAGAAGCATGAATCCTATGTACTCAATCTTGATATGAGGACAATTAATGACAATTAAGTTTATGGGGGGGGAAGCAGAAAGAGGGATGGAGGGAGGAGGGTGGGGCCTTAGTGTGTGTCACACTTTATGGGGGCAAGACATGATTGCAAGAGGGACTTTACCTAACAATTGCAATCAGTGTAACTGGCTTATTGTACCCTCAATGAATCCCCAACAATAAAAAAAAAAAAAAAAAATAATAATGGTTCCATGGATTTCACATTGTGAATCACATTGTGAAATATATATATATGTATATATATATATCTTTTCCTGGAGGTATGCTGAACATTATAAAATGAATTTGATAAATACAGTTCCTGACATTCATAGTCTGGCCTAACAGTTTAAAATTGAGAGATGGACATAGTCAGAAAAGGGGGTTTAGGCTTAAACAATAGCTATATGGATAGAATTTGCATTCTGTGGTGGTGATAAATGCAAACTTGGGAAAGTGAGGAAGTCTTGGGAAACAAAGAGTTCAGATCCCATCTCTGCTTTGTTATAGCTCTGTGACCTTGTACAAACTGCTCAGCCTCTTCAAACCTCCAATTCCGGCCAGGCAGTGTGGCTCACGTCTATAATCCTACTACTCTGGGAGGCTGAGGCAGGTGGATTGCTTGAGCTCAGGAGTTGGAGACCAGCCTGAGCAAGAGTAGGAGTCCAGGCTCTACTAAAAAAGAAAAACTAGCTGGGCATTGTGTACTAAAAATAGGAAAACTAGCTGGGTGTTGTGCTGGGCACCTATAGTCCCGTCTACTCAGGAGGCTGAGGCAAGAACATTGCTCAAGCCCAATAAGTTTGAGGTACTATTATGCTATGGCACGCCACTCAGGGTGACAGAGTGAGTCTTTGTTTCAAAAAAAAATACCAAATTCCCTGACCATAAAATGCAGACAGTATTTACTCAACAGGGATGTTGTGAGGATTGAATGAAATGTTTGTAAAGCATTTAGTATGGTACCTGCATACTTGAATCCCTACATTTTCTTTTCTTTTCTTTCTTTCTTTTTTTTGATATAACTCTGCATGGTTTGTTGTTGTTTTTTTGTATTGTTTGGGATTCATTGAGGGTACAAAGTTAGTTTCTGCTGACTACATTTGTTAGATAAAGTCCTTCTTATAATTGAGGCCCACCCCTAAGAGGTGTGCCACACACCATGACCCCTATCCCCTTCCCTCCTCCCTTCTCCTGCTCCCTTATTCCCCTATCTACTCCTTATATTAGCTCATCTCCTGCCTTCATATTAGAATTGAGTACATTGGAATCTTCCTTCTCCATTCTTCTGATGCTTTACTAAAAAGAATGTGTTCCACCTCTATCCAGGTTAATACAAAAAAATGTAAAGTCTCCATCTTTTTTTAATGGCTAAATAGTAGTCCATAGTATACATATACCATAGCTTGTTAATGCATTCCTGGGCTGATGGGCATTTAGGTTGTACCCCACAGTTTGGTGATTGTAAATTGAGCTGTGATAAACAGTCTAGTGCAAATGTCCTTATTGATAAAATGATTTTTTTCTTCTGGGTAGATGCCTGGTAATGGGATTGCAGGATCAAATGGGATGTCTAATTTAGTTCTTTGAAGATTCTCCATCCTTCCAAAAAGGTTGTATTAGTTTGCAGTCCCACCAGCAGTGTAAAAGTTTTCCCTTCTCTCCACATCCATGTCAGCATCTGCAGCTTTGAGACTTGGTGACATGGGCCATTCTCCCTGGAGTTAGGTGATATCTCAGGGTAGTTTTGATTTGCATTTCTCTAATAATAAGGGATGATAAGCATTTTTTCATATGTTTGTTAGCCATTTGTCTTCTTTAGAGAAGGTTCTATTCATGTCTCTTGCCCTGTGGTATATGGAATTGTTGGGTATTTTTATGTTGATTAATTTGAGTTCTCTGTAGATCCTAGTATCAAGCTTTTGTCTGATTCATAATATGCAAATATTTTTTCCCATTCTGAAGGTTGTCTATTTACGTTGGTTGTTGTTTTCTTAGCTGTACAGAAGCTTTTCAGTTTAATTAAGTCCCATTTGTTTAGTTTTCTTGTTGCAATTGCCATGGAAGTATTCTTCATAAAATATTTCCCCAGGCCAATATCTTCAAGTGTTTTCCCCACGCTTTCTTTGAGGATTTTTATTGTTTCATGCTTTAGAGCAGGTGTCCTCAAACTTTTTAAACAGGGGGCTAGTTCACTGTCCCTTAGACTGTTGGAGGGCCAGACTATAGTTTTTAAAAAAACAACTATGAACAAATTCCTATGCATACTGCACATATCTCATTTTGAAGTAAAAAAAGAAAACGGGAACAAATACAATCACACTGCCTCGTGTGGCCCGCGGGCCGCGGTTTGAGGACCCCTGCTTTAGAGTTTAATCTTTTATCCACTTTGAATCAATTTTTTGTAAGTGGTGAGAGGTGCAGGTCCAGTTTCAGTCTTTTACATGTAGTTATCCAGTTCTCCCAGCACCCTTTATGAAATAGGGATTCTTTCCCCCAGTGTATGTTCTTGTTTGTTTATCAAATATCAGGGGGCTATAAGAGGTTAGTTTCATCTCATAGTTTTATATTTAGTTCCAACATCAATGTCTCTATTTTTGTGCCAATACCATGCTGTTTTGGTATTTTTCACTATGGCTTTGTAGTATAGCCAAAGTCTGGTAGGGTGATACCCCCAGCTTTGTTTTTATTACTAAGAATTGCCTTGGCTGTACAGGGATTTTTCTGGTTCCATACAAAACGAACAATTATTTTTTCTAAATTTTGAAAGTATGATGATGGTATTTTAACGAGGATTGGATTGAATCTGCAGATTGCTTTGGAATCCCCACTTCTTCATAAGCAAAGGCTGAAGAAAAATTCACTAGCCCAGACCCTGGCTCTGGATTCTCTAAGCCAGTGTCTCTTTCAGGCCTCACTTTTTCTTCTAGTGTGGGAAAGGCTTTGAACAACCAAAATTATGAGACTTTTGAGAGAAAGGAAGGGATGCAAAGAGGATGCCATGTGCTGACTCATCCTGTGGCTCTTCAGAGCACTGGTGGAGAGGGGGTATGGCCTACAGAGGCCTCTTTCCTTGATGGTCCTTCCAGAGTTGGCATGCACCCATTCCAGGCTCATAGAGGCTCGTTCCCACAGCACAATTGCTTCTGGGATGCTTCTCTGGGCTCTGTGCCAGGCAGACTCTGGCATTCAACCCAATTGAAGCTGGAGTGCAAAGAACTAAGGACAGGACAGGTGCTGCATGTCAATGACAGGAGGGAAGTGGAAAACACTCTCTGCTCTGCTCATCCATGTAGACCCTGGCTTGGCCTCCTGCAAGCCAGCTGGAGAGAGAAGCATAGGTGTACACATATAGGGGATGGGCGGCCATCAGAGTGACCACGTCTGGTCAAGAGCTTTCACACATGGCTAAAATAGAAAAAGCATGTATGTTTGGGCAAATGTGACTACAGAGCGTATATGCGGATGTGTTTGTGGCATGGGTGTTTGAGTACGAGCTGTATGTTGTGAGAATGGTGGGTGGGTGTGAATGTGTGTGTGAGTCGTGTATATGCAAGATGTAAATAGAAAGCAAAGAGGCTGATGCCTAAGCCACAGACAAAAACTCTGTAGATGAGTGCTTTCAACAGGAACCTGTGTGTGTGTCGCCTGTATGTGTAACTGGCATACATGTTTGGTCTAGTGTTCTGTATGTTTAAAAGTATGGGTGCACAGCTATGATTTAACAATAAAAATAAATACATTAAAAATAAATAAATAAATAAATAAAAGTATGTGTGAGCAGAAGAGTCAGCGGTGTGTGTATTTGTACATAAACTTGTATGTGAGTGCTGAATGTTGTTATGGTCTGAAAGTTGATATTCCACCCCCACCCCCCGGTTCTTATGATTAAACTTAACAATCACTGCGATAGTATTCAGAGATGAGGCCTTTGGGGAAGAGATTAAGTTACAAGGGTTCTGCCTTCATGGATGGGATTAGTGTACTTATCAAAGAGGCTGAAAAAGCTTCCTTGCCCCTTCTGCTGTCTGAGGACTTAGCAAGAAGCCACCATTCTCAAAGTGGAGAACGAGCCCTCGCCAGACACCGAACCTGTTGGCACCTGGATGGTGGACTTCCCCAGACTCTAGAGCTGTGAGAACTAAATTTCTGTTGTTTATAAATTACCCAGTGCAAAGTATTTTTGTTACTGAATGAACTAAGATAGTTATGTTATGTATATGTGCAAGTGTGTGCTTCTGGCCAGGGCTGGAGGCAATCACGGATTCCTATCTTCTTATAGGCCCAAGATTCTCTCTGCCAGGGACTGCTACAATTTATCCATCGTGAGTGAAATCCTCAGGCCTTGACCCCTGATGCTGTATCCACCTGTCACTCAAACCCAAGCCACCCCAGAGACACCTCCCCTATTAGGCCCCACCACCAGGAGGGGCCTCTGACCTAAAGGCTAAAGGATCCAAAAGATAGTCTGCCTCCCCTCATTCTGTCCCTCTAAATAAAGGGCCTGCAGCTGAAACCAAACCGTTCACACTGGCTCCGTTTTGCGCTCTGCAGAGCTGGGATGCTGACATCCCAGTTTTCTACCTAGGCCGTAGAGGGGCTGGTTGGAAGGCCCAGACAATTTTCTCACTGCTTTGTCATCTCCTAAAAGCTTGCTTATTCTAACAGGCCCCCTCTGCTCTGGGGTTGACATTCCTTCTTTGCTCATTTCTCTCTGCTTTTGTCTAATGAGGTTCAGGAGGCTGCTGAAACTGACAATAGAATTACCTGGGACTCTAAATTCTGTCAATCTCCATTAAGAAACTAGGAAGAGAACAGTCAAGGCACCGGGACACCTTGGTGCTGTTATTATATCGGGGCTCACCGCGAGAGCAAACAAAACAACCTTCCCCTCTAGATGCTCACCCTGGGCCCATGAGTCACCCTGGCTTCTACCCCGGCTGCGGCCTCCCCCTTGCCCCTCCACTCTGAGGCGCCAGAGCCCTGGAATAGTAGTGCACCTTACTGCTGGGGGAACTGGGACATTGGCTAGGCTTGCTCTTCCCCAGAAGCTCTGCCTGAGGTTGGCTCAACAACCCTCTCCTCACTTTAACGAGGTGGGAAGTCCAAAGCCTCCCCAAGAGTTCTATGATTTTCTGGGTAATTTAAGTTCTCCTGACTTCGAGCTGCTGGTGAATTATTTGGTCCATCTCTTCTGATCCTCCACTCCCCCACCCCCGTATGCTTTTTTCAGTTCTCACAATTTCAACCCATTGTGGAATTCAGTCCTTTTCCTTATGAACAAAGACCTTTGAATAGGTATTCTTTTCCCCAGTGTATGTTCTTGTTTGGTTTATCAAATATCAGGAGGCTGTAAGAGTTTAGTTTCATTGCATAGTTTTCTATTTGTTTAGTCTTTTAAACAATGGTGCTGAAACAATTAGACATACATACAAAAAATGAATCTCAACCTAAACCTCCCAACTTATACAAAATTAACTCAGAATTAACTTTAAATGGATGATATGGATCCTTTTATGTATGGATTACATGTAAAACATAAAACTATAAAACAAGGACCAGGCGCAGTGGCTCATACCAGTAATCCTAGCACTCTGGGAGGCCAAGGCGGGTGGATTGCCTGAACTCACAGATTTGAGACTAGCCTAAGCAAGAGCGAGACCCCATTTCTAAAAATAGCCAGGCTTTGTGGCGGGTGCCTGTAGTCCCAGCTACTCCAGAGGAGGCTGAGACAAGAGAATGGCTTGATCCCAAGAGTATGAGGTTGCTGTGAGCTGTGACACCAGGGTATTCTACCAAGGGCGACAAGTGAGACTCTGTCTCAAAAAACAGAAATACAAAAAAACAAAAACAAACAAAAAACCCAATCAATACATGACTTTGTGTATGTGTGTTTCTGTTTAAAGACACCTCATTTATTATATATTGTTGATTCATCAACACTGAATGCACAGCTGTAACTCATGCCCGAATGAAAACTCATCTAACACAGGTATTTCACAGTAAGACACGTCACAACCTTCTTGCACTTAGGAACATAGACAGCACTTCAGCACCGTGCTTGGGGCTCATTTTAAATAGCAAAATCACCAATAAAAAGCAAAAAACTGGGGGAAATGTGACACTAAATAGACTGCAAAGAGGACTCTTGTTTACCGTACGTCAGCTATAATAAGAAGGCAGAACAGAGCTTCATTTGACTTCAGCTTGTAACAAACACAGTGGGCAAATGTTTTTGAAGCTCTGGGCACATCTGTAAATGACCACCAAAGTGCCATGAGTATTGATTTGGGGTTATAAACAGAGTTTAATTAGTAGAGGAATTTGCAAATAGAGATTCTGTGGATAAAGAGAACCAACTGTATATGGCAGATAATGAGAGCCAGATGAGGGGAATAAAATATCAATCCACCCACCTCCCTGAGGTCCTTAACATTTGTTGAGTGCACTAGACTTTCTGGAGTTGACTGCAAGCATTCACCATGCTTTTACAAAGTTGAAAAGGGAAGCAAGTGACTTGTTCAGGTCACACATTAGACAGTCCTTTGTCTCCATTCCCTATAAGGGAATGGAAGTTGCCTCAGTTCACCTCTCCAGAATCTAGAGCCATGAGGGCTAAGAGTTTTGTAACGTGGATTGTGAGGGGTTAGGGTGTTTGAAATCCAGGCCTCAGTTTACCCAGATGGCTCACTTTCCTAGACCATCAATCTGTCAGAAAGAAATTCTAAACAGGGAGTGCAGGGCTCTGCCTCAGCTCTCTTTTATCATCATCCCCTCCCTGGATAATCTCATCTATTCTCATTACTTTATGTACTATCTATATGCAAATTTATATTTTCGGTCCAGACCTCTTTCTCTGAACTCCAGACTCCAATTTCCAGCTGCCTTCTTGATGCCACCTGGATATCTAGAGGGCATATCCAACCTAACATCTCTCACACAGGGTTTTGATTCCGTCCCCAAACCTCCTCCTCAGAAAGGGTAGCTCGAATCCCTTGGGCCAAATCTGGGGCATCTACCTCAATCCTTTCTTTCTCTCACATCCCCCACACCATCCAGTAGCCTATTGGCTCCAAGGACCTCCTCCATTGCTACCACTTGCATTTGCAATCCTTTGGAACCGGGTTCCCTGTTTTTAGCTTTGTCCCACACAGTTTGCCAAATGGCAAACAGAATTGTCCTTATAAAATATCATGTTGTGTCACTCCTGTGCTCAAAACCCTCCAAAAGCCTCCCTCTCACTCAGAGTATAACCCAAGACCTGTAGATGATCAGGCTCTGATCTCTCCTCCCACCCCACCCCTCAACCTATTCCAGCCATTTGACTCCTGGAAAGTTCTAATGGCCAGGCACCCTTCTGCTGGGCCTGTGCCCTTGGGAAGCTTTCTCTCCAGAGAGCAGGTTTGTGGCTTTTCAACACCTTTCCAGCTGGTCCTGGACAAGCAGATGATCTGGGCTGGTAACCTTGGCTGGCCAGGTGGAGTCAGGCCTGCACCTCCAGACTCACGTGTTGCTGAGCTCTGCCCTAATGTCCCTTCATCAGAGTGCTTCCCTGACCCGTTACCAACGGCACCATCCCCATCACCCTGTATCCTCTTCATCCTCTTTGCCACCTCCTATGATATATTTATTTGTCTGTGAATTGTCTATCTCCCTTCAACTAGATTTGAAGCTCACATGTAGTCTGTCCACTGCTCTTTTCCCAGTACCTAGAATATTGCCTGGTGCAAGTAGCCATGTTCGCAGGAAGATGGCAGCTAAGGAAGCTAATCCTGGATTTTCCCCAGGGGTGGAAAGTTGGGACCCCCTCTGAGGGACCCCAGAAGCACACACTCCTTTGCTAAGATTATAAGTGAAACAGGCCATAGTGTGTTTTTTTTTTTTTTTTTTAAGCACCTAAGGCCATAATGTCCTAAAAGCCTCTACTCAGAAAGGGCCCAGAAACTTTAAACAAAACAAAATAACAAAAGTAGTGGGTTAGGCTTTGGCACAGCTTCCCAATCCTCCCCCAACCCACCCATCAGCTCAGCCCCTCAGGCTGCAGAAGGTCCTATTTCACACACACACACACCCCAGCAGACTCTGCCTCTCTTCCCTGAGCCAACTTCCTCCGCCCCACACAGACGTTCCCAGAGCTCCTTTGGAAACTTCTGATTTGCATCTCCAAAGAAATAAAATAAATTTCACTAAACACTGTTTATTTTCCCTCTATTTGCCCTAAGGCGGGCCTGTTGGGGCTCCTCAGATCTAGAGTGGGTAATCAAGGCGATTTCCACGGTTTGGGAGCTGGGGACCTCAGGGGCCTTCACAATAAAACAAACAGGGTGACTGCAACTCCAGTTTGAAAGGAGATGGGAAAGAAGAGGGAGAGGAAAGAAAAACGGAAAACAAAACCTGCCTGACACAATTATAGCCACATTTGCATAACAGAGACAGAGAGCCTGCTTAGAAGGAGTGGTAATTAGATTCTCCGGTGATTGGGGACACTTTCCAACCATGCGGAGAGGAGATGGAAATCCAACCTTGAAATGGAAAAAGAATGTACAGAATTCAGGATCGCTGGCGGGTGGCGGGGAAAGGAGGAATCACAGACTGAGGGCTCACAGACTTGAGACTGACCCACAAACCTGCCTGGAGAGCGTGCTGGCTCCACCCCAAGCCAGCTGCGTGACCTCATGCACCCATAATCTCCTCAGGCCTGTTAAATGGGGTCTGGATGCTACGACTGGGAGCGGTGTGGAGGGAAAACACAGGCCAGAAAGCTCACTTAAAAGCCACCTTCCTCAGTTCTCTTCCCAATGTGGGTCTTACAACAACTGTGTTATGTCCAGTAAGGGTCTAGAGCAGTGGTTCTCAACCTTCCTCATGCCTCCTAAGGCCGTGACCCTTTAATACAGTTCCTCATGTTGTGCTGACCCCCAACCATAAAATTATTTTCGTTGCTACTTCATAACTGTCATTTTGCTACTGTTATGAATCATAATGTAAATATCTGATATGCAGGATGTATTTTCATTGTTACAAAGGGGTTGAGACCCACAGGTTGAGAACTGCTGTAGCGTATGACATGGACTCCCTCACAAGCAGGTGGCTTTTGAGTTGAGAAGGCAGCAACCCTGGAGAGGGAGAGAGGTTGGCAGTCTTGTGACGGGGCATAGGAAACTAACGGAGGCCTAGGAGTATTAGCAGACAAAGTCTCACATCAGCTCCTTCTCTCTCAACCCTCAATTCTCACTTCCACCCATTATGAAAGCATGACATTTCGCGGAGGGGTGGGAAGGCCGGTAGCTCACACCAGTAATCCTGGAACTCTGGGAGGTGGAGTTGGGAGGATCCCTTGAACTCAGGAGATACAGGAGGCAAGAGAATCACTTGAATCCAGGAGTTTGAATTTGCCGTGAGCTAGGCTGATGCCACAGGCCTCTAGCTGGGCAACAGAGTGAGACTTTGTCTCAAAAAAAAGGAAAGAAAGCATGATATCATAGGGGTCACCCTGGATGCAATATTTGTGCATATATAAAAATCATTTGCAAATGGAGATCCTTTATTATTAGCACTGATAATTTTACCATATCTCCTACCATCTGGGTTATGAGCTCCTTGATGACAGGGACCAGATTTTTTTTTATCATTTTTATTATTTTTAATTCCCGGCACTTGGCACATAGTGAATGATCAGGAAATGTTTAAGTGAATGACAATCATTTTTGACACTTACTTCTCCCCTAGTGCTGTGGGATTGGCCAGTGGCAGGGGAGTCTTTCAAATCAGACAATTTGGGCCATCATGACTCAGCAAATGATTAGGAGACTCTGAGGATATAATGCTCCCTATATGACTTCTGGGCAATGTTAGGATGTTGGAACCAATGCCCTGAGTTTCCAAAAAGAGAGTGAATTGCAAGGGGTTTCTTTAAAAAAAAAGAACAGATTCCTGTCATCCTCACCTCTTATTTGGACTCCAACATTAGAACCTAATTGCTATGATTAGAGGAGAATGAATCAACATTTATTCTCTTTTTAAAGGGGGGTGTGTGTGTGTTTCATTTAAGTTGTGGCTATGGAAGTGTTTTTGCGAGTCAAGTATTAGCTGAAGCTAAGAGTTTGTGTTCAGCTGGTTTCCATGGTAACCTGTCAGCTTCCTTTGCTTTCCTCTCTCCCCCTCCCCTGTTATAAGGATACTCCTTTTCTAAATAGGAAGGCCAAGAGAAGATAGAAGGGGCATCGTTCATACCAGCCTCAACTGTTCCCAGACACTGCAGCTGAGGAGTTGCTGCAAACTCCGCGGGTTTAGGGGCTCAGAGCTGGTAGATGACAGGCTCCCTGCTCCCAGGGCACCTCCACCCCAGATTCCTCTTCATTCCCACCCCACCCTGACAGTCAGGCTGGTGCTGTAGGCACAGCTGTGCCCAGGGACTTAATTACACGCTGGAGATTGTGTTCTCTCCAAGATCAGGTATTAGTTTTTTTAAAATAGAAAGCCAGCAAGGGGTTAAAGGAAGACAAGAGCTGGGGAGAGAGGCAAACAGAGGGAGAATGGCAGGGATAGAGTTGGAGTTGGAAAAAAGAGAAGAACCACCTTTTGACCTTTTATTGCTTTGAGCAAACAATTGTCCCCAAAAAGTACAGATGGAGGCATAGGTCAGAAGACCAGGATTCAGACTCAGAACAAATGTAGATTTAGCCTAAAACATTTCCCAATTTGCAGCTAACCCATTGATGACACAAGGCATATCAACCCATAATACCTTCCCCTTTCTCTGCACTATGTAAGAACAGGTCTCCAAACTTCTCTCTTAATAGTTCTAATACAGTCAGTTACTTTCTTTTTTTTTTTCAGGATTATCATAGAAGCGACATTGTGTCTTTCTCTGCCACCATCTCAGGCGCTATAGGATGGTGCCAGGATATTAACTTAGATCACTGGTTAAGATAAAGTCTGCCACTGGTTTTCCATCTGTTTTTTTTTATTTTTTTGAGATAGAGTCTCACTTGGTCACTTTTGGTAGAATGCTGTGGTGTGTTGCCTCACAGCAACCTCAACTTCGGGGCTTACGCGATTCTCTTGCCTCAGCCTCCCAAGTAGCTGGGACTACAGACGCCCACCACAACACCTGTCTACTTTTTTGTTGCAGTTCTCATTGTTGTTTAGCTGGCCCAGGCTAGGTTCGAACGTGCCAGCCTGGGTGTATGTGGCCAGCACCATAAGCACTGTGCTACAGGTGCTAAGCCACAGTCAGTTACTTTCTTAGAGGAAGAGGATACATCCAAAGAATCACAGACTTAGGTTCTATTTAAGCTACATGCCAGGAACTGCTCTAAACCCATCCCATTTTGATTTACTCTTTCCATCTCTACAAAAATCCCCTTGATATGGGTACTTTTTTTTGAGTCTTATCATAATTTTTTATTTCAGATTAATATGAAGGTACAAATGATTAGGTTAATATGAGTACTACCAAGAGCAGCCATTTTACATAAATAGAAATGGAAGCACAGAGAGGTTAAGTAAATTGTTCAAGGTCACACAGCAAGCAAAAGGCAGAGCCAAGACTCAAAGACTCCAGGGTTTGTGTTTATAACTGTGACACTAACATGGCAGGAAGAACATCTCATCCAACCATCTCACTTAGCTCAGAGGAACCCAAACCCCAGAGTTCATGACTTACCCAGGGTCATACAGCTTGTGAGCAACAGATGCTATGGGCAAGCACTCAGGTAATTAAGCCACAGCTGCTCTCACCCCTTCTGGAAAAAGTCAATCAGGGCAAATTCTTGCCTCCAACCTAGCTACTGCCCTGTTCCCAAGTTTCCTAGCCCTTGCTCCCTTCCCCTTGAGGACCCCCTTTGCAGATGTCCCCTGTCAGCCTGCAGAAGTCTCACCTCCCTGGGTGAAGGAGAGGAGGTTCTGCCCAGCAGTCCTGCTAAGAGTGACAGTGCCGCCCACCACTCTGTCATCTCTGCCTCGCTCATCCCTGTCAGACGCCTCCCAGCTCCCAGCTGTCTGTCAGCAGCTGCTCAGGGATATAAATAACCAGCCGTTGGCAGAAGCGCCCTGGCAGGGATGGGGGAAGGGAGGAGGTAGAGGGGGCTGGTGACAGGGAGTGAAGAGAATCGAGGGTCCTCCTTGCGGCTCAGATATTCCAAGCTGCTCTTCAGAGAAGTTATTTGGGGCCTGGAAGAGGAAAAGAAATTTGGGCTTAGCAGGAGGCAGCTGAGTAGAGAGAGGGATGGAGGCTGGTGGACCAGTCCTGTCCTTGTAGCTGAGGCCTCCCAGCCACCAGCAGCCTGATGCAAAGTGCAGCTTCAGTCTGTCCCTCCATCCCAGGCTTCTTGAGAAAGTAAGTGGGGTGGGGACTCCTCTCCCCACAACACTTACAGGGGAGAGGATGTTAATTCTGTGAGAAGACAATCTGGAGAAGAGAAGGCCCCTGAGGCGTGATGTAAGCACAGAGTGGGGGCAGAATGAAGAAGGAGGCGGCACCTGTGGCTCAGTGAGTAGGGCGCTGACCCCATATACTGGAGGTGGTGGGTTCAAACCTAGCCCCGGCCAAAAACTGCAAAAAAAAAAAAAAGAATGAAGAAGGAAAGGGAAAGTTTGGGTGGAGGTGGAAGGATAAGAGAATAATTTAAAATTCAGCCAACATTTATCAAGCCTCTACCAGATGTTGGGTGCTTCGGCATACAACACCTCATTTCATGTCTCTGTAATCCTAGGGGTGGGCATCATCCTATTTTACAGATAAGGGCCCTAAGGAGTGATAAGGAGAACGAGAGAAGAGAAGCGGGGCTGCAGGGAACTCTGGAGATCATTAAGTCCAGTCCCCACATTGTGCTGACGAGGCACAAAGAAGTTAGAGACATGCCCAAGACACACAGCCAGGAGGTGGCGGGGCTGGCTAGACATGGCTTGACTGCATTTCTCGGCCACCAGCCCCGAACTGCCCTCCTCCTCTGGTTATGTGGTTGACAGCTGCAGACCTGATACAGTGAGTCACCTTCAGAAAGTCACCTGAGGGCTCCTCTTGCTTAGGTAAAGATGGGGGGGCATCCATGCAGAAACATTGAACAGGACCTATTTTTATGGCTTTGCAGTGGCTGCTTTTCTAATATCTCTTGGAATAGAGGGATGGCTCTCACACTCCAGTGTGCACCAGAATCACCTGCGAGGTTGTTACAAAGGAAAGATGAGCCCTATCCCAGAGTTTCTGAGTCAGTAGGTGTATTATTTATATTTAACATTTTCTGTATATTATGATGTTTTGATGTTTAAAAACTTTTCCGGCTGGGGAGAAACTGCCCCTCCCAGAGCTAGCTGAATTCTTTTATATATGTATATATAAATTTAATTTAATATAATTTTTTTATTGTCAGAGATTCATTGAGGGTACATGAATCCCTAATAGAGCAGAGGGTTCAACCTGTGATATGCAAAGTAGGCAATCTGGAGCCAGAACTCTTCTACTAGCCCTTACACCCCAGGAAGCAAAATTCTACTGCCCTCATCACCCCAGGACAGTACCTGACACCTAGGGCTTGTTAAAATTATCCACGCTACTCAATCCTGAACTGTCTGCCCTGCCCTGCCTTGCCATGGAAACCCCAATAAAAGGTATGGCTTCTACCCTTTCTGTCCCCCCATCTCCGACCCTGAACCTTTCTCATGGGCCCTGTGTGCTGTGCTGTGCCCCTGGCTCTAGGGACCTGTGGGTGTCGTAGACTTTGTTTCCCCAGCCTCTTCTGCATCTCCTGTTCTGGCCACACATGACCGACCATCACATACCACAGCGCAGAACAGTAGGTCTGTGGTGGAGCCTGAGCATTTGGAGTTCTAACAAGTTCTCACGTGATGCTGCCACCACTGGTCCTGGGGCTTTGCTGCAAGAACTGTTGGTACAGAGGATTCGCAAGGACTTGGGGAAGAAGTAGATTAATTTGCATAGGGCCCAAGGAGCCCCTTGAAAAGAAAAGGATTAGGACGCTGATCTCTTACTTACTCTAATTCAGTAGGTACTGACATGATCTCAGACATTACTGTTGAGAGTAGACACCAAGAGCCCCGAAGGGAGAATTCCTGAGGGAAGCTGCAGACAGGGCTAAAGTCAAGAGTGCTCCACGGCCCAGCAGCACCAGCACCCTGTGGAAGTTGTCAGAAATACCAACAGGTAGGTGCCACCTAAGGCCTACAGAATCAGAATGGCATGGCCCTCAATATGTGACTGAAGAAGCCCTGCAGGTGATTGTACACCACAGGAAACTGTGGGAAGCACAGTGCAATCATCTGCCTTCGTGCTGGAGCCCACACTACCTCAGGGGAGAAGTGACTAAGCGGCTGGTGACCTGTGGGACAGCAGAGGAACAGATGAGTGCAAGCTCATTCACACTACCTGGGAGTTCAGGAATAGTACATCTGATCAGCGAGGGCATGAAGGCAGTGACGGGAAGCCCCCTGGTCTGTGCGATACCAACGTGGAGCCAACGTTTCAGGAAGGGTGATGGGACCAGGGGCTGGGTGGGCTCTCCAGTGATCATTCACTTGCCTCTCACACTACACAGCCCTAGGGCTTCTCTGTCTATTGCCAGGGGATGTGTTGGGGAGGAAGACATCTTGGGGCATCAAGAGAAAAATACTGGACTTCCTGTTCCACCGAGCAGACAGTATCAAAAGATCTGTGACCTTCTTTGTACCCTAAGATGATGAAATATGTCACACTGGTTATCTTTCCATAAGTTTCATATTTTATCCGAGCCTCTAACAGAGAGAGTTGTCTGCTGATTCTCTTGGAACTGAGAATTGAATTCTGACTAATGGTAACTCAAGGGTGAGGGCTAAGGAAGGAGGCTATTGTAAACGTGGAGCATAGCCCTGCATCTTTACTCTGCCCTGGGCACTGTAGATTCCAAGCAGCCAAAGGCTGCAGGAAAGGAGGGTCCAGGAGAGTGAAATAGAAGATGCCCCTGAGCACCTAGGGCACTCCACCCACCTACGTTCCCAAGCACCTGATACCTCTGCTGAGGCTGCTGCCTCAATCTGAATGCCATTTGTCCACCCTGCCCAGATGACAAACACCCATGTCTCTTTCAGGACTTGGCTTGGGATCTTTTCTCTGAAGATGTTTTACCCTCAGAGCTGCCCTCAGACAGTACTGCTGTTTCTTCCCAGGCCCTACACTGGGCCCTACATGTACTTCCATCACAGGACAAAGAAATTCTGCTGCTGAACTATAAATTTCCCAAGGGCAAAGATCCCCAGGTCTTTTTAGACTCAGCACTAACAATGGTAAAGAAGGCAGATACTATCTAGGTGGAACTTACCACCAGGAGATATTTTTATAACAATATCCAAATAAAGCATCAAGCCCTCAGTGAAGGGCTTTAAATGCCTGACATTTTTTACCAATCACACTACCAGGACTTTAGCACCTAATCTGCTTAAAAGAGATGCTCCTGCCTGGGGAAGCTCCTGTCCCCAGGGAGTTCCAGTCTGGCAGAGGTGACACATCTCTTGCTCTCAGGGAATTCCTGGAAGGATGGGTAAACACTATGTTAGTTGAAACACTGTTTCTTGCCATTTATTAGCTTCTTTTCTGTGTGATAGGAAATGTGGCCCCTGAAAACTGAAGTTAAAATTGTTGTACAGTTCATAGTGCAGAGTCACATCCTGATCTCACATAAGGTTCTGTTTGGCCTTGCTTGGTCCCCATCCCTGCGGGCAGATGGGATGGGCGAAGGAGGGGAAGGCCGGCCAGCTCTATGACCTACAAAAAAGGGGTAGAGGGCAGAGTGCTGCTTTGGGGGTGGGGGAACAGAAAGTTGTGCTGGACAGAAAAATACTGCCCCACGCTGCGGAGGAGGCTGGACGCATAAATCCAGCACAATCGTAGACACGGGGTGGATCAATACTCCCCAAGCACTTACATGCTGAGAGGAATCCTGGTGTTTGAGGTCAGATGGAGTTAAAATGGGAAAGCTCACATGGGGAGAGAATCTTGACCAGGAATTGGAAGGATGAGAGCAACAGGTCTTCGGTGGGGGAGGGAAGGCTGATGGGTCCTTGTTGATGCCCCAGGACAAGGATGGGGTATGTCAAGGGAATACCTGGAAGAAGGAGAGGGCAGCTCCTCTCTGAGGGTGCAGGGACCTGCGCCCCTACCACCCCCGCAGATGTAATCCAAGGCTTTCTCCCTGCTGTTCCCAGTGACCCCCCAGGGCAGCCCCAGTATTGCAACTAGTTCTTGGGAACTTGCGTTCTTAGAAGAGAAACATGCGGGCGGCGCCTAGGCTCAAAGGAGTAGGGCGTCGGCCCCATATGCCAGAGGTGGTGGGTTCAAACCCAGCACCGGCCAAAAACTGCAAAAAAGAAAAAAGAAGAAGAAAAACATGCATAGCTTTACCCCTTCCAGAGGGAGAAACAGGGAAGGGAGATCTAAGTCCCATGGAAATTAAGAATAATGGTGGAAAGATAGGGAGACGGGGAGGAGGGGGAGAGAGAGAGAAAATGTCAGTCTGTGGCCTGGTTAGTATTTGGTTGGCCGAGAGAGAAAGACAGACAGGACTTTAGCCTGTGAAGGGAGAGAGTATGGGGTGGAAGAGAAAATAGGGGCAGCCCTCCGTGTTGTCATGGCAACACAGACAAATCCAACTGTGCCCATAAACACCACTGTGTGTGAGCCTTTTCCTAAGCCCAAGCCCAGAAGGAGATGCACAGGGACAGCAGAGCCCCAAGTGCACCTGTCCTGGCTGGGCGCTGCATTGAAGCTCAGGACCTCCTGCCAAGGGTGGGAAGGGGGTTTCCTTCCAGTGAGGCTCCTGTGCCTTGGAGCAGACAGGAGGTCCCCACACCAGTGCCTTGTCTGCAGAAAGGAATGTAACAGTATGTATGGGGTGGTCTGCGTACCAGGCGTGGTTGGCTGTGGGCACCAGGAGAGAGGTCTCCCGCCAGGTGGGCCATCAAAGCCCTAGGGGCTCACTACAGGACCAGGAGCCAGTGAAGCACAGCCTGCTCTCTTCTGCCCAGGATGGGGTGTGCTGAGCTCCAGATGGATCCAAGGAAAGGCAGATCTTCATTTGGCTGGGGGAGGAGTCTGTGCCAAGCACCCGCAAAGCTGAGCTTCCCCCGCACTCTCCTTGGCCCCCACCCTCCTCAGCTCATCTTTTCAGCTCCCATTTCTTTTCTACTCAACTCCCTCTCTCCTCACCCACCACGTCCCCCTTCCTCTTCCTCTCTGCTGTAGTCTGCCTCTTGTTCTCTGGTCATGCTCTTTTCCCTCCCCACTTGCCTTCTGTCTATTTAAATCAATACTGAAGGCAGAGGAGTAGGTGGAAAAATACTGTGCTGGGGACAGCAGAGAGGAACATTTTGGCATTAGTCCTTTTTCATTCTGCCACAGTAGAATAGGACCAGAGATCCCAAGAGCATTATGACCGGATACAAGTCACCCACTTGGCCGTCACACACAGCCCACTCCCCACCCCAACACCTGGCACCACCCCTGCCTGGTGGCAGGAAAGGAACAGTCAGGAGGAGGCGAGAAGGGTCATACCCGCCTTTTGTACCACCTTACAGCTGCTTTGATTCTAGGCCTGCAAGGAAACCGAACTTGCCTAACTTTGTTTCATCTTGATATCAAGGAAACCCTAAATATTCTGCCATCTGTAGTTTGGCCAAAGCCAAAACTGAGTCATCACCCCTGACTCCCCAGTTGAATTGTGTACTGATTACCACGGGAAGGGGTCAGGAGGGCTGGGTCCCTGCTCTTGGGAACTCTCAGAGTTGCTGAAACACTTGTGTGCTTGATGGCCCCGGAGATGGGGTTGGAGAGGAGGATGCAGATCAGACTGATGTCTGGTGCTGGACAGGTTGGTAGGGAAGGCTTTCTTCAGAATTGAAACTCAAGTTCAATAACGATGAAGGGTGCTTTGACTCCCATTCTGCTAAGATAGAAATCCTCATGTTGTAAACCTACCTGGCGAGATGAAGCTGTTTCTAACAGTCTACAAATACTTTTCCCAAAGCTCATGGACCCCTCTCTTAGGGTAATGATTACCCACTGAGAAGTCCCTGTATTGGAGACAGCTACACCAGGCATAGGCTAGGGAAAAGTATCCCAAATTGTCACCCTGGCCTCCCAAAGAGAACTGTTGATATGGAAAATCCTCCAAATGGATCCAGATTTACGTCTTCAAGACTCCTGTGTCCTGGAGTGTGGTCTATGGGGCAGTGATGAGTGGGGCTGTCCCCCTAAGACACTCCTGCTCCAGGGCCCTGCACTGTGAGGAAATATGGGTTCCTGGGTACCCTGTACAGCAGGGGTGGGGTGATTGTCCACCATCAGTCAATAGCACCCAGGCCTGGGTGTGTGTGTGTACGCATGTACTCGTCCTCACTGGCTTTCGTGTGATTAAACCACTCTTTGTTTATCTGTGTGTGCATGTCCACGCATGGATTTTTTTATAAGAAGCAGGTCTTGTTCTCTTGTCCAGGATGGAGTGCAGTGGTGCGATCATAGCTCACTGCAGCCTTGAACTCTTGAGCTCAACTGCTCTTCTTACCTCAGCCTCCCGAGTAGTTGGGACCAGGGGTGCACACACCTGGCTACCTTTTACATATTGGTGTTTGGGGGACTCTGTGTAGGTACAGATGGTATTCTGGACAACTGTGTCTGTGTGTGTAGAACGACAGAAACATGTCCATGCTATAGGGAGAGAGAGAAACAGAGAAAAGTAGGCTGGCCAGCAGTGAGAGCCCAGACCAGGTAAGGCCTTGTGGAGTACTTAGCTTCCTGCTGCTGTTCAGCGTGGTCGTTATAAAATCCTAGACATTGTACAGCACTTTGACTTTTCAGAGCTCTTTCTCATCTATGATCTCATTGGATCCTCATAACAATTTCATGGGAATCCGTTTCCTGACTTCTAAGATAAAAGCTCTGAATTCAGAGAAGGTGAGTGACTTGCCTAAACTCACACAGCTCATTAGATTTGACTGAGTACTTCTTAGATGTTTCCGGTGGGTCAGATGTCATCTTTATCAAAGAAAAATAGTGCATCACTTTGCAGCTAACTGATCTGATACAAAACAGGTCTAACATGGGTCTAATACAGACTGGAACTTGCCCCTCTGAAACCACCTAAGCTTGGGCCAGGGTGAGATGAGAGTGCAGCTGCCACGTAGAATAAGTAAATAAGTAAAAATCTAAAATGCCTGGAAAATATCAGCCCCCACAAGATTTGTGTCCTCCACCTCAATGTCCCTTTATTTGCATGCATGCTCACACACACACACTTGGAGGTGCTCTCTCCCTGGGTGCCCTTTCCCTGCCTTCTCTCAGATCAGAATCTCAGATGTAGAAGAGGGAGAAGCTCCAGTTCCTGCTGGCCAAGCTCTCCTCATGTGGGCAGGATGCACACACAGAATGACTTAACACAATCAAAGAGAACACATAAACAATGCAGAGTAATAACCTGCAGCTGTAGTAGCTTTACGCAGACGTGCCAGGGGGCGGATTCACGAGCAGAGAAACAGAGCAGAGGGCGCCGAGTCAGAGCAGCGGCTATCTGTGTTCAGGAACTGAACTCTTACTGTCCCCGGGCCCCTCGTGCACAGTCTGGCATTGAGTGGATGCCTTCTGCTCCATGGACTCTGAGCCTAGTTCTGAGGCTCTCAGGGGTCTAGAGTAGGAAGGTTAAAGTGGCAGGAGACCAGACAGATTGTCCCTGCCAAGGGTTAGAACAGATGCTTGCAGATAGGACTTGGGCCAGCCACCTCCTGTGGCTGGAGATGCACCTGGTGGTTGCCAGAAGACTAGCCCTGTCCTGGCAGTGCCTCCGAGCTGCACCAGGACTCTGTCCTCAGCTCTGCAGCGCTCTATCTCCATTAGGTTAACAAGCTGGGAGAGAGAGGCCGCTGTACAGAGGGGAAACTGAGTTGAGAGCATGAGGAACTGGACCCCTGACAGCTAGCCCTGCTTGTTGCCTTCTTGCAGCACTTCCTCCCCATTGGCCTCGTTTGAGGTCTTCTGGAGGTTGATTTAAATCAAGCTTAAAAAAAAAGAAGTCCCTACCTTGCATCCCTTCATTTATTTTCCCTAGGCTCCAGTTCCCTGCTTGTAATTTAGATCGCCCTGAAAAGATATAAACATCTCTCCGGTTTGAAGAGTCTCTGAGGAGCCTGCAGTGGCTCTCTGGCCCTTCTGTGGTCAGGGAAACACTTGGGGGAGGAGGAGATGCCTGGCTTCCCAGCCCTGCCTCTGCCTCCGAATGTCTGAATGCAGGACTGAGGCCTGAGGGTGCTGGAGGGGCTGGGCCCTGATGGGCCCTGACCCGACTGGGGAGTGTGCAGGGAGGTGGAGGACGGAAGCCCTTCTGCTCCCTGTACTGTGGCCGTTTCTGCAGTTTACAGCTGGGCACCTAATTTATAAGCTGTTTTTACTGCTGTTGTCAAACAGCCACAAACCAAAGAAATAAAGTAGCCAAAGGAACAATGTCTCCCCTCTACCTCGGCCCTCCCATCCTGTCTGCAGTGTCAGGGCCTCTGTCTGGGGGCTGGAGAGCTGAGGTCCCCAGTGACAGATCCTCCAAAGAGCGAAGAGATTCCCTTGAGGCCCTGAGAGGCTGATGGAGAAACGGAAGCTGCCGACTGCATGGGACACCCAGATGAGAAGCTCCCAGGTTCTCTCCAGGCAAATGAGGACATGTTCAAACCTTGCTGCTTCCTGGCTGGGTGTACCTGAAACCTGTTCTGAGAAATTCATGTGGCTACCTCACCAGCTTCTCCCTGGTGCCAGTGGGGAGAAGGGCCAAGGGTAAGGTTTGGCAGAAGGAAGGCAGTGATAATGTCATCACCCCAGGGCTCCATCCTGCCCAGGGGCAAACTGACAGCCATCACTTTGCCCACCCAAGCTCTCATGGCCCCTACTGTGCTGTCAGCCACTGGTGGCCAGGATAGCCCTTGACTTTGTGGGGCAGAATGGTGCCTGGGTCATGTCTTCCACAACACGATACCTCACAGTGCTTTGCTGTTCCCTTCTCCTCACTTCGAGCTAGGGCCATAGTTGGCAGTTGATCGACAAATACATAAGGGGCTTGGCACCCGTAGCACAGTAGTTACGGCGCCAGCCACATACACTGAGGCTGATGGGTTCAAAACCAGCCCAGGCCAGCTAAACAACAATGACAACTACAACAAAAAATAGCCAGGTGTTGTGGCGGGCGCCTGTACTCCCAGCTACTTGGGAGGCTGAGGCAAGAGAATCTCTTAAGCTCAAGAGTTTGAGGTTGCTGTGAGCTGTGATACCATAGCACTCTACTGAGGGCGACATAGTGAGACTCTGTCTCAAAAAAGAAAAAAATACATAAAGGATTGAACTCAGGATTTTGGGAAGGAAAGGGGGTAAGAGCATAGGAAGGAAGCAGCAGGTGGACAAGAGGGTGGCACCCAAGGTACCCCTGTAGACACCCTGTGGACACAGGGCTGGTGACAGCAGCCATTTCTGACAGTTGCTCCTCTATACTCCACTACTGTGGTGGGCCTGGAATACAGAGTGTTTGGTCAGGTATTAGGTGCCCCAGAAGGTCTGGCCTGCAGTGAGATTATGCCAAGGCACAGCCTCCCATTAGTCACGCTGCTGGAGCACAGAGAAGAGGGATTGCCTCTCCCAGGGCCTCCAGGGATACAGCACAGAGGAGGCAATTTTTGGAGCTGAGCATAGAAGACTGAACTTCCTGGCTAGAGAATAGGGGAACACTCTTTCAAACCATGAAAGCAAGGTAGGTAGTGGTTATTCCATAGCTGAATCTTGTTTGCTGTGTCTCACACAAAGGACCCACTCTAGCCACAACTGGTGATTAAGACCACCCTCTTTCTACTCAAAGCTCACCTAGATACATTAAAAAATTCCTCACCCTAGAACTGCCAGCCTCTGCAAGTCTATTTCTGTATTCCTTAACCCAAACACAGAGGGACACAGAACTCCTCCTCCTCCCCCCTCCAGCTCAAGCCTCCTGCTGATAGCAACTACCCTGGGTTCCACCCACCTCTCTTCATTATAACCCTTCACTCTTTACCAACGTTGCTCCCCTACCCACTCCTCCCCATCCACCACAGCCTCAGGTAGTCTAAGATTCATTCAACATCCTGTATGGGCCCACTCCGTATAAGGAGAGGTGCTGGGGAGGTCCCTTGACTGACATTTAGTCTCTATCCTTGAGGAGCTCACAGTTGAGTAGAAAAATCATGGCACAATGATCAAAGTCATGTCAAAGACCACCTACCTGAACCATCTCATTCTGAGGAAATCGGAAGAGGGTAAGTGACTTGCCACATCAAGAGCAGCACGACAAACCAGGGCCAGGCTGCTGCATTCTTCCTAGAATTGTATCATAATGGGTATGGATTCAGTGTCAAGTAGACCTGGGTTTGACCTCTAGTGCTGCCATGGTCTAACTGTGTGACCTTGGGGATGTTTCCCGGCATGTCTGAGTCTTAGTTTCTTCCTATGTAAAACAAGGGGGCTGATGCCTTGCTTATAAGTTATCGTAAGGATCAGGGAAAGATGATGTAGAGTGCCAGGCGACAGAATGAGTTCCGTATAGATGGTATTATGGCTTACAGGAGAGGGAGTGGAAGAGGGTAACAATAACAGTAGCTAGCGTCACTGTGTGTAGGGACTCCACACTTACTGTCTCACATCAACCCTCTGAAGTAAGCACTTTCCATTTTTAGAACAGTTGAAGAAAATGAGAGTCAGAGAATGCAAGGAACTTACCCAAGGTTACCAGCTAAGAGGTGGGGCAAGGTCCCTCCTGTGTCATTCTGGCTCACTCCGCCTCGTGCAATTTCTTTCACTTTCTCTGAGTCCCTGAGGTTTACAAAACAGTCTGGGGATATGGAACAAAATAAGGCAAAATCCTTGCTCTCTAGGAACTTACAGTTTGAGGAGAAAGGACGTAAGTATAAAAAGATGACTGACAGTCCAAGTCAATGCCAAGTAAGTCCCATGCAAGTTCCAACCCAGGAAAGGATCACAGGAAGTTGAAGTATTCAGGGAAGGCTTCACAGGGGAGGCAGGGACTCCAGATGGGTCTTGAAGATTGGGAATGTTATAGAAAAATGGGGAGATGGGCGGTGCCTGTGGCTCAGTGAGTAGGGCGGCGGCCCCATATGCAGAGGGTGGCGAGTTCAAACTCAGCCCCGGCCAAACTGCAACAACAACAACAAAAAATAGCTGGGCGTTGTGGCGGGCGCCTGTGGTCCCAGCTGCTCAGGAGGCTGAGGCAAGAGAATCGCGTAAGCCCAAGAGTTAGAGGTTGCTGTGAGCCGTGTGACGCCACGGCACTCTGCCGAGGGCGGTACAGTGAGACTCTGTCTCTACAAAAAAAAAAAGAAAAATGGGGAGATAGGGATAGACAATCCAGCAGGTAGAAATGGAATAAGCAAAGACCCGGAGGCAGGATTAGCCTCAGTGTGGAGAGGGGTTGTTGAGTCCCACATTTACATAATCATCTTTTCATTCACTCATTCATCTCTTTACTCATTCATTCATTCAACAAATATTTCTTGAGTACCTACTATTTGGCATTGTGCTAAACCTTGGCAAGAACACAATTCTCAAATCAGTCTAGTTGGCAAGACCAGCAGTGCCAGGTGAAAACATTAAGATAAACGAACATAGGATGCTAGACAAGTATAGGAGAGCCCCTTCATCCATCCTTGGGGGTCAAGCACGGTTTTCTAGAGGAAGAGGTATCTATGCTGCAAGTTGAGGGACACATATATGGAATGATTTTAAAACATTCATGCTCACTGTCATCGTGATCTGCGTTGTCAAAATAACTTACATTTATCAAGGACTTTCTGAGTGTCAGGGACTGAACTAAGTACTTTACATATAGTCTCTTCTTTTTCTTTTTTGCAGTTTTTGACTGGGGCTGGGTTTGAACCTGCCACCTCAGGTATATGGAGCCAGTGCCCTACTCCTTTGAGCCATAGGCACCGTCCTCCTTTTATTTATTTATTTATTTATTTATTTATTTATTTTGAGACAGAGTCTCACTTTGACACCCTTGGTAGAGTGCTATGGTGTCATTACTCCCAGCAACCTCAAATTCTAGAGTTCAAGCGATTCTCTTTGCTTCAGCCTCCCAAGTAGCTAGGACTGCGGGGGCCCGCCACAACACCTGGCTATTTTCAGAGATGGAGGTCTCGATCTTGGTCAGGCTGATTTTGATTTTGAACCTGTGAGCTCAGGCAATCCACCCAGCTCAGCCTCCCAGATTGCTGGGATTATGGGCGTGAGCCACCTTGCCTGGCCCTGTTTTCTTCTGTAATACTCGTGACAACTTTGTATAGTAGAGGTATTTATTTATCCAATAGAGGTATTTATTACCTCTCTTTGGAGATGAAGAAATGGAAGTTGAGTGTTCATAAGACTCAGCCAGGTGTGATGGCTCACGCCTGCAATCCTAGCACTCTGGTAGGCCAAGACAGGAGGATTGTTTGAGCTCAGGAGTTCGAGACCAGTCTGAGTAAGAGTAAGACCCAGTCTCTACTAAAAATAGAAAAATTATCCAGGCATTGTGGCAGGCATTTGTACTCCCAGCTACTTGGGAAGCTGAGGCAAGAGGATCGCTTTAGCCCAAGTGTTTGAGGCTGTTGTAAGATAGGGTGACACCACAGCACTCCTCCCCAGGGCAACAGAGTGAGATTCTGTCTCCAAAAAACCCCCCCAAAAACAAACAAAAAAAAACATGTTCACAAGACTTGCCCAGAGTTTTATGGCCAGGAAGTGGTGGGGTCAGGGCTCTGACTAGGTCAGATAGGCCTCAGATTTTGTGTCCTTAGCCACTCACCAGGCTAGAGGGTGCAGAGAACCGTGCTCAGCCCTATTGGGTGTGTGTGTGTGTAGCGTGTGAGTTTAACCCTCTGAGGATGTTTCCAGTTTCCCAAGAGTACTCCCACCATTATGACAACTGCCCACACCCTCAGAGGCTCAGCCTTCCTGCCCCAAGAAGGGGTTGATCTTTCTGAGCATAAAGCCGGTGTCCTAAACACCAGAGCACCAAAAGGCAAAGCAGCTCCCAGAATGGACAAAAACATTTCTCTGTTTTGTTTCTGCTTTAGCTTTTCTTACCTTTCAGCCCCTCCTGAAAATCTGGTCTCATGGGAAATAGAAAGTAGGGGCACAGACACTTAAGCTTTTGCCAGTGCCTCTCAGGTGAAGTCCCACAGCATATTCCCCAAATAACAAACCAGAAATAAACTTATGGATCTCGTTCTCTAAGAGAGGCAGCCTGAAGTAGCATGCTGGGTTGCAGGCCAGTTCTGCCCTTGACCATCGTGGGGTCTCAGTGTCTTCACCCACAGAATGAGGGGCTTTGTCCAGGCAAGTCTGGTCTGTCAGGAGACAGGGAAAAGGGTGAGCTGCTCTCCTGGCTGATTGTCTAGCCTCCTGGGAGCCCCACTATCAGGTTGTAAGAGATGGCAGGAGCCTTGACCAGGGGGAAAGTGAAGTGTGGAAAGCATGGACAAACCCTTGTCTTTTTCTTCCAGAGATTTAGGAGGAGAGAGAGCTGAGCTCCTGGGTTGTAGGGAGGGGGTGAGGGTGATTAAATGAGTCAAGTCTTGGAATGGCTCTTTCAGCCCCCAAGGAAGGGAACATTAAGTACTCCGCTAGCTGCAGGGTGGAGCTGGGGATCACCAGGAGCATCTCATGGGTTCAGGGAATGCAGACTTCACCCCGAAATAAAGTAGCAGCAGAATGCAATTAAATTCTGGATCCTCCTTAAACTTAAAGGCGAAGCCGATTAGGCTTAGGATAAACAAATAAACAAAATACGTTTATAGTCCTACTTCAGAGGGAAGATAATCCACTTAGAATACAATACCCCAAGAGGAGGCATAGGCTGGAAATATATGGAGCTTGAAAACGAGATTATGATGATTTGGGAACATGGATTCATTGCAGGTTAGAATGAGAACTAAAGTATTTTAGCTGTCTTCCTAATATTTGAGAATGCCAGAAAAATCTTGCCCTTCCAAAACCACCCTGAAAATTATGACAGAGACCACAGGCAGACCAGGGGCAGACTGACCGTGCTAACATAAAAGTTGAAGTTACTTTTCTAAAAAATATTTTACATTTAAATAATTATATATTCATAGGAAGATGAAAAATAGCAGAGAGAGGTCCCATGTACCCTCCACCCAAGTTTTCCCAATGGCAACATCTTATGTAACCATGGTATAATAAATACCAAAAGCGGGAAATGAACATTGGTGCAATCCACAGACCTTATTCAGATTTCACCAGCTTTACATGCACTCATTTGTGTGTGTGTGTGTTCTGTGCAATTTTATCACATATAAAGATTTGTGTAATCACCTCCATAACCAAGATACAGGATTATTCACAAAGACCCATCATGCTATCCCTTTTCAGGGACACCATATTGCTGTTCCTCAAGCCCTGGCAAACACAAATCTATTCTCCATCTGTATAATTTTATAATTTTGAGACTGTCATGTGAATAGAATCATGCAGTACCTTTAAAATTAGCATTTTTCTTTTTTTTTTTTGAGACAGAGTCTTACTATGTCGCCCTCCGTAGAGTGATACGGTGTTACAGCTCACAGCAACCTCAAACTCTTGGGCTTAAGCAATTCTCTTGCCTCAGCCTCCCAAGTAGCTGAGACTATAGGCACTCGCCACAATGCCTGACTATTTTGTTGTTATTGTTGTTGTTGTCATTGTTGTTTGGCAGGCCCCTAACCACTGAGTGTATGTGGCTGGCACCCTAACCACTGAGCTACAGGCCCCGAGCCGAAATTAGCTTTTTTACCCTCAACATAATGCCCTCGAGATCTGTCCAAGTTGTTGGGTGTATCAATAGCTCATTCCTTTTTGTTGTCAAGTAGTATTTGGTAGGGTGGCACCTGTGGCTCAAAGGAGTAAGGCACTGGCCCCATATGCCAGAGGTGGTGGGTTCAAACCCAGCCTTGGCCAAAAACAGCAAGTAGTATTTGGTGGCAAGAATGTACCATACTTTGTCAATTATTTACCCACTGAATGACATTTGAGCTGTTTCCAATTTAGGGCTATTACAAATAAAACTGCTATGGACAATCATGTACAGGTTTGGTGTTTTGTTTGTTTGCTTGGGCTTTTTTTGAGACAGAGTCTCACTTTGTCGCCTTCGGTAGAGAGCTGTGGTGTTACAGCTCACAGCAACCTCAAACTCTTGGGCTTAAGCGATTCTCTTGCCTCAGCCTCCCAAGTAGCTGGGACTACAGGCACCAGCCATAATGCCCAGCTTTTTTTTGTTGCAGTTGTCTTTGTTGCTTAGCTGACCCAGGCTGGGTTCGAACCCACCAGCCTACATGGGCTGGCGCCATAACCACTGTACTATGGGCGCCAAGCCCATGTACAGGTTTTTGTGTGGACATCTTTTCATCTCTTTTGGACAAATGATTGGTAAGGTGATTGCTGAATCGTATGGTTAAGTATGTGTTTATCTTTTAAGAAAAAACACAGTTGGGGGCAAACAGACAGATTGGAACATCTGGGAACAGTGGGGATCTCCATTCCAAAGTCAGAGGTGTCTGCTAAATCTAGGCTGGGACCTAGCTGAGAAAGGGACAGATACTTATTGCCCTACAGAGACTAAGACTGACACAGCTGGGAAATGACCAAAGGCAACTGGAAGGAAGAGTTTATCTCAACTCCAAAGCTAGAAGTTGCTTCCAACTTTGAAGCAACCGAAGGAGAATTCAGAAACAAATTTTAATCAGCAGAGTGATACTGTCCTCCAACAAACCCCTAAGCATGCTAGAAAGATGGGCATCCCAGAATGATTTTCTAGCCATAATAATGTGCTGGTAAATCAGAACCCAGCGCATAAAGAGCACAATCAAAGAAGCTCAATTGTTCACTAAGGAGTTTTGTGGTCCAGCCCCAGTCTCCCCTGACTGGAGGAGCTACTGAGTGGAGGGCACTGACTCATTCATTCATTCCCTCAGTAAACATTTGTTGAGGCCTACTATGTGCCCGGCACTGTGTTAGGCCTCCTGACCAGAAGGGAAAAAGCCAGGATCTGGACAGGTGGTCACATTTGGAAGTGAAACGTAAGTTCTGCCAAACAAGAGAATGTTGAGGGGAGAGTCTTGCCAAGTCCTAGGAGACCCGAAGAAAATAAGCATCTCACCAGCTAGAGCTTTTTAACAGAGGGCAGTCTATGGGTCGTGCTGACAAGGCAGGTGTCAGGGACCTTAGGAACAGTGGCTAATATTTATTGATCACTTTGTCAGGTGCCAGGTGCCCACACTGTGCCAAGCACAGTGTAATGATTTAATACTATAAGATTTAGGGTGGCGCCTGTGGCTCAAAGGAGTAGGCGCCAGCCCCATATGCCGGAGGTGGTGGGTTCAAACCCAGCTCCGGCCAAAAACTACAAAAAAAAAAAAAATACTATAAGATTTATTGTGCATGTTCTCATTAAATTTCCTACTATGTGCCAAAATGAAAATATAAGGCACTGATTTCACAGAATGGGGAGAGCTACTTGAACAAGAGACAAAAGGGTCCTTGAACAGTCCCAGCTTGACACAGCCAGTGTTTTTCTGATTTCCTGTGCTAGATTCTTAGGGCAGCACCTCAGTGATTCTCTAGTGTGGAGGAGTTAGGAAGCTTAATCTTCAAGTTGTGACTTAAGTAGAATTGGAAAAAGTTTATTCAAAATGATACCATGGTTCTAAAATTGGAAAATTAACAATTATTTAATTTTTATAATAAAATACTAGAGTAAGTTGGTCTTGATAAAATGATCTTAGCTAGTGCAGATACAGAAAAAAGCACTAACTCTCAATTGGGGACAAAGTTCTGGAACAAAATACAGGAGAATCTCTCTCTCTTTTTTTTTTTTTACATTTATCTCGAAGAGTTTTAGTAAAAAGAAAACAAATTAAAAACATTCCATTAGGGGATTATCATATTCACCCAGACCCTACCCACTTTCTCAAGTGGTAGAGTCTCTCTCCCAACCAAGGTCAGAAAGCACAGCCTTCAGAATTCTAGCCAGGGGGCCTTTCGTGTCACTTATCCCATCTTTCTTTGATTAACATTGTCCCCTTCCTCCATGAAATGAATCCTTTATAGATGTTAGTGTTACCCCTTTCTCTGAAGGTCGTGCAAAGAAGAAAACACATGTCATTTTGGAAACCAACTGGATCCAGGCATGGCTGAAAACTTCCCCGTGTGGGTGGATTTGTCAGGGGTCTGCCTGGATGGTAGAGTCCCGACACATGAAGCTGGGCAATCGTGGTACTGAGAGAGTGTGGAGGTTAGGTCATGGGGGACTGTAGGGTCTCTGTCCTGAAGCACCCGCTAAACAGCATCTGGCAGCCCCTAAAATGTTCTAAACCTCAATCAGTGGAAAAGGAGCAAGATCAGCTTCTTCTCTTTGTCCTTAAGAAAAAAAAAGATACATTCCAGATAATTTCACCGTGATGAAAGAGGAAGAAGCGCTGAAGTAGCAAAGGAAATAAATTAACGCCATCTCAGCTAAAATCACACACAATTAAAACCTGGATCTGAATGTACTTTCCTGTGCAGAGAGAGCAGCTTGAAAATGACATGCATTAGTCATTCACTCCAGCCACCTGACTCAATGTGTGGGGACGCCACCCCACCTCTGAAATGGCAGAGTGTCTGGGAAGGAGAGGGGCTGAGTTCCTGACCCTGGTCCTCAGCTTTCTGTTCTTCCGTCTGGACTCTGAAAATCCCCCTCTTCAGTGATAAACGTATCCAGTGGGTGGGCGAGCAGGTGGGAAGGGGTCTCTCCCCAGAGGCCATTTCACCATCTTCCTTCCAGGGTGGGACTTGCCCAGGCAAAGGTAAAGACCTGGGGCCTGTGATGGGATTTGCCCAATAGCCATTCGTGCACAATGGCCCCAGATCCTGGATGTCCAGAGTCCTGGCCTACAAGGATGTGGCTCAGCATTTGAACATCTCTCCCATCTCCTGCCTTCAGACAGTCTCCCTCAGTTCAGGGAGATGAGAATTTCTCCTCTTATTTTCTTCCTCTTTACTTTTAGAAAAGAAAAATCTGCAGCAAAGGAGATGGGTTAATATATCTGGAAAAAAAGGAGACAGAAAAGACTTTACAAACTGAAAGGTCCCCAGGTGCCCACAAACAGAGGCTTGTGACCAGCCATGGGCTGTTCCTTATCTCCCCTGAGGTTACAGTAGGAAGAAATGTGATTCGTGGCAGGAGAAGCAATAAGGATAAAATATAAGGATGAGCTTTCTGATAGTCAAGATTTTAATCCCTTTGACAAGTAGCTCTCAGGGATTGTGGGATCTCTTTTCTGTGAGAGGCAGGAGAGTTGCAGGAGGGGAAAGAAGAGAACAAAACCAAAACCAATGGACAGGGGCTGAGTCTGGTTCTGGCCTCTTCCTAGCTGAAGGAGTAACCCCTGTGAGCCTCATCAAGAGGGAATGAGACCCTGGACCATCCCAGCAGAGAGTTGGGCCTTAGAATCAATTTTACCCAAATTGCTTATCATGTAGGCCAGCCCCTGTGGACAGGGGAATGGACCAAGCTGGCCTCTGCCTGAAGAAATGCTAACTTCTGGGAACAGGACTGTTCCCAAGCCACCCCCTTCTCAGCCCTTTCTCTTTATCTGTTGTGTGGCCAATGTGTCAGGATCTAGGCCCCAGGATGCCTTCAGCAGTCTAGTAGGGCTGGGACTAGGGTAAGGGAGGTGCTTACAGGGGTCCTGCAATTACAGGGTCAGCACCTCAAAGTGAATGCTTAAATTCATCCTTAAATTTGTGCCCCGGGCATCTGCTTTGCATAGTTGAGTTCTAGTCATGCTGCTTAGCCCTCAGCCTTTGCTGTTCAATGTGTTTCTAGACAGGAAGAATGCCATAGCCCTTGATGAAGCTATAGTCCCCAGGGGATCATCTGGACTCAATTTTTACTGATTCACTTCTTCCTAAGCCTACAGGGGTGAGAGGAGAGGACAGAGTCAGACAGAACCAAAGGCATTCAACCAGCAATGCTGTATGATTACCTCCTGCCCTAAGCATTCCTAGATGGGGACTCTCACCCAGAGGCCAGGGTCTGGGAAAAGGTGGAGGGAGATATGAGAGGATTCTGCCCTATGCAGAGAGTTTATGGAAAGTCTGCCCTCCATGGGTCACTACTGGGAAATAACATTGAATGATAGTTACTAGGGGAAGTTTATCATTGCAAAGCCGGATACCCACAGAAAGAAACTTTTCAAAGTACTAGTGATTACAAATAAACATAAAGTAGCATAAACCAAGACTATTCTTTCAGAAGGGAAATGGAGTGGAGTGATCAGAATCAGGAATGACCCTCTTTCTGGAAGGAGATGAATTTTCTCCAGTTTATAGTGTTCCTCAAAGCATGGTCTTGACCACCTGCATCAGAATTACCTGAGGAAATGCTCAAACATGCAGCTCACGAGCCACACTTGAAACCTACAAGCTCCGCCCAGAGATCTGCATTTTAATCATTTCCTCAAGTAATCCTTCTGCACACACAGTTTCAGAAACACTAGTTTAGAAAGCAAAAATAGGCCCAGGTGGTAGCTGCCAAGACAAACCTCAGGAAAGATCTTTGGAGATCCCCATGAGCTCTAAGATCTGTGTCGGAATTAATTCAAATATTGGAAGTAAGACCATAAAGACTTCCTTCCCTGAGAGAAAAAATAAGGAAACTATAGGGGTTAGAGACAGTACAAAGAGAAAAATAACAGGATTAGGATACGTGGAGGCCCAGTTTCTTTGTCGTGTGAACGATTTCGCAAGTGAAATGTGCAGCAATGAATAGTCTGGTTGGAAAAGAAGACAATCAACAGACATAATGCAAAGACAATCAACAGACATAATGCAAAGTAAAAAGGGTGGATTTGGGTAAATATTTTATTCTAAACATGGGCATAGCTCATGTATATTTTATTTGTAGGTTTTAGAAAGAAATATTCAAGTTGGATAGTGACCTCTGTAAAGATACACATTGAAGCCATGACTCAGTATACGCACATATGTTTAACATGAAAATAAAACAAAAGTAGTAATGAAATACATTCTTGTCTCATTGTAATTTCAGTTTTGAATTGTATTTAACATTTTTTATTTTTTAAAAAAGTGCTTGCTGGCTCCGTGCGCGTAGCATAGTGGTTACCGTGCCAGCGGGTTCGAACCCGACCCAGCTAAACAACAATGACAACTATAACAAAAAATAGCCGGGCTTTGTGGTGGGCACCTGTAGTCCCAGCTACTTGGGAGGCTGCGGCAAGAGAATGGCTTAAGCCCAAGAGTTTGAGGTTGCTGTGAGCTGTGATGCCACAGCACTCTATCAAGGGCAACATAGTGAGACTGTCTCCAAAAAAAAAAGTGCTTGCTGCAACCCACTAATGGGATTCCACTTGAAGTTTGAAAACCATGGAATTAGACTTAGGGACAAAGTCTTCTTGACAACCTGTGAGTTGGAGTGAGGTGGGTCAAAAGTCAAATCAAAATGTCCTTGAGGGTTCCTGGGACTGACCTCTGAGAAGGCCTAATCATTCCTTCCTGTTGCCGAGTATCTTCTCAAGAGAACCCCCCGACCCCAGAAAGCCATTCTAGATCAGCATTCCAAGAAGCGTGCCAACTTCAGTTCTCTAAGGCCTCTCAAATGTCCCCCAGTCCTGGTGTGACAGCCCTTGACTTAGAAGACACGCTCTTCAGAGTCATCCAGGGGTACCCACAAATGATGGTGCTTGGTTGGCCTGTATTTAAATGTGCTGTGGGGCACAAAACCCTTGTCTCCCAGCTTTAGAGCTCTGAATGCCTCTCTCTTCACCTGCGCAGGTTCTGTGTGGAGGAGGGGGCATATTTCTAGTCCTTCCCGTTGCTCCCTCTCCCCCAAATAGCATTTCCCCCAGGAATCTTTTGAATATGTTAAATTAAGCAGAATGGGATTTGGTTGCCATATTGCCTAGTGTAACTGTTTTAGATACTCAAATTCAATTTAAGAAATACAGAGTACAGAACTATCATTTGCAGGTGATTAAATATGGTGTTTACGATATTTGTGCTTATGCTTATAAAACGTTTGGGCACCAGGACTTTGGTGAGGAATGTAATTTCTATTATCACATTGTTTCTGGGCAAAACCAGGTTCAATCTACATCATTTTTACCTTCTGTGCCTTTTCTAGGAATCTAACCCAAGATAAATTTGAGGGCTCCCTGCAGTTCCCCACAGCTCTGCCATCTGCACTGTCTGTCCTGCTTCCTTTCTGGTTCTCTATGTTCCAAGGGTGTTTGTGGATCCTAGAAGGTCCCTGAGGGTAGGGGTCTAGGGAAGATCCTGGTTTTGTGGGGCCCTCTTTAAAAAAAAAAAAAAAAAAGAGAGGCTCGGCACCTGTAGCTCAGCGACTAGGGCACTAGCCACATACACTGGAGATGGTGGGTACGAATCCAGCCTGGGCCTGCCAAACAATGACAACTATAACCAAAAAATAACCAAAGCATTGTGGTGGGCACTTGTAGTCCCAGCTACTTGGGAGGCTGAGGCAAGAGAATCACTTAAGCCCAAGAGTTTGAGGTTGCTGTGAGCTGTGACAGCACAGCACTCTACCCAGGGCAACAAGGTGAGACTCTGTCTCAAAAAAAAAAAAAGAAAGAAAAGAAAAGGACAAAATTACAAATACAAAATTAAGTCCAATGGTGATATTTATTTAGAACTAGAAAGAAGTTCACAACAATTTTTATGCTCCTCGGAAATTCAAGTCCCTTTCTTCTGACACTGCAGTTGTCAGAAATACATAAAAATGCATCCTGTTTGTAAACTGGCCTCCCCTCCCCATCTAGAACATGTTACAACTCCCAGCTCTTGTAGCCCACCTCTCCCAGCTATCCTATAAGTTGAGCAATCCTAAAGCTAAGTCATTAGCTTCACCTTGAATCTGCCTCTGGCAAAGACCCCATGTTCTCCTTTGAGTTGTTCCCCAATAGCCCAGAGTACAAGTCTGTGCACAGAGTGAGCACAGGCAGAGGTCAAAGAGCAATGGGCATGCCCAGGCCAGAGTGCTGCAAAGCAAGGTCCATCCAGTCACCCCAGTCATAATCACCTAGAGAATTAATCTAATACGCAAACTCTGAGGACTACAGAATCTGACTCTGGGGTAGGACCTGAGAGCCTGCATTTGCATACACTCTCCAGGTGATTCTGAGGGTCCAAGTGCTCTAGGGCCACACTCTCTGCCTACTTGGGTCACTGGTGGACAGTAGTTGTCAGTGTCTCCCAAGGTCCCACTCTGTGTCTCCCAAGGTGGGGGCCTCGGGACTGTATGCAGCAGTGGTGTGTCGTACCACATCCCCAGAATCCCTTCTCTGACTTGGCTCATATGCCAGATTCCAAGAGGAACCCTCCTCTCCTCGCAGCCTCTGCCCCACCACACAAACAGCACACTCACTAGTTCAGTGTCTTGACTCCTATGTGAAGGAGCCAAGGAGAGTTGAGCCAAGGATTATCTCTAGGGGCAATCCTGGGGTCCCTCTCTCCAGATGCTCTGATGTCACAGGGTCCCAGGCTTCCTAGTGGAAAATTATGTATGGCCAAATGCAGAGATTAAACTTGGAGGGCAAAAGGCCAGGGCCATTAAATCCTCTGAGTAATTACCTAAGAACTTCCAAAGGACTGTGAATTGAGTCCCCAGACTTTTCTAGGAGAGTATCTGACTCAGAGCAGAGGCCATGGGAGCTGGGTTGAGAGAGTGACTACCTGTTACTAAGACGCACTGTGCTCCCACCAGATATATGCTATCCCCACTACAAAACACAACAACCCTATGAATAGGGATTAGTACCCTCACTGCTGTCCTCATCCTGAAAAAGTGCTAGGGGGAATTGGCTTGGTGCTTGGACTCTGCCATTGAATGACCTTGAGTTCAGATCTCAGCTCTATTATATACTATTTAGGTAAATGTTGAAACTTATTTTCCTTATTTTCCTTAAATTCCTGGTGGAATTTTCAATAAGAAGATGCATAAATGTGCTTGGCACCCTACCTTGCATGTAGTAGATGCTCAGTAAGTATTAACTACTATTAACTGAATTAATATTTTTACCCAGGAAATAATCAGAGCTCAGAGAAATCCAGTACTTTCCTGAAGCACAGAATAAGTGAATAGACTAAGTGGACAAGCAGTTTCAAACCCAGGTCTTTGGATATAAACGCTACGCTCTTTCGGTGGACTAAATGGCTGGTTTTATTACTTACACAACCATATTGAACTTGATGGAGCCTATGTTGAGAAACAGAGTTTGTATTTTTTATTTTGATCTTTTAATTCCATTTTTCGGTGAACTTTTTGCAGTCCTCTTGTATGCTTCTATGCAAACGCACAGAAAAATCTCTGGGAGGATTTACACCAAACTGATAGCAATGTTTCCTCTGGTGAGAGGATAGGGTTGGGGATGGTGGAGCTGGTGGTCCCAGGCAGGGTCATCCCATCAGCACTGCACAACTCACTGGTAGTCTATGTAAATTCATGGAACATTGTAGTTCTAGTTAAGGGATTCTTTAGCATTATCTGTAATAAAACAAAAGCATATTACTTTTGCAATAAAAATAAACTTAAAAAAGGAGCTAGGCTCTTTCCTCAGTCTCATTGGGTGATAAGAAATTTGGAGTCCGCTCAAGGGTTTCTCCCATTCTCTCCCACTGCTGATACAGTTCTGTTAGGCCTCCCGTGGTGTACCTTCCAGGGTCTGCCTTTCAGGAATCAAACACTTGGCAAAAGTTACTTGCTTTTACCCCACTTATTCTTCCAATTAGTTACAGAGCATCTAGTACAAGGCACTAGTTTTGCCTGGATACTGTGGGGGACCATCATAGCCTCTAGAAGTTTACCCTCTGGTTGGGAGATAAGACACATGGCAGAATGTAATGGTACCAGGAGGCTGGGGAGCTGGTAAAATTTCCTCCTTTCACAATCAGTCTGTATATATTGACATTGGCTCTCAGGTTGGAAAGGTGGCTTCATTGACTTGACAGGGGGCCCAAATACCCGAGCTCAAAAGCTCAGAGTCAAGTTTTGACCCCTTTCACTCAACTGGTCTCAATGTTCTGCCAGGCCTTCCTTACAAAGGCCCACACATTGACTCTCCCCTCTCAATGCTCCCCTCTCCCCATGTTCCTGTAATGGCCACCTCCACTAACCTCACATCTTTCTGCCTCTTTCATCCCAAATCATTTGAGCACTGGCCCACAGCTACACCGCTGAGCCTGGCCATTCAGGCTGTTCATCAGCTGCTCCCAGTCTGTATCCCCAATATGGCATTGTATGATACCATACGAGGATTCACATTCTGCCTGGAGACCGCGGGCTCCTTCCTTAAACTCTGCAAGCCTCCATTTCCGTGTCTGTTAAATGGGGATATCAATCAACTCAGAGGGTAAAATGAAAAATAATCAAAAAGGCCTGGCATCTAAACATTTCTATAAATTTCCTCCACTTATTCCCACCCTCCAGACAACCCACTCTACTCTGCTTGCCTCCATGGTCCTGCCTCTCCTGGTCCCCATTTTCTCTTCTAGTCCAAATCCTATCCTTCCAGCTGGGCTCAGCTGGAAACTCAATTTCTCTATAAAACCTTCCATGAATAACTAACTTATAATGGGATTTCCTTTTTTCTAAAGCATAAACCTTAGGCCTTTCCAGCAGGAGACCCACTCTCCTGAGCCCCCACTAGTGACCCAGCTTTTTTAAGCCCCCGGGCAGCAGCCTAGCACCCACCTTCAGCGCCCTCTTACTCATTTTCTCCAGTCTTCATGATACCTTGCCTGCAGGGTGGGGAACCTCCAAAGCCAAACCTCTGATGGGCTTGCCAGTTTCTCCTCAGTCTTACTGAGATCGACTTCCTTTACTGAGAGCCAGGATGGAATCTTCCAGAAAGCTAGAGCTGCTCATCTCAAGATGCAATGCCGTAAAGGCATGAAAACTCGGGGAGTATTTGACCCTATTCTTTAGAGCAAGAGGTTCCTGTGCCCATGGACACCCCGTTACATTCCTCAGTCCACTGTTAACTTTGGGAGGATAGCATCGTGCACAACAAAAATGCGGTCTTAGGTGCCTGCCATGCCTATGAGCTGCACCTGTTCTCTAAAAGCTGTTAAATTTCCCGTCTGTCCTCCTGGCCTTTGCAAGAGGGTCAGAGTTGATTATCAGAAAAGCCACGCCCACATCCCCCAGGACCCAGGGGCTCTGTCTCTTCTCTCAGCCAAGCCTTGTGTCACACGGATAGCTCACGCTTTAGCATCTGGCCCCACCCAACTGCCTCCTCTATGTGTGTGTTAGGCAGAGGGGGCCTCTGGCCACTCAGGAGTTAAAATGGCAGCGGGACTGGAGGAGATTGGCGTGGCTTGCAGACTGGGAGGAGGCGACCGGAGTGGGCTGGGGAGGTTGGGATAGCGGCAGAGAAGGGCGTGAGCAGAGCGAGCGGCAAGCCTGGAGCAGGGCGCGCGCGGAGGGCGCGGGGCGCCGAGAGGGCCTGCTCGGTGCGCTCCCAGACGCGCGGCGCGCGGAGGGGCGCCCGGCTCTCGCCCGCCAGCCTCCGGCCACCGCGCGGAGGGCGCGGAGAGGGGGTGGGCAGCGATTGCCATTCTGCCGTCGCTCTCAGCCCTCGAACCACTCCCAGGATAACTCCACCTCGGGGAAGGCGCTCACCGAGCCTCCCCGAGCCTGGGCGGGCGGCGCGCGGCGGGAGGGCGCCTGTGAGCGTTCCCCAGCGGGGCCCCGGGCGGAAGGCGAGCGGTGCGCAGCGGCGCGGACCGAGGACGGCGCGGCGGGTAAGTATGCGGGTTCCGGGCAGACCCAACGAGCGCCACTGAGGCTGCTGGCGTGAATGAGGGGGACGCAGCGGGAGCGGCCGGAGCAGGAGCCTCAGGGCGCCCAGCTCCTGCCCGGGCGGCCCCGCAGCGCCGCCCGACCCGGGTGGAGGCGGGGGAGGGGTGCGCCGCTGCCTTCCGCTGAGATGCCTGCAGGGGAGCTGGTGACTTGGGAGAGGGGAGAGGGAAGGAGAGCTCGAGAATGCAAAGAAGGTGGCGGACGGCACCGGCTGGACCCGAGTGGCAGGGTAGGGGACGTCTGGGCCTTCACCAGGGGAGACCCGAACCTCCCTAAACTGTTGCTAGGTAGAGAGCGGCCCACGAGATGTTGAGGAGCCGAGAGGTAGCGGAGAGGTTAGGGAGGGCGTGACGGGGGCGGACTGGCAGGCTGGAAGAGCGCCAGAGCCTAAGGGACTTTTCCCTTCCTTGGAGCTCCACTGTCAGTGCGGTGGGACAAGGTGGCCTTGGGTCTGTCCGAAGTACCTAGAACCAGGAGCCAGGCTCCTTTCTGGCCGACTGGCTGAGGTCTGACCGCAACCTGGGATGGGACATTCGGGATGGGGGATGGGCCAGCCTTGGGCTCAGCCTGGGGGCTCGGAGTGAGAAGCGGAAATGGAAGGGTGGCTCTGAGCCCACCGCAGCACCCTGGAGACGGATGGGTTGGTCAGCCACAGGTGGGCCGTCTATCCTGCTGGCGAAGGGCAGGGCTGCTTGCAGCTTCTGGCTGCCAAGCTGCCGGGCCAGCGAGCAGCCGCGGGGCAAAGGGGAGCTGAGCTCCATCTGGGGCTGAACTGAGAAGCTTAAGAGACGCATGCGACCTGGTCCTGGGCATGGGCCCTAGGGGTGTTGTTGTGCTCCCCCTCTGTCCCTGTCCTTCTTCCCCCACCAAACGAACAGGAAGGAAAATGTCAGCTGGGCTTTGTGCTCTGTTCTTCAGGCTGCCGCAGCTCCCATCTGTTGGAGCCAACGCAGCTTCTAATTGGGCAAATGGCAGGGTTGGAGGGGGTGGGCTGGGCACAGACTCAGTTGCCAGAGATGGACTGGCAGGTCCTCAGCTTGAAGACCCCAGGAGGTGGGTAGTGAAGAAAACAGCCTCCCCAGGTCGGGGCAGTACAGGTGGCTTCCTGCCAGCTTGGTCACCACCACTGGGGGAAATCTAGGTCTTTCCATGCCCCCCTTCCCCACCAGCCTGAGATGGGCTCTGGCCCAGAGTTCTTTCCCTGAATAAGGCTCCAGAATCTCCTCCCACTGCCCACTGCTTCTTAAAAATCCCTGCAGACAAGAGCTGGGCAAGGCCTGGCCAGGGCTATGTACAGGGCACTGGGGCCTCTTGCCTGTGGACTCAGTTGCTACCAGAAGTCACATGTGGGTGGCCTGACCCACCTTACTGGTCAGGTGCTGCTGTGGGAAAAGTATGAAGAGAGAAGGGCACAGCTGGGGGTCTGAGCCCCTTGGTCTTTGTGTTCCTTGGGCTGACTCAGACTGACCCTTCCTGCCTAGGGGTTTCCTCCTGGCCTGGGATGGGCCCTTATTATTTGGGAAGTATGGAACTGAGGCCTCAATGCCTCAGGGATTGAGATGTGTCCAGGGTATGGCACCTAGGAGCACCCCCAAAGCCACATCTTTTCCCTAACACAGCCTGTGTCCCTCTAGGGAGACACCCAAGTGGCACTGAGAACTCCAGAGCTGAGCTAAGACAAATTCTGCCCAGTCTAGAACAGCAGGTTCCTTTCTAATTCTCCTGGGTTCTTCCCCATTCTTTTTATCCCAATGTCATTGTACCCCCGCCCTTCCCCCTCCCCCGCCTCTTCCTCCTCTCTCTTTTTCACTCTCTTTCCTCCTCAAACATCTCTCTCTCTCTTTTTTTTGGAGACAGAGTCTTACTATGTCGCCTCAGTAGAGTGCTGTAGCGTCACTGCTCACAGCAACCTCAAAGTCTTGGGCTTAAGTGATTCTCTTGCCTCAGCCTCCCAAGTAACTGGGTTCGAACCCACCAGCCCCGGTGTATGTGGCTGGCGCCCTAACCACTGAGCTACAGGCGCCCAGCCTCAAACATCTCTCATCTCCCTTTCCCGTCACACAGCTCTCCCTCTTCTTTCACCCTCCTCCTTCTTCCCTGGACATCTCTGTCCCGGAAGACCTTCCTTCCAGGTCCCTGTCTCCATCTTTGCCTGCTTCTCCTGTAAACTGCATCTCAAACCATAAGCCAGGCATGCGGCAGCTCCCGCTCTTCCTGACGGTGGGAGCATATGCACTGTTGACTTTGCTGCATCCTCTTTGCAGAGAAGCCAGACTGGTGGGCCTGGCACCTGCATTTGCCTGGTCCCCATGTCCCCTGCATCTTACCATTTACTCACTTACCTCCTATTCCCTACACCCTTATTTACTTTATTTGAAAGGAAAAAGAAAAGCCATTGCTTTTTTAAAAATTCATTTATTCACCAACTATTTATTGAGTACCTACTATGTGCCTGGCACTATTTTAGGAGCTGAGGATACAGCAATAACCAAACCTCTATGTCTCAAGCAAACCATACTTATATATATGGACTTGCTGGCTGGCTAGTTCTTTGCCCACCAGGCTCTTTCAAAGATACCACAGCTTGGGGGTTGTGGGGGTGTGAGGAATTTGAACAATGCTAGTGAGTTATCATCATTATACTGAGTCAGGCCCATCATCTCCTTATTATATAGCAGGCACTGCTTAACTCATCCTGTCCTTAAGACATTTCTGACTCAAAAGATGGACCAGTTCACATGCCACCATTTATCTGGGAGGCCAGGGCTGAGTAGAAGATTTGTGCTTCTGACAGAGAAGGGAGAAAGAAACAAAGTTATTATTGAATACCTACTATGTACCGGTCTGTGTTAGGAGCTTTACCAAATTTGTTCTATTCAATCCTGACAGCCTTCTAAAATCTGCATAATCTTCCCATCTTTTCTAGCTGAGGAAATTGAGCCCTGGAGAGGATAAACCATTTGCCCCTGGTCACCTAGGTCTCCATTTTGAAATCACTGATTATCTGCAGTACATTTGGCTCCTACGATGACTATGACATCTGGTAACCTTTACAGTTATACTGAGGCATACATTTTAACCTAATTTTTCAGGAATAGATCTTGTCTTCTAATTAAAATATTAGAATATTACAATATATAAGGATTTGCTGAATAGTTGCATGAATAAGCTTTCTCAAGTGATCAGGGAAGGCTTCCTGGAGGAGTTGGGACCCTGGAAAGGAAGCAGGAGGGATAATTACTCTTCCTGATACCACGCAGATGTATGAGAAGCTATAGGGAGGCAGCCCTTTCCCCCTAACTCCTCCCACCTGCATCCAAGTAGAGTAGATGGGAAATTACTGTTTTCATTCAGGGTGAGGGTGTATGAACTTGGTCTATGGCCAGGCTGATAAGTTAGTGTCACTCATGTTCTTACCCTCCTTGGGTAAGTCTGGGCCCTATAAAAACTCCAAGGGAAGGCTCAGCACCTGTGTCTCAAGCGGCTAAGGCACCAGCCACATACACCTGAGCTGGCGGGTTCAAATCCAACCCGGGCCCACCAAGCAACAATGATAGCTGCAACCAAGAAATAGCTGGGTGTTGTGGCAGGCGCCTGTGGTCCCAGCTACTTGGGAGGCGGAGGCAGGAGAATCACTTGAGGAGTTGGAGGTTGCTGTGAGCTGTGATGCCACGGCACATTACTCAGGGCAACAGCTTGAGGCTCTGTCTCAAAAAACAAACAAAAAATACTCCAAGGGAAAAGATGGGAGCAGGAAACTTTCAATCCTACAAGGACTGGACAAGGACAATGATTGGAGGCTAGAAGAAGCCAAGAGTGGGGAGAGTAACCAAGGAACAGAAGGAAGACAGAGGCAGATGAACTGAGAAATAAAAAACAGAAGACAGGGCCCAGCATCCCTTGCTCAGTGAGTAGGGCGCTGGCCACATATACTGAGGCTGGTAGGTTCGAGCCCAGCCTGGGCCTCCTAAACAATGACAACTGCAACCAAAAATAGCCAGGTATTGTGGCGGACACCTGTAGTCCCAGCTACTCGGGAGGCTGAGGCAAGAGAATCGCTTAAGTCCACGAGTTTGAGGTTGCTGTGAGCTGTGATACCATGACACTCTACTGAGGGTGACATAGACTCTGTCTCAAAAAAAAAAAAAAAAGGAGACATACAAAAAAAAGTCACAGCCAGATAGGACAGAAAGCAGTGTGCAGTTGGATTGTTAAGAGGACAAATCAGAAGGACGCCTTTATCTTTTATTTCCCTGGGGCTCTTGGTCGTGCTGGTGTACGGCTCAGAGGCTGAAATTTCACCAAGTTAGTTTCAATTTGGCGTTTGCTTACTCAGCCCATCTTTTTCTAAGCACCTACTATGTGCTGGCCCCTGTGCTAGGAACAAAGAGACAGGTTCAGATATCCCTGCCTTCAAGGAGCTCACGGTAAGAGTGTAGATTCTAGAGCCACACAGTTGGAATTCAAATCCAGGCTCTGTCACTTTTAGCTGGGTTACACTAGGCAAGTCATTTAACCTCTCTGTGTCTCAAGTTTCCTCATATAAATGGCATAATAACACATAGTAGTATCTTCTTCATAGAGTTCTTATGAGGATTAAATAAGTTAATACATGTAAGGAGCGCAGAACAGTGTCTAGGATACAGTAAGTGCTATGTGAGCATTATTATTATTATTAGATAGGGGAGTCAGTCCTATAGACAATAATGAAACAAATCTTAGAATACAAGGATAAGTAGATAAAGAGGTAACTGTCTCTGTATGGAGATTAGGAAAAGGTTGCCAAAGGACATAATATTTGGGCCAAGGCTTGAAAAAGAATCAAACCGGCAGAGGTGGTGGGTCTTGGGACACTGGTGCTGAGGGTATTGGGGGCATAGGCTTTGTGTATGAAGAGGCACCCTGTGTACATGTACTGTCTTTTATGGATGTCACTATCACACTGACACGTTCCTGCAGCCTCTTTGCCTCCAGTGCTGAGAGCTGGGCTTCCAGTGGGGCTGGCTGGTTGCCCAGAACATCCCCACACTCTTTGGTCTAAAACAGTCAGCCTCTGGGCCGGGGACCTGGTCCATCCCTGCTGGATTTGATCTCATGACCTTGGGCTCCTATAGTTCTAAGTCATCGTCAAGCAGACTCTGCTGCAAAGCCAGAGCCACCATGGTCTTGCCCTCCGGCTTCTGGCACTTCCTGGGAATGTGGGAGATGCCTTTTAGGAGGTGAGTTCAACCAGGTCTGGTTTAGAATTCAGTTTTTCTCTGTATGTTTCTTCCACCCACACCTTCCCTGCTGCTCGGCATTTGATGGACTTGAAGTGAGTTCCAAGATGTAGCACAGACAGAGGGTTCCTGGGACAAAAGCTGTTTCTTAGCCTCTACCTCTTACGTTGTAATGACACTAATTACGACACCTAGCACTTACTGAGCATTTACTATGTGCCAGGCACGGTGCCACCCGCTTTGCAGGCATTATCCCATTAAGCCTTTGAAACCTATTAGGTAGGTAGGTACTCCCATTATCCTTAAAAGTGAGGAAACAGACTCAGACTTGCTAAGGGCACATAGCTAGGAAGAAAACAAAAACTAAAGGAGAGATTTAACTTTTCTCTCTCCTTAGGACTTCTGCTTCACCACACCTTAGAATATGGTGTCCCTGGGGCCTTGGAGGTGCTCTGGGGTCCTTAGCCCATTCTTCTCTCTCCCTGCAGTAAGAAGTTCCCCAAGCCAGCCCTGTTAAAAACAGTGACTACCTTTTCCCTTCTCAGAATCTGCAGAGAGGGTCTCCCTGAACTCCCCTTCCTCCTGCTCCTGCAGGATGTGCTATTTGAGATCCAACATTGTTTCAAGCTGTGATGCCACAACACTTCTAATGGCTTCAGGGTTGCACGAAACTTAGGAGTCAGTGCCCATGGACATAGGGTGGGAACAACGCAAGGGCAACTCGCCGGAGACTTGAGAATGGCATACAGGCCCCAGGACGGCAGGGGGAAGGCTTAAAATTCATGCTGTGAGATATTTCTAGCAAGGCAGCCTTGCTTATACATCTTGGGAAGAACACGTACAATTGATCCTATTTACAAGTATCTCACAAGGCAGATCCTTAAGAGAAAAAAAGAAAACATGGAAGAAATGGGCAATGATTTTTAGGCAGCCAGTTTGGGTCCCCCAGGAAAAGTGGGTCTGTCGCATCTGATCCTTTCAGGGAGAAAGAAAAAAGAGGGAGAGAGAAGAAAGGCAGGAAAGGTTATGTTCGTTGAGCATTCAGAGGTGGCTGATAAAAGTGTCTGTCTTTGGCCTAGGAGGGCAGAGGTGGTGATGCCCAGAGGTAGAATGACCACAGAGGGCAACTGTTGGGCCGGCTAGACAGTTAAAAGCTGTGGGGGAAAGGGAAAATTTTAACACTTTTCCCTATCTTCTCCTTCCAAACAGCTCCCAGTGGAAGGAAGTTAGCTCAGACGGCTCCAGTCCTCTGAGCTTCAGAAGGTGTCTCCCCAGAGCTGGGCCTGGAGGTTGAATGGTAGAATCCCACATCTCAGGGGGACCTACAGAATTGTCCTGTCCACTGCCTGACTCTGAGTGCAAGCATGCCTCAGCCATCTCAGACACAGGATGAGGCTGGAATCTCTTTATTCAGCATGTATTATTATTTTTTTTTTGAGACAGAGTCTTGTTATGTCATGCCCTCTGTAGAGCGCTGTGGTGTCACAGCTCACAGCAACCTCAAACTCTTAGGCTTAAGCGATTCTCTTGCCTCAGCCTCCCGAGTAGCTGGGACTAGTAGCTGTACAGGCACCTGCCACAACGCCTGGCTATTTTTTTGTTGTTGTAGTTGTCATTGTTTTTTGGCAGGCTTGGGTTGGGTTTGAACCCACTAGCCTGGGTGTACGTGGCTGGCACCCTAGCCACTGAGCTATAGGCACCAAGCCTGTAGCTGTCATTTTTGTTTGGCAGGCCTGGGCCAGGTTCGAACCCACCAGCCCCAGAATATGTGGCCGGCGCCCTAGCCACTGAGCTACAGGTGCTGAGGTTCAGCAAGTATTTCTGAAGCACATTGCCAGCCCCTGGGAGTGTCAACCAGACAGACCTGTCCCCTGCAGGAGCTTTTAGTTTACTCTCTGTCTGAGGATACAGTAAAATAAACTTATAAAGTAAATGGCATTATTGGGGAGTAGTAATGCTTAAGAGAAAAATAAGGCAGGGAAGAGAGGTAGAAGAGTCATGTTGAGAAGAGGGGAGTTTGTAATTATGGGCAGGGTGACGTCTGAGTAAAGACAAGGGGGCAGCACAGGGGCCAGGGAATGTGGACAGAGGGAGCAGCATGCCTGGTGGGTCTGAGGCACCCAGGAGGGTGTTTTGGCGGGAGGGCAGCAGGAGATGAGGCTGGAGAATAAGGAGCTGGCTAGGTCTGGGGGAACCATGGATCTGGGTGAGGAGCTGGATATTTTCCCTGAGTGAGATGTAAGATGGCCCCTTGCACAGTTGGAGCGTGGGGTCAAAACCCCAGAGTGTCGGCCATCCATTCCAGTGTCTGGCTCAGTGGCTAGTTGTGAATGATTGGACTCTCCAGCCCTTTGAAACCATTTCAGTCAATCAGTGTGTATCCACCATATTTTTTGAGCATTGTCCTACATGGTGCGGGGTGTGAGAAAAAAGCATAAGACACAGTCTTTACTGGGAAGGAAACCTACAGACCAGTTGTTGGGGAGGCAGAACTTATACTCACAAAAAATAATGAGGGAATAATACCAGACAGTATTTAAAACGAGTGCTAAACTGTGTGATTTAGACTATAAATGTTATCAGAACTGTGAGCTGTGTGTGGGAGTATATAGGGAATGCTTCCTCAGGGGGGTGCAGCTGATTTGGGCCTGGAAAACAGAATGGGCTCAGCTCTGCAGAGGGGAGGGTTCTTGCAAGGAGAACTTGGGGCTTGTGCTAGAGAGAGGGAGAGAAGGGTGGCCAGAGTGGAGGGAAGCACACCAGCTGGGAGCAAGGGTGCCAGCCTGGCAGCTCCCAAGTGCAAGGACTTCTGTCTCTGGAGAGTCCCTGTCCCTCCCACCCCCATCTGGGTTTCTGATGTTTCCTTTGTTCTCTCAGGGGACAATGAGAACAGCCCTTTACAGAGGGAAGTCCATTACCCATTGTTCTTGTCCTCTCCTTCCCAGGGCCAGCTGATCTCTGATCTGGGAAGCCCTCTTGCTGTGAGAGGGTCCTGTTTCCAATTCTCTAATCATTCTCATAGAACTGCATTCTCCTACTGTGTTGCCTTCAACCACCCTGCCTCAGCCCACCGATGTCTACAGCCCTGGTCTCTGGAATTCCCTTGGGCTCCATTCACTAGCCCAGGCTGCAGTCAGGGCCTCGTCTCCCTCCTCCCACTGCTTGGGCTCCTCTTTGGTGGGTTACTCCTATGCCATCCCGATTAGTTTCATATATTGTGAACCGGAAATAAAATCCCACCCAAATGAGCACACTCTCCTCCATGAGGCGTATGTCCCCTCCCTGGATTTCAGGGCCGTGAGCAACCTGTGGTGTGTAGGACATTGCTAGAGTAGAGTGGACTGGGGTCCATGGATGGACCTGTCACATAGGTGGAGTCGCTGTCCTCCCTGCCTCCAGCCCCAGGCAAAGAGCAGCAGCCTGGTGGCCCAAGGGCAGCCTGCTTCCCCTCCTCTGGGCCCTTGGGAGCCTGAGCAAAGAGGGCACAATGGCTCCACCTTGGTCCTCTGCACAGCCACCTTCAAGATGTGGAGGCTGAGCCTGAGGTTTTTATCCTCCTGGTTCAGAATCCAGACAAAATGAAACCAGTTGGAGCTGGGTTAAAGTCCATGTTCCCCACTGTCTGCCTTTGGGCGTTTTACATAAACTCTCTGAGCCTCAGTTTCCTCATGTATAAATCTGAGTGAATAAAAGCCACTTTGTAGGATTGCTAATAATAAGAGGTAACATTACTGGGTATTTATGAGGTGCCAAAAGTGCAGTTATCTCATTTAATCCATATGTTGCTGTGAAGTAGATATTGTTTTCCTTGATTTTGCAGGCGAGGAAACTAAAGCCCAGAAACATTAAGTAACTTGCCCGACGCCACAGGCAGCCAGCAGTTGGCAGAGCTGGAGTTCAGCCCCAAATCTTTCTGACTCCAGAGCCCTGCTTCTCAGCCACCACATTAAATGAGCCAATCTGTGTAAAGTGCCTGCTAGGAAGCAGAAGCTCAATAAATGTTCCTGCCTTTTCTCCAGGTCCCCCAGGGCCACTCCCTAGAGAATAGCTTTCCCCTTCTGCATCACATTTCTTTTCCATGATCCTCAGGGACACATGATAGAAGCAGGAATGGGAAGGAGCTGCCATTTTATACCAAAGTTGGGGGGGACTAAGGCTGAGAGGGGAGTAATTTGCATAAAATCAAACCTACCCTCTCCCCAAGCTGGGCAGCATTTATCACCCTTAACAAGCTACAGGGCTGTGATTAATACCCAGGGCACCTTTCTCATAAGAGTTTTGTTATTCAGCCCCACTGGGTCCCAGGCAGTTGTCAGACGGTGTCTTTCAGGGATGAGAAAATGCTGTTTGAAAGGAGAACTATCATCCCCAGGGGCAAGGGAGAGCCTGTTTTACCTGCAAGTGCCTGAGTTGATCACTTTGGGCCTGGGAAGATGCAAGCAGGAAGGTTCTATGATCTATACTTTCGGAACTCAGGTACTGTTTCTGGCAATGGTGATAAACAATCTGGGATGCCTCTTGATGGGTCTAGGAAGAGGATAGGGTCAAGGTATGGTAAGAAAAGATGGTATCTCAGCCTTATGACTATTAGTTTACTTTTGTGACAGGTAAAATGTGCATGTGTGAACACACGGAGCTTCATTTGACCTTACCTGGAAATAAAAACAAGAACACATGACCGCAGCGTAATCTGAATTTGTGAGTATATAGGACATGGAGGAGGTGGTGAGGCAGGGCAGTTCTCCCCCAAACCGTCCTCATTCTTTCCTCCATGAAGATCTCTTTACTGGTGGACGTAGAGACCCATCTCTGCACAGTCCACCAGAACGACCTAAACCTGCAATGTTCATACATTTTTTTTTTAGACAAATTCTTACTTTGTCACCCTTGGTACAGTACCATGGCGTCACAGCTCACAGCACCCTCAAACTCTTGGGCTTAAGTGATTCTCTTGCCTCAGCCTCCCCACCAAAATGTCCAACTATTTTTAGAGACAGAGTCTCACTCTTGCTAGGCTGGTCTCAAACTCCTGAGCTCAGGCAGTCCACCCGCCTTCGGCCTCCCAGAGTGCTAGGATTACAGGCATGAGCCACTACCTCCGGCCTAACATTCATACTTGTTGAGCAGACCCCAGGTTCCTGTTTCCTTGTAAGGATCCGCCCCAGAGAAAAGGAGAAGAGGCACCTAGGTCATAGTACTTCAGAACTAATGGAAGCCCTCTGGTCATGTGGGTTAATATTTATAGAAATTGATCCATTTTTAAAAACAAAACTATGTGTAGGCAGAATAATCCACATACTAATAATCCCCCCCATATCCACATACTAATTCCTAGAACCTGTAGCTATGTCACATGGCAAGGGGGAATTAAGATTGCTAATCACCTGACCTTAAAGAGATTATGCTGGATTGTGTGGGTGAGCCCAATGTAATCACAAGTGTCCTTTAAATGTGGAAGAGGAAGGCAGAAGTGGAAGTCATGTGAGTAATGCCACATGAGCAAGACTGAACCTGCCATTGCTGGTGTTACAGATGGAAGGGGCTGTGAGCCTAGGAATGCAGGCAGCCTCTAGAAGCTGGAAAAGGCAAGAAAACAGACTCTCCCCTTCAGCCACCAGAAAGGAACACAATCCTGCAAACATCTGCTTTTAACCCAATGAGACCTGTTTTGGATTTCTGACCTCCAGAACCGTAAGATAATAAAATTGTGGCCCAGGTGTGGTGGCTCGTACCTATAATCCTAACTCTGGAAGGCTGATGCAGAGAAGCATTTGAGGTCAGGTGTTCGAGACTCCATCTCTACTAAAAATAGCAAAATTGGGCGGCGCCTGTGGCTCAAAGGAGTACGGCGCCGGCTCCATTTGCCAGAGGTGGTGGGTTCAAACCCAGCCCCAGCCAAAAACTGCAAAAATAAATAAATAAAAATAAAAACAGCAAAATTAGCCAGGTGTTGTGGCAGGCACCTATAGTCCCAGCTACTCAGGAGGCTGAAGCAAGAGGATCACTTGAACCCAGAAGTCTGAGGTTACTATGGGCTAGGCTGACACCACAGCACTGTAGCCTGGGCAACAAAGTAAGACTCTGCCTCAAAAAGAAATAAATAAAATTGTGTTGTTTTAAGCCACTAAGTTTGAGGGAATTTATTACAGCAGCATCAGGAAACTAAATCCAAGGCAAAAGCCAAGCAGGTGAATCAGAACCCCACTTGGCTTCCTTCTGACCTCCAGTGACCCTGGAGGAATCACCTCAAAACTCGGGGGCTCTGAGGAACCTAGATTAGAAACACACTGCGTCTGAAATACCAACCTGTTTTTTTTCTTTCTTTTTTTTTTTTTTTTTTATTGTTGGGGATTCATTGAGGGTACAATAAGCCAGGGTACACTGATTGCAATTGTTAGGTAAAGTCCCTCTTGCAATCATGTCTTGCCCCCATAAACTGTGACACACACCAAGGCCCCACCCCCCTCCCTCCATCCCTCTTTCTTGCTTCCCCCCCATAACCTTAATTGTCATTAATTGTCCTCATATCAAAATTGAGTACATAGGATTCATGCTTCTCCATTCTTGTGATGCTTTACTAAGAATAATGTCTTCCACTTCCATCCAGGTTAATACGAAGGATGTAAAGTCTCCATTTTTTTTAATGGCTGAATAGTATTCCATGGTATACATATACCACAGCTTGTTAATTCATTGCTGGGTTGGTGGGCATTTAGGCTGTTTCCACATTTTGGCAATTGTAAATTGAGCTGCAATAAACAATCTAGTACAAGTGTCCTTATGATAAAAGGATTTTTTTCCTTCTGGGTAGATGCCCAGTAATGGGATTGCAGGATCAAATGGGAGGTCTAGCTTGAGTGCTTTGAGGTTTCTCCATACTTCCTTCCAGAAAGGTTGTACTAGTTTGCAGTCCCACCAGCAGTGTAAAAGTGTTCCCTTCTCTCCACATCCACGCCAGCATCTGTTTTGAGATTTTGTGATGTGGGCCATTCTCACTGGGGTTAGATGATATCTCAGGGTTGTTTTGATTTGCATTTCTCTAATATATAGAGATGATGAACATTTTTTCATGTGTTTGTTAGCCATTCGTCTGTCATCTTTAGAGAAGGTTCTATTCATGTCTCTTGCCCATTGATATATGGGATTGTTGGCTTTTTTCATGTGGATTAATTTGAGTTCTCTATAGATCCTAGTTATCAAGCTTTTGTCTGATTGAAAATATGCAAATATCCTTTCCCATTGTGTAGGTTGTCTCTTTGCTTTGGTTATTGTCTCCTTAGCTGTACAGAAGCTTTTCAGTTTAATGAAGTCCCATTTGTTTATTTTTGTTGTTGTTGCAATTGCCATGGCAGTCTTCTTCATGAAGTCTTTCCCCAGGCCAATATCTTCCAGTGTTTTTCCTATGCTTTCTTTGAGGATTTTTATTGTTTCATGCCTTAAATTTAAGTCCTTTATCCATCTTGAATCAATTTTTGTGAGTGGGGAAAGGTGTGGGTCCAGTTTCAGTCTTTTACATGTAGACATCCAGTTCTCCCAACACCATTTATTGAATAGGGAGTCTTTCCCCCAAGGTATGTTCTTGTTTGGTTTATCAAAGATTAGGTGGTTGTAAAATGTTAGTTTCATTTCTTGGTTTTCTATTCTATTCCAAGTGTCTATGTCTCTATTTTTGTGCCAGTACCATGCTGTCTTGAGCACTATGGCTTTGTAGTACAGACTAAAATCTGGTATGCTGATGCCCCAGCTTTATTTTTATTACTAAGAACTGCCTTAGCTATACGGGGTTTTTTCTGGTTCCATACAAAACGCAGAATAATTTTTTCCAAATCTTGAAAGTACGATGTTGGTATTTTGCTAGGAATGGCATTGAATAGGTAGATTGCTTTGGGAAGTATAGACATTTTAACAATGTTGATTCTTCCCGTCCATGAGCATGGCATGTTCTTCCATTTGTTAATATCCTCTGCTATTTCCTTTCTGAGGATTTCATAGTTTTCTTTATAGAGGTCCTTCACCTCCTTCATTAGGTATATTCCTAGGTATTTCATTTTCTTTGAAACTATGGTGAAGGGAGTTGTGTCCTTAATTAGTTTCTCATCTTGACTGTTATTGGTGTATACAAAGGCTACTGACTTGTGGACATTGATTTCATATCCTGAAACATTACTGTATTTTTTGATGACTTCTAGGAGTCTTGTGTTTGAGTCTTTGGGGTTCTCTAAGTATAAGATCGTGTCGTCAGCAAAGAGGGAGAGTTTGACCTCCTCTGCTCCCATTTGGATTCCCTTTATTTCCTTGTCTTGCCTAATTGTGTTGGCTAGAACTTCCAGCACTATGTTGAATAGTAAAGGTGACAGAGGACAACCTTGTCTGGTTCCAGTTCTAAGAGGAAAAGCTTTCAGTTTTACTCCATTCAGTAAAATATTGTCTGTGGGTTTGTCATAGATAGCTTCAATCAGTTTTAGAAATGTGCCACCTATGCCTATATTCTTCAGTGTTCTAATTAGAAAAGGATGCTGGATTTTATCAAATGCTTTTTCTGCATCTATTGAGAGGATCATGTGATCTTTATTTTTGCCTCTGTTAATATGGTGGATAACGTTTATGGACTTGCGTATGTTAAACCAGCCTTGCATCCCTGGGATGAAGCCTACTTGATCATGATGAATGACTTTTTTGATGATAAGGTGTAATCTGTTGGCTAGGATTTTGTTGAGAATTTTTGCATCTATATTCATGAGTGATATTGGTCTGAAATTCTCCTTTTTGGTTGGGTCTTTTCCTGGTTTTGGTATCAGGTTGATGTTTGCTTCATAGAATGTGTTGGGGAAGATTCCTTCTTCCTCAATTTTTTGGAATAATTTCTGCAGTACAGGAATAAGCTCTTCCTTGAAGGTTTGATAGAATTCTGGAGTGAAGCCATCTGGACCAGGGCATTTTTTGGTTGGAAGATTTTTTATTGTTTCTTTGATCTCAGTGCTTGAAATTGGTCTGTTCAGGAGCTCTATTTCTTCCTGGCTGAGTCTAGGGAGAAGGTGTGATTCCAAATATTTATCCATTTCCTTCACATTGTCAAATTTCTGGGCATAGAGTTTCTGGTAGTATTCAGAGATGATCTCTTGTATCTCTGTGGGATCAGTTGTTATTTCCCCTTTATCATTTCTGATTGAGGTTACTAGAGTTTTTACTTTTCTGTTCCTTGTTAGTCTGGCCAATGGTTTATCTATTTTATTTATTTCTTCAAAAAACCAACTCCTTGTTTCATTAATTTTCTGAATGATTCTTTTGTTCTCAATTTCATTGATCTCTGATTTGATTTTGGATATTTCTTTTCTTCTACTGAGTTTAGGCTTAGATTGTTCTTCTTTTTCCAATTCCATAAGATCACTTGTGAGATTGTTGATGCGCTCTTTCTGTTTTTCGAATGTAGGCATCTAAAGCGATGAATTTTCCTCTCAAAACTACTTTTGCAGTATCCCACAGTTTTGGTAGCTTGTGTCTTCATTGTTGTTATGCTCAAGGAAGTTAATTATTTCCTGTTTTATTTCTTCCTGCACCCATCTGTTATTCAACAGAAGATTGTTTAATTTCCATGCCTTTGGGTGGGGTCGAGTGTTTTTGTTAGAGTTGAGTTCCACCTTTAGTGCCTTATGGTCTGAGAAGATACAAGGTAAAATTTCAATTCTTTTGATTCTGTTGATTATTTGTTTTGTGTCCCAGGATATGATCAATTTTGGAGAATGTTCCATGGGGCGATGAGAAGAATGTATATCAAAAGAATTAAATAATTAACTTCCTTCAGTCTGATGGATTTGCCCCTGTAGGTCAACTGGCACTTACTCCTGGCAGCTTGCAGAAATCTTTTCTTTTGTCTTGACTTTGGACAGGTTCATCACAATGTGTCTAGGAGAAGCTCGGTTAGAGTTGAGGCGACCTGGGGTCCAATATCCCTCTGAAAGCAGTGTGTCAGAATCTTTGGTGATGTTTGGGAAATTTTCTTTTATAATATTCTCTAGTATGGCTGCCATTCCTCTGGGGCATTCTTCTTCCCCTTCTGGGATTCCTATAACTCGTATGTTGGAATGCTTCATACAGTCCCATAATTCTGACAGTGAACGTTCTGCTTTCTCTCTCTTCTTTTCTGCCTCTTTTACTATCTGAGTTATCTCAAGAACTTTGTCTTCTACCTCTGAAGTTCTTTCTTCTGCATGGTCTAACCTGTTGCTGGTACTTTCCATTGCATCTTTAAGTTCCCTAATTGACTGTTTCAGTTCCTTCAGCTCTGCTATATCCTTTTTATATTCTTCATATCGTTCATCTCTTATTTGATTCTGTTTTTGGATTTCCTTTTGGTTATTTTCCACTTTATTAGCAGTTTCCTTCATTGTTTCCATCATTTCTTTCATTGTTTTCAACATGTGTATTCTAAATTCCCTTTCTGTCATTCCTAACATTTCTTTATTGGTGGAATCCTCTGCAGTAGCTACCTCATGGTCCCTTGGCGGGGTTGTTCTGGACTGGTTCTTTATGTTGCCTGGAGTTTTCTGCTGATTCTTCCTCATGAGTGATTTCTTTTATCTGTTTCCTTGCCCTAATTTTCCTTTCACTTCCTCTTGCTCTTTAAGTTCTTGTGCCTGTGGAAGTTGTGGGTGGGTTTAGACGGATTGAACACACGTGACCACTTGCCATTTTTCCACTGTTTTAGTCCTCCTCTTGGGGTTCAGAAGTCTCTCGCTGACTCCCTGTATCCTCACAGGGATGATGATAGGCAGATCCCACCAGCCAGAGATGCCTGGAGTCCTATCTTCCCAGACTCACAGTGCCCAGATGCAAGGAAGCTGTTACTCGGCCACCATCTTGCTCCGCCTCCCCAACCTGTTTTTTTTCTAGACAGTGCAATCCAGGCCCAGACAAATGGCTTTGCCTGAGGTCACACTGAATTAGTGGATGAGCTGGGACTCCAATGCAGGGCCCTTTCTCTCTTATCAGAAATCCTAGCTGCTTACAGGAATTCTTTCATCCATTCTTCCATTTTCAACAACTGTATGTGTGAGCGCTGTGCTAAGGCCTGAGCAGAGGCAAAGTGAGCCCTAGCTCAGGAAGGTAAGACAGTACTGCTTGAATTCTGTTCCTGCTCTCAGCCCCTCACTGGACCTCAGTTTCCTTCGAATATGGGCAGCTAGCTCAGGTGGCCTGGGGCTGGTTCCCAGGTGGGCTTTATCCAAGACTCCTCCCCTGGGTGGAGACACAGCTCTCAGCCCACTGCCAGGCTGCACTTGCCCTTCCCCAGCCTGAGTAGCATTTATCACCCCTAACAAGCTGCAGGTGGGCTGGACCTTGGGGAGGGGAGTGAGAAAAGCAGGCGGAAGAACTCAGTGCCTTGCCTGAAATCTGTACTCCCGAAGTGTGTTATCTTCCCTCTGCCAGGCGTTCTGACCTTCCCAGCTCTCCCTGCAGCACACCTGAGCCACCGGCTGGCCCCCGGGGCTGCCAGCTCCCCTGGTGCTGGTCTCCATGGCAACTCACATTTGCCATTCTGGTTTCTAATGACTTATTGGCATGTGTAGTAATTTGCCGTGCTTGGCAGTCAGAGCTAGGGGAGCTAGTGAGGAGGGGAAGGGAGGCAGTGAGGGGACTTGGCAGTGGGAAGGGGGGTTAGGTTTGGGGGACACAGGCACACTTCACCTGCCCCACCCTAGTCCCTGGTGAGTAATATCCAAATAAGGGAGCGGCATCAGGTCTAGGGCCTCCCCTCTCTGAGAAGCGTGGGCTCTCTCTGGGTCCCTGAAAGGGAGGCAGATGGACAGACAGATGTGGTGCACAGCTGCTCACCTGTCAGGCAGACTTTGCAGGCATGGGGGTGCTGAGCGCATTCATCCGTGGCAGGTCAGACCACTCATGATTTCTACCGCTCTCCTGCCTGCTCCCTGGGCACTGAGAACAAGAGGTAGCTCCTGGGCACAGGGGTTGTTAGGCCTCATGGGGAAAGGGGGTAGGGACAGCCTGTCCAGGGACAGGACCACTTGCAGCTTCTAGGCTTTTCACATGCTCAGAATAAGCAGGGCAGCAGAATTAAATGCCAGATTACGTAGGGAGGCGGGAGGGAGGAGAGCCAGCCTAGCAATCAAAGGGGCAGAGAGAAGCGGGGTGCCTGATTGCTCCCCATTTTTTTTCAACAAAGCTTCCCCAACCTGAAAACTACTTCCCCAGGGCAAGGCCGTGGGATGCCTCAGACTGTTGCTTCAGGCTTCCTGTACACAATTCTCTGCCTCCATCTTTGCTTTGGTCCTTCTTAGTGCCCTGAAGTTTGTGCAGTTATGGGAGGCAATGTGGTGTGTTGAAAGGAGCACCCTCTTTAAAATTGGATCCGTCTGAGTTAGAGTCCTATGCCCACTGCTTACCAGCTCCATGACCTTAAGTGTGTCTCTTAATCTGTCTTTGGGCCTTAGTTTGCTTGTGTGTAAAATGGGTTTATCATACCTATCTCACACTTGTAAAATGTTTGGCATACAATAAGCACTGACGAATGTTAAAGAACTTAAATAATTTTAAACCGCTGGGTGTGGTGGCTCATGTCTATAATCCTAGCATTCTGGTAGGCTGAGGTCAGAGGACTGCTTGAGGCCAGAAGTTTGAGACCAACCTGACCAAGAATTAGACATTGTCACTACAAAAAAACCCCCAAAATTAGAAAAATTAGGTGGGCATGGGGGCAGGCGCCTGTAGTCCCAGCTACTTGGGAGGCTAATGCAGGAGGATCACTTGAGCCCAGGAGTTAGAGGTTGTAATAAACTTTAATGATGCCCCAGCACTCTAGCCCAAGGACTTTGTCTCAAACTACCCCACCCCCCGCCAAACTTTTCATTATCTATGTAGATAAACAGAAGCAATATGATCGATAATTTGAAGAATTGTAGTGAACTTAAGTAGGTTTTCTTTTTTCTTTTTTTTTTCATGTGCCATACCTTTGGGGAAAATTTTCTTTCTTTCTTTCTTTTTTTTTATTAAATCATAGCTGTGTACATCAATGCAATCGTGGGGTATAATGTGCTGATTTTATATACAATTTGAAATATTTTCATCAAACTGGTTAACATAGCCTTCACGGTATTTTCTTAGTTATTGTGTTAAGACATTTATATTCTACATTTAGTAAATTTCACATTTACCCTTCTAAGATGCACCATAGGTGTGGTCCCACAAATTACCCTCCCTCCACCTATGTTCCTCCCTCCCCTCCCCTCAAAAATTTTCTTTTTTAAATATTTGAGAATAGTTTTCATTTATTCAGTAGGTGTTTATTGAGCATCTACTGTGGGCAAAGTGCTGGCCCAGGTGCACAGTCTTTCCTAGTTTTCCATGATTAGGTCTTTTCTGGTGTTTCATGAAATTAGGCTGCCTGTACATTCCCTAAACTCACAGCATCTGTCAGAGGGAGAGGGAAGCCCCCAAGAGGGCCAGAAGCAGAAAGAGGGTGGCCCTAGGCCAACCCTGTAAGTGGATCTTAGGTGGATGTTTGAGAAGTGGCTGGCCCTGAGAGAAAGATCTGCATTGTAAAAGCTCTGTTTGGGTGGTGAGCAGAGATACTCAGCCCAACTTCTCAGAAATGGTGAGTCTTGTTTCCAGAGCTGGTTGAAGTGTATGAAGGAGCCGGTAGGTGGTCGCTCCACTTTTGCAAGCTGTTGCTGAGGCTTGAGGGGACCTTCAGTGACCACCCGGCTGGAAGCGGGGCAAGCTGTACCTGCTCTCACCTGGGCATCAGAGCGGATCACAGCTCCCTCAGCTGGTGTGGGGAGGAGGGGAGGAGAGTGGAGAGAGCCTAGGAAATTTGGCTTCCAACTCTGCCAGCAGATGGACTTCTGCCTGCAGCAGGAGTCTGTCTGTTCTATCAGCCTCCCTGCAGCCTCCTCCAAGACGGCGCGCCTGAGATGTGCGAACAGAACATCAGTGATGGCCGGGGCCCTGGACAGTGTCTGGCCTGCTGCTTTCCCACCTTTCTCCTTCACACTATAGCACATGTACATGATGATAATGACTCAGGGACTCTGACCAAGGGCTGAGGGATCACCCATAACCCATTTGTGGCTCTCTAACATTGGCTGGGGAGCTCTCCTTTAGCCAATTCCTCCAATCTATTTTTATCAGCAAAAAATTTAAGTTCCAGGGAGGTGAAAGGATTTGTCAGAACACACTGGCACAATGTGTCCATGCCACTGGGACTAGAAAGTTAGAAAGTTCCTAACTTCTGGTCTCCTACTATATCTATTCTCTCTTCTCATAAGGACTCCTTCCACTGTCTTTCCTGGTCTTTCACCCTGGAGGGAGAATTACATTCCCTTGCACTTCAGGTTATCCTTCAAATCTTGTAAAATCGGGCTGCATCTCCCTGCCTCCCAGCCATCCTCTTCATTCAGAGAAGCTTTTAGCATCTGCCCATCATCCTGGGTCACATCGGTGACTGCACAGCGGACAACGTGTTCCCTCCCCAGGCTCATCAGCTCCTTCACTGGCTCTTCCACCTTAGCCATTCACCCCAAGGCACCTTCTAGACTAATCTTACTGTCATCTGCAAGTCACCTAGTAGAGCGTCCTGCTTTCTGCTCACCATCTCCTGGTCTCCCAGCTTGCGCAACCATGCTTTAACCCCACTGGGACCTTTGGTCTACTGGCACTTTTACTCTCTTGCCATCATTACCCTCCTCTGCCTTCTCTCCTCTAGGTCCAGCTAGATTCCCTGCTCCATCATTTAAAAAAATCCTCCTGCCAGTATCTTAAACTCTCTTGACTCTCTGTCTTTTTATTGTCCCAGTTTGGCGAAGTCCCAGTTCTGGGTTAATTATTCTACCGACTTCTTTCTACCTGCATTCATGAAGCTGAACCTGCTAGGGAAAAACCACACAAAATGAAGCAGATTGGTGCTTCGACAAACTCACCATCACCAACCCAACTTGTTCTTCACAAAAGTGTCTAGTGTTCCTACCACATTCCTCTGGTTCTGTCTCTCCTGACTCTCCACAATGACTATTTCACACCTTCCTCCCCAAACCTCCGCCTCCACCCTCTGGCTCAGCTGAGGACCTCACCTCCTACTTCACAGAGAAATAGAAGTCATCAGGCAGAACTCCCCAGCTTGTCCCACCAAACCCTCCACAACCTGCCTCTGCACAGTCCTCTCTTCCTTCCTTCTGGATTCAGCAGACACTGCATCGCTGCCTGAGCCCTCAGCCCTCTCAGGAACACCCTTCCCACCATGCTCAAGTTTCTCCTATCTTCAATAAACAAAACAAGAGAACAACAGAAACCTTCCTTACGGCCATCTCTGCCTGTGGCTACCACCCTGTCTCTTTTCTCTTTATAAGCTGAATGTCTTTAAAGAGTTGGCCGCACCAGCTTTCTCCATTTCTGCACCACCCACTCCTTCCTCAGCCCCTCTCCAGTCTGGCTTTCTCCCCATCCCTCTCCTGAAACAGCTCTCCAGATCTCTAAAGCCAGGGAACATTTTTTAGTTCTCAGTAGCATTTCCCACCCCTTTTGACACTTTCTCTTCCCTTGGCTTCTCCGACCTCATATTCCTGGCTTCTCCGGTTACTCCTAAGTCGTCTTTGCTGACTCATCCTCCTTCCCTTCTCAATCTTTAAATGTTGGCACGTAGAGATCTTCTGCCTGGGTAGTCTGTCCCTAAGCCATCTCGACCACATGCACAACTTCTGCTGTTGTTTGTCCAGAGCAGTAACCCCCAAATCTCTCTTCTGCATCTTTTCATGTGAGCTCCAGATCATTATATTCATCTGCCTAGTTGACGTCTCAAGGTACCTTAGACTCAGCATATCTAAAGCAGAGTCATGATTCTCCTCCTAAATCTACTCCCACCTCCCCTCCAACTGTCTTCTGGTGTACCTGTTTTGTGAATGGCACCACCTGAGACCAGTCCCACCTGCCATGAACTGGGAGTCACTGTCAACTCTCCCCTTTTCTCTACCCCCTTATATGGAGCCCACCACCAGGTTGTATCAACCTCCACAACGGCACTCCTTCCCTTCTCTACAGCCTCCCTTGTAGCTCAGGATGCCTTCACCGCTCTCCTGGGCCACTGGAATCACCTTCTCCTTGGAATAACTCTATCCACTCCTGGACCTCTATTGGATCTCTAAATCAGTGCTAGAATGGCCTTTTAAGGACATAGATCTGACATAGTCAGGTTCTCTCTACTCTGAAAACTCCCACTCCTTGGATGATCAGTGGGGGAGCCCCTTGCAGTATCTGACTGGTGCCTGCCCCTGCAGCATCTACCACCCCCTCCTTATCCTCTGCACATTGGCCTCAGTTCCTTGACTGCTGGACTCCTTTTGGCCTCACAGCCCTCACACATGCTGTTCCCTGGCCTTTCATTACTCTCCCTATCCCATACTTCCCCTCCCTCAATTCTAGTTATCCTTCAGATCTCACCTTAAGTAGCCCTTCCTTAGAAAAACTTCCCCATACCTCCAGAATTTTATCAGGCCCTTGTTACACACTCTAATGTCCTGCATGCTTCCTTTATAACATGCCATTATATCTAATTATATAATTGGATGCTTATGAGATAAATGTCTGTCTCTCCCACTAGGCTGGGACTCCATGAGGATAAAGACCCTGTCTTCTTAGTTCACTGTTGAACCACTGGTACCTGGCATATATTCAGAATTCAGAAAATCTCAGGAGGATGAATTCATCATCATTGAAAGGTCTTCACACACAAAAAAGATCTCAGAGAAATCTGCAGGGAAAGCTGTTCCCTGAATGTGGCACTGGTTGACCAGATGACCATACCTTGCTGGGGGATAGGGGTTAGGGGGAGGTCTGCTATGGAAGGAAGCAGGGCTTCTGCCCCTCTGCCCTTCCCTGCACTTCCACGACTGAAAACCTAAAGACTTCGCTCATCTGCAAAGGAGAGTCACTCCGAGTTTCCAGTATAGGCTCTTCCTCACCAATGGTTTGTATAGGAACAGCAGCAATAATCTTATGCATTCAAAAAGCTCTGTACAGCCTTCAAAACCTTCATATATATTACGATGTTTAATTTTTTTTTTTTTTTTTTTGTGCTTTGAGCTACCCCTGTGAGAAAGCTGGAGGATATGTTAGGATCACCTGTTTCACAAGGTGGGGCTCAGAGCGGTTTGGTGGCTTGCCCATGGTCACATGGCTGACCAACGGAGTTAGACTTGAGCATGGTGCTCAGGGCCCCTTCCATGCTTGCTCTACCACTGCGTATCTATGCGTGTAGAAAAGAGGATGTTGCAAATTGAGGATTACCTACAGTAGGGTCTGGAATGTAATGTGCAGTTTGGTTTGGAGTCGACTTACCTCCTATGTTGTTAAGGCCAAACCAAGTTAGCCCTGTGGGGCCAGCACCAGGCCTCTCGCTTTTCTGGGGCCCTCACAGGACTATAAGGATCTTTCAGTGCCAGGAATGTTCTGGGATTCCAGAAGCAGGAGTGCCCAGAGAATCCACAGAGCAAGGAGTGAGTTGACTGATGCTGATGGAAGACAGTGGCTCCTCACCCACCCTCCTGGAGGATAACATCAGAGCTCTTGAGATACATGCACCTTCCCTGGCTCGGCTTCTGCCTACTCCACCAGCAACTTCCCCTAACTCTTACCATCTCCCAAATGCCCAAGTAAAACCAGCTGCCCCTGGTTCCTCAGCCGCCTCCTGCTGCTTCACACTTCTGAGCTTTGCTCAAACTGTTCTCTCTGCCTGGTGCCCTGTATGCATGTGTGTCTTCTCTCCCAGCTGACTCTTAACCGTGCTTCAGTCCCCAGCTCTAGAAGCATCTTTTCCAGGAAACCTTCCCCAAAGCCCAGAGAACAACTCTGTGTACTGAGCGCACTCAGCACATACTATTCAAATTCTTTCTCTGCTGGGTCTTCCTCTTCTGCAGGATTGGAAGCTCCTCAAAAACAGAAACTGTGAGCTATTTGAATTGGTACTCCCAGTACCTGGCAAGTAGTAGTAGTAGTGGTAATAAAATAATAACATTCAGTGTAGGCTTGCTATGCACTAGATGCTATTTAAGTGCTTTATATTAACTCTGAATCCTCAAAATAACTGTATGATGTAAGTACTATACCCTATTTTTGTTATTGTTGTTTTTAAATTTTTTTTTTTTTTTTGAGACACTGCGTTGCCCTGGGCAGAGTGCTGTGGTGTTGTCATAGCTCACAGCAACCTCAAATTCTTGAGCTTGAGCAATCCTCTTGCCTCAGCCTCTAAGTAGCTGGGACTACAGGTGCCACCCACGCCTGGCTATTTTTAATAGAGTTGGGGGTCTTGCTTAGGCTGGTCTCAAACTCCTGTGCTCAAGCAATTCACCCACCTCAGCCTCCCAAAGTGCTAGGATTACAGGCGTGAGTCACTGCACCCAGGCTGTTTATATATATATATATATTTTTTTTTTTTTGGCTGGGGCTGGGTTTGAACACACCACCTCCGGCATATGGGGCCGGTGCCCTACTCCTTTGAGCCACAGGCACTGCCCAGTTTTAATATATTTTTTAAAGTACATTTTTAAAAAGTATTTACTGGAGATCAAAGAAGTATACACAGGAAGTCTAGAGTACCTGCTATCCAGTTTCCCCCACAGTTAACATCTTATAAAACTATAATACAATGTCAAAACCAAGAAACTGACATTTTACCACTTACAAATGCACTCATTTGTGTGCATGTGCGTAGTTTTGTATAACTCCCACCACAACCGAGATACCTACATCATCACAAGACTCCCTGTGCTACCCCTTTACAGCACACCCCCATCCCTCACCCCTGGCAACAACTCATCTGTTCTTCATCTTTATAATTATGTAGTTTCACAAATGTTACATAAATGGGATCATAGGGTGTCATCTTTTGCTGTTGGCTTTTTTCATTCAGCATAATTTCCTTGAGGTTCATCCAAGTTGTTGCATGTATCAACAGTTTGTCACCGTGAAGTAGTCTGTGATTAGGAATGTGCCACGGTTTGTTTAATCATTTGCCTACTGAAGGACATTTGCATTACCTTGTTTTATAAGTGAGAAAACTAACTGCCCTGGGGTCATGTGATGCTGAGTAATGAGCACCCAATAGATGTTTATTGTATCACACTCAACAGAATGAGGGCATTTTATGCTTTTAGCACCCAGCATGCTGTTTTGCACCTAGTAGGTACACAATAAATGCCTGCCAGCAAGGTGGTGGCATTCATATCTACCTGTGTCGCAGTCATGACCAACTTACTCCTCTGCCTAGACGTTCACAAGAGAGGAATAGATCCCGCTCAATAGCTTACACTTTCTGTTTTACTTAGAATATCAGGAAGAGAAAATTAGGGCAGTAAATATGATCACATACAGGCTGGCATTTTATTGCTTAAAATGCCCAGAGCTTTTGGTTCTAAATTAATATATGCCATCTTTTCATGGTATTTTGCATCTAATTCTCAGGATCTCATTTTATCAAAAGGCAAAGCAACCTTTCAGCTCCTGCTTCTCCCCGGCACTACCACCTTCCTAGCTGGTGCCGGGTCAGGCTGTGCCAACCCTGCATGGTCTGCAGAAACTGGGTTTGGTCCTAAAAGTTACTATTCTAAGCCAAAAAGTCTGCCGAGGTGTTTTTGCTCATGGAAAAGGCAAGTTATTTCCTTCCACGCAGTGGGGGCCTTAGGTTTAATTAAGGAGGATTTGTGGAGTGTTTGGAGGCCCTCAACCTCAGGTGTGAAGAGCCAAATGAGATTAAGTGACTGGAAAGGAACTGCAGGTTGAGCTAGTCGTGGCCCTGGGCACGGCATCCAGGAGATGGGCTGCTTGAATGCCTCCTGCTATCCCTCTCTGGAGAGGTGAGGTGTCAAGAGAGCCAATCCCAGCTCCAGGAGATGAGTGGGGTCTTCAGGGTGGGATTCTCACAGGGGATGCTTGGAAACATGTCTTGTGGCCCCTAAGGGAACTCATGGTTTTGACCAATGAAGGCCCTACCCTGGGCTATAGGTAGGAAGGTCAGATAAAAAGGGTAAGACTGTGGGCCCTCAAGAAACTGCTGATGACTTGCCCTCTGAGCAATTAAGAATTAATTTATTGCCAAACTAAATTGCGTGGATCCTAAAGCCAGTAGTAGTTCATGGGAGAGAGAGACCATGTTAACTGCAATAACTGAAGAAAGTGCCCTGGAGGGGTTGAGCCTGGAGCTGGAAGCTGTATGCTTCTTGGTGGCACCACCTAGGAAATGCCATGGGGAAGCAGATATGGATCTGATATGACATACCTAGTACCAAATGAGTTTGTAAAGCGTCTTTAGGCTCGGCGTCCGTAGCACGGTGGTTATGGTGCTGGCCACATATACTGAAAGCTGGTGGGTTCGAACCCGGCCTGGGCCAGTTAAACAACAGTGACAACTGCAACAAAAAAATAGCTGGGCGTTGTGGTGGGCACCTGTCGTCCCAGCTACTTGGGAGGCTGAGGCAAGAGAATCACTTAAGCCCAAGAGTTAGAGGTTCCTGTGAGCTGTGATGCCACAGCACTCTACCGAGGGCGACATACTGAGACTCTGTCTCAAAAAAAACAAAAAAAAAAGAATCTTTAACAGGTGTGGTGGCTTACGCCTGTAATCCCAGCATGCTAGGCACTTGAGCTTAGGATTTCAAGACTAGCCTCAGCAACAAAGTGAGAACCTATCTCGACAAAACCCCAAAACACTAAACTGGTATAGTGGCACCTGGAGTCCTGGCTACTTGGGAGGATGGGGCAGAAGGATCACCTGATCCTAGGAATTCAAGACTACAAATGAGCTATGACTGTGAGTGTGCTTGGGCAAGAGAGTGAGACTGTCTCTCAAAAAAAAAAAAAAGACTTCAAAGTAATTTTGGCCTTTTGGCAGGCCATTTGGGATTGAGCCCTCAGACACCCCCCCACCCCCCATTGCATGATCACTTCAAAGGAGGAGCGGAAGAATCATCTTCCTGAAGAGAGTGAACCTTGGTTGCAGGGCTAGAATGAACTGCCAGGCAGAGTGGCCCTGTGAGGAACGAGGCCAGTGTTGGAGCAGAGGGCATGACGTGACTGAAGACCAGTATTCTAAAGACTCGAGTGGAACTTTGTACTTGAGGGAACTGAATGGGCAGAGTGAGAGATGGTCCCTGGGCACAATAAGAGACTAGAAAGGGCAGTGGAGGGTGGGCCTGCGGGGAGAGGGGCAGAGGGCTGATCCAGAGGCAGGGTGAGCTCTAGGCAGGCAGGGAAGACAGGAGAGAGCTCCCTGACTGGTGATCCCATCAAAAGCTCCCAGAGGCTGTTGGGTGGAGAAAAGCTGTGAGATTGACAATTAACACACAGGGGAAGCAAGAAGGGTCTTGGGCCTGGGAAGAGGAACAGACCAAAGGGGTACTTTTATTGTTTTTAAAGGTGGAGAGAGGGTAAGTACAGGACTGTGCTTCCTGAGGAGGTGGAAGGGAGGAGTTTGGGTTTTTTAAAGGAAGAGACCTCTTCCCTTTTTTTTTTTTTTTTTTGTAGAGACAGAGTCTCACTTTATGGCCCTCAGTAGAGTGCCGTGGCCTCACACAGCTCACAGCAACCTCCAACTCCTGGGCTTAAGGGATTCTCTTGCCTCAGCCTCCCAAGTAGCTGGGACCACAGGCGCCCGCCACAACGCCCGGCTATTTTTTGGTTACAGTTTGGCTGGGGCCTGGTTTGAACCCGCCACCCTCGGTATATGGGGCCGGCGCCTTACCGACTGAGCCACAGGCCACGCCCAAGACCTCTTCCCTTAAGAGGGAAGGAGCAGGGGCTGGGCAGAGCTTGGAGGCACCATGATGGAAAGAGGGGTTCACACCATCCGTGTCCACAGGCCTCAGGTAATCTGCTCAGAGGACAGGGTACAGAAGGGAGCAGAGTGAGGAGCAGGTGCAGAATAGGACTGTGCTGACTGTACTGGGGTGGCAGCACGGAGGATGGGCTAGAGCTGGACTCGTGAATGTTAAGAGCTCTGTCAGCTTTCACGTTTTCTTCTGCAGTGCTTTAGGAGGAGAGGAGGGCTGGGTGGAGAGGATTTCTAGCTTTTTAGTTGAGACAAGGCAGCAATGACCTCAGTAATCTTTGCCTCATTTCATGGGGCCCATGTGGCTTGGGCTGCCCAGCTGTCTGCAGAGACCACACCCTCCCTGCCCCAAGCCTGGCCTCTTTCTGTGGACAACCTAGCATGGCAGCCCATTCCCCTGGCCTTGCTGTCTACGGGAACCCTCCACTTTTCCAAGCTTGAGGCCATTTCTCCTTGGCCTGACATATCAGTGGATCCGGTTCTAAAAGAGTCCCATTTGCCCTCCATTGCTCCCTGTGCACTGTTTTCATTTTTCTCCCCTCCTCAATCTTGAAACAGCAGCTTAATAGCCTCTGAGAGGGTCAGGCTGAGAAAATGAATGCTGGCCTGTAGGAACTGTGTCCCTTCTCTCCATTAGAGAGGTGATGGAAAGCAGGGAGCAGAGAATGGATAATACAAGGAAGCACAAACAGACACAACCAGCAGCTCACAGGATAATCCACACAGTATTTCCACTTGTGCTTGGAGTGTGCTGGGATGGCTTGAGTCTAGTTAGGTCTGACTTGGAGAAGGCAGGTTGCATTTCCCAGAAGAGTGTGGGCAGTAAGGAGAAACCAGATGGGCTCAAAATGTTAGCTGGGGAACAGCCACCAACTGACTGATCCCCATGTGCACACACGTGCAGATGGGAGGGCACAGATGGATGTCACTGTTTGAAGACTTTGCACATTAAGTGGGTACAATGATCGCCATATTGCCACATCACCCCAGAACACAGCTTCCTGCTCACCTATGTTCCTCACATGTTATACATTGACTTCCTCATAGCCAGGTTAACCAGGTGGAATTCCTGGGAAAGTTCCTCATGGGTAATATCAGGGCCATGATCCGTTATGACATGTTCTGTCCCTACCTGTGCCCTTGCTGACACACCCTGGGTCCACATGAACTGATGCTTCCAATGCTCTTTGCTGGAGGAACAATGAAGGCTCACAGGGCCACTGCTCTGCCCTCCCAGGCCCCCAGCATCAGTGGCTGCATCCTCTGTGCGCCTGGCATCTGTTCACGTCCAAGTGCAGGGTGGAGGAGAGGGCCCCAGAGGCAGAGAGCAGGAGATTGAAGCAGTAGCCTAATAGGCCTCTGGAAATGGACTGTTTGAGGAAACAGTGAGTTCTGGCCTCAGCTCAGTCCACTGTTCTGTATAACCTTGAGCTACTCCCCAAAGCTTTCTGGGCCTGCATTTCCCCACAGAGGCCATTTTTTCCAGCTCAGTCACCAGAACCATTCTGAGAGCAGAAGAGGGTTTAGTTAAACCAGTTTCTAGTTGGGCCGGGTATGGTGACTTACACCTGTAATCAATCCCAGCACTCTGGGAGGCCGAGGCAGGTGGATTGTCTGAGCTCACAGCCTGAGCAAGGGTGAGACCCCATCTCTAAAAATAGCCAGGCATTGTGGTGGGCACCTATAGTCCCAGCTACTTGAGGCAAGAGGATCCCTTCAGCCCAAGAGTTTGAGGTTGCTGTGAGATATGATGTCACAGTACTCTACCAAGGGTGACAAAGTGAGACTTTGTCTCAAAAAAAAAAAAAAAAAAATTCAGTTTCTACTCAGGAAACCAGGATGTGTTCCAGGGAGGGACATCCCCAGACTCTCCTGGACTTAATAAGTTTGTTTCTCAGTGTCCAAAGGACTGTAGCAAAATTAGGGTCATCTAACATTTATTTAAGTCCCAGCTGCTTACCAGCCATTTAACCTTGGGCAGGTTATTCTTTATCTGAAGATCAATTTTTTAATCCATAGAATAGGACTTATACCTGCCTCACGTGTTTATGAAAACTAAGTATGATAATGTATGAGAAAGCATTATGCAATTTTTTTTACTTACTCTGCTGCCCAGGCTAGGGTGTCTTGACATCAGCCTAGCTCACAGCAACCTCAAACTCCTGGGTTCAAGCAATTCTTCTGCCTCAGCCTCCTGAGTATCTGGAACTACAGTTACCCACCACCATGCCCAGCTATTTTTAGTTGAGATGGGATCTTGCTCTTGCTCAGGCTGATCTCAAACTTCTAAGCTCAAGGGATCCTCCTCTCTCAGCCTCCCAGAGTACTGAGATTATAGGCATGAAACACCACACCCAGCACATTTTGCAAATTCTGAATTGTCCTTTCTCTGAGGCTGAGAGGGAGAGGCAGCAGGCAGCATGGAGAGATCTTGGGGAGGAAAGATCTAGCACTCTGGGAGGCCAAAGCAGGGGGATTGCTTGAGCTCAGGGGTTCAAGGCCAGCCTGAGCAAGAGCGAGACCTCGTCTCTAAAAATAGCTGGGCATGGCTCGGTGCCTGTAGCTCAAGTGGCTAAGGCGCCAGCCACATATACCAGAGCTGGCGGGTTCGAATCCAGCCCGGGCCTGCCAAACAACAATGACAACTAACCAAAAAATAGCTGGGTGTTGTGGTGGGTGCCTGTAGTCCCAGCTACTTGGGAAGCTGAGGCAAGAAGAGCTGCTTAAATCCAGGAGTTGGAGGTTGCTGTGAGCTTGGTGCCATGGCACTCTACCCAGGGTGACAGCTTGAGGCTCTGTCTCCAAAAAAAAAAAAAAAAAAATAGCCAAGCATTGTGGCGGGTGCCTGTAGTCCCAGCTACTTGGGAAGTTGAGGCAAGAGGATCCTTGAGCCCAAGAGTTTGAGGTTGCTGTGAGCTACAATGCCACAATACTCTGGAGTCACCTGGACTTGAGTTTCATCTCCAGTTGTGTGTCTCTGACCTTGGACAAACTGTGCACTGTTTTCATATTTTCCGCCTCCTCAATCCTGCAACAGCAGGTTAATAGCCCCTTGGTTTCACCATCTGCACAGTGGACATAAGTAAACCATGCCAGAGAACTGTCAGCAGATTAGAGGGGTGATGTTTGTAAAAGGTCTGGCATATGGTAAATACCCCCAAAATGTCACTCCCTCCCTTTCCCCAACGCCCTATGTGCTGCTCCCCTTGCCTGTATTTTAGTCCTCCCAGACCTTCAAATCAGGATGGCTCCTGCCATAATTTGCCTACATTTTCAGATGCTCAACCTGTCCTGACATTTATCTATGGAAATGTCACATTCACCCTCTAAAGATCCTGTCTTTAGTCATGTGTCTTTAGTTTTGGGTCCCTTTTTTCCAGAACAGAAGATGCTTGCAGAAGAGTCCACAACTGATCAAATCTACTGTCCAGACTCTGCAGGGTCATTAGACCAGTTTGTGAAACTCCACCTCTACTGGGGACCAGCTTTCCCTGGCTGCTGTCCCTCCTCATCAGCAGGCCACTCAGTGAGGTTTGCCCAGCCACCCTGTGGCAGGGCACCCACGGGACAGTGGGGCTAGAGTGCCCTTGCCCTGATGAGAGGACCCACTCCCTGTCCCGATCCTGCTTAGCCCACAGAGGACCTGTCTGCTCTGTGGCAGTGCTTTCTGTATGCTGCAGCATGGTCAACCTCTAACCCTCACTGCCAATGACACCTGGGGACCCTTCATCACCAGCTGTCCCTCCTGGCTCACAGCAGGATAGCACGGAGGCCTGTCAGCTAGGCAGATATTCAAGCCCTGTGTGGTCTTATCTGGTCTGTGGACCACCTGCTTCAGAGTCACCCTGGGGGGTGTGGGACGTTAAGATATAGTAACTCCAGACCAACTATATGGATTCTAGGGTGTCTGGAAATCTGCATTTCAAAAACACACCCATAGATTCCTATGTACAGTAAAGTTTGAAAACCATTGGTGTGACTTTTCCCCTCCATTTTTGTTGAGGCAAAACTCATACGGTGAGGCAAACAAATAGTTTGTGCAACCTGGGGTACAATACCCTCCCATATGACTGCTCCCAAATTAAGATGTGGGACATCCAGAACACTTCCAACCCCCCAGAACGTTCCCTCATGCTCAGACTTCCAGCAACAGAGTAGCTCTGCCTGGCTTTGAAGCTCATGTGGATGGATCATGGGGCTCTTACTCAACACCATGTCCACGCTGCCATCTCTTAAAAGTGTGAACAACTCCTTTTCCGTTCCATTGTTTTTCACCTTCTCCTGACAGGAGCAAAAGAGAGCAAGAGGGAAAGAAAGCAGATTTTCCCCGGGGCTCTCCTAAATCCTTATCATTGCTGTTTCCTCTGTCCTGTCCTCCTCAGAGCTGTGGGAATCAAGCATTATTGCTTTCAGAGGCCCAGGAGCCATCACCAATGTTCCTGCCACCATGGAGGACCTGGGCTTGCTCCCCACCAGTCCTGCCACAGACAGCTTCTGGGGACACTCGTTTGTTTTATATGGATTGCCAGAGAGTCCAGGCACATTCCAGATGAAATTGGCCAATTTAAGCTACAAACGAAAAGACAAATGAGATGGAAATTGCACAGAACAAGCCTGCTCCTCATCAGTAGGTATCAGTTCTGACACGCTGAGCTGTGCAATTGATTTAGGCCTCTCCTTGAAGCCGAGGTCAGCAGGGCTTTCCCAGTGATGGGAAACACTATCTCCTTCAGCACAGCTGGCCTAAGAGGCTCGGAGTAGAAGAGAGAGAAAAGTGAGGAAAGGGAGGTGGGGGAGGAAGGAGGAAGCAGAGGAGGCAGAGGACACATGGCTGGTACCAGGAAGCAAGGCATGTAGACAGAGGATTCTGCCATTCCATAGAGAAAAAAAAAAATACGGCAGAACCTCTGTAAGTTAGCCACTCAAGGTACCGTAATAAACTGGCCCACATGCAGAGGTGGTCAACATAAGGAACTAGGCTTACTGTACTGATACACACATGCGCTACATGTCCAGTCTGTAAAACTTATGTCAGCTTAAGGAGGTGGCCAATGTAGGGAAGTGGTCAACGATGGAGGTTCTACTGTATTTTAAACATCTACTGTATGACAGGCACCAGGCTATGCATTCAGACCATAAAACCTATCCTTAAGGAACTCTGAGCCTAGGAAGGAAAAGAGAAAGTGAGAGGATGATGACTCCCAGTGGAGAAGGCAAGAGGGGAGGGACAGTTGAAAGGAGAAGGGAGGGTGGGAGGGTGGACGGGAGAACTGGCACTCAGCCGCTCAGCATACTCACCTAGAGAGTCCTGCGGACAAGCCAAGAGCAGTAGGCACAGAGCTGAGAAGGAAGAGCCTGGCCTGCCTGTCACCCCCTGGGCCAGGGAGGGGCAGCTTTGAGGGGTCTCTGGGGAGACAGCTCACAAATGCATTTATGAGCGTCAACTCATAGATTCCTGCTAAACTATCAGGGAATGGGGGTGGCAGTACATTCACTAATCCAATGAATGGGGTAAACCAAGAAACAGCATATGTGGGTGGTGGCTTACTCCCTGTAGTGTAAAGAGGGGTCAAAAACACAGGAGTTCTCAGTCACTGGGTCTCTATCTCCTCTGTTTTCTTTGTTGAATTAAGTGAGTTGCAAACTGGCTGGGAATGCAGATTTGTTTTCATATGGACCTAAACTAAAGCAATAATAATAATAGCAAACACTTATAGGCACTTACCCTGAGCCAGGCTATTCTTAAGCGCTTCACACATATTAACTCATTTGCATAGTAAATATGCTGGGGAAAAATCCTACAGCGCATTTCAAAACCAAACACAAATGACTTTTGAACCATCCATCACACTCACACATACCCTCCTAATACCTTCAGTTAATTATGAACTGGTTGACCACTTTAAGAGCTCTGAGTCTATCTACTCTCTGGGGTGACCATGAGGCAGACCTCTAGGAGGCTAGGTTTGGAAGCAGTTCCAGGAGCACTTGAATAATTCCAGATCTTAGTGGGCCAAACAGGCTCACCCTTTCCTCCTGTGAGCTGAAGCACTCCAGGCCAGGCTCCTGCAAGATGCTCCGGCTGAGAGGAGACCCTGGAGACATCCTGAAGAATATGGCTTGTTGTTAGGGTGGCTGTAGCCATCTCTTTAGGGACTGCTCCCTGCCCATTACCAGAGCCAGAATCCATGTGCATTGTACCACGATGGATACTGCTAAGCTGACTGCCACCAGAGAACCAGTTTCCATAGTGACAGAGGTACAGTAGGCCCTTGACACTCTCAAGGGATACATCATAGCTTTCATGAATCCATGGACTAGAGACGACCACATAATTTGCTCCATAAAACGCACTAAAGTATGACTGAGAAATGTTAATGAGGATGGCTAGTGAGGCAAAGTAATCCAACACCCAGCAGGCCAGAAGGGTCCCCTGCTCAGCCTCACAGCACTTGAAGTCAATGTTATGTACCAGTTCACGTCAGGTTGGGGTTGGTCGTGACAGCAGAAACCACCTTACGATAAATCTGAGAATGCCAGTGTCTGCCACTGTCAAATGACAACAGCAAGGAGGAACTTCCAGTGAAAGTGGTGGACCGGACACCCCTGTGCTGCTTTGTGCCTCCTCCTGAAGCCACCCTACAACACAGGGTGTCCCAAAGTCTCCATACATAGGGAAAATGGGCAACTGTAGCTAAATGAATATTTGAAAAATATTCATTACAAAAGTTTACAAATATTTACAAAATATTCTCCGCGGGTTGGCCGCCTCTTTGTAAAAGTTCGTAAAGAAGTAAACGGTGCAGATCGTAATGAATAAGTGACGGGCAGTACAATTTTGGAAGTTGAAAAACTGAGTTGGCTTGATAAAGAAAATCCTGGAGACACCCCTGCAACAGGGGGAGCCGGTGAGAAATGAGCAGATTCCTGCTGGGTAGAACCACAGAAAGCGCTGAAATTGGTGGCATCTGAAGACAGGGTGTGGAGTAGAGCCCACGGAGTAAGAGCAATCCCCAGATCACGCCTCACCCTATGCCTGTCCCCACTTCACCCCCCTGTATCCTGGAAGGCAATTTACTTTTCAGAGAGGCTGAACCCCAAAAGTGCTGAGTTTAGGACTGGGGAATAAGTATGGATGAAGATGAGATAGTATATGTTGAAAAAAATGGGCATTTGCTCGAAGTTTCCAAGCCAAATAGGGAAGCTCTTTGCTCATTTCCTCTAGGTGGCTCTAAGAATGCTGGTAGCTAATGGTGACATTTGGGAGGCCCCACCCCAGATCCCCCAGTTAACCTCTGTCCATGCACACGACTTCAAATCAAGTTTTAAATGCCTCCTTCATGGTCCCTTGGCTGAGGATTACTAGATTCTTAAGGAAAATGTGTAATATAAAAATGTGTAAGCCAAAATAGACAAAAACCTGAAGAAAGCAGATACTATGCAGGGAGCAAAAGGAAACATAAATACCACCACCACCACAACTGCAACTGATATCCTCAGACAGATAAGAAAGGATATTATACCCACAAAACAAGAACATGGCACCTTTTTAAAAAATTGAGATATAATTTGCATACCATCAAATTCACCCCTTTAACATGTATAACCTGGCGGGTTTTAGTATATTCACAAGGTTATACAACCATCCTCACTATCTAATTCTAGAACTTTCACGTTATTCCAAAAAAAAAAAAAAAACCCCTCATACCCGTAAATAGTCATTCCTCATTTTCCCTCCCCTCCAGCCCCTGGCAACCACTAATCTACTTTCCGTCTCTATGGATTTGCTTATTCTGTACATGTCATATGAATGGAATCACACTGTATGTGGCCTTTGTGTCTGGCTCTTTTCCCTTAGCATGTTATCAAGGTCCATCATGTTGTTGCATATATCCCTACTTCATTCTTTCTTGTGATATTAGTGTGTGGATATACTATATTTTAAAAATCCATTTATTACTTGATGGTCATGAGTGATTTTTGTTTTTATGGGAAGATCTAGAGAACAAGAATGAGCTCTTAGAAATTTAAGCTATGTTCTGCTTCCTTAAGTGAAGATGATTACTTTCCAGATTAAAAGGGTCCACTAAGTGGCCAGCACAGTTCATTAAAAAAGACCCTCACAAGGGCTCGGCACCTGTGGCTCAAGTGGCTAAGGCACCAGCCACATACACGTGAGCTGGCCGGTTCCAATCCAGCTTTGGCCCACCAAACAACAATGACAACTACAACCAAAAAATAGCCTGGCGTTGTGGTGGGCGCCTGTAGTCACAGCTACTTGGGAGGCTGAGGCAGGAGAATCCCTTGAGCCCAGGAGTTGGAGGTTGCTGTGAGCTGTCATGCCATGGCACTCTACACAGAGTGACAGCTTGAGGCTCTGTCTTAAAAAAAAAAAAATAAATAAATAAATAAAGACCCGGGAGGCGCCTGTGGCTCAGTCGGTAGGGCGCCGGCCCCATATACCAAGGGTGGCGGGTTCAAACCCGGCCCCGGCTTAACTGCAACCAAAAAAAAAATAGCCGGGCGTTGTGGCAGGTGCCTGTAGTCCCAGCTACTTGGGAGTCTGAGGCAAGAGAATCGCCTAAGCCCAGGAGTTGGAGGTTGCTGTGAGCTGTGTGAGGCCACGGCACTCTACCAAGGGCCATAAAGTGAGACTCTGTTTCTACAAAAAAATAAAATAAAATAAAATAAAGACCCTCACAGACCAGGCTCAGTGACTCATGCCTGTAATCCTAGCACTCTAGGAGGCCAAGGCAGAGGATCTCTTGAACTTGAGAGTTTGAGACCAGCCTGAGCAAGAGGTGAGACCTTGTCTCTACTAAAATTAGAAAAAAAGTAGCTGGGCATTGTGGTGGACATCTGTAGTCCCAGCTACTCAGGGACTCAGCCAAGGGACCAATCCTCAGCCAAGGGACCATAAAGGAGGCAGGAGGATCACTTGGACCCAGCAGTTTGAGGTTACTGTGAGCTATGACACCAGGGTACACCACCCAGGGCAATAGAGTGAGACTGTCTCACTATGTCGCCCTTGGTAGAGCACCAAATTTTTGGGCTTAAGCGATTCTCTTGTCTCAGCCTCCCAAGTATCTGGGACTACAGGCGCCCACCACAACGCCCGGCTATTTTTTGTTTGTTGTTGTTGTTGTAATTGTTGTTTGGCAGGCCCGGGCCGGGTTCGAACCCGCCAGCTCCCGGTGTATGTGGCCAGTGCTCTAGCCGCTGAACTACAGGCACTGAGCCAAAGACACAACATTTTGACATATCAAATATCAGAAGAAAAGTGAAGATTGTACAAATATCCAGAAAGAACATCCTAAGGACAGACTTTAGGATGCCAGCAGACTTCTCAACAGCAACCTAAAAGCAAGGAGAACAAAGAACGATGCCTTTAAACATATGAGACAAAGTTGTTTTCAATCTGAAATTGTATTTCCAAGTCAAACTACAATTAAATATGGAGGTCAAATAAAGATTTTCAAACATGCAAATATTCAAGAAATTTAACTGAGTTTTCAAAAGCAACTCACAGGATGTACTCTTCCAAAACAAGGAGGAAAATAAGAAAGATGACATGAAACCCAAGGAGAGAGACAAATAGGAGGAGTATTTACTGCCAAAGGAAAAAGCCTGAAAAGATAATACAGCAAAATGTTAACAAGAGTTAGCACTGGGAGGTGGAAAGGGGACTATTTAAATTTTCTCCATATGTTTTTCAATGCCTTCTAATTTTTCAATAATAATGTCATACAGTACATTTGATATATTTGTCACATGTGGATACAGAGAGCCAGAGGCAGGAGGGAGCTAGAGGGGAAAGAGGAAGAACAGACTGAAGGAGCTACTGGAGCTCTGAGGGCCGTTATCCTGCATTTGATGCCCCATCCCCAAGTGTCTGTGTGTTGGGCTAGGTGGAGAGCTTCCCCAGGACAGAGGCTGGGTCTTGCTCTCGTATCCATCCCCCGTGCCTGAGAGAGAGCAGGCATGGGATAAGGCTCGAGGGAATGTGCAGAGAGAAAGGGAAAAAGAGGAAGAAAAAGAGGAAAGGGAAAAACCTCCACCAAATGTAGACCATAAACTGAATGAGACCCAGAGTTGGAAGTGATAAAAGTTTGACAGCCACTTGCTGGGGCTGTTCCACCAGCCCACAAAACCTGCATCAGCCTCCCACCTGCCAACATCGTTGGACAAGGGCTGGGGGAGCTGGAGATATCCACAGAGACTAGAGAATGGAAAACATATTTTGCACACATTAAAGTTTCAGAGTAATTATGCTTAGACCTGAGCTCCACAAGTGCTGGTAACCCTGCAGCTCTTGTAAACCTCCTGGGGCCCACTGGAGAGGAACACTTTGGGTTAATGGCTGCGTCCGCCACAATGTCAGTAGAGTAGGGTTAGGGGAAGCCCTGATATGTAGTGTTTGCCAATTTTCATAGTGTGAATACGTCTACCAAAATATTCTGACTTGTTTCTCATTTAGATTTAACTTGTTTACAGCAAAGTATACAAATCTATAAATGCTAAGGAAATAGCTTGATGAGTTTTACACATGTACACACCCACGTAACCACTATGCAGCTACAGATATAGAACATTCTAGTACCCAGATGCACCTCAAACCCCTTCCCAGACAATTAGGTGTCCAATTTTTTTTTTTTAAGGTGTCTACTATGTCACCCTTGGTAGAGTACTGTGGCGTCGCATCTCACAGCAACTTCAAATTCTTGGGCGTAAGTGATTCCCTTGTCTCAGCCTCCCAAGTAGCTGGGACTACAGGTGCCTGCCACAATGCCCAGGTATTTTTTTTTGTTGGAGTTGTCATTGCTATTTAGCTGGCCCAGGCCGGGTTTGAACCTGCCAGCCTGAGTGTATGTGGCTGGCGCCCTACCCACTGAACTACGGGTGCCCACCTAGGTGTCCAATTTTAATTTTTTTTATTTATTTTGTTTGTTTGTTTGTTTTTAGAGACAGAGCCTCAGCCTCACTCAGGCTGTCGCCCTGGGTAGAGTGCTGTGGCATCATAGCTCACAGCAACCTCCAACTCCTGGGTTCAAGAGATTCTCCTGCCTTCACCTTCCAAGTAGCTGGGACTACAAGTGCCCGCCACAACGCCCAGCTATTTTTTGGCTGCTGTCATTGTTGTCTGGCAGGTCCGGGCTGGATTCGAACCCACCAGCTCAGGTGTATGTGGCTGGCGCCTTAGCCGCTTGAGCCACAGGTGCTGAGCTGGTGTCCGATTTTTAATCCAGTCCTCTTTCCTCTGTCCCCACTGACTTTGATTTGGCAGTATCTCACGTGATTACCAGTATGGGTTGAGGGACAGTGTTGCTCAGTGGCTAAGCACATGGGCTTTGGTGCCAGACTGTTGACGTTGAAATTCCAGCTTTAGTTGTGTGATCCTGGGCAGATTACTTAATCTCTGTATCTTAGATTCCCATTTATAAATAAGTATTAAAAACATCACAAGGTTGTTGGAGGAGTTTGTGGGTTAATGTAAGTAAAGTGCTTAGGACAGTTCCTAGTGCATACCAAGTATTCAGTAAGGGTCAGCCTATCATTTTTGACAAGGGAAGCACAGTCCTTCTGGCCTTGAAATCAGGTGTAATGAAGTTGATTAGAGGTCAAGGCTAGTAATCAGCCTTGAGCCTCCCTTGGGGTTCCCCAGCCTTAAACCAGTAGAGACAACTCCAGGAATAAATGACCTCTGAAATTTAGAACTCTGGAGTTGAGAGGGACTAGCCATGATGTCATCACATACTTGTATCTTATATATGAGAATCAGAAGCTCAGAGTTCCAGGGTGTACCCTTATATAAGTTATTTCCCTGCCCTGGGCCTCAGAATCTTCCCCTGAAAAATGGGGGAGCAAAATAAGGTGGATGCTGAGGTCTCTTCCCCAGAAGCTCTGAACTTCTGAGGACCAACTCCCCTGGCTTAGGTATAAATTGCCCAAGAGACAGACCCCTGAGTGAGGGTGGAAGGTAGAGGGAGGACACCACCTCCCAGCCAGCTCTCTCCATCAGGAACCGTAGCTTCTGAAACAGACACAGATGCAGGACTGCCTTGGGCCAGCTCTTTTTTTTTTTCCTGCAGGAGGCCGACACTGGCCAGAGAAGCTAAGGGAAGCCAGCTGCCTAATCAGGATCACCTGCATGGGGCTCAGTGCCCGTAGCTCAGTGAGTAGGATGCTGGCTACATACACTAAGGCTGGCGGATTAGAGCCCGGCCCTGGCCTACTGAACAACAATGACAACTGCACCCCCAAAATACCCGGGTGTTATGGTGGGTTCCTGTAGTCCCAGCTACTTGGGAGGCTGAAGCAAGAGAATTGCTTAAACCTGAGAGTTTGAGGTTGCTGTGAGCTGTGATGCCAGACACTCTACTGAGGGTGACATAGTGAGACACTATCTCAAAAAAAAAAAAAGAAGAATCACCTGCATTGGAACAGGTTCAGGCTGCAGGTTTCTAGGCTCCACCTGCACCCCACACCTGCAGTCAGGGCTGAGAGGAGAGCCATGAGTATTTGCATGTTAACAAGCATATCAGGTGATCTTGGACACAAGGTGAGTTTGAGAAATAGTGGATTAGGGGGGCTGCGATTGATTGAGGACAGGAGGTGCTGCTCTTCCAGTAGAAATAGCTACCATTTATGCAGTACCTACTACACGTGGGGCACCTTTTGACATCTCTAGTCTTTACAACCATCACCCTGCCAAGAAGGTATTATGGCTCTAACTGTATAGAAAACAGAGACCCAGAGCAATTAACTTCCCAGACATCCCACAGAGAACAAGACAAGGAGCCAAAATTTTAACTCAGGTCCTTCTTTGCTCTTCCCACTACACAATTCTTCCTCCTTGCTTCTGTACTCAATAGCTGCTTCTTACCTGACTCCAAAGACTGCTGGAGGTGAAGAGCTGAGCTGGGAGGAGGGTGTGTTAACAGAAAGGTGGCAGCACCATGGGGTAAGGAGAGAGGGGAGGGAGGGGTCCTTTCTCTGGCATTCTTCAGGCTCACACAACCTTTGCCTTCTCTTCCTCCAGCCTCCTATTGTCTCACTAATTAAAGAAAAATTTCCCCTGCTGTGCACTGCTGGGTGGTTTGCCAACATCCAGCAAATGGGCACATGGCGCCTTGGCCTGTGAAGACACCTGGGTACTGGCAGGGGCCGGCTGGGGAAGGGAGGCAGGGGAGGGGAGAGAGGAAGTGGCCAGGACAGGCAGTGGTAATTCTTAAGCCCCACAGTGGGAGGATGGAAGGAACCCTGGGAGTTCTCACCTATCTTTAGCTAGGATTACTCAGTCCCCATTTGAAAGAGTTTGCTGAGGGATTCCCTGGCAGCCCCCATCACCCGCCCCTGTATCTGGCGGAACCTTCCTCTGGATGCTTTCTGTGGTGGCTCACCTGGAAGCTCCTACCTTCCTGCATTTGCCCAGACTGTTCCCTCTGCCTTGTGACCAATCCTCAGGTTTAGCCAGGGCTGAAGGGTCTTTGTGATGCAGAACTTCATTGCTAAAACTGGGAAGTTGAGTTTGTCCCCTTCCTCTCCTTCCGCATCATTCAGATCTCAGTTCACATGGCCTTTTTCAAAGAGGACCCCACATCCTGTCACCCTATTTAGTTCCTGAATTCGCTTTTTATTGCTGCCATAACAAGTCACCACAAACTTTGTGGTTTAAAGCAACGCATTTGTTATCTCTCAGTTGTTTTGTTCAGAAGCCCATCTAGGTTGTCTTGGTCAGGTTTCAAGAGGCCAAAGTCCAGGTGTCAGCTGGGCTGGACCCTACCTGGAGGTGCTGGGAGGGGCCACTCCGGAGCTCATTCAGGTGGATGGTGGAATCCTGTTCCCTGGGGTTATAGGACTAAGGTCCCTGTTTCCTTGCTGGCCGTCAGTGGAGGGTGGCCCTCAGCTCCAAGAGGCCTCTCTCTAGTTCTTGTGCATAGCTTCAGAACAGACAATAGGACATCAAATCCTCATGTGCTTGGAATCCCTCTTCTGCTTCCAGCTAGAGAAAGTTCTCTGCTTTTAAGAACTACTGAGGGTGATTTAGTAGTTTATCCCACCCAGATCACCCAAGACACTTTTTTTTTAAGAGACAGGGTCTCACCCTGTCACCTAAGCTAGAGTGTAGTGGCATGATCACAGCTCACGTCAGCCTCAAACTGCTCTCAAGGGAAAGTCCTACCTCAGTCTCCGGAGTTCCTGTGACTACAGGCCTGCACTACCATGTCCAGCTAATTTTTTATTTTTATTTCTGTCTCACTATGCTGTCCAGGCTGATCTTGAGCTCCTGGCCCCATATGCAATCCTCCCGACTTGGGCTCCCAAAGTGCTAGAATTGTAAGTGTGAGCCCCCCATGCCCACCCTTTATACACTTTTTTAAAGTCCATAACTTTAATTACATCTGCAGAGTGCCCTCTGCCATGTAAGCTAACAGATTCAACAGGCTGCAGGGATTGGGGCATGGACATCTTTGGAGGGCCATTCGGCCTACCACAGTTGCTTCGGAGCCCTGTGGTCTACATACAGGTTTACTGTCTGCCCCACCCTCCATGTAAGATCCATGAGAGGAGGAATTGTTTGTCTGAATTGTTCACTGCAATGTCCCAGCCCTCCTGAATGCCTGGCACACAGTAGGTTGTTGATGTTTGTTGAATGAGTGAATGAATGTTACAATGACTGTTGGATACTCAGTAGAAACGGCAACTTTTGGCAAACCTAAGGCTTCCCAAAGTCCATCTCTTGGGAAGCTGATGGCAGGCAGCTGTGGCAGGTATGCCAAAGCTCCTCGATGCCACAGCCCCAAGCTATGAGCTGCTGGCTTCTTCCAGCCCTGTCTCTGCCAATGTTCTTCCCTCCTGACACCCAAAGGTAAGACTAGTAGGACCCTAGACTCTCAGTCTCTCCCTGCCTGAGGATCTGAAAGGGCAGAGCCATTGCTGAGTGGCTGCCCTGAGGGGCAGTGAAGAGGTGGAGGCAGGATCTGCCTCACCCACACTGGGTTCAAAGCCAATCCACCTGGGACTTCAAACAATTAATCCCCCCCCAAATCTGCAAAACGATCAGCTTCTGAGGGAAAACAATTAGTCCACTGCAAATTGTAATTGTCATCTCACTCCTGATTTTAATTTGGACTAATGAGGGCTAAGTGATTCTCACTCGCTCCTCTTCCCACTGCCCCAGGCCCTGGGCTCTCACCTGCCAGCAGGCATTTACCCCCTCCGCCACCCACCTTGCAGCAGAGACTGGGAAGTCTTTGGGCTGGCCCAGAGCCCAGGGCAGGTGCTGGCAGGAATGAGAGAAGGAAGGAGAGAACACCTCCAGCCCACTGGGGAGCTGCCTGTTTACAAGGCTTATAGGCAATCAAATTTTATTGAATGGAATTGACTACGGGCTCACTCCTTGTCACAGCCAGTTACCTCTGACTGTGCAGTCTCTGGGGACCCAGCTTTCAGGAGTGTCTGCCTGCCTTACTCAGACCAGGGCGCTTCTGCTGGCTGTGCTCTCCCCGACCCGTCCACTGCCATCTCTGGTGAGGTCCTGATTCTCTGCAGCCATGGGAGGGTGCAGTGTCCACACCTGCTAGCCATCAGTATGAGAAGCGACCTTCACTGTTCAGTCTAACCCTAAGGCAGCTAAACAAAGTAAGGCCTAGAGAGGAAAGGGACGTGGTCAAGGTCACATAGGGGTCAGGGCCCAGAAGGAATGCACAGCCTTTCCTTCATGCTTTCTTATTGTTGCTTGCTTAATTGCCTGTCCTCTCCCCTGGACACTTCTTCTCTTGCTCATGGTTTGTGCCCAGCACAATGCTTAGCATATTCACAGATGCAGGAAAGAAAGGAGGATGCATCCCAGGCAAGCACTGCCTGTCTGATACCACTTACTCTCATTTCCAGTTAGTCATTCATTTGCAGCTGCTGCTGCGTGCTGTGACCCATGACAGGTGCTGGGGTACAGAGGTAATTAGACCCATCCCTCAAGGATCTCTAATGGATTCCAAATGTGGAGCTGTTAAGCTCTGAGTCCCTACCCTCAAAAGGTTGCTCTTCAGTGAGAATCCAGTCCTAGGTGCTGAGTAGCAGCAGGTAAGGGAATCAGCCACAGCTCTTGGCTTCCGCCTCTTACTGCAGAGTGACACTAGGCTTACCTACTTCCTTGAGTTGCTGCTGCTTGAGCAGTTAATCAGAAATCCTGAGTCCTTGTCCTGGCTTTGAGGTCATGTGTTCGGTGGCCTTGCGCAAATCTCTTCACCTGGTTTCTTCTTTCCTGGGCCTAGGCTCTGGCACTTCAACCTGATGCTGGCATTACCCTTCCCTGCCCCAGGTGGCTTCCTCTCCACAGGCCAGTGGGGGTTCTCAGCACACAGCTGCAATGAATTATGTGCAAATGAATGAGTCCAACCCACCTCACCAGAAAGGCGGCTGAGAGTGGTGGTGGTAGAAGACCAGCTGTGTGCTAATGGGTCCAAGCAGGTAAAGACACTCTTGAATAAAACCCTGAGTGCTGCACAAGAGGACCCTGTTGCAATAAAGAGGCCCCATCATGGACAGTTCAGCTGACATACTAATGGAAGGACTGTGGGCATAGAAAATTCATGGAACTGGGAATGGGGAAAGGAAGGGATTTCCCTGCTCTGGGTCTGTTTTCCTGTGGCCCCTGAATTGGATCGTCTTTCAGGCTTCTTCCAACTCTGAAATGCTGGGAATAAGCATTGACATTGACCCAGCACTAAGGGCAGCCTTGTGAGAGGCTGTACTTCATCTGCAACCTGCCAGGCCCCCCTCTCTCTCTGTCTCCTACAGGAAAGTGCAGCTGGCTGCTTCTATCCAACATTCTCCTCTCCACATTTTCCCCACCGCGTGTTCCCACACATCCCGCCAACCCCTCGCCCGTCAGTGCCAGCCCTGTGCTGTCTCTTTATAGCTCAACTCGGCTTTCCTTTGGTGGCTTTATCTGGGCTCACCTGCCGGGAGTCCCTAAGTGGTGGAGGTAGGACTTGAATCTAAGTCTTTCTAACCCACAGTCCATGCTAGCAGTGTTCAACAGAAATACAATACATGCACCACTGACACAACTGTCTTCAAAAGAAAAAAATGTACAAGCTACATTTAAAAAGCAAAAAGAAATGGGTGAAATTAATAACATTATAATTGACCTGACATCAAAAATATTTTAGAAGGTAATCAGTAACCAATTAATGAGGTATTTTATGTTTTTTCATATTAAATCTTCAAAAGCTGATGTGCATTTACATGTGTAGCACATCTCAGCTTGGACGGCCCAGGTCTTTGTACTAGTATTACTACTTCCTGCTGAGTCACAGGGTGACTCGGCACAAAACTCAGAGCCGTCCAGCTGGGCTCTGCTTCTCTTTGCCCAGTGCTCTCAGGCCCGGCCCTTCTCTTGTGGGCTCTTTGGGGATTGGCCCTCTCTTCCCTCTCACCTGCCCATCTTCCACCTCCTTTCCCTCCCTACCTTGTCGTCAGATGAGAAACCTTTAAATAGGTGAGACAAAGATGACAAATGCTCCTCATTAACATTCAGGTTCTATCTGGTTTTTTTGGCCCTGTTGAATGGCACCTCTATCAAAACATCTCATTTGGAAATGTCAGAGTGCCTTTTGATAAGTCATCAGTCACTCTGATGATGGCTGGCAGATGAGGGTAACAGTGTGGTGGTATCTAATATACTGCGGAAGGCATCTTTTGCAATTGTGTAGTATTTTATTTATTCAACGTGGCATGACATCTCTCTGAGGGAAAGAAACTGTTAACCCTGCCAGGCCAGTCTGTTTAAGGCCTTTTCCCCATAACTTCACAGCCTTTCTTTTTGGCTTCTTTGCTTCCTTTCCTAGAATTAGAACCTTCCAGTCCCATCACTGCAGGTCACTGGGTGCCTCCTCTCCCACTCCAGCCAGAGTCAAGTCAGTTACCCTCCTGAAGTGCTTCCACCCTGTAGCACCTACAAGCTGCTGGGTAGATATCCCTGCTGCCCCCCACCCCGAGCTCTCCCAGTGTCTCCCATCCGTGAGGGAGTGCACTGCTGCTGAGCTGTGCTAAACTGATACCTACCATTCCTATTCCCTCTCAATTTCAACTCAAATGAGTACATTCACTAAAAACTAAAAGAAAAAACAACACACATACACACAAAACCCATCCCAAAAAGCATAGCAGCAAACCTCAAGTTTTTGGGGGGATCACATGCTTCCGGTTCAAAATATAAGCAGTCAAGTCCTTGATGAGATGAGCTGGTTCAGTCCACGCAGCCTGGTCCTGACCCCTTTCCTCATCTCACCCATGTTGGAAGCTGCCCCTTTTCTCAAAATGTAGATCTTCTCTCCCACTCCTTCCTCTGGCTCGCCTCCCACTTTTGGGGAGTTAAGAGTTTGGCTTTGTTGTATAAGTACATGAGGATGGTGGGATGGCAGGTCTCTAAAGGCCACTGGGTTAGTAAAGTCAGAGAAAAAAATCACTGTACGGACATAGCCCTGTAGAAGTTTCCTCATTGGTAGATGGAGATGGCAGTACCTGCCTTGATCACACAAGTGAGAAGCACCTTGTCAACCTAAGACCCCAGTGTGAAATCCTTCTTTGACCCACATCTGGACACACTGGAGGAAAGGCTGTCGAATGCCACTTTTGCAACTGATTCAACCCGTTCTCTATTCTTTAAGGAGAAATAGTGTGTGTGTGAGCACACATCCAGTTTTTCAGGAAGAGTCTTTCCTAGGTGCTATTTCCCCTGGGTGCTGTGTTGTGATTTCTGCAGAAGGCAGAATCTTATAAAGAAAAGAACTTCCATTCCTGGGCCAACCAGGCTCCAATTTAAGCTCTGTGCAACTTCTTGTGTGGCTCTAGACAAGCAAGTTGTCTCATTTTCTCATCTGTAAAATGATTCCAGGATATCAGAATTAGACCTAACGCTGCAATTCATGATTGTGGATTCCCTTCCTCATCCCTGCCCTGTGTTCATCCTCTCCCCTTCTTTGCACAGGTGCAAGGTGGCAAAAGTCCCCGGGATGATTGGCAGAAGCCCTCTCTGCCTGGCCTCGTGGCTTGGAGTAGACAAGTACAGAATCCAGATGGGATGAGCACATCAGCTCTCTAAGCATCGCCCTGCTGCACACATGCCTCATCCACACATGTGGTTAGGCCTGTTCAGCAGGACCAGGCTAGCCACCCTTGAGAGGGACTGCCAGCTTTACGGGAAGCATTTTTTTTTTTTTTTAAATAAAGATAGGGTCTTGCTCTTGCACAGGCTGGTCTCAATTCCTGAATTCAAAGGATCCTCCCACCTCAGCCTCCCAGAGTGCAGGAGAGAGCCACTGAACCCAGCCTACAGGAAGGTTCTGTAAAGCAAAAACCCACTGCCAGCCATGGAGAACCACATCATTTGTTCTTTTACCACAAGCCACATTTATTAGGCACGGACTCTGTGCCAGGTAAGGGGGATGCCAGGATGAAGGAGAGGCATGCAGCCCCTGCTGGTAAGAAGTTCAGTCTAGAGAGGCCACCACACCTTCTGCTAAGCTAGGGTAGGTGCTGCAGGAGCAAAAGCAAGGCAGGAAGGTGTCAGAAAGGAGATGACAATTGAGCTGGTATTTAGAGGATAATGAGGAGCTCCCCAAGCAGAGAGTGAAAGGACATTCCAGGACAACAGGTTCAAAGACATGAACCCTCAAAAGAGAACAGCCACTCCTATACATTGCAGGGGAAAGAGAAGAGGAGGGGAGGACCAGGAGAGGTGACAGGGATTAGTGGGGACACTGGAAGGCAGCCAAGGGGGTCTGCCTTTTGAGGAAAGAGAGCAAGCAGCTTCTTGTCAAAGGAGAGAGATGGAGGGGAGGCTGCGTGATGCGGATGGGCGCTGAGATGTCAGGGAGGAGCGCTGTGAGGGCAGCTTCATGAAGAAGAGACGCAGGTGTGCCGTGAGGGTGGGAAGAATCTGGTCAGTGTGTAGGGGAAATGTCTTCTGACTGCCATTCCCATCTTCCCTGGCAGCCATTCCTGGAGAGCCCCTTTCTCTTTGATATTGCAGTGGTGCAGCAGATGGTAGAGGTGTGTACATCCCACCCATGCCTGCTGGGAAAGGGAACTCATTTATTGAGTGCCTGCTGTATGCCAGACATGATGCCATATTCTCTGCCAGCATTATCACATTTAATCCTCAAGATAACCCTGCGAGGTATTGTTTTCATTTTACAAAGTTGAAGCTGACACTCAGAGAGGTTCGCTAATTTTTTTCAAGGTCACACAACTAAGAAGAGTCTGAGGCAGGATGTGAACTCAGAAGACTTTGTTCTTCCCACTGTACAGTGTGGAGCATCTGGTTTCCAGCTTCCTGAACTTGATCACCTTCCAGACCCTGGGGTTCTGGAGGAATGTATATGACATTGCTGCTGCCTTCATCATTAGAAGGCTGTCACCAGGGTGACAGGGAAAAGTAGATAGGGAGCTGTCACAGTAGGAAAAATGAGGCCACGAGGAAGGCACTCTGTCACCGCCTCTGGATTAGAGGCAGCCACAGCTCTGCCTGGTACAGAGTCCCTGTGCCTGATGATTCTGCTTCTGCTGTACCCCCAGACTCATCCTCACCCCCTCTTCAAAAAGGTGGAATCCAAGCCTCAGGATCCACTCCTGAGTTCCAAAAGGTGGACTCATCTTTATGGAAAGAGGCCAACTATCATCTTCAGAAGCAAGCAAAGCCTAGAGCAATGCTTAACATTTGGTGGGATCATAAACCCTGAGGAGAAGCTGTTAAAAGCTATGGACCTTCTTGCCGGAAAACACACCAGTGTACGCACGCGTGCACGTGCACACACACATTTACATGCAATTTCATGCAGTTCCTGGACTCGTTAGTCAGGCTGAGGTCTTTAGATTAAGCTTCTCTGTAGAAGCTTGGGGGATGCATCTATAATAAACATAGTTTCTGATGCTATCTCCTTTCTGACCCCTTCCCTGTTCTGAAGCTCCTGAAGAAAGTAAAGGAATTGTATGTAACGCAGGTCCAGCAATTGGTTTTTTAAAAAAAGGTGTGTCGGCAATACCATGTAAGGGGAGGTTGGAGCCCCTGGCCACAATGAGAGCTTTGAATTATCTGTGCATTTAAATCACTCAGGTCCTTCATGTCCATCACAGTGGGTGAGCTGCCTGGGCAATCAGAGGTCGGCTCCATGTCTGAAAATCTGCCAGGTTCTGAGCATGTCAGGATGCTGGCTCACAGAAAGCCTTGGGTGCGCCCCCTTACACAGGATTCAGGGGAAAATGCTTTGTAGGGGAAGAACCCATTGCTACAAGGCCCTGAGGTCCTCCCCCTCCCCCTCAGCTACCTCTGGAAGTTCCTGTTCCTCTCTGGCAGGAAGCACGTGTGCTCTTAATAGAGCGCCTAATCACTTGTTTAAACTAGACATTTGGTGGGTAATGACACCTAGCTGGGACCAGAGAAAGCCATCGGCTGTGCCCTGCATAGACTAGCCCTGCCGGACCTGGTCCCCGCTGGTGGCTGGGGTAGTCCTCCCTGAGGCAGAGCCAGCCGTGTGAAGCACAGAGGGTATATGGGGAAGAGCTGACACCTCCCTCCCTCCCTATGCCCCGGCTACTGCCAGGCACAGGATAAACCCAGAATGTGAGGGCTGGCGGGAGTGCAGAGCCAGGGAGGCAGGGAGCCTGGGGTCGTTTGGCAGCTCTGCTGGCGGCATTCAAAGAGCAGCTTCTGTCACAGGTCAGCGCAGTGTGCACCTGCACCTGCCTCCCAGCTGGAGGAGACAGAAAATCTGGCAAAACCTAGGACTTCCCAATCCCAGGGGTATGGCTTTAAAGCCAGTAGATTTGCTGTTTGCCCAGAGTTTTGAAGTCTGGGGGGAGAGGCGCTAGAGAAATATAAGTTACAACCATGTTAATTATTATTATTTTTATCATTATTGCAGGGAGAATGTTCCCCCTGCTAATTGGCTGTGAAAATGAGCTGGCACCCTCGGGCTTCCTGCCCAGGAGAGCAAGCACTCTCAAACGCGGCCTCCAAATCTACTCCCCTCCCTCCAAGCTTGGTCACCTAGTCAGGCAGGGCACCTTTCTGCCCCCCACCTCCCTCCCCCACACATGCTCACATGTATGTTGCTTCAGGAGAGAGGAGAGTGTGTAGCTCCTGCAGCATTAGAGAGTGGGTTTGGCCCTTGTTCCCATCTCACTGGGAGAAATCTGACTGAGTCTGGCCATGTGAAAGGGTCAGGGGGAGACCTCTGCTTTAGTTGTTCTGGAGCATTCTGCTACAAACATTTTCACACCAGTACTTCTGTAGGCTCCCTCACAGCCAGACACTTGGTGTGGTGGTGAAAAGAGAGGCCTCTGGCATTGTACAGTGCTGGACTTGAATTGTGACTTCTATGCATCGTAGCTGTGCAACCTTGGGTAAGTTTCTTAACTTCTCTGAGCCTCCATTTCCACTTTAGTAAATGTAACACTGCTGCTCTCACGGGGTTGTGTAGATTAAAATTTTTTAAAAGCTTGAAGGCTCAACACGTAGTGAACATTCAATAAATGGTAGTTTTTAAAATTCAAGGCAGATATTCTTATTCTCCTTTTACAGATGAGGGGAAACAGGGACTCAGTGAGATCGTCCCTTAGCTGGTGTCAACCTAAATAACAAACAGAGACTCTAAAAGGAAAAAGTGTTTATTTAGGAACAGAGCTTTGCAGTGGGAATGCATAGGGCTGTGTGCATATTCAAGACAGTAAAGAAAGACAAAGGTTTTTAAAGGGGAAAATGAGGAGGACTACATAATTGGTTTTGAAATAATTATCTTTGGCTACAAAGATCACTAACAAGGGCGACACCAGTCTGAGGCTGGACCAGCAGTTGCTGGACAGATGTCCTTACAGAAATATTTTTTGTATAAAGTCGTGATGGCCTTTGTGCAAGGTTGTGCTTTTTGCAGTCTTTTGTGATAGTTTTTGTTATGAGGCATCCAAGCATGGGAACCCTTTTTTTATGGTCTTCCCAGCTCTGTTTGTCAGGGTTTTTTATTTTTAACACTGGCAAGTAAAAGAGCTCACATTAAAACCCTTGGATCTACAACCAGATTAGATCTCTTAATGCTAGACCCTCACGTGCTGCTGTTTCCCTGGGAAACCTGCAAGGTGGTAGTATGGAACTGGGTGGGCTTAAGCTTTTCCTCCCACAGCCAACTGTGTCTTCCCCGGCCCACCCCACACACACAGCCACCCGTGTGTGAACCTCTTTTCAAAGTGTCACTTCGTGCCCACAGCTGTGGCTCAGTCTCTGCCAGGTGGGCCAAAGAAGTAGGGTTAGTAGAGGAGACCCCAGAAGCAGCTCAGGGTCTCCTGGGGGCGGGAAAGATGGTGATCGGTGAAGTACAGGAGTGGGGAGGGGAGGAGAAAGGAGATGCAAGCTTCACACCCTCCTCATTAGGAGCTGCTGGGGCCCATTCCATGGCTCTATCTGCCACGGCTCCTGAATGCTCTTCCAAGGGAAGAAGTCCCACGTTCAGGGAATGTATTTCTTCCTACTGCATGATAATAACTCATCCTTAAGTTTGGCAGCTGCTAGGGTATGAATGTTTGTGACCCCCCAAATTAATGTGTTGAAACCTAGTCCTCAACATAGTGCTATTAGGAAGTGGGTCCTTTGGAAGGTGATTAGGGGATGAGAGTAAAGCCCACATGAATGGGATTAGTACCCTTATACAAAGGGCTCCAGAGAGCGCCCTCTCCCCTTCTGCCATGTGAGGACACAGAAAGAGGACAGCCCCTGTCTATGAACTAGGCAGCAGGCCCTAACCAGACACCAAATCTACCAGCTCCTTAATCAAGAACATCCCAGCCTCCACTACTGTAAGAAATAGATTTCTATTGTTTGTAAGGTACCCAGTTTTTGTTACAGCAACTCAAATGGACCAAGACCGTGGCAGATCCAGCTGTTTAATTCATTTTTCAAGTATAATGTGATTGTGAATTTATGGTGCATGAATTACATTCCAAAGCTATTGTTAATATATGTAGTTATGTAATATGTATATATAGAGGCATATGTACTTATGCACAGACAACATATGTGTGTGTACGTGTATGTGTATATATGTAAAATCATGTATAAAACTTGTTAGGAGCACTGATTCTTGCCCCTTGACAGCTATGTGACTTTGAGCAAAAAGCGTAATTTCTTGTGACCTCAGTTTTCTCATCTGTACAATGGGGATAATAATATAATACAGTTGTTATCAGAATTAAAAGCGGTAATGAATGCCAAGTATCTGACTGAGACTAAGCCCTTCGTGAAATTAGCTAGTGTTATTGTATCCATTTTAGCTATGCAATGCATATGTTATGGAGAAAACTGAGGGCAGGCACCTCGTCTTACTCATCTCTGTGATGCTGTGCCTTTGTGGGGCTCAGTGACAGTTTGTAGAGTAAAAGGCATTTGACCCTTGCTCAGTGAGGCCCTGGCACTGGAACACAGCTCTGGGCTCCCCGCTCAGGCCAGGCTGACCCCTGGGGAGGCTGAGAAGGCCCTCACTGCCTGGAGCCTGCTGGAGCCCTAGAGGCAGGTGGGCCTCTGCAGAGCTGTGCCAGACTCCCTCCTCTTGATCACATGGAAAGGACTCTGACCCGCAAGAGCTGAGGCTGCCCTGCCCAGGAGAGTGGGCTCAGGGAAGGGGTACTCATCAGGCTCAGGAAGCCCCAGAGACCCTTGCCCAATAGGCAGATGCACTGCGTCTTCTCTCTGGGACGTTGCCTGAAGCCCTGAAGCCCTGAAGCTCTGCTTTGCTTAGCACAGGTTAGGCACAATGGGGTCCTGAAAATCTGTGCATGGCCTCTTGGAAAATCTAAGCTTGCTTCTCTGCTATGTACTACTTTCAAGACTTTGGGCAAGTTATTTAGCCTCTTTAAGCCTCAGTTTCCTTATCTGTAAATGGAATGACCGTAGTTCCACCTCCACGGGTGTGGGGGCAAATTCAGTGAAATAATGCAGGAAAGCGCTGAGCTTAGCCCTGGTACAGGACACTGCTGTGTGAATAGGGAAGCTGGGGTTGGAGGCCTTGCCTTGAGAGCACAGGTGACAGCTCTCTGTGAACAGCCAGCGGTGGTGATTATACTCCCCAGGCTGTGCCTCTGGGCCTCATGCCAAGCCTGATGCTGGGGCGGAGGGGCACGGGGTGAGGGCAGGCAATCACAGTTAGGGTCCCCCTGCGCTTAAGTGAATGTTTTCTTGCAGCAGGAAGGAGTCCAGAAAAAGCAGAGAAAGGAAAAGAAAATCCTAGCACATTCTCCTCAGTCCTCCCCCAGCTCCGCGGCTCCTGGGGGAACTGAGCTGCATAATACAATGGGATTTAATAAAATGCCTTTCACAAAGTTTGTCTGCTGCCAGCTCCTTAATTAAATTGCCTAATGCTGCTTTGCAATGGCAGCACAAACTCCTATGTTTAAAGAGCATGGTGTTGCCATGGCACTCCCCTGACAGGACGCCAGGGCGTGGAGGAGCATACAGATGAGGCCTCGGGTCGGCCCCTTCTCCCGCATCCTCCCTGCTGCTCCTGCACCACCTGCCCCTCCACACACAGGGCCCCCGTAGTTGCACATACTTCAGTAGTCAGGCTTTTTTCAGGCTAGCTAAAGATGCTGTCCAGGGCTTTAGTACTGGGAGATTCAGGGGTGTTTACACAGAGCAGAGCCCGTCAACTGGTCTGTCTGCAGTGGGCTATAGTGGGCGACAGACACAGCTCTCATCACTCAGAGCAGCCCTGGTTGAGTCTCCATGAGCCACTCCCTCCCTGTGCAGGCAGCCACCTCTAATCCCTGGTGCACTATACAGTATGCTAGCCTGTGGGTGCCCGACCTGAGAAAGGTTGGGGAGCCCTGGATCAGAGTCTGAGAGCTTGATGAGAAAGGGAGTATGTTCTTTCACATGCAGAGAGCAGAGAAAAGAAAAACTCATTTGCTTTGCATTCTTCCCTTCCCAGATAGTGGTTCTCAGTCCTGGCTTCACATTCGAACCCATTGGGAAATTTTCCAATATTTTATTATGAGAAATTTCCAACATGCAGCAAAATTGAAGGAATTTTACAGTGATCAACCATATAGCCACAACCTAGATTCTACCATTAACTTTTTAATGGACTTGCTTTATCTTAGCTCCCTACATCTGTCCATTCCTCCATCAGTCTATCTTATTCTTGGTGCATTTCATTGCAGACATTAGTACATGTCTCACTAAACACTTTAGTACTAATAACTATGGGGTTCACTTTTTGTTTACAGGTTTTTCTTTTGATATAAAATTTACAAAGAAATCTTATAAAGGTTTTTTTTTTTGTATGTCATAAAGATTTTTTTTTTAGATGCCACTGCACTCTAGCCCAGATGACAGAGTGAGACTGTCTCAAAAGAAAACAAAAACAAAAACCCTTGGATCCTACTCCTCGGAGACTAATTGCTCTGGAGTGGGATGCGGGCATCCGTATATATTAAGAGATCCCCTTAAGAGTCCATGGTGCAGCCAAAGTTGAAAAACACAGAGGGGCCAAGCGTGGTGGCTCATGTCTGTCTCAAAAGAAAACAAAAACACACACAGATAAAAAGAGGCAAATTATTGTCGTTTTTAGATCCCCCATGCAGAATAGGGAGCTCTCCTGGGCACACCTAGCTCTCCTCGTCCTGTCCCCTGCTTCCCCTTCCAGCATCACTCCTCTTTCATGTTCCACTTGTGTGCATCACACACTCGTCATCACCCTCCTTTTAATGTGCACCTCAGCAGCAGGTGAATCCACTTGTTGTCGTGTTAGCATCATTGGGGGTCTCATCATCTCCTGTATATTTCCCAGTGGCAGAATCCATATCTGGTTTAGATTCTATACACATCACAGCGATGAGGTGATACCCATGTACTGATGGTGGTTAGGGTGCTTATGATGATCAGGACTGTGGCAGTGGGCAGAGGAGGTGATGATGCCGGGGGAGGATATTCTGAAGGAGAAGGTTCTTGGCAGCAGGCAGGGGATACATGTGGCAAAGATGGGGCTGGTTACATTAAAGGAGATGGCAAGCTGCCGGCGGGCTGGCCATGGTGATGGTGCAGTGGTGCAGCTCAGGTGCTGGCATTGTGATAAGGACATGGCTGTTCTGGTGATGTTGCCATCTCATTATCCCAATGGTAATGAGACTGATGCTGCTGTCCTTGCAAGCATGATGGGCCAACAGATGCTCATTCGCCACAGTGACACCCATCTGGGAAGAATGTTGGTTGTCATGGCAGGAAGGTTTGTCTCCCTCCCCCCTATTTGGGATGATGTTCAGAGAGGCCACCTGCAGACCTTCTATGCCTGAAGCATGGAAGAGGCTCAGCGGAGCAGCAGGACCAGCTCCATGCTCAGCTGCCCCGTTCCACGACACTCTAAGACAGCGTTCTGGTGCTAAGTATGGGGAGATCATTAGGAACATTTATTTAAGATGAATAGTTCTGGGACCCAGCGGGTTTGGGATGCCAGCGTTCTCATGATCGATGGAGATTTTATTTGCTGCCAGCATGGTTTCCTGTTCTCTTCATGTCGGTATGCTCAAGGGAGGACAGAAGAAAGTGCTTTGGTTCCCGCTCCCTTAACCCAGGCAGCAGGAGGCAGAGGCCAGCAGAGCCCCAGAAGAGTATGCTAGAAGAATCATCCTAAAAAATACCTTTAAAATGTTGTCCAACTCTTTCGTTTTACAGATGAACCCCCCTAGGGTTAAGTGGTCAGCAGACAGGACCCCTGCTGAGAATAGCAATGGAAACAGAAATCGAATTTGTATTACGTACATAATACTTGAGTGATGCAAAGTGAACTCACACCTGTTATCTGATCAGACCTTTAGAATGGTCTTGTGAGTGTCAAAAAACTTGCTGCCCATCTGACCCTGTGGCTCCTGAGTCCCCTCCCAGATTCTTTCCCCCATGCAATGAGCCTGGGCCATATTTGTATAGCACTTACGGCTCATTAGGTGTATTTCACACTCGTGTTTTCATTTGATCTGCACATCTCTGTACAAAAAAAATAGATGGTAGTAGTCTTATCCCTGTTTTTCAGAGGAGAAAACTGAGGCTCATATTGGCTGAGTTTACACAACTCCTAAGTGCTAGAGTGGGAACTAGCAACCCCGGATCCCTGTGTTACCTTCCTAGGGCTGCTATTAACAAAGTACCACAAATTGAGTGGCTGAAAACAAGTTTTTTGTCTTATAGTTCTAGAGGCAAAGAAGTCCAAAATCAAGATGTCATGAAGGCTGTCCTCCCCCCGAAACCTGCAGGGGGAGATTGCCTCTTGCCTCGTCCTAGCTTCCAGGGGCTGACTGTCAATCAGCGTGTCCCAGGGCTCCCAGCTGCGCTCTTATGTCTCTGTGGCACATGGTTTTCTCCCTGTGTGTCTCGGCCTTCACATGTCAATTTCCTTCTCTTATGAAGATACCAGTCACGTTGGATTAGGACCTTCCATAATGGCATCATCTTTACTTGATTATATTTGTAAAGATCCTATTTTCAAATAAGGTCTTAGGGGTTAGGACTTCAATACATCTTTTGGGGGAACACGATTCAAACCATAACAGTCCCTGACTCCCAAGCCAGTGGGCTTTTACAACACGCTGTTTATGGACTGTGCGCCATCCTATCTATTTTTGCTTCCATGTTCTCTATTACATCTATCCAGGTGATCCCCTTTTGGCTCGGAGCACTATTCATTTTCTGCTCTTCCCAAAGTATTACAAGCTACTAATGTAAAATCATGAAATATAGGTGAGCTTTTATCTTCTTTTATTTCCAGACAGTAAAAATCATTAAGGCTTGCTCTTAATTAGTTTAATTTCAAAGCTTCTAAATATTGATTTAACCTACACTCTTTTGTACTTGCCGCAGTCACTGAATTATGGCTGTTACTGATCACAGATGGAAGCATTTCCTTCCACCAGGCTCGGGGCCCTGGGAGCCCCTGGTTCCCCAGTGAGTGCACTGGGCTCAGAAGGCACAGATGGGTGTGGAAGAGAAGAAGCCTCTGCCAGATTGGAAAGAGTTTTCTCTTGAAGAAGGGCTGCTTAGCTTAGGCCAGAGGCCACTTTCTTTCTCTTAGGTTGGCCTGGACCCAGTGGAACTTGAATAAGAAGAAGTCAACTAGAAATCTCCCCATTCCATTCCAGGTTTGAGGAAGGAGGAATGGCAGGTTGGAGCATAGGTTTTAAGTTCAGCCGAAACCAAGGTTGAGTCCTGGCTTTACCAGCTCAGTATTCTTGGGCAAAGTACCAACCTCTCACATCTGAGAAGGGGTGTGGGTATTTCTCATGTCATGGTGTTACTGCGGGCATTCTGTGCCGTCCCTCCAGGCAGGCACCTAGGCAATGCTCAGCCAGAGGCTGTTGTTATCACTGCCCTCCCACTGAGGAAATAAGGACTGGATTTGGAAGCATAGTGCAACTTCTAGCATTGGCCCCGTTACTTGTTTGCTGTGTGATCTTGGGGAAGTCAGTTAATATCCTTTCTACTAAAATGGGGATAATGGCACCCCTGACCTCACAGGGCTACTGTGAGAATCACATATGTCTTAGTCTATTCATGCTGTATCACAGAATACCACAGACTGGGAAATTATAAAGAACAGGAATTTATGTCTCACAGTTCTGGAGGCTGGGAAGTCCATGATCAAGGTGCCAGCAACTGGTGAGGGCTGTTCTCTGCTTCCAAGGTCTCTGGAACAGAACACTGTCACCTCCAGAGAGGAGGAGTGCAGTGTCCAAACAAGGCAGAAGGTAGAAGGACAAAAAAGGACCAAACTGCCTCTGTTCAGTCCTTTTATAATGGCATTCGCCCATTCCCTCATTTCCCCAAGGGCCCCAACTCTGAACACTGTGGCACTGGGGACTAAGTTTCCAACACATGATTTTTCAGGAACACTTGGAGACCTTAACACCATACGATCATGGATACAGAAGAATTTTAACTACAAGTTGCATCTGGTCCCAATAGATTATTATTATTGATGGCCTTATGTGCCCCCTTGGCTATCTCTGCCTGCGTTTTGTACAAAGACCACTCTGGCTCTGACCTGCTGCTCCAGTATCCTCATCACATGACCCATGCTCTCAGGACCCCAGGGGGGCCACTCACTGCTTGGAGTTCACTTCACATGTTTTAATCCCAGGACCTTGGCTCCTGGTGTCCCCTCCACCATCTGTGCATGTATTGGCCTGCAGGTTCAGGCAACATTCCTCCTGTGCATTTGTTTTAACAGCTTTGTTGAAGTATAATTTTCATATCAAATTCATCCATTTTTAGTGTATAATTCAATAATTTTGCCCAACTTCTACCTGAGGCAGAATGATGCCCTTTCCCCTAGATTGTGCCCTTTTGCCCTTGCTCTGTGACACCTGTGACAACAAAGCACTGGTTTTGCTTTGTTTTTTAACCTGTGAATCCCTCCCCTCCCCTTAACTTTGTACCCTCAGCCCCTCACGTACATACTGGTTTCTGGCCTAAACTCAGCATCCCTTTTTCAAGAGAAAGCTCTTTCCAACCTGGCATACAGTCAGGGGTCTATTAATGCTCACTAGATAGTTTCCTTGTAGCAGGACAGAGAAGTCTCATCTGTCGGGGTATAAACAGCTCATCATATACAGCAGGACCTCCACAGTTGCCCGCCTCCCTACATTGACCACCTCCTTAAGTTGACCTAATTTTCTTTTTTTGTTGTTGCAGTTTGGCCGGGGCCAGGTTCGAACCTGCCACCCTCGGTATATGGAGCCGGCGCCCTACCCACTGAGCCACAGGCACCACCGAGTTGACCTAATTTTATACATACCAGTACAGGAGGCCTAGCTCCTTATGTTGAACACCTCCGTATATTGACCAGTTTGTTACTCCCTTGGTTGATCAACTTACAAGGTTCTGTTGTGTTTATTTTTTAGATAGAGCATTCCGGGTGCCACTGTTCTTGGTGTGTAGAATTTTAATCTCAGCTAGAAGGGATGTTAGAGATGTTCTGTGTGATTCTCAGACTTGAGTGTGCAGCAGAACCCCCTGGAGGGCTTATTGAGACACAGGTGACAAGGCCTACCCCCAAGGTTTCTGATTTACGGAAGTCTTGGGTGGGCCCGGGATCCTGCATTTCTAGCAAGTTGCCTAGGTGCTGCTGATCCTGCCAGTCCAGGAACTAGTTTGAGAGCACACCCCCTCACTGTGCAGATGAGGAACCCAGAGGCCTAGAGAAGGAAGAGGACATAATCCAAAGTCTGTCCCCAGGCTGGGACGAGAGCCCAGCTGTGTCCACTACCCCAGCTTCCCACACCCTGACCATCTCTGCTTCCCCCTTGTGGCTTTGGAGAAGCCGGATGAGGGGAGGGAGGTAAGCAGGGCTTCTGTGAAATGCTCTCCACAGGCCGGCAGGGAGAGGGGGCATGAGGGAGACTGCCCAGTGAGAGGCTGTGGGACTGGGGAGGGAATGGCCAGGGCAGGGCAGGCCTGGAGGAGGTGGTGAGGACGGTCAGGCCATTCTCCTGCAGTTAAGCAGAAAAAAACCCCCACCACCAGGGCCTCAGCTGCAGCCATTTATCTCCCGGGCCTGCCTGAGACAGCTGACAGAGGGAGAAGGCAGCCAGCCTGCGCTGAGACCAGGCCTCCTTCCGCAGCAGCGTGATTTATCTCTGAGCTTCATCTGGCAAACCTGCTGATGAAATGAGTCTCCTTTTCTCTCCGCCTCATCAATTTTCATTCTGATTTCATTTTCCTTTTCTGTTAGAAGGGGCTTGGCCCTCGTCTGTGTTTGGCTACTGTGCTCCCCCTGCACTCTGCCCCCTTTCCTCTCAGCTGCCAGGGCCCCAATCTGTCTCTGCCCTGCCTCTCCCACCCAACCCTGCCCCGAGGGTCCCCGCCCTCTGCCCTCTGCCCTCTGCAGCATGACACTGTGGGAGGGAAACCCTGTCACCTCACCTCACAGAGCAGTACTGGAGTCCCCATCAGTGCGTCCTCACTGTTTGCCTCGGAGCAGTACAGTCTGGGAGGAGGTAAGCATCGTACTGGATATGGCTTGCTGAGGCCGAGGAAGAAGCAAAGGGCTGATTAACTCTATTGGAACCAGGCACTGTGGTCAGAAAAGATGCAGCATGTGCTGATACTTCCAAAATGGAAAGGAATTCCCCAGCGAAGCAGGTGAGGAAAGGGACTTCTGCACTAGGACCCTGTATGTACAAGGACATGGGACAGGAAAGACTTTTGCTTGCCTCTCTCTGAGGTCTTCCCTCTCCTTCCCCCTGCCCTTGGCTCTAGCTCCCAGAGATCCACTATGGCTAACAGGGTGTCTCAGGGCCTTGGCTGCTGGAGGGACCCTCGTGAAGAATGGTTTGGGGTCTGCTCAGCACCCACCTCTGGTTCCCTGGGAAGGGCGGGTGGCTGGAGAAGCCCGTGGGTCCATGGCTGAACTTGGCTGCACATCTGACTGTGACCGTGCCCAGTATGGAAGGTCTGTGGGATGCCATCAAGCTGGGACAGTTAGACCACTTCTGGAAGGAGCTCTCTCGACCTTCTGGAGAACACATGGGGAAACAGAGGAACTGCTCACCCAAGTCAGGAGGAAGAAGCTCTGAGTTTATTGGGTGAGAGTTGTGTCTGATGTGAGTGATCTCCAAATGAGCCATCCTGAAGACCAGAACGAGGACCCCAGTTGCAGACCCCGGGGAGGGCTGATAGTGGACATAGGTGAGGGCAACTCCTATTGGGAAGAGTGTCAGCCTGTGCTGGAAATGCTTCTGGGAAGTGGGTGCCCATCTTAGAGACTGTGTGCCCAAACAAAGGGGCCTAGAACCCAGGGTGCAGCCGAGCCAGGGAAATGTGCTCCAACAAATTGAAGTGGATAAAAAGGGAGAGAAACTCTGAGCTCTGGGTGTTTTGTGGACACCTTGTTCAGGCTCCCCCACGAGGCAGGGCTCTCTCCATCTCATTGATGAAGACCCTGAGTGAGGGCGCTGAAGATCACAGCAACCGGCCCCAAGGTGTATTTTAACCACTAGCCTAAGCTCTCAAGGAGGTGGATGGAGTCTGCAGGATTTTTGAGGGTGGGGCTGAGAAGGCCATCCTTCATCCAAGGATGAAGATGGCAAATCCAGAGGCAGAAACTTGAATCACAGAAAAGTGCCTTTACCTGGGAAGGGCTAAAGTGGCCATAGAGTGGCCAGAACCAGGGAAGGGGAGCCAGAGTGTGTGCCCAGAGAAGACAGGCTCTGGGATGATGTTGGCCTCCTTCCCGTTGGTCAAGAAGAAGGCAGGAGGCCTGAGGCCAGATACTGCCCACCTCCCAGGCAGTGACCCACCTGAACTTCTGAGCTCTGAGACAGTCAGCCCCCACCTCTCTCCTTGCCTTTCTTTCCTCCTCTGGATACCCTCTGAGTTCCTACTGTGTGCCAGACTATTGGAAGACCTGGCAACTTGGAGCACAGCTCCTGCCCCCAAGGAGCACACACAGTCTGGCAGGAGAGCCAGCCAGCTTGTTTGGGATAGACATGAGGGTACCACAGGAGCCCAGAAGAGGGTGTAGGGGATGCAGAGAAGACTTCCCTGAGGGTCAGCAGAAGCCTAGGCAGCGAGTGGCAGGGGAGTCTCAGCCTGGCACTGCTCTCCATGCCCCCAGCAGGTGGGCTCGACTCCCTGCAGCCTTTTGGGGCAGTGCACTCAGAGAGTACACACAGTCATTTCTTTTTTTTTTTTTTTTTTTTTTTTTTTTGGCCGGGGCTGGGTTTGAACCCGCCACCTCCGGCATATGGGACCGGCGCCCTACCCGCTGAGCCACAGGCGCCGCCCACACACAGTTTCCGTAGTGTAGTGGTTATCACATTCGCCTGACACACAGTCATTTCTAACTGGCACCCTCTGCTCCTAATTAAGAAATAACGAGGCAGGCTTCCTTTCAGGCAGCAGAGCTCTAATACCCTCTGCCTGGAGACCTAGAATGCAGAGATTCCTGCCTGCGGACATGTTTTCTCCCTCCCAGGCCCAGCCAGGGATTTCTGTGGAACCCTGACCCCTGTCGTTCCAGAAAGAGGAGAGCAAGAGTGGACACCTGGTGCCCAGGAGATGCCTTCCAGGTTTCCTGCTCTCCCCTTCCCCACCAGGCCACCCTTGGAGGTCAAGTAATCTTCTGGCTCCAGAATAATGGAAACACAGGGGCTAGTGAGACGCATCTAGGTTCGGGCCCCAGCTCCTCCACATCCTAGCTGAGGAGCTTCACGGGGCTAGCCTCCTCATCTTAGAAGTTCTTTCCTCACAGCATTGTTGGGATGGTAGGATGAGGGACATGATGTGGCTAGCAAATAGACGGCCTGGTGCTAGACAGGCCCCAAGAGTGCCACACTTGCCTCTGAGACTTTGCTCTGTGTCATCATCCCAGTAGCGTCAGCTAGAATTGAAGGGACTCACCAAAAGAGATTCTCAGCAGAATAACGGTTTTCAAGCTTTTATAGCTACAGCCTAAGGCAAAAAAACGCCTTGCATCATGTCACTGTATGTGTGTGTAAAATGGAAAAAACTTTTCAAAACAGTGCTTAATCTGCTACATGCAATGCACTTTGATATTTTTCTTTCCTTTTTTTTTAGACAGTCTATGTTGCCCTTGGTAGTGCCGTGGCATCACAGCTCACAGCAACCTCCAATTCGGTCATAAGCGATTCTCTTGCTTCAGCCTCCCAAGTAGCTGGGACTACAGGCACCCACCACGACGCTCGGCTATTTTTTGGTTGTAGTTGTCATTGTTGATTGGCAGGCCTGGGCTGGATTCGAACGCACCAGCTCCAGTGTATGTGGCTGGCACCCTAGCCGCTGAGCTACAGGCACTGAGCCTCACTTTGATATTTCTTATTCTATTTTGCTTTTTTTTAAATGCAGATTGTGACCCACGTTAAATTGTTTTCATGACCTACTAATGGATTGTGATTCACAGTTCAGGGTAGAGCACCCCTCACCCTATAAGGAGAGTGCCCTGTGCCAGGCTCTGGCATACAGATATTAGTGACAAACCATCCTCCATCAAGGAACTCACAGCCTGGGAAGACAAGCTTGTAGCAAACAGTGGGGAAGGTGCTGCTGTGGTTTGTTCAGAGAGTCTCAGGAAGAGCTGTGGGTATAACCACCCTTCTCTGATGGAAAGCGTCACAGAGAAGGTGGCACTTGGGATGAAGAGCAGCTTGACAGTTGAGGTTGGGGAAGGGGATTACAGGCAAAGTGAGAGGCGCAAGTGTAGGGGGAAATAGCAAGTCTCGTGAATTGGGAGGGTGGCAGGATAGGGGGGAGTGAGAAGTTCACCCTGGGGTGATCAGGAGAGCCCCAAAGAGGCAACTGTAAGGGTCAAGAGCAGAGTTGAAAAGAGCAGGTGGAGTGAGGGTTTTGGTGTGTGTGTGAGGTGGGAGAGGGCAGATCAGGAGGGTGGAGATTTCCAGTCTTGGACACTGGGGGACAGGGGTGCTCACTGACAAAGGGGACCAGAGAAGCATAGCCAGGTTTCATGGGAGGAGATGCTGGCTTTGGGACAAGCTGAACATGAGGAGCCCCTGAGAATGCCTGGTCCAGGGGACAGTCAGGAGCGAGGTCTGGACTTTTCCTTGCCGGCCACCCCCTATTTGTCTTCCTGCCTGGTGTCTCAAACTCTGATGAGGAGACCTAGGTGCACAGGGCCAGCCCAAAGCAGTAAAGCACTCCCGGCCGCTGCAATGATGCTGCCCAGGGCTGGGGCCCTGATGCATGGAGCAGCTTTTAGATATGGAAACTCTAGAACAAGATGGAAGAATCCATCTTTCTTCTGGGAGGTCACTGATTAAGCATGAGGCCCTGAGAAGCCCACTTTGAAGTAGGAGGGTGAATTAAGTGAATTTAAAGTTCCCTCATGCCAGAGTAACCTAATTCCGAAGACTCTGGTCCCAAGTCGTGATGGAAGAAGAAGGGGAATTCTGGGCTTTGGAGATGACATTGATGGTGATAGAAGTCAGGACGGTAGTTAGCTCTGGGTGGGGTCTGGATATGACTGGGAAGGAGCACGCAGGAAATTTCTGGAGTGCTAGGAGTATTTACAGCTTGATCTGGTTGGTGGTTGTAGAAATGCATTGAGTTTGGGATTAGTACCCTTTATGTACTCTCTTGTACATAAATTATGCCTCGACAAGATCGTTAAAAGTTTATTACAAAAAGTGAGAGATGAGAGGTACCTGGTCATATGGAGTAAGAGGCAGCTGTTCTAGGGGAAAGTGACCGAACTTACATCCTGCCCTGCTCCCAGCAATGCTGAGGAGTATCTTGTCCCCATTTCCTCAGATGTTCAGAACATTAAGTACCTCGCCCAAGGTCACACAGTGAGTGGCAGAGCCAGGTGCAAACTCTGATGACAAAGCCCAGCCTCCTTCTGCTCCACCCTTGCTTCCTTAAGTTATTTATGGCATTCAGACTCAGGGAGGCTAGATAAACGCTGAGGTCTTCCCCGGCACTGGGGTTCTGGTTGTGTGTGATTACATGAGAGGCAGAGTTGGGCTGTGCTCACCTCCCGGGAGGAGCCAGAGGCCAGGTGTACAGAGAGGGCTGGCCTTCCCTGCTGTACGCTGGCCCTCCTCCTCCCTCTGCATCCCTCCCACCCAGTGCTTATCTGCGGGTGAGGAGGCCGAAGTTTATCAATGCTACACTCAATTATGCTGCCCATCTGTCTCTTCAGCTCAGCGGGACCTGGCACCGAAGCAGCCAAGGCCAGGCAATCGATCACTGCCTGTCATCTCCCGGTAGACCCTCAGCTCCTGGGAGCTGAGTAGGGGGCCCCCAGGGAGAGAAGGGAGGAGAAGGAGAGGGAGATCATCTGTACCCACCTAGTCCAGGAGGCAGCACTGGGGCTGTGCTGAGGGTGGGGCTGGAGATAGACAGGAGGGTGAAAACAGCTCCAGGTCCTGACGACGCATCTCCAAACCTCTTCCTTTAGAGCAGTGGTTCTCAACCTTCCTAATGCCACGGCCCTTTAATACAGTTCCTGTGGGTCACAATCCGCAGGTCGAGAACTGCTGCTTTACAGCTTTACGAAAGGTCTTAGTTTCATAGGGGGTATAAGGGATCAATGCCACACTTTTCAGCTAAATCCAGAGAAGCAGCCTGGACAGGTAGGTCAGATGAAGTTTGCAAAGCCAGCCATTGGAGTGGACAGCCAACCCTGCATCTTGGACTATGGCTCTAGGACTTTCCATCTCCTGTCCTCGAAGCCCACAGCTGGCTGGCCAGGAGGCACTGCCCAAGAAAAAGCAGGCCCTAGCCCCCACTCAGAAGACAGTCTGAGGTCTGTGTGCAGCAGCTGGCTCTGTTTGTCCCTGTGGTTCCAGGCCCAGCCACAATCACAAAGGAACAGTGTTCCCCCACACTGTCCCCCAAAGGGGGTCTCTCTAGGCAGGAGTCAAGAAACAGGTGCTGAGGGGCCCAGCAGATGCAGGCAGGGGAGAGGAGCTGAGGACTCAGGTTCATCTCTGAAGGGATTCACAGCCAAGGCCACTGCTCTGAGCCAGCCCTCCCTGTCTTCTGGCCCCTGTAAAGCAGGAGTTGATCCATACTGGCTGGGTTGGGTTTGATCCCTGGGCCATCATGGAGAAGCTATGCAACTTCTGACAAGTCACTTAACCTTTCTGACCTTCAGTTTCCTCCCTGGCAAAATGAGCCTAAACAAACCCCTTCTTGTCTCCACACAGTGTTAACGAGGAGTGGGGGTGGGGTGAGGTGTAAATGTAATGTACATGTGCTCTACACATTTTTCCATTTATATCCACTTGCAAGTACCCTCTACACACTCAATCCTACCCTTGGGGCTCTGGGGACACAAAAAGCATGGAAGGCAGAGTCCCTGCTGCAAGGAGCTTGAAATCCAGTAGGGGAAATGTACACGTGATAGTCTGAACTCCCGATCACCTCTGGAGCTTATAGATGAAAGACAATTAGCTTTCTCTGCAGTTCCCTGGTAGAAATTGCTAGTCAGCCTGCATGAGTGGGCCACGTGCAAGTCAGCCTTAAATGGTGATGGCAGGTGAGTGGGCAGCTCTGAGCTCCATCCTGGAAGGGGCCGTGTGCTCAGCAGTGAGGGGGAAGATTTGTCTGGGTTCTTGCCAATCCTGGAGGTCAGAGGTGCTACACAAACATGAGTCATTGAGCCACTGCCTCTCTCTGGATCCTAAAGCCCAGCCCTGGGCTCCTGGCCTCATCTACCCAGCCCAGCTGGAGGAGGCAACAAGGTGGGAGGGAAGGGCAAGTCCCTTCAGGTTTTCAATTAAGTTTTAAATGGTTCCTTGATCCCCTCAGCACAGTTGAGCACTGACAAGGCACTTAGAACAAAGGGGTTGGCAGAGGCGAGGGAAGCGTTGGAATTCAGGTAGGGATTAAAGGTTGGGGGAGATTGTGGGTCTAGCTAGAATCCTCTCCACCTCTAGCCCTTACCTTTCTCTCCTTCCACTTGTGAACTGTTTTGGCTTCTCCTAATTGGATAGCTTTTTATTTTTCTGGTTGCAGTGGCTCATGCCTATAATCCTAGCCCTCTGGGAGGCCGAGGCGGTGGTGTGGGGAGGGTTAGCATTTTGGTCCTGCCTGCCAACCAGAGTGGCACTTGCTAGATGTGTGATCAAATTATCTATTTCTGCTCACAGCTCCCCACCCTACCTTGGGGCGGCAGTGGGCCCGCAGGGTAAGCTAAAGGTAGGTTTGTTGAGCCCTACTTCTACTGTCCTATAAGAAGTCCTATAGCCGAAGAGCCTCCCACCCCTGAGAGATGACCAGAACTGGAAGAGGAGCTAACACTTATCCAGCTCTTTATGCATTCAATTCGTTTAATTCTAATGACAATTTCATTTCATACAGAAGGAAATGAGTGCTCAGAGAATTCAAGTAACTTTGCCCAGGGTGCTCTGGTGGTGAGTGGTAGCGCCAAGATTTGCATTCTGATCTGTTTGCTAGTGGGTCTGCTGTCTCACACCAGCTCTAGGCAGGAGTCAGGGATCTCTGGCATGTAAGTGTGGCAGGACCATTGGCCTTAGATCCAGTTCCAACCCAAAGACCTCTCAGTCATCCAGTTCCAACCCAAAGACCTCTCAGTCATCCAGTCATTTCCTGCTTCCTCTCCACCCAATAGAACACAAAATTCACTCCTCACTTCCTGACCTCTGATCACGGGCTTAGGTGGCTGTGTTTCCTGAGGTTCACCTTGCACACTTGTGCAGACGTGCGTGCATGTGTGCACATGTTTGTTTACCCCAAGTTTTATGCGTCAGTGCACACACACCCCTACGCAAAACCTCTGTGCCTTTTAAGTCCTGATTGTTTTTCCCACCTTCAGAAATAGCTGCAGGAGAAAGTGGGAAGTGGTCAAATGTAAACAGGCACACTGCTCTTCTGCTCAAGGAAGGGTACCCTACCACCAGCTGCTCCCCTCTCCAGCCCCAACTTCCCAGAAGTGGGATGAGGTGGGCAGAGCCATTCTGGATGGTGGTAGGAAACATGTTCTGAGCTTTTGGCAGCTGCTTGGTAAGGAGTCATCACCCCTGGGAACAAGAACAGACACCGGCCTGCTGCTGCTGCAGCCGTTGCACCCCCAGACTCTCCAACAGCCCAAAGGAAGCCTGGGACAGACTCAGGGGCAGAGATGTGAGTAGATAGCACAACTTCTAGACTTGGGTTGATCCTTGAATCTTGTAATAATATGACTTCAGCCAAGTTCTTTAACTTCTTCTGGACTTCAGTTTCTTCATCTGTAAATTGGGGGTATTGATGCTTATCTCATAGACATGTTAGAAGGTTAAATGAAGACATTCAGAGTCTTTGAAGAGTCCTGGATAACAATAGGTGCTCAGTAAGTGTTTGCACACTTCCCTGACACCTGCAGCTAAAAATCTACCTGGAATCAGACCTCCACTCAGAAGGTCAGACCAGACCCAAGACAGGAACGCAGAGTCTGGCCACTTTTTGTTTCCATCTTTGGTTCTAGGCTGAGGCTGGACTTGCCTCCAGCTCAGTGCAGCCTGGCCCTGGGATGTGAAAGAGAACCTAGATGGTTACCCACACCCAAGACAGAGGAAACAGCAGTGGCTTGGATTCGAGATTGTAAGGGGTCCAATCTGCTGAGGAGAGGGGCCCGGAAGCATAGAGATTGATTTACACAATAAACACTCACTGGCCACCCATCCCGTGCTCAGGTACAATAATGAGCAAGACAGGCCTGTAGCTGGAGACACCTTTCCACGTGATGTGGTCAGGACCATGACAAAAGGAAGCATGGGTACTATCAGGGCATAAAGCCAGCCCCTTGGCCAGCCAGGGGTAGAGAGGTTTTGAAGAAGCCTTCTATAGGAGGTGACTGAACTCAAGTCTTGAAGAACAAGTAGGAGGTGGCTGGGAGACCATGGGGAGGAGACCTGAGAAAGGGTGGCATGTTAGGGTAACTTCAACCTGAGATGTTTGTGCACAGTGGGTAAGTGGGGTGGCAGCAAGAGAAGCCGCGTGAAGGGGGCAGGCCAGGGCTGGAAGGGCTAAGGAGCTCAGAGCCGGGCTTTTTAACCCCACTCCTCCTGGGTAGCTCTGCCAGCCCGTTGGGAAGGAGAAAGTCCCGGCCTCCAGGGTGAGGAAGTTGACAAAAAGCAAAGCAGTAGTACCCCAACCTGGGATAGCCCAGGCCTCAGGAAGCCCGCCTGCATGCAGGGTCACTTTGAGAGTCCTGGGGAGCCCATCCCAGATTTTAGAAACTGTACTTCTTTCCAACACCCCTACCCATCGCCTGCCTACACTGGCAGAGGAATTTCGGGAAACTCTCCTTTATCTTCCATTTACCCAAGTGAGCCAGGAGGGAGGGAAGAGATAAGAAAGGTTAGAGAAACCACTGCATGGATCTCTGGGCTTAGGACTCTGAAGTCCCAAACACACACATGCACGTGTACGGGCACACACTCAACCCCTTCCTCTTCTTCCCTGAAGACTCACAGTCACTTAGTGGGTCATAGAAGCCTTAAGGACTGTAGGATAGAACCAGCAGCCCTGGTTCTGGCCCCAGCCATGCCTTCTGCCGCTTCCTTTGGCTCACTGAGCCAAAACACCTGGGAGGGATAGATGCTGCTCCTTGGCCACCTCCTTACTCTGCCTCCTCTTCTTCCAGGGCTGCCCCTGATGGACATGGCAGTGAGTGAGCAGGCCCAGCCCCAGAGGACAAAGATGAGGAGCCACACCCCAGAGGGCAAGAAGTGATGCTACCCCATCCCTGCATAGAATGACTGCTCTGGGAGGGTGGTTCCCCCAGCCCTGGCAGGGCTGCTGACCCTCACTGCTAATCACGAAGAGCGGGACTCCAGATTCCTCTTGTGGATGGTCCCCTGTCCTGCTGCTCTACCATGAGGCTCCTCGTGGTCCCCCTTCTGCTAGCTTGGGTGGCTAGTGCCACTGCGGCTGTGCCTGTGGTACCCTGGCGTGTACCCTGCCCCGCTCAATGTGCCTGCCAGATCCGGCCCTGGTATACACCCCGCTCATCCTACCGTGAGGCCACCACCGTGGACTGCAATGACCTGTTCCTGACTGCAGTGCCCCCAGCACTCCCTGCAGGCACACAGACCCTGTTACTGCAGAGCAATAGCATCATCCGTGTGGACCAGAGTGAGCTCAACTACCTGACCAACCTCACAGAGCTGGACCTGTCCCAGAATAGCTTTTCAGACGCCCAAGACTGTGATTTCCACGCCCTGCCCCAGCTGCTGAGCCTGCATCTGGAGGAGAACCAGCTGACCCGGCTGGAGGACCACAGCTTCGCTGGGCTGGCCAGCCTGCAGGAGCTCTATCTCAACCACAACCAGCTCTACCGCATCGCCCCTAGGGCCTTCGCAGGCCTTGGCAACCTGCTGCGGCTGCACCTCAACTCCAACCTGCTGAGGGCCATTGATAGTCGCTGGTTCGAGATGCTGCCCAGCCTAGAGATCCTCATGATTGGTGGCAACAAGGTGGACGCCATCCTGGACATGAACTTCCGGCCCCTGGCCAACCTGCGTAGCCTGGTGCTAGCAGGCATGCACCTGCGGGAGATCTCTGACTATGCCCTGGAGGGGCTGCAGAGCCTGGAAAGCCTCTCTTTCTATGACAACCAGCTGGCCCAGGTACCCAAGCGGGCACTGGAGCAGGTGCCTGGGCTCAAGTTCCTAGACCTGAATAAGAACCCATTGCAACGGGTAGGACCGGGGGACTTTGCCAACATGCTGCACCTTAAGGAGCTGGGACTGAACAACATGGAGGAGCTGGTCTCCATTGACAAGTTTGCCCTGGTTAATCTCCCCGAGCTGACCAAGCTGGACGTCACCAACAATCCAAGGCTGTCTTTCATCCACCCCCGCGCCTTCCACCACCTGCCCCAGATGGAGACCCTCATGCTCAACAATAATGCTCTCAGTGCCTTGCACCAGCAGACTGTGGAGTCCCTGCCCAACCTGCAGGAGGTGGGTCTCCACGGCAACCCCATCCGCTGCGATTGTGTCATCCGCTGGGCCAATGCCACAGGCACCCGTGTCCGCTTCATTGAGCCACAATCCACCCTGTGTGCAGAGCCACCAGACCTGCAGCGCCGCCCAGTCCGTGAGGTGCCCTTCCGGGAGATGACAGACCACTGCCTGCCCCTTATCTCCCCCCGCAGCTTCCCCCCCAGCCTCCAGGTGGCCAGCGGAGAGAGCATGACGCTGCATTGCCGGGCATTGGCCGAGCCGGAACCCGAGATCTACTGGGTCACTCCAGCTGGGCTTCGACTGACACCTGCCCATGTGGGCAGGAGGTACAGGGTGTACCCTGAGGGGACCCTGGAGTTGCAGAGGGTGACAGCAGAAGAGGCAGGATTGTATACCTGTGTGGCCCAAAACCTGGTGGGGGCCGACACTAAAACGGTCAGTGTGATTGTTGGCCGTGCCCTCCTCCAGCCGGGCAGGGATGAGGGACGGGGGCTGGAGCTCCGGGTGCAGGAGACCCACCCCTATCACATCCTACTGACCTGGTTGCCACCACCCAACACAGTTTCCACCAACCTCACCTGGTCCAGCGCTTCCTCCCTCCAGGGCCATGGGGCCACTGCTCTGGCCCGTCTGCCCCGAGGCACCCACAGCTACAACATCACCCGCCTCCTTCAGGCCACGGAGTACTGGGCCTGCCTGCAAGTGGCCTTTGCTGATGCCCATACCCAGTTGGCTTGTGTATGGGCCAGAACTAAAGAGGCCACTCCTTGCCACAGAGCCTTAGGGGACCGGCCTGGACTCATCGCCATCCTGGCTCTTGCTGTCCTCCTGCTGGCAGCTGGGCTAGTGGCCCACCTTGGTACAGGCCAGCCTAGGCAAGGGGTGGGCGGGCGCCCCCTCCTTCCAGCCTGGGATTTCTGGGGATGGAGTGCCCCTTCTGTCCGAGTGGTATCTGCACCCCTTGTCCTGCCCTGGAATCCAGGGAGGAAGCTATCCAGATCCTTAGAAGAGGAGGCACTGTCACCACCATTGTCTCAAAATTCCTGAAGCTCAGCCAGTTCTCAGCAGTAGAGAAATAACTAGGACTACTTTTTACCAAAAGGGAAGCAATCTGGGCCAGATGCCTTGCCAGGAAAGTGACATGGGCCACACGCTTGTGGCCTGGCAGCTGGACCAAGACAGGCGGGGCTTTGTGGCCCTCAGGGGTGCTCATGTGGCCTCCAAAACATTGCCCTTACCTTCTGGGGGCTCCTCTCCTACCACTCTGAGGATGGACAAGGAACAGGAAGGACTCTGGTGAGAGCCTCCCACCCCTCATCATCTACCTGCCCACAGGCTCCTGGGCCTCCTTTAGTTGTCCCCTGCCTGTGTCCCCAGGCCCTGGCCTACAGGATGCAGCCCTGCTTCTTCTCTTTCTTTGTACAGTCTCAGTGGCCTGCCCCTTCTCCTGGGCAAGGGCTGAAGGAGGCCTTTCCTTTTCATCTTGAGGATCACCCTCAAAGTGGGAGTGACTCCCAACCAGATCTGAAGGACATTTGGGGAGGGGATGCCCAGGAACACCTCATCTTGGCAGCCCGGCTCGGCACTCTGAAGCTGACTTTCTATAGGCGATTTTGTACCTTTGTGGAGAAATGTGTCACCTCCCCCAACCCAATTCACTCTTTTCTCCTGTTTTGTAAAAAAATAAAAATAAATAATAACAACAGTAATACAGGGGGAAGGAAATGAAAGGAAAATAATGCTTTGAATACTGAGTGTAACCAAAGAGCTCTCTGTGCTCTGGTATCCCTTCACGCCTGAAGGGTGGTGGGCATGTGGCTAGGATACTGTAAGAGGGAGAAGAGGGGACCGTGTTTCCTCTCTGGCTTGAATTCCAGCCCCTGAGCCTGCTCCGAGACTTTAGTCCCCATAGCTGTGAGCAAGAGAGCTGGGGAGAGAGGGAGGAAGAGCAGGAGAGGCTGAGGCTGACCAGAGCGAGGGAGGGAGGCAGAGCACAGGAGACAAGGAGAGGGGTGGGCGAGAACAATGGAGACTGACCCAGAGATGGAGGGAGAAAGGAAATTTCCATCACCAAGCCTTGTCGCCCTTTCTCCTTCTCTGATAAGCAATTAACATGCCGGAGCATAGGAAGCACTTCCCAGCCTATTTCTAATTAAACAAACCCAAGAGGCAGAGTCATGCAAAGAATCACAAATCATCAAGATAGCAAGAACTCTGGCTGGCTGGGGCAGGAGGGGGCAGAGGGTGACAGAAGATTTGGGGAGGGAAGAGCTATGGGATAAGGAAATGGCTGCAATGGTTGTTTCTTTCTATTTCATTTTAGCATAATTTTCAGTGAGCAAGGTTTGCTCTTGCAGTTTTTTTCTTTCTTTTTTTTTTTCTTTTTGAAACAGTGTTACTATGTCACCCTTGGTAGAGTGCTGTGACATCACACCCCACAGCAACCTCAAACTCTTGGGCTTAAGCTATTCTCTTGCCTCAGTCTCCCAAGTAGCTGGGACAATAGGTGCCCGCCACAACGCCCAGCTATTTTTTTTGTTGAAGTAGTCATTGTTTAGCTGGCCCGGGCTGGGCTCAAACCCGCCAGCCTCGGTGCATGTGGCTGGCACCGTAACCACTGTGCTATGGGCGCTGAGCCTTTTTTGCCTTTTTAAAGTAATGCCTTCTTAGTGCCGAACGTGAAGAGGAACATCTGTTAGGAAGCCATCAGGACTGAGGGCAGAAGACCTGCTGTGAGCCAACTGGGGGCGGGCATCAGAGCCAGAGGCCACCAGGCAATGGTGCCGTGTTTCTGAGATAGACTGGGGAAAGGACTGGGTTTCCCGAGAATGATAGAAAGCAGTACATGAGCCCGAGGGTGCCCTGTGTTACAGAACACATTTGGCAGACTCGTTGGAAGGAGATCCTTAGAAGCCATCAACATGGCAAATGTATACACAGGTGGAAGCCCTACTGGTGACAGCTCCTTGGGTCCTCCAGACCTAGAAAGTGAACACTCGCCCAAAGTCAGAGGGTGCTGCCCCTCTATCTGGAAAGATTCTGCATGGAATCTCCTGGAGGGCTTATTAAACACAGCCGGCTGGGCCCACCCCAGAGTTTCTGATCTACTAGAGCTGGGCGTAGCATCTCTGCCAAGTTTCCAGGGGATGCTGATGTTCGTAGCCTTGGGAAACCATTTGGGAAGCCCTAGGCTAGGCCTGCGCTAGCTGGGATCCCTCCTTCTGCTCCAGGCCTCAGCTTTCAGACCACAGTATAGGATGTGGCTCCAGAAGAAGGTTAGGATAGGACCCTGGACAGTTCCTCTGCTGCTTGCCACACTTCTGGTGGGTTGCTTGGCCCCCACATCAATGACTGACTGCCCTGAGGTCAGCAGCGTCCCACACAAGGGCTTCTTCGGGGTGTGTTCTTGGGGGGAGGGGAGGAGAGGGGAGAGACCCTTTCTACATCTACATACCAGCTTCTGTTCCCCTGTGGCATCCAGCTAGACACTCCCAGACACCGCACAGGGCTCTTCCCTGATGAGCTTTGGGGTCATCAAAGACACACTCTAGGCAGCCCTGCCAGTGGCCTGCTCTGTGGTGGGGAGAGGCAGGGCAGGGCCTATGCTGCTCCGAGAAATCTGGAGTCAGAAATCAACACCTCCCCCGTCCTCTTGGAAGATCTGCATTTGCTCCTTTCTTGGCTGGTGCACAGGACATGGGGAAGCAAAGTGCTATTCCTTTACATAAGCACCCAGAGTCCTGAAAGACCCAGCAGAGAGAGCCCTGTAATGCTCTCCCATCACCACCCCCACTGCCACCGCAGAACTTCTCAAAGAGCCTGTGCTCGGTCAATAGCAACTAAAAAAGTGACCACTGGCAGGTCTAGAAGACCCAAGGCTTCAGATCTCTCAAGTTCAAAAGACTTATAAATGTGCCTGCAGTTGGAAAGTGGAAAGAGGGCATGTTCCCAACCCCATGGGACCATTTGCTGTGAGCCCCTGGGGAAAGGGAGAAATCTTGCAGCCCTGAGGATGACACAGCTCTGGCTCCCGGGCTCTGTGCCTGGTTCTTGAGGCGCTACTGTCTCTTAGCTGCTGTGGTGCTCTCAGCTGCTTGAGTTCTTCTTTTGGGGGCAAAGGTCACAAGGAATTAATCTGTCTCTTAACTGAATTCCCAGGTCTTGAACCATTTGGTTATGCCAGAGAAGGCAGGTGGTGTCCGTGAAGGAAGGTGGCTCATGACATCTTTGCTCTTGCAAAGACAGATGAACTGAGGGACACAGCCTACTGGGGAGAGGGAGGAAAAGGCACTTTGTGGGTTGCTGTGTCCAGGAGCAGCTAGAAGCTGAGGGACTGAGGCCAAGCATCCTCTCCCTTGGTACAGAGTTGGACACGTGGCTCAGGTGTGTTTCAAGGCAGGAAAAAGACAGTCGGGTCATCCCCTGGCCTTATTGTGGTTCCACCGTGTCTACCAACACAGCCTAACATGGCGTCTGAATTCATAGCTTTCACACCAGACTGAGCATGTGGCAACCTGAATGTATTGGGTTTAAAACAAACAAAACAGCTATTAAATCTGGTCTCTTCTGTACATTTCAGATTGCTTTTTTCCCTTTTAAATCTGATTAGAAAATACTTATTTCTGTTTAAATTTTAAACTGTTACATAGGGCCTATCATTTCTACCTATTGAGATGATTTCAAAACTTAATCCATCATTTGTTAAACATACTAGATTTCCTTCCCTAGGACATGCCAGCGTCCAATTCCACCCTGCTTTCTGTCTTCATCCACAGCTGGGGTAGGTTGTGGAGCAGACCAGGGCCAGGAGTCAGACACTGTAGCCTTCCCACCAGCCTGACACTGGTCCACTGAACAACAGGTCCGGGATGGCCACTCTCCTGGTGACAAACTACCCAAATAGACTATCTTGCTGCCCACATGCCTGCATCTCATCTGTAGGGTTGTCAAGACAGAGTTTGTGGGAGACTGTGCCGAAATGAGGATCTAGTGGGGGTTGCATTCCTGGGAACATCAGTCTCATCCCCATATCACAGAAGTAGATAAGACTGGCTGGTCTACTGCAGGGGAACCAATTGACACTTTCCTGGTCTTCGTACTGAAAGTCCCATGTTTCAGGAACTCTCTCAGTCCTGGGAAACTGGGATGATTGGTTACCCTCATCTAGTGAACTCTAAGCTACCCAAGCCGTCTTCCTCCCTCTCAATCCACAAATACTTAAGGAACTTCACTGTGTGGTAGGCATTGTTCTAGAAACTAAGGATACAGATATAAAGCCCTGAGTCTATGGAGTTTGCATTTTAGGAAGGGGGAAAATTGGTGAACATGAGAAATAAGTAAAAATAGTATAATATGTTCAGTGATAATGAGTACTATGGAGGAAAAAAGTTCAGGGAAGAGAGTAAGAAGCAGGAGCTTAAGTGGAATATTACGAAAGGCCTCTTTGAGAAGGTGACATTTGAGTAAAACTTGGGAGAGTGAACCTCACAGTTATCTGGGGGAAAAGTGATCAAGCAGAGAGAATGGGAAAAGTGAAGGTCAAGAGCAAGGCGGCCCGTGTGACTGGACCAAGAGAGGGAGGAGGAGCAACCTGGGACCCGAGGCCAGAGAGGCAGCCAGCAATCAATGGGCACTGTGGGTCCGTGTAAGAACTTTGGATTTTCCTAACAGTAAGAAGGGGAACCACCAGAGTTCTAATCAGACATGGCATGATTTGACTAAAGGGGATCCCTTGTTGCTAGACTAAGAACAGAGCACAGGGGTTGGGGTACACAAGGGCAGAAAGGGAGAAGCCAGTTAGGAGGCTACTGCAATCATAACCACTGCAATCATAACCTCAGTTAAATAATCTCCTCTAGACCTGTGCTAGGGATGGACACTCAATGTGCCTGTTTTTTCTTTTCTTTTTTTTTTGAGACAGACTCACTATGTCGCCCTGGGTAGAGTCCCGTACAGCAACCTCCAACTCTTGGGCTTAAGCGATTCTCATGCCTCAGCCTTCCAAGTAGTTGGGACTACAGGCACCCGCCCCAATGCCTGGCTATTTTTTGTTATTGTAGTTGTAGTTGTCATTGTTGTTTGGCAGGCCTAGGCTGGATTCGAACCCACCAGCTCTGGTGTATGTGGCTGGCGCCTAGCCACTGAGCTACAGGTGCCGAGCCTGCCTCTGTTTTTTTAAAATCTATTCTATCTCCTACTTTTGAAAATTAGAGTCACATTAACTCTTGTAGACTTCTGAGCCCTCTCCATTTCCCTATGATTCTTCAAAGTAGTTCTTCAAAGTGATTTGTGAAGATCAAGGCTCCACCGTCACATTTGTAGCCCCATCAGGGTCCTGCAGTGCAACTGACACTCGTTTAAGGTGGCAAGGAATGATCTTTATTGGTGTTCAATTCCATTTTCATCCTGCTTGTTGTTAAAGCACATCATTCCAGGGGAGACAGCAGTGACATGAGTAACCACTATCCTGCTCTTCCATCAGCCATTAATAATGCTTCAACTGTCCAGAAGTGAGGTCGACGTTCCTTCTTGATGATTTTACCAGAAGAAACCTTGTCTGTTCCTTCGAGGTTTCACAAGTGTCAGATCAACCTGTCCTTTAACCTACCCAGTGTGATTCTTACCCATTTGTGCTGTTCTTTGGCAGTTGCATTTAAGAACATCTCCTATTTTTTGCAGACCAGCAACAATAGCCAACATGGATGGAGCATTTGCTACACACTAGCCAGGGTAGAAGGGATTTCATGGGCACCATTTCATTTACTGCACAGCTACCTTACCAAGTGGATACATTAGCCCCCATTTTACACATTGAGATAATAGAGCTCAGAGAGGTTAAGTGATTTACCCAAGGTCACACAGCTAATGGGTGACAGAATCAGAATTCAAATGCTGTCTGACTCCAAGGGCTCCATCTCAACCCCTCTGCTGTATTCAAATTTATAAACTTTCAAAGTATGTCAAAAGCTTTTTAAGACCTCTGTGCATCAGAGAGCTCCCTGTGCAGCCACTTTTATTTTTAGAGACTGCCCTCTTTTTTTTTCTTTTAAATTTAGGACAATTTGTGACTTTATTGTCAGGACTTCAGTTTTAAAACCTCTTGAACTATATTCTCTTAAGAACTACAGCTGATGATCCCTTTCTCTGAAGTTCTGAAACAAGCTTTTACAAGTCTGACTACACACCCTCACCTTTTCATCCCCTGGACCCCATGAACTCGAAGCCTCCTCTGGAGGCTCCGATCACTCTCCTCACCAGTCAGTTCTTTGTTGGTCCGAATCGAGTCCAGAACAGCTTTTGCCCACGGGTTTCCTTTGCTTCTGCACTCAAATGTCAGCTGGGCAAGGCAGGAGCTCCTCAGAGTCTTGATGATGAGCTGAGCCATGCACCAAGCAGGCACCTGGGTGGCAGGAGCCCCCATCACTGCTTCATCTGACCTCCGATTTTATAGCATCCATTAGACCACATGGCCCTGTGGTCCCCTTCTTACCAAGTGACTGTGCCATTCTCATACCACAACACCCTTCTGAGCCATCTCCTTTAACCCAGACCCAAAGGCTGGTTCTGCCTCTTGGTGGCCTTCCATGGCCCTGTTAGTCCCGAACCAGTCCCCCACCTTCCACCTCCACTATAAATTTTTATGCTCCTCTAGGTCCCTTTATGCACAGCTCCAACCCAAAGAACCCGGAATGCCCTCTGCATGTTTATAGAAATTCTCAGTCACCAGTGTCCCCACCCCCACCTTCAACACCATCGCGCACAAAAAGAGACCTGGTGTGTCTTGCTGCTAGATGTCTCAGAGCTCTGAAAGAGCCTTTGTTGGGAAATGGCAGCTTCCTTTGCAATTAGGGAACACTAGAGTTTGAGGGAACACATCACAGCCGTTCCACCCTCCGGCTGTTAGAATGACCTAGGCTCGGGCGGTGCCTGTGGCTCAGTCGGTAGGGCGCCGGCCCCATATACTGAGGGTGGCGGGTTCAAACCCGGCCCTGGCCAAACTGCAACCAAAAAATAACCGGGTGTTGTGGCAGGCGCCTGTAGTCCCAGCTACTCGGGAGGCTGAGGCAAGAGAATCGCTTAAGCCCAGAAGTTGGAGGTTGCTGTGAGCTGTGTGAGGCCACGGCACTCTACCGAGGGCCATAAAGTGAGACTCTGTCTCTACAAAAAAAAGAATGACCTAGGCTCAACCTAAATAAGAATGACGCGTGGTCTACTGTGGCAGATCACTAAGCTCCTTGATATCTGCCTTCTGCTGTGCTCTTGGCAGTAGCTCAAAGAGTTTGCTGAGCTGGTTTTCTCCCCATTTTATAGGTGAGAAACCTGAGGCTTGAGGCCTGGAAAATTTAACTTACCTAAGGTCACGCGACCAGGGAGGACAGAGCTAGAATTCCAACTCAGGTCTTCTTATTTTGAATCCTGTGCTGCATTCACTTAACCACACTGCCTTCTACCTAAGTGCTCCTCTCAGGGGTGTAACGCTGGACGGAAATGATCGGGTGTTAACCACAGAGGTTAGCTGTGTCACTTACGACGATGAGGATTGATAGGAGCCGGGCGCACAGGGTGGCACTGGGTGAGGCTGGGGAGCCATGCTAAGGGGCATGAGCCTTGCTGTTCAGAGCACAAAGGCTCTTGCTTGGTAAAAATCCCAACTCTCACAGCTGAAACCTGCCTCGAGAGTCATCTGGTTTAGATCCTTACCTTCTAATGGCCTTTATACCACTGTCTCTGCTCGTTTCACAGCCAGCAATGTAGGGGGAACAAAAACCTAGGTGTCCTGACTCGGGGCAGGGCTGTCCTGAGAGTCACTGGGAGGCAGTGGCTCAAAGATGGACAGTCCATGGACCTTTATGATTTGCTCTCAGATTTTTCCATGTGCAGGTACATGCAAAATTTTCTAGAGAGAGGGCACCTTAGATTTAATAAGATTCTTAAATGGGCCCCAAGCCCAGAAAAGTCAAGAACTACTGCGTTAGAGGGCCCAAGAATCATACTGCGGCGGGATACGAGACGACATTTGGGAGTTGCCATGGGAAACGGCCACCCACAACAATTTGAGGGTCTGTCAGGAAGGCTTAGATCGATGAGCAGCTACCATTTCTACACCTAAATGGGATTCTGATTTACATATATAGACATTTCCTTTAAAACATGGAAAAGGAATTGTGTTCTTTGTTTTTATTTGAAAAGTAAGGGCTCCTATGTCTGCTCTTAACCTTCAATCACAACTTCAAGCTCTCAGCCCATGAAAACCTACAAGCTTCCTGGAACTCTGCTGCACCTGTCTTCCCCACCCCATCACCCCCACAGATCTCTGGCCCTGGCCCCTGAGCAGCACAGGAGAGCTCACTCAGCCAGCCAAAAACACCTGTCTGACCACCATGTGCCCAGGGAGGGCGGAGGATTCAGCCAAGGGCCATGGGAAAGCTAATCAGAAGCCCTTCTCTAATCGTGGGTAGATTAGATTTATCCATCCTGTTCTATTTCTCCTTTCTGCCCCTTCCTTAATTCCTCAGCCTCTGTTCCCACCGTGCACACTGCACACACACTAGCTGTGTGCACACGTGCACGTGTATGTGCTTGCACACACACATCTTTGTAAATGTGGCAGGCAGCTCTGCTCCAGTCCCCAATTCTATACACCATCTGCCAGAGCTATTTTAAGAACCTAATAAAACTGTTTTAGAATGAATCCTAGGGTGTTCTGCCCTTTACTTCCCTAGAGCAAGAGCGACTGGGCTCCAGATGGAGCTGAATTTTCCTACCAAGCAAAGAGAAGGAGAAAGAGTTGACAGAAAGCTAGTGAGAGAGCCCAGTGGCCTCCCTACAAGCAGTAGGGTGCGTCTCAGCTGCAACTGCACTTCTATTCCTGGGCTGGTAACTAAGCTTGTCCACCTCATGGTGAGTGGGGGCTCCTAGTACCTTTCTCAGCGCTTCTCAGACCTGAGCAGCATCAGAACCACCTGCAGGGTAGTCAAAACAGAATGCTGGGCCTCAACCTCACATTTTCCAATTCCCTAAGTTTGGAGTGGGACTGGAAAATTTGCATTTCGAACACAAATTCTCAAGTTACTGCTGGTTCAAGGACCACACTCTGAGAGCCAGTGACCTGACTGGTGAGCCTGTCCAGAGCCTGTTGTGAGGATGAAATGCGAAGATACGGAATGTGCCTGGCACGCAACGTCGCAGGCGTTCGCAGCCGTGGCTGTGCTTTAGAATCACCTAGGGAGCGTTAAAACACCCTGATGCTCAGCATCGTAGACCAATTAAATCAGAGTCTCCAGGGGGGAGATACATATATTACTACTGTTCTTTAAAGCTCCCAGGTGACTTCAATGTGCAGCCAAGGTTGAGTGTCCCTGTACTAAGAGCTCAATAAATTTGAAGTGCCCTTTATGAGCTACCCAGCTGCTCCTTCCTCACCTCTTCCTTCCCCTGGGTCCCCTCCCCCACTCTGGCTCCCATGGGAAGGCCAGAGGGGAAGCTTAACTTTAGCTTTGACTTCTAGAGTGGGCGCTGGAGGACATGTGGATGATGAGAGCCAGATACTCTTTCATTCATTTGACATCAACCAAGCTGCCATCACTGTATCCATAGGGGGATTGGGGCCTGCAGTGATAAATAAAACCGAGTCCTGTCCTTAGGAGTTTGTAACGTAGGACAAAGAAAGTAGAATAATAGACTCTAGGATTTAGAAAGTTCCTCCAGCATCACCCCCCAGAAGCTGTCTTTACAGTCTCCCCGTCATCTTGTCCCAGCATTAATGCTTTAAGCGACAGAAAGCTCATTACTCACTAAGCAGCCTGTCCAGCTTAACAATGCATGCTACTTGTTAAAAAGTTCTTCCTTAGTCTACTGAAATCCACTGCCCTATAACTCCACTCATTAGCCCCACAGCCTGGAACCTTCTCACTCTAATCTCCCCGCCTCCACCAGGTGACTGGACTTTGGCTACCTAGAAAGTCCCTCCACAGAAGGGAAAGACAATCTGAGGGGCAGCGCCTGTGGCTCAGTGGGTAGGGCGCCGGCCCCATATATCGAGGGTGGCAGGTTCGAACCCAGCCCTGGCCAAACTGCAAAAAAAAAAAATAGATGGACATCATGGCGGGTGCCAGTAGTCTCAGCTACTTGGGAGGCTGAGGCAAGAGAATTGCCTAAGACCAAGAGCTGGAGGTTGCTATGAGCTGTGACACCACAGCAACAAAATGAGACTCTGTCTCTAAAAAAAGAAAAAAAAAGAAAAGAAAAGACAATCTGAAAATTAAGGTCACAATTACTATTAAAGTGTCGGAAGAGCACCACAGAGGTCTTTTCTGTGAATCTTTACCCTCTGGCTCTCACAGATTGTGCTGGGAAACAAAAGTCAACATAATACAAAAAGAGTCACTAATGAACTGACCATATTCTAACCTTAACCCTCACTGATATGTCCTTTCCATTTAATCTCAGGCTCAGCCTGACCGAACCCACCATGTCAAGGTTTTTTATCAGTCTCTGCTGATCGTAGATAGCTATCACCACACAAATATGAACCCACTCCAAGTTGCAATTGCATACCTTGCCCCACAAAATGCAGATTTTAGGGAGGTTGATGCAATCAGTGTTAGGGAAGCATTTATTTTACCCACAAAGCTCGTGAAAACATAAGATGTGGGGGACACCAATTAAACTGAAGAGAAAATCAACAAAGATCATGACACAATAGTACCTTAAAAATAAATGATTTGGGTGGCACCTGTGGCTCAGTGAGTAGGGTGCCAGTCCCATATACCAAGGGTGGTGGGTTCAAACCCAGCCCCAGCCGAGCTGCAACAACAACAACAAATAGCCGGGCGTTGTGGTGGGCGCCTGTAGTCCCAGCTACTCAGGAGGCTGAGGCAAGAGAATCGTCTAAGCCAAAGAGCTGGAGGTTGCTGTGAGCTGTGACTTCACAGCACTCTACTGAGGGCGACAAAGTGAGACTCTGTCTCTAATAAAAATAAAATAAAACAATAAATGATTTGGCCATGTGTGGTGGCTCGTACCTGTAATCCTTGGTTTTTAGGAGGCCAAGGCAGGTGGACTGCTTGGCTTAGGAGTTCGAGACTGGCCTGAGCAAGAATGAGACCCCTGCCTCTACAAAAAATGGAAAAATTAGCAGGATGTGTGGTGTGTGCCTGTAGTTCCATCTACTTGAGAGGCTGAGGCAGAAGGATTGCTTGAGCCCAGGCATTTGAGGTCGCTAAGAGCTAGACTGAGGTACTCCAGTCACAAGAACAGAGCAAGATTCAGTTTTAGAAAAAAAAAAAGATGATTTGGGTATCAAAAGTTAAGAGAGGTCTGTGGGAAATGGATGAAGCACCACAATATTTTTGCAAAACAAAGACCCTTTTAAAAGATCCTGCTGCAAAAGTCAAAGAAGAAGTGAACAGCATTTTCCTCCATGAGTCTACCATTTGGTTAAGGAGGCAGGTCTAACCCAGTGAAAGAATTTCTATATTATGTCAATAGTACAAGGCAGTGGCAATCAAGAGTTAGATTTGGGATGGGGTGTGATGGCTTATGCCTTTAATCCTAGTACTCTGGGAGACCGAGTTGGGTGGATCGCTTGAGCACAGGAGTTTGAGACCAGCCTGATCAAGACCCCATCTCTACTAAAAATAGAAAAATTAGCGAAGTATTCTGGTGAGCCCTGTTGTCCCAGCTACTCAGGAGGCTGAGGCAAGAGGATCACTTAAGGCCAAAAGTCTGAGGTTGCTGTGAGCTGTGACATCACAGCACTCTACCCAGGGTGACAGAGTGAGAATCTGTCTAAAAAAAAAGAAAGAAAGAAAAGAAAAGAGAGTGGCTGGGGGGAATATAGATCAATGGCTCAGAAGAGGAAGCCCAGTGAAGACTAGAGCAGTTAGTGAACGATGGCTTTGCCAAGGAGGAGGAACTGGGCTTGTTTTGGAAGGAGGACATATACCGACCACCACCACTGTCTTCCTGCCTGCCTCCTCCACGGATACCTGCCACATTCTAGTCTAACATACCAAATACATCGAGAAATTCAACTGTGATAGTTATGCTCAAGTTCTCAGGAACATAGACAAGCAACGCTTTAGGGCATGTGGCAAAGGAAGGCTGAGGGCTAGACTGGAACCCTGGGTGGAGGAGGAGGGCACATCTGGGAAACCACACACACTCCCTGGTGCCATCAGTCCAGCCCATCTGGGCTTGCTGGCAGCAGGCGCATGGCAAGGGCCCTGGGGGTCTGGCTGCTTTAGCCAAGGGAGGAATGGGGAAGGACAAAATCACATTTGAACAAAAGGGAAATAATCAGCCTTCCTTTCCTCACTGACATTCCCATTCCCCTATATGGGCAGAAGAGGCTTCCTACCTGTCACTCCATCCATCCCCTTCCTCCAGATGACCCCAGAGAGACAGAGCAGGTAAGAAAAATAGGAAGGCAGAGACTCCCCAAGGGAGTGTGAGACCCAAAGCAATGTATTTCCTGACTCTCAGCCTCCCCATTGTTTTTACAGAGAAGAAATAGACTAAGATTAATGTCGAGGGGAAAGTAAGTTGTAAATATATGCACAGAGAGGGGAGGAGAGGTGGGGTACGTGTGAGGAGGTGCACTTAGGGGGCCGGTAGTGATGGGCTCTGGCCATGGTACCATTAGCCAAGCATCCATAGGCTTCTCCGCTCAGCCCTCTGCTGCCTCTCCAGGGCCAGGGGCATCTGAGAGCCAGTGCATGGGTCCGAGGCAGCTCAGATGAGGGGAATCTGAGTCAGGCTTGAGGAAGGGACAGCTGTTAAGGCCCCACCCTACTCTCACCCCTGCTTTGCTTTCTAAAAAAAATTAGATCCAATTTCTTTTCTTTTTATTTTTAATTCTGGTAAAAACCAAAAACAAAAAACAAAATTTGTCATCTTAATCCTTTCTAAGTGTGCAACAGTGTTAAGTATGTTCACCTGAACTCTTGTTAGCTTGAAAAACTGTACTTATTAAGCAACAACTCCCTATTCCCCCCTCCCCTCAGCCTCAGGCACCACAATCCTACTTTCTATCTCTATGAATTTGGATAATAGATACCTCATATAATTAAAATCGTACACTATTTTTCTTTTTTTTTTTTGAGACAAAGTCTTACTCTGTTGCCCAGGCTAGAGTGACGTGGAGCCATAGCTTGCTGCAACCTCCAACTCCTAGGCTGAAGTGATCCTCTTGCCTCTGCCTCCCAAGTAGCTGGGACTATAGTCACACACCACCATACCCAGCTAATTTTTCTATTTTTACTACAGATGGGGTCTCATTCTTATTCAGGCTGGTCTCAAACGCCTCAGCTCAAAGGATCCTCCTGGCTTGGCCTCCCAGAGTTCTAGGATTATAGACGTGAGCCACCTCACCCAGCCTAGTATTCATCTTTTTGCGGCTGGTTTGTTTTGCTAAGTATAATATCCACAAGGAGCTCCCATGTCATAGAACATGTCAGAATTTCCTTCCTGAGTAATATTCATGATATGTATAACCACATTTTGTTAATTAATTCTTCTGTTGATCACCTCTGGGCTACTGTGAATGTTGCTATAAACATGAGTATACAAATATCTATTCAAGGCTCGGCACCTGTAGCACGGTGGTCATGGCACTGGCCACATACACCGAGGCTGGTGGGTTTGAACCTGGCCCAGGTCAGCTAAACAACAATGACAACAGCAACAGGTGTGGGCGGCGCCTGTGGCTCAAGGAGTAGGCTGGTCCCATATGCCAGAGGTGGCATGTTCAAACCCAGCCCCGGCCAAAAAAAAAAAAAATAGCCAGGTGTTGTGGCAGGTGCCTATAGTCCCAGCTACTTCAGAGGCTGAGGCAAGAGAATTCATGAAGCTCAAGAGTTGGAGGTTGCTGCGAGCTGTGATGCCACAGCCGGCACTCTACCCAAGATGACACAGTGAGACTCTGTCTCAAAAATAACCCACCAAATATCTATTCAAGAGTCTGTTTTCAATTCTTTTGGATATATACTCAGAAGTGAGATTTTTTTGGATCATATGGTAATTCTATTTTTCATTTATTCAAGAACGACCATACTGTTTTCCAAAGTGGCTGCATCATTTTACATTCCTACCAGCAGTGCACAGGATTCCAATTTCTCCACCCTACTTTGCTTTTAAAATAATCTTTGAGGCCAGGCAAGGTGGCTCATACCTGTAATCCTAGCACTCTGGGAGACCAAGGTGGGTGGATTGCCTGAGTTCAGGAGTTTGAGACCAGCCTGAGCAAGAGTAAGACTCCATCTCTACTAAAAATAGAAAAACTAGTCAGGCATTATACTGGGCACCTGTAGTCCCAGCTACCCAGGCTGATGCAAGAGGCTCGCTTGAGCCCAGGAGTATGAGGTTGCTGTGAGTCGTGACTCCACAGCACTCTACCCAGGGCAACAGAGTGAGACTCTATCTCATAAATAAATAAATAAATAAATAAATCTGTGAGAACTGAGAGCTCTGAGCTCTGGACTCGAAGTGAGAACCAGGACCTTAGGTGGGTTTGATAGTCACAGTCCTGGCCCTGCTCTGATATTCTCTTCAGAGCTCCCTCTTTTCATTTCCTGAAGACTCTCATGGCCTGTTATTCAGCCCCTGAGGAGTCCTGTCCTCCAGCAAGCCCTAGGGGAACAAAGGAAACAGGGGCTTCCAAGGCAATGAGTAAAACAAACCCCAAGAGCAATGGGCTCAAGTAACAGCTCCTACTGCAGAGGCACTCAGCAATAGGACAGATGTGGGCAAGGAGGACAGTGGGCCACCACTCCCTCTTGGGCAAGGGTGAGAGGTGACGAGAGGAGCATCTGGGCCGGGGAGAACCCATGTGGAAGTCCAGCCACTGTCAGCCCTCCCAGGTCCCCATGGCAGGCTCCCACCCGGGCATACGCAGCAAAGGCTCGTTCTACAGCCCATGCCTGGTCCTATCACCTTCCTGCTTAAGTGTTCCTGAGGCCCCTTACTACCTTCAGACCAAGGTCCAAACTCCTTGGTGCACAGTTACAGCCCTCCATGACCCAGCCCTGGCCTACTTCTTCAGGACCTCACACTGGGTCTCCCCTCCACTCTGAGATCCAGCCACATTGCACACCTCAGTGCGGGAACATACCACGCTCGCTGTCTCTCCCGGGCCTTTGCACACAGTGTTCCCGCAGCTTGGAACACTCTCTCCACATGCTGCCCTCTTTCCTCTCGTTTTTGTCTAGCTAGTTCTACTAATCCTTTGAATGTCAGCCTAGATGCCACTTCCTCCAGGAAGCCTTCCAGGACCTCCCCCAGTTCTGGGTCAGGAGCTATTCTCAGCACTGCCCTGGGGCTTATCAAAGGACTTACCCTGGGTGTGTTCCCTGTTGTCGTCACCGCATTCCTAAAATAATGGGTTCCATAAAAAGAGCAGAGACTTATCCACTTTTATCCCCAGCACCTAGAACACTGCCTGGCTCAGTGTAGGTTTTATTAAAAGTTTTTGACGAGTAGTTGAAAGCCTGAGTGAATACACGAGGGGCTGCTGTTGAGACCAGATGGCGGGGGGGCGTAGCTGTCAGACTTCCACCTCCCCTCCCACCCACAGGACCCCAGAGGGCTCTACGGTGCAACCACATCAAGTTCAACATTGGCTAGAACTTTTGGGCTCTTTCTTGTCTTCTGGCTTTTAATGTTTTTCCAAAATGATGGCAAATGAAGACAGGCAAAACAAAACAAACAAAGGAGTGGAACCACACACATGAAACACAAACCCTAAAGCTCTGAATTACTGGTGTATTTAAATTTATCTTGCTTCCTCCTGCCTGAGCCCCTGAGTAGTGAAGAGTGCGTGTTTTTCTCAAGCCCCTCCCTGACTGCCCAGCTTCTCACCAATGTTGATGTTCTTCTCCTTTTGGCCTCACCTCCCACCACCCCATCCACCCCTTCCTCCTCTTGCCAGGGGATGGCTGTGATCTATGAGCTTCTCCCTGGGAGCCAGCCTGGCCCAGAAGCCCGAGGAGCCAGGTGTGACAGTGATGTATCTCTCCGCGCTGGGCTCTAATTGGCCATTCCCCTTGGAGTGTAGAGACTTAGCAAGACAAAAATCTCCCCTATAACATCCTGAATCATCCTGTGGCTGATAAACAACAAGTCCCTGAACTGGGAACATTCAGAAGGGAAGAGCAATGATTCAGGGGACAGAAGGGGAGGGAAGGCTCCTTCCAGAAGTGCCAGCACTTGCCCCAGGGCACCAGAGCTTGTACACTCTGGGAACACAGAGAATTGGGGGGTTTTATGTAAGTACTAGTGTCCTATTGTTCTAAAACAGCAGCAAAAGTCCACAGAACTTCCCTAATTGCCCTTTCAGTCTCAAGGCTTCCCTGGGGAATTGGAGGCAGGATCTCTGCCACTAGACCTACTGTTGTTTATTATGTGCTCCTGTCCCTTGTCACATTACTTATCACGAGACACATTTTGGACACATTATCTTCAATACTGCCAATAATCCCAAGAGGCGAGGTTTGTTTAATCTAAAGCAATATACAGATTCAGGGCTTTAATAATGAAAATTATTGCTCAGCATTAAGTTCATAATGCCATCATGTTGCTTTATTTTGTTTTGTTCTGTAATAGCCTTCTTTTATAGTTTCAGGCTTACAGCAAAATTGAGCAGATGGTACAGAGAGTCTCCATTCAGCCCTGCCCCCAGCCCCACCAGGCTTCCATTGGTGGCAATCCATGACCTACACGGACACATCATTGTCTCTCAAAGTCCACAGTTCATATATTTTGGTTCAAATATAAACTCTTGATGTTGTATATTCTATGGATTTGGACGAATGTATAAGGACAAGACGATTAAAGTATCATACAGATATTCTGTGCTGAGGCGGAGAATTTTAACCTTGTTTTGGAGACAAAGAAACCAAGGTCCAGAAAGCTTATGTGGCTTACTTAATACCAGGTTCAGGATTCAAACCAGTTTGTCTGATTCCAGAGCCCAAGCCCTTCCTATGCTCTAGTACCATCCTCTCTTGTGGGGGGAAGGGGTCAGTTGAAATGTGGCCCTTTGATACCCAGCTAGCCAAGATGGAAGTCCAAGGTGTCTGCCCTAGTCCCAGATGCCTGCTGGGGCCCCCCTTGCCCTGGTGGCCAACCTCAGGCATTGAAGGGCTGGTGAACAGGCCAGTGACCACATCACAATCCTGCCAAGTGGACAGAGCAACATTTGTCTCCCCAGTTAGTGGATGGGAAATAGGAGGCTCAGAGAGGTTAGGTGATTTACTCAAGGTCACACAGCTGAGACTGGAATGTAGGCTTCTTTCTGCCACCACACATAAAATTGTTGTGCTATGGACAAAGCACAAGTATTTCTCCAGTTAGTGGCACAACTCCAGGCCACAGACCTATGAGACTTTGGGAAGACAAATACCTGAGCTGAATGAGCACACAGGATGGTCTTCCTTCCCCTACCTCCAGGCAGAGAGGCAGGCCCAGCAGGGGCATGCTTGTGAAGGTCCCTGAGGGTTCTGGCTCTTCGGACTCCCTCTCTCAATGGCCACCCTGGGTCCCTCAGAAGAGGGACTCGACAGCACCTGGTACAGAAGGGCAGCGTGAGATGGCGGATGAGGGAGACCAGGACGTCCCGCCCTGATGGCCAACTCCAGGCATTCATACACCAGTGACCACACTGTTTCCCGGTGGGCACTGTGGCTGCCCCACCCTTCCCCTTTCAGGACTTGAGAAGGTCAGATAGAATGTCCAAGAACTTCTATCTCCCTCCTTCCTCTCTGTCCACAAGGAGCCACATTAAATCTTTTCTTTTTTTAAGACAGAGTCTCACGTTGTTTCCTTCAGTAGAGTGCCATGGCGTAACAGCTCACAGCAACCTCCAGCTTGTGGGCTTAGACGATTCTCTTGTCTCAGCCTTCCAAATAGCTGGGACTACAGGTGCCCGCCACAAGGCCCGGCTATTTCTTTTTGTTGCAGTTTGGCTGGGGCCAGTTTCAAACCCGCAACCCTCAGTATATGGGGCTCGTGCCCTACCCACTGAGCACAGGCGATGCCCCATGTTAAATCTTTTTTTGAGTAATTTTATTTTTTATTTTTTTTATTGTTAAATCATAGTTGTGTGGGCGGCGCCTGTGGCTCAGTGAGTAGGGCGCCGGCCCCATAAACCGAGGGTGACCGGTTCAAACCCAGCCCCGGCCAAACTGCAACAAAAAAATAGCCGGGCGTTGTGGCGGGCGCCTGTAGTCCCAGCTACTCGGGAGGCTGAGGCAAGAGAATCACGTAAGCCCAAGAGCTGGAGGTTGCTGTGAGCCGTGTGACGCCACGGCACTCTATCGAGGGTGGTACAATGAGACTCTGTCTCTACAAAAAAAAAAATCATAGCTGTGTACATGAGTGCAAGCAAGGGGTACAATGTGCTGGTTTCATATACAATCTGAAATATTCTCATCAAACTATTCAACGTAGCCTTTATGGCATTTTCTTAGTTATTGTATGTAGGCATTTGTATTCTGCATTTAGTAAGTTTTGCCTGTACCCATTCTAAGATGCACAGTAGGTGTGGCCCCACCCATTACCCTCCCTCCACCCTAACCTCCCCCCTTCCTTCTCCCCTTCCTTGGCCCTTGTTAAATCTTAATTAGAGGAATCTGAGGCAATTAGTGTGGAGTTACATTTGAGGAGGGTGGTACTGGAAAGCAGTCATCCCCGGGACACAGGGGCTGGGTGGGACCTAGTCCACAGCACCAAGGCCTATGGACCTCCTGGATTTCCACATAAGTGCAGCCTCCTTATTTCTCTCTCTGCACTAGGAGTTGGAGGAATAAGGGAAGGTCTGCAAACTATCTCATGTGCCAAGCCCAGTTCAATCTGAAAGATGGATTTTCCAATGAGGTGACATTCAGTCACACTCAAAATGAAAATGGAAGGACCCAGAAAGGTGAGGCTGAGACAGGCACTCAACAGATGTTGCTCCAAATTCCAGACATTACCCTGTTCTATTGCTCATGCACACACACGTACACACAGAAATGTACACACACATACCCACACGCACACACACACATACCCTGCAGCTGACAGCCAGATGACAGCCAAGCATCACCCCACACCCCAGATGACAGCCAAGCATCACCCCACTCCAGATGACAGCCAAGCATCACCCCACAAACCCAACCCCTGGTTCATGCACAATCTCCCTCACTTTCCTCCCTCCCTGTCCAAATCCTTAGACTCATGGACCAGAGTCACTTACGACTCAGGCCAGACCCAGGGGAGCTTGCGGATCTTGCCCTCTCATGCTGTTTCCTGCTCTGAGCTAAGTTCCACGGTAATTCAGCCAAGCAATCCATAACAGTGGAATAATTTCTCTTGCCAAAACAGCTAATGCAAAGTGAAATGGCATAAATAACAGTGTAGTGTATAGACAGGAGGTAATAAAACTCTCTACCCGGGTCTGACCACATCTTGTCCGGCCTAAAAGCCACATACTAAGGACATTGATAAACTTGAGCTCCTTCAGCAAAGGCCTCAGCATGGGAGGTCTAGATAGGACCCTGCCACCCTTGTGGCCTATGAAAGCCATCTGTAGACAGCTGCAGGACAGTTGTGTGGAAGTAGGAAGAAAATAACTCTCAGAAGTTTTAAAGGAGATACTTAGAGCAGTGCACGGAGTTAAAGGGAGTTCAGTTTCGACTTGACATAAAATGTTCCAACAGCCAAAGCTGACTAGCAAATAGCACAAGGGATCTTGCAAGGTGGAGAGAGCTCTGTCACAATATGTATTCAGACAGTAAGGACAGCACAGTGTTTAAGAGCTTCAGCTACAGTGTCAGATACACCTGGCGATGGGACTAGAAAGTCTCTTAGATCCCTTCCAACTCAATGGATATACACATTCATTCATTCACTAATTCTTTTCCTTTTTTTGTCTCATTTGACACAGTCTCTGTGCTAGAAACTATGCTAGACCCTGAATATGCAAGGGGCCAGAGACTGCCTCCCACTCTCCTCCCTCCTCTCTAAGATCTCTGTAATTATTCTTTGCCTTCAAGCCCACCCCAGCTGATCAGAAAGATGAGATGTTGGCATGCAACACACACACAGGCAGCGCCGCACTGCCAGGCCCTCATCAGCATGACAGACATCGAGGGTGCGCGAAGCATACATGTGTCAAGGCTTGGCTATTCATTCATTCCCGCAGCTGCCTCTGGCTCATGTACCACTTCACATGCTGTCTCTGGACCTTTTTGATGATGCATCTATGGCAGCCAGATCTGTCTGCCACAGCCTAGTTTACCAGGTATCTTTGGGCAAAAGAACAAGCAAACAAACAAAGAAAAACCTTTGCAGACTCCATCATTACGAAAGTGACTGGTTAGCAGAGATCTTCACTCCATGAGGAGTATGTTTCAGGAAGACAAATCATAACCTTTCCATGGATGGGATCTGAAGTACCAGCCTGGCATAAGGTAGCTGGCTGGTCCCCCCAGGGTATGCACCAAGTCAGGAGCTCAGGGTTGGCTTCTGCTTCAGAATATTGGGCATTCAACAATGGCAGCAACCAGGGTAGTCTTGGAGAGTCCATGTGGTTAAGTATATGCAAAGCCCTCCACTGGGCCACCACGACCAGTCTGTTCATCAGCCCACTGAGCAAACCCTGGGTCACTGGAGAAAAAGACTAATAAGCATCCTCAAAGTGGGCCATCTTGTCTACTTGATTACCAATTCAAGCTTGGTAAATATCCACGTGAAACACAGATATTCTCATATTCTGTGCCCACTCCAAGAGACCCATCCACGTGTCTTTTTTCCTAAACTTCCTTGCCACCGATCCTTTGATTTCACCCCTTCCACGTTTTTGATCATCTGACCCAACCAATAATAATGCACGTGAATTAATGAGAGCCTGTCCTCAGACTCTCTCTCCTTCCAGACACAGGAGTCAGTAAGCTGACCGGAGTACTGACCACTTGAGGATGTCTGTTCGCTACTTCAGGGGCACTCCTGAGTGGAGTTTACCTAGCGTGGATGCAAACTTGTCATGAAGAGTTCTGCAAAGCAGTCTCCATTGTTCCCCTCCTTGGTCAGCTCTGCTGAGGCCTGGGTGCAGCTGGGAGGAGGCAGCCGTGTAGCAGGAAGCAGAGCAAAGGCAGAGTTTGAGTGACTTGCTCAGACCACTCACATGAGCCATCGGATCTGCTCACCCAGCCCCACCCGAATGCTCAAATTTCTGGCTCGGTCAATCTTGACAGGCGGCTCAGGTTGCATAGTCATCTGGTGTCCAGTGGTCAGGGGTTTAGTCTATTAGGGCCAGAAAAAAGCCAAAATGATTTCTCAAAAGGAGAATAGTGACCTGACAAAGAGTATGTCCTTCCTCCCAAGGCCTCAGGACCTCCACCGGATCCTCCTATTAAATTTAACACGGATTCCACACAGTATCTCAAAATTGGCCTCCCAAATCCAAAGAGACCAGCTTCCAGCCAAGACTAGGTAACTGAGCCAAGATGCACTCTCCCAACTAAAACAACTGAAAACCAATATGAATCAACCATTCATAAGATGTGGTAAACCGGACAGCCAAAGACAATGGTCCCTGAGAGATGGGAAGTAAATAAGGTCATTCTGATGCATGCCCTAGCTTACTGTCTTAAGAGAGTCACAGGCCACCTTCCAAGTAAGGTGGAGGAGCCCCTGATGAATTCCCTGAGTTGGGGAGACAATCTGAGAGTACAAGGCGACTATAATTCACAGGAAAGAAAACCAGAAAGAAGAGTGTGGCACAGAAGAACTCAGGAGATCTCAAGTGAATCCTCCTTGAGGGCTCAGCTCAGTAGCGCTGGGCACATCCAAGTAAGGAATCTCCATGCAGCTGGGGAGAGAATTATCCAGAAGGCCGAAAGGAAACAGTACTCCACACTCACATAACCTGGGAATAGTCCCTGTTTCCACACTGTAAAACCCCATAATCAGGTAGACCACATAAAAGGGTCTCGCCAAAGTAGAGCGCAGTGTTATAATTTGCACTAAACCATGGTTCTCAGCTTTCTCAATTAACATGTGGGGCGATAGTTTTTTATTGCAAACTATTCTAAACATGATTCAAAATACATGAAGCAAAAACTGATAGACTTGCAAGGAGAAATGGACAAATCCACAACTATAGCCAGAGATTTTAATACTCTTCTCTCAATAATTGATAGAACAAGTAGCCAGAAAATTAGCAAGGACACAGAATATTTGAACAATACCATTAACCAACTTGACCTAATCAGCATACTCTACCCAGCTCCCACAGAGTATTCTTTTTAAGTATTCATGAAACTTTTATCAAGAGAGGTCATCTTCTGGGCCATAAAATAAAAGTTAATAAAAGTAAAAGGATTTAAGTCATACTAAGTATGTTCTCTAACCACAATGAAATAAATTAGAAATCAACAACAGAAAGGTAACTAGAAAAATACTTAAATATTTGGGAACTAAATAACACACTTCTAAACAATTCATGGGCTAAAGAAAAGGAAAACTAGGAAATATCTTGAAGTGAATGAAAATAAAAACACAACATACCAAAATCTGTGGGGTGTCATGAGAGTAGTACACAGGGGGACGTTTACAGCATTAAACAGTTGTTTTAGAAAAGGTTTCAGCCGGGCACAGTGGCTCACGCCTATAATGCTAGCACTCAGGGAGGCCAAGGCAGGTGGATAACTAGAGCTCACAGTTCGAGAACAGCCTGAGAAAAGCGAGACCCTGTCTCTACTAAAAGTAGAAAAAGAGAAACTGAGGCAAGAGGATCACTTGAGCCCAAGAGGTGGAGGTTGCTATGAGCTATGATGCCACAGTACTCTACCTAGGGTGACAGCTTGAGACTCTGTCTCAAAAAAAAAAGAAAAGAAAAGTTTTCAAATCAACTTTTCGATTTCTGTCACTGCCCTATTATGATGATCTGTTCCTATCTTCCCCACAAGATGGCAAGGGCTCTGAGGACTGTATACAAAAATATCTTACCCATCCTTGCTCTATAGAACCTAATACCTGGGCCACCTCAGGCCTTCAGAAACACAACTAGACTAGAATTGCACCCTCACTGGTTTCCCTGTCGCAGTGACACCCTCTGGAGCGGGACCTACTATTCTATTCTATTTGAAATAAACACAACTCTGGCCCCCTATCATAGCCCAGGGAGACTGTGAGGGCTGGAGACGGGCCTATTTCTCAAGCCCAGTCCGTCAGGGAAGGCAGTGCCCAGCCACCGTGACCCCTGAGGACCCACCACATTCTTCCCCACCAGGGGGCTTGTGCACCTGGTGTCCCCATGTCCCCAGCTCTTCATGTGTCCAGCTCCTCTTGCTGTTTTGGTTTCAGCTCAAACATCTCAGAAAGGCCTGTGGTATATGCTCCCCTGATGTTCAGCGTGCATATTACCTAGTACCTCTCTTTTGGTGTCATCATCCCAATCTTGTTTGGGATAATTACCCCGCTCCCTGAAGAAAATGGTCCTGGTGAAACTGTCAGTCAAGATTCTCTAATCTTGAGCCAGACCAGGTGGCTCACGTGTGTAATCCCAGCACTCTGGGAGGCTGAGGTGGGTGGATTATGTGAACTCGGGAGTTCGAGACTAGCCTGAGAGAGAGTGAGACTCCATCTCTAAAAAAATAGGTGGGCATCGTGGCAGGTGTCTGTAGTCCCAGCTACTGGGGAGGCTGAGGCAAGAGAATCATTTAAGTCCAGGAGTTTGAGGTTGCTGTGAGATATGATGCTATGGCACTCTACCCGAGGGTGACAAAGTGAGACTCTGTCTCAAAAATATATAAATAAAAAAGGTTCCCTGATCTCTATTCTGGTCTCCCCTGGCCAAAGAGTGAAGGCCCACTGTACCTGGGCTGTGACTCCTGAACAGAGCACGGCAAGCACAGGGCACTGTCAGAAGACATTTGTCCCAGTGTCTACCCCATGAAGAAACTATTAGTGCCTACCCTAAAGATACCCCAAATAGCCCCGGTTCCTGTGCCTTCTTTTGTCCTTTTTCTCTTTTCTTCTTTCCTTTGATCCTATAAACTCCCTTTATCCTTCTAGAAATTTCTTTTTGTTTGTTTTCCAGAGCCAGTTTCTATTGCTTGCAATAAAGAACTCAGATACTAGTGTCTCATCCTTAGTTATTATCTATTTATTCCCTTGATAGCATTTTTCAAAATCTGAAATGATTATTTAAAATGTATTTAATTACATGTTTATTGTATGTCTCTGCCACGAGGGTGTAAGCTCCATGCCAGCAGGGACCTTTTCCATCTTGCTGCCTACTGACCCAGATCTGGCACGTAGCACTCCAGCAGAAGATAGGACCATACCATGGCCTGCATCTTTTTCTTTTTTTCCTACTTTTAAAATTTTCAGACAAGGTCTCACTGCACTGCCCAGGCTTGGCCCGGCACTGCCGGACTCAAGGGATCCTCCCCTCTCAACCTCCTGAGTAGCTGGGATTGAAGATATGTGCCACCATGTTCTGTATCTTACCATGAGGTCCCCTTACTCTGACTGAACACTGAGCTGTGTGGAAGAGAGAAAAGGAGAGGTTTATGGGGACCAGTGGATGAGCTTCCACCTCTCCCAGGTGATCAAAGTGTAGCTTGGATCCCATGCAACAGATTCCATCACCAGATTTCTCCTCACCTCCCCCGTGATCTCTACCAATCCTTCTTAAGTCTTGAGCACTGTCTTATAAATCTTTAATTACAAGAAAATTGCAACCCAACCGGTGAACACAGGAGCAGTGTTGATAAATATTTAAAATTGCTACAGCAGCAGATCTGAAGGGATTAAGAAAAGATATATTGGAGTGACAGTTATTAAACACTAAATCCCAGTAAATGTTACTGAGCAGATAAATAATGCAAACTCCTGACAGCCACTCCGTTGTTGATAAGACAGGAGAAACGTCTGCTCAGGAACATGGTGTTGTGGGAGGTGGTGGGTCCTCATGGCTGTGGCAGGGGTCGGGGGAGAGAGGACTTAGTTATATGGCTCCTAGACACACGTCTTGCCTCACTGCCCCTCAGCATCACTAGCTCCATGGAGCCGTGGTGGACGGTGGCTAGAAGGAAGGGAGAACTCTCCAGAACGAGTATATTTGGAGGGCTCCAGAGTCTGTGCTCTCCCTTAGAGATGTCCATTGGGCTGCCTTCCCTCTGACTCTTCCCAGGGCTCTAGAACGGGACCATTTTGGTTGTCATCATCACATAACCCTTTGGAAGAAAGAAAATCAGCATTGCTTCATTCATTCCTTTACTCTCATTGCTTTAATTCTCTACTCACTTCTCAATCGTTCATCTCTCTCTCTCCCACTTATGCACTAATTTGACTCATTCATACATTCACTGGCTTATACACTTGTTCGCGTATCTATTCAATTATTCACGCATGCAATAATTTACTTACTAGTTACTCACTGGTCAAACATTTATTGAGGATTTCTTATAGATGGGGAGATACAAAGCTGGGGAGACCAAGGCTTTGCCCTTGAGATCTGAAAGCCTGAGAGGGGTTAGGAACTAAGATCTGAGAGCCTAGGAGGTGGTGAGGACCAGAAAGATAAAAATATTACATATTTTTGGCTGGGCCCCTGTAGCTCAAGCAACTAAGGCGCCAGCCATGTACACCGGAGCTGGAGGTTCGAACCTGGCCCGGGCCAGCTAAACAACAATGACAACTACAACCAAAAAACAGCCAGGCATTGTGGCGGGCACCTGCAATCCCAGCTGCTTGGGAGGCTGAGGCAAGAGAATCACTTAAGCCCAGGAGTGTGAGCTGTGATGCCTTGGCACTCTACCCAGGGCAATATATTAAAAAAAAGTAAAAATAAAAAATATCACATATTTTTATGTAGCCTAGTAGGCTCTTGGCATTCTCAGATTCCGTGTTTGCAGTTAGACTATTTAGTAAACACCCACAAAGTTCTGTGACCATCAGATTTGCATTTGTTGAACCCAGCTTTGAATGACACATGTCCCAGGGCTGGTGTTTAGACATGAAGAAGGCACCTGGTGAGATCTGGAGAAGTCAGGGAAGATTTCTTGTAGGGGGAGGTGCTTGGGTGCTAGGCAATTTGCTGTATTAACTTATTTAATTATCACAATAACCCATAGCCCATTTTAAAGATTAGGAAGCTGCAGATCAGCCTGTCCAAGGTCACAATAGTAATGGCAGAATAGAATCAGAACCAGAGACTGACTCCAAGTCCAGGGTGCTTTCTTTTACATTCAGCTGCTTCCTGGGAGCCCTCAGTCATCTACCTCTCTACAGTGAAGAAGAGTGGGAAAATCTCTTCCCCTCAAAGGCAATGAGGCAAAGTTATTTTGTTTGTATGTCTGAGATTTTATTTATATTCAGTAAAATGCACAGATTTTAAGTGTACATACAGTTCAGTAAGTTTAAACAAATGTATACACCCCTGTAACGAACATGGAAAGCAAGATATGAAATGTTCCCATCACTCCAGGAAGTTTCCACTAGAGGTCACCACTGTCTTTTGTTTGTTTGTTTTTGTTTTTGAGAGAGTCTTACTTTGTCGCCCGGGGATAGAGTGCCGTACTGCCATAGCTCACAGCAACCTCAAATTCTAGGGCTCAAGTGATTATTTTGCCTCAGCCTCCTAAGGAGCTGAGACTACAGGTGCCCGCCATAACACCCGGCTATTTTAAAGACAGGGTCTTGCTCTGGCTTAGGCTGGTCTTGAACCAGTGAGCTCAGGCAGTCCACCAGTCTTGGCCTCCCAGAGTGCTAGGTGTGAGCCATCGTGCCCGGCCTTACCACTGTTCTAATTTCTTTTCTTTTTTTTTTTTTTTCACTGTTTTAATTTCTTATCACCAGGGATTTGTTTTGCCATTTCTTGAATTTCATTTAAATAGACTCAGTGGTTTCTTTCCCTTAACATACTTTAAAACAGGTTTTAAAAAGCAACTTTTGTAAGTTAAGGGCAATTCCACAGAGAACAGCCAAACACCATGAAGTAGTATTTCACCAAGTTCTGGTTCAGTCATAACTGCACTGCAGAAAAGCTTAGCTTAGTGCTGCCAAGGCCACCCAAGTTCCTTTTACTTGCCCCGATCCTTAGGAGGGTGGGTGTTAACCACAGAAGCGCAGGGCTCAGGCCCCCAACACATGGGGTCTGGGAACCTCTGACCTTCCTGGGCCTGGCTCCTTTCTCTTCTCAAGGTGCGAGCACCTGGGGCCTGCTGGGCCTGTGCTGGGCCTCAGCCTCCTGGGCCTCAGATCCTCCCTCTCCTGCCTGTCTGGCTGTCCTGTATTTGCCTGGCCACACCTTCCTCATGACTGCAGGAAGCAGGAATGTAGACTGGTTCAGGGAGGCCCAACCTCTCCTAGGTCCTGGACTCCCATCTGAGAGTCTTTCTAGGAGCTTGGCAGCCTCTAAGGCAGACACCATCTTTTCCAGGGTCTTCTGACTTCACATCAGCTTCTCTGTGAGTCTTGTCAAAGCCCATCTTTCTGTTCTGGAGGCCCATTAAGTCGTTGTTTTCTGTGTGCAAAGTGCCTGTGCTTGCCTTTAAAGAGCAGGGACCACTGAAATGCCCTGGTTGGCTGATGAACAAGCTGGCTCAGAGCACCAGCCCTATCAATTGAGGTTGTGATATCCAGGTATTCTCTAGGGAGAAGAACATTCCCTAAGGCTACTCAATTATATTCTCACTGTCTGGGAAAATTACTTTTATATATTACAGCTGGATAGTAGAATTTCCTGACACAAGATGACTGGGGCAGGCTGTGAGATTTCCCCAAGTGTCTGTAATAACAAGAGACCCCTGATGTGGCCAAATGAAGGGATGGGGGTAATGACCTTTGGCCTCCAGACACTCCATTGTCTTCTCCTGAAAAGGGCTGTAGCTGAGCCAGAGCTTCTGGAGATGGAATCTTTGTAACTGATGCTCTAGACATCTCAGTGGTCATTATCTGCAGCCTAGGCTGTCTCCACTCCAGGCAAGCTCAGTACTTATGTGCTCTGTGGCATGCATCCAACACCCCTTCATGAAGGACTTGGGCATTATCCACCAGTTGTCTGTTCCACTACTTATTCCCTAATGGAAAGAGCAGCTGAGGTAGGACACACATCCCCATTCCAGAGTCCATTAGTCAGTCAGTCAGCAATCATTAAGGAGCCCTTCAGAGGCAAACGGTGGTTTCATTCATGCTGATCTTTAACCACATGTATTCTTGTACCATTTCCTAATTGTCTCTATCTCCATCTTTCTCTCTCATGCAGTTATTCATTCAACAAAGATGTATTGTGGTTGAGAAACAAAATATTATTATAAAGAACACTAACTCTGAGCCAGATTGTCTAGATTTGAACCCCAGCTCTTCCACTGACTAGCTCTGTGATCTTGGGAAGACTGGACCCAGAGACCTTGTCTGTATCAATCAATATTTACTGCAATCAATAGTAGTTACTGCAAAGAGCACATGAGTTAAATATGTAACCTGAGGCTGTATGCAGTGACTCACACCTGTAATCCCAAAACTTTGAGAAGCTGAGATGGTTGGATCACCTGAGCTCAGGAGTTGGAGACCAGCCCGAGCAAGAGCGAGATCCCATCTCCGAAATTACCCAGGCGTTTTGGAGTGCGTTTGTTGTCCCAGCTACCTGGAAAGTTGAGAATCACTTGAGCCCAAAAGTCCGAGGAGGTTGCTCTGACCTATGACGCCACAGCACTCTACCAGGTGGCAACAAATTAAGAGTCTGTCTCAAAATAAATATATAAATAACATATTTGGGGGGGGTTCTGGTACACGGTGCTACGGGATATTTTTGCTGTTAAAATAACTACAAAGACATTCCACCTGCCTTCATGGAACTTAAACCTTAAAACTGTACCTTACCTCAGTAGGGCTACCATCTGTGGGATTATGACTGAACGCCTCTAAGTCAGAATCCCGCCCAGGCGGAATGATACGGCAGCGCCGCAGAGGCCTCGGCTGGCCTCGGATAGCCGTCCCCCACCGTCCCCGCAGCGGAGCACCCTTCGTTCTGGGAAACGGGATGCGACCGGAAAGGCGGCCGCCCCCTGGTCCGTCACGCAACGCACGTTCGTGGGGAACCTGGTGCTAAACCATTCGTAGACGACCTGCTTCTGGGTCGGGTTTCGGACGTAGCAGAGCAGCTCCCTCACTGCGATCTATTGAAAGTCAGCCCTCCACACAAGGGTTTGTAAAAAAAAACAAAAACAAAAAACAACTGTACCTTACGTGTTACTGTAAGTGGAAAGAAGTAGATGTACAAGGGCCAGAGGGACATAATGAAATGTGAGGGGCACTGGTGCTCTACTGAGATGGCAGGAAAGGCCGTCCTGTGGATGAAACATTGAACTGAGGTCAAAGGACAGTGGGAGTTGGCTGGGCAAATGGCTATGGGGGAAAGCACCACAGGGGCGACCTGAAGTGGGGAGGAGCCTGGCCATGTGGAACCAAAAGGTCAATGTTAGCAGAGTTTGTAGAGATGCAAAGTGCAGGGAAGGCAGGAGATGAAGCAAAGCAGGGAGTCAGGACCATAGATGTGATCTACCTAAGAGTACACACAATTGTACCCTCAATGAATCCCAAACAATACAAAAGTATTACATATACTGATATGGGGGGAAAAAGAGTAGACACAACACCAAAAGCACGACCCATGAAAGAAATAGCTGATAAACCGTACTTCATTAAAATTAAAAACTTGTGCTTTCTGAAAAACACTGTCAAGAGGATAAGGAGACAAGTCACAGACTAGCAGAAAATATTTGCAAAAGAAATATGTGGGAGGGAGGTCTTCAATTCTTTCCCCCTTCCTGAAGCTCTGGTGCTTTTCTGTATTCCTTTCTAACTTTTAATAAAAGTCCTATGTTACCACTGGGGCGGGGCGGGGGGGGTGAGATATGTGATAAAGGGATGTTATTCAAAATATACAGAGAACTCTTTTTGTTTTTTTGGGGTTTTTTTTTATTGTTGGGGATTCATTGAGGGTACAATAAGCCAGGTTACACTGATTGCAATTGTTAGGTAAAGTCCCTCTTGCAATCATGTCTTGCCCCCATAAAATGTGACACACACCAAGGCCCCACCCCCCTCCCTCCGTCCCTCTTTCTGCTTTTCCTCCCCCCATAACCTTAATTGTCATTAATTGTCCTCATATCAAAATTGAGTACATAGGATTCATGCTTCTCCATTCTGTGATGCTTTACTAAGAATAATGTCTTCCACGTCCATCCAGGTTAATACGAAGGATGTAAAGTCTCCATTTTTTTTAATGGCTGAATAGTATTCCATTGTATACGTATACCACAGCTTGTTAATCCATTCCTTGGTTGGTGGGCATTTAGGCTGTTTCCACATTTTGGCAATTGTAAATTGAGCTGCAATAAACAGTCTAGTACAAGTGTCCTTATGATAAAAGGATTTTTTTTCCTTCTGGGTAGATGCCCAGTAATGGGATTGCAGGATCAAATGGGAGGTCTAGCTTAAGTGCTGAGGTTTCTCCATACTTCCTTCCAGAAAGGTTGTACTAGTTTGCAGTCCCACCAGCAGTGTAAAAGTGTTCCCTTCTCTCCACATCCACGCCAGCATCTGCAGTTTTGAGATTTTGTGATGTGGGCCATTCTCACTGGGGTTAGATGATATCTCAGGGTTGTTTTGATTTGCATTTCTCTAATATATAGAGATGATGAACATTTTTTCATGTGTTTGTTAGCCATTCGTCTGTCATCTTTAGAGAAGGTTCTATTCATGTCTCTTGCCCATTGATATATGGGATTGTTGGCTTTTTTCATGTGGATTAATTTGAGTTCTCTATAGATCCTAGTTATCAAGCTTTTGTCTGATTGAAAATATGCAAATATCCTTTCCCATTGTGTAGGTTGTCTCTTTGCTTTGGTTGTTGTCTCCTTAGCTGTACAGAAGCTTTACAGTTTAATGAGGTCCCATTTGTTTATTTTTGTTGTTGCTGCAATTGCCATGGCAGTCTTCTTCATGAAGTCTTTCCCCAGGCCAATATCTTCCAGTGTTTTTTTATGCTTTCTTTGAGGATTTTTATTGTTTCATGCCTTAAATTTAAGTCCTTTATCCATCTTGAATCAATTTTTGTGAGTGGGGAAAGGTGTGGGTCCAGTTTCAGTCTTTTACATGTAGACATCCAGTTCTCCCAACACCATTTATTGAATAGGGAGTCTTTCCCCCAAGGTATGTTCTTGTTTGGTTTATCGAAGATTAGGTGGTTGTAAAATGTTAGTTTCATTTCTTGGTTTTCAATTCGATTCCAAGTGTCTATGTCTCTGTCTATGTCTCTGTTTTTGTGCCAGTACCATGCTGTCTTGAGCACTGTGGCTTTGTAGTACAGACTAAAATCTGGTATGCTGATGCCCCAGCTTTATTTTTATTACTAAGAACTGCCTTAGCTATACGGGGTTTTTTCTGGTTCCATACAAAACACAGAATCATTTTCTCCAAATCTTGAAAGTACGATGTTGGTATTTTGATAGGAATGGCATTGAATAGGTAGATTGCTTTGGGAAGTATAGACATTTTAACAATGTTGATTCTTCCCATCCATGAGCATGGTATGTTCTTCCATTTGTTAATATTCTCTGCTATTTCCTTTTTGAGGATTTCATAGTTTTCTTTATAGAGGTCCTTCACCTCCTTCGTTAAGTATATTCCTAGGTATTTCATTTTCTTTGAAACTATGATGAAGGGAGTTGTGTCCTTAATTAGCTTCTCATCTTGACTGTTATTGGTGTATACAAAGGCTACTGACTTGTGGACATTAATTTTATATCCTGAAACACTATTATATTTTTTGATGACTTCTAGGAGTCTTGTGATTGCGTCTTTGGGGTTCTCTAAGTATAAGATCATGTCGTCAGCAAAGAGGGAGAGTTTGACCTCCTCTGCTCCCATTTGGATTCCCTTTATTTCCTTGTCTTGCCTAATTGTATTGGCTAGAACTTCCAGCACTATGTTGAATAGTAAAGGTGACAGAGGACAACCTTGTCTGGTTCCAGTTCTAAGAGGGAAAGCTTTTAGTTTTACTCCATTCAGTAAAATATTAGCTGTGGGTTTGTCATAGATAGCTTCAATCAGTTTTAGAAATGTGCCACCTATGCCTATATTCTTCAGTGTTCTAATTAGAAAAGGATGCTGGATTTTATCAAATGCTTTTTCTGCATCTATTGAGAGGATCATGTGATCTTTATTTTTGCCTCTATACAGAGAACTCTTAAAACTCAACAATAAAAAACAAACACTCAATTAAAAATTGGGCCAAAGCAAGATGGCAGCCGAGTAACAGCTTCCTTGCAACTGGGCATGGTGAAACTGGGGAAAGACTCTAGGCATCTCTGGCTTATGGGATCTGCCCAGAAACATCCCTTTGGGGATGCAGGGAGTCAGCGAGAGACTTCTGGACACCAGGAGGAGGACAAAAGCAGTGGAGAACTGGACTCATCAAAACCCTAGGCCAGAGGCACAGTAACTTAAAGAGTAAGAGGAAGTGAATGGAAAATTAGGGCAAGGAAACAGGTAAAAGAAAACACTCATGCGGAAGAATCAGCAGAAAAAATCCCGGTAACATGAAAAACCAGTCCAGAGCAACCCCCTCCTACCCCAGGGACTGTGAGGTAGCTACTGCAGAGGATTCCGCATATAAAGAAATGTTAGCCTTGACAGAAGGGGAATTTAGAATACAGATGTTGAAAACAATGAAGGAAATGATGGAAACAATGAAGGAAATTGCTCACAAAGTGGAAAATAACCAAAAGGGAATACAAAAACAGAATCAAATAAGAGATGAACAATATGAAGAATATAGAAAGGATATAGAAGAGCTGAAGGGTTGAAGCAGTCAATTAGGGAACTTAAAGATGCAATAGAAAGTATCAACAACAGATTAGACCATGCAGAAGAAAGAATCTCAGAGGTAGAGGACAAAGCTCTTGCGATAACTCAGTTAAAGAGGCAGAAGAGAAGGGAGAGAAAGCAGAACGTTCACTGACAGAATTATGGGACTTTATGAAGCATTCAAACATACGAGTTATAAGTATCCCAGAAGGGGAAGAAGAATGTTCCAGGGGAATGGAAGCCATACTAGAGAATATTATAAACGAAAATTTCCCAAATATCACCAAAGATTCTGACACACTCCTTTCAGAGGGATATCAGACCCTAGGTTGCCTCAATTCTAACAGAGCTTCTCCAAGACACATTGTGATGAACCTGGTCAAAGTCAAAACAAAAGAAAAAATTCTGCGAGCTGCCAGGAGTAAGCGCCAGTTGACCTACAGGGGCAAATCAGGGTGACTGCAGATTTCTCTAATGAAACTTTTCAAGCAAGAAGACAATGGTCATCTACCTTTAATCTACTTAAACAGAATAATTTCCAGCCCAGAATTCTATATCCTGCTAAGCTAAGCTTTAAAACTGACAGAGAAATCAAATCATTTATTGATATGCAAACATTGAGGAAATTTGTCACAACAAGACCAGCTCTACAGGAAGTACTTCAACCTGTTCTATACACTGTCTGTCACAATGGATCAACAGCAAACTAAGAACTTGGAATTTAAAGGACAGAATGTAACTTCCACAATGATGCAAAAGATAAAACTAAGCAATGGACTCTCACAAAGTAAGATGAATAGAACACTAACACACTTATCAATTATCTCAATAAATGTTAATGGCTTGTATTCCCCACTGAAGAGGCATACATTGGCTGACTGGATTAAAAAACACAAGCCATCCATTTGCTGTCTGCAGGAAACACACCTGGTTTCAAAAGACAAATTAAAGCTCTGAGTCAAGGGTTGGAAGACAATTTTTCAGGCAAATGGAATTCAGAAGAAGAGAGGGGTTGCAATCTTATTTTCAGATACATGTGGATTTAAAGCAACTAAAGTAAAAAAAGACAAAGATGGTCACGTTATATTGCTCTAGGAAAAAATACAACAAGAAGATGTTTCAATCCTAAATATTTATGCACCCAGCTAAAATGCTTCCATATTCTTGAAACAGACCTTATTCAGCCTGAGCAATATGATATCCTATAATACCATAATAACAGGGGACTTTAACGCTCCCCTTACAGAGCTGGACAGATCCTCTAAACAGAAATTAAACAAAGATATAAGGGACTTAAATAAGACCCTAGAACAACTGTGCTTGATAGATGCATATAGAACACTCCATCCCAAAGATAAAGAATATACATTCTTCTCATCACCCCATGGAACATTCTCCAAAATTGATCATATCCTAGGACACAAAACAAACTTCAACAGAATCAAAAGAATTGAAATTTTACCTTGTATCTTCTCAGACCACAAGGCACTAAAGGTAGAATTCAACTCCAACAAAAACATTTAACCCCACACAAAGGCATGGAAATTAAACAACCTTCTGTTGAATGACAGTTGGGTGGAGGAAAAAATAAAAGAGGAAATAAATCATTAACTTCCTTGAGCATACAACAATGAAGACACAAGCTACAAAAACCTGTGGGATACAGCAAAAGCAGTTCTGAGAGGAAAATTTATCACTTTAGATGCCTACATTTGAAAAACAGAAAGAGAGCGCATCAATAAACTCATAAGCCAACTTATGGAATTAGAAAAAGAACAATCTAAGCCTAAACCCAGCAGAAGAAAAGAAATATCCAAAATTAAATCAGAGATCAATGAAATTGAAAACAAAAGAATCATTCAGAAAATTAATGAAACAAGGAGTTGGTTGAAAAAATAAATAAAATAGGTAAACCTTTGGCCAGACTAACTAGAAATAGAAAAGTAAAATCTCTAGTAACCTCAATCAGAAATGATAAAGGGGAAATAACAATTGATCCCACAGAGATACAAGAGATCATCTCTAAATACTACCAGAAACTCTATGCCCAGAAATTTGACAGTGTGAAGGAAATGGATCAATATTTGGAATCACAGCCTCTTCCTAGACTTAGACAAGAAGAAATAGAGCTCCTGAACAGACCAATTTCAAGCATTGAGATCAAAGAAACAATAAAAAATCTTCCAACAAAAAAATGCCCTGGTCCAGATGGCTTCATACCAGAATTCTATCAAATCTTCAAAGAAGAACTTATTTCCATACTGCAGAAATTATTCCAAAAAAATGAGGAGGAAGGAATCTTCCCCCAACACGTTCTATGAAGCAAAAATCACCCTGATACCAAAACCAGGAAAAGACCCAACTAAAAAGGAGAATTTCAGACCAATTTCACTAATGAGTAGAGAAGCAAAAATTCTCAACAAAATCCTAGCCAATAGATTACAGTTTATCATGAAAAAAGTCATACATCATGATCAAGTAAATTTCATCCCAGGGATGCAAATCTGGTTTAACATATGCAAGTCCATAAACGTTATTCACCATATCAACAGAAGCAAAAACAAAGACCATATGATCCTCTCAATAGATGCAGAAAAAGCATTTGATAAAACCCAGCATCCTGGGCAGCGCCTGTGGCTCAGTGAGTAGGGCGCCGGCCCCATATGCCGAGGGTGGCGGGTTCAGGCCCAGCCCCGGCCAAACTGCAACCAAAAATAGCCGGGCGTTGTGGCGGGCGCCTGTAGTCCCAGCTGCTTGGGAGGCTGAGGCAAGAGAATCGCATAAGCCCAAGAGTTAGAGGTTGCTGTGAGCTGTGTCACGCCACGGCACTCTACCGAGGGCGGTACAGTGAAACTCTGTCTCTACAAAAAAAAAAAAACAAAAAAAACCCAGCATCCTTGTCTAATTAGCACACTGAAGAATTTAGGCATAGGTGGCACATTTCTTAAACTGATCGAAGCCATCTATGGCAAACCCACAGCTAATATTTTACTGAACAGAGTAAACTGAAAGCTTTTCCTCTTAGAACAGGAACCAGACAAGGTTGTCCTGTCACCATCACTATTCAACATCGTGATGGAAGTTCTAGCCAATACATTTAGGCAAGACAAGGAAATAAGGGGCATCAGATGGGAGCAGAGGAGGTCAAACTCTCCCTCTTTGTTGATGATATGATCTTATACTTAGAGAACCCCAAAGACTCAATGACAGACTCCTGGAAGTCATCAAAAAATACAGTAATGTCTCAGGACATAAAATCAATGTCAACAAGTCAGTAGCCTTTGTATATGCCAATAACAGCCAAGATGAGAGGCTAATTAAGGACACAACTCCCTTCATCATAGCTTCAAAGAAAATGAAATACCTAGGAATATACCTAACAAAAGAGGTGAAGGACCTCTATAAAGAAAATTGTGAAATCCTAAGAAAGGAAATAGCAGAGGATATTAACAAATGGAAGAACATACCATGCTCATGGCTGGAAAGAATCAATATTGTTAAAATGTCTATACTTCGGCTCAGCGCCTGTTGTTCAAGCAGCTAAGGCGCCAACCACATACACCTGAGCTGGTGGGTTCAAATCCAGCCCAAGCCTGCCAAACAACAATGACGGCTGCAACCAAAAAACAGCTGGGTGTTGTGGCCTATAGTCCCAGCTACTTGGGAGGCAGAGGCAAGAGAATCACTTGAGCCCAGGAGTTGGAGGTTGCTGTGAGCTGCGATGCCATGGCACTCTACCCAGGGTGACAGCTTGAGGCTCTGTCTCAAAAAAAAAAAAAAAAAAGTCTATACTTCCCAAAGCAATTTACCCATTCAATGCCATCCCTATTAAAATACCAACATCGTACTTTCAAGACTTGGAAAAAAGGATTCTGTGTTTTGTATGGAACCAGAAAAAAACCCACACAGCTAAGGCAGTTCTTAGTAATAAAAACAAAGCTGGGGGCATCAGCATACCAGATTTTAGGCTGTACTACAAAGCCATAGTGGTCAAGACAGCATGGTACCGGCACAAAAATAAAGACAGACATTTGGAACAGAATAGAAAACCAGGAAATGAAACTAACATCTACAACCACCTAATCTTCAACAAACCAAACAAGAACATACACTGGGGGAAAGACTCTCTATTCAATAAATGGTGCTGGGAGAACTGGATAGCCACATGTAAAAGACTGAAACTGGACCCACACCTTTCCCCACTCACAAAAATTGATTGAAGATGGATAAAGGACTTAAATCTTCAAGGCATGAAACAATAAAAATCCTCAAAGAAAGCATAGGAAAAACACTGGAAGATATCAGCCTGGGGAAAGACTTCATGAAGAAGACTGCCATGGCAATTGCAACAACAACAAAAATAAACAAATGGGACTTCATTAAACTGAAAAACTTCTGTACAGCTAAAGAGACAACCTACACAATGGGAAAGGATATTTGCATATTTTGAATCAGACAAAAGCTTGATAACTAGGATCTATAGAGAACTCAAACTAATCCACATGAAAAAAGCCAAGCATCCCATATATCAATGGGCAAGAGACATGAATAGAACCTTCTCTAAAGAAGATAGATGAATGGCTAACAAACATATGAAAGAATGCTCATCATCCCTAATTATTAGAGAAATGCAAATCAAAACCACCCTGAGATACCATCTAACCCCAGCGAGAATGGCTCACATCACAAAATCTCAAAACAGATGCTGGCGTGGATGTGGAGAGAAGGGAACACTTTTACACTGCTGGTGGCGCTGCAAACTAATACCACCTTTTTGGAAGGAGGTATGGAGAAAACTCAAAGAACTCATTTGATCCTGCAATCCCATTACTAGGCATCTACACAGAAGGAAAAAAATCCTTTCGTCATAAGGACACGGACTAGACTGTTTATCACAGCTCAATTTATAATCACCAAAATGTGGAAACAGCCTAAATGCCCACCAACCCAGGAATGGATTAACAAGCTGTAGTAAATGTACACCTGAAATCCTATTCAGCCATTTAAAAAAATGGAGACTTTACAGCCTTTGTATTAACCTGGATCGAAGTGGAACACATTATTCTTAGTAAAGCATCACAAGAATGGAGAAGCATGGCTCGGCCCCTGTGGCTCAAGTGGCTAAGGTGCCAGCCATATACAACTGAGCTGGCAGGTTCGAATCCAGCCCAAGCCCACCAAACAACAATGATGGCTGCAACCAAAAAATAGCTGGGCATTGTGGCGGGTGCCTGTAGTCCCAGCTACTTGGGAGGCAGAGGCAAGACAATCACTTGAGCCTAGGAGTTGGAGGTTGCCGTGAGCTGTGATGCCATGGCACTCTACCCAGGACGACAGCTTGAGGCTTTGTCTCAAAAAAAAAAAGAATGGAGAAGCATGAATCCTATGTATTCAATTTTGATATGAGGACAATTAAAGACACGGTAGGGATGGGAGAATGGGAGAGCAGAGAGAGAAAGAAGGAGGGAGGGATAGGGAAAGGAAGAGCAGAGAGAGGGAAGGAGGGGTGGGTGAGGTCTTGGTGTGTGCCACACCTTTTGGGGATAAGATACGATTGTAAGAGGCACTTTACCTAACAAATGCAATCAGTGTAACCTGGTTTCTTGTACCCTCAATGAATCCCCAACAATAAAAAAAAAAAACTAATAAATAATAAAAAAAATAAAAATTGGGCTAAGGACCTTAACAGACATGTCACCAAAGAACACATACAGAGAGCAAATAAGCATATGAAAAGGTACTCCATATCACGTCATCAGAGAAATACTAATGAAAACAGAAGCATGATGCCACTGCACATATTAGAATGGCTAAAATCCAGAACACTGACAACAACAAATTCTAGTGAGGGTGTGGAGCAACAGGAACTCCCATTCATTGCTGATAGGAAAGCAAAATGCGACGGCCACTTTGGAAGACACTTGCATGGCTTCTTACAAAACTAAACATACTTTCATCCTATAATCTAGCAGTCACACTCTTTGGTATTTACCCAAATGAGTTGAAAACTTATGCCCACCAAAAAAACCCACACACAGATGTTTATAGCAGCTTTATTCTAATTGCTAAAACTTGGAAGCAACCAAGGCGTCCTGCAGTCGTGGACGGATAAATAAACTGCGGTACATCCAGACAACGGAATATTATTCAGCGGTAAAAGGAAATGACGTATAAAACCATGAGACATGGGAAACTCTCATCCATATTACTACGTGAAAGAAGCTGATCTTAAATGGGTACATATTGTATGATTCCAACTATCTGACATTCTGGAAAAGGCAAAACTATGGAGACAGGAACAAGGTTATTGGTTGATGGGGTTGAGGGAAGCGGGGATGAACAGGTGGAGCACAGAGGATGCGCAGGGCAGTGAAACTACTCTGTATGACACTATAATGGTGCACACATGTCACTATATGTTTGTTCAGGCCCACAGAATGTACAGCACCAACAGGAACCCTACTGTGAACCATGGGCTCTGGGTGACAGTGATGTGTCAGTGTAGGTTCATCAGCTGTAACAAATGCACCACTATGGTGGCGGATGGTGATGGGGGAGGGGAGACTGTGGCCGTGTCAGGGAGGCAGTACACACATACGGGAACTCTCTGTACCTTCCTTAACTTTGCCTACAAACAAAAACTGCTCTAAAAAATAAAGTTGGTGAACAAGAAAAGAATGTTGACCCAGGTAGCAACAGTGGGGGTGGAGAAAGAGGCAAGTCACAGGTGGGATGAATGATGAATGGTGGGGTGGGGTTTGGCCACATGATTCGCAGAGGGTGGTCCACTGGAGGGCAGAGGGAGGAGTCCCCTCCTCCCTGGGGACTCCTGAGTGAGTAGGACCCGGCTGTGGGTGGGCGGGGTCCCTTCCAGACCAGGGTGTCCCTGGCCCCTCCTCACATCTCACTGAGGCAGAGCAGGGCCATGAGCGTCAGGGTGTAGGCTTGGATCATTTCTGCCGTAGACATTCTGAGCTTGGGGAGCGTGGGAAACACCTGGGTGCGAGTGTACAGTGTTTATTTAAATTTGTGATTCTAAAGTTCAGAAATGTCATGTAGAATTGAGAAGCATCCACATATAAAAGGTGGTTTAAGCCGTGAGAATGGAGAGACTTCCCACAACAACATGAAAAGAGAGGAGAACTGTGGGCTGGGTCTCTGCAGGGGTTCCACGAATGGCCTCAACGTGTAATTTAGAAAGAATGTTCCCTCATGGCCCCAACCACCCCCTTACTTCCTCCCCCTTGAACCACCCCATGTTGCACCTTCTTTCTTGTCCCCATCAATGGCAGCCAACCTGGGGGCACTGCTTCTTGGAAAAGGAACCTTGGTCAGAGACTTGAATGCCCACATATTTGGTGCGGTTGGCAGCCCGAGAATGGGGATAGAAAGACCAGAGGTGTTTGAGGGGGCAAGGGAACTAGAGGACCAGCTGGGAGGGATGAGGATAAGAATAGGAAGGTGAAGAGGTGGAGGAGGGAAAGGACAGGAGAGGGTTCAGGGGAGAGAGAAGGAAAAACAGAGACCTTTAAGAACCAATCCAGTAGGGCGGTGCCTGTGTCTCAAAGGAGTAGGGCGCTGGCCCCATATGCCAGAGGTGGCGGGTTCAAACCCAGCCCTGGCCAAAAACTGCAAAAAAAAAAAGAACCAATCCAGCATGAATCATGCTGACTTTTTTTAAACTTCTGGAAGCTCTCATTTACCCACAGTTTGAAAGAGAGCTTTTTCACAAATATCTGAATACAGGGCTAAGAGTGTTAGCAGAATTTCTCTGCCAGATCCTTGGTCTCAGAAAATGGAAGAATTAATTCATGGACCACCACAAATAAGCAACAGGACAGAGTTTATTATAGATAAGTGAAAGAGCAAAGCAAGTCCTCTGGCACAGCAGAGGGGTGGCGAGCGGGCAGCTGATTTTGGCTGTCTAGAGGTTTATATGCAGCTTTTCTTTCCCTGCAGACAGGGGGTTTGGGGAAATGGAATGTATGTTTAAAATCTGTCGCGACCATTGGCGCCAGAGGCCTGTGGGCAGAAGTTAATTTTAAAACTACCACTGTGTAGGAATGTGGTCTTGTTTAGGGCATCGCTCTCCTCCCTGGGAGTGGTAGCTTAGAAGGAACATGATCATACTGGTTTATGAGCCTACCTAGGCCCGGAAAATGGGGTCTGTGTCCAGCCCTAGGTGAGGGGGACCTGCACCAAGAGTACGTGTAGCTGTGAATGTGGATGGCCGAGGGACCGTCCGGGTGTGCGTATAAACGGAGGTGGAGGCTTGTGGTGCAGTCACATGCTGAGACAGAAAAGAGAAATGGGAGAGCTTCATGAAGTGGCAATATCGTAGCCACTGAGGTGCACCTGAGGAGCAGTTATTGCTAATTGAAAACTTTTCCCAATACCCTGTCATGATGACTTGCAATATAGCCGGCGCTGGCAATTTTTGACGGTCTCTACAGAGACTGAAAAAAAAAAAAAAAGAAAGAAAAGAGAAATGGGAGAAAGGCCTCAAAATAATCAATCCACTCTCCTATAGCCCTAAGATGTCTGTTTTCATTTCCTCCGTGCCGGACCTCAGACCTGTCCACAGAGACTTTACCTCACTATCACTTTGTTGAAGGCCGAATCTTAGCCCTGCTCCTATCCCCCGACGGGAGAGGCCAGCCCCTCTGCAGTCTACATGGCGAAGTTAGGGAGGCCCAAGGCTTCAGGGGTGTCCAAACTCCTTTTCTTTTCGGCTGCACACTGGAAGAGTAAAAGTTGTCTTGGGCCACATATTAAATACACAAATACTAACAAAAGCTGATGAGCAAAAACAAAAAGTCCATGTCATGATGTCTGACACCAAAGATAAGCAAAAAAAAGTCCTCACAAAATCAGCACGCTGTCCGAGGGGCCACATCCCATGAGAATTGAAAGAAGCAAGGCCATGCTTCACCAGAGAAGTCCTGGACCACAGAAGGCGACCTGCCCCACCACACCCCACCCCAGCCAGCTCCTGGCATTGTCCTTGCACCTGCTGGAGTTTCTGACGCCCTCCCTGTCAAGTGCTTCACTGCCCCTCTCTAGCTCTGGCACTCCCTCCTCTCCAGGGTGCGACACCTCTGCCTTTCCTAAGTTGAGCCCCAGACCCACCACTTTCCTTAGTCGCAGGTAGCCAGCAGGTTTGCACACAGCTTACGGTTCTGAGGGGCCAAGAAAGCACAGGGCCGGTGATCTACAGTGCACAACGTAATTACTTTTCCATGTCACGTGCAATCTTTGTGGCATCAGTTTCACTGTGTTATATCCCATCTACAACATGTCCTCTCCTAACCATTGCCCTAGGGTTGAAAACATTGGGCAACTATTTTTCTTCTTTAAGGGAAGGGTTTTTTCCCCACTGTGAGCCTGAGAGGTGAGAAGGAGGGCATTCCTCCAGATTCTTGCAACAGGTAGGTCTCAAGTCTGTCTGTTCTGCAGAGAGCCTGGGAAAGTGGGTGTTACCTATGCCCTGCCTTACCTGACACCTCACCTATAGCCTCGGGAGGAGCATCTGAGAGGATCCCAATCCCAAGAGCAGAAGAACTATCATTTGATTTGCCATATTGTTTTATAACATGATCTGAATACTACCCTCCTCTGGTAAACCATGTGTTACTTGGCACAGTGCCTGGCACATTGTGATCTAAACGAGACAAGAAAACACGGAGTGAGTACTTATCCTATGCAAGGCAAATATGAATGACTTATGAATAGATGTTTATCCTGGGCCTATATGATAGATGCTGAAATGGAAGCCCAGAGAGGTTAATTAACATGGCCACAGTCACACAGGTAATAGAGACCCACCTCATTTTCAGGTTTCTGAGTTTCAGGAGAAACTTCCCTAAAATATTCACATATCAGTAGAAATCTGGAGCCGCTCCAGGTCTGGGAGGGCCAGCTCAGCAGAAGCATTGGCCCCGGTTCTGCATTTATTAAACAATAAGTGGCCTTGAAGGATTTAGAATTTCTCCAGAGGGGAAATAATGATAAATAATTTTATGATGATAAACATGTACTGTTTTTGCCATATACTTTGGAAAGCACTTTCCTATCAAATATCTTGTTAGATTTTGGGAAGAAGGTAAAGCAGATCCTATTCCCACTTCTGTTGAAAAAACCGAGGCTCTAAGAGAAATAACTCAGGCAAGGCTACAGAGCAGGGTGAGGGCAGGAATGGTGTCTGTGACTGGAGAGACTTTCAGCATAGGATGGCTCTTGCCTTAAATATGAGTTTGAGGAATAGTTCTGTTCTTCTGCTTACTTCCCAACAGCTCAAAGCATCCATAGAGGGGAAAGTCTCTGTCCCTAGGGGCTGGTTTTCAGGGGCAATGCTGACCATGCACCGACCGGCTCCCTTCTTGGAGACAGGGGCTAAATTTCTAGCACTCAGAGTAGTGCAGGGATGGCACAGGGCTCCTCTGCCTCGGTGGTTGCACGCTTTAAAGCCAGCTTTATGAAAGAAGCCTGACAGGTTTCCCTCCATAAAACACCTCTAGGGTGTTGCAAACGCCAGACTTTAAAGGTGGTTCTCTAAGTTAGACCTGCTTGAAGAGGCTATGTCAGCTGATCACAGAGTGGCTACTCCACCCCAAAAGACCCCTAAACTAAAGCATGGGTGACACAGCAGTAGTCATCATCAAGCCTAGAAGTCCAGGCTGAACTGGGAGGGGAACATCACTCGAGACACTCCCTGCCCTTGTCAACGTGTTCAGTGTAGACATCAGTACAGTTGTGCATGTGTGGACTCAACTGACCACCTTCAGATGTGTGGGCACCTAATTCCTAGAGGATCAGCTGCCCAGCACTTCCTTTTCTCAAGACTGTATATCCACATGGTTATAGCAAGACTCCCAGGAGCCAAGTGCCCTTCTTCTCCCCTTATAGCCATGCTGATTGGACTGGCTGCACATAACCCACCTAAGCTGGACCAATCAGAGTCCCTCCCTGAGAATTTGGATTTGGAACCAAGAGATTCCAGCATAGGCTAAACTTCTCATAAACAAAAAGGACAGGAGCTTTGGAAATGTTGGTAGTGGCCATTTTCCTTCATGCAGTCAAGAACACAGAGAAAGTCTTTGGCAAGAGAGAAGAATGAGTTGGACCTGAAAAGAGGAGACCCAGTTTCATCCATGTCCTTTGGTTCCATGATAGCCAATGATTCTTCTAATAAAATCCCTATTTTTGCTTAGAGTTGGTTTCTGTTACTTGTAATCAATAGTTAATACAGTATAACTCAGTTTGCACTCAACCAGGGGTGATTTTGTTCCCCAGGGGACATTCGGCAATGTCTGGAGATATTTTTGGTCAACATAACTGGGCGGAGGGGTATCAACTGGCATCTAGTAGGTAGCCAGGGATGCTGCTAAACATCCGACCATGCACAGGACAGCCCTGGCCCCTCATACAAAGAACAATCCAGTCCATAATGTCAAGAGTGCTGAGGTGGTTCTAACTCAACATGCAATGCATGTCTAAGTCAAGACCATCATCATGTAAAAACTGGCTCTTTACCTCATTTCTCCTTTTAGCAAAGATTCTTTCATTTTACTTATTTATTTATTTATTTTGAGAAAGAGTCTCACTCTATCACCCTGAGTAAAGTGCTATGGCATCATAGTTCACAGCAACCTCAAACTCTTGGGTTTAAGTGATCCTCTTGCCTCAGCCTCCCGAGTAGCTGGGACTTCAGGTGCCCATCACAACGCCCGTCTATTTTTAGACGAGATCTCTCTCTTGCTCAGGCTGGTCCAACTCCTGTGCTCAGGTGATCCTACCTACCTCAACCTCCCAGAGTGCTGGAATTACAGGTGTGATCCACCATACCCACCCAGATTCTTTCATTTTAAATAATATTCTGGTGGGAAGAATTCTCATACCGTGAGTGTGGGAGGATTGTCAATTAGTGTAACCTCTCTAAAGAATCACTTAAATATGATTATCAAGGCCCTTAACATGTTCACTCTTAGAGAATTTACTTTGTAGAATTCACTCTTGGTAGAAAATCTTAATTCAGAGATATATACAAAGATTTATGCAAAAGGATGTTCATTGCAGCTTTATTTATAATCGTGAAAATTGAAATAACATAAATATCCAACTTCTGCATATTGGTTACATAAATGATTATATACTCATAGCACAGATAAATATATGGAGCACTCAAATTTATGTTTGTGAGATTATTTAATAACATAGGGAAATACTCATAATGTTAACTGAGAAAACTAAATATAAAGTTTCTGAAATATGTATAAGCACAAGAAAAAAGGCTGTAGGGAAATATATCAAAATATTAACTGCAGCTATCTCTAGGGACTAAGATCACTACTAGTTTTTATTTACTTTTTTTTCTTTTTAATTTTTTTCCAGCCAGGCACAGTGGCTCACACCTGTAATCCAAGCACTTTGGGAAACCATGCCAGGAAGGTCACTTGAGGCCAGAAGGTTGAGACCAGCCAAGGCAACATTGCAAGACTCTTTCTCTAAAAAAAAAAAAAAAAGAGAGAGAGACAGAAAGGAAGGGGCATGCAGGGGTCAAACTAGAGCACAGACTGGGCATCTAGCAGAAGGGCCAAGGGTAGGTTTGCAGTGTTAGGAAAGGTGGTGGGGCCTGGGCTGGGCAGAGGGTTAGTCGCTGTCACAACTGTGCTCTGAGCTACCCAGGGGAAAGGAGAAAGAAAGGAAAATGAAAACCATTTAAGAAATGAAGGATCAGAAAGAAGAGTGCTTTGACACAACCATGGCCAGAAAGGAAAACATCCCCTCCCTAGAGGTAAGTTGATTGGAGAAGGTTCCAGAAAGGAAGGGGTGACTACAGAGGGGAATGTGTTTATGCTGCAGACCAAAGCTCAGGGCACTTGGAGAACAGAAGGAAGTGAGGGGATGGGACTTCATGAGTTATAAAAGGCTAATGAGGTTGCCTACTCCCAGAAGAAACCAACAGAAAGTTTTGCTTCCTTGGTGACCAAGAAGCCCAGGATGGGCTGGGTGTGAAGGGTAGGGGAAGCTCCAGCAGAAAAACTGGAGCCTACTAGGAACTTGGGAGTGCTGGATTAACTTTGCAAACTGAATGAAGTAATAGAACTGGCTGTCTGTGCTGGAGCATGCTGGGTAGCTTGTAACTGGAGGGACTAGCTTCTGCACTTCCAACAGCTGGTTGGCCGGGTAAAATGCTCCACCCAAAACCCAGGTCACTGCTATTGGTGGAGACATCTTGGCCCCTTCAGCAACAGAAGACAGAGGCTCACTGTGGAGAAATACTAGGTGTTTCTCTGAGCTTGTATTCTGCTGTTCACTGTAGTAGAAGCTGACGTCTACTGACCATCTGGTTGTTTGCTTTGGGTCAGACATTTTCTGGTTCAGAAACTTCCAGGAGGAAGCACCATGCCAGGAGTCCAGAGGCCTGAGTTGGAGGCCCAGGTCTACTGTATGACACCGGATCAGATACGTGTCACTTAACCCCAAGCCTCCAGGTCCTCACTTAATGGTGTGAGAATGGCAGCACACCCTCTTCCTCTCGGTCCCTTGCCTTCCCCAGTTCTCAGAGTGCCTTAGCGTCTTCAGCAGAGGAGGTGACAGAAGTGCCTGCTTCACAGGGCAGTGGTGGGAGTTCAGCAGGGTGACACACGGTGAAATCCCTTAGAAAAACCCTGGCACAAAAGAGGTGCTTAATGTTGTTACTGCTGCCGCGCTGTTGTTTTTAGGCTAATTTGAAATAATAGATATGGGGCGGCGCCTGTGGCTCAGTGGGTAGGTGCTGGCCCCATATACCAAGGGTGGCGGGTTCAAATCCGGCCCTGGCCAAACTGCAACAAAAAAATAGCCAGGTGTGGTGGTGGGCGCCTGTAGTCCCAGCTACTAGGGAGGCAAGAGAATCACCTAAGCCCAGGAGTTGGAGGTTGCTGTGAGCTATGTGACGCCACACCACTCTACCGAAGGCAATAAAGTGAGACTCTGTCTCTACAAAAAAAAAAAAAAGAAAGAAATAATAGATGTGAAAGTGTTTTGAGAAATATGAAGCACTCTATGTTCAAATAAAATGTGTTATTTCCATTCTTCCCTCTTTTGTCTCATTTCTCAAAACTCCCCTCCCCTCACCAGGCAGCTGCCATACTGAACTATACTGAATGTGTACAGTCTCCTACAAAGGCTCCCCAAATGCTCCTCTCCCTTCCGCATTCCCCCAACCCCCTCACCCTCCCATCAGCCCCCCTTCATCTGACCACTGGCTCCTGCCTGGCCTACAAAGCCCAGCCCTACCTCCTCCCTCCTGGAAGCCTTCCCTGACCCCTCTAACCTGGGCTGGAGTCTCCTCTTCTGAGGCTTCACTGCACCTATGTTGACCCCTGGCTGCACACACTGCAACTATCTATGTTTTCAGTTTCTGTTTTGTTTTGTCTTTTTCAGTCTATTCCTCTCCCTCCCCCAAACCACTATGAGCTTTTTGGGCGCAGACAGGGTGTCAACTTCGTCTTTGCACACCAGGAATCTAGTGAAGATCCCTAAGTATGGTAGGCCTAGTAAGTGTATGTGGATTTGAATGAATGAGTAAATACGAGGATGTATATGAAGTCACTTGTTTCCAGTTTTTGGAATGATCATTATTAATAGTTCATTCCACAGATAAGTTCATTCCACCTGCTAATCTTTGCAAGGCTCCTACCAGGTGCCTTGGGCAATGTGTGACAGAGTCCCTCCATTCAAGGACCTTACAGGGAAACTCAGCAGAAGCTCTAGCATAAGTTTATTTCCTACAAATGGCATAAATACATTGCCATACATATGTGTGCTAAAAGAGGCCGGCTGCCTGTGTTGACAAGCCTTCAAGGACAGTTTCTCAGGGCTTCAGGAAGGCTTTTAAGAAGGAGCTGGCTTGCAACCCCCCTTGCCAACTCTGGTGACAGGATCCAACCCTCCCCCCAGCCCGGGCCCTTCACTCTATCCTCTTCCTTCATCTTTGGGAATTCCAGCAAGAGATCACGACCTGCCCTGCTTCTGCCAGGAGCCACCATCCCTGCCACAGGGGGAACCCCTGGGACCCCTGCCCTGAGGTCTCTGCGAGGTCACTCATGTGTGCCTCCCTCTGGCCAAAGCCACAGGACTTTGAGTCCTGGCTCTGCCACACACCAGGTGTGACTTGACATGTTTAGTTTTCCTAAGGCCCAGTTTCCTCATGTGTAAGATAGAGGATAACAATAGTGACTGGTGAGACAGTGGTAATGAAAAGAAATAATAGATAAGGAGAATCTGAAACCTTAGCAAAAAGCCTTGAATTCGTGTAAACCATCTTTACCTGTAGGACCCAAAAAGCTGCAGTGCTTTGCAGCCAAAGATGGGTCCCCTCCAGGCCTTATGGGTGTGTTGGTCAGCTGTCTCTTGGGGCCATGCCCTCTGGTCTTTAGAACCTTCTTGGCCCCCAGAAAAATAATGCAAGTCACTAAACCCCAAACCTCCTGAATTTCACAGGTACATTTAAGAATCTCTCCCTCTAGCTGGGCCAATAATTAGTCTTTCTTCCTGAAAAGAGAGCATGGTCCCATTTTAGCCTCTGATTCCATGAGGCTAAAAGAAAGTGGAGTTAGGTTAGCCCAGATGAGGAAGATAGGCCTGGGGAAGGGACGTGATTTGGCCAAAGTCACACAGCAAGCCAGTGGCAACCCCCAGACCAGGTCTGCTCTTTCCTCTACTTCCCAGTTACTATCTAATAGGTGGGTACCCAGAGGCTGCAGGCCCCCAATGATCCAAAGTCCCTCCTAGAACCATCCTGCCTAATTCAGGTATTGGTTAGATCTAAGGAGAGACTTCTGGGAGATGGTCAGAAGTATCTAAAATCCTCAGCACGTAGACCTGAAGCTCAGCTCTGCAATTCACCAGCTCAGGGACTTGGAGCATGTCCTTTCACTCTCCAAGCCCCTTTCTCACCTGAAATGAGCAGCTGCCCACCATCTCTAAGTTTCCTCCTGCCCTGACTCTCAGGGGCTCCCTGGCACTAGGATCTCTAGCCCAGCTCACAGCAGGCAGGCCCGGGCACCCGCCCGTGGTCCTCCTCCCAGCACTACCCACCATCCTCTCCCTCCTGCCTCCTGCTCCCAAATGGACCTTCCTGTCCATCCCAGTTATCAGCACTGCTGCTGGCTGAGGAGCGGGAAGGAGAGACTGTGTTCACAGCAGCCTCCCACATACTGGCAAGTTTGCAGGTCCACAGCCTCCACTCCTCCTGCCCACTGCCTTGCCGCTGAGTCATCCTCAGTTTCCCCTATGCTCCCTGCACCCCATCCTCCAACCACAGAAGCCTAGCAGGTTCTAAGGTAAACGGCTGGGAACTCCTTGCTGGTGGGAGGGTGGGAGAGGGGTGCCCTGACCTGGGCATCTCAGGCAGAAAACGACTCAGGCCTCTGCTTTCTGGGTCACCCTCAGTTTCATTTGTCCTGTAGCCTCTCTCGTGCAGGAGGTTGTGAGGAGCAGTCACAAGTCACCCTATCTAATGCATTAGGACACAGAAACCCAGGAAAGTTGAATGCCTTACTCAAGTTCACATATAGAAGCCTGGGGAGGAAACCTCTTCATCCCAATAGAAACTAGGCCAAGTCACCAGCTAGCCATGTCCTCCCTCCTCTCATGGCCAGCTCCAGTGTGGATTCAGGGAGAACTCAAATGTCAAGACTGGCAGAGGTGGCATTGGGAAGTGCCAAAAGGGGAAAAGATGAATCAAAGAACCCCCCCCTAAAAAGGCATCGAATGCACTCCTGTGGCTCCTGCCACCCCAGGTGCCTGGCAGAGCACTGTTCTTCTGTGGAATCTTTAATTAAGAGAAAAGGACTTATGGGGAGACGGGTATCAAGCTACTCACTTGATCTGCACTGGAGACTGGCCCTCTGGGAGCAGCTGACACATGTCAATGCCACCTCTCTGGAGCCCTTGCTCCCCAGGAGAGCTGGCGGCAGGAAAAAGATTTGGAAAAGCTACAGAAAAATAGATGAGGAAAGAGGAGAGTTGGGAGCAGCAGGGTGTGAGGACAGGCTAAGGACATCGCAGGCTCCAGGCCTGTGTCTCTCCTTACTTCCAGCCTCAGGGACACCCCCACCCACCGGGCTCAAAAAGCCTCCTGTGGGCCGGGTATGGTGGCTCATGCCCGTAACCCTAGCACTCTGGGAGGCTGAGGGGGATGCATTGCTTGAGCTCAGGAGTTGGAGACCAGCTTGAGCAAGAGCAAGACCCGGTCTCTACTACAAAGAGAAAAACTAACCAGGTGTTGTGGGCACTGGTAGTCCCAGCTACTCAGGAGGCTGACACAAAAGGATTGTTTGAGCTGGAGAGTTTGAAGTTGCTGTAAGCTATAATACCATGGCACTCTACCTCAGGATGACTCTAAAAAAACCCTCATAATCTTTGCCTTATTTTGCATATAGAGCATTCTCCCCTGTTCCCCACTAAACTTTATCTGTTCAAACTTTATTTTGTCCATTTTGCTCAAATGGAGCAAAAACATTTATCTGCCCCGCTGTAAAAGACAGGAAGGCAAGTGGGGGATGGAGTAAGGGGTAAATAAATAAATTCTGCTACAGCATGAAAAAACGAACAGCATAAAGTATTATTAATGCGATACTCTTCCCAGTGAATTAATACATACAATCCTCTCCTGTCTGGTACTCAGTAAATATTTGTGAATGAATGAATGTTAAATGTGAACAGCATATGATTCTGTCTTGCCTGCTCTGGTAAATTAATAAGTCTGTATAGCCAAATCAGCATCAAACTGAGTTCATATGCTGTCTTTGTTTTAGGCCCCAGGCCAAAGCGAAAAAAAAAAATTTGTTAAAGGGAAATGAGAAAGTCCCTTTTGGACTACTGGCTCCCTGTGTTTGGTAGGCACAGGGTCTGCTTGCCTTGGTGTTGGTAACTGGAGAGTGGGTCTCCCTTTGGTGCCCAGGTACCCAGGGGTAGACTGCCCCTACTCGGCAGAACTGTGTTGGGACCCACGGGCAGCTCCTGTGAATGGCGCCCATGTACACTCATTTTTCTCCAGCTGATCCCCAAAGTGTGCAGGCAGAAAAGGCAATTCCTTCAGAGCCTGCCCTCAGCCAAGCCTTGCTTTACTCAGTGCTAATATTTAAGTCTTTCCATAGGGCTGTGACTAGTCTGTCTGTCCTCGGTTAGAATTCTGCAGGGAAATCACACAGAGAACCTGGTTGCTATCTGTACACAAAGCATACTGAGAGATTCTAGGGACAATCATTTCTGAGTAAATTACCTAAGTGCAAAGGGTCTGCCCAGGGAACTGGGGGAGAATGGAGCAGAAACAGGTGGTGGGAAAAAGTGACTTTTGCATTAATCATAAAGCAATCAGTGGATGACAAGGGGCCTTGGAGACACTGCGTCTGTCCAGCTGGACAAGGCGTAAGAAAAGGTCACTGTTGTCCAGAAACTCCCATCCATCATGAAGACACCTACTTACCTGGCTTCCAAGTGCCCAGCCTCCTGTTTTCCCTGCTCTGCAGAGATGCTGCCCTGGCCTGGTTCATTGTCCTTGATTTTGCCCTCTGGACCATCCTGGCATCCACCTGTCTGGCCTCACCTGGCCCAACCATGGAGGAGGGTGTGGCTTTGGCTAATTAGCTCTTAGGAAGCCATATACTGGGTGTGGCCTACCTCAGCCCCTGAAACCTACAGGCGCCTCTTCCTGTACCCTGTATCTTGCTCAGTTAGCAGGATCCAAGAAGGAAAGAAGACAAGAATTTCCACTGCTCTCCTACTGAGTTAATTGCCTGATCCTTCTCAGTTTCCTCCATCTCCTGGCAACCTATCCCTACCCCTCCTTCCCCCTGAGCATAGAGTTCCCCCCCAACCCCCCAGCTGGATGGGGCTCCGCTCCCTTCCACTGGCCGTCTCTAAGCTGCACTCTACCTAATCCTTACAGTCAACACCTGTTCCCAGGTTCCGGCCAATTCATTTCTGACGTTATTTTCATGGCAAGTGTATTTTGTCTTCCAGGTCATTTCCATTTTAATGGGGAGTAATGTCTTTGCCCAGGTGGAACCTTTGGCAGGGAATTTCAGCAGCAGTTTCAGGAAGTAAAAAGAATCTTGACTAGAAGAGCTATTTTATCTCTCAAATCGCGGGTGGAACATGAGCTTTAGTTTCAGACACTGGATTTCAATCCTGGCACAACTTCCTACCTATATAACCTTGGGTGAGTCATTTAACCTCTCCTAGTTCCTTGTCAATAACAGAGATAAACATGTCCACCTCACAGATCTGAGAAGAAGATTTGGTAAGTATATGTTTTAAGATCCTGGTACAACATTGAAACTATTATCCTTAGCAAGGTAAGGCTGGCACTTCCACCACTGGGGAGGAGAGAGGGTAAGAGAATCAAACTGTCTTTTGCAGCTACATACAAGCAGGGCAGGCTATTTTAAGGGCACTTGGCCTCAAATATCTATAGCACCTGTGTACTACACCGCTTCTGGATTTCCACTATTATAGTCATTGTTCTGAGTAAGCACTGAACCTCTTTGGAAATGTGAAAATTCTTATGAAAGTTACTAATACTGTAACTTTTTTGTGAAAGTTTTAATCCAGAGATTGTTTTGTTTGTGAGAATACAGGGCACCCTGGAGCTCAGAAACCAGGAGAAGCAAGGATTGTCCCAACTGTGGAAAGCAAATTACATGCCAGGTTCCGAGCCAGGCACTCTCTTGTCCATGAGACAATCCACAATAACACAGTCCACAATAACTCACAAGTTATTGCAACTGTCTTTCTACACTCACAATAACTTTCAGAGGTAGTTACTGTTAAAGAACAATTTTTTTTTATTTTTTTATTTTTATTATTTTTTTTATTGAGACAGAGTCTCAATTTGTCACCCTTGGTAGAGTGCTGTGACATCATAGCTCACAGCAACCTCAAACTCTTGGGCCCAAGTGATTCTCTTGCCTCAGCCTCCATAGTAGCTGGGACTACAGGCGCCTGCCACAAAGCCCTACCATTTTTTTGTTTGTTTAGCAGGCCCTGGCTGGGTTCGAATCCACCCGCCCTGGCTGGGTTCGAATCCACCCTCAGTGGTTAGGGTGGCTGAATTTTTTTTTTCAGACAGAGTCTCACTATGTCGCCCATGTACCCGCCTTGGTGGGTAGAATGCCCACCACAATGCCCAGCTATTTTTTGGTTGCAGTTGTCATTGCTGTTTAGCAGGCCAGGGCAGGGCTCGGACACACCAGCCTTGGTGTATGTGGCCAGTGCCCTACTCACTGAGCTACGGGCGCTGAGCCACAATTCTGAAGTTTTGTATTTTAAATTGGTTAAAGGATGACTCCTAAGCAATACTATTTAGGTTCTCTAGCCCACTCAAGTTCTCCTTGTCCTAGTGAAAGATAGGAAGCTGGCTTGACAGGCTGGGCATCCAGATACTGAGGCTGAATAGAGAAGGAAGAATATTATGACTTGTGGACTGACTCTTGGGAATGTAAGAGTATGGTTGAGATGAAGTAAAGCCAGAAAATCACCTTCTCTGGTGCCAGCCTCAAGATTCATCCTGAATATTGAACTACATAGCTTTTGCTATGGTCTGAACATAGGTGTCCCCCAAAATTCATATGTTGGAATTTAATCCCCAGTGTGATAGTATTAAGAGGTGTGACATTTAGGAGGTCAGATTAGGTCATGAGGGCAGAACTCTGCCCTCACGAATGGGATTAGTGCTCTTAGAAAAAGCTTGAGGGAGCCTGTTTGCCCTTTCCAAAACATAAGGACACACAGAAAACACCATCCATGAGGAATGAGCCCCCTCTCCAGACACTGAATCTGCCAGCACCTTGATCTTGGACTTTCCAGCCTCTACAGTAGTGAGCAATAAATTTCTGTTGTTTATAAATTACCCAGTCTAAGGCATTTTTTTTTATAGTAGCCCAAATGTTCTAAGACAGCTTGTCAACACCCTTTACCTACACTGCCCTCCCTGTCTATAACGGAGATCTTTCTGAGGTTCAATAAAACCTGGCCTAGGCGGGCATGTAGGCCAAGAAAGACAGGCAACAGGGCTTGGGACCATCTCCCTTCCTGAGAGCCCACTCCAGCACTCAGGGTGTAGGGATGTAAGAAAAGCCAGCAACAGAGGCGTTATGGACTTCAGAAGCCATCCACTGACTAGTATCTGGTAAATAAGCATGGACACTTCCTGGCATAACAGAGATTAACTTTTGCAGCCTGAGTTTTCAACTCTGCTTCACCTCCTCCACATTTAACAATCCTGTGCTGAAAGTTAGAAGTAACCAAGGGAGCTGTTTATAAAGGCACAGTGCCGCCCAGCCGAAGAGCTTAGGAAGGCTTCTCCCTGGAAGGACAGAGATGGCACATGCCTTGGAGTTTGGGGTTTCATTCTAAACAGACAGACACCCCACCATGGCCCCAGAGCGGACGGGTCCAGGGGAGGACCTGTGGGCACCAGTGAGTTAAGCATTGCTATCCTGTAGTACCTGCTTTCTGCTGGATTAACAGGAGAGAAAGAGAGCGGGGGAAGGAGACAGCTCCTGATGGTTTTTAAAGAAGAGCACATTTAAACTCAGAATGTAGCTGAACAGCTGGGCTGGAAAATTGGTTGTTTAGCTCTGCAGTTTGTGTCAGGGACTCACAGACTGAGAGAAAATAAAAGCGGCTTGATTTTGTAAACTGCCAGTATTATGAACCAAGACACAGGTCTCCAGGGAGTAAGGACTCAAGTGACTTCTTTTCCCCATTCCTACACAGCAGGAAAATGGCAGAACCCAGATAAGAAAGAATTAGGGGTCTGAGTTGTTAGCACTACAGACATTGGCTGGGCTGTAGAGTTTTCAGGTTCCTGGCTCTGCCTTCAAGGGATCTCAGTCCCCAAATTCCAGAACCTCAGATCCAGAAGGGACCAAAGATAGCCCAGGAATCCCTGCTTCAGTTCTGCTGACAGAGGGCCCCTGCCCTGTGTGGAGCCCAGTGGCCCAAGGGAATGTTCACAACTACTCTGCCCTGCTTGCTTGCTGTTTGCCAGCTTGGACTAGTGGTGAATTCCTTCTTGTTTGAGCTGAACTCTATCAACCATTACAGTGGGCATATACCACGGCACCCTAGATGCTAAGGGCTCCTCGGAGATCCTACAGGTCAGAGACTACCCAAATTCATCCACAAGCATTGGTTTCTTCCCCCTCCTTGGCTTACCTTGTGTTGTAAAACATTTTGGATCCCAAATTTACAACAAAGAGATTTCCAAGAAAAATCTGGCATTGTGGATTCACTAGATATATCAAAAAGGCTGGCAACAATGACCCCACTCTTGTACCTGAAAACACCTGGCTGGAATTGGGGGGGAGGGTGGCCCCTTTGATGTGGGCATGGCTCTTCAGTTTACTCCAGAACCCAGCACTACCTATTGTCCCAAAGGTAGCAGCTCTCCTGGTCCACGGGACCCATCGGTCTCAAGTCTTGAGTCTGTGAGGCCATATCTTGTCCATGCTTCAGGTTTTACCAGTGACCAAGTACCAGGACCCTTCTTGGCCTCGTGTTCATTCCTTTACTTTATGATTTAGTCTCTTCCCTTCCACAGCCATGTTCACCTCCAGGGATTCCTTCCTTTTATCCTATCTCCATCTTGTGGCCTTCAGTAATATAAAAATAACTAAACTGACAAAGCAAATTCGTTTACTCCTTCTTTCCTTGTGCTCATGCATTTAAATCAGTAGCTCTCAACCAGCAACAGGACCTCTTCTCTACCTTCAGGGACTTTTGGAAATTTTTGGCATTATCGTAATGACTGAGTTATTTTGTACCTGGGGTCTGGAGATGCTAAATAAACTGCTATCCAAAGGAGACTCCTATTTAAAAAAGCAAACTTGTCCCCCCATTCATTAAAAATTCCACTAACCCTCATGAGAAAACACTGATATAAATGGAATAATGGCTAATTTTATCCCTATATCATTTATTTAACTTCTCTATGCCTATGTAAAATGGAGATGACATATTTCATTCATGAATTTCTTCCAGCGTTGCTGGGAGGATTTATAAGATAAAACAGATGCTTGACACATATTAAGCACATAATAAATGCTAGCAATAATGACTGCTTTAGAAATGCAGTGCTGTGATGAGAATTAGTATGTCTGCCCAGAGACCTGAATGCCAGTTCTGCTGGAATAGCTAGTCCGCTATTAGCTAACTATGCGACCCTGGTCTGTCATCTCTCCTCACCAAAAAATGAGGGGTTGTACTAGGTTTCCTGGAGTCCTGTTGATCTCAAATAATCTAAGATTCTGTGGTCCAAATAAGACACATGGCATACCCTTTTGATTTTCCTTCTAGCTTTACTTGTCTGGGCCAACATTCCCGGATGTGGTGTTGAAAGCCAACCTGAGGCCGTATTTCTTTCCCTATCAAAGAACAAAGATAAAAAACAAACCATAATGGCATAGAGGAAATGTCCACGCTGGTTATCATTGCTCCCCTGAAGTCTGTGAGATTTGAGAGGCTATGGCGGTCGGTGGCCAAGGTTGTCCCCCTTCCACAGACGAAGAGTTTTCTTCCTAGAATACAGCATTTTACAATGGGTACCTGTTGATCACTACCCTGTTTCCCCAAAAATAAGACAGTGTCTTATTTTAAGGTGTGCTCCCAAAGATGCGCTAGGTCTTATTTTCAGGGGACGTCTTATCTTTCCTGTAAGTAGGTCTTATTTTCGGGGAAACAGGGTAGACTCTCAACACAAAGGTTTTTAGTGAAACAGCTTCTGACTGAGGCTCCATAGAGGCTCAGGAAGACATTCTTCCCCCCACTGCCTGCTGGAAGACAAGCTGACCATGGAAGGAATAGGAAGAGGAAGGTTGAACATCAAAGGGAAAACGCAGCAGTGCAGTTCATTTGAGTAAACCAGAAGAAGGGAACTGCAATGGTTATTACTGAGTGAATAATGTGTAACTAGGTTACAGCTGGGTTTTGTTTGTTTGTTTTTGAGACAGAGTCTTACTCTGTTGCCCTGGGTAGAGTGCCGTGGCGTCATCACTCACAGCAACCTCCAACTCTTGGGCTCAAGTGATCCTCTTGCCTCAGCCTCCCAAGCAGATGGGACTACAGGTGCTCACCACATGTCTGGCTATCCAGATAGTCTTGAGGAGACGGAGACTGAATGGCAAAAATGGACAAAATGTAAAACAGAAATATAATACTTTTGGTGGCTGGTGTGGAGTTAGGTACAATTTACTCTACCTTTTTACCCCAGATTTTCTTCCTGGATTTTAGAGGACTCTCACAAATGATTCCTCAAAACATCAGCAGTAAGAATACTTAAAGACTTGACCCTAGGCCTAGGGGGTTACCCTCAAGCAGATTCAACTATGTAGTTTTAGGGGCAGCGGGACCATCCTCTTGGATTTTTATAGGTCACTGGTGCCCTCTGGTGGAGGACAAAGGTTAGATCTGCCGGGTAGAGGCCAGAGACTTGATTGGTCGTTTGTGTTAAAAGCAGCTGTAATTCCTTCCTGTCCACCCCAACCCCAGGTGAGAGGCACCTCACAGAAATTACCTCATTTATCCATTATGTTTGTTTCACAGATCAGGAAGCTGAGGCTTAGAGATGCGGAGAGAACTGCCTGAGGTCACCCAGCAAGAGGGTCAGCTTCTCTCTCGCTCCCCCTGCACACACACTAGAGCAATGGTTCTCAACCTTCCTAATGCCGTGATGTATTTTCATTGTTATAAAGGGGTCGTGACCCACAGGTTGAGAATTGCTGCTCTAAAGGGAGGACAGAAGCAAATAGAATTATTTCCAAAATGTGTCCCCTATTAAGGTAGCAACTTTACCCAGTTTTGAGCAGTGTGCTTTGCTGGAATTTAAGATTTCCCAATTTAGCTCACTTCAAGTTTAAAGTCTATTTACCTTGATTCAAACGCATGGCTGATTTCCCACTAGTGATTCTTTTAGAGGTTAATGATGAAGGGGAATAAGCCCCACACTGAGAGAAGGCAAGATCAAGTTAATTGACCATATAATGCTTGGTGTCACTTGTCATTGCCAAGTAAGGTGTTCCAGAAAGTGACCTATAAGGCCACAATAACCTAAAAGATATTTTTTGCATACCTTGCCCTAAACCTGAAATGCTCCCTCTGGCTCTCCCTTCCTTCTCCAACCCTGAAAGGTTTTCCATATGTCACAGACAATTGCTGTACCTCAATTTTTCCCAGTAAAACACAGAAATCCATTCTCATCCCATGACACTTTCATGATCTTGTCCTTAACCATTTCCCACTGTTCTCCTTCCCTCCCAAACCCTTCCATCTTTGGCTTCAGCAGTGGTTCTTAGACTGTGGCTCCCACACCAGGATCTTGGCAGAAATGCAGCTGGCTTGGGCCTCATCCAAGTTGGGAGGCCCAGCAATCTGATGTCAAGGTCCTCCAGGTCATTCTGATGTTTACTAAAGTTTGAAAGCCACTGTTCTAGAACAGGATCCTGACATAGGGTCAAAAGATGCAAGTTTTGAGGAGTCTGAAAGTTTCTTGTATTTACACATGAAATTCTGCTTGTGTACATACCCTTTTTCTGGAGAAAAGTTTCAGAGCAGTCATCTCTTAACCCCCTAAAAGTTATGAAATGCAAATCTGTAATTCTGTTTCCTGGTAAACATCTCCCTACCTATATCCATACTCTTCTTTCTTCCACTTTGCCTTAAAAGACACCTGATTCGGGCGGCGCCTGTGGCTCAGTGAGCAGGGCGCCGGCCCCATATGCCGAGGGTGGCGGGTTCAAACCCAGCCCCGGCCAAATTGCAACAAAAAAATAGCCGGGCGTTGTGGCGGGCGCCTGTAGTCCCAGCTGCTTGGGAGGCTGAGGCAAGAGAATCGCGTAAGCTCAAGAGTTAGAAGTGGCTGTGAGCTGTGTGATGCCACGGCACTCTATCTGAGGGCAGTATGTGAGACTCTGTCTCTACAAAAAAAAAAAAAAAAAAAGACACCTGATTCTCCCCCCAATCCCCAAAGGATCCTGGTGATCATTTCCCCACAGCTCTTGTACTTCAGTATAGGATATGGGGCCTCCCCAGCACTACATCCCAACTACGACTCTTAAGACCCTTAAAAATCTTTGTGGTTTTGAGATTTAGATCTATGCTTGCCTTCACTCCTCTTATATTGCTGCCATCTGAAGCATTCCTTACACTCCATTGTCCATTAAAGACTTTGGATTCCGGGAGGCGCCTGTGGCTTAGTGAGCAGGGCGCTGGCACCATATACTGAGGGGGCGGATTTGAACCTGGCCCCAACCAAACAGCAACAAAAAAAATAGCCAGGCATTGTGGTGGGAGGTTGAGGCAAGAGAATCGCCTAAGCCCAATTGCTGGAGGTTGCTGTGAGTTGTGACGCCACGGCACTCTACCAAAGGTGACAAAGTGAAACTGTCTAAAAAAAAAAAACTTTGGATTCCTACGTTCTACATCATCCTAGGTGACAGCAGTATCAATATGATGACCCACCCAACACCCCAGCCCCACAGGACCTAGAACACTTCACATCAGAGAATCTCATCTTCATACTTCAACCACTCACTGTTAATGCCCCAGGACTTGATGTCACCTGGGATGCTCCACTCTATACCAGTCAGCTTAGACTAAGTTACCCTGTGGTAACAAATCCCCAAATCTCGGTGGCTTACTTTAACAAAGGTTTACGTTTCTCGGTTCACTGCGGGACGGCTACAGCTCTACTGCTGGTCCTCTTCACTCAGAGCCAGACTGAAGGAGCAACCCCATTCATTCTGGGGCATAGTAGCCTTATGCAGAGGGAAGAGAGCAGTGACTGACCCAGGCAATGGTCCTGAGAAAACCATTTCTCAGAAGTAGCATGTTTCATTTCCACTCACATTCCATAGGCCAGACTCCTGCCAGTAGGACAGGAAGTATGATCCTCTCCAAGGCCTGGTAGAGAAAAGCAACAAAAAAATTTTTTTGAGACTGAGCCCTGGGTAGTGTTGTGGTATGGTAACTCACACTCCTGGGTTCAAGCAATCCCCTCCCTCAGCCTCCTGAGTAGCTGTGACTACAGGCATATACCACCATGCCTGGCTAATTTTTTCTATTTTTAGTAGAGACAGGGTCTCACTCTTGCTCAGACTGGTCTCTAACTCCTAAACTTGGGCAATCCACCTGCCTTGGCCTCCTAGAGTGCTGGGATTACAGGCATAATCCAACACTCCCAGCCAGCAAAAAATGTTTTGACAATAATTCAATCTACCATAAACCTTCAAGTCTTTTACTAGTCTACCTCTCTCTTTCAACTTAAACGACCTGCCCTCTCACTTTTGGTCCTCTCCTTTTATGCTAGTCTTCAATTTCATTGGACTTTTCTATTCATATCATACACCTCTGGAAATAATGACAACAGATATTACTAAACACTCAGTAGGTGCTAACTTGAGATTTATTATCTTGTGAGTCATTGGAGGCTGGACGTTAACCTGAGTTCATCATCTTCTTCTTTTAGATTAAAACCATCACTTCATTATGAGGGAAACAGAAGAACCAGGTAAAACTGAGAGGCCAGATCAGGACCACGTATATATATATTTATACTAGTCTGCAAGTTGTCTGATTTTTCTCCTGCAGCACTCAGGGGCCAGGCCTAGTGGTTCTTAAGCACTGGTACTTCTCTCACTAAGTAATATTTACCAATGTCTTGGGACATTTGTTGTCTTCACAATTAGGGAAGTGCTACTGGCATCTAATGAGCAGAGGCCAAGGACACTGCTAAACATCCTGCAATGCACAGGACAGGCCCCTCAACGAAGAATTTTCCAATCTAAAATGTCAATAGTGCCGAAGTTGAAAAACCCCACCCATCCTGTAGATTAGGCAGTCTCAGGCAATCGTCTTGTGAAATTTTCCTAGTTTGTTCTCTCCCCTATTCTTCAGAGCACCTCTTTCAGACCCTCTCCACTGTCTTCAAACTTATCCCAACCACTTCCCCCACTTCCCGTTATACTCAACCCTCTCCGTCCAAGCTACCAGCCACACTGACCTTTTCAGTTCTTCTCAGATGCCACTGTTTTCTCTTCTACACACCTAGGCATGTTTCCTCCTAACTGGCACTCCTCCTCTCCTGCCCACCTGCCTTCCTTTAGATCTCAACTCATTTCTTCATGGTTGTTCTGAAACTCTTGGCTACATTTGGCCCGCCTTCTGTATTTCTCAGAACATGTCACCTCACAATAAAGCATTCACTGTGTTAGTATTATTTAACTGATTTCCCAAAAACATAAGAGCATGGACCATGTATTTTTTAGGTACTGTATCCCCAGGATACATGACATATTATAGGTACCTAATATTTACAGCACAGGTCTCTCCTGAGCTTCATTTCCATTTGAATGTTCTGAAATGCACAAAGTCCACACATCCTGAACTTCTTTTTCCTATCTTTACCACCATCAAAAAGCTACTCTTCTACCCACAGTCTTCATCTCAATGAATGGCACCACCACCCTAATTGCCAGAGTCATCCTTAACTCCCCCCTTCCCTTCACACCACATTCCCTTTGTTCATAAAGTCTGCTACTTCTTCCAGTTGAATTTTTCTCAAATCTTTTCACTTTTAGGCTTTGGTCTCAAACATTTTAGATTTAACAGCTGACTACAATTCTTAGCTACCTTGGACACGTTATTTAATATCTCTAAGCCTTAAACACCAATCGGAATGACAAATGTCAAGTCAGAACGCTTTCCCAGCCTGTCACCTTTATTGTTAGGAGTTATCCTCATTCCCAGCCCAGTTTGCTGCCACAGCTTCATCCCTGCTTCTGGTCTAACCAGTACTCCAGTACTCCAGTCAACATTGTGGCCAGAATGATTTTTCAAAAATGCAAATGTCCCTCTCCTGCATAACATCCTTCCATGGTTTTCCACAGCCTTCAGGATAAAATTCAAACTTACTAGCTTGGTATATCACTCATTCATCACCTGGCCCCCATACCACTCCAACCCCATTTTTATCACTTCTCCATACCATTTGTTCCAGTCACATGAAACAACTTAAATGTTTAAAAAAAAAAAAAATCATTCTCACCCCATTAGTTCTCTCATTTGCAGCTTTCTTGGCTTATATGGAAATTGTCTTATATCCTAATCCCATTGTTAGATTATAGGCAATTTGAGGGTGGCTTCCTTATTATTCACTGTTGTGAATGGTAACAAGTAATCTCTGGCTCATATTAACATATAGTATTTATAATAGTATTTACTGAATGAATTTAATTCTGATCCTTTATTTTGAAGGAGGGGCTGGGAATGTACATAGCAAGATTATCCCTAAATCCCCAAACCTATTATGAATTGAACTTTTTCTAACCACACCGCTCTGCTAACAGTAGTTTGTAATCTCAGCTATAGCTTGCCTTCTCCCTCTAGCCTCAAGACTACATTCAACAAAGATGATAAATCTGTAGCATCAGAACCTGTCAAGGTGAGTAAGATACAAAAGTTCAAGAAACAGGCTCAGCGCCTATACCTCAGCAGCTAGGGCGCCAGGCACATACACCCAGGGCTGGTGGGTTTGAACCCAGCCCGGGTCTGCCAAAACAACAATGACAACAACAACAACAACAACAAAATAGCTGGGTGTTGTGGCAGGTGCCTGTAGTCCCAGCTACTTGAAAAGCTGAGGCAAGAGAATGGCTTAAACCCAAGAGTTTGAGGTTGCTATGAGCTGTGATGCCAAGGCACTCTACTGAGGGCGACATACTGAGTCTGTCTCAAAAAAAAAAAAAAGTTCAAGAAATAAAACATGTTATGCAGTTGGAATCACATTAAAAATTACCTTAAACAAAAAAAAAAAAACTTAAAAAAAAAATTACCTTAAACAAAAAATTACCTTCAAGAGATCACACACAAAACATAGATCTAAGTAGACAAAGCTGGTCTCACCACTGTTTCTAACACTCATTTTCATCTTTAAAATGTTATCCTGGTATTTCCGCTATCACCTCATCTTATCCCCAGGGCCTTTTCATAGAGATGTGCACTATTCCTCTCCAGGGGATATCATTTACATGACAGCCTATGAAAAGTGCCCCCCAAAGTTGTACAATGCACACCGATCTGTGCCAACTGTATGGTCACCCCACCCCTACCCTAAGCTCAGGATGACTGAACAGATGTTTCACCCATCTTATGCTATCACACTTTGTGAGCCATTCTCTTGTCTCAAAAAAAAGTGTCTCCCTCTCTTCCCCTGGGTAGAGTGCCACGTCATCATCATACCTCAAACTCTAGGGCTCAAGAGATCTTCTTGCCTCAGTTTTTCTTTCTTTTTTTTTTTTTTTAAATAGAGATAGGGTCTCACCCTCAAACTCCTGAGTTCAAGCAATCCATCCACCTCGGTCTCCCAGAGTGCTAGGATTACAGGCGTGACCCACCACCATGAACCAGGGGCTTCCACGAAGCCCTTAAATTGAACATTTTATTGCAAATAAATGCAAACATTTTATTGCAAATACTGCAATTTTATTTGCAACAAAATATATTTTTATTTAATGGGTCATGTGTTAAGATAAAATAGCGATTTTAAAAGAGATTTCATCAATTTCATTAGCACCAAAAGTTTTAAAAACTGCTACTAGGGTGTGGTGCCCACCCCTTAATGGTTAGGGCGCTGCCCATGTACGCAGTGCTGGCAGGTTCAAACCCGGCCTGGGCCTGCTAAATGACAACTACAACAACCACAGCAAAATAGCCGGGTGTTGTGGCAGGTGACTGTAGTCCCAGCTACTTGGGAGGCTGAGACAAAAGAATCACTTGAGCCCAAGAGTTTGAGTTTGCTGTGAGCTGTGATGCCACAGCACTGTACCAAGTGAAACTATCTCCAAAAAAAAAAAAAAAAAAAATACTGCTAGAGACCCCAGATATTAGGCATATAATTGATTCACACATATTGTGTGACAAACCCTCAGTACCTCTGGTACTAGCCCCAATGCAAAAATACAATGAGATCAATGTTACATACACATAGTTGCCAAGTTATAAACAAAACCGACTAATATACGATTCCCACTTATGAATGGAGGCTATTATAGGTAACAGGCATGTTCCAACTTTACCTACAAATTCAACTTAACAAACCTACAGAACCTATCTCTTTCATAACCCAGAGACTGACTAGTCAACAAAATCTGGAGATTTCCTTCAGGATTGGAATTCTGAAAATGAAATACAGCAATTACTAATACATAACTAAGGAGAAACATCCAAAGTTGCTGTTGATTTCAAATCCAATAATGTCATCAAATCAGTGCAAAGATAGACTATAGCAGAAAATGAAATTTAGCTGTATATAAACAAAATTATGTATTACCCAAATAATGACAAAACACAATTATAAAGTGAAAAATATTTAATACACAAAAAGGCACAATTAAATCAAAAGATATTAAAAGCATTACATAGTGCAAACACCAAAAAGATACAGGGTTATTGACTTATTTAGAATGTTTATTTAGGTGCTTATAAATAAAACTAGGCAAGCATACATGAAAATGCCTCCTTCTTTCCTCATTTATTGAGCTGGCCATTTTTTAGTTATTTTAAATTGCCTTTTTCCTCCCAGTTGATAAAACCACATTTGCTACTCCTGTTGATTGTGGCTACCTGATCAGAAATATGGAAAAATCACGTTTTCTCTATATTGGCATGCATTTTATACCACCTACTTAAGTGTGTGTAGAAAGAGAATTTTGGTACATCAAGACTCACAACAAGTAGTCTTTATAAAACAACATGGTTTTATAAAGATAAAATCTGTTACTCAAATTTATACACTTCTTACAGAACACCTAGAGACAACTCGTTTCTAGTCAAGAGCCTTACTTCCACGGTATGTGAGGTGAAAGCATGGTAAATGTAATAAGCAATACAGGCTCTGCTAGGCAGGCATAAAGAGCTTGTGTTCAGCTTCTAGGACTCGAGGTATTCTGAAGACATACCCCAGAGCTTGGTCTACCAAGAGCAGTGGTTCTCAACCTTCCTAATGCCGCAGCCCTTTAATACAGTTCCTGTGGGTCACAACCCACGGGTTGAGAACCGCTGATCAAGAGGATAAACATCTTCTCATCTCTCTTCAAGGCAAGTATAGGCTTTTCGAGTTGCTGCTCCATACTTAATCCCAACAAACTATGAGGTAGAAAGGGTAGCTATGTGAACTCAGTTTATAGAGGATAAAAACTGAGGCTTTAGAAGGTCAAGACTAGGACTCACGGCTTACTCTATATTCAAGAGCACTTAATAGTACACAGCTGTAGATAAAAGTGTATTCAGAGGTTGCTTGCGACTTCTGTGCCAAGTGCCGAGAAGGCCAAGAAACATTTTATTTCTCCATTAAAATGCTTTTTTGTTGTTGGTTTTAAAAGAAAAAACTCAAAGGAGATATTATGTTCTTATTGAAAAGGAAGTGAAAAAAAAAAAAAAAGAAGCAAACTACAGAGAAAATAAATAATCCTCCAGGAGGTAGAAACCAGGCTTGACCTCAATTTTTTAGGACTGAGACAATAGGGAAGTGAATTCCCCTCTCCCACATCACACATTCAAAGGAAGCCTCAACCAACCTTGTTAATTTATTAGATAGTAGCTCTGCCCTCACAGCTTCCCTTCCTCAATACCAGAATCTACCCTTAACTCTGCAATAGAAACATTCCCTAAGACTGACTGGAAAAAAGGACTCTTACCTAGAAGTATCATAATTACAACCATCCAAGGGACGAAACAGAAGGCCTCTGGTATAAAAACAATACCTAGAATTAGCTAATAACTTTGAATTAAGAGGATATAAGAGCAACAGTAAAGGAAGGAAGAAGAAGAAAGGTCTGCTAATATCAAAGTACTTAACTATTTAAAAAAAATACCACCTTCAGGCAAGAAAGTAGATGCTCTGATAAACTCTCAATGTGTTATAATTATAATGCCAATTTTCAATAAAGCATTTGCCAAATTACAGAAACTGCTCTGAAGAAGGAATGGCTCTTCTAGCACTACTAGGCCTTTTCAGGTATCTTTGACCCTCCCCAACCTAAGAAATGGGGAGTTCTACTAGCTATGCTATGCTCCCAAAAGGCGCATTAAATGAGGATCCCACATGAAGGGAAACAACCTGCAGGGGAGGCAGCACGTTGGATTTCAAATAAGGTACCAAGAAATATCAACTACCACCTTCTGCAGATATGCCTCTTTTTCTGTAACATTTTCAGTCATTTAAAGAGTGACAGACAGTGGTGCAGTAAATCCAAGTGTAGGCTTACTGTAATGGTTTCTTTAACAATGCCACATTCACCAATGATGGCATTACTTAGGATTGCACGTTCATTATATCAAAAGATCTCAAAATGCTTAAGAGACGTTCTCCCACAGGAGAGAAGAGCTCTGGCAGCTCCTAGAAAGGCAAAATATAGCAAGGCAGATAATAAAGAAGCTCTGTCAACAAAAAGAATATCTCAAAGTAATCAGGAAAAACTGTCCCCAAATTAGTTCTGGGGAGCCATCTTAATACACTATCTGAGATACTCTTAATTTCCAGTTTAGCCTCGAGGTCCTCAATATTTCCCCTCATATGGCTAAATTGCAACTTGTCTACTCACAAATCTGAGAAATTCTAGCACAGTAACCCCCACAATCCCTATTGCAGTGCAAAATTCCAGACATTTGTAAACATTGCGCATTTTACTTTTGGCACAGGGAGAGCTTGCAGGTTCCTTTATCTTTGAAGTGCAGATTCTAAACATAGCTAGTCCCTAACCTACAGCAATTTTAGCAAAGATAACATCAGTTTTGATAGCATGCATGTGCTAATAAGCACACTCATGAATGGGAGAACTACCAAAACCAATTCTTTTTCAGAATATGGCCCTGAATAATTTAAGCAGATAATGGACGAACTGGAAAACAGATTCACAGTAGCTATATACTTTTATAAGTTCACATAATTCTGTGGGAAAAACCCAAATAAATGGCTAACAAGTTTCTTCCTTTCTAAACAGAATCAAGAGGTAACATTACAATAGCTTTGCAGAACCCCAGAACATTCACCCATTTCTCATTAATGAATTTGCAAAGGAGCCAACATTGCATTGAACTGACACACACAAAAAAGTTACAAATGAGCCTGACCTTTAAAAATAAATTCTTACAGGGCGGCACCTGTGGCTCAGTGAGAAGGGCGCCGGCCCCATATGCCAAGGGTGGCGGGTTCAAACCCAGCCCCGGCCAAACTGCAACAACAAAAAAAATAGCCAGGCGTTGTGGCGGGCACCTGTAGTCCCAGCTGCTGGGGAGGCTGAGGCAAGAGAATCGCATAAGCCCAAGAGTAGAGGTTGCTGTGAGCCGTGTGACGCCACGGCACTCTACCCGAGGGCGGTACAGTGAGACTCTGTCTCTACAAAAAATAAAAAAATAAAATAAATTCTTACAAACCAAATAATGCCCTACAAAGCATTACTAAATGAATCTAAATACACATAAATTATAATTAAAGCAAAATAACATTTCAAATGCTTGGCAGTGATTCGATCTTATATTATACAAGTTTGTGGCAGTTTAAGAGGCTGGCCTGGTTGGACTCTGATCCATTGTATAGGATTAGAAACCTATGATATTCCACAGGAGAACTGTGGCGAAATGTATTATAGTGTAAAGGCTTGGTCTAAGATTTTGATAAATTCTGATCTAGGTATTAAATACAGAAACATACCAACTATTGTTAAGCACATTGCGAGAAAAGTGACTTAATACTAAAAGGAGACATTTTTAGCGGTAATATAAAAATTCACTATTTTTCTAATGATTTCTCATTTCTACTTTGAACTTTTTGTCTAAGATAACATGATCATAAATATTAATTTAAATGACAAAGTAAGAAATCTGTTGAATGATTTCATTATTCTTTAAGTCTAAGGCATGACAGCAGAAAACTAAGCTCTTACTAATAACTCCTTTAACAGATGCTTTCTCACAATAAGAATTTCAACTCAAGCACAGCTCACCTATAACAAGGGTGACCATATAACTTAACATTCTGTGAAAGCTTAGCACTATCCTCAAAAAAAGGGAGGATAAGTGATTTGAGCAGAAGGAAAGAGTTTATTAAGTAAATGAGGAGGATGGAGACTCCTATCTAAATGCCAGCATCCTAAACATAAGCAGAAATATAAAGGTCAGCTCTAGGGGATTGTCATTTAACTATAGTTAATGATTTTCATTGTCCCAACCTGTAACTTCTGACCACTAGAACCTCTGCCCAGACCTTTGCTCATTCGGGGGCCTCTATCCTGACACTTTAGTAGAGTCATCTTCTGTATTACAAAGGACAAAAGAAATTTTCCTATCTTTCAAGACCACTAGCCTGAGGCAGAGACATAGGTTTTAGCTTGGGGAAAGAGTGGGGGAAGTTTTGAAGACAGAAAACATGTCTTTTTTTTTTTTTCCAAGTAGTTCCCTCTGCTACTATCCAAATGAAGACACTTGAAAGTGAAAAAAGGCAGAGATAGAGACAAATCAATGGGTGCTGAAATATAGGAGCAAACCAGCACTATCTCTAAAAAGCCAAAAGATAGGGTCCCCACAACTACAACTAAATTCAATTATTTAAAAGTCAAAAGTGTTCAAATTTTTAAAAAAGCATCTGTATAATAGTCAGTGCTGATGACTTCACTTAAAAACTGCGCCTTGCTTTAGTGGCAGTAAGTAAAAAAATCCGTACCATGTAGCAATGAAAAAGGAACAAAGTCAAAAACAGATGAAGAAGGCAGTTTAAAGTTTCCTGTAAGTAAGCAAGCAGTTTGGCTCAATATAAATCTTATGATGTTTAAGCAAAGTATTTAGTGCTAATGGGGCAGTGGAAAGAAAACCCAGGTGAGCAAACAGGAAAAGGAACAAAGATGAGTAGCATTAAGAGTATTCTGTGCTGGGCAAAGATGTACCAAAATTACACCAAATATCTAAAACACAAGTAAAATGTTTATTTCTTATTCAAGTTTTACAAAAAACTGCAACTTTAAGGAGGCAGGCCCTCAATTCTCCCTACCTACACTTGCAAAAGCACTAGACAGGCAAAAATAAAACGAAGGGCTATTAAACTGTTGTAGAGAGTGTTATCCGAGGGAAAGAGAAAATTTAACTTTCTCAAGTTTTAGAACATTCAACAACAGTATAATAAAACGATTCAAAGAACTGGTTCTGCTTACTGGGGGGAGGGAGGGACTCTTCTCCCTAATGCCTAGAGAGAGCCAGAGACTTGACCTTCATTATGCTGCAGAAAATGCTTCTTTTCCCTCTCTCACTTTTACTTGTCCTCACAGTGGTTTTCTGATCAGATAAGAAAGCCTGACATTTATAGGGCCTTTATCTTTTGGGAGAAAGTATTAAAAGTCAGTTTTCTCTCAAATCTTATCCTGGCTGCAAATTACATTCTCTAAAACCACTCACTAAAAGATCTATATTTTAAGATTAGTTGTCCCAAATTCAGCAAGCACCATCACTTAAAATATATCACAAATGAGAGAGTAACAAGCATTATTTAAAAATTTACTAGTCAAGCAACCTGGACTCTGCCCATTGCAAAAGGTCTTGGGTTCATAAGTCAACAAGCCCCTCCCCTAATGACAAAACAAAACAAAAAATTGCGCGCGCGTGCGCGCGCGCACACACACACACAAAGAGAAAGACTGGGCTTCTAATAGCAACCCTATCCCAGGTGTGTGCAAAGAGGTACTAAATACATGAGTGCATCATAGTTTTAAAATTCTGTAATTTTAAAAAAACTTTCCCTCTAGAAACTATATGCAATAATAAAGTGATCTTGTTCTGCATACTTTTTGTTTGGTACTTAGAAAAACAAAGGGAAATCCTACCTTTTAGAACAATGCTTCAGAAAGTGTGATCTGCAGAAAACTTCCATGAACATTAGTCCAATAGCAAATCCCAGGCCCAGACCTCAGGAATCAGTCTCCAGGGTTTTCAGCATTTTTTTTTTTTTTTTTTTTTTGAGACAGAGTCTCACTATGTTGCCCTTGGTAGGATGCTGTGGCATCACAGCTCACAGCAACCTCAAACTCTTGGGCTCTACCGACTCTCTTGCCTCAGCCTCCCAAGTAGCTGGGGACTACAGGCGCCCATCACAATGCCCAGCTATTTTTTGTTGTTGTTGCAGTTGTCATTGTTGTTTAGCAGGCCCAGGCTGGGTTAGAACCTGCCACCCTAGGTGTATGTGGGTGCCACCTTTCAGCACTTTTTTAGCACCAACCTAGGTAATTTTTTTTTTTTTAAAGATAGTCTGTTTGGTAATTCCGGGACCTTGATCTTCAAAATGACATGTTCATAACCCTTCAAGATTTTCCCAGGGGGTAAGCAGACCTGAACGCAAGGAAATCAATTTAAAGATCTTCAATTTCTATATACATTGTACCAAAACATGTGCCCTGCTCGTAGCCTTTTTATGTCTACCATTTTTCTTTAATTACCTCCCTTTTCATAATCACCATACTCCAATTCTCAACAAAAGGTGGTCTCCTCACCCATCCAGAATCTGACTATGGAGCACTGCCTCGGGGTATAAATTCCAGAGGTACCAAACAAAGGGACCAAAAAAAAAAAACCACCACCTAACAACTAACTCCCAAGAGAAAATGAGGTCTAAGACAGCAAAGCAAAGAGAGCTTTGGTTAAAAATTCTGTGCCTTCTCTTTTTACCTATTTAACCTAGAACTGATTATTGAGAATGCGCCATAGACTTATGTTAATACATTTATATGAATTAAAAGACATTTTCTGGTGGAAAATTAAGTCTGATTCAGCTGATTAATTTTAAAGTAGAACAGGCTTTGCCAGTTTATATGAGAGGGTTTTTTTCTATAAATTTAATCAGCTAAATCTACAGCTCCAAGGCTTTGATAAGAATATCTTTAAAGCATATATAATATACAACATATTAGATAGTATACCATTTGTCAAGTACTTAAATTTTTAAAATTTAGATGTTAAAAATGTGCAAAAGGAAAACAGGTGAGGGTCATGAAAGTCATCGAAGGACTGCCTGAAAGGGAATATTCTGAGATCAAAGAAATGTTACATAGCTTTTTGGGAGGCTGATACTCAGATTTCTGTAAGTCTCCAGAAGGGAACACGTTATTACATGTTAATCACAGCTCAATTTTGAAAATATACATGGAAGAAATCTCTTGTTTTTCAAGATTTTGTCGTTTGGATTCTCTGAACCATGCAGGCTGATTTTAACACGAAATGATCCACAGCACTTTAAAACTTGACTAATCAGAACACTTGTTTTTCATTGTTAGCTCTAATATTTTGCTAATAGCTACCTTGGATTTTGATGCCTAAGAACATTACCTAACAGAAGGGTATGGTAATCAAATTAACTATAGAAAGTATTAACTTTCGAATAACTTAGTAAATGAATGAATAAATGTACTTTTATGTTTGTATTCATAGTTGTTCCCTTCCAGATCCTCATCTTTAGAGGGAGAATCAAGTGTCATCTTTTCACATAGTTCTGAAGAACTTGCCGTCAAATTTCATATAAGTTTAGAAGCAAAATGTCCTGTAACACAGATGTTTACATGAATAAATGAACGACGCAATACGTCACAATGAGTAGAGATGCTCAATACTGACATTTTGATGCATGACCTAGCCATCTTAATATTTCTCTGTAATTCACTGATTCAGCTATGCTATAAAAACCTTAATAACCAACTGAATCTCTTTCTTGCAAATAGGGCATGAAGCTCCAGACTTCTTTAGTCTTCTGGCACAATGAAAACAAGTGACAAGATGGCCTGTCTTCCCATGAATAATGTTCCCATCTCTTGGTCTTTTCTCACATAAACTACAAGGCTTCAGGAGATTGTGGCAATCCTCCATGTTTTCTGTATCCATTCTCTGTTCAGAAAGGTTATCTGACTGTTCGCCTGTGCTTAAGATGGTCTCTTGGCTTTCAGAATTGTGAGCCAAATCCAAGAATTCCACCGAGCTGCAAGGATCAAAAAGTTTGGCATTTTCTTCCTTTATATATACATCTTTAGGTCTAACAACTGGAGCAGAAATGGTTCTTCGGCAATCAGGGACATCGATTCCTTCATTTTCCTTTTTTTCAGGTATGGCAGTGATATCAGATGTGGAAAGAGAATGGGTTAACTTAGAACAATCTGAATACCAATCCTTCCTCAAGGCCCAGCAACGGAAACAGTACCTCTTGCTTGGAGAGTTAAATTTCTTACATTCAGTACACTGCCACTCATCCTACAAAGATACATATAGCCAATTAATACTCATTCTCATGTGAACATGATGCTGAGTAAAAGGGAGGGTAAGTCAAGTTCTCATTCTCTCAGGGGTGGGGAGCCTGCAGCCTTAAAGCTCTTCTAGGTCCTTAAAAACACTTAAACACCCTTTTGACTGAATATAATTTTACAGAACAAATTCTTTTGTTAGGAAGGTTACAGCAGGCTTGGTGCTGTGGCACAGTGGTTACGGTGTCAGCCATGTACACCGAGGCTGGTGGGTTCGAACCCAGCCGGGGCCAGCTAAACATCAATGACAACTGCAACAACAACAACAAAAAAAAATAGCCGGGTGTTGTGGAGGACACCTGTAGTTCCAGATACTGGGAGACTGAGGTAAGAGAAACACTTACGTCCAACAGTTTGAGGTTGCTGTGAGCTGTAATGCCACAGCACTCTACCAAGGACGACTTAGTGAGGCTCTGTCTCAAAAAAAAAAAGGGTGGGGTTACAGCAGAGAAAGATGTTTTTCTTGCCTTCTTTGGCGCTTAAAAAAGAAATCCTGAAATCAGAAGGCTACAGGTTCCCTACCAACATTCCATATCAGTGATCTAAGCCTACAATCTGAACAAATTCTACCAGCCATGTGAAGGAAAGTCTTTGTAAGTTTTACACTGTAGTGCCATAATTGCCATTTCCAAGCCAAAATACAATACAACTTAAAAAAAAAATTTTTTTTGTTGCAGTTTTTGGCTGGGGTGGGGTTTGAACCCACCACCTCCAGTATAAGAGGCCGGCACCCTACTACTTTGAGCCACAGGTGCCACCCCGATGCAACTATTTTTTAAGAAATTTATTTTGTAGCCGGGCGTTGTGGCAGGCGCCTGTAATCCCAGCTGCTGGGGAGGCTGAGGCAGGAGAATTGCAGAAGCCCAAGAGCTAGAGGTTGCTGTGAGTCCTGTGACATCATGGCACTCTACTGAGGGCGGTAAAGTAAGACTCTGTCTCTACAAAAAAAAAAAAAAAAAAAAAGAAGAAATTTATTTTGGAAAAGAAAAAAGTTATTTTTGCTTTCTATCGAGTTTGGGCAAAATATATGTTGTTTGATTTACCCTGCTGCCTTCTTTTGGATTACTTTTTTTTTTTCTTTTGCGCGCACAACCTACTCCTTTATTGTGCAAAAGGCTAAAGAATGAAGACAAGATAATACTCTTACTTTTTCCTAATAATTAAAAAATGTTACAAAAGTTAGCAAAAAGTACTAAGGCCAGGTAGCTCACACCTGTAATTCCAGCAATTTAGGGAGCTGAAGCAGAAAGATGGTCAAGGCCAGGAGTCAGAGATCAGCCTGGGCACGGTAGCAAGACCTGTCTCCACAAAAAATAATTAGCCAGGCATGGTGGCGTGCATGGTGACCTATAGTCCCAGCTACTCAGGAGACTGAGATAGGAGGATCACTTGAGCCACGGAGTTGAGGCTCAAGCCTGGACAACAAAATGACTGGTCTCAAAAAACAAACAAAACACTGTTTAAAAAGTTTTAGAGGTGATTAGGACTGGCTCTGTGGTTCATGCCTGTAGTTCTAGCACTCTGAGAGGCCAAAGTAGGCAACTGCTTGAGGTCAGGACCTTGAGACCAGACTGAGTAAGAGCAAGACCCCATCTCTGCTAAAAATAGAAAAATTAGACAGGAATTGTGAAAGGCACTTGTCATCTCAGCTACTAGGAGACTGAGGCAGGTGGATTCCTTGAGCTCAAGAGTTTGGGATTGTAGTTATGATTGACACCACTGCACTTTCCCAAGAGTGACGAAGTGGGGGGAAAAAAAAAGTTACAGGTGATTAATCAAGGCTAAAAACAAACTTGGTAAAAAGGAAGCCAAAACAAAAGAGATCTGAACACTACTAAATGTATTCACACTTTCTCACTCTTCTCACGATTACAAGTAGCTAACTGTACTACATTCTACGAAAGAAAAAAAAAAAAAAACTAAACATACCCTCTGAAAAATGAATGTTCTTGTCCTTGAATGCCAGGTAATCTTTCCCTACTTCTCCATAGTCAAATTATGAGACACACAATCTCAATAAATTAAATACTTTGCTTAATTCATCTGTAGGTACCTGAAACCAGTAAAGAGTATTTAACGTGGGTAACTGTCCTGGCTTCAGTGGGATCAATGATTTGACCCAGTCTGACTTGATTATTTTTAGGACAAAGGCCAAGAACATCAAGTTTAGAAGTCATAACTTAATCTGTCTAGACTTCGGAGCCAGGGACACAACCATTGGTTAAGCTGGGGGGCTGTCCAGAGAGCCTCATAACACTCTTGCCAGTTTAAGATTCTGCAATCTTGGGCAGCACCTGTGGCTCAAGGAGTAGGGCGCGGGTCCCATATGCTGGAGGTGGCGGGTTCAAACCTAGCCCCAGCCAAAAACCAAAAAAAAAAAAAAAAAAAGATTCTCCAATCTCATCTGAAATACTATAAGAAGGAGCTTCAGGGCAGCGCCTGTGGCTCAATGAGTAGGGCGCTGGCCCCATATACCGAGGGTGGTGGGTTCCAACCCAGCCCTGGCCAAACTGCAACAAAAAAAATAGCTGGTGTTGTGGCGGGCGCCTGTAGTCCCAGCTACTTGGGAAGCTGAGGTAAGAGAATTACCTAAGCCCAAGAGCTGGAGGTTGCTGTGAGCTGTGATGCCACAGCACTCTACAAAGGGTGACAAAGTGAGACTCTATCTCTTCAAAAGAAAAAGGAATTTCAGAAAGATTTGGAATTCATAACTGATGCTATGCCATACAGTTTAATTGGCATCGAATTTTTTAGTAGTACATAAAATAAGACTTATTAAATCCAATGGCATCTTTGAATTGATAAAATATAATCTATTTGTTTAACAGGTTTTGGGGGGCCCAAATAGCCATAGAAGTTGGTAACATTTACTTCTGCTATTTATACTAGAATACTCACGGATTGGTCCAATATGTTTCACTACTACAAAGCTATGCACAGATGATTTGCACTGAATTAACATAATGGTCAACAATGGTAAAATGGAGATGAGGAGGGAAGAGCAGAGACTACATAAAAATGTTTCTATAGGCCTGGCATGGTGGCTCACGCCTGTAATCCGAGCACTCTGGGAGGCCAAGGTGCGGGGACTGCCTGAGTTCACAGGTTGAAGACAAGCCTGAGAAAGAGCCAGACCTTGTCTCTAAAAATAGTCAGGTGTTGGGGCGGGCAGCTACTCAGGAGGCTGAGACCAGAGAATTGCTTGAGCCCAAGAGTTTGAGGTAGCTGTGCACTGTGATGCCATGGTACTCTACCGAGGCCGAAAAAACTGTCTCAAGAAAACAAGTTTCTATCCCCAAGCAGCAAAATGTAAAATCTCCTTCTTGTCCTTCCCCTAACCACCTTTTTTCCCCACAGCATGTTAGCTGCAGGAAGAACAAAATGAAAAATGGGGAAACAGCATATATAAAAAAAAAAGTAAGGCATATATTTGGGTCTAAACCTGAACTGTCAATTAGCAACAAATTCATACTCATTACCTAAGAGCTGAATGTCAAATCTTCTTTAATAGCACTCCATTAATATTAATGTGTGTGAAAATTAAGCTATTTTCCATTTGCTTCTTTTTAAGAAATCACTAACAACATTTTTTCTTTCTTTCTTATTTTTCTTCCCAGGAGACAGTAGGGTCTCAATCTGTTTTGCCCAGGCAGTGGCACAACTATAGCTCACTACAGCCTCAGCTTGAGCCTGGACTCAAGTGTTTCTCCCATCTTAGCCTCCTGAGAGGCTGGAACTACAGGTATATGCCACCATACCTGATGATGAAAAAAAATGGGGCGGGGGGAGAAACAAAGGATCTCACTATGTTGTCCAGTTTGGTCTCAAACTCCTGACCCCAAGCAATCCTCCCACCTCAGCCTCCAAAAGTCACACAGAGACATTTAAGTCATTCTTTTTCAAGGTAGGGAGAGGATCAAATTATCCCCTAATCTTCTCAAGTTCCATTAAAAAACTCTAACATCTCTTAGCAACTAGGAAAGGTAGATAGAAATCAGGGGAGAGTGTGGAAATAGCACTCAACACAAGTGAATTGCTAGAATCACATCATCTGAAAATGCAGCCGGTGCAAAACAGTTTTTCTAGAGATTCATACCTCAGAGTTAACTTCTACATCAGTGTCATCACTTAAAGACTTATTAGAGTCCTCAAGGTCTTCACTTTTTCCCACTTCAATCATCTATGAAGACAAAAACATCTCATTAGTAAAGTTTACTTCTTTTAGATGAGGTTATTGCCCCAAAACAAAGGACAGCTTCAACTTAAAACTCACATTCTGCCTCCATCAGTAGCACTCAAAGAGAGAACTTAAATGCCAACCAAAAACATGATTCTGTACACACCTGAGAATTCAGTAGCACCAATGATTGAAAAGCACCCAGGTGGATTATCAAGTATCTTCTACATTCAGAAGAGAACAGACACCCATGTGTATGACTTGAAAGAAAATATCAGAGTAGAAAAGCTACAATTGTTAAATACGGGAATTGTTTATCTAGGCATATGGGAAAAATAAAAACAATTAATAATTTTATTTTTCACATTCAAAAGTAAAACTAGTTATGATACTCTGGCTATCCTAGAAAACCACGCCCATATGGAAACAAAAAGGTCAACAAATGTTGGGAATTTTAATTTAATTCTAAATTTTAAAATTTAACATTTTTAAAACTAAAATCATAGTTTTATAGTATATTAAATGGAGTAAAAACTATGAAACAATTATAAACCTCTTTTTATAGCAACCTTCTCACAAGTATTTTAAATGCCATCTCTACATAAAAGTTTCTAAATGTGACTTTTCTCTTTATTCCAGCCACCTCCAATTTCTTCTAATGCTGCTCACATAACTAGTTCTAAGAAAACCCAAGCATCTATCTGCATATATCAAATATACTAAGGCATCCTTCAGGAATTCAAATTCCTGTGAAAATCCCTTAAATAAATAAATAAAAAGGATGACCCAATTTAGGTCTGTTTTTCTTTGCTATATTTATTCTATGGATGATTACTGTGACTGTTCTATGTGCTGAGCACTAGAGCTGCTGACCAATTTCTTTCAAGACTTGGGTACATTTCCTGTATGACTCTATCTTGGTGTGCTCACACCATATGTACTCAGAGTTCTAAAAGAGGAGAGCACTTTTCTTCTATTTTAACTCAGAAGAGTTAGAAATCGTCTATCGTTCCATTTAGGTATAAAATGGTTATAGAAGCTCCTGAGATTTCCAAGAAATAAGGATTTTTCTCTTACAGGTTCTTGAAACCATTTAGAGATTTGCCTGATTAACAAAACAAGGGGCCAGGTGAGGTGGCTCATGCCTATAATCCCAGCAATCTGGGAGGCTGAGGCGGGTGGATCCCCTGAGCTCACGAGTTAGAGACCAGCCTAAACAAGAGCAAGACCCCATCTCTAAAAATAGCCCGGTGCTGTGGCTGGCGCCTGTAGTCCCAGCTACTTGGGAGGCTGACGCAAGAGAATCACTTGAGCCCAAGAGTTGGAGGTTGCTGTGAGCTATAATGTTACAGTACTCATTGAGGGTGACAAAGTGAGACTCTGTCTCAAAAAAACAAACAAAAAAACCAACAACAAAAAAATAAAGATAAGGTTTCTAGAAGAAACTTCACGAAGAGATTAGATAAATAGGAGAAAAAAGAGTGAAGGTATTCTACTGCTTCTAACAAAGTAGGAGCTTCACCGTGAAACTATTCTTAAGACAGCCTTGGTGAACACGAATCTTAAAACAGGGTTATCAAAAAATAAAAAAGTAAAAAGAGGGCATTTGTAAATAATGTTGTACAAAGAGGTACAGAGACCTGAAGAGATTATAACAAGAGCACATAAATACAGCCAAAATTTTCATACAACATACCTTTTTGTCACTCACTTTCCCTACTTCTTCACTTGTTTGCTCGGTACCAGAAGCTTCAACTTTTACTCCAACACCCAACTGCTCAGATACTGACTCATTCAAAAACCACAAGTCATCTGTAGCATCTGAAACAATGGCAGTACCCACATCCTAATACAAAAAAAAAAACATGAGTTTCTAATCAGAGGCTTATGAGAGTTGTTGAACCAACATAAATGAACCCAAAATTCAGTGTCATCACACTACATCTTCAAAGAACATCTTGCCTTTCTTCAATGGACATGTGCTGATTCATCAAATTCAACGTATCTACTTGGCACCTACTATGGATAAACTAATGAATGGATTTAATGGTGCCTGGTTTAACATTAAACCATCCTCAGCAGTTAGGGCGCCAGCCACATGCACTGGGGCTGCTAAACAAACAAACAACAAAAAATAGCCAGGCGATGTGGTGGGCGCCTATAGTCCCAGCTACAAGGGAGGCTGAGGCAAGAAAATCACTTGAGCCCAAGAGCTGGAGGTTGTTGTGAGCTCTGATGCCACGGCACTTGACCCAGGGTGACAGAGGGAGACTCTGTCTCAAAATAAATAAATACATACATAAAAATTAAAATAATGTTTTAACATTAAATCAGGTATAGCACCTGACAAACAGTGACGATCTTAAAAGGTTAAGGACTCATAGTTGCTCAAGTAAAACACATTCCCTACATTTTTTCCACAAGTCACACACTCTGAGAAGCCAGGAAAGATCCCATTACTTTTTTTTTGTTTGTTTGTTTAATTGTTGGGGATTCATTGAGGGTACAATAAGCCAGTTACACTGATTGCAATTGTTAGGTAAAGTCCCTCTTGCAATCATGTCTTAAGATCCCATTACTTTTGACACAGTCTTTCCTTAATGGTCAATGATGCTTATTGAAGAAATATAAGAAACTCTGATGGCAAACTGACCAAACTTTTTGCCATGACACTATGAATTCTTAAACACCTTTAAATATATAAATCTTAGGTGGTGCCTGTGGCTCAGTGAGTAAGGGGCTGGCCCTATATACCGAGGGTGGCAGGTTCGAACCAGGCTCCAGCCAAACAGCAACAAAAATAAAGAAATAAAAATAAATAAATATATAAAACTTTCTTTCTGCATTCAGCTACGGACACTTTTTTTTTTGCAGTTTTTTTTGGCCGGGGCTCGGTTTGAACCCGCCACCTCCGGCATATGGGGCCAGTGCCTTACTCCATTGAGCCACAGGCACCGCCCCAGCTACGGACACTTTATGACATGCTTTCTACAACAATCATGAGACAACTTATTATTTGCTACTGTTACATATTAATTCACTTATTCAACAAATACTCAATAACTGCCTAATACGTGCCAGATATTGTTTTAAGTACTAGGTGATGGAAGAGAGTGATGAACAATAGAAATGCCCTGGTCTTCTATTTCCATGAGGATAAACAGACATAAACACATATACAAAATATATATATATTTTTTTACAAAGTGAGAAGGGCAATGTAGGACATTAAAAAACATAAAGCAGCAGAGAGACTGGGCAGGAGGCTATTTTAACCAAGGGTGTGTTTTGCAGGGCCACACTTACAACTAAATATTCAGCTTCAAAACAAAAAGTTAATGTTGGCTCGGCGCCTGTCTAAGGGCCAGTCACATACACCAGAGTTGGTGGGTTCAAATCCAGCCCGGGCCCACCAAACAACAATGACGGCTGCAACCAAAAAAACAGCCAGACGTTGTGGCGGGCGCCTATAGTCCCAGCTACTTGGAAGGTAGAGGTCGGGCGGCGCCTGTGGCTCAGTCGGTAAGGTGCCGGCCCCATATACTGAGGGTGGTGGGTTCAAACCCAGCCCTGGCCAAACTGCAACCAAAAAATAGCCGGGTGTTGTGGCGGGCGCCTGTAGTCCCAGCTGCTCGGGAGGCTGAGGCAAGAGAATCGCTTAAGCCCAGGAGTTGGAGGCTGCTGTGAGCTGTGTGAGGCCACGGCACTCTACCGAGGGCCATAAAGTGAAACTCTGTCTACAAAAAAAAAAAAAAAAGAAAAGGAAGGCAGAGGCAAGAGAATCACTTGAGCCCAGGAGTTGGAGGTTGCTGTGAGCTGTGATGTCACAGCACTCTACCCAGGTTGACAACTTGAGGCTCTGTCTCAAAAAAAAGTTAATGTATACCAGTGGAACTATGTAACATAACAGCCTTGGTGACCAGGGATGATCTTTTTGATGAAATTATACTTGACCAGAGTCCTCAATTTTGAGAAGGAAATGAAAGGATTCGGGGGAAGAATATTCCAGAAAGAGGAAGAAACTTTGGGTTACAACATCAGAAAGAAGGCTAGTGTGTCTAAAATGTACATAGTAAACAAAGACAAATGACAAGGTGAAGAAAAAATCAGTTATGGCTATGGTAAAAGTCTAGCTAGATTTTATTCTACTTGCTTTCTAAAGCCACTGGAGCTATAATACAGCAATGATACAAGTTTATCTAAAAGTTTACTCTTCAAATAGACTGAACTGAGGCCAGGTGCGAGGGCTCACGCCTGTCATCCTCATATTCTGAGAGGCCAAGGTGGGTGGTTTGCTTGAGCTCAAGAGTTTGAGACCAATCTGAGCAAGAGTGAGACCTCGTCTCTATTAAAAATAAAAAAACTAAATGGGCATTGTGGCAGGCACCTATAGTCTCAGCTACTCAGGAGGCTGAGGCAGGAATATAGCTTGAGCCAAAGAGTTAGAGGTTGCTGTGAGCTATGATGTCACAGCAGTCCACACAGGGTAATAGAGTGAGACTGTCTCAAAAAAACAAAACAAAACTCTGATGAGCAACAGAAATAGAGTAGTTGTGGTACAAGGTGTTGTTACAAAACCTACATGAAAAATAATTATGAATTAGGGAATAATAGTGTAAATAATAAAAGTGGTTAGAATGTAAAGATGTTTTAGATAAAAAGCTGATAAACAGAAGGTGGGCTATTCCAGAGAAAAAGAAACCAGTATCTCTTTAATATTGGGGAGGAATAACTAGGCAGACAGTAAGAAGAAAGAGAAAAGGCTGAGAAAGGAGTGTTTTGTTAAAAATAAAGAAAGAAATAGGCTAGCCACAGTGGCTCACACCTGTAATCCCAGCACTCTGGGAAGGCAGGGTGGGAAGACTGCTTGAGGCCAGAAGTTTGAGACCTGAGCCTGAGCAACACAGCAGACCCTATCTCTAAAAAATATTAAAAAAAAAAAAAAAATGCCAGGCACACTGATGTACGGCTATAGTCCCAGCTACTGAGGTTGAAGGAGGATGACAACTTGAGCCCAGAAATTTGAGCCTGCAGTGAGCTATGATCAGGCCACTGCACTTCAGCCTGGGTGACACAGCAAGACCCCATCAGAATTCTGGTTTTGAAATGTTAAACGTCAGATCCTCTATGTGGAGATGTAGTATTAAGAAGGCCGTGAGACAGAGAAGCTAGAGATTTAGCTGAACAATGAGGGATAAAGATATAGATTTGCATATCATATGCAGACAGTATTTAAAGTTGTAGCAGTGAATAAAAATTCTTAGAAAACGCAGTATGTAGTCAAGAGTAACCAAGAATACTTTCTTTCTTTTTTTTTGTAGAGACAGAGTCTCTCTCTTTACCGCCTTCAGTAGAGTGCCATGATGTCATAGGACTCACAGCAACCTCTAGCTCTTGGGCTTCAGCGATTCTCCTGCCTCAGCCTCCAGAGCAGCTGGGACTACAGGCGCCCGCCACAACGCCCGGCTATTTTTTGGTTGCAGTTCAGCCGGGGCTGGGTTTGAACCCACCACCCTCGGTATATGGGGCCGGCGCCCTACTCACTGAGCCACAGGCACCACCCTCTTTCTTTTTCTTTTTTTTTTTTTTGAGACAGAGTTTCAAGCTGTCGCCCTGGGCACAGTGCCATGGTGTCATAGCTCACAGCAACCTCAAACTCTCGGGCTTAAGCTATTCTCTTGCCTCAGCCTAAGTAGCTGGGTCTACAGGCACCCACAACAACGTCGGGCTATCCTTTGTTGCATGTTGTCTTTGTTGTTTAGATGGCCCGGGCCAGATTCGATCCCGCCAGCCTCGGTGTATGTGGCTGGTGCCGTAACCACTGTGCTACAGGCGCCAAGCCGATGTTATTCTTCCAAAAGAAAAAAAAAAGTCCCCCTTCAAATGTGAAATTTACCTGATTTGTCTGTAAATCAGTTGAGCCATTACTTCTCGGTGTATAATTGTTTCTCAAGTTTCCTAAAAACCACCAAGGCAGGCCAGCAACATCCCATTCCTCAAAACCGAGGTCCAGTCTAGTTGTCTCATCTTGGGTTAAATTTTCTATCAAGTCTTCACCTATAGAAGTTAAATAATAACTACGTATACAAAAATTAAGAATGAAAACTTTCTTTAGAATACTTAAAACTTCTTTATAAAGTAAAAAAGATTCCTATTCAGTAAGAAAGAATCAGAAATCAAAATGTCAGAGCCCAAATTTCCTCCCCTGTTAGGCTTCGTTAGCAAGAAATAACAGAAGAAGATGATCATAGGTCAAGGAATCTAAGCTCTAAAACCATCTGAATAATGATATTATTCCAAAAGGATTTCTGAATGGTCATTCAATGGCATATTAAACATTCCTACCCACTCTAATAACTTACAAATGACTTATACTAGTACATAATCCTCACAGTAGCTTGAGCCAATACATGCTGGACTAACCTTTGAGATTGAAGCAAGGCAGTACAGACCAAATGGGCAATCACAAGTATGTCAAAGCAATCTCATTGGTTCCAAATATTTTGGAACATTTCTCAATAATTCATGTTTTCAACTACAACTTGGACTTTACTAACAAAGAATGTAACCTAATCTTATGTACGCTTATATCAATCTGCAATAAAAAAGTAATAAATCACATGTTTTGGTACGTAACAGCCCTTGTAAAACATTTCACTCCAGGTTGTCCAAATAAATACATATGCCAATTCTGGATCAATGCGCTCTTATGGAGTTAAGTACCTAGAAATAACACAAATATTAAGGACCCATATCCATCAAGCAAAATATCTTGAATGACATTCGAGACAGCTACTGATGTTAAGTTTGTTGTTACCACATGAAATTCTTTTCCTTCTTAGGCTCCCACCTTTTTTGTTGTGCTCTACTCTTTTCCTACTTTCTTTTACCACTTCCCAAAGCACTAAACCTGCTGATGGCAACCACAGGCATTTAAATGTACTAAAGTATATATGATTCAAAGAATCTCTGCAATAAATGAGTCCCTGTCAAAATATAAAGATACCCTATCCCCTTATAAATTATGGCAATCCTGCCTAGGGAAACTTCAACTATGTTTTTATTTACTCATTGCTGAAATTACCAGAAATCAAATTACTAAGATGGTGCCATATTAAAATATCTTCCCTTTATTCAAGCTCTACAACAGAAATAAGATTGGGTGGCACCCATAGCTCAGTGGGTAGGGCACTAGCCACATACACCAAAGCTAGCAGGTTCGAACCCGGCCTGAGCCAGCCAAACAATGACAACTGCAACAAAAAAATAGCCGGGCATTATGGCGGGTGCCTGTAGTCCCAGCTATTCAGGAGGTTCAGGCAAGAGAATTGCTTAAGCCCAAGAGTTTGAGTTTGTTATGAGCTGTGACGCCAGGGCACTCTACCGAGGGCAACACAGTTAAGACTCTGTCTCAAAAATAAAATAAAATAAAATAAAATAAAATAAAATAAAATACAATTGCCTGGCACAATGACTGTAATCCTAGCCCTCTGAGAGGCTGAGGCAGGTGGATTGCTTGAGCTCAAGAGTTCGACACCAGCCTAACCAAGAGTGAGATCCCGTCTCTAAAAAATAACTGGACGTTGCAGCGGCCTCCTGCAGTCCCAGCTACTCAGGAGGCTGAGGCAAGAGAATCACTTGAACCCAGGTGTATGAGGTTTGCTGTAAGCTGTGATGCCATGGCACACTACCGAGGGTGACAAAGTGAGACTCAGTCTTAAGAAAAAAACAAAAAAACAGGAAGATTACACATTTAACATCATATAGAAGGGAGTAGTTCTGAGGTAATAGATTATGTCCAATGCAAAGAAAACAATCCATGATAAAAAAAAATCCATGATAATAAACTGATTCAAATTTAATTTAAACATTTAAAACAGTATCAGCAGCATAACTTTCTACCCTGTTTCCCCGAAAATAAGACATCCTCCAAAAATAAGACCTACTTACAGGAAAGATAAGACGTCCCCTGAAAATAAGACCTAGCGCATCTTTGGGAGCACACCTTAAAATAAGACACTGTCTTATTTTCGGGGAAACAGAGAAGAACACAGCTTGAGACTAACCTGCCATTATTCCAAATTTGAGCCAGGTGCTTATGCTAGAAACCCTCATGCCACAAAATGCCTTTGGGGAATCTACTTTTATACGTCTTTAACAAAAACAAAACAAACTTTACATGATTTTAGGAAGTATTTTACAAAGTGGAATTTTGGGGAAATGTCAGTCAACCCATTTAGTATGATCATATTAACATCTAATAAGATAGCAAACATCTGATGACTGCCATCCAAGGGCAAAGAAACTACAGGTTAACTATTCCTTACGTAAATGCTCTGGACTAAGTGTGTTGAATTTCAAATATTTTCAGATTTTCTATTAGAATATGCACACTGAGATATTATGATATAGGACCCAACTCTAAACACAAAATTCATTTATGTTTCATATCCACCTTATAGCATGAAGGTAATTTTATGTTTTTGTGGGGTTTTTTTGAGACAGTCTCGTTATGTCGCCCTTGGTAGCGTGCCGTGGCATCACAGCTCACAGCAACCTCAAACTCTTGCCTCAGCCTCCCAAGTAGCTGGGACCACAGGTGCCCGCCACAACACCCGGCTATTTTTTTTGTTGTAGTTGTCACTGTTTAGCAGGCCTGGGCTGAAACCCGCCAGCCCTGGTACATGTGGCCAGTGCCCTAACCACTGAGTATGGGCACTGAACCAGATTTTTTTTTTTGGAGACAGTCTCACTTTGTCACACTTGGTAGGGTGCTGTGGCATCACAGCTTACAGCAACCTCAAACTCTTCGGCTCAAGTGATTCTCTTGCCTCAGCCTTCCAAACAGCTGGGACTACAGACACCTGCCACAACGCCTGGCTATTTTTAGAGATAGCTGATCTCAAACTCCTGAGCTCAGGTGATCCATCCACCTCGGCCTCCCAGAGGGCTGGGGTTACAGGTCTGAGCCACTGCACTGTATTTTATAAGGTATTTTTAATAATTTTGTACATGAAACAAAGTTTTGTCTACAACCTGTCACATGAGGTCAGGTATGAAATCTTCCACTTATGGCATCATGTCAGTACTCAAAAGGTTTCAAGATTTTAAAGTATTTTGGATTAGGGAAGCTAAACCTGTAGAAGGCTTCTTATATCTTATTCTTGGCTCTATGATACGTGTATTTTATCATCTTTGCAGCTTAAAACTATGAAAATCAGCCTTTGCCTCAAGTAGGTAAATCAAAATAAAAATTCTAACCTAATTAAACATATAGAGAGGTACCAAGATTAAAAAGGCTAAGGCACTCTGCCCAGGGTGACAGCTTGAGACTCTGTCTCAAAAAAAAAGAAAGAAAGAGGGTGGTGCCTGTGGCTCAGTAAGCAGGGTGCCAGCCCCATATGCTGAGGGTGGCGGGTTCAAACCCAGCCCCGGCCAAACTGCAACAAAAAAATAGCTGGGCATGTGGCGGGCGCCTGTAGTCCCAGCTACTCGGGAGGCTGAGGCAGGAGAATCGCCTAAGCCCAGGAGTTGGAGGTTGCTGTGAGCTGTATGACGCCATGGCACTCTACCAAGGGCAATAAAGTGAAATTCTGTCTCTACACACACACACACAAAAAGGCTAAGGCAGCTAAACGCATATATATAACCCTGTTTCCCCGAAAATAAGACATCCTCCGAAAATAAGACCTACGTACAGGAAAGTAAGACGTCCCCTGAAAATAAGACCTAGTGCATCTTTGGGAGCACACCTTAAAATACGACACTGTCTTATTTTCAGGGAAACAGGATATATATATATATATATAATTCACCAGTTAACATCTTGATAAACATGTTGTTTTTTGTCTATCAGCATGGTACCTAATGGAAGGGTCTTCCACTATTCTAGTAATCAGTGGGATGTAAAAAAGCACTACCATCTTAAAAGTTAACAAAGGTGACTAGGCTAATAAAAGGTTTTCAGAGAAGAATGAGAAATTATGACATATGCTGCTTCTCCAATGTGAAGAAACAAAAGAATAAAAACAAACAGAAGAAGAAAAAAAAACAAAGAAGTCTAAATGTGAAATATACCTTCTCCAGAATTCCTGCATTTATGCTGTGAGGTAGGCAGTGTGGGAATATCACCTTCTTCAATTCTTTTCCTGGCATTGAAACTTTCCTCTGTACTTTGCTGAAAGAAGGGAAAAGTTATTTATCAGTGCAGCAGAAATAATTGAGACCAGGGGATGTAGCAGTTCCATCTGGCTCACCAGTTAGTGTGCAACACAATGGGTTACACACAAGAAAGAGAATTCTGGAGTTCGCAACAGTCATCAAATAAAGGCAACACCTCTCCTCAACCCACTGAGAACAGAGCTAGGAGAATCCCAAACCTGAGGGGAAAAACAGATTTTGGCCTTTGTGCAAAGGCTAACAACAGGCTATCGGTATAAAGCCTCTAGCTTACTACAAAATTAGGCACAATTCAGAAAACATGTGAAAACCTCACCCTATACCAAGATAATCAAAGTTTCCCCAGGTTTGGGGAAGCTTTAGGAAATGACCTGACATGAACTTAACTGTTAAAATTTACTAAAGCAGTTTCCTTGAACACACACACACACAGACACTCATAGAGACCCAAAGAAAATGCAACTGGAAGAACTGAAGATTAGAAGTGCTACACCCCAAAGAAAGATTCAGAGACTGGAACTCTGTTATGGGCAGAACAGAGAAGGTTCACTCTGTCCTTGGTCTGTGAGCTCCCAAGAACCTTTCTTATTAAATTCTTACCACATTAACAGAAAGGTCTTGGGAGTCCAAGAGCCATAGGTACAGAGAAGGGGCCACTCTGTACAACAAAAGAAGTCACCATGTGGTGATTTTACCTTCAGTTGGTCTTGACTTGGAATATCCATACTGTGATCCTGTGCGAGAGCGAGAGTCTGAGCAGCATCTGGATAGCAAGTAAAACAAAAGGAAAACCTTCCCTGGTAATAACCATTCTTTCCACACAAAAAGGACCTCAGAAAACAATCCTAGAGCCAGGTTTGGTCCCTAGAGATGTACTTCTCCATGTCAGCTGGACAAGGCTCTCATTTACATGAAGGGAAAAATGAAAACTAACAAAAATGACAAAGACCAAAAGAGGCCATATTAAAAATATAATACCACTGGGTGGCGCCTGTGGCTCAAAGGAGTAGGGTGCCGGCCCCATACAACAGAGGTGGCAAATTCAAATCCGGCTCCGGCCAAAAACTACAAAAAAAAACAATAATAATACCAGGCTCGGCGCCTATAGCTCAACAGCTAGGGTGCCAGCCACATACACCGGAGCTAGCAGGTTGGAATCCAGTCCAGGCCTGCCAAACAACAATGACAACTACAACCAAAAAATAGCCAGGCACTGTAATGGGTGCCTGCAATCCCAGCTACTTGGGAGGCTGAGGCAGGAGAATCTCTTAAGCCTAAGAGTTGGAGGTTGCTGTAAGGTGTGACACCATGGCACTCTACCCAGTGTGACACAGAGAGACTCTGTCTCAAAAAAATAATAATAATAAAAATAAATATATATATAATACTAAAATATGATCTAAGGAAAAGCAAAAAAAAAGTGACTAAAAATGCTCTTCACAAACAAGCTTTCAAAATTTTATAGGAAAAGAAGTTCCAAGCAGGAAATAGAGACCATTTTTGTCATCTATTCTTGTATTACCAAATTTACCTCACTTATAAACAAAAAGTGTTTGGCTTTTTAAATTTAGTGTTTATTTTCAGCATTAAAGTTATATAGGGTTGTGAGATCTTAAAAGCTGGAAATTTTCCCAAAACTTGTTTCATAAAATAGTGTCTTCATTTAACCTATCTTCTGTGTTAATAATAATTTCATGAGTTTAATTCCCATCACCTGTATATAGATTAGATGTTTTTCATCAAGTCTTTTCTTCCCAGTTACTATAAATACTATGCATTTCCTAAGAAGAAAGAGGAGGCAGATAAAGTTTTTCTTAAAGCCAATAAAAAGAAACAAAGAAAACAATAACCCAGCAGAGAAATTCTCAAATATTGCATTAGTCTAAGAAAGAAATGTATTCTAAGGACTTAGACATTTTTCAAGCAGAAGATAAATACTTGGCTATAGGAAAAGAACAAGCACAGAAAATTTAATCATCTGGACCATTCATTGTAAGTACACATATGAGGCTATATGTAACTGACATGCACCCAAACAAGTCTACAGTGGAACAAGTTCATTAACCACTACCAGGTCCAGAGACAGGACATGTGGAAACATTCTCATCTAATAAAGACTGCTAGAGAAAGAGAAAAGATCCTACAGTTGGTTTGACAATTGAATTGTTTTGCACAAAGCAAACATTTTCAAAATTCTAATTATAAAGAACAATTATTTCCAGAAGCATGTTATTTGTATTTATTTTTTCCAGAAGCATTTTTATAGATAAATGGAGACACTGAAAAGTTTAAGAAACAGCATTTTCTGACTACAGTGGTCTTCAAAGCAAAGTTCCATGAATAGAGCAGGTGCAGTAGTTTTTTAATAAAGCAATTCTAATACTAGTGTCATTTATATTTCTAAAGTCTTACTACCTTATTTAGGTTAAGTTAATTATGAGCAAAAATAAATCATCTGGGGAAACCATAATGTAAAAAAAAATTTTTTTAAGAAATACAAAGTTTGTCCTATTTCATTTTATCAGTATATATGGGAAAATTTGGAGAAATGATTTAGAAGAACCATCTTTACTTTAAATAATGGCATTCTCTTCAACCACCAAATGGAAGGTTTAATCAATCCATTTGTAAAGGTGCAAAATAGATATACAAAAAGCACTTTTCTCATGTGTCCTTTCAAATAAAACACATGCAACCCAGTTATGAAAACCAGATGGCCAACTACAAGCACCAATGCAAATACAACTCAGAGCAGATAATCAGAATTACTTGGGGGCAAGCAATTTCTTGGTTTTGATCATTAAACAATAGTTAAATAAAATATTATCATTTGCGAATCTAGGTAAAGAATATATGGGAACCCTATGTAATACTTTTGTAAATTTTTTGTGAAGTCTGAAATTTTAATGAAAAATTAAAGAATAAAAACATTTTAAATATTTCGTGTTCAGAGGAGAAGAATTTGTCAAAAAAATTATGGGAAGCAAATTCTGTTACAAATAAGGGTTAAGACATCATATGGCACAAAGGAAGAAATCTCTCCTGTACCCACATATCAGTGGTGTGTGATCTTGGATAAATCACTCATTCTATTAAAAAAAAAAAAAAAAAGGGCGTCACCTGTGGCTCGAGGAGTAGGGTGCCGATCCCATATGCCAGAGGTGGCGGGTTCAAACCCAGCCCCGGCCAAAAACCACAAAAAAAAAAAAAAAACTTGAATTTCTTCATCTACTGACAGGATTGTTGTAAGAATCAACCGAAATGTTTGCTCATAGGAATGTTCTTTACAGTAGTATATGTCATGTTAAATTCTGTAGAAAATACAAGAAAGAAAGCAACAGGGAAAAAAGTGAGAATTATACCCACTCTAGATATTCAGAGAATAGATCAATCAGAAAACAAATTTTGGAGCGGCCAAAGGCAGGAAAAAAGAAAACAAATTTTACTGTGAAAAGAAATCAGCTATTATAAATCCTCCATGTATTTCAAGCTATCAGTGACTATTCCAGGAAAGCTACACTATTTCACAAGTGACTGAATTCTAATAAAGCTGCCATATGATTTGTAAGGCCTTCCCTCTCAGTTACATGCAGTTATACGCATATGATTTGTAAGGTCTTCCCTCTCAGTTACATGCAGTTATACGAATATGCAGCGGGCAAATGGCTCAATGAAACCAACAGGTTCAAGATTCAATGTAAGTTCAAAATCATGTTTCCATATGAGAGCAAAGTCTTTTTCCCCCAAATTTTAACAATTAAACATTTTTAGGAGTGAATTCAGGCTGGTGCAAAGGCTCACACCTGTTAACCCTAGCACTCTGGGAGGCGGCCAAAGCAAGAGGATCATTTGAGCTCAGGAGTTTAAGACTGAGCAAGAGTGAGACCCTCAACTCTAATAAAAAAGAAAACAAAACTAGAGTGGTGCCTGTGGATCACTGGGTAGGGCACCAGCCCCATACACCAAGAGGGGTGGGTTTGAACCCGGCCCCAGCCAAACTGCAACAAAAAATAGCCAGGTGTTGTGGCGGGTACCTGTAGTCGCAGCTACTTGGGAGGCTGAGGCAGGGGAATAACCTAAGCCCAGGAGTTGGAGGTTGCTGTGAGCTGTGACGCCACAGCACTCTACCAAGGGCAATAAAGTAAGACTCTGTCTCTAAAAAAAAAAAAAAAAAAAACTAGCCAGGCATTGTGGCAGGCACCAGTAGTCCCAGCTACTCAGGAAGCTGGGGGAAGAGAAGTTTGAGGTTGCTATAAGCTGAGCTAAGCTTACGCCATGGCACTCTTAGTCTCAAAAAAAAAAAAAAAAAAAAATTATTTTCAGCCTATTTATTTCAATAACCTATCAAAAGATAGCCAATTTAAAGAGATTACAAACTTGAGTTTTCTTCAAAGGACAAAGTTATCTCGCTTACAAAACCGATTCATATGTAGGAGTTGAGGGGGGAAAAAAACTTAATTTGGAAATCAAGTAAGATACAGTAACATTCAGATGTATGCAGTTTATTCACCTACTCTAACACACCACCATTTTGGAGACCTCAGACCCCAAAGCAGTCAGTTTTCTGCACATACCTAATAGATTAAACTCAAGGAATAGTACTTAAAAGGTCTGGAATCAAGCAAAAGACAAGACAAATCGCCATTCAGACAACAGAGAGCTAAAACAATTAGGTGAAAGGTTCTAAGAGGAATAGGTCTTCAGATTGCTACACCTGAGTGCACAGAAGCTTAACATGACTAAAAGAGGGACAGGCAGACCCTGTATGAGTCTGATATGATAAGACAGAAGTACAAAGCACCTCCTTTACAACAATGTATGGCAAATATATTACTATATAGTATATAAAGCTTTCTTGGCAAAAAATTGACACTTGAATCTACTCAAGCATTACTATTTACTGAAAATGGGCACATAAAGAAACATGTTAAATAAAATTACAAGGACACAATCTTCAACTCCAGAATGTGGAAAATTCTACAGAAAAATGAACCATTTTTTCAACAAATAAGTGACATGAAAAAAGAGGGTTAAATTTTATAAATTAAAGGCACTTATGAGACATAACCAAATGTAACGTGTGGACTTTAGATTCTGATTTGAACAGGCCAAATATAAAATATTTCTGAGATAACTGGGGGAAACAACAGATAAACTGGCTATAAGAATTATATTATTAATTTTGTTGTGTGTAATAATGGTATTGTATGTTTGAAGGAGCAAAGACCTTATCTGTGAGAGACTGTTAAAAGTAGTCTAGATGAAGCCAGCGTGACAAAATGTTAACAGTGCGTCTAGGAAGTGGACATCTCTCTATTCTCAGTATGTTTGAGAAGTTTCACAGGGAAAAACAGCATAGAACATTCCGTGTGGCATATAGCATATATTCCTCCCAGTCATGCCAAAGACAGCATTCCATTTCCACCTCGATCCACCTTGCTTTCCCATCATTTACCCCCACGAACTCAAAGCTGTTATATACTCTGAAGAAATAGGATGTGACATACCTGTAGTAGGAGTGGCTAAAGTGACAAGATTCTTTCTTAGCATATCATACAGCGGGCTGTTAAAGAGATAAAACAAAAAATTAACAACCCCAAACACTACTCTGAAAGTTACCAGTGGTTTTTTCATTAAATATTACATTTCTGATATGTTATCTCTCAACATTCTCTATAAAGCATAGAGAGGCAGAAGAATCTTTTTCAAAGAATAGATCTGAATTACTTAAATACTATGATGTTAATGCCCAGGACCTTGTGTTACTTTGCCCATTAAAACACTGATTTATGGAGGGGGGAGGGTAATGGGTGGGACCACACCTACGGTGCATCTTAGAATGGGTACAGGTGAAACTTACTAAAGGCAGAATACAAATGTCTTCATACAATAACTAAGAAAATACCATGAAGGCTATGTTGAACAGTTTGATGAGAATATTTCAGACTGTACATGAAACAAGCACATTGTACCCCTTGATTGTACTAATGTACACAGCTATGATTTAATAATTAAAAAAATAATAAAAAAAACACACTGATTTACATTTTATTTCATTAACAGTAATTCAAGTGGAGAGATTTTCTTTGGAAACTATTCCTTCCTTCTAGGAGTTAAGTTTTATTTATTTATTTATTATTTATTTATTTATTGTTGTCGCAGTTCGGCCAAGGCCAGGTTCGATCCCGCTGCCCTCGGTATATGGGTCTGGCGCCACACTCACTGACCCACAGGCACCATCCTAGGAGTTAAGTTTTAGATTCTTTTTTTTCTTTTTGAGACACAGTCTCAGTCTGCTGCCCTCGGTAGTGTGCCAGGGTGTCATAGCTCACAGCAACCTCAAATTCTTGGGCTCAAGCGAGCTTCCTGCCTCAGTTTTTCATTTTTAGTAGAGACAGGGGCTAACTCTTGCTCAGGCTGGTCTCCATCTCGTGAACTCAAGCGATCCACCCACCTTGGCCTTCCAAAGTGCTAGGATTATAAGCATGAGCCACTGCCCACGGCCTCTACTGTGATTATTATACTCATCATCCTCGAACTGCTCAGCAATTCCACACCGCTTTCATTTGCTTACTATTCCTCTCCAACAATTATTTTATAAAATTCTAACCTGGTCATATCAAGCTTCCTTCTACCAGCCTATAAACATAATGTTCAATTTGCCTAAAGTTCTCCTTTAACCCCCACCCCCCAATCAATTCTTTAATATTCCTTCAGCTTTCAGCTCAAATTTTGCTGAAGGAATCTTTCCTTGACACCCAACACCTAACACTCATTCATTCCTTGCTTCATGTGCCTGTTTTCTGTAAGATTTACATGGTGTAATTTTACCACATACTGGTGTGAGAATTTGATTAAGATGGGAAAGAATATCCACTATATCATTCCTCTGAAAACTCCACAAAATCAGACACCATCTGTGTTGCTCACTACTGTGTTCTCAGTGCCTCATAGGCTACCTGACATATGTAGGCCCTTAAGTATTTATGGACTAAAGTAATAAATAACCATTAATAACCTATGGCGATGAAGTGGTTAGATGTAAACACCCAAAAAGATATGCAAATCTTCACTCTTTTTACCTTGGGTCTTTCACGGAGAAACTCTGACATCCTAGTAGTTCTCCCAAAAGATCTCCACCACAATATACCATATGCTGCTCCTGTTGATCATAAAGCTGTTTCACCATTATATACTGGCCTAGATAATGCATGACCTGTGCGGGAATAAAATACCATGAAATGATTTGTCCACTGCCAAAAACACAAGTTAATGATGAGGAGGTAAAGTTAGTTTTTGTATTTGGTGGGGTTTCTTTTCCTTGGATACAGGATCTCATTCTGTCACCCTGGCTAGAGCTAGACGGCAGTGCCATCATCACAGCTCACAGCAACCTCAAACTTCTGCACTCAAGCAATCTTCCTGCGCCACCCTCAAAGTAGCTGGGACTACAAACCCACACCACCATGCCTGGCCAATTTTTTTTTCTGTTTTTGGTAAAGAAAGGCTCTCACTGTTGTTCGGGGTAGTCTCAAAATCCTGAGCTCAAGTGATTCTCCTGTCTCAGACTCCCAAAGCACTAGGATTACAGGCGTGAGCCATCATGCCTGGCAGTAAGTTAGTCTTGTAAATATGTTATCTCTTTCTCTGGAAAGCTATTAGTGCTTGTGCAAAGGGTCCTACAACAGAAGAGTTGCTCCCAACGACTAGGTCCACCTAATGATTATTTCTGTGGCAGCTACAAGACCAGACCTTTTAGAAGAAAAATGTACTAATCTGAAAATGAGAAAAAGTGGTGAATTCAGCAGGTATCCTTTAAAATTTTTCTCACCAGACCACATCCAGGGGCCTGTTCTATAACTAGAAGTAACAAACTTTAAATGTGCCTGAGTCATAAAATAGTTTCCAAGTCCAGAAGCACATAAATAACCACTCTAGGCTTTTGATGTACGTTCACTTAATTCTTTTTGGCAAATGAAGCACAATGTTTAATAAGCCACTATAAATGCACAAAACACAGAACCCAAGATTTTTTTTTTTTTTTAAGAGAGAAGAGTCTCACTTTGTTGCCCTCAGTAGAGTGCTGTGCTATCACAGCTCACAGCAACCTCCAACTCCTAGGCTTAGGCAATTCTCTTGCCTCAATGCCACAATGCCTGGCTACATATATATATATATATATTTTTTTTTTTTTTTTTGCAGCTTTTGGCCGGGGCTGGGTTTGAACCCATTACCTCCGGCATATGGGGCCAGCGCCCCACTCGCCTATTTTTTGCTGCAGTTTGGCCAGGGATGGGTTCAAACCCGTCGCCCTCAGTATGTGGGACTGGCGACCTACTCACTGAGCCACAGGCACCACCCAGAACCCAAGTTTTTAATCAAATAAAAATTTAATCTATCTGGCTTTTGTTCAATGTTCACAGAATGGAAGGAAGGACAAAGTTCATGATTCAAAATTTAAAAATTACCTAAAATGGGCCAGGGACGATGGCTCACACCTGTAATCCTAGCAGTCTGGGAGGCGAAGGTGGGTAGAATGCCTGAGCTTAGGAGTTCCAGACCAGCCTGAGTAAGAGCAAGACCCCATCTCTAAACACAGCCAGGCCTTGTGGTAGGTGCCTATAGTCTCAGGAGGCTGAGGCAAGAGGATTGCTTGAACCCAAGAGTTTGAAGTTGCTGTGAACTATGACGCCACTGCACTCTACCCAGGGTGACACAGTGAGACTCTGTATCCAAAAAAAAGGATTCTCATGTTTGGATGCCCAATAACAAAAACTATCATAAGATTGCAAAAACCACACCCTTGCACAAAGCCTATTACAACCTTGCAGAAAAAAAATTTTCTTTTCTCTTTTTGAGACAGAGCTGTCACCCAGGGTAGAGTGCTGTGGCATCATCATAGCTCACAGCAACCTCCAAATCCTGGGCTTAAGCGATTCTCTTGCCTCAGCCTCCCAAGTAGCTGGGACTACAGGCATCAGCCACAATGCCTAGCTATTTTTTGGTTGTAGTTGTCATTGTTGCTTGGCAGGTCCGGGCTGGATTCAAACCTACCAGCTCTGGTGTATGTGGCTGGCACCTTAGCTGCTTGAGCTACAGATGCCAAGCCAGAAAAAATATTTCTGTAACAACATCTGCGCAGCACCTGCCTCTCCAATCTCTAACTAGCACCATCCTTGTTACTGATCTCTGTAGCCAAGGATGATTATTTCAAAACAATATGTAATCTCACTTTTCCTTTTGAAAACCTCTGTACACTTGGTGCAATGGTCATGCATGTAATCCCAGAGCTTTGGGAGGCCAAGATGGGAAGCTCACTTGAAGCCAAGAAGGCAACATAGCAAGAACTTATCTCTGGGCGACACCTGTGGCTCAGTCGGTAAGGCGCCGGCCCCATATACCGAGGGTGGCGGGTTCAAACCCAGCCCCGGCTGAACTGCAACCAAAAAATAGCCGGGCGTTGTGGCAGGCGCCTGTAGTCCCAGCTACTCGGGAGGCTGAGGCAAGAGAATCGCTTAAGCCCAGGAGTTGGAGGTTGCTGTGAGCTGTATGATGCCATGGCACTCTACCAAGGGCCATAAAGTGAAACTTTGTCTCTATTAAAAAAAAAAAAAAAAAACAAAAAAAAAACTTATCTCTACCAAAAAAAAAATACAAGCCAGCATGGTGGCATGCACCTGGTCTCAGCTACTCAGGAGGCTAAGGTAGAAGAATCATTTGAGCCCAGGAGTTCAAGGTTGCAGTAAACTAAGATCACCCCACTGAGCTTGGCACCTGTAGGTCAGCGGCTAGGGCGCCAGCCATGTACAGTGGAGCTGGCAGATTCAAATCCAGCCTGGGCCTGCCAAACAAAAATGACAACTACAACCAAAAAGAGCCAGGTGTGGATGGTGCCTGTGGCTCAGTAGGTAGGGCACCAACCCCATATACCGAGGGTGGCGGGTTCAAACTGCGACAAAAAAAATAGCCAGGCATTGTGGCGGGCGCCTGTAGTCCCAGTACTCAGAAGGCTGAGGCAAGAGAATCACCTAAGCCCAGGAGTTGGAAGTTGCTGTGAGCTGTGTGATGTCCCGGCACTCTACTGAGGGTGATTAAAAAAAAAAAAAAGCCAGGTGTGACTCAGTGCCTGGAGCACAGTGGTTATGGAGCCAGCCACATACACTGAGGGTGGTAAGTTTAAACCCAGCCCTGGGCCAGCTAAACAATGACAAATGCAACAAAATATAGCCGGATGTTGTGGCGGGTGCCTGTATTCCCATCTACTTGGTAGGCTGAGGCAAGAGAATCTCTTAAGGTAAAGAGTTTGAGGTTGCTATGAGCTGTGACGCCACAGAACTCTATCAAGGCTGACAGCTTGAGACTCTGTTTCAAAAAAAAAAGATCACCCCACTGCATTCAAGCCTGAGCAACAAAGCAGGAGGTTGGCCAGGTGCAGTGGTTTCACACCTGTAATTCTAGCACTCTGGGAGGTCAAGGTGGCACTCAGTAGAGTTTCCATTTATAATGAAAACTACTGCATTCATTCATTCATTTTTGAGACAAAGTCTCAGCCTTTGTTGCTCAGGCTACAGTGTTACAGCATCAGGCTAGCTCACAGCTACTGCAAACTCCTGGATTTAAAGGATCATCCTGCCTCAGCCTCCTGAGCAGCTGGGACTATAGGTACTTGCCATGACACCCAGCTAATTTTTCTATTTTTAGTAGAGACAGGGTCTCAATCTTGCTCAAGCTGGTCTGGAACACCTGAGCTCAAGAGAATCTCCTGCCTTGGCTTCCCAGAGTGCTAGGATTATATAGGCATGAACCACTGCACTTGGCCCAAACTACTGCATTTGATTTCTACCTCATAACACATACTGTAAATGAGTGTACGTATTTTGCATTTTAACTCATAGGTCAATGAATTAATGGTTAACCTTATGTTTGGCTTATGAACACTTCAAAAGGAAATAAGAAATTTAACTTTATGGTCAAATACAGCAAAAGGTGCCTCTCCAATACTTCAGAAGACCTTCCTTCCTTAGGCCTAATTTTTCAGAACTAAATGTTCACTGACATCTACTTCAACTGTTGTTAAAACTAAGAATTTTCATTGATGGCTTACCTCTTTAACAGTGAACATTTCACCTTGTGCACCTGCTGCCTGCAAAATCTTCAAAAGTGGCAGTTTTGGTCGTACCTGATGGAAACAAAATAAAGCTGCTAATTTACATTTCAATCAGGTTTCTGAAATCCCTGGAACAAAAAAACTTCCATAAACATGTTTTTTAAAACAAGCGCTGGTAGAAATTTGCCACCTAATGTATAACCTGGCCTGGCGCCCATAGCTCAGTGGTTAGGGAGCCAGCCACATACACCAAGGCTGGCAGGTTCAAACTCAGCCCAAGCCTGCTAAACAACGACAACTGCAACAAAAAAGATAGCTGGGCACTGTGGCCGGCGCTTAGAGAATTACCTAAGCCCAAGAGCTGGAGGTTGCTGTGAGCTGTGATGCCACAGCACTCTACCGAGGGTGACAAAGTAACACTCTGTCTCAAAAAAAAAAAAAAAAACAACACTGTCTCAAAAAAAAAATAATTATGTATAACCTACCAATGCACAAAATAACTACACATATTCAGAATATTATTTGCTGCTTTCTGAAAACTAACATTTTTAAAAGATAACACATTCAGGCCAGGTGCAGTGGCTCATGCCTATAATCCTAGCACTCTGGGAAGCCGAGGTAGGTAGATTGCCTGAGCTCACAAGTTCAAGACCAGCCCAAGCCAGAGTGAGACCTCATCTCTAAAAAAAAAAAATAGCCGGGCATTGTGGCGGGCACCTGTAGTCCCAGCTTCTTTAGAGGCTGAGACAAGAGAATAACTTAAGCCCAAGAGTTTGAGGTAGCTGTGAGCTATGATGCCATAGCACTCTACTGATGGTGACAAAGTAAGACTCTGTCTAAAAAAAAGCACATTCATACTATGATGTCTCAAATCTCTTTTTTTGAGAGAGTTCCATTTCTTGCCCTTGGGAGAGTACCATGGCATCATAGCTTCCAGCAACCTCAAAATCTTGAGCTAAAGGGATTCTCTTGCCTCAGCCTCTGGAGTAGCTGGGACTACAGGAGCTCACCACAATGCTCAGCTATTTTTAGTTGATGGGGTCTTGCTCTTGCTCAGGCTGGTCTAGAATACCTGAGTTCCAGCAAACTACCTACCTCGGCCTCCCACAGTGCGAGGATTACAGGTATAAGCCACTGTGCCCAGACCAAAAAAAATTTTTAAGGAAAATAAGTGTAAGCAAGGAAGCAGAGAAAGTGCAACATTGTGTGCTGCTGGGGAAAAATGTAAAATGGTATACCCGCTGTGCAAGACAGTTTAGCAGTTCCTCAAAATGTTACACAAAGTATTACCAAGCAATGTCATTCCTACATAGACATCCAAAAGAACTAAAAACTGGTTCAAGCCCACCCAGGGTCACCAATAAAAAAACAGAGCTAACTGAAAGCTGGGACTAAACTAAGTATTTGTATACCAATGTTCACAGCAGCATTATTCACAATAACCCAAAGATGGGAACAACCCAAATGACTGAGTGGATAAAAAGATAAGATGTGGGGTGGAGTATGATGGTGGATGGGACGGAAGAGTAGCCCACCTCTCCCAAGGAGAGGAGTAATTCAAAAGTCAGAACTAGAAATTCGAGGAGAAATTCAAAAGTTGTCTCAAGAATTTAACGAGTTCAAAGACAAAACCACCAAAGATTCTGACGCACTGAAGCAAGAATTTGCAGCCCTCAAAGATCTGAAAAATACAGTAGAATCCCTCAGTAACAGAGTAGAGCAAGCAGAAGAAAGGATTTCTGACATTGAAGACAAAGTTTCTGAACGCTCCCAAACTCTCAAAGAGGAAGAGAAATGGAGAGCAAAAATGGATCATTCTCTCAGAGAGCTCTGAGATAATTCACCTCATTAGAATCCCTGAAAGTGATGAAGTGGCCTCGCAAGGCACAGAGGCACTTCTCCATGAAATTATGAAAGAGAACTTTCCAGACATGACAAGAGATTCTGAAATTCAGATAGCAGACAGTTCCAGAACCTCAGCACAACTCAATACGAATAAGACATCCCGCAGGCATATCATAATTAACTTCACTAAAATTAATATGAAGGAGAAAATTCTGAAAGCAGCCAGACATAAGAAATCCATTACCTACAAAGGGAAGAATATTAAAATGACTGCAGATCTCTCTGCTGAAACTTTTCAAGCCAGAAGAGGGTGGTCATCAACTTTTAATCTCTTAAAACAAAATAACATTCAACCCCGGATCCTGTATCAAGCTAAACTGAGTTTCATTTATGATGGAAAAATTAAATACTTTAATGACATTCATATGTTGAAGAAATGTGCCATAACCAAACCAGCTCTTCAGGATATTCTCAGACCTATCCTCCATAATGACCAACACAATCCTCTATCACAAAAGTAAACTCACTCAGAAACTTTTGATCAAACTCCAACTTCCACAGTGGTGAAAGGATTAAAAATGTCCACTGGGCGGTGCCTGTGGCTCAGTGAGTAGGGCGCCATCCCCATATGCTGAGGGTGGAGGGTTCAAACCCAGCCCTGGCCAAACTGCAACAAAAAAATAGCCGGGTGTTGTGGCGGGCACCTGTAGTCCCAGCTGCTTGGGAGGCTAAGGCAAGAGAATTGCGTAAGCCCAAGAGTTAGAGGTTGCTGTGAGCTGTGTGATGGTACTCTACCCGAGGATGGTACAGTGAGACTCTGTCTCTACAAAAAAAAAAAAAATTAAAATTAAAAAAAAAATGTCCACTGGACTTTCGAAAAACTCGATAATCAAAATTTTACCAGACCTATCGATATTCTCCATTAATGTGAATGGCTTAAACTGTCCTCTAAAGAGGCACAGGTTGGCTGACTGGATACAACAACTCAGGCCAGATATTTGCTGCATACAAGAGTCACATCTTACCTTAAAAGATAAATATAGACTCAGGGTGAAAGGATGGTCGTCCATATTTCAGGCAAATGGTAATCAGAAAAAAGCAGGTGTTGCAGTTCTATTAGCAGATACAATAGGCTTTAAACCAACAAAAGTAAGGAAGGATAAGAATGGTTACTTCATATTTGTTAAGGGTAATACTCAATATGAGATTTCAATTATGAATATTCATGCACCCAACCAGAATGCACCTCAATTTATAAGAGAAACTCTAACAGACATGAGCAACTTGATTTCCTCCAGCTCCATAATAGTTGGAGATTTCAACATTCCTTTGGCAGTGTTGGATACATCCTCCAATAAGAAGCTGAGCAAAGACATTTTACATTTAAACCTAACCATCCAACATTTGGATTTAGCAGACATCTACAGAACATTTCATCCCAACAAAACTGAATACACATACTTCTCATCAGCCCATGGAACATACTCCAAAATCGATCACATCTTAGGTCACGAATCTAACCTCAGTAAATTTAAAGGAATAGAAATTATTCGTTGCATCTTCTCGGACCACCATGGAATAAAACTTGAACTCAGGGCAGCGCCTGTGGCTCAAGGGAGTAGGGCACTGGCCACATATGCCAGAGGTGGTGGGTTCAAACCCAGCCCCGACCAAAAACTGCAAAAAAATATAATAAAATAAAAACTTGAACTCAGTAACAACAGGAATCTGCATACTCATACAAAAACATGGAAGTTAAATAACCTTATGCTGAATGATAGCTGGGTCAGAGATGAGATTAAGAAGGAAATTGCCAAATTTTTGGAACAAAACGACAATGAAGACACTAATTATCAGAACCTCTGGGATACCGCAAAGGCAGTCCTAAGAGGGAAATTTATAGCATTGCAAGCTTCCTCAAGAGAATGGAAAGAGAGGAAGTTAACAACTTAATGGGACATCTCAAGCAACTGGAAAAGGAAGACCATTCCAATCCCAAACCCAGTAGAAGAAAAGAAATAACCAAAATTAGAGCAGAATTAAATGAAATTGAAAACAAAAGAATTATACAACAGATCAATAAATCAAAAAGTTGGTTTTTTGAAAAGGTCAATAAAACAGACAAACCTTTGGCTAACCTAACCAGGAAAAAAAAAAAAAAAAAGAGTAAAATCTCTAATTTCATCAATCAGAAACGACAAAGACGAAATAACAGATTCCTCAGAAATTCAAAAAATCCTTAATGAATATTACATTAAGAGAATGAAGAGGGTGGCGCCTGTGGCTCAAGGAGTAGGGCACTGGTCCCATATGCCGGAGGTGGCAGGTTCAAACCTAGCCCCGGCCAAAAAACCACAAAAAAAAAAAAAAAAAAAAAAGAGAATGAAGAAACTTCATTCTCAGAAATATGAAAATCTGAAGGATAAACTGTCAAGGTTTTCAAATGAAAAAAAAAAAAAAAAAAAGAAAGAAAGAAAATCTGAAGGAAATTGACCAATACTTGGAAGCACGTCACCTTCCAAGACTTAGCCAGAATCAAGTGGAAATGTTGAACAGGCCAATATCAAGTTCTGAAATAGCATCAACCATACGAAATCTCCCTAAAAAAGAAAAGCCCGGGACCAGATGGCTTCACATCAGAATTCTACCAAACCTTTAAAGAGGAACCAGTACCTATATTACTCAACCTGTTCTAAAATGTAGAAAAAGGAGGAAGACTACCCAACATGTTCTATGAAGCAAACATCACCCTGATCCCCAAACCAGGAAAAGACCCAAGAAGAAAAGAAAATCATAGACCGATATCACTAATGAATATAGATGCAAAAATATTCAAAAAAATCCTAACAAACAGAATCCAGCAACACATCAAACAAATTACACATCATGACCAAGTCGGTTTTATCCCAGGATCTCAAGGCTGGTTCAATATACGTAAATCTGTAAGTATAATTCAGCACATGAACAAATTAAAAAACAAAGACCATATGATTCTCTCAGTTGATGCAGAAAAAGCTTTTGATAATATCCAGCAGCCCTTCATGATCAGAACACTTAAGAAAACTGGTATAGAAGGGACATTTCTTAAACTGATACAGGCCATCTACAGCAAACCCACAGCCAATATCATATTAAATGGAGTTAAATTGAAATCATTTCCACTCAGATCAGGAAACAGACAAAGCTGCCCATTGTCTCCACTGCTCTTCAATATGGTAATGGAAGTTTTAGCCATTGCAATTAGGGAAGAAAAGGAGATCAAGGTATCCATATAGGGTCAGAAGAGATCAAACTTTCGCTCGTCACGATGATATGATTGTATATCTGGAAAACACCAGGGATTCTACTACAAAACTCTTAGAAGTGATCAAGGAATACAGTAGCGCCTCAAATTATAAAATCAACATTCATAAATCGGTAGCCTTTATATATACCAACAATAGTCAAGCTGAAAAAACAGTTAAGGACTCTATTCCATTCACAGTAGTGCCAAAGATGATGAAATATTTGGGAGTTTATCTAACAAAGGACGTGAAAGATCTCCATAAAGAAAACTATGAAACTTTAAGAAAAGAAATAGCTGAAAACATTATCAAATGGAAAAACATACCATGCTCATGGCTGGGAAGAATCAACATTGTTAAAATGTCCATACTACCCAAAGCAATATACAATTTTAATGCGATCCCTATTAAAGCTCCACTGTCATACTTTAAAGATCTTGAAAAAACAATATTTCATTTTATATGAAATCAGAAAAAATCTCGAATAGCCAAGACATTACTCAGAAATAAAAACAAAGCAGGAGGAATCATGCTACCAGACCTCAGACTACACAATAAATCGATAGTGATCAAAACAGCATGGTACTGGCACAAAAACAGAGATGTAGATGTCTAGAACAGAACAGAGAACCAAGAGATGAATCCAGCTACTTACCGTTATTTGATCTTTGACAAGCCAATTAAAAACATTCAGTGGGGAAAAGATTCCCTATTTAACAAATGGTGCTGGGTGAACTGGCTGGCGACCTATAGAAGACTGAAACTGGACTCACACCTTTCACCATTAACTAAGATAGACTCTCACTGGATGAAAGATTTAAACTTAAGACATGAAACTACAAAAATACTAGAAGAGAGTGCAGGGAAAACCCTTGAAGAAATCGGTCTGGGTGAGTATTTCATGAGGAGGACCCCCGAACAATTGAAGCAGCTTCAAAAATACCCTACTGGGACCTGATCAAACTAAAAGGCTTCTGCACAGCCAAGAACACAGTAAATAAAACAAGCAGACAGCCCTCAGAGTGGGAGAAGATATTTGCAGGTTATGTCTCCGACAAAGGTTTAATAACCAGAACCCACAGAGAACTCAAAGGTATAAGCAAAAAAAGAACAAGTGATCCCATCGCAGGCTGGGCAAAGGACTTGAAGAGAAACTTCTCTCAAGACGACAGGCACACGACCTACAGACACATGAAAAAATGCTCATCATCTTTAATCATCAGAGAAATGCAAATCAAAACTACCTTGAGATACCATCTAACTCCAGTAAGATTAGCCCATATCACAAAATCCCAAGACCAGAGATGTTGGCGTGGATGTGGAGAAAAGGGAACACTTCTATACTGCTGGTGGGAATGCAAATTAATACATTCCTTTTGGAAAGATGTTTGGAGAACACTTAGAGATCTAAAAATAGATTTACCATTCAATCTTATAATTCCTCTACCAGTTATATACCCAGAAGACCAAAAATCACATTATAACAAAGATACTTGAACCAGAATGTTTACTGCAGCCCAATTCATAATTGCTAAGTCATGGAAAAAGCCCAAGTGCCCATGGATCCACGAATGGATTAATAAATTGTGGTATATGTACACCATGGAATATTATGCAGCCTTAAAGAAAGATGGAGACTTTACTTCTTTCATGTTTACATAGATGGAGCTGGAACATATTCTTCTTAGTAAAGTATATCAAGAATGGAAGAAAAAGTATCCAATGTACTCAGCCCTACTATGAAACTAATTTATGGCTTTCATATGAAAGCTATAACCCAGCTATAACCTAAGAATATGGAGAAGAGGGAGAGAGAGGGGAGGGAGGGGGGAGGATGGGCACAGGGAGGGTGATTTGTGAAATTACACCTGCAGTGCATCTTACAAGGGTACATGTGAAACTTAGTAAATGTAGAATATAAATGTCTTAACACAATAACTAAGAAAATGCCAGGAAGGCTATGTTAAACCAGTGTGATGAAAATGTGTAAAACTGTTTATAAAATCAGTGTATGGTGCCCTATGATCACATTAATGTACACAGCTATGATTTAATAATAATAAAAATAATAATAATAAAATAAAAAACAGGGCGGCGCCTGTGGCTCAGCGAGTGGGGCGCCGGCCCCATATGCCGAGGGAGCGGGTTCGAACCCGGCCTCGGCTAAACTGCAACCAAAAAATAGCCGGGCGTTGTGGCGGGCACCTGTGGTCCCAGCTGCTCGGGAGGCTGAGGCAGGGGAATCGCTTAAGCCCAAGAGTTGGAGGTTGCTGTGAGCCGTGTGATGTCACGGCACTCTACCGAGGGCGGTAAAGTGAGACTCTTGTCTCTACAAAAAAAATAAATAAATAAAAAACAAAAGATAAAATGTGGTACATCCTCGGGGTGGCGCCAGTAGGTCAATGGGTAGGGTGCGGGCCAAATACACTGAGGCTGGCAGGTTCAAACCCAGCCTGAGCCAGCTAAAACTACAATGACAACCACAACAAGACAACAACAAAAAAAGAGCCAGGTGTTTGGGTGGGCACCTGTAGTCCCAGCTACTTGGGAGGCTGAGGCAAGAGAATTGCTTGGGCCCAAGAGTTTGGGTGAGCTATGACACCACAGCACTCTACAAAGGGCAATAAAGTGAGACTCTGTCTCAACAACAAAGAAAAGACCCTCATTCTAACATTTTACAAATATTTCCTAGATTTTCTCCTATTTTTCATTTCACTTTTTACATTTAAATCTTTATCTAGAATTTGGTTTTCTACAAGGGTTGAGAGGTCTTCATTTGTTTTCTTCTACAGGTGGCAAAAATCATTTAGTTATGTATTACCTAACAACATTTCTTTCAACAACAGACCACAAACATACTACAAAGTTCCCACAGGATTTTAATACAGCTGAAAAATTCCTATCACCTAATGACATACTAGTATAACACATCACCCACAGTTTGTGGTGTCGCTGGTGTAAACAAACATACTGCATTGACAGTCACATTATAACTATCACACATACAATTATGTACCGTATATAATACATGAGAATAATAAATGACTATGTTACTGATTTATGCATTTACTATACTTTTTATTATTTTCAAGTGTATTCCTCCTACTTATTAAAAAAAAGTTGGGCAGCCGGCCCCATATACCGACAGTGGCAGGTTTGAACCTGGCCCCGGCCAAACTGCAGCAACAACAACAAAAAAATAGCCGGGCATTGTGGCAGGCACCTGTAGTCCCAGCTACTAGGGAGACTGAGGCAAGAGAATCGCCTAAGACCAAAAGCTGGAGGCTGCTGTGAGCTGCGACACCACAGCACTCTACCAAGGGTGACAAAGTAAAAATCTGTCTCTTAAAAAAAAAAAAAAAAAAAAATTGAATACATTATATTTCTGCTTCTCCATTCTTGTGATACTTTACTAAGAAGAATGTGTTCCAACTCTATCCAGGTTAAAACAAAAGTTGTAATCTATCCATTTTTTTAATGGCTGAATAGTATTCCATGGTATTGTTCAAGAAATTTTTTTTATCAATTTAATATAGCCTAAGCACACAGTGTTTATAAGTCTACAGTGTACTATAATGTCCTAGGCTTTCATGTTCACTCACCCCTCATCAACTCAACTAAAGCAACTTTCAGTCCAGCTAGCTCTATTCATGGCTAAGTGTCCTCTACAGGCATACCTGTTTTATAACCTTTTATACTATACTTTCATTGTACTTTTTCTATGTTTAAATATGCTTAAATAAAGATACACAAATACCTACCATTGTTTACAACTGCCTATAGTACAGCAACATGCAGTACAGATTTGTAAGCCTAGGAACAATAGGCTATTCCATATACCCTGGGTCTATATTAGGCTATATTATCTAGTTTTACGTAAGTACACTATGATGTTTGCACAACCAAAGTCAACTAAGGATACATTTCTCAGATCATATCCCCATTGTTAAAACAACACATGACTCTGTTAAGTCACATTTTTTCTCACAAAATCTAAATTTCACCTGTATCATTCATTAAGGCAAAGGATACTAGGTATTGTGAAATGTTTATGAAAACGCAAAACTAAACTATATACTTTCATAATGTTAGTGGAAAAGGTCTGGAACAAGACGCATCAAATTGGTAACAATCTTATCTTAGAGGAAGAGATTTTGAGAGAAGAAAGGAGATAGTCAAGAGTTTTCATTAAAAAAATTAATAAAAGGATGAAAAGAAAAAGTCGGCCAGGCATGCTGGCTCACGCTTGTAATCCTAGCATGCTGGGAGGCCGAGGTGGGTGGACCGCCTGAGCTCACAGATTCTAGACCAGCCTGAGCAAAAACGAGACCCTGTCTCTAAAAAAATAGCCAGGTGTGGTGGGCACCTATAGGCCCAGCTACTTTGGAGGCTGAGGCAAGAGAATCACTTGAGCCCAAGAGTTTGAGGTTGCTGTGAGCTGTGACACCACAGCACTCTACCCAGGGTGACAAAGTGAGGCTCTATCAAGTCTCTCTTCACAGATAAATACATAAATGCATTATAAAGCATAGATTTTCTTTAATATATTTGCTATATATGTAATTTAAAATTGATTTTAAAGAAAACAAACTAATTGGGCGGCGCCTGTGGCTCAACGGGTAGGGCGCCGGTCCCATATGCCGGAGGTGGCGGGTTCAAGCCCAGCCCCGGCCAAAAATAAAAAAAATAAATAAATAAAAAAATAAAAGAAAACAAACTAATTGTGACAAAGTGATATAGATAGAAAACAAATACAACCTAGCCCTAAATTCTCCAGTCACCTCTACCCTAAAAAATGCTAGTTTTCACAATGTATCATTTAGAGCAATCTGAATCCTCCAAATATTTTAATCAATAGTCAATTCAAATTTATGAATGTTCACACTGTTTACCCATTGCCTAAATATGTCATTTTTTACTTTTTATTTACTTATTTTTTTGAGACAGAGTCTCACTTTGTCACCCTCAGTAGAGTGCTATGGCATCATAGCTCACAGCAACCTCAAACTCTTGGGCTCAAGCAATTCTCTTGCCTCAGCCTCCCAAGTAGCTGAGACTACAGGCGCCCATCACAACACATGGCTGTTTTTAGAGACAAAGTCCTTCTCTGGCTCAGGCTGGTCTGGAACCTGTGTGCTCAGACAACCCACCCGCCTCAGCCTCCCAGAGTGCTAGAATTACAGGCATGAGCTACCACACCTCGGTGTCATTTTTAAATATACCAATTATTTCTGCTCTGAAAAGCCAAGTCAGTTAAGTCAGCCATATGCCTCAATTCAATTTTCTTTTTTTTAATGCCTCAGCCTCCTGAGTAGTTGGGACTACAGGCGCCCGCCACAACGCCTGGCTATTTTTTTGTTGCAGTTTGGCTAGGGCCAGGTTTGAACCCACCACCCTCAGTATATAGGGCTGGCGCCCTACTCAGTGAGCCACAGGCGCCACCCTCAATTGTTTTTTTTAATTGAAAGAAGGAATACCCCAAAATTATTTACCTTATTGGTTTGTCCTGAAGAGATCCTGCAAGCACCATCAGATGTTGAACACTGGGCAGAAGTAGACAATGATGTCATTTTGGCAGTGATGAAATTGCAGTCTGTTAATAAAACTAAAAGAAAAAATTTAAAAAATCAGTTCTAAAGTAGAAAATTCTCTCTTTGGTATTTACGAAAAAGCATCCAGCAGAAATAAGACACATGCAACACCTACATCAAAGCATCCTACACAAATACTAAGGCTCTTCATACCTTCTGATCACTTTGTAGTTTGGAGCCAACAAAAAACTGAAGAGCTTAAATTAAGAACCACATATGCTTCCCACAGGTGCAGCTTGAAACAGAAACAAGTTTGGGCATGCTCCAACTTCCTCACTGAGACTAAAGTGTAAATTGTTTCAACTGAAAGTCATTTACAATCATCACCTCCCCCACAGATATCAGCTAGTCTTTAGTTATCTCATCCTCTTGGGCAATGCTCAAAAGCACCCTCTAGAACACAGACCCAACCCTGGGGATTTACTAATCTACGTCTTAAGCATTAAGATTTCAAGAGGACTTCCAGGAAAACCGCTGCAACATGTTGGAACATGTCTTGACAAGAGACCACAGAGAAGTGAGAATCAACATTTTCAGTGTCAAGTAAAACAGCTTTTAAATGTACCAAATCCAAATAGAGCACAGCAACCACACACCTATAAAATGGAGTAACCAAGATAGAAATACTCAGAATATGAAGGAAAAGAGGTTAGCATGAACGGAAGAGTACAGTGTAATTGAAATTTTCTACCTTTTCTCCTTTAAAAAAAAAAAAGAAAAAAAAGCAGCTACAGAGAAGAAAGCTGTACTTGAACTCCTGGGCTAAAGCAAGAGGATTGATCCTCCTGCTTCAGCCTTCAGGAGTAACTGAGACTTCATGCACATGCCACCTGGCTGGAAAATAGATTTTTAAATAAACTGTCTGAGTTACCTTCATGTCTTTATAATAAAAAGGCAACAAATTAGAGAAATTTATAATTAACAAGCCACATCAGGAAGGCCTGATGCCATTCTTGACTCCTCTTTCTCTTGCACTCTACACCTACTTCATAAATAAATTCTGAAACTATTATCTTCAACATGTTTCCAAAATCTGGCCGGTCTCAGTGACTCAGGCCTGTAATCCTAGCACTATGGGAGGCTGAGGTGGGTGGACTGCCTGAGTTCACAGGTTCAAGACCAGCCTGAAATAGAGCAAGACTCTCCCCCCTAAAAATAGCCTGGTGTTGTGGTGGGCGCCTACAGTCCCAGCTACTGGGGAGGCTGAGGCAAGAGGAATCACTTGAGTCCAAGAGTTGGAGATTTTGGCTTGGCGCCCATACCTCAAGCAGCTAAAGTGCCAGCCACATACACCAGAGTTTGCAGATTCGAATACAGCCTGGGCCCACCAAACAACAATGACAACTACAACCAAAAAATAGCCAGGCATTGTGGCTGGCGCCTGTAGTCCCAGCTACTTGGGAGGCTGAGGCAAGAGAACCACTTAAGCCCAGGAGTTGGAGGTTGCTGTGAGCTGTGATGCCACAGCACTCTACCCAGGGCGACAGCTTGAGGCTCTGTCGTTAAAAAAAAAAAAAAAAAAAGAGTTGGGGATTTCTGTGAGCTATGATGCTACCGTGGTACTCTACCAAGGGTGACAAAGTGAGACTGTCTAAAAAAAAACCATGTTTCCAAAATCTAACCCCTTCTAATTCCATTACTACTTACACTAATCCAAGTCACCCATCTCTTCACTGCATTAGCCTCCTCAGAGAGTAAGAGAATACAGAAGTAACAAATTTAGTTTCTCTAGGCGGTGCCTGTGGCTCAAATGAGTAGGGCGCTGGCCCCATATACCAGAGGTGGTGGGTTCAAACCCAGCTCCGGCCAAAAGTGCAAAAAAAAAAAAAAAGAAAGAAAATTTTGTTTCTCCTACATTCTCAAGCAACAATCAACAACACAGAAGATTTCTGCAAACTTTAGTCACCAAGAAGTGGAGGATTTCTCCCCACCAGCAACCAATAAATTCTGCAGCCAATACAATCTGGTTGTCCTATAATTTTACAGAGAAGTAGCATCAGATTCCACATGCTGAAGGCCCAGTAACTTAAGACTGCTGCTCCCCACTTCTGAAAGCAATTACAAGTTTCAGGTTGTTTTACTGTGCTATAAATGGGGGCTCCCCTGTTCCCCTCTTTGAGTTTTAATTTGCTAGAGCAGCTCACATAACTCAGGGAAAACACTTACACGGACCTTCCCTCTCCAGAGGCACCATGCACCAAGAAGCTCTGAGAATTCAGATATCCTATACCAAAGCTCTCCCAGGCCCAACCTTTTAGGCTTTTATGGAGGCTTCATTACATAGGTGCAACTGATTATATCATTAGCCACTGGCAATCAACTTCACCTTCACCACTCTCCCCTCCTCAGAGGTTGGGAGGATGGGGCTTAAATTCCCAACCGTATAATCCTGCCTAGGTCCCCAGTGACCAGCCCCATCCATGTATCAGCTCATTAGCATACAAAAAGACATTTATTACTTTGGAGATGCTAAGGATTTTAGAAGTTGCATGCCAGAAAATGACAGTATAGGCTCGGAGACCATAGCACAGTAGTTACAGCGCCAGCCACATAAACCAAGGTTGGAGGGTTCAGAGCCCAGACCGGGCCAGCTAAAGCAAGGACAACTCCAATAAAAAACAGCCAGGCGGGCGGCGCCTGTGGCTCAAGGAGTAGGGCGCCAGCCCCATGTACTGGAGGTGGCGGGTTCAAAACTGGCCCAGGCCAAAAACTGCAAAAAAAAATAGCTGGGCGTTGTGGTGGGCGCCTGTAGTCCCAGCTACTTGGGAGGCTGAGGCAAGAGAATCACTTTAAGCCCAGGAGTTGGAGGTTGCTGTGAGCTGTGACACTACAGCACTCTACCAAGGGCAACAGAGTGAGACTCTGTCTCTTAAAAAAAAAAAAAAAGAAATGAGAGTATGTGTGTGTGTGATATTCTGTATAATATTCCTGTGAGAAAATTTTCAGTTCTTTCTACATTTTTACTATCATGAATAGTTCTACAAGTTGAGTATCCTTATCTGAAATGTTTGAGACCAGAAACACTGCAGTTTTCAGATTTTTTCAGATTTTGGAATACATCAGAACCTCCACAGTTGACCACCTCCTTATGTTGACCTAATTTTTATAGGCTGGATAATGCACCACATGTTCGTATCAGTATAGAAGGCCTAGTTCCTTATGTTGACCACTTCTGTATGTTGACCAGTTTGTGACCATCCCTTGGGTGGTCGGCTTACAGAGGTTGTACTATACTTGCATTATACTTAGTAGCTGAGCATCCCTCATCTGAAAGTCCAAATCCTCCAATAAGCATTTTCTTTGAGCATTCACGTTGCATCTCAAACAATTGTGGAACACTTCAAATTTCCAATTTGGAATACTCAACCCACATTAACATTCTTGCACATAGCTTAAGCAATCTTTTGCTTGACACTATGGTTTGCATGCCACTTTAAAACTCATGTTGAGCCGGGCATGGTGGCTCAGGCCTATAATCCCGGCACTCTCCAAGGCGGAGGAGAGTGGATTGCATGAGCTCAGGAGTTGGAGACCAGCCTGAGCAAGAGCGACACTCAGTCTCCAAAAATAGCCAGGCCTGGGTCGCGCCTGTGGCTCAGTGAGTAGGGCGACAGCCCCATATGCCAAGGGTGGTGGGTTCAAACCCAGCCCCAGCCAAACTGCAACAAAAAAAAAATAGCCGGGCGGCGCCTGTGGCTCAGTCCGTAAGGCGCCAGCCCCATATACCGAGGGTGGCGGGTTCAAACCCAGCCCCGGCCGAACTGCAACCAAAAAATAGCTGGGTGTTATGGCAGGCGCCTGTAGTCCCAGCTACTCGGGAGGCTGAGGCAAGAGAATCGCTTAAGCCCAGGAGTTGGAGGTTGCTGTGAGCTGTGTGAGGCCACGGCACTCTACCCAAGGTCCATAAAGTGAGACTCTGTCTCTACAAAAAAAAAAAAAATAGCCGGGCGTTGTGGCGGGCGCCTGTAGTCCCAGCTGCTCAGGAGGCTGAGGCAAGAGAATCGTGTAAGCCCAAGAGTTAGAGGTTGCTGTGAGCCGTGTGACGCCACAGTGCTCTACCCGAGGGTGGTACAGTGAGACTCTGTCTCTACAAAAATAAAAAAATAAAAATAATAATAATAATAATAAAAATAGCCAGGCCTGAGTGGCGCCTGTGGCTCAGTGAGTAGGGCGCCTGCCCCATATACCGAGTGTGATGGGTTCAAACCCAGCCCCGGCTGAACTGCAACCAAAAAATAGCCAGGCGTGTGGCAGGCACCTATAATCCCAGCTGCTCGGGAAGCTGAGGCAGGAGAATCGTGGAAGCCCAAGAGCTAGAGGTTGCTGTGAGTCCTGTGATCATGGCACTCTACTGAAGGCGGTAAAGTGAGACTCTGTCTCTATAAAAAAAAAAAAAAGAAAGAAAATAGCCAGGCCTTGTGGAGGTGAGGCAAAAGGATCGCCTGGGCCCAAGAGTTTGAGGTTCCTGTGAGCTATGACACCACAGCACTCTACCCAAGGCAATAAAGTGAGACTGTCTCAAAAAAAAAAAAAAAAAGAGTAACTGTGCTTTCTTTGTGGGAAGATTTTTAATGGTTGCTTCAATTTCTCTAATGTTTTTTAATTGAAATTGAGTAAAACTAATTCTCTAATAGATGTTAAGATTTTTACTTCTAAAAAAAAAAAAAAAGTTAAAAGGCTGCGCCTGTGGCTCAGTGAGTAGGGCGCCAGCCCCATATGCCGAGGGTGGTGGGTTCGAACCCAGCCCCGGCCACACTGCAACCAAAAAATAGCCAGGCGTTGTGGTGGGCGCCTGTAGTCCCAGCTACTTGGGAGGCTGAGGCAGGAGAATCACGTAAGCCCAAGAGTTAGAGGTTGCTGTGAGCGGTGTGACGTTATGGCACTCTACCCGAGGGCGGTACAGTGAGACTCTGTCTCTACAAAAAAAAAAGATTTTTACTTCTTCCATTTTGTCTAATTTTTTTTAAATGCTGGTAAACAGTTGACATTATTCGCTTTTAATCTCTTTGTGTTCGGATGCACCTTTTCATTCAAGATAGTTTATCATGTTAGTATCTTCTTTCTTCTCTTGACCAATCTTGTTAGAGGTTCTCTACTCCCCCATCCCACACATAAACAGCTTTGATCTTCTCTATTCTTTTTCTTTTTAAAAATTAGTCACTCTTGGTGGCAACCGTTGCTCAGGGGGTAGGGCACCAGCCACATACACCAGGGCTGAGGGGCTTGAACCTGGCCTGCACCAGCTAAAACAATGACAACTGTAACAATAACAACAACAACAACAACAAACAGCTGGGTGCTGTGGTGGGTGCCTGTAGTCCCAGTTACTTAGGAGGCTGAAGCAAGAGAATCGCTTAAGCTCGAGAGTTTGAGGTTGCTGTGAGCTGTTACGCCACAGCACTCTACCCAAGGCAACAGCTTGAGATTCTGTCTCAAAAGAAAAAAAAAAAAAAAATGGCTTGGTGCCTGTAGCTCAAGTGGCTAAGGCACCAGTCACATACACCAAAGCTGGCAGGTTCAAATCCTGCCCTGGCTTGCCAAACAACAATGACAACTGCAACAAAAAAAAAATAAAAATAGCCGGGCATTGTGGGCGCCTATAGTCCCAGCTACTTGGGAGGTTGAGACAAGGGAATCACTTAAGCCCAAGAGTTGGAGGTTGCTGTGAGCTGTGATGCCATAGCTCTCTACCCAGGGTGACAGCTTGAGGTTCTGTCTCAAAAAATAATAATAATAATAAATAAAAAGAATTAATCACTCTTATTTGTATCACATCTTCCTTTTTCACATTTACTCTGACCATTTACTGATTTGTTAAATTATACACTTAGCCTATTCCTTTTATAACCTAAATATTTATGGCTACGAGTTCCTTTCCTCTTCCACTCAAACTATTTTTGATTCACCCCACAAGTTTTGATACATTAAATTTCCATTTTTATTTTTTTTTTATTTTTTTTTTTGTAGAGACAGAGTCTCACTTTATGGCCCTCGGTAGAGTGCCATGGCATCACACAGCTCACAGCAACCTCCAACTCCTGGGCTTAAGCGATTCTCTTGCCTCAGCCTCCCGAGTAGCTGGGACTACAGGCGCCCGCCACAACGCCCGGCTATTTTTTTTTTTTTTTGAGTTTTGAATATTTATTTTCCTTGTTTTTACATAATTTGCAAATTTACATAATCTTTGATAATGGCTATGTTTAAACAACTGGCTTGCAACAAAATCCCTTAAAATTGGATAATCAGCTCTCCTAAGCTGGGATAAGTCAGCTCAGCACATCATTCACTGTCCCTGAGCCTCTAGGACGCCTCAGGATTATAGAGTCCATCTTACAATGTTGGCCAAAAGGAGAGAACTTTCCTTTGGAATGTTTAGAAAGAAGCAGGGAAAAGAATCTTTAGGCAGAAGGTACTAGAGGGACTGTTACTCTGTTCACTTACATTCAGCTGTGAACTTAAACTTGCTTTCTTCCTCATCTGTATACCACAAATACATAGAGGCCCATAAGCTGAGGGTTTAGTTAAAGATACAGGGAGAGAAAAAAGGACAAGATCACACTCCCCAAGGAAGGAAAGACTCCAATGCAGAGGGAGCAGGAGCAGGAGCTGAGGTGGCGATAGCCACTGCCTCTCATTCTGTCATTGTTCCTCAGCTTAAGAAAAGCATATTAGCAGAATGGGACAGAGGCCTTTTATTGGTCTGATCAGTGTGCATGGTGGTAAGTTCAGGGAGAGCTTCCCTCTCTGTCCTGGCTCCCCCCCTTCCCTCTCCTAAGAGTTTGTGACTCATCCTAGAAGAGAAGAGTGCCTAGGCAGGGTGGCAGGCAGAGCCAGGGCGAAAATTACAGCATTAGGATCTGAAAGGGGCTCAGGATGATGTAGAAAATGTGAGGTTGCTAGGCCATCCAGATAAAATGTCCATCAGAGCAGGGGTCAGGAGGAAGAGCTTCCCCTGGAGGCTCCCTACTGGGCCCTTCGTGCCATCAGCATCTCTCGGATGTTGTCCTCAGCTTCCTTAATGCTTCGCTCCAGGTAGGATTTTTTCTGCTCTAGTTCTTTAATTTTTTCTTCTGCTATTCTCTGTTTCTCTAACAGCTGATTGTGAATTACCTCCTTGGATTGAAGAATAAACATTCTTCCTACACCTTCATACATGTTAGTTTCATCTACCAAAGTCATAATCTCTGTATCTGTAAGATGTGCATGCTTTTTTGTTCTGTTCAGCTGTTCAATCTGTATGTCTGCAAGCTTCACCTTCTGTTGAGTGTCAATAACCCTAGCTTGAAGCTCTGTGAAGGCCTTTTTCAACTCCAAATCCACGGGGGCCGCCATCTTGATGCACCTTCCCGGCTATTTTTTGGTTGCAGTTCAGCTGGGGTGGGGTTTGAACCCACCACCCTCAGTATATGGGGCCAGTGCCTTACCAACTGAGCCACTGGCGCTGCCCTAAATTTCCATTTTTAAAAAACTTTACATATCCTTGCTAATTTGTCAGCTTAACCTACAGATAAGAGAAAGGCCATGAAATTTCCAAATATTATGGTGGAATTGTCCACTTTATCCCAAAGTTCTACTAATTTTGCTTCACCTATTTTAAAGGTTTTAAATCACAGACAAATATGCTTTAACTTGTATCTTCTTTGATCAACTGTCACCACATAGTGATTCTTTCCACCCCAAGCTAGACATTATATCTTGAAGTATGTTTTACCTTCTGTTAGCATAATTATAACAGCTTTCTTCTGATTAGCATTTCCAGGTATCTTTTCCCAACCTTTTACTCTCAGCTCTCTATTCTATTTTTTCCATATCCTTAGAAACTTTTGGTATGTCCCTTGTAAAAAGCTTATACCTGAGCTTTGGGTTTTTTTAATCTGATTTTTCTTTTCTTTTTTTCGTGTAGAGACAGTCTCACTTTATCACCCTTGGTAGAGTGCCATGGCATCACACAGCTCACAGCAACCTCCAACTCCTGGGCTTAGGTGATTCTCTTGCCTCAGCCTCCCAAGTAGCTGAGACTACAGGCACCCGCCACAACGCCCAGCTATTTTTTTGTTGCAGTTTGGCCGGCGTGGGGTTTGAACCCACCACTCTCAGTATATGGGGCCGGCGCCCTACCCACTGAGCCACAGGCTCTGCCCTTTTAATCTGATTTTTCCTTTTTTTTATCCTTAAACTGATGAGTTCTATATAGTTATCATAATTGATATATACAGATGTTTCTACCATCTTATAATTTAGCATTCCAGTTTGTGCCTACTCTTTCTATGCTGTTAACGTCACTACCTTTTTAAAAGATTGTATCTAGGTTGGGTGCAAAGGCTCATGCCTGTAATCCTAGCAGTCTGGGAGGCCAAGACGGGTGGATTGCTTGAGCTCAAGACTAGCTTGAACAAAAGCAAGACCCTGTCTCTACTAAAAGTAGAAAAAAACTGAGACAAGAGGATCACTTCAGCCCAAGAAATGGAGGTTGCTGTGAACTATGATGCAATGGCACTCTACCCAAGGCAACAGCTTGAGGCTGTCTCAAAAACAAAAACAAAAAAACTGTATCTGTCTTCCTGATAGGAAGAACTGTGGCACTATCATCTGGACTTAAAATTCTGGGATAGGCTGGGCACAGTGGCTCATGCCTATAATCCTAGCACTCTGGGAGGCGAATGCAGATGGGTTGCCTGAGCTCTCAAGTTCAAGACCAGCTTCAGACTCTAGTCTAAAAAAAAAAAAAATTCTGGGATATCTATCTATTCTGGGATAGATAACATATTTTGTTTTCTTTTTCTGCCTTAGCCTATATTTTAAGACGATAAGCAATAGCAAAAAATCTCATCACCTTTACTTCATACATCTCTTATAACAGTTCCTAGAGTTGAATCTCAGTACTTTATACATTTACCGTCTTAAATGTAGGTCTTTGTGTAGTGAAGCTTCCAAGAACCCCCTATGCCTGAGAATATCTTTATCATTCCCTCCTATATAAACAAATGTGGTTGGTTTTAAAACTCAGAGCCCTCAATACTCAGGAAATACTCTTGTCTTCTTGCATTTAGTGATGGCTGTTAAGAACTGAAGTCAAGGCTCAGAGCCTATAGCTCAGCGGCTAGGGCACCAGCCATGTACACCAGAGCTGGCGGGTTTGAACCCAGCCCAGGACTGCCAAACAACAACTACAACAAAAAAACAGCCGGGTGTTGTTGTGGGCGCCTGTAGTCCCAGCTACTCAGGAGGCTAAGGCAAGAATATCGCCTAAGCCCAAGAGTTTGAGGTTGCTGTGAGCTGTGATGCTACAGCACTCTACTGAGGGTGACATAGTGAGACTCTGTCTACAAAAAAAAAAAAAAAAAATGAAGTCAATTCAATTTTGCTTCTTTGTATGTAGTATTTTCTGAGGTGCCGCTAATGTATCTAAGATTAAGTTTTCTTGGGCGGCGCCTGTGGCTCAGTCGGTAAGGCGCCGGCCCCATATACCGAGGGTCGCGGGTTCAAACCCGGCCCCGGCCAAACTGCAACCAAAAAATAGCCGGGCGTTGTGGCGGGCGCCTGTAGTCCCAGCTACTCGGGAGGCTGAGGCAAGAGAATCGCTTAAGCCCAGGAGCTGGAGGTTGCTGTGAGCTGTGTGAGGCCACGGCACTCTACCGAGGGCCATAAAGTGAGACTCTGTCTCTACAAAAAAAAAAAAGTTTTCTTTAAGTCTAATCTTCACCACTCCAAGGTACAATCTCAGATCTTTCACCATTTTGGATTTTTATTTATTTATTTATTTTGGTAGAGACAGAGTCTCACTTTACGGCCCTCGGTAAGGTGCCGTGGCATCATAGCTCTTTTTATTTATTTATTTTTATTATTTTTCTTTTTTTTGGTAGAGACAGTCTCACTTTACCGCCCTCGATAGAGTGCCGTGGCATCACAGCTCACAGCAACCTCCAACTCCTGGACTTAGGTGATTCTCTTGCCTCAGCCTCCCGAGTAGCTGGGACTACAGGCGCCCACTACAACGCCCAGCTATTTTTTGTTGTTGTTGTTGTTGCAGTTCGCCGGAGCCAGGTTTGAACCTGCCACCCTTGGTATATGGGGCCAGCGCCCTACTCACTCAGCCACAGGCACCGCCCACCATTTTGAATTTTGAAGGAGAAAATTATTTTATTATTTCAAGCACTTTCCTCGTTTTTATTTCTCGAAGACATCTATCACTCAGATGTGAGTACCTCTATATATATTCTCCTTATCTCTTAGCTTTTCTTATATTTTCTTTTCCTTTGTTCTGGGAAATTTTTTTGATTTAAAGTTCTAATTCATTCCTTAATTTATCCATTCTGTTATTTGTTTTACCTATGACATTCTTTATTTCAACCATTTATTTTTCATACGTCATATATCTGTTTGGTGGTCCTAATACTTATTCTTACTTCAAATTGGTAATCTCTTTTCTTTCTTTTAGAATGATTATTAGTGTAACTTTAAACTCTTGATCCATCTGTCCTAATATTTGTTCCAATAAAGCCTATATATTGTTTTCTCTTAAAATACTGTACTTTTCTTTTTTTTTTTGTAGAGACAGAGTTTCACTTTATTGCCCTCGGTAGAGTGCCGTGGCGTCACACAGCTCACAGCAACCTCCAACTCCTGGGCTTAGGCGATTCTTCTGCCTCAGCCTCCCGAGTAGCTGGGACTACAGGCGCCCGCCACAACGCCCGGCTATTTTTTTGCTGCAGTTTGGCCGGGGCTGGGTTTGAACCCTCCACCCTCGGTATATGGGGCCGGCGCCCTGCTCACTGAGCCACAGGCGCCGCCCAAAATACTGTACTTTTCAATTGTCTTTGTTATTTTAGCCCATAAAAGCTGTCAGCTACTCTGACAAGCAAAATATGTATATGGGGAAAATCCAGACTCCAGTTCAAATCAGCCCCATTAAGTTGGAGAAGGTAAGAAATGAACACTAAAGTAGAAAGCCCCAAGCACTGGAAAACCAGGCATTATCTACCCCGTACAACCACTACTTAGATTAGGGCTTTACCCTTTGTTCCCAGAGAGAAGCAGCATATGATAGGGATTTGGTAAGACCTAAGGATTAACAGGGTAAGGAACAAAGAAGTGAATACCTCAAGTCACCACCTATTTTTTTCTTTCAACTCCTCACAAATACAGGCTTCTGAAATGCCTGGCTCACTGGGCGGCGCCTGTGGCTCAGTCAGTAAGGCGCCAGCCCCGTATACCGAGGGTGGAGGGTTCAAACCCGGCCCCGGCCAAACTGCAACCAAAAAATAGCTGGGCGTTGTGGCGGGCGCCTGTGGTCCCAGCTACTCGGGAGGCTGAGGCAAGAGAATCGCCTAAGCCCAGGAGTTGGAGGTTGCTGTGAGCTGTGTGAGGCCACAGCACTCTACTGAGGGCCATAAAGTGAGACTCTGTCTCTACAAAAAAATAAATAAATAAAATAAAAAAGAAATGCCTGGCTCACTCTTAGGGAAAGCTGGACTAGGACTATCAGAAGGATTTTCTTTTTAAGTCCTACAGTCTCAAGCCCTACTCAATAGCTTGCTACTGCTTTAAAGATAAACACATGGTTTATCCCTCAGCATATTTCCAGTCTTATCTTACCCTGTTCTTCCCCTTGCTCCTGTGCTTTCTGCTTCAGAGCCTTTGCACACATTGTTCCTTCATTTGGAGCACTGAGAGTTCTGTGTAAGACTGATTCATTCCAAACCTTCAAGTCTCAGGTTAAATGTCACCTCCTCAATTGTCATCAAGATGCTAAAACCATTTAAGTCAAAGTCAGGGGTAGGATAAATGCATGAAGCAGGCTGACCAGTTGACTTCCCCAACCCTGTCACTGAGGTTCATATATCATGTAGTACTCGATGCAAAACAACAGGAAGCAACTAGCACCACTTATTACGTATTCTTAAATTTCTGGGGGAAAATGGAGGGTGAAGAAATAAGTAAACAGGCTTGGCACCTGTAGTTCAGTGGCTAGGGCACCAGCCACATACACCGGAACTGGCAGGTTGGAATCCAGCCCAGGCCAACTACAACCAAAAAATAGCCAGGCGTTGTGGCGGGCGCCTGTAGTCCCAGATACTTGGAAGGCTGAGGCAAAAGAATGGCTTCAGCCCAAGAGTTTGAGGTTGCTGTGAGCTGTGAATGCCATCGCACTCTACTGAGGGCGACCTAGTGAGGCTCTGTCTCAAAAAAAAAAAAGAAAGAAAGAAAAGAAAAAAGTAAACAATACTAAAAGGCAACTAGCCAAATCCACAATGTTGGAAACTCTACAGGACCTGGGGTAGAGCAGAGGTCTGAAGTGAGGGTACTGTTATAGAGACTTCAAAAATCAACCAGATACCACAGTCTGCCACCAGTCCTATCTACTCCAGGCCAGGGAAGTTGGTGGGGTTTGGGGAGGACATGGAAAGGAATAACCTCAGTCCAAGATTTCCAGGCTGCAATGTGCTATGATAGCACCTCTGAACAGCCACTGCACTCTAGCCTGGGCAGTGCAGCCAGGCTTCATCTCCTAAAAAAGAAAAGAGTTGGCTGGGGGCAGTTGTTACCAGACAAAGAGGGTCTGGCCACCTGTCACTGTCAGCCAATATGCAGAGAAACTTTATTTGTCTCCAGGATTCTGGAGAACAGTGAGAGTAACCTCTTCAAGGCTGTTCTATTCTTCCATTTGCAAAATTAGTTTTATACATAAAAATTCAAAGCAAAGACCATAACAACTTCTATTCCAAATAATAATCAGCATAACTTAGTGACCTATTACACATTCCAATTCAAAGGTTAATCTCCTAAATAAAGCCACCTAAACTACTCAGGATAGGCATCTCTAGGGTGGGAGCTAAATTTACAAAAAACAGTGTCTCCTGGGAGACAGGAAGTGAAGGTCAGGCAGGACCTAAACTGACCACTAGCTGTGTCAGGTCTGCCTGACTCCATCTTATTCTCACCACATGTGCTTTCACAGTGGCTGGTGCCAGTAATCCTAAGCACTCTGGGAAGTCAAGGCAGGTGGACTGTCTGAGCTCAGGAATTCCAGACCAGCCTGGAAGAGACCCCATCTCTACCAAAAATATAAAAACTAGATGAGGGCTCAGCGCCTGTAGGTCAGTGGCTAGGGCACCAACCACATACACTGGAGCTGGCAGGTTTGAAGCCAGCCTGGGCCTGCCAAACAACAATGATAACTATAACAACAACAAAAAAAATAATAATAATAATAAAAAAGCAGGGCCTTATGGCAGCACCTATAGTCCCAGCTAATTGGGACGCTGAGGCAAGAGTCGGTTAAGCCCAAGAGTTGGAGGTTGCTGTGAGCTATGATGCCTCCGCACTACTGAGGGCAACATAATGAGACTCTGTCTCAAAAAAAATAAATAAAATTAAAAAAAAAATAAAAATAGAAAAACTAGATCAGGTGCGGTAGCTCATGCTATTATCCTAGCACGAGGGGAGACTGAGGCAGGAACATCCCTTGAGCTCAGCAGTTCCTGACCAGCCTGACCACAAGGGTGAGACCCTGTCTCTACTAAAAAAAAAAAAAAAAAAAAAAAAACAGAAAAATTAGCCAGGCATGGTGGAACAGGATAACAGAGTGAGACTCTAGTCTCAAAAGAAAATAAAAGTTCATTCCCTGGCATCTCCACCAAAAATAAAAACAAAAGAAGAAAGAAAAGAAAAATAGAAAAACTAGCCAAGCATGGTGGTGCACCCCCTATCTGAGCTCCTCAGCAGGCTGAAGCAAAAGGATCGCTGGAGCCCTGGGGTTTGAGGTTGCTGTGAGCCAAGATGACACCAAGGCTTTGTCTAAAAAAATAAAAGAGAAGAAAAGACATTAACGTATGAGGAAGGAGGAAACTAAACATAAACCGAGATACCCCAGAGCTTGGAGGAGCTTCCTAACACAGATCCTTCCCGATGAAAGAACAAAACAGCAATTTCGCCAGGTGTCGCTTTAAAACACTGGTTTTCAAAGGTTAGGCAGTACAGAAATCTTTAGGAAGTGTGCTGAGTGAAATATTTATTTCCCTGAGCTCCATCCCGAAATGTTGTTTCAAGAAGCCAAGTGTGGCCCCCAAATGAGCATTTTTTTTTCTTGAGACGAAGTCTCAACTTTGTCGCGCTGAGTAGAGCGCCATGGCATCTCGGCTCACAGCAACCTCAAACTCGGGCTTGAGCCATCCTCTTGCCTCAGCCTCCTGAGTAGCTGGGACTACAGGCGCCTGGCACAATGTCCGGCTATTTTTTTTTTTTTTCCAGTTTTTGCTAGAGACAGGGTCTCGCTCTGGTTCAGGCTGGTCTCGAATTCGCGAGCTCTAGCGACCCTCTCAAGGTGCTCGGATTACAGGCATGAGGCACCTCGCGCGGCCACAATGAGCACTTTTCAAACGCACGCAAGCGCCTCGGAGAACAGACGAACCGCTAGCCTAAAAATTACACTCTTAAAATCTTAAAACATGCCCGCATCCCTCCCTCCTTTCCCTTTCTCCGAGCTACTTCGGTATTCCCACGTCAATCCGACTACTTCGATTTCAGGTTGGTCACCCGTTGGCCAAAACTACATCACGTCACTACACCTCCACTTTTATCCTCCGCAGGCCCTCATCTTACAACCCTTCCCCCACCAGCGCTCCTTCCGCCTGGCGCGACCCTCCCAACACCCACACACCACGCCTCAAGCTCCTCCCGCCTGCTCCCGCCTGCTCCCTCCGCTCCGAGGCCAGCGGAATGGGCGCCGCCGCTGCCTCCTCCTATCCGCTACTCGCTCCCGGCCTCCCAGCACCCCGCAGACGCAACCTGAGAGCCACACCTTACGGCCGCTCCATGAGTCGCTCCCCAGCAGAGCCCGGCCAGGGGTAAAAGGGGTAGGCAGCAACAGGCCCTAAGGCCTCAGCAGCATTTTGAAATGGCGAGCAATGAAGTCGCAACTTCCGGCCTTCCCCAAGCCCCCTCACACGAGAGCTTCCGACGAGGCTTCCGGAACCATAGATGCAGTGATCAAGAGAGCTAGAGAGTTAGGAAGGCAGCGCTTTCTCTACCATAGAGTAGTTCCTAGTGCGGCGAGAGAGTCGCGGGGGCCTGGACGACTGAAAGACTATTTGGGGAACTAGCTAGGTTCTGATATTTACACAGACAGTATTTACAGACGTTCAACAGGTTTAAATCGTGTAGTGATAGTTAATTCATTTTTTCTGCTGTAATGTATGGCCATATGTTGAATTGTATACATATATAATGAATTGTGTAGGAATTATGTTAGTTTTCTAGGGTTGCCAACAAAATATCACTGAGTGGCTCAAACTGAAGAAATTTAGGTTCTCATAATTTTGGAGGCTAGAATATCAAGATTAAGGTGATAAGAGATCACAAAACAGAAGAGAGAAAACTGAAATTATGATCAGAAGTGGCCTTCACTTCTAAGGGGGGCAGAGGGGACTGCACTTTCTCAGCCACTCCCCAGTATGCGTCCTCGCTCCCAAGGGGTGACCCAGAGGGGAAACAGAGCATCCCAGTGTTGTTGCTAATTGGAAGAGCTAAGACTGGTATATACACGAATAATTTAAGAAATGCAATGAATGCTAAAAGAGAGGTGTAAAGAACAGTGCCATGGAGCTTACCTGAATCTCACAACTAGGTCATCTGATCTATTCTCTCCCAATATAGAAGGGTTTCAATAGACATCTCAAGCTGGCTATCTTTAACCTCTGCTGGTGCCAAATGCTTTACCTCCCCCAGATACCTCGTTTCATTTATTTCAGGTGATTTTAACTGTTAGAGGATTTTCTGGGCTGAAATATATCGCCTTGCAATTTCTATTGATTTTAGTTTTGCACTTTGGAGGACAGAATAAGGCTTTGGCATTTTTATTAAAGCTTTTTACTTATTTGAAGACAATCCAATTCTTATATCTATCCCTCATTTTTCTGCAGTATAGATACCCCCTCGAGTCTTCAACTATTTATTTGACACAGCTTCAAGCCCCCTTGCAATTCCAGTCACCATCTTCTGAACAAGCACCCATCCTTTTGCATGGATCTGTATCCAGAACTAGATACAGATCCAGGCAAAAGAAAATAGAGCAATATGGGCAGTGCCTGTGGCTCAGTGAGCAGGGCGCTGGCCCCATATGCCGAGGGTGGCGGGTTCAAGCCCAGCCCTGGCCAAACTGCAACAAAAAAATAGCCGGGTGTTGTGGCGGTCACCTGTAGTCCCAGCTACTCGGGAGGCTGAGGCAGGAGAATTGCCTAAGCCCAGGAGTTGGAGGTTGCTGTGAGCTGTGTGATGCCACAGCACTCTACGGAGGGCAATAAAGTGAAACTCTGTCTCTACAAAAAAGAAAAAAAAGAAAATAGAGCAATAAATGAATGACCTTTCTTAATTTGTACATTACCCCTTACTCTACTTCTAGAATAACCTCTTCCATAGTTAGGAGATGCAGAGTTTTATACAGAAACTGAATAATTGATTTCCTTTTCATTGTTGTTCACAGAGAGCTTGAATTCAGCAACAAACCCTCTCAAAAAAAATAGTTGAAGGGAGAACTTTTTTTTTTTTTTTTAAACAAAGTCTCACTCTAATGCCCAAACTGTTTGGGGCTTTTTTTGGGTGTTTGGTGTTTGTTTTTGTTTTTGTTTGGAGATGAGGTCTCTCTCTAATTCCCAGTCTGCAGTGCAGTGACATGATCATAGCTCACTGCAGCCTTGAACTCCAGGGCTCAAGAGATCCTTCTCTTCAGGCGATCATAGCTCACTGCAGCCTTGAACTCCAGGGCTCAAGAGATCCTTCTCTTCAGGCTAATTTTTTCTATTTTCATGAAGAGAAAAGGGGATCCTGCTGTGCTGCCCAGAGCTGATTTCAAGTGATCTTCCCATCTTGGCCTTATAAAGTGCTGGGATTCCAGGCATGAGGCATGTGGCACTGCTCTTGGCCTGAAGAGGGAGGGGGGGAACTTTTAAGGTGAATTACTGTCAACTATTTCCCCTTTACCTTTGGGGATTTGATTTTTTAATTTATTTATTTTTGTAGAGACAGAGTCTCACTTTATGGCCCTCGATAGAGTGCCATGGCCTCACACAGCTCACAGCAACCTCCAACTCCTGGGGCTCAAGAGATTCTCTTGCCTCAGCCTCCCGAGTAGCTGGGACTACAGGCGCCCGCCACAACGCCAGCTATTTTTTGGTTGCAGTTCAGCTGGGGCCGGGTTTGAACCCGCCACCCTCGGTATATGGGGCCGGCGCCTTACCAACCGAGCCACAGGCGCCGCCCTGATTTTTTAATTAAAAAAAAATTTTTTTTTCCAGTTTTTGGCTGGGGCCAGGTTTGAACCAACCACCTCCTGTATGTGGGGCCGCTACCCTACTCCTTTGAGTCACAGGCGCCGCCCATTAATTTTAAAATTTTCTAAACAGAAATTTGTTTTGTATCTTCTGAGAAGTTTCTGGTTAGTTTAGATCCCTTTCTTATATCTGCTGGAGTCTTGGAATTATGATATGCACATGCAATTCAGTGTAAGGGTAACAAATATTTGTTGAACACCTACTGTGTAACAAGCATCAGCCTAGAGGGTTCCAAAACAAGTATGGTCTGGAATCTGTCTAGTAAAGGAGTCAGACTGTCCAGGTGAAGAGAATGTGGTGAGCACAGTGATAGATGAGCTTCAGTAACCACCCTGGAGGGTCAACGGAGATTAGCCCTTTCAATTTTGTAAAATATTGATCATCATATTTAATTTGTCTCCACTTAAAACCTTGATAAATCTGTTGATTAGGTGATAGTAAAGAATAGAGCTTTGCCCATCATGGTTCACACTGATTTGTGATTAATGTTCATCTTCCAGGGTTGCTTTAAAAACCACCAGTTGTTAACCACTGTGATAAAAATGTGTCAAATGGTTTATGAAGTGAGTGTATGATGCCCCATAATCATATCATTGTATACAGTTATGATTTAATAAAAATAAATAAATAAAAATAATAATAAATAAAAACCACCAGTTATCTCCCCAATGTTAACATCTGGCAACATTTCTCCATCTTTTCCTAATGATTTTATAAGACTTATCAAATGACTCACTATAATAAAAAAAAACTTATAGTCTTTCCCTTTTCTACCAGTCAAGTAACCTTACCAAAGAAAGAAAATTAAATGAGCTCAGAAACTCATAACTGACTTTTAGTGATCATCTCTTCCTTCTTTAAGACATGTTCATTAGGTTTCCAAAACTTATTGGAGCAAAAAAAACCTATGTTCAAAAACCATTGATTTAATAAAGTGACAGGAAACCTAGCTTCTTGTCTAGCTATTTCTAGAAACAGAGAAAGTTACACAGTTCTGCGGGTCTTCAATTTCCTAATATATAAAATAAAATGGCTGAAATAGGTGATTTGTTATGGCCCCTTGTAGCTTTTAAAAAATTAAAAGTCAGTATTATTGGTCTACAGTCTTTCCAAAAAAGAAATAATAAACTCCTTTATACACACAAAAAGGTATAAAGAGGAATATAGTTTCCTTTCTCCCAGAACTCTTTCTAAGGAACAACACTTTACATGTACAAAGCAGTTTTCTGTTGTCACTTTTTCTATGGCATCTCCCTCCTTGAACCCTATAAGTGTTCAAACAGCACTCCTAACTTCAGAACTCAGGCTTTGTAGAAGCATTTATCCTTTCCCTTTTTCAATATACATTGTATGTACCCTTTTCTCAAAAAACAAAACCATTGACTTGAAATATATTCTAACTTGACAATATTTTGCAATTTTTCTCAAGTCCTACTCTTCATCAAATAATTACTAATGACCAAATAACATTACATATTAAGGCTTTATCATAATTGATATAGCCATTATATTGTTTACGATTAAAATGCCATGAAGACCTCTCCTGTAGTCAGATCTTCTTGTACATCTCTGATTATTTCTTTACAGATTCATGAAAGTAGAATTGCTGGACCACAGTAATAACTCTGAAAGTAGTTGAGGATAGAATGAAAGGAAAGCAACATCAGCTAACAGAGACCCTTTGGGGTCTCTTTCGGAAAGCTCTACTCTGGGCAGTTTTCAAGGTTTGCTCCATAGCAGAGGACAGTGTTTAAATTATGGATGGCTGCAGGAGAGAAGAGCTTCCAATGCCAAGATCACTACACTATCCCGACTACCAGGTTCGGCTTTCCTGTCTCTCGGCTTAGTAAGTTCTGCCCTCAAGGTTCCTGCTGGTGATCTTCTCCGGCCACTTAAAAATTTACTTAGTAGCCCTTCAGGGACCTACTGGGCAATCTCACTTTCATTCCTTTTTCTCACTTTATACTACACAACTCAACCCAATAGCCTCAGAAGAGCATATTTTATATTCTGTCTTAGACAGACTTCATTTTTTTCTGTTGTCGGGTAGGTTTCAGTACTGACAGTCACTCTGTTGTCGATCGTAAAATAGACCTAATATCGCTACAGCGCTTCTAAAGTGATACCTCCTAGTTCCCTTTATCTTGAACCTATTAGGTTACCAACCAGAAAAATCCTACCTAATGATGGTTACTAGGCAAGTAAATATCTCGCAATTCTGCACCAGCTGGTAATACTGGTGAAAATTGCAGAATTGGGGCTTTCTGATTTTCTTTTTTGCATGAAATCAGGAAGTTCCTTGCATTTACAGCAGTTTCACAAAATACGGCGCAAGACGCGAGTATATAGGCGTTCCCATTCTTATGTGAGGTATTACAGCACAGCCTCCTTCCTTCGGGAGCCCGGATAGCTCAGTCGGTAGAGCATCAGACTTTTAATCTGAGGGTCCAGGGTTCAAGTCCCTGTTCGGGCGTTTCCTGTTTACCTTTTAACTAAAAATTGTATGTTATTTATGTTGTGCGATATATTGTTCTAAAATAGGTATATGTTGTGGAAGGGCTAAATCAGACTAATTAGTGAATGCATAACTCGTTTTTTTCGCAATTGAGAACACGATGTGCTTCATTTTTACTTTCTTTTTTCCCCTTTATTATTAGCAAACTGAAGAACGAATTCCTTCTCGCTGTGAAACCGTGCAAAACCTGGATAATTTTACATAGTCACTTCCTTATGTTCTCAGTGAGAACATACTTATCTGGCGTATTCTGAAATCAATGAAAAATTAATTGAATTCGATTTAAAATGCAAGTTTTTATTCCTCAGCGTTCAGATTTCGGTGTGATACAGTATAAGAGGCAAAAATGTCGCAAACGCCCGAACAGGGACTTGAACCCTGGACCCTCAGATTAAAAGTCTGATGCTCTACCGACTGAGCTATCCGGGCGCTCTTGAGTAAGCGTCCTCCGCTGTTTATTTAATATAGTTCTAATAGGTTGCTTCTCTTTGAAAGGTTAAGTTCATATTCTAACTAGATTTGAAGGTTTTTTCCTTTAGCAAAATAAAGTAAAACAATGATTTGCTTGTACTTTTTGTTCCATTTACTTATGACACATGATCTTCAAGCTCTTTCCTATTTCAATAATAAACCATCTAAAACAAAATTAGTGGTAGTAAATTATGGCAAAATGGACATCCAAGGCGCATATTCAAAATTCAGACATGAAGTTGCAACTTATTTTTATTACACTTCTTCTGTCTTCCATTAATCAATTCCCTGCTAGGACCTCTTAATTTTATTCATTTTACTGGACCAGATTACATCACCTTTCCCATAAATGAGAAATAAATTTCCATTTACCAGTTGATATAGCTGTTAGATAAGCTTGAGTTAGAACAAAAGGAGGAAAGATACATTTGATTCATGAACAAAAGAGCTAATACTATAGGAAAATAGAAGTGACTGTGGAAAGGTGGGTCTGAATTTTGATTGTGGGAGAAAGTTTAGACTTTTAATTTACATTTGGATTGAACTGTCACCTTTCCATCCCTATCAGGCAAGTTGCAGTTTTCAAGACAGACTCACAAAATGAATCCTTCCAAAGCAGTATGCAACAGCAAAAGCAAGATGGAGTATTAAGAATAAAAATCTCCAGATCAGCCTAGGTTTTCCTTAAATCAGTTTTATCAATCCTGACACATAGCGTGCGGAACACAGGATTGTAAAATTTCAAAAACTGATAAGGGAATTCATATTTTGTTTCCAGGAAGTAGAGGCTTCTGAACACAATGAACAACAAAATAGCTCAGCCACAGTTGGAGGAATTTTTCTTTCCTACAATTGTCTGAGTCTTTGAGAACAAAAACTAACAAATTGTGTGATTCTAAACAGGCCTGGGTTTCCCCATCTAAAAAATAAAGCAAATTGATTAGATGGTCTCTAAAATACCTTCTAAAACTAAAGTTTTACTATTATTTTACTTTTTCCATGGTAAGAGTAGAAGAAACACTCTTCTACTCTTGGTTCAAAATGCACCAGGAAAGAGTGATTTAATTCAACAAACATTTATTGATCATCTATTATGGCTTAGGCTCCGTGCCTAAGAAGAGTAGGATATGGGTCCTACTAACCATCTAGGAAAGAAAACATTTACAAAAGCAAACCATTTTGAACATAAAGTGATATGGCAGGAGATGAGGATGAACAGAAAGGAGGGGTTTATAACATGAACAGTAGCCTTGAGTTTTAAGTATGGAGACTACATGACCAGAGTTGAATTTGAACAAGTGGCAGTCAGAGATGTATAAAAGAAATCTTAATGAGCTGAACATAGACATTTATTTCGTTAGACATATTTCTCAAGCACCCGCTGTGTTAGATAAGGAAAAACTTCTTGCTGCATTTCTATGAATGAAATGTGAACATAAGTTATAGATAAATTTTTATAAATTTTTAAAGAAGAAAAATGGTGTCTGTCCAGGCCTCCTTAGAGGGCCAAGCAATAGACGAAGGGGTCTTCAAGTTTTTTTCCTGCCCTCAGGCTTGTTACATCATGTTCCCTTTCCTTCAGGATAACAAAACCAGCTGTTTAAAGTTAAATAGACTGGCGGGGCACCTGTAGCTCAAGCAGCTAGGGCGCCAGCTGGCAGGTTCAAATCCAGCCCGGGCCCACAAAACAATGACAACCGGGCATTGTGGTGGGCGCCTGTAGTCCCAGCTACTTGGGAGGCTGAGGCAAGAGAATCGCTTAAGCCTAAGAGTTTGAGGTTGCGGGCGGCGCTTGTGGCTCAGTCGGTAAGGCACCGGCCCCATATACGGAGGGTGGCGGGTTCAAACCCAGCCCCGGCCAAACTGCAACCAAAAAATAGCCGGGCGTTGTGGTGAGCGCCTGTAGTTCCAGCTACTCAGGAGGCTGAGGCAAGAGAATCGCTTAAGCCCAAGAGTTGGAGGTTGCTGTGAGCTGTGTGAGGCCACGGCACTCTACCGAGGGCCACAAAGTGAGACTCTGTCTCTACAAAAAAAAAAAAAGAGTTTGAGGTTGCTGTGAGCTGTGACGCTACAGCACTTTACCCAGCTTGAGACTCTGTCTCAAATAAATAAATAAATAAGTAAAAATAATAAAGTTAAATAGACTTGGGACTGCAAACTAATACAACCTTTTTGGAAGGAAATATGGAGAATACTCAAAGAACTCAAATTAGACCTCCCATTTGATCCTGAAATCCTATTACTAGGCATCTACCCAGAAGAAAAAAAAATTTTTTACATAAGGACATTTGCACTAGATTGTTTATTGCAGCTCAATTTACAATCACCAAAATGTGGAAACAACCTAAGTGCCCACCACCCCAGGAATGGATTAACAAGTTGTGGTATATGCCATGGAATACTATTCAGCCATTAAAAATGATAGAGATTTCGGTGGCGCCTGTGGCTCAAAGGGGTAGGGCGCTGGCCCCATATGCCAGAGGTGGCAGATTCAAGCCCAGCCCCGGCCAAAAAGTAAAAAAAAGATAGAGATTTTACATCTTTTGTATTAACCTGAATAGAGCTGGAACACATTCTTCTTAGTAAAGTATCATAAGAATGGAGAAGCAATAATCCAGTGTACTCAATACTAATATGAAGCCAGTAGACAATCGAATACACTCCCACATAAGAGGAAAACCACAAATCAATCCAAGGTTGGGGTGGGGAATGAGGGAGCAGGGAGAGGGGAGGAAAGGGGAAGGGTGTGCTTCCACTTAAAGGGTACAATGTTATTGGCCCTGAATCAAGGCCAGCAGTTTGCTGAAGCTGTTGGTTTCAAGCAGGAGCCTAAAGAATTATCTTTCTATGATCTGTTGGCCATTTCAGAACTTTGGAAATGTAATGGTCAATTCATTAGAAAGAAACAGCATGAGTCATTGGTGATAGATGTAGGCTAGTGTGTATTTGTAGTCTTAATACTGGGGTTCCAAAATACCCATAAAATATTATTATATTTATCTCACAAGGATATTTAAGTTATTCGTTAGAATTATAATGCTGTTAAATCTTAATTACAGCTCCCAAAATGACTGTGGGTTTTTACCCAAAATAAAAAGATAATTCTACAGTATGGAAAAAAAAAAAAGGGCACAATGTTAGGGGGTATGGCATACCTCTTGGGGCGGGACACAATTATAAGAGGGACTCTACCTAAAAATGCAAACATTGACCCTATTTCTTTGTACTCTCAAATTAAGCTAAAACAATAACAAGTAAATAAATATAAAAAGATAAAGTTAAATAGACTGAATGAGAGTAACCAATCAATAAATTTCTTATTGAGTATCTACTATTTCCACAGCAGTGAGCCAGGCACAACACAGAAGTAAAACACTAAATCTGGAAGAAATGTGGCCAGTGCAAGTTGTATTTATAGTGGACAGAGAATAACTTAATCTGGCTGGAGTGGAGAAAGGTAGGGAGAGGTAGGGCCAGCTGACCAGGTTTCTATCAGGCTAAGGTGAATTTTATCCTATAGGCAATGGCAAGCTATTAGAAGTTTGGCTTGTTAACACAAAGTCTACCCGATGTGGCATGAAACAAACCCGCTGCACCAGTGTTGCATTAAGAACACACTGCAAGCGCTATCTTGCGCCTTACTTAGCATAAAATCTTCCTGGAGTGCTTCTTGAAGCTTCTCTTGTTGTAGACTGTTGAACTTAATTTTGCCACTAGAGGGCAAGCTAAACTTTCAGAATTTCTATTTGGGAATTCTATTAAGTTTAATTTCCCCCACTAATTTTTTTTAACCGTGTGTGTGGTGAAAACACCTGAGATCTACGGGCTTAGCAAATTTCAAGTATACAATGCAGTAGTATAGTCATGTTGTACATTAGATCCCCCAAATTTATTCATCTTATAACTGAAAGTTTGAAACTTTTGATCAACATCCCCCCACCTCCTAGCCCCTGGCAACAACTATTCTGCTGTTTCCATGAGTTCACTTTTTCTTTTTTGTATTCCACATATAAGTGAGATCATATAGTATTTGTTCTGTGTGTTTTGCTTATTTCATTTAACATAATAATCCTCCAAATTCATCCATATTGTCACCAATGGCAGAATTTCCTCCTTTTTATGGCCAAACAATATTCCATTATATAGATATATCACATTTTCTTTATCCAATCATCTGTTGACAGATACTTAGCTTGTTTCCATATCTTGGCTATTATGAATAATGCTGCAATGAATTTGGAAGTTCAAGTATCTCTTCAACATACTGATTTGATTTCCCTTGGATATATTCCCAGAAGTGGGATTGCTGGTTTGTACAGTTTTATTTTTAATTTTTTTGAGGAACCTCCATACTGTTTTCCATAATGGCTGTACCAATTTACATCTCCATCAACAGTATATAAAGTCTCTTTTCTCCACACCTTCACCATCACTTGTTATCTTTTGACTTTTTAAGAATAGCCATCCTGGCTCGGCACCTGTAGCTCAAGCAGCTAAGGCACCAGCCACATACTCCTGAGCTGGCGGGTTCGAATCCAGCCTGGGCCCACCAAACAACAATGACAGCTGCAACCAAAACACAGCCCGGTGTTGTGGTGGGTGCCTGTAGTCCCAGCAACTTGGGAGGCGGAGGCAGGAGAATCACTTGAACCCAGGAGTTGGAGATTGCTGTGAGCTGTGATGCCACGGCATTCTACCCAAAGCAATAGCTTGAGGCTCTGTCTCAAAAAAAGAATAGCCATCCTACCATATGTGAGGTGATTATATCACCCTGGTTTTGATTTGCATTTCCCTGATGATTAGTGATATTGAGCACCTTTTCAAATACCTGTTAGCCATTGTATGTCTTTTGGGGGGAAATGTCTATTTAGGTTCTTTACCCATTTAAAAAATCAGATTAGGACAGGTGCAGTGGCTCACACCTGTAATCCTAGCACTTTGGGAGGCTGAAACAAGTGGATTGCCTGAGCTCATGAGTTCAAGACTAGTCTGAGCAAGAGTAAGACTCCTGTCTCTAAAAAAACTAGAAAAAACTATCTGGCTTTGTGGCAGGTGCCTATAATCCCAGCTACTGGGGAGACTGAGGCAACAGGATCACTTAAGCCCAGGAGTTTGAGGTTGCTGTGAGCTATAACACCATGGCACTTTACTCAGGGGGACAAAGTGAGACTCTGTCTCAAAACAAAAACAAACAAACAAAAAGAAAGCTTGAAACAAATAAAAAATCAGATTATTTGGGTTTTATTGCTGTTGAGTTATATGAGTTCTTTATATATTTTGGATATTAGCCCCTGATTTTTGCAAATATTTTCTCCCATTCCATAGATTGCTTTATCATTTTATTGATCCTCATTAATTTTTTTTTTTTCATTGAGACAGGGTCTCATTTTGGCTGGAATGCAGTGTCCTGATCATAGTTCACTGTAAACTTGAATTCCTGGGCTCAAGTGATCCCTCTGCCTCAGCTGGGATTATAGACCTGGTCCAAAATCCCCACTAATTTTTAAAAAGATGTGTTTACTTTCCTACTCATCAGAGTTACCGGTCTTTCAAAAAACTCAGGATTAGGGCGGCACCTGTGGCTCAGTGGGTAGGGCGCCAGCCCATGCACAGAGGGTGACCCCGGCCAAACAGCAACAAAAAAAATAGCTGGCCATTCTGGCGGGTGCTTGTAGTCCACGCTACTCAGGAGACTGAGGCAAGAGAAATCGCCTAAGCTCAGGAGTTGGAGGTTGCTGTGAGCTGTGACGCCATAGCACTCAAACGAGGGCAATAAAGTGAGACTCTGTCTCTAAAAAAAAAAACCTCAGGATTAACTCTATAGGGTGTGTGTGGGGTGTGTAGAATGTTCCCAGGACTCCTCAAACCAACACCAAGTGTAGCTGACTACTCAGAGACCCAGTCATCTGTCATCACTGTATACATATTCCGTAGCTGAGATTGTTACAAAGTACAAGGAAGATGTATAGCATGGGAAAGTTGTTTTCAGAAACTGCTGATGACGTTTTTGACCCAATGACTCCAAACTAGAGCATCTTGAGTTTTGGATAGGCCCTCCAATCCCTCTCCTTCTTCCCTCCTTTCTGTAAATACTGGAAGGCTAGCAGCCCAAGAATCTCTCACAGCATCAAGAGCTCAGACACGGGATAAATATTCCCTGAACACTGCAGCCTTCAGTATTGTGGGTCACTGAAAAGGTGTAGGGAAGAAAGATTGATTTCAAAGCCAGTAAAAGCCACAGGATGTAGCCAGGCATTGTGGCAGGCGCCTATAGTCCCAGCTACTCGGGAGGCTGAGGCAAGAGAATCGCTTAAGGCCAAGAGTTGGAGATTGCTGTGAGCTGTGATGCCACAGCACTCTACCAAGGGGGACATAGTGAGACTCTGTCTCAAAAAAAAAAAAAAAAAGCCACAGGATTGAAGAAGTCAATCCATTTATAAAATATTAACAGAGAACCCTCCCCAATCTCTAATATCCATTCATCTCTCAAAGATACTTGAGTCTTTCTAAAGAAAGTCAACTGAAGGATTTTAAAATAAAAAACGTCATAGACACTGCATTTTGATTTTAGCTTGAATTTGTTTTATAGATTAGTCCTAGCTTAGAGCAAAACTCTGACAGAATATAACACAGGTAAACAGATTTCATTACCTTCTCCTGTTGATTTTAGCCACTTCCTTTTTTTTTTTTTTGAGACAGAGTCTCACTCTCTTGCCCCAAATAGAGTGCTGTGGCATCATAGCTTACAGTAACCTCAAACTCCTGGGCCCAGGCAATCCTCTTGCCCCAGCCTTCCGAGTAGCTGAGACTACAGGTTCCCACCACAACCTCTGGATATTTTTAGAGACAGGGACCAGGGTCTAGCTCTTGCTCAGACTGGTCTCAAACTTCTGAGCTCAGGCAACCCATTCGCCTCAGCCTCCCAGAGTGCTAAGATTACAGAAATTATTCACTGTGCTGGACAGTAACCTAGTTGGTATTATTCCCATTGAATATTAGATTCTCAAGCTCTTTATTGCCCAGCTCAGTCATTCTTTCTTCCTGTAAGCTATATCCAGGTCTTCATTTATTTACTCATTCACCAAGAATTTGAGTACCAGCTATGAATCAGACCTAGAAATTCGGCCTAGAAATTCAAAGGTAAACACAATGGAGATTTTCTTTTCTTTTCTTTTATTATTATTATTATTTTTTTTTATTTTTTTTTTTTGCAGCTTTTGGCCAGGGCTGAGTTTGAACCCGCCACCTCTGGCATATGGGGCCCGCACCCTACTCCTTGGAGCCACAGGCGCTGCCCCGGAGGTCTTCTTGTCTTTAAGGAGCTGAACCACTGCACTCTACCCTAGGCAACAGAATAAAACTGTCTCAAAATAAAAAAGGCATAGGGAGCCATACATTCATTTGACAAAATTTTATTGAGCACATTTTATGTGCCAGGCACTGTTCTAGGCTCTGGTAATACAAATGTTTAAAAACCAAAGTCAAAAATCCCCACCTCGTGGCCAAAATACCATTCCCTGTACACCACTGTATTTTTCTTTTTTTTTTTTGGGACAGAGTCTCAGTATGTCACCCTCGGTAGAGTGCCATGGTGTCACAACTCACAGTAACCTCCAACTCTTGGCTTAAGAAATTCTCTTGCCTCAGCCTCCCAAGTAGCTGGGACTACAGGCGCCAGCCACAACGCCCGGCTATTTTTTTGTTGCAGTTGTTATTGTTGTCCAGCTGCCTCAGGCTGGGTTCAAACCTGCCAGCCCTGGTGCATGTGGCAGATGCCATATCCACTCTGCTACGGGCGCCAAGCCCACACTACTGGATTTTAACCAGGGGAAGAAGATGTTTGCTTTAGAAAGATCACCCTGGTTACAGTGCGGAAGAAAATATTGGAGAGGGAATAAGATTAGAGGTAGCCCTGTCCCTTTACTGCCCCTTCTTCAATACCCACAGCCTTCTCTTATGTCAGGAGCCTTCTTTCCCCTTAAAAGCCTCCACTGACTGCACCTATTGCCTTCTATCCCCCAAGCCCAGACCTAATGTTCTACATTTGGGTTTCTAAGCGCTGCAAAAGAAATGATGAAAACCTTCAGATTGTAGCCACGACGACTTAAAATATCCAACGGCACTGTAACCTCAGTTCTGCTGACAATTCGTTTGAGCTATGGCTCTTACTCATTGTAGTAACGATTTTAATCAGTTTTTTTTTTTTTTTTTTTGAGACAGAGTGTCACTTTATCACCCTCAGTAGAGTGCTGTGACATTACAGCTCACAGCAACCTCCAACTCCTGGGCTTAGGCAATTCTCCTGCCTCAGCCTCCCCAGTATCTGGGACTACAGGTGCCCGCCACAATGCCCGGCTATTTTTTTTATTACAGTTTGGCCGGGGCTGGGTTTGAACTCACCACCATTGGTATATGAGGCCAGCGCCCTACCCACTGAGCCACAGGCACTGCCTTTTTTTTTTTTTTTGAGACGGATCTCACTATGTTGCCCTCGGTAGAATGCCGTGATGTCACAGCTTACAGCAACCTCAAACTCTTGGGTTTAAACGATTCTATTGCCTCGGCCTCCCAGGTGGCTGGGACTTCAGGCACCTGCCACAATGCCTGGCTATTTTTTTGTTATTGTTGTCATCGTTGTTTAGCAGGCCCAGGCTGGGTTCTAACCTGCCAGCCCCTGTGTATGTGGCCAGTGCCCTAACCACTGAGCTACAGGTGCTGAGCCCAAGGGACAATTTTTTTCATTCATCAGCATTTCTCTCTTCTTGGTCTTCTTCTTATTTTTTTTTGGGGGGGGCTGGGTTTGAACCCACCACCTCTGGCTTATGGGGCCGGCGCCCCTACTCTTTGAGCCACAGGTGCCGCCATTGGTCTATTTTTTTTTTTTTTTTTTTGTGGTTTTTTGGCCGGGGGCTGGGTTTGAACCTGCCACCTCCGGCATATGGGACCGGCGCCTTACTCCTTGAGCCACAGGCACCGCCCGGTCTTCTTCTATATATAAACATTTTATTTTTTTTTTTTGTAGAGACAGAGTCTCACTTTACTGCCCTTGGTAGAGTGCCGTGGCGTCACACGGCTCACGGCAACCTCCAGCTCTTGGGCTCCCGCGATTCTCTTGCCTCAGCCTCCCGAGCAGCTGGGACTACAGGCGCCCGCCACAACACCCGGCTATTTTTTTGTTTTTGTTGCAGTTTGGCAGGGGCTGGGTTTGAACCCGCCACCTTCGGCATATGGTTTGAACCCGTCACCTTCAGCATATGGGGCCAGCGCCCTAGTCACTGAGCCACAGGTGCGGCCCCAATTTATAAACATTTTCAAGCTTGCCCATCTCAAAAAGGAAAAACAAGATTGTCCCCCTTGATCCTGCATTCCCCTCCTTACATTTCTCCTTCCTTTTATTTTTATTTTTTTTGAGACAGAGTCTCAATTTGTCACCCTCAGGTAGAGTGCCATGATGTCACACGGCTCACAGCAACCTCTAACTCTTGGACTTACGTGATTATCTTGCCTCAGCCTCCCTGGTAGCTGGGACTATAGGCTCCCACCACAACGTCCAGCTCTTTTTAGAGATGGGGTCTCACTCTTGCTCAGGTTGGTCTTGAACCTGTGAGCTCAGGGCAATCCACCCACCTTGGCCTCCCAGAGTGCTAGGATTATAGGCGTGAGCCACTACGCCAGGCCTTTCTCCTTCTTTTTAATTGCCAAGCTTCTAGAAAGAGTGTGTCTCTTATTAGTTAACCCTCTGGAGCTGGTTTAACTATGACTGTTCACACTCCACAAGCTCCAGGACTTTCCCACCAACTGAAAGGGCGGTTCCTCCCCCTACATTCCCAGATATTCCTGCTGCTCTTATCACCCAGTCATTCTTCGCTGACACCCTCCCACCCTAGTTTCTGACACTCTGTGGTCTCTGGTTTTAATTCTGCCTCCTTGGTTGTTTCTTGTGGATTTCTTTTGCAGGCCTCTCTCTTCCTTTTTATATCTACCTGGGTTATCTCATACATAATTCATAATTTCATTGACCACCTCTAACCTGGAGTCCAAAGCTGATAACACTGTATTCAATACATTATCAAATATTATTGGTTTGATTTCCTATCAACAATTGTTGCATCTGTCCCTTCCTTTTCATCCCCATCACTACAGCTCAGGTACAGTTAGCAGAATATAGCTATGGCCTCCTTGTTGAGCACCCAGGATGTACTCCAAGCTGCATTGGTTAGGTCCAGGCAGAAAGTAAATGGCACACTCCAACTTGAGGAGTAATTGGAGGAAAGCTTAAAAAACAAAGATGATTGGATAGGCATGGTGGCAAGTGCCTGTAATCCTATCATTCTGGGAAGCCAAGTGTGAGATTACTCCAGCTCAGAAGTTGAGACAAGCCTGAGTGAGAGTGAGACACACCTACCACCGCACCCCTGCTATCTCTACTAAAAATAGAAAAATTAGCCATGTGTTGTGGTAGGGTGCCTGTAGTTCCAGCTACTTGGGAGGCTGAGGCAAGAGGATTACTTGAGCCCAGGAATTTGAGGTTGTTGTAAGTTAGGCTGACCCCGTGGCACTCTATCCTGGAACAATAAAGTGAGACTCTGCCTCCAAAAAAACAGATGATTTATAAAGGGTATGTAGAGTGTAGGAATAGGAAACACCCAAGGAATAGTGCGCAATACACAGGGGCTGGTAACAAAGCAATGTTCATATCCCTAGGCCTGAAAAGTCAAAGGAGGGGAATGATTACCTGAATCCAGAAAGGGAAAGGGACAGTGAGGGGAGAAGGGAGGATGGAAAAAGAACCACCTGGTGGAAGCTGTGGTCTTTGTTTTGTTTTATTTTTTGAGACCGAGTCTCACTCTTTTGCCTAGGCTAGAGTGCCATGAAGTCAGCCTAGCTCATGGCAATCTCAAATTTCTGGGTTTACGCCAGGCACTGTGGGAGCACTCTTGGGAGTGCTCTGGGAGACCAAGGACCAGCCTGAGCCAGAGCCAAAGCCAGAGTGAGACCTCAGTTCTAAAAAGTAGCCAGGCACTGTGGCAGGCACCTGTAGTCCCAGCTACTTGGGAGGCTGAGGCAAGAAAATCACTTAAACCCAGGATTTGAGGTTGCTGTGAGCTGTGACACCATGGCACTCTACCGAGGTGAGACTCTGTCTCAAAATAAACAAACAAACAAACAAACAAACAAATAACACTTCTAGGTTTAAGCCACCCTTTTGCCTCAGCCTCCTTGATAGCTGGGAATATAGGCACCCCACCACAACACCTGGCTATTTTTTTTATTTTTAGTACAGATGTGGTCTCACTCTTGCTCAAGCTGGCCTCTAACTCCTGGATCAAAGGATTGAGGGATCCTCCTACCAGGGCCTCCCAGAGCACTAGGATTACAGGCATGAGCCACAGTATAGGCGGAAGCTGTGACCTTTGGTTGAGGGTAGCAGTCAGCCAGTGTCTCCAACAATAGGGATTCTGAAGGATAAATATCCGGATCCCTCTGACCTCTTTTCCCCTAATCTCCTGTCTTTAGTTAGTTATGGCTCCCATTAGCCAGCCCCTACTAAGAAGAGAGAGGCCCAAGAGGATTTGGAGGGACGAAGGGAAAACAAGGAGGCATCTTCTACATCCTCCCCTATAACATACCAGAAAGCTTCTTTTCTTTTTTTGTAGACACAGAGTCTCACTTTATGGCCCTTGGTAGAGTGCCGTGGCATCACACAGCTCACAGCAACCTCCAACTCCTGGGCCGCCACAACACCCAGCTATTTTTTGGTTGCAGTTCAGCCGGGGCTGGGTTTGAACCCACCACCCTCGGTATATGGAGCTGGTGCCTTACTGACTGAGCCACAGGCGCCGCCCCACCAGAAAGCTTCTTTTGGTCACATCACTCTCCAGCTTCATTTGTGCACACCTGGGTTCTCTGTCACCTATAAAATAAAAACTTTTTGTGTGCCCTTGTTTCTCTTTACCAAATCTTTCTTCTTTGAATTGAAAAGGTGTGATCTGATCCTCCACCTAAGCTGTCCTGGCCTGGCCTATCTCCTGTCAATTCCCTACTTCAGACCTTTCATGCCAGTAACACTGAGCCACTCTATTCTCTCTGGCTTCTGAGATTGACCTGATGATAGACACAAAGTAAGCTATCATAAACATGTGTTGTGTGTAGGCCAGGCACACGGTGGCTCACATCTGTAATCCTAGCACTCTGGGAGGCCAAGGTGGATGGATTTCTTGAGCTCAGGAGTTGGAGAACAGCCTGAGCAAGAGTGAGACCCCATCTCTACTAAAAATAGAAAAACTAGCCAGATGTGGTGGGCATCTGTAGTCCCAGCTACTTGGGAGACTGACACAAGAGGATCAGTTGAGCCCAAGAATTTGAGGTTGCTGTGAGCTATGACACCATGGCCCAGGGCAACTGAATGAGACTCTGGCTCAAAAAAAAAAAAAAAAAAAAAAGTAATGTGAACAAGTGGTGAATGAGTGGGTGGATGAAGTAATGTTCTATAGCCCTGCAGGCCCTGAGGATCAGGAATAGCATGATACACGTGAAGATGTCCGTGCAGAGGTTAGTTATCATGGTGTTTCACCTACATTCTGTCCTTTGATCTTCACAACAGCCCTGAGTGAATGGTGAGGCTGATGTTATTGCTGGCATTCAGAGGGTGAAGTGGATGACCCAAGGTCACATAGCAGTGGGTAGAAAAGAGAATGTAGAGGAGGAAAGAGGGGGATCCCTATCCTCCCTAATATAAGGTTCACAGTAGAGACTGCCATCAAAAGACAGGTTATCAGGAGAAAAGCACAACAAATTTATTTAATCACAGTTTTAGTGACACGGGAGCCTTCAGAACAAAGACCCAGAGATACAAGACAAACTATTCATTTTTAAACAGAGGTTCATAAACTTTTCGTGTGTCCTGGTTTCTCTTTATAGCCATATAGAATGATGGCTGGATAAAATATGAGCTAATGCTGATAGGCCGAGCTGGGGAAATCTGGTAAGCCCTGTCAGTTCAGATTCTTCTTGACCTCTCTATGTAGCATTCCTTCTTCCCAAGTAGGAGGCAAGACCCTTTCTGGAATGGGAGTCTTTTTTGTTTCTCCTTTTTTTGAGACAGTCTCACTCTGTTGCCCTGGGTAGAGTGGTATGGCGTCATCGTAGTTCACAGCAACCTCAAACTCTTGAGCTCAAGATTTCCTCTTGCCTCAGCCTCTCGAGTGGCTGGGACTACAGGCGCCTGCCACAATGCCTGGCTATTTTTAGCAGAGACAGGGTCTTGCTTTTGCTCAGGCTGGTTTTGAACTCCTGAGCTTAAGCAATGCACCCACCTCAGCCTTCCAGAGTGCTAGGATTACAGGCGTGAGCCCCTGCAACTGACCTGGAATTGGAAGACTTCTGACCTAAGATAGGTCAGAGAATTTCTTGATGTCTAGCTCTTACACAGAAAGGTAAGGTAATAGTAATATTTTAGGTTTTATGGCTGGCTTTGGAGAGAAAGGCTTCTGGCTTCTATGGTACTTTGGGGAAGTCTAGTTTCTATGGGAGAATGAGAGGCTAGAAACAGGATGGCAGAATGTCATAGAGAAACTTTACTTCCAAGGCCTTCACTTTGGGGCCTTAGACACACAAACCTAGATCTTTCCTTTTATGTCTGTTGTCTTTTTTTTTTTTATTGTTGTTGTTGAGACAGAGTCTAACTCTGTTGCCCAGGCTAGAGTGCTGTGGTGTCAGAGCTCACAACAACCTCAATCAAGTGATCCTCTTGCCTCTGTCTCATGAGTAGCTGGGACTACAGGCGCCTGCCGTAATGCCCGACGAGTTTTTCTTTTCTTTTTTGAGACAAGTTTCACTTGTGTGCCATGCCATCACAGCTTACAGTGTGGGCTCAACCTCAAACTCTTGGGCTTAAGTGATTCTCTTGTCACAGCCTCCCAGGTAGTGGGGACTACAGGCACCTGCTACAACACCTGGCTACTTTTTAGAGATGGGGTATTGCACTTTCCCGGGCTGGTCTCGACCTGTGAGCTCAGGCAATCCATCTGCCTCCGGCTCCCGAGTGCTAGGATTATAGGCATAAGCCACCTTGCCTGGCTTCCAGCTAGTTTTTCTTTTTTTAGTAGAGACAGGGTCTTGCTCTTGCACAGGCTAATCTTGAACTCCTGAGCTCAAGCTATCCACTCTCTTCAGCCTCCCTGAGTGCTAGGATTACAGGTGTGAGCCACTGTACCTGGCATATGTCTATTGTCTTACCTGGGGTTATCTGCAATTAAGCGTCCTTTGTATTTGCACAGATTTCATTTTCTGTAAGAACATAACAATATCCTAAGAAATCCTGAATTGTGAACTCAGTTTTTATATTGGTTCCTCCTCCATGTAGGACTTGTCTAGATTCAAATTCCTTTCCCAATAAATAGTTATCTTTTACTAGGCTCTAGAGTGTCTTCCAATTTTGTCCTTCTATGACTCTAGGAGGATATCTATCTATCATCTATCTATCTATCTATCTATATTTTTTTTTAGAAACAGAGTCTTAGTTTGTCACCCTCGGTAGAGTGCTATGGCGTCACAGCTCACAGCAACCTTCAGCACTTGGGCTTAGGTGATTCTCTTTCCTCAGCCTCCCAAGTAGCTGGGACCACAGGCGCCTGCCACAATGCCTGGCTATTTTTTTGTTGCAGTTTGGCCAGGGCTGGGTTTGAACCGCCACCCTCGGTATATGGGGCTGGCACCCTACTCTCTGAGCCACAGGCGCTGCCTCTATTTTACTTTTTTAGAGACAGGGTCTTGCTCTGTTGCCCAGGCAGGAGTCATCATAGTTTACTGCAACCTCAAACTCCCAGGCTCAAGTAATCCTCCTGCTTCAGCCTCCCGGGTAGCTGGGACTATACGCACAAGCATGCCTGGCTAATCTAATTTCTTTCTTTCTTTTTTTGTGATGATGAGGTCTTAGTATGTTGCTCAAGCTGGTTTCAAACTTCAGGCCTCAAATGATCCTACCAGCTTGACCTCTCAAAGTGCTGAGATTACAGGCATAAGCCACCACACTGACCTAGAATGACTTCTAACAATCGTCTCCTGGAAAATTCCATTTGGGTTTATTGAAGAGTTTCATATTAATGAGGAGATTTTAAAAGGTCCACATTAAAAAAAAAAGCCTTTCTGACACTTTTTTTTTTTTTTTCCTTTTTAAACTTTATTGAACTCAGGATGGTCTGGAATAGTAGCATCCTAACAAATATTTCCTTGAGGCCAAGGAAGGGAAAGTTTAGCAGCTGTTTCCATGGGAACCCTGGCTGGGAGTCATGGGCATCTGAGAAAGGCTGAGTGTCTGGAGACCCAGAATACCCCCAGGGGATACAGAGGAGGGGGCTAAGAACCAGGTGCTGATCTTTGCAGTCTGACTGGCAAGAAAGGAGACCGGTGGGGGACAACAAGGCTCATGTTTTGAGGAAAATGTACTTTGAGATCAGAGGTCACAGGTATTAGGCAAACCGAATTCAAATGAGGAACTGGCCAACTATTGGTTTCTTTTGGGTGGAGCCTTTAGGAAAATTCTTCTAGAGACCACTGTTCAAAGAAAGGTACATAGTATAATTTTAAAATATTAATATAACATATTGTATTAGATGGGTTTTTTTGTTGGTGTTCCTACCGTATTTGGGTCAGAGGATCCTCTACGTTCCCTCCCCGCCCAGGTTGTTGACTGCTATTTTCAATGGGCTGTAGGTAGGAAGACAACCCCTCGCCCGCAAATAGAAAAACGAATGAAAGTAAAGCGTGGAGACACTTCCCTCTACCTCCACCTCCACGCTCAAGATAGGGGTTCTTTCAGGCATCGCTGATAATTATGGGGTAAATTCCTCAAACGGATAAGTGGACCTCAACACTCAATCATTTCTAGCAGAATGATACATCTTTCCTCTGACCCAAAGGCAAGGGGTTGCAGCAGGGAAAAGTAACGACCATCTGCAAAATCCCTCACCCAAGCGGGAAGTGGAAAGCTTGGCTCCGGGGTTTGCCGAGCACAACTTGACGCCAGCGCCTTTCTCTCTCCCCACGCACGGCAGGGAGGGCGGGAGTCGAGGGGATGGGAGGCGAGGGGAGGGGAGGAGGAGGGGTGGCTGGCGGCCGGGGCTCCAGCAGCTGCCCCGCCCTCCAGCTCGCGGCCGATTCGGAGCAGCGGCTGGAGCCGGGGGCCAGCGGCTGCCTGTCCAGGCAGGGTCTGGCCGAGCCTCGCGTCGGCGTGCAGTGCGCCGGGTGTCCGGGAGATGGCTTCTCCCCTCTCGCCCCCTGCTCCCGCTATTGTCTCGCTCGGGGTGGCCTGACTGTACGAGCTAGCGCACGGTCTTGGCGGAGAGCGCTCGCCCCCATCCCCAAGCTGGTCCTCGCGCCCTTTGCTGCCTCTCTCCCTGTTCCGGGGACCCCAAGGCCGGGGCGCAGCCGGGAGGAAGTAGCGTGCTGCCCGCCAGCTGCGCATCGCGCTGGTGCAAGAGGCGCCTGGAGCCGCAGAGCGAGTCGCCGAGGCGCGGAGCTAGCAGCCCGCGTCGCCGGGCACACGACACGTCGGGACTTGCAGCACAGCCCGCAGCGAGCGCAGGTAGGACGGTCACCTGGCCGCTTACACAGGCCTGGGGGTCTGCGAAGTGTCCCCGGAGCAGAGGCAGCGGAGGTCGAGGGGCTCTCCCTCCCAACATGGCAACAAGGGAGGTGCAACAATGGAAGCGACCGAGGGTCCTGGCGCGGGCTGAGCGGCGGACGCCGTGGGAGCCCGAGCTCCAGCCCGAGGCACAGAGCAGGTTGTCCCCCACGCCCCGCTCGCCAACCTTCTCCCAGCTCCCTCGGCCTCGGGGCCTCTCCAGCTGCGGGCACCCCCATCCACACCCTCTTCTCTCTAGACACACTTCCTGGGTCCCAGCTGCAGGGCGACCTGAATCAACCAATGGCTTTAGGGTTTGTTTATTTAAGATGAGAAATGAAAAGAAAAACCTGTCCAGTGGTGGGTATAGTGCCTTTCCGTGCAGTGGGTGATAAGTCAGCAACTAGCCTGGGAAATATATACATTTTTTTAGCCAGTCGGAGGGTAGAGTCGGCCTCTGCCTTATAAGGATACTGCAGCCGAAGGAGACGGACGGAAAGCTTGGAAGAGGGAGAGGGACCCTCCGGCCTGAGTTACCCGGCGCTCAGAGAAGGCGCTGCTCTCTTGGCCTGTACTTGTCTCTAATTTTCACCTCTCCGACAGTGGTGGCTTTGATGTTGGGGAGCAATCGCAGCAGGAAACCCAAGCAGGGCTGCCAAGTTAGTGTGGGATGTGTAGGGTGGGGAGCCCAGGGCATTGGCAGGCTCCTGAGTTGTGGAAAGAGGTTACCAAATGTATGAGGTTAGATAGTGCACACACCCTAGTTGGCTGGATTGTGTGTGTGTGAGATCTATCAGGCTTGTGTTCCTTTAGGCCAGCCTTCTCTCCCTCCATCTCCACCCACTTTTGGGGTCTTTCCCTATCCCAGTCCTACCAATCATGCTTGAGATGGAATCCCTATTGTCTTTGGATGCCCTGATGTTTTTTCCCCTAACTCTGTTGGGGAGTTATGTACACTGGGCTGGCTGGTCCTAGCATGACACCAGATTCTTTAGTGAAACAGCTACCCAGGCTCCCAGAAGCGGCCAACACTGCTCCTTTTCTCGCTAAACTACCTGACTATCTGGGCTGTGGCCAGGCAGATGTAAGCAATTTGCACTAAATTCCAACCTGGAATCAGTCCTGAATGAAAACTTGCTCTGTTGCTGCTTTAGGCCTTAGAAAGATATTAGGGAGAGAAATGGCCTGGGAGTGGAAGCTTTGACCCCCACACACTTTCCCCATCCCATAGTCCAGCTGTAGATACCAGAGCAGAGAGGCAGTAGGCCTTTGGAATCACAGCTCCTCTGGAGCCTGGCAGTCCCATCTGGGGTTGCATCCATGGAAAAATTAAGTCGAGGCACATTTTATAGCCCTGCCTGGCAGCCAGTGTCTGAGGAGACAGTGGATGTGAGCTGGAGTCCTGGACCCAAGCTGTGGCTGCTGCTTCTTTGGTCTTTGGGTGAACCCAAGGTTGGATTTTCATGGCTTTGAGCTTACTGCTGAGTGTGCATGGGTGTGTATGTCTGATGAAGCTCTCAGCCCAGGCCAGAAGGTAGGTTGTCCATTTTCCTCTTCACGGGAACCATGAGGGAGAGACGGCAGAGGGGTGTGCTGGGTGAGGAAAGGTCAGTTTTCCTGGGGAGCTTCTCTGGCCTTGCCTGGTGGTCTGGAATGTCTGTGGTCTTTGCCATGTCCTAGTAGCACTCTGGCAGATACTCCACAACATTGTGGGTCTTTGGTTCCTTTTCAGGGATGTCTTCACCCTTCGTAGGCCTGTGCTTTGCAGGTGTCTCATGTCTGTGGTTCTTCAAACTGGACAGCCCTGCCTGAACAAGCAGGGAGAAAAATGAGGGGGTCTTTGTTCCCTTTGTAACTGGCCATTAACTTCAGGCTTCTGGTACTCTCAAGATGTAAACTGGGACGAAATAATGTGAAGTAGTGGAGAAACAGTGTTAGGAATCCCAGCTGTGGGTCCTGATGTGACTTATTCCCTAGCTGTGTAAACCTGGGAATTTGTGAATCTTTCTAAAATTTAGGTTGCATATTTGTAAAATGGGGGGAGAATTTTCCATGGCTCACAGGATTGTTTCAAGGATGAAATGCATTGCTTACTGTGAACTGTATGCATGCTTTTGTCATGTAAGCAAAAGCCTTTGAAAACTGCAGAGTACAATACAAATGTTAGTCATTCATCCTGGGTTTAGCCTCCATCCTAAGGGAGGGAGAGCTATCAAGGGTGGGGCTGGGGTGGGGTCTGCCAGCCATATGGAGTTTGGAACTCTTCCTTTCTGGCTACAGGAAGAGTGATGTGACAATACCAAGGTAACTGCTTTATTCCTTGTGTATTTCTCTTTAAATATGGTTGGCATAATGGGAACTGGGAGAGAGGGAAAGGCTGCTTAATGATTTTTGTAGGGAATTGGGGAGGGACACCTTCCAGAGGCTGGCTGCTGCCAATAGACAGGGTAATGCTGAGCTGGCATATCATATAATGGCTAACGCTTCCTGCTGTCAGCTAGCTAGCAAATGACAGAGGTGGGATTTGAAGCAGGCAATTTCACTTCATACCCTGTACTCATAACCTTGATGACACTGTCAGAGAGACATGGGGTCATGGGAGAAAAGCAGAGCAGAGTTGTGGAATTCATCATAGCGGATTCCTTGAATGCCCATAAGATGTCACCAGTCTATAGCATACCTTAAATAATAAACCTCTCCAGGACAGGGCCCAGGAGGACACATTTCCTCCACCCAATCCCAGTCCAGCCTAATACTTCCTTAATTCCTGGTTGTTTGGACATTGAAGCACATATGTATGAATTCCTTGGGCTCCTGTCTTACCTGCTTTCTTATGCTTTTACATTTTTTTTTTGAGTCTTACTCTGTCACTCTGTGTAGAGTGCCATGGCATCATCATAACCTACAGCAGCCTATTTCTTGGACTCAGGTGATTTTCTTGCTTCTGACTCCCAAGTAGTTGGGACTACAGGTGCTTGCCACAACGTTGGGCTAGTTTTCTATTTTTAGTAGAAATGGGGTCTAACTCTTGCTCAGTCTGATCTTGAACTTTTTTTTTTTTGGCCGGGGCTAGGTTTGAACCCTCCACCTCCAGCATATGGGACCGGCGCCCTACTCCTTGAGCCACAGGCGCCGCCCTGATCTTGAACTCTTAAGCTCAAGCAATCCTCCTGCCTCAGCCTCCCAGAGTGCTAGGTTTATAGCCGTGAGCTACCACGTGTGGCCGCTTCTGCATTTCTGTCCCTACCTTCAAAGGAGGGAGAAAACAAGATTAAACCAATTCTGTCATTTTGCGACCTTATGAGTGACTCTAGTTGGAGGTTTGGACTTGGGATACACTGGGGGAAATTAAGGCAGCTTTCTTGATTTGGTATTACTTTTTGTCTTTCTTTAATTTTTTTTTTTTTTAAGACTCTGTCTCTCTTCATTGCCCACGGTAGAGTGCTATGGTGTTACAGCTCACAGCAACCTCCAATTCCTGGGCTTAGGCGATTCTCTTGCCTCAGCCTCCCGAGTAGCTGGGACTACAGGTGCCCACCACAAAGCCTGGCTGTTGTTCTGTTACAGTTTGGCCAGGGCTGGATTTGAACCCGCCACCCTTGGTATATGGGGCCGGCATCCTACCCACTGAGCCGATAGGCGCTGCCCTCTTTTTTTAATTTTGTATTATGAGGGCACATACAATTAGGTTGCATTGTTTGCATTTATAAGATAAAGTCCCAGCTGGGCATGGTGGCTCACCCCTGTAATCCCAGCACTCTAGGAGGCTGAGGCAGTGGATCGCCTGAGCTCATAGGTTCCAGACCAACCTGACCTAGAGCAAGACCCCTGTGTCTAAAAATAGCTGGGCATTGGCCAGGCGTGGTGGCTCACAACTGTAGTCCCAGAGCTGTGGGAGGCCGAGGCGGGTGGATTGCCTGAGCTCAGAGGTTCAAGACCCATATGAGCAGCAGTGAGCCAGAATAAGACCCCGTCTCTACTAACAACATCAAAAACAGCCAGCACCGCCAGAAGAAGAAGAAAATCAACAAAAAAGGAGTACTTCAAACAAAGAAGAATGAACAAGCACACTGAAATTAAAAATAAAAAAAAAAAATAGCCAGGCGTTGTGGCGGGCGCCTGTAGTCCCAGGTACTTGGGAGGCTGAGGGAAGAGAATTGCTTGAGCCCAAGAGTTTGAGGTTGCTGTGAGCTATGAAGCCAGGGCACTCTACCAAGGGTGACCAAGTGAGACTGTCTCAAAAAATATATATATAAGATAAAGTCCCAATTGTAGTTGTGTCCTTTACCCAGGAAGTGTGCCACATAGCCATACATTGTACCTGTTAGGTGGGAATTTACCAAGCCCATCATTTTGGTATTTTTATATCTGCTTTATTTTGCATCTGTTTTATAAAATGAAACTTGAAGGACTTCTTTTTTTTTTTTTTTTTGAGATGGAGTCTTCGGTGGCATTATAAGCTCACAACAACCTCAAACTCTTGGGCTTGAGCAATCCTCCTGCCTCAACCTCTTGAGTGGCTGGGACTACAGGTGTGCACCACCTCGCCCAGCTAGGTTGTTTTTTTTTTTCCTGCTTTTAGTAGAGATGGAGTCTCACTCTTGCTCAGGCTGGTCTGAACTCCTGAGCTTACAGTCTACCTCCCTCGGCCTCCCAGAGTGCTAGGATTACAGGCGTGAGCCACTGAGTGCAGCCTTAAGGGATGATTCTTGCTTTTCCTATGATCCCATAAAGCATTAGAACTGGAAAGAAGCTGGAGATCACTTCCTTAAGAAGAGGTGACACTCGCAAGGTCACACAGTCACTAGCAATGCTGGAGCTGAATGCTCACCCATAGATCATATGACCCATGAAAGGACTTACCCTTCCTTGGACACTTTGCAGTCTTGTGTCTGTACTATCTGTAGTTTTATTGTTGGGATATTTTCTTCCTTCAGAACTTTGGTGATGGAATTCAGTCACTCCAAATCACCACTGGGGTTGATGAGACTGAGGAAGCAGAAGACTTTTGTGCTTTGGGGAACAGAGGCCCTCAGCATATAGAGAAGGAAGAGGGCTCAGCGCCTGTAGCTCAGTGGCTAGGGCGCCAGCCACGTACACCCGAGGTGGCGGGTTCGAACCCAGCCTGGGCCCGCCAAACAACAATGACAACTACAACCAAAAAATAGCCAGGCTGTAGTCCCAACTATTCTAGAGGAGGAGGCAGGAGTATCACTTGAGACCAAGAATTTGAGGTAGCTGTGAGCTGGGCTGATGCCATGGCACTCTACTTAGGGTGACAGAGTGAGACTGTCTCCAAAAAAAAAAAAAAAAAGAAAGAAAAAGAAAAAAAGATTGGGCACAGTTGCTCATGCCTGCAATCTCAGCACTCTGGGAGGCTGAGGTGGGTGGATTGCTTGAGCTCAGGAGTTCAAGACCAGCTTGAGCAATAGCAAGACTCCATCTCTACTAAAAAATATAAAAACTGAGGCAAAAGGATCTCTTCAGCCCAAGAGTTGGAGGTTGCTGTGAACTATAATGCCACGGCACTATACCCAGGGTGACAGCTTGAGACTGTGTCTCAAAACAAAACAAAACAAAACAAAAAACAAATGGGGGGAAAGAGGAGTAAGGATATTTCATTCTGAGGAAACCCTACAGCTCACAGAAAGCTATGATCTCTTTTTGTCTTAGGTCACAAACTAACCTAGAGCCCAGATAATAGTTGTTGATGGAGCCCTTCAACTAGTGGCACCTTTCAAGAGCCCTGCTTTTCTGAAAGCAGAGTATCTGCCACATTCCTGACTTGCCATGCTGTGCTGTGAGGTCTTGCAGGTGGGTAAAGGAAGTTGAAGTGACAAGGAGCACCAGTAGAGTAGATGTAATTCTGACCAAGAAAGGAATGATTGTTTGCAAATTAGATGTTATGGGAACCTGGGAGGGCACAACTATATTTTCCCAAAGAACATTACGGCCAGGGATATCAGATTTTCACTCTAGACTTGAAAAAGGCAGATGGTTTTTTTTTTTTTTTTGAGACAGATTCTCACTCTGTCACCATGGGTAGAGTGCTGTGGTATCATCATAGCTCACAGCAACTTCAAACTCTTGGGCTCAAGTGATCTTCTTGCCTTAGCCTCTTGAGTAGCTGGGACTATGGGCACCCACTACAGTGCCAGGTTAGTTTTTGTTCTATTTTTAGTAGAGATGGGGTCTGGCTCTTGCTCAGGCTGGTCTTGAACTCCTGCAGTGGGTGGATTGTTTGAGCTAAGGAGTTCGAGACCAGCCTGAGCAACAGAGAGACTCTGTCTCTAAAACAAACAAACAAACACTAGTCAGGTGTTGTGGCGGATGCCTGTAGTTCCAGCTAACCCAGAGGCTGAGACCAGATGATCACTTGAGCCCAAGAGTTTGAAGTTGCTGTGAGCTATGATGTTACGGCCCTCTACTGAGGGCAACAAATGAAACTCTGTCTCCAAAAAAAAAAAAAAAGAGAGAGAGAGAGAAAGAGAAGATAACAGTTCTTTGCTAAGAGACTTTGAAATAAAGAGTAGTTCTAAAAAGTTGGCAAATTCTCAGAAGTGCACTTTAATTATGCTATTTTAGATGGTCCTATAACGAAGAAGGCAAAAAGTAGGCAAAAGTTCAAGTACCAAGAAAGGCGAGAGTGCATGATAATGGTCACCAGCGTGAGTGTTTGTCCACCTGTAGTGTTTTGAATGGTAATCTTACAGTTTCCTCTTCTCCTTGGAGGAAATGGATGATGATGAAATTGTTTCCTCTTTACAGATGACAGAGCTGAGGTTTAGCAAGATTAAGGAACACACCTCAGACTGTACAATTTTTTTTTTTCAGGCTGTACAATTAATTAGAGAAAAGCCAAAGCTTGAGTCTAGATCAAGATGCCTCCAGAACCTGTGTTCTGTCTGTGCTATGCTGAAGGGACTTGTGAGAAAAAAATGTCCACAAGGTCCGTGTCCCAAGTGAGGTAGATGTTCTTATCCCAAGAGCCAAGTATTGATAGAAGGGGCCCATAACACCTCTATGGCTGGGCATGGAGGTGTGCACCTACTAATCCAGGTACTCGGGAGGGTGAGGTGGGAGGATCACTTGAGCCCAGAGTTCAAGACTAGCCTGGACAATGTAGTGAGACCCTATCTCTAAATTTAAAGAACAAAAAAGTCCCCTGGGTGACGCCTGTGGCTCAGTGAGTAGCGCACCAGCCTCATATACCGAGGGTGGCGTGTTCAAACCCGGCCCTGACCACTGCAACAAAAAAATATATATGGGCATTGTTGTGAGTGCCTGTAGTCCCAGCTACTCAGGAGGCTGAGGCAAAAGAATCGGCTAAGCCCAAGAGCTGGAGGTTGTTGTGAGCTGTGATGCCACAGCACTCTACCGAGGGCGATAAAGTGAGATTGTGTCTCTTTAAAAAAAAAAAGTCCCTATAATATTGGAATTTGTGTTATGAGAAATCTTAGTTCACTAAGAATACTTAATAAATAAGGTGCAGTGGCTCACGCCCATAATTCTAGCACTCTGGGAGGTGGAGGTAGTTCCAAAAGAGTAAGCTCAGGAATTTGAGACCAACCTGAGCAACAGCCAGATTCCATGTCCACTAAAAATAGAAGAACTAGCTGGGCATTGTGGTGGGCACCTAAAGTCTTAGCTACTTGGGAGGCTGAGGGAAGTGGATCACTTCAGCCTAAGAGTTTGAGGTTGCTGTGAGCTATGATACTGTGGCACTCTACCCCGGGTGACAGAATGAGACTCTGTCTTAAAACAAACAAACAAAAAAGAATAGTTTGGCTGGGCTCAGTGGCTCACTCCAGTTATCCCACCACTCAAGTAATCCCAACCGCTGGGAGACCGAGGCGGGTGGATTGCCTGAGCTCACAGGTTGGAGACCAGCCTGAGTCAGAGTGAGATCCCGTCTCTAAAAAAAATAGCCCAGCGTTATGATGGGCACCTGTGGTCCCAGCTGCTTGGGAGGCTGAAGGAAGAGAACCGCTTGAACCCAAGAGTTGGAGGTTGCTGTGAGCTGTGACACCACAGCACTCTCCTGAGGGTGACAAAGTGAGACTCTGTCTCAAAAAAAAAAAAAAGTTAATAAATAACTAATAGTTCTTAGTTCACTAAAAATAGTTCACTGGTAAGTAAATCAGTCTTTTTTATTTTATTGACAGGAATTCTATACTGGTAGATCAGGGAATTACTTGGAGTTATACTCTGACTGAATTCAAGGAGAGTTTAAGAATATCACTTTTATGATAGTCCTATAGGTAATACAAGGTGGAGACAAAATGTGAGTTAAATAATGGTTGGTTAATTATTCATTCAAGAAAACCTGGCCAATCGAGGTAGCTCACCCTGTAATGCTACCACTTGGGGGGCTGAGATGGCAGGATCTCCTGAGGCCAGGAGTTGGAGACCTGCCTGAGCAACATAGTGAGGCCCTGCCTCTACAAAAAATAGAAATATTAGCCTTAGCCAGTGTGGTGGCATGCACCTGTAGTCTCAGCTACTTAGGAGGCTCAAGTGGGTGGATTGGCTTGAGCTCAGGAGTTTGAGATTGCAGTGAGCTATGATGATGACACCACTGCACTCCAACCAGGGCAACAGAATGAGATCTCGTCAAAAAATAAAACAAAGCAAACAAGCAAATCAATGCCATCTAGAATGCCTATGTTCATTCATTCTTACATTCATTTATTAATCAAATGAGGGCAATGTAAGGTCAGCAGATGGGTAAGAGCATGGCCATGGAGCCAGTTTACTGGGGTCCAAAGTTTGGCTCCACCACTTAAAAGCTGCAGGACCTCGGGAAGGTTACTTAATTTATTGGTGCTTCAGTTTCCTTATATGTGAAGTTGGGGAAATAACAGTGGCAGAAAAAGAATTGTAAAAGTAAAGAGTTAATTAATGAACCACTTAGATTAATGCCCCATACATATAAACGATACGTTAGTAGCTAGGGGCTGTTAGAATTCTATTTTTTTTTGAGCCAGAGTCTCAAACTGTTGTCTTAATTAGAGTGCTGTAGCGTCTTAGCTCACAGCAACCTCAAACTCTTGGACTTAAACGATTCTCTTGCTTCACCCTCCTAAGGAGCTGGGACTACAGGCGCCCACCACAATGCCCGGCTATTGTTTTGGGTTGTAGTTGTCATTGTTGTTTGGCAGGCCTGGGCTGGATTTGAACCCATCAGCTCCTCTGCATGTGGCTGGCACCCTAGCTGCTGAGCTACAGGCGCTGAGCCATAGAATTCTTTTATTATTCCTCAATAGCAGGCTTGTGCTAAACCCTAGGGATACAACCTTGAATTCAATGTGGTCTCTAACCTTGAGGGAACCACAATGTCCCTCCCTAAAATGGGAGTTAAATGGATGAGCTTCTTCATGGAGTGGGCAGTCCTGTAAGCCAGTATGGGTCAATTGTGATATGCTGCCCGAATAGTTAGTACTGAAATAATCTTAGGCAGCATTTTATAGAAGTATAGAAAGTAGGAGCAGAGTGCTTAATATTTTGGAGGTCTATAAACTCTCAGAATCTGATAAATGCAATGGAGTATCTACCTGGAAAAACACATTACAATTTTGCAGTCCTTGTCCAGCCTCAGATTTTCTGTTTTTTTTTCTCTCTAGACTACGTCTCACTATGTTGCCCTCACTGTGTCGCCGTGGCATCACAGCTCACAGCAACCTCCAACTCCTGGGCTTCAGCGATTCTCTTGCCTCAGCCTCCCAAGTAGCTGGGACTACAGGCACCTGCCACAACGCCCAGCTATTTTTTTGTTGCATTTGTCATTGTTGTTTAGCTGGCCCAGGCCAGGTTCGAACCCACCAGCTTTGGTGTATGTGGCCCGTGCCAATAAGCACTGTGCTATGGGCACCGAGCCCACCTGGGAGTTGTTAACTCTTTTCTCCACAGGATTGGTAAGACCACTTGAAAAACACAGTATTTAACAGTTCTGTGCTGAGCACATACCTTGTGTAAACATTGTCTAACCATTGTCAGGAGACAATGATAAATAACAGGTAATCCATGTGAGTTAGGGGATTAGTGGAAAAGAGTGTTTTGTATGTAGTAAGGTGTTTGTAGATACATGTCGAAATGATAAACTAAGAATGTTACTTAAAAGAGGTGTTGGGGTTGGGTGCAGGGCTCATCCCTGTAATCCCAGCACTTTGGAAGACCAAAGAGGGAGGATCCCTCAAGGCCAGGAGTTTAAGACCAGCCCCAGCAACACAGCAAGACTCCCATCTTGGGCGGCACCTGTGGCTCAAAGGAGTAGGGCGCTGGCCCCATATGCCAGAGGTGGCGGGTTCAAGCCCAGCCAAAAACTGCAAAAAAAACCCAAAAAACAAAAAACTCCCATTTCTACAAAAAATTTAAAAATTAACCGGTCATGGTGGCGGGTCTGTAGTTCCAGCTACTGTCCTCCATCCTTGGGAATGAAGCTATACCCTATCTCAAAAAAAAAAAAAGTGTTAGTAACTGTATTTTTTATTTTATTTTACCTTTTTTTTTTTTTTTTTAGAGACAGTTTCACTTTGTTGGGGTAGAGTGCCGTGGCATCACACAGCTCACAGCAACCTCCAGCTCCTGGGCTTAGGCGATTCTCTTGCCTGAGCCTCCTGAGTAGCTGGGACTACAGGCGCCCGCCACAACACCAGCTATTTTTTGTTTGGCCGGGGCCAGGTTCTAACCTGCCACCCTCGGTATATGGGGCCGGTGCCCTACTCACTGAGCCACAGGCGCCGCCTATTTTACTTTTTTTTTTTTTTTGAGACAGAGTCTTACTTTGTTGCCCTTGGTAGAGTGCCCTGGCATCATAGCTCACAGAAACCTCAAACTCCTGGGCTCAAACGATTCACTTGCCTCAGCCTCCTGAGTAACTGGAATTACAGGCACCCACCACAATGCCCGGCTAAATTTAGAGATGGAGTCTTGCTCTTGCTCAGGCTGGTCTCATACCCATGAGCTCATGTAATCAATCCACCTGCCCCGGCCTCCCAGAGTGCTAGGATTACAGGCGAGCCACCATGCCCAGGGCTTTTTTTTTTTGAGACAGAGTCTAACTCTGTTGCCCCCAGTCTAGAGTACCATGGGGTATAGGCTAGTTGGCTAGCAGAGACCACAGCAAACTCAGACTCCTGGGATCAAGTGATCCTTTTGCCTCAGCCACCTGAGTAGCTGGGCTACAGGTGCCTACCACTACACCCAGCTAACTTTTCTATTTTTAGTAGAGATGGATTTGCTCTTGCTCAGACTGGTCTCGAACTCCTGAGCTCAAGCAATTCACCTGCCTCGGCCACCCAGAGTGCTAGGATTACAGGCGTGAGCCACTGTGCGGCCACACATTAAGTATTTTAGAGATGTTCAAAAGAGAGCAGTGAGCAAAGTCTCTAATATATGAGCAGACGTTTGTAGAAGGCAGGCCAGAGTATTCCATTGAAGGTTCTAGCATGAGTGGAAGTTTGTAGGAAAACTTGGCTCCCTGGAGAATGGTTAATTACTATTAGTATTTAGGAGAGCCTGCTGGGGCCAGGGGGACTGGGCTGAGGACTCAATGTGTAGATTCTTGAGTGAATATCTGATAAGCAGAGGCGAAACAAATGTTTCCATTGGAAGAATGAAGTCCAAGTGGCACTGTAGGAATGTTACCCTGGCAGTGGAGAGCAGATACTTTAGGGGTCAGCAGGGCAGACAGACTAGTTGGGTGGTTTTCTCAATCATTCAGGTGAGAGAAAGGAATACTCATTTTTTTGGTGCCCAATAAAATATTTGTTCAGGTAAGAGAAAGGAAAAATAAATTTTTGGTGGCAAATATGCACTCTGTATAGTTATTTCACTTTATGAAAGTAATCAAAAGCTTTAGAAAGGGGTGGCACCTTGGCTCAAGGAGTAGGGCGCTGGCCCCATATACCAGAGGTAGTGGGTTCAAACCCGGCCCCAGCCAAAATAATAATAATAATAATAAACAAATTAATTAAAAGAAAAAGGTAACATTAAAAAAAAAAAGCTTTAGAAAGGAGTGAACCAACTTAAGAGAATCACAACAGGAAGACTGCAGGATTTCCTTCCCTGTAATGTTTTAAAATCATGAGAGGCCAGGAGCAGTGGTTCATGCCTGTAATCCTAGCACTCTGGAAGGCTGAGGTGAGAGGATCGCTTAAAATAGAAAAAATCAGCTGAGCACTGTGGTGGACACCTGTAGTCCCAGCTACCAAGGAGGCCAAGGTAGGAGGATTGCTTGAGCCCAGGAGTTCAAGGTTGTGGTGACATATGATCATCATGCCAGTGAACTCTAGCCTGGGTAATGCTCCAGTCTAGGAAGGAACACTGGAGTGGGAATCCAAAGACCTGAACCCTCACCTCTGGTCCCACCTCTGCCACTGACCAGCTGTGTGACTTCATATAAGTCATCTCCCCCATCTGGTCATTGATTCCCTTACCTACAAAACTGGGGTATGGAGTTGTTTGTTTATTTGGGTTTTCTTTTTCTTTTTTGAGTAGCCTGGGAGAGTGAAGTGTTGTGGAGAGTGGGGGGACAGTATGGGAGTGTTTCAGAACAAGCACCAACATCACCTCGAACATTTGGTCGAATATGATATGCCTGGGTTTCCATGGCAGGATGGGAAAAATACAATGAATTTTGGGCTCGTGTAAGTTTCAGTTTAACTCTTGATTCTATCATTTACAAACTGTGCGACCTTGAGCAAATTAAACGCTTTCCTGTTTTCTAGTTTCATAGTCCATAAAATAAGGATAATAATATCCACATTTAAGGATTGTCGTGAGGATTAAATAAGACAATACCTGGCACAAAAACCAGAGGGGGAAAAATAGGTCCGTTTCCTTCTTTCTATTTATGTGATGCTTGTAATCATTTAGCTTCCCTCCCTTCTTTGCCTTGCTTCCCTTTCCCTTTCACCTAAACGAAGTGTAATACCCTCCCTCCTGTCATGATAGTGGCCTGTATTCTTTCTGACAGATCTTACGATGGCATTTACTAAAACTGAAAGGTATTTCAGTGTGGTTGCTATGCGAGGTTGGTTGCAGTAGGACTGTGTGTTCAGTTCAGTCAGTCTGGCTGCACTCATCCGGCCGCAAGCAAGATCAGCTAAGCCCTGGTGAGGATGTTCTGACTGGGAGACCTGGGGTGAGAGTCCCATGGACAAGGGTCCAAGAAGAAGGGGCTGGTTGAATGTGAGTGTACTACTATGCCAGGTGGTTCACCCTCTGCTGAGTGTCCCCTTTGCTGAGTGTAGACTTGGGCTCTTTTAAGGAGGCCTCAGTCTCCCTGGTGACCTATCTGTGGAAATTTGGAGTTAGGAGGTCAGAGAAAGGCATCAGAGCTTGTATAAGGGAAAACAAAACTAATGGATTCCTTGCTCTAGCCCTGCACTCAGCCAAAGTAGATTTTTTTTTGAGACAGAGTCTCACTTCACTGCCCTTGGTAGACTGCCGTGGCATCATAGCTCATAGCAACCTCAAACTCCTGTGTTGAAATGATCCTCTTGCCTCAGTTATTCTTTTTTTGTTTGTTTGTTTGTTTTAGCATAGATGGGGTCTCACCTTGCTCAGGCTGGTCTGAACTCCTGAGCTCAAGCAATCCGCCCTCCTTGGCCTCCCAGAGTGCTAGGCAAAGTCACTTTCTTCTTGAAAATCTTCATGGCCCCACCATGGGCAGAGATGCAAAACAGTTGTATTAATACCATCTAAGACAAAGATGTTCTTGTCCCCAGACTCCAGGGCTACCATTTCCGTTCCTGTGACACACACACAGCATCTGGGTGTTAAGGGGACACTGAGTGTGAAAGAAGAGAGGCGTGGTTGGAAAGGTTAACCAGGGAGGATTTCTGAGCATCTTGAATTGGGGTAGAAACAGAAGGAGAGAGAGATAGCAAGAGGAAGGGAGAGGTGCCCCCAGTGCTGGCTATGGCTTTGAGAACCTAAGACTCAGGTGTGAATGGGAAGTAAGGTATTGGGGAGTCCATACCAGGCTGCACATGCAGGTAAGCGAGACTGAGGGGAAACCGACATGTCTACAGAGTGACCAGGCTGGCATGGGGAGTCCCGGCAGGGCTCCTCTGTGGTCTGGCACCCTCATGGTGCCCCATCCCTGGTGTCTGGGTAGAGCCTTCCTGTGGTTGGGGATTCTAGGACACTGAGAGGTTATGTCAGAGAGTATCTCATTTCTCAGTTCTCTCCTAGGGCTCTTCACCCCAGTGGGGTTTCTCCTTTGACCTGGGTAAAATAGAATCCTTGGTCTCCCTGCTGGGTTCAGTGTCCTTGACTGACCCAAGTGCAGGATATCTTTTGGGCCTGGTACCAGAAGAGTGGAGGCTCCCAGCTTAGGAGCTGTGTGGCCACAGGGGAAGGCCTGATGGCCCCCTGGATCATGCTGGACTAAGAATAGCCACAGCCAGGGATTGGAGGGGTCAGTGCCTTAAAGGAACAGGCTTCCTGGTGGGCAGAGTGTGTGTGTGTGTGTGGGGGGGGGGGGCTGTTTTACACAGGAGCAAGTGACTCTGGACTCAGGAGCCGAGACGCGTGGGGGAACATGGAGAGGCTCAGCCTACAATAGAGATCTACCCTGCCTGCCTTATAATGCATCTTTCTTCCCAGAAAAAAATAGAAATCTCTTTGCCATTTCCTGGGCCTTGTGAGTTGGGCACTCCCTTCCTTGGACTGCTTTTTAAATGCAAATGTCCCTAGGAAGGACTAACACCTTGGTCTCTAACATGGCTGTAAATTAGTATCAGGTGTTTGGTGTTTTCATTTTTCTTTTTTCTGCACTGAAAGCTGGGTGCTGCTTTAGAGCCAGTGCCCTTTCCTCTTCCACCTGTCTGGGGATCCCAGGGACCTGGGCCTTGTGGCATTTGGGAAAAGGCCCACTTGGGTTCTTCTGTCTGAGGTTCCTTTCCTGACATTCTCTCCCTGGCTGCTCCCTGCTTGCTGGGCCTATCCCCAGCATTCTGGAATGTGGAGAAGGAAGACCTTGGGGAAGGGCCAGAGCTGTGCCCTTGTGTCTACTTTCCCTTTTCTTCCGGGTTCAACCTTCTTTTCTCAGATTTCTTTGCCAATGACATTAAGAATGTGACTTCATGGGGTCCAGGCCAGCTTCCTCTCCTCAGAGATCTGATGAGGGACTGAATGAGCTGGAAGGAGGTGTGTGTGTGCGTGGGGGGAGGGGGTGAGTGGGAGGTTATGGAGGGTGTGAGGTGTATATGGGGAGGTTGCCAGATATGGGATATATGCATGGGGTGGGGGAAGGTGTGAGGCATGTGTGTAATGTGGGGGGATGGTGTAGAAGTGTCTGGAGTTCGTGGGGGAAGGTGTGAGGGTGTTTGGGGGCAGGCACAGTTTGTGTGATTACTGTAGCTTTCCTGTCAGTCCCTAAGAATGACAGTATTCCTTCAGGGATTGTCCTGATTTGGGAGTTAGCATTCATTGAAGTTATGCTGCTCTATTATCAGGCCACATGTCTAGCTGGTTTAGGAAAGGCATGGTGGCAGAGGGACAGTGGGTGGAGCTTGTGGACAGTAGGGCGGAGCCTCCCTATCCAGAAGGAGGCAAAGGAGCTTGCCCCCAGCATAGTGTGGGGGCTGGTGGATGCCTTAGCTGGTTCCCATGGCTGGCTGGCTCGGCCTCTTTCTGCTTGACTTCCTTTGGCTGTCCTCAGAGCTGAGCAGGTGGCTGTCAGCTGCCGGCAGCCCACCACCCACACAGCTGGGCCTTACCCATCGGCTCCTGCACCCTCACTTACAGTCAGTGCCCCCACCCTTCCCGCAGATGCACCACTATGGGGGGGCTGCCGACCCTGCTTTCGCTTCTCTGTGTGTGTGTCCAGTACCTGGGGTCTTTCTGGTCCCAGAATTCTGGCACACCTATGCTGAGTGTATAACTGTGGAGGGGGAGACCACAGGGCTAGGGCCAAGATTATTTCTGAGTATCACCACCATGCTCAGGCCCCCCATATCGGGTCTGTGGCCCTTTCCCAACTCTGCAGCGGGAGACCCAGGGCAAAGCTGTTTACCCTTTGTGTTCCTCCCTTTCCTCAATCTGTGACAGAAAGGAGGAGCTTATCCTGACAAGAGAGGGACCCTTTCTTCCTGAGGGATGCCAGTGACACTAAAAATGTGACCTCTTGGGTCATGGTGGTTCTCTAAAGCACTTTGTGAGGCCCAGGCAGGAAGATCGTTTGAGGTGAAGAATTTGAGATCAGCCTGGACAACATAGCAAGACCTTTTCTCTACACAAAATAAAATATAGCTGGGCTTGGTGGCACAGTGTGTTGAGCTACTTAGGAGGTTGAGGTGGGAGGATTTCTCAGCCCAAAAGTCTGAGGCTGCAGTGAGAGCTATAGTTGAGTCACTGCACTGTAGCCTGGGCCACAGAATGAGATCCTGTCTCAAAAAAAAAAGTCTGAGAAAGGTGCTACCTGTTATAACTGAATGAACTGAAAGTACTTGATAAAAGCTTTCCCCCCCCGCAAAGATGTCCTCCTTCCAGAGGATGGTCTCACTGGAATCATTTGCTGCCCAGTGGATAGTCTGATGCCTTTACAGGTACCCTGACGTACGGCCCTGTCCCCTCTCCACGGAATTGAGTCCTCATCTGAAGTGCCCTCACCACTGCCTCCTTGCTCCTTGCAGACCTGATGGGTTAGCCCAGCCTCCCAGAGCAGGGAAGAGGCATTGCTGCCTCTCATCCCCTCCCTCCAGGGATCACTCTAGGCAGAACAGGGCCTTGCAGGTCTGTTCTGTCCTCACTTTGGTGCCCTGGCAGGGTGGGAACAGCTGTGACCTGTTTTATAGACGCTGCTTAATGGGCTGACTTCCTCCAGGGAGTTTGCCCCACCCACACAGGAATCCTGGAGAACTGGATTCCCAAGGGCATGAGACCAAGAAGCTGAACAGAGGCTGGAAGTGACAGAGGTGACAATCTGGGCCTTGCAGGTAGCAAACAGTGTGTTGAAGCAAAGCTGAGGAGAAGGGTGACAGGTGGGGGAGGCAAGGACTAAAGAGAGCTGCTGTGTCCCCATCTCCTGCTCTGCCCACTCTCTCCGTCCTCCCAGAGGAGCTTCCTTTATACTCCATGGGATCTGTAGTATCTGCAGAGCATCTGTCTCGGGGGTCTTAGATGTAGTCAATTGAAAATGTTGTGGTGGTTTTCTGATTTGTAATGGGCTGGTGTGTAAGCTGTATCTGGAGTTTCCTCCGGAGTCCCCTCAGTTGGAGGCTAAGGGTGGTAAGCAGTCATCTTGGGACCTCTCCTTTTCCTCACCATGATTCCTTCCCTCCACCTTTCTCTGGAAGGCTGGGGTAGTCCCTCGAAATTAGCGTGTTCCCTTAGACTGGCAGTGGTTCTCAACCTTCCTAATGCCGTAACCCTTTAATACAGTCGTCCAAAGGGGTCGTGACCCACAAGTTGAGAACCGCTGCCTTAGAGGGAACCTGGGGTCAACTGGTTGAGAAGGGTTGGTTCTTGGGGCCTCGGTGGTGAGGGAGGAGTGGGAGGAGAAAAGAGGAAGTATGGGCTCGGCACCTGTAGCACAGTGGTTATGGCACCAGCCACATACCCCGAGGCTGGCGGGTTCAAACCCCGCCCAGGCCAGCTAGACAACAACTGTGACAACTGCAATAAAAAATAGCTGGACTTTGTGGCGGGCACCTGTAGTCCCAGCTCCTTTGGAGGCTGAGGTAAGAGAATCTCTTAAGCCCAAGAGTTTCAGGTTGCTGTGAGCTGTGATGCTACGGCACTCTACCAAGTGTGACATAGTGAGACTATGTCTCAAAAAAAAAAGAAAGTAGGAAGTATGAATCAGACAGCGAGATGTGGCTGCGCTGGCTCGTGGGTTAGAAGTCCACATACTGCCAAGAGTTTTCTTCCTTGTTTGCCAAACGTTCCATTCGGTGGATTGCCAGCTCCTGGTCCTGGCCCTGATATCTAAATTGCCAGCTCTAGAGGAAGGAAAGTTTGTAGAGGAGCCACAGACTGCCTCACCTCTTCCATCCCTGTCTGTCCTCGTCCTCAGAGCCCAGAATCTGCGAGGATTCTGTGTGTGCATGTGAACAGAACCAACTGACCGAGTAGTTTCTCAGCTAGAATCAAAGACTCCAGGGCTCTGAGTTGAAGTCAGCAGTGCATGCAAACCCAACTCTAGCCATGTCCCTGTGGGCTCCTAGCACCTGTCCATTTGCTCATCAAGGACACAGAAAGACTCTTGTATCCACTTAGGCTTCAAATTAGTGTGGAGTCCAAGGTAAGCCCACAGAATAGAGAGATGGGTAGGAAGTCCTGGTAGGAAATGCCGAACCGTGTGATAATGCTTGTATTTGGCTGAGAAGATGCTAGGGAGGGGACACATGAGTGGGAAGAAAACACAAGCTATTGGTCTGTCACCTCACCTTTAGAACTGAATGAGAGCTACAGAGGGACCAGAACATAAGCCAGTTAAACGAAAGACCTTGTTGGTGCATGTGATTCAGTAATGGACATCAAAGAAGCTTATAGAGCTCTGTAAAACCCGTGGGTTTTAAATAAGGAGGCAGGGATCAGATGCACATCTGTTGGAGGCAGGGAGCTGGCCTACTTGACCTTCTTTCTATTTTTTTTTGAGACAGAGTCTCAAGCTGTCACCCTGGATAGAGTGCTATGGCATCACAGCTCACAGCAGCCTCAAACTCTTGGGCTTAAGCGATTCTCTTGCCTCAGCCTCCCAAGTAGCTGGGACCACAGGCACTCACCACAATGCCTGGCTATTTTTTTGTTGTTGTTACAGTTGTCACTGCTGTTTTTGGCTGACCCTGTCTGGGTTCGAACCTGGCAGCCTTGGTGTATGTGGCTGGCTCCCTACCCACTGAGCCACGGGCGCCACCGACCTTCTTTTTCTTGTTTGTTTATTTGTATCAGGCCCAGTTGAAACTTGCTATGTCTGGTTTGTAGGGCCGGCGCTCTAACTACTGAGCTAAAGTGCCCAAGTTGGCCTTCCTTTTTTTTTGTCGCCCTTGGTAGAGTGCCATGGCGTCATGGCTCACAGCAACTTCAAACTCTTGGGCTCAAATGATTCTCTTGTCTCAGCCTCCAGAGTAGCTGAAGTATAGGTGCCCACCCGAATGCCCAGCTTTTTTCAGAAATGGGGGTCTCACTCTGGCTCAGGCTGGTCTCGAACCTGTGAGCTCAGACAATCCACACGTCTCAGCCTCCCAGAGTAGTAGGATTATAGGCAGGAGCCACCATGCCCGGCTCAGCTTGGCTTTGATATACCTTCCTCATGGAGGAGTTGGATTCCTGGCTGGGCACGTTGGTGTTCCCTGATAGAGCTGGGCTGTAGCAGGGGCAAGTGGAGCTGGGCAGCAGGTGTGGAGTGAACTGTGGGACATGAGCTGCAAAGCCAACGGGATTTGGGGTATGGGTGAGTGCTGGGGGATGGACAGTTTCAGGGGTCCTCTCTGAAGAGAAAACTCTGGAAACCAAAGAGGTTTAGTCCTCATGGCCTCCAACCCCTTGCTTCTATCTGCCCTTAGGGGAGGGTCTCTTCCTAAGGCAGTCCTAGAACTGAGTTCTCTTCTCTTAGGAAAAACTGCTAAAAGTTAGATCGCCCAAGACTGGGGACTCCACCATTTTGTTTGAGAGCTCTTCATTTTCCCTGCTTAGTGAATATAGTCCAAGACATATGCAGTGCTTCCCCGCTTTATGCCCCAAGGGGGGTTCAATTATTTATGTATATAGCTATCATTTTTGCTGCCTTAGAAGCTCCCTGGAATTGTGCAATGGTCATCTAAAGGCTCCTAGTCTTTAGATACATGTACTATACTTGTAATTGGTACTCAACACCCACTGGGAAACAATTCTGTGATCCTGATGGAGGGAGGAGATTACCCAGACTTGTTTAGATTCTCCCAGTTCCAAGCAGGACCACTCTGATTGGTGCCCTCCCAAAAAGACAGCTGGAAGCCTCTCTACCCACTAGTATCAGCGCAATCCGTGCCCCCCTCCCCCCTTCTCTGGTCTGGGGACTAAATAGATTCAGCTCCACTGGAGGGGGTGCCCTCTCTTTTCTCTCCACTCTTTGACTCTGGACCATTGTGTCACTCTGCCTTGATCCCATCTCCTCCCCTGCCAGCCTCCAGCCATCTGTGGGCAGCTGTGTGGACTAAGTTTGGTGCCTGGTGCTGCTTAGACCCTGGCACCAACCTGCTTGGCCATAAGCATGCCCTCCTTCATCAGCTGACTGCCCCATGCTTTTTAGGGTCCCTTTACCCAGTTGCTTCTTGTCTTTCCTGAGAGTTCTGAAACCCTAGTTTGTGGGTTGAAACCCAGGGGCACATCAAATCACCCAAGGGGCTTTTGAAACATACTGAGCCCAGGGACTCACCCTACTGAATTAGAACCTCCAGGGGAGGGACCAGGAATTTGTGTGTTTGAAAAACTTCCCAGATGGCAATCTTGGTTATTCAACTGTGGACTGGATGTGAGGTAATATTAATGTGTCAATGTTAAATTTTGTGGATGTGTTAATAGCATTGTGTTTATGTAGGAGAATGTCCTTGTTCTTAGGAGATTCAGGCTGAAGTTTTTAGAAACAAAAACTTTCAAATGGTTAAGCAAAGACAGAGAGCGGGCAAATATGGGGAAATGTTAACAATTAGCGTATGTAGGGGATGAAAGGAAACTGACTTTAGTGGATCTTTCGGATGATTTCCATCTGCTCTCTAAGATAGGAAAACTGGGAGAGAATGCAGCCAGGGTTACCAAGTTGCACAACACCAAGAGGTGCAATTCACATGGTTTTCTTTGTTATTTTCAGGGGGTGTCATTCACAAAGAGTACCATGTGTGAGGTGTTCCCCGGAGTTGTGCAACACAGTAGTAGTGGCCCAAGCCATCTCCTCCTGGACAGGCTGCAGTCTGCCCTTCTTGTCTCGGGCGTACATGGCCATTTGCTTTTTCACAGAACCCCTAGTAGCAAGGACTAAGGGAATGGAGTAATTCTAATATGTCAACCTAGCAGAGGCTGAGTGAGGAGGGAGGAAGGAAACATGAGATCCTAATCCCTAAAATACTTTGTGCGTGTCTCCTACCCATGGAAAATGAAATTCGGGGCTTCAGTTCTTAGAGGAAGCCAGCTCGGTGTGTGTCAAGGCCATTGGAACTGGTTGCTCCCGTCTTTCTCCTGTCCTCTGGATTTCGCCCATGCCTGGGTGCTCTCTGAACTTTCATTTCACCTTGGGGGTGGCTCTCCTGGTCCTTCATGAATGCTGTTTGTCTTGTCTCGTCTCCTAACCATGATCTCTCAGCATCAGAGTAAGCTGACTGCTGAGCTTTTTAGAAGCAGCAGCTGCTAGTGTGGCCTGAGTGTGAGATTTCTCAGCGGGCTGGGCTTCCTTCCCTATGTGGCTGAGACAGTCTAGTGGTGTCCTGGCCCTCAGCCAGGGGGACAGTGGTTAGAAAGGGTAGCTAGTCTTTCCTCCATCTGAATTCCAGTATGGAAACAGCCTCAGGAACAGGGCCTGCTTGGATCATGCTCTGGCCTTTCCTTCTATTTCCTAAGCCTCAGAGTCCTCTGAGACATTAGACTTAGATCTGAATCAAAGAATCCCAGAGCTGGAAAGTACTTCGTGTGGTTTTCTTGTCCATTTGTGCACCTGCCTTACGGATGCCAAATCCAGCTTGGTTAGTTTTGAAACCAAGGCCTGCTTTAGAAGAACCCTAAGGAAGCACATCACCTGCATCCTGATCATCCATCCCCACGTCTAAAAATTCTCACTGCCAGAATTCTGCTTTCACCTTCTAGTTCAAGTACATATTTCTTTCTTTCTTTTTTTTTTTTTGTGGTTTTTTGGCTGAGGCTGGGTTTGAACCCACCACCTCCAGCATATGGGACTGGCGCCCTATCCCTTTGAGCCACAGGCGCCGCCCAAGTACATATTTCTTGTTAGAAATGAGGTGAATTGAAATGTGAGGAGTTTAGTGGAGGTGACAGTTCCATGAACATATAATTTTTGTTTTTGTTTTTTTATTGTGAGCCAGAGTCTCACTTTGCCGCCCTCAGTAGAGTGCTATGGCATCATAGCTCACAGCAACCTCAAACTCTTGGGCTCAAGTGATTCTCTTACCTCAGCCTCCCAGGTACTGGGACTATAGGTGTCCGTCACAATGCCTGGCTGTTTTTAGAGATAAGGTCTCCCTCTTGCTCAGGCTGGTTTCAAACTCCTGAGCTCTGGCAATCTACCTACCTCAACTTCCCGGTTTGCTAGGATTACAGGCATGAGCCACTGTGCCCAGCCAATGAACATGTAATTTTGAATAAAATAATTTTAAGACCATTTTTGAAATCTATACAGGTTGCCGTTGGGAGCTTATAAAAGGAATCCAATCTAGGGGTTCAAGGAAGACTCCCTGAAGAACATGCTGTCTGAGCAGACTCCCAGAAGGGCAAGTTAGAGTTGCACAGGCATGCCCAGTAGAAGGAAGAACTTGACCTAAATCATAGGGATATCAGATATATGGTGATAAATGGTTGAGGGAGAGGGGGAGAGCTATAAAGATCTTCTAGAGGGGGCCAGGCCTCATGCCTGTAATCCCAGCACTCTGGGAGGCTGAGGCGGGTGCATTGCCTGAGCTTACAAGTTTGAGACCAACCTGAGCCAGAGCAAGACCTGATCTCTAAAAATAGCAGGACATTGTGACCGATGCCTGTAGTCTCAGCTACTTGGGAGGCTGAGGCAAGAGAATCGTGTAAGCCAAGAGTTTGAGGTTGCTGTGAGCTGTGACGGCATGGCACTCTACCGAGGGCAACATAGTGAGACTCTGTCTAAACAACAACAACAACAACAAAAAAAAAAAAAAGAGAGAGAGAGATCTTAGAGGAATCAAAAAGAGAGGCTTTGCAAGGGCTTTAAGCAAGGAGTGAGGTGATCAGATTTATACTTTAGGAAGAGGCTTCAGGCTGCTGTGTAAAGAAAGCCTTGAAAAGGGAGAGCTTAGGCTTGGTGCTTATGGCTCAAGCAGCTAAGGCGCCAGCCACATACACCTGAGCTGGCGGGTTTGAATCCAGCCCAGACCCGACAAACAACAATGATGGCTGCAACCAAAAAATAGCCAGGCGTTGTGGCGGGTGCCTGTAGTCTCAGCTACTTGGGAGGCTGACACAAGAGAATCGCTTAAGTCCAAGAGTTGGAGGTTGTTGTGAGCTGTGATGCCACAGAGCACTCTACCCAGGGTGACAACTTGAGGCTCTATCTCAAAAAAAAAAAAAAAAAAGAAAAGAAAAAGGAGAGCTTAGTAAGAGAAAGAATTATTAGGAGGCCATTGTAACAACCCAGGTGAGAGAAGATTAAGGCTTGAGTTAGGGCAATTAGGATAGAAAGAAGAACTAGTTGGGTGGCGCCTGTGGCTCAGTGAGTAGGGCGCCGGCCCCATATGCCAAGGGTGGCGGGTTCAAACCCAGCCCCGGCCAAACTGCAACAAAAAAATAGCCAGGCGTTATGGCGGGCGCCTGTAGTCCTAGCTGCTCGGGAGGCTGAGGCAAGAGAATTGCGTAAGCCCAAGAGTTAGAGGTTGCTGTGAGTCGTGTGAAGTCATGGCACTCTACCCGAGGGCGGTACAGTGAGACTCTGTCTCTACAAAAAAAAAAAAAGAAAGAAGAACTAGTATTGGGAAGACTTATAGAGAAGTTGTCAGGTCTCGGCAATTGGATATGGGGTGAAAGCAAAGAGGTGTCTAGGATGATTGTAGGGTTTCTGTCTGGGAGGACTGGGTGGTGCCAATCACTGCCCTGGGGAACCAGGCAAGGAGCAGATTTTGTAGGGAGGAAAGAAGATGATTATTATTCTCCGGTCATTTGGATTTTGAGATATGAGTGGGCATGTACACTTAAAGGAGAGAGACAGATTTGGAATCATCCCCATATGAGTAGTATGAATAGGAAACAAGAATAGATGAAATTGCCTAAGCAGAAGGGTAGAGAGTTAGCAGTAGCTGAGAATGGAATCCTGAGCCAACACCAACGTCAGGGTGGACAAAGGAAAGGGAAGACAAAGAAGGAGATGGAAAACAAGGGGAAAAATAGCATCATGAAAGCCAGAGGTGAGAAGGCTTAAGGAGGAAGGGAATGGTTTACGGCAGTGGTTCTTTTCTTTTTTCTTTCTTTCTTTTTTTTTTTTTTTTTTACAGCAGCGGTTCTTAACCTGTGAGTCACAACCCACAGGAACTGTATTAAAGGGTCACAGCATTAGGAAGGTTGAGAACCACTGGTTTACAGGGTCAAACGCAGCCCAGCATTCAGACAGAAATGCCTGTGAGTTGAGCAGCCTGGGCCTTATTGCTGGGGCAGTTTTTAGCAGGATATGGGGGTGGGAGGGCATCCTGTGCAATCTGATTAACTATAAAGTATGTTTAACATGGTTCCATTTTGCTCTTCATTTATGGTTTTAGTAAGCTCATATTCTTTGTCTGGTGTCTTTTACTCAGCATAGCTATTTTGAGATTCATCCATGTTATTAAGTCTGTCAGTACTTCACTCATTTTCATTGCTGAGTAGTATTCAATTGTATAGACCTATAGCACTTAAAAAAAAAATCTGTTCATCTGTTGGTAGACGTTTGGGTTGTTCCTGGTTTTGGATAGTACAAAAAAGCTACTGTGGATAAATATTCATGCACACGTCTTTTCATGGACGTCATTTTACTTGGATGAGTAGGCGTGAGATGGTTAAGTCATATGCTAGGTGACTATCTCTTGAGTGATGAAGGTATCTCTCTCTCTCTCTCTGTCTCTCTCCTGGGGCGCAAAGGAGAGAGATGAGGAAAGGAGTTAGGGACCAGAGATGGAGACGTGTATAGATGACTGTGTGGGTAGGTGGATGTGTTATTAATAGAGAGATGGGTAAAGTGATCTTGATATCTCTGTTCCTTTCCATCTGTTGTAAGCACTGAAGAAACAGGCCCTGGCCCAGATTGTGTCACCTAAATCAGATTATTGATCTCTCTTGGTGACTGATATTTCTACCTCTCATTTCCAGGTGCCCAGACACCATGTCACAGCCCCCCAGACCTGACATTGGCAGGAAGTAGGAGACTTCCTTGTCTCCTCCATCCCCTATCCTCACCATGTCTTCGACTCAGGGTAATGGGGAACACTGGAAGTCCCTGGAGTCAGTGGGCATTAGCCGCAAAGAGCTGGCAATGGCTGAAGCCCTGCAGATGGAGTATGATGCTCTGTCCCGGCTCCGGCATGACAAGGAGGAGAGCAGAGCCAAGCAGAACACAGACCCCTCTCTCAGCAGCTGGGATGAGCCTGTCTTGGACTTCTACAGCAAGCCTACAGGCAGGCGGACCGATCTCAAGCTCTTACGTGGTCTCTCTGGCTCTGATCCTACCCTCAACTACAACTCGCTCTCTCCACAGGAAGGGCCGCCTAACCACTCTACCTCCCAGGGCTCCCAGCCTGGCCCAGATCCCTGGCCCAAAGCCTCCCTGTCTGGAGATTATCTCTACATTTTCGATGGCTCAGACGGGGGACTCTCTTTGTCCCCAGGACTAGGGGACATAGATGACTCTTGCAAGAAACTGTCCCCACCTCCTTTGCCTCCCCGAGTCTCTATCTGGGACACCCCTCCACTGCCTCCCAGAAAAGGCTCTCCTTCATCCTCTAAGATCTCTCAGCCTAATGACATTAACACTTTTTCTCTAGTTGAACAACCACCGGACAAATTACTAGGGCATAGGATCCTAGAAGAGGAAGAGTTGCCAGGAGGTGGGGGTCAAGGGTGCCTACTGGGATCTGTGGACTATGATGGTATCAATGATGCAATTACAAGGCTCAACTTGAAGTCAACCTACGATGCAGAGATGTTGCGGGATGCCACCAGGAGCTGGAAGGAGGGCCGAGGGCCCCTGGACTTTGGCAAGGATACCTCTGGAAAACCGGTGGCACGGAGCAAGACCATGCCACCTCAGGTGCCCCCCCGCACCTATGCCTCTCGCTGTGCCAACAGAAAGAATGGGACGCCTGGCAAGAACCGTCGGATTTCTGCGGCTCCGGTGAGGGCCTATTGTGTTCCTTCTGTCTTCCTTTCCCCATGTTGTTCAGAAACAAGAACTATTCCCTTTTCTTCTTTGCTGCTCCCAATCTAAACCTGCTAAGTCCTCACCCCATTAGTCTTCTTCTCCCCTTGACTTCTGCCATCAGGACTGTGGGTTCTGGTTGGGGCGAAGTCCATGGAAGCCTGGTTGTGGGGGACACCAGTAGCATTATGGCTGCTTTTCAGGGCCAAGTTTCATGCATCTTGGCTAAAATAGCCCTTCTAGGGGCAGGCATTTGGGAATCCTGGTTCCTAGCGTGTGTCTACTTCCTGATGAAAGGACTGAATTAGGAGTTAGGGGATTCATTACTGACTCTGTGGCTGAATGGCCCTGTGGACTTGAGCAAGTTGCTTCCGTTTTCTGAGGCCCTGCTCTGCCAAAAGTGCTGCATGGCAATGAAGATCATTCACAATATTAACCACTTGCTTAATGCTCACTGAATACCAGAACCTGGTCCAGATCTCCACAACAACCCTTCCTGATAGTCCAAAGCCACACAGCAAGAAATGGCAGAGCTAACATTCAACCGCAGCCTCTCTTGTTCCAAAGCGCTCTCTCTCTCTCTCTCTCCCCACCTCTCTTTCTCTCATGTTCTCCTTCTGTTTTTTATTGTGATAAAATCTACATAACATAAAATTTACCATCTTAACCATTTTAGTGGCATTAAATACATTCACATTGTTGTGCAATCTTCACCACTATCCATCTCTACCCAATCTCTTTTCACAATGAATACTTAGAGATGGCTGGGCTTATGCCTCTAATCCTAGCACTCTGGGGAGGCCTAGGCAGGAGAATTGCTTGAGCTCAGGAGTTCAAGACCAGCCTAAGTAAGAGTGAGACTCCATCTCCACTAAAAATAGAAACATTAGGCTTGGTGTCTGTGGCTCAAGCGGCTAAGGCACCAGCCATATACACCTGAGCTGGTGGGTTCAAATCCAGCCCAGCCCGCCAAACAGCAATGACAGCTGCAACCAAAAAATAGCCAGGCGTTGTGGCAGGTGCCTATGGTCCCAGGTACTTGGGAGGCGGAGGCAGGAGAATCGCTTGAACCCAGGAGTTGGAAGTTGCTGTGAGCTGTGATGCCACAGCACTCTACCCAGGGGGACAGCTTAAGGCTCTGTCTCAAAAAAAAAAAAAAAAAAAAAAAGGAAACATTAGCTGGGCATTGTAGTGGGTGTCTGTGGTCCCAGCTACTTGGGAAGCTGAGACAGGAGGATCTCTTGAACCCAGGACTTTGAGGTTGCTGTGAGCTAGTCTGATGCCACAGCACCCTAGCCTAGGCAGCAGAGTCAGACTGTTGCCAAAAAAAAAAAGAAGAAAAGAGGTCGGGTGCAGTGGCTCACACCTGTAATCTTAGCACTCTGGGAGGCCGAAGCAGGTGGATTGCCTGAGCTCATGAGTTTGAGATCAGCCTGAGAAAGAGTGAGACCCCGTCTCTAAAAATAGCCAGGCATTGTGGTGGGCATCAGTAGTCCCAGCTAGTTGGGAGGCTGAGGCAAGAGAATCGCTTGAGCCCAAGAATTTGAGGTTGCTGTGAGCTACGACTCCATGGCACTCTCCTGAGGGCGACAAAGTGAGACTTTGTCTCAAAAAAAGAGAAAGAAAATATTTAGAAAAAATATGCAATATGACAGTAATAATTTTACTTTGATCAGTACATTGCATAAAATAACAAAATATCTATACTGAACCCCCAGGTAGGTTCCAGGGCAGCTTTGCTTTTTTGAATGGTTTGGAGATTTGGAGCATCTCCATGGGTGGGACCTGAAGGTCATTTTGTGTTTCACCGTTGGCCCCTGGACAACCTGCAAGGAGTCAAGAGACACCCTCTCAGCTGATGACTTTTGTAGTAACTTAGCATCCTACTCAGTCCATTCCTATTTCCTGCATATCTATTGTTTAAGGGGCACAGGGACTTTCCCACCTTGTGTCCAGACTTTGGGATCCTTCCCAAATCTGAAGAGCTACACAGTCCTTCCTTCCTCTCCTTCTGCTGAGTCCCCCCAGAAGCAGAATCAGCTCCCAGGACAAGCCACATCTCCAGAGTTCAGGGCTTTTTAAAGGCTCTGCTCGGAGAGGTGGGGCTGTTCCTGCTATTTATAGGACCTGGGAGATTCCTATTCCCAGCTCTGAGTTCCTTGCACAGAGCTGGGCCTGCTCACTAAGTCAGGGCACCCTGGTAGGCGGTCACCTCTCTGCTCCCTTTCTCTCCTGCCCCCAACTCTCTCTCCCTTTCCTGTCCCCTCTGAGTGTCGTCAGAGTTCTGAGAGGGAGCTCAGTCCAGAGTCTCCTTGAAGAAGTGACGAGCGCAAAGCAAAAAGCTCTTGCCCGTTCTCAGTGGGGAAATGCGGCCTTGGTCCTCTCCTCAGCTTGGTGCAGGAGCTCAGTCTGCTGGGAGGGGGGACCCCTTGGGCCTTCGGCCTGTACCGCCACCCCGCCTTCGCCGGGCTGCCAGCCTCTGCCCCACAGACACCCCCAGCCAGCATCGGGTGATGCCACCAGGGTCTGCCAGCCGGGCAAACGTAAGTGGCTTTTGTTTTCTTACCATGCCAGTGAGTGGTACTAAAAGGGCATGAAAATGGCCTTCAGTAGTCACTCTGTTCTCTCCCTCTCTTGCTTTCTCCCCTCATCTGTCTCTCTCTCTCCCCCACCTCTCTCTGTCTCTCTTTCCCCTTTCTCTCTCTCTCTTGTTAATTGCTGACAGTGGTACTATTGTTTTGACTAGAACACAGGCACGAACTTGGCAGAGCCTGGGCCTCACATGCCAACTGCCCCCACTGCTGCCCTCCCCTCTATGCACCCCTGCCCCTCCACCACTCGTGCATACCCAGGGGAGCAAGGCTAATGAGAGGGTCACCCAGAGGAGACAGTCTGGATATTCAAATGAGAAGCTCAGTTCCTGCCATCTGTCCTTAGGGGCAGGGGAGACATGAGAACAGCAGCAGGTGGGAGGAGAGACGTGAGGCCCTGAGAGGTGCACAGCTCTGTGCACAGGTCACAGCCATAGGCTCCCCCCGGAAGCAACTGATGGAACCGGATGCAGGCTGGGACTCCATCTGAGCTGAAGCTTCCTCCCAGTGTGGCCTCCACAGCTGCCCTGGGCAAGCCTGTCAGGCAGAAACCTGTCATGCACCAGCTCGCCCTACCCCCACCCCCTTCCTCCTTCCTAGGCCTGGGATACAGGCCTTGTTTAGGGCTTCTTTAGAATCCCTCCTGGGTGTCTGAAGGCAGACCTGGGATGGGAGACACCTTGGGACTTTGCCTGAGAATCCCACCACCGCAAACATGTTCTGGACAAGGAAGTGGGGCCAAGGCCTGCTCCCTGACATTCCAGCTCTTCAGAACAGGTGGATTTGGGAGCCAGGAGGAGCCAGGCCTTCTATCAGGTTCTTTCCTGTCCAGACCAGTGCTTTGACGCTTTCTTCCTCAAATAACATATCCTGAGAAGGCACATGTGTCTGAGTCACTCTAAGGGCTCTCAGTCACTCTGTTTTGGGTCCCTGGGGCTTATTGTGAGCTTTTGCCCAGGGCCATGCTTCCCTGGGGACCATTTGGGCAACCCACTTGCCTTAACCCCAGCAGAGGGGCTGGGAAAAACAGCTGCCTGCTCAGCTTCCCGTCGTACCTCTGGGAGCATCCTTCAGGGGATGTTGGAGCGGCCCAGCAACTGGCTCTGTTGTGCTTATTAGACTTTCGAAAGGGGTTTGGCTACACTCTGGTCCCTCCCACCCATGCTTCCTTGCTCAAGCAAAGCTTCAACTCCTTTTTCAGCTTGGCTCTTGGTCTCCTGGGACAGCAGATAGATGTTATTCCTGGTTATCCCATATTTTCTTGTGCCCTTTTCACTGAACATTGAGTGAATGGAAGGTCTTTACACCTGGAGTTTAAGAAGTTTGCTCTGTGAGTGTCTGCTGTGGGGAGCACCAGGGGAAAGGCACTGAGTCACTACTCTTCTCTTCAAGGTGGGTTCCCGGCCCCACCCAGTCGCCAATGGCCACGAGTTATTTGAGGTCTCAGAGGAGAGAGATGAGGAGGTCGCTGCCTTTTGCCACATGCTGGATATGTAAGAGTTAAAAGAATGGAGCAGGGGAGTTGGGATGGCAGTGGGGGCTGGGAGGAGGGCCACCCATTTCAGAACTTTCCTTAGGAAGGGAAGAAGCACTGTATTAAATAAACCGCAGTTTATTGCTATAGGATGCTGCCTGTAAGTGTCTGCAGGTTTTTTCATTCTTAAAGTTTCACATTTTTAACAAAATTCGTGGAACCTTGATTGAACAGTCAAATTATCCTAATGACTTTAGGCTCTGGCCCTCAGTTGCCCCTAGCAAATGAACCCCAGCTGGAGATAAGAGTGTTGTTATCTGGAACTAAAAGAGAAAGGAAATGGATTCATAACGATTTTCCATTAAACTTAGCATGGAAAGCTTTGTCATTTTAGAACTATCCCTGCTGTTCAACTGTGGGAAACATTTCGTAACTATAGCGATGTGTCAAGAACAGGTTTCCCAGAGCTGTTTCCTCACTGTTCCCATCCTGGCCTGTAAACCAGGAGGGCTGGACTGAGGGGGCACAGAGGGACCTTGGAGCCTCAGGGCACAAGTGTCCCAGCAGGCCTCTTCTGAAGGCACAGCGAGGCTCTTGATCTCCCTCTTCCTCTGCAGCCTTCGATCTGGCTCTCATGTCCAAGACTACTGTCTCACTGGATATGTCTGGAGCGCTGTCACCCCCAGCCCAGAGCACCTTGGGGATGAAGTCAACCTGAAGGTGACCGTGTTGTGTGATAGCCTTCGAGAGCCACTCACTTTTACCTGCAACTGTAAGTTAGTGGGGAGGGTCAGTGAGCATTCCTTGAGGTGGAGTGGGGACAGCTGTGTTCGGGACTGTAGGGTCCTTTGGTCTTGATTCCCACCTCACCTTTTGGCCCAGATGAAGGGCAGTGAGAAAGCTCTTTGGGGAACTGGCTGTAGGGCCAGCTTTCTAGTCCACACTTTCCCCAACCCCGGACTATTAGCCTGCTTTATCTAGTTGGTGGTGGTGTTGGAGATGGGAGATCAGGATTGGGAAGCTGAGCCCTGCCTGCGCCCACCCTCATGGGTTCCCTGCCACGCCCCTCCAGGTTCCTCCACTGTAGACTTGCTCATCTACCAGACCTTGTGCTATACTCACGATGACCTGAAGAATGTGGACGTGGGTGACTTTGTGCTAAAGCCCTGTGGGCTGGAGGAGTTCCTACAGAAGTGAGTGAACTGGTGGGAATCAGTGTGGAAGGAGGCAGCACCTGCCTTCTGGGTGGTGGGGCTGTGAAGGGCTTCACAGGGCTGGTGCTGGGCTTGGGACTGGGAGCTCTGCTCCAAATCCCACAGTCAGGATTCCTGCTTTCTGGGCACACGCTCAGCCACGTTGCACTTTCCCCAGGAGCTCTGTCTTCCAGCAGGATTGGCTGGCTTCCTGAGCTAAGGCTGCTGTGGAAAGAGCTTGGAGCTGGGATTAGGCAGACTAGGTCATATCTGCTTTCACATTTACGCTTGTGGCAAGATGTATGTATTAGGGGGGCAGGGATGGGGTCAGGAGGTCTGTGTAGGGTTGTTTCTCTTGCTCTAGATTATGTGCAGTGTTTTTATGACCAGGGCCAGGAGGAAGATTAGGCAGGATCCTCAGGGAGAAATGACGATTGCTCTCTCTCTCTCCCCCTTCCACCGCCAGCATGCCTTTTCCCCTGCTGGCCTGTGCAGCTAGACCTCCTCCTCTCAAAGGCTCACCTCCAGCTCCTCTCCATCCAGTGCCCTCTGTGGAAAGCAACCTCCCTGGAAAGTCTGATGTGGACCGTCTGAGGCCACCCCCTTTCCACTTCTCTGGGGCTCTGGAAGGCTGGGGTGGAGGCAAGACAGGGGCAAGGTCACCAACTCTCAGGTGGGACACTGTGTGGCAGCAGACAGATGAAGAGATCTGCTTTCCTCTCCAAGCTTCAGCGAGGCTGCTGCCCACCAGCTCTGGCACTTGGAGGAAGGAGAGGCAAGGATGGTTGATCCATGGCTGGAGCGTAGGATTGGCAGTCAGGACACAAGATTAATTCCTTGGCTGATTTCTTCAACCTTAGGGATATTGTGGGGTCCACTCCAGCCTCTGTGTCCACATCTGGAAGCTGAAGAAAAGGAAGGGGGCAGGGCCTGCACGGCACAACTTCAGGGGCACTGTTCACATGTGCTCCACGCAGCACTTGCTTGTATACACACCTTCCAGGTGAGACAGGAGGACCAGGAAAGCCCCAAACACTCTGCCACTGTGGGTAAGGTAGAGCTTCCCTCACACCATGACCAGTTGTAAAGCCTGACCCTCATCGCCTTTCTGTGAGATGTGGTGAGGGCTAACTATGACAATGACCCATTGAGCAGTCAGTGAATATTAGCAGGGAAGGACCAGGCCAAAGAGAGGAATCAGGGGGCTCTAGATTAGTTAGATACTACCATTTCCCTTGCAGCACCCCCAATCTTGGAGCCCCTGACTCTAGAGGTTGTGGGAACTATCAGGTTCTGCCATTCTGCCAAGACCCAGGTGCAGCATTCCCAGTGAGGTGGGGCAGAGTCAGTGGTCCTGAGTCATGCCCCTCTCACTCTGACTTAAATGCACACATATGAAGGGCTTCCACAAAGAAGGTCAAGTAAGCACCCAGGGATCTGTGGCCCAGACTCCTGGTCCAGAAAATTCTCTCCCACCCAGCAGAAATTACAGTCTAGGTATCTGGCCCAGCCTTCAGGCCTCTGACACATCCCCTAGGGTGGGGATGGAAAGGACCCTCCAGGGATTCCAGAAGACTGCTAGTTCCTAAGGAAGTCCTCACGCTGCCTCCCCTGCCTGCAGGAGGGGCCGATACTGAAGTGGAGAGTAGGACCAGGATGCAGGCTGCTTTCAGATAAGAACCTTGAGACAGTCCCTGGGGAGGGCTGAGTTTCCTGCCACCTCCTCCATCCCCCGCCACTCTCTTCCTTCCAGACCCTCCCACCAGCTCCAGCCCTACAGCCCAACCTCTGCACCGGCTTTGAGCTGTTGTTCTTTCTGAGCAGTTTGAGGTCTAGATGGAAGGCCTAGCCCCCTCCCTCAGGGTATGGAGAACCTCCTGAAGTCTTTGCTGGACCTAGACTGACCTCGGGCTCTCTACACCCCACCCCCTACCCTTCCCCCCACCACACCTTGCACACATGCCCCTCCTCTTCTCTCCTTCCTCTCCCCTCCATTTCTGGCCTAGATTCCCAGCTCTGCTGAGGAAGGAAGTCCCTTTCCGGCTTCTGTTACCCAGCTGCTGGGACTGGGCCTAGGCCTGCAGTGTTGGCCCAGAGGTGGTTCTCACTCTGCCCCTTCTCCTTTCTGATGAAGGTGTGATTGGGGGAGAGGAGGCTGGATTACAGAGGGACTCCCAAGGCCCCCTTCTTGAAACTGAGTGGGGAGCCTCACATGTGGGTGTTTGAGCAGTGGGAATGGTATGCAGGTGGGTGTTTTTGTGGAAGTCTGTGGAAATTTATGTGGTTATTCACGATCAGGCAGGACCCACAGAAAGAAGATAGAAACAGAACTTTTATGGAGACATCAGGTCTGGGATCTTGGTGGGTTTGCTTTGGTTGGCCTCAGCACTGTAGGTGGTAACATGGGAAGGAAGTGACCCTCACTAAGCTCCAACATTAGAGCCTGACCACAGGCTGGCTCCCAACATATCTCTTTGTGATTGTCCTCTGTACCAAAGCCAAGAGAATGGGGCTTAAACGACTGCCCCCTGAGATGCCCCTCTGTTCCTCCAACTCTCTCCAAAAGTTCCTACTCCTGGAGTGAACCAGTGATAACAACACAGGTCATATGTACCTGGTGAGTTGAGATTTGAACAAGGATTAGGTATATTAGGTGGATTTTGTTGGGACAGACCTCTGTTTCTCTCCCCAATGCGACATTTTCTAGGAGTCAAGGTAGGGGTACACCACAGGTACTACCCCCTCCCTCCACTTTCTTCTTGTTTCTCCCCAAGGTCAAGGTGTGCATCTCCCTTCCCACCAAGTCCCTAGGATGCTAATGGTCTTATCCTCCTACCCCACCAGCAAACACGCCTTGGGCAGCCATGAGTATATTCAGTACTGCCGCAAGTTTGAGGTGGACATTCGGCTACAGCTCATGGAGCAGAAGGACGTACGCAATGACCTGGCTCGGACGGTTCGTGTGGGGCTTGGCTGATGGTTGCACAAGGCTGGGGAGGTGGGATGTGCAGAGGAGGATATGGAACAGTTTAGGTGAGAGCCGGGGTAAGATATGGGCCGCGCCCCTCTCTGAGTAGGGCACTTCTTACACAGGCAAACGATGACCAGAGCCCCTCCACCCTGAACTATCTCATCCACCTACAAGAGAGGCCTGTCAAGCAGACCATCAGCAGGTGAGAGTGCTGCCACCTTGGATGTGGTCTAAACAGAACGGTGGGGGATCCAGCCAGATATGCTTGCCTGCCTTCTGCTAGGGCTGAGGGATTCTTGCAGCTGTCAAGAGGTTGGGGCCCATGAGGTTTGTCAGGGAAGAAAGATCCCCACTCCAGGACATGTCTCATCTCTTCCCTTTGTATTTTGCTGTCATTCTCTAGCAGTGGTGGAGTAGAAGGACTCTCCCACCTTCGCTCTCCACAGGACATACAGAAAGAGTGGGAACCCCTATAAACCAGAGTCTGATCCCTGAGCTGAGAAGAGGGAGGGAGAAATGGGTTTTGCAGGGCACTGGGTCTTTCATGACCTTGCCTATGATTTTTCCTGGCCCCCCACTCCCCAGGCAGGCCCTGAGTCTTCTGTTCGACACATACCACAATGAGGTGGATGCCTTCCTGCTGGCAGATGTGAGTACAAACCCTGTGGCTGATCCAACTGCCAAAAGCTCTTCCTTGCTCTCCCCCGGTCCTCCTGGGACAAGCACTATGAGGAATCTGGGTAGGGCCAAAAAAATCTATCAGCAGAGCATTCTTTTTGTTCCCCTAGCTCAGGGCAAACTGAGACCACTGGGTATTGGACAGTGTGACAAGTATGTAGAAAGGGCATCTGCTCCTCTGTAGAAGAAATAGGTCAAGAACTGTACCTTGAACCCTTTCTCTGGAATAGAATGTCTCCAAAGCTAAGGGACCTAGAGTGGGGTCCCCAGGTGCTGCACTTGCTGTGTGCAAGGAGTCTGCATCCTCCAAGCAATGGGGACTTTTGGGTTGAGAGGTTCTGTAGTGCTGGTGCCACAGGTAGAAACTAGAAGAAGGAGAGTGTTCCAAATGTGGAGAGGGGCCAGAGCTCTCCCCACTTAAACTTATGTGGAGTTTTAAGCCTCAAAACAATAAAAATCAACATTTGCCCCAAATGTCATAAAGCAAAAGAAAATCTTCAAAAATAACCCCTGTCTCTGGGCCCAGGCGCAGTGGGGGGTTCATGCCTATAATCTTAGCACTCTGGGAGGCTGAGGCAGGTGGATTGCCCTGAGCTCACAGGTTTGAGACCAGTCTGAGGAAGAGTGAGACCCTGTCTCTAAAAATAGCTGGGTGTTGTGGCGGGCATCTGTAGTCTCAGCTACTTGGGAGGCTGAGGCAAGAGAATCGCTTGAGCCCAAGAGTTGGAGGTTGCTGTGAGCTGTTCTGCCACAGCACTCTACCAAGGGTGACAAAGTGAAACTCTATATCAAAAAAAACCCCTGTTTCACTGATCCAGTTATAGTAGTTGTAAACTCTTCCCTTTTGGGGGGATTCGGCGTTGTGTCTAGTTCAGTTCAACCCTCTACTCACTGCCAGAATCCCTTCTCTAGCAGCCTCTGCTTGAGCACTTACAGGAGTGAGGGAGAACTGTCTGAACACCTGTTCTGAGCCAGTCTGGCCCTATGCTGTGGCTGCAGGGGGTAGAGAAGTGTAAGAATTATCTTAGCCTTTACAAACTTGTGTTCTTATTAGAAAAGCGGAATAGTAAAATAAAGCGGTTAGGAGACAGAACAGGATAGTAATGAATCAATTAAGGCAGTGGTTCTCAATTTGTGGGTCGCGACCCCTTTGGGGGTCTCCTGCATGTCAGATATTTACATTACAATTCATAGCAGTAGCAAAATTATAGTTATGAAGTAGCAACTAAAATAATTTTATAGTTGGGGGTTACCACAACATAAGCAACTGTATGAAAGGTGGCGACATTTAGGAAGGTTGAGAACCACTAAATTAAGGGCTCCTGCAGGGTGCTAAATAGGGACATTGGCCGAGATAGTAGCTTCTTAAACGAAGAAAGTCTAGCTGGTCCATAATTTAAATTTACATCGGTTGTCAGGGCTGAACAGGGAGGGACTACCAAGTGAGAAAACTTGGGGAACCAAAGTGCAGAGGGGAGGGGATGGGTGTGGTGTGTCTGTGGGACTGAGATGAGATCTGTCTGGAAACTATGGTAAAGTTATGAGAAATAAGCCTGAGTGGGCAAGTGGGGCCTCAATATGGTCTCTTTGACTTCCTTGCTCTTCCCTGTGGGTTAATTTTCTTAAAACCACAGCTCTGTAGGGGAGACTATGTATGCACTTACTATTATGTAGTAAAGGGTGGTGCCTGTGGCTCAGTGAGTAGGGCGCTGGCCCCATGTACCAAGGGCAGTGGGTTCGAATGTGGCCCTGGCCAAACTGCAACAAGAAAATGGCCGGGTGTTCTGGCGGGCACATGTGGTCCCAGTTACTTGGCAGGCTGAGGCAAGAGAATCACCTAAGCCCAAGAGCTGGAGGTTGCTGTGAGCTGTGATGCCACAGCATTCTACCGAGGATGATAAAGGGAGACTCTGTCTCTTAAAAAAAAATATATATATATATATATAATATATATAAATATTTATATATTTAAATATATAAAATATATATTTAAATATATAAAAATATATTTATATAATATATAAATATATATATATATATATATTTTTTTTTTTTGTAGAGACAGAGTTTCACTTTATGGCCCTCGGTAGAGTGCCGTGGCATCACACAGCTCACAGCAATCTCCAACTCCTGGGCTTAAGTGATTCTCTTGCCTCAGCCTCCCGAGTAGCTGGGACTACGGGCGCCCGCCACAACGCCCCGCTATTTTTTGGTTGCAGTTCAGCCGGGGCCGGGTTTGAACCCGCCACCCTCGGTATATGGGGCCGGCGCCTTACCGACTGAGCCACAGGCGCCGCCATAAATATATATATTAAAAAATATAAAAATGGAGACATTCTACTCCAGAGGAAGGGATTAAGGTACAGTTCTTGACCTACTTCTTCTACAGAGGAGCAGATGCCCTTTCTACATACTTGTCACACTGCCCAATATCCAGTGGTCTTGGTTTACTCCTGAGCTAGGGGAACAATATATATATATATATTATAAAATAAGTAGACCATAGCTAGCAGAGGCAGGCTGGGACTAAGAGGAGGAGTAGGTGGCGAGTGTGGGCATGGCCTGTTTAATTCAATGAGAGAGATGGTTTGCTGATGCTGGATATTTGAGAATAAACAGTGGATTCCTCTGGTTACCCCTGAGGGTCATGAGCCCCTATTCTCCTGACCCATTCCTTTACTGATGGGGGTTGGATGTCCAGCTGGTTATGGACCAGTTAGACTTTCTTCATTTAGGAAGCTATTTAGGGGGCGGCGCCTGTGGCTCAGTCGGTAAGGCACCGACCCCATATACCGAGGGTGGCGGGTTCAAACCCGGCCCCCGCCCAAACTGCAACAACAACAACAACAAAAATGTAATCCAAAAGGAAGCTATTTAGGAAGCTTCCATTTAGGAAGGACCAATGTCCCTATCTAGCACCCTCCAGGAGCCCTGAATTCAATGGTTCTCACCTTCCTAATGGAGTATGAGAGCAGAGCCTTTCAGCCTCACTATGCCTGCCACCTCTCACAGGGGGACTTCCCACTGAAGGCTGACAGGGTGGTTCAGTCTGTCAAGGCCATCTGCAATGCTCTGGCTGCCGTGGAAACCCCTGAGATCACCAACGCTCTCAACCAGCTGCCCCCCTGCCCCTCCCGCATGCAGCCTAAAATTCAGAAGGTAAAGGGGCCCAGGTGCTAGTAGGGGGCAGAGAGGGATACTCACAGGTAACTGTGTTGCCCACTGCTGGGGTGAAGTCAGTGTCTACTTACACAAGAGGCTCTTCTCTCCACCTCCATCTTTCATATTTAAGTGGTTCGACCATAAGAGTTCTTGGAAAACAGATGCTGAATGTGTCCCCTATTCCTGGGGTGGAGGGTGGGCTAGAGTCTGCCCCTTGGAACTGATTGCTGAGAACCCAGGCCAGGAAAGGCTTTATTCATAGTCCCCAAAGTGTCACCCAGCAGCTCGCATATACATCAGTGTGCAGAACCAAACCAGAAGGAAAACCTCTCCTGGCCCAGGGGCTCCAGGCTCCCCAGTGGGGGCTGTGGGCTGTGCAGACAGGGCCAGCACCACAGCACTGTGGTCTATAGTGGGTGGCCTGAGGGTTGGGATGTTTCATTTGGGTGGACACCATGATTTCTCTTGTCCATCAGCTCACTCTGTCCATCACAGAGTCTGGTGTAAACCATTACTCTATCTTCCCTGGGGGATCTCTGCTCCTCGCATTTCAGCCCAGTCTGGTTCAGAGGAGCCCAGCTGTGAAAAGCCCTTTTTCCAGCTGTGATGAAAAAGGCTGTGGTCCTGAAGTTCCCTCCTTCTGCTTTTTCCCCAACAGGATCCCAGCGTCTTGGCTGTGAGGGAAAACCGAGGTAAGGGAACTACTTATTCTTCTTCTTTACCCAGTGGGCAGCTGAAAACTGTGGACTCTGCCAGATTTCTTTTTCTTCCCCAGCCCCCTTGATTTATGTGTCAGTGTTGGCCTGCTGTGTGCATGTGTGTATGTACATGCCGTGAGTGGGTGTGTACGTGTTTTCCTAGATGAGGTGTGGACACAGCTGGAGAGCACATTTCTTTCCACAGAGTGCTTTCTCGGGATTTTTACTAGCCAGTCCTGGTGGTGTCCCTGGAGATGGTGCTGAGGTGGTAGAAGTGTGTGTGTGTTGGGAGCGGGCGTGGCAGAGCTGGCCTTGCCATCCAGATGGGAAAGCCTCCACTCGGGTGGGTTGTGTTTATCCTCCCCACGGCTCACAACCCCTGCATTTCCAGATGGGCCTTGGGAGAGAGTGAGAAAAAATTTTTCACTAGGACTTTTTTGGGATTCCCCTATAGAGCCCTTCAAGCAGAATTTTGCCTTAAAACCTTTATCACTGGATTTACAGCAATTTCTAGTCTTTTGGATTTCTTGGACCTATAAAATATCCCTGAGAGTCTTTTGGGGACCAAGAGAGAACTGCTTGTTTTTTACATTGCCAAACAATGACTTTTTTGAAGTAATTGACAATTATTGTTACCATCATTAACTAAAAGGAAGGACATTTTAACACTAAATATATAGCAACACATAAAAATAAGGACCACGTTCAAATCGAATAACTACCCTTTTCGAAAAGCTCATGACATGCTTCTGCATTTTTCTCATTTCATCACAGATGGGTAAACTTTGTCACGGCTGTTAGAAACCAACTGGCATGTAGGGACCACTGTCCTAGGCCATCTCATTCTAGCCAGCACCATGGCAACAAGACGGGGCTTGTTGAGGCCCCGCCAGTTTCCCCTCTGACCCCTCCCTTTCACAGAGAAGGTCGTGGAAGCACTGACTGCTGCCATCTTGGACCTGGTGGAGCTTTACTGCAACACGTTCAACGCAGACTTCCAGACGGCGGTGCCTGGGAGCCGCAAGCATGATCTGGTCCAGGAGGCCTGTCATTTCTCAGGGGCCCTGGCATTTACTGTCTATGCTACCCACCGCATTCCCATCACCTGGGTAACCAGGTGAGCCCAGGGCTGAGTAGCTTGTAGGGAAGGAGCTGAGTGTGACTTTGGCTTCTTCCCACCTGTATGTGAGCCGACTGTCCCAAGTCTTAGGATACGTGGCATTGTGGTGCAAAAGGTTAGGAGCTGATTGCCTGAGGAACACTTGGGATGGGACACCAGAGGAGAGAGAAAGTCCCTGGGAGATGGAGAAGGTCTTGCTCTTCCCTCTCACTGCTGGCTGCCTCGGCATCCCTGCCCCCTCCAGATCCAAGGCCAGCCATGAGAGGCTTGGGGACAGACGGCTGGTTCCCAGATAGAGTGCTTGCCCCATAGCCAATGGGAGGGGCGGGAGAGGGGTGGAGGATGACCCTTTGTTTGGTGTTCCCTAGGCCTGCAGGGGTGGGTGGAGGAGGACGTTCATTTGGTAATCCTCAGCTCCTTTGCTGGGTCCTCAGCATCTAAGGCTTGAGAAATAGGCACCGGCCTCCCCCCCAGCCCACTTCTCCCACCCCTCCCTTCTCCTCTCTTTGTTCCTCACTTAATGTATTCCTCTGGGCGATTGGGAGAGAATAAAGGAGGCAGCCTGGGAAACCGGGGCCTTCTCTGACCTCTTCTGTCAGGCACCTGTCACGAGCCACAGGGACCCCCATGTGTTGGCATTCACGTCGGCATATGTCGTCTTCCTCCCCCACCCTTCTCGCCTGCGCGTGCGCATACACATAAATGGGTGCACACACAGATACCTGATGGGCTGGAGCTTTCTGTAAGGAGGCGGCAGCTGGATGGCTGGTCCCATTCAAGGAAGAAAAAACACAAGGCTCAGCAGAGGGATCCAGATTGAGTTGTTTCTCCCCAGCACACTTCCTCATATCCCATGTTATAGTTCCCAGAGACAGAGAGGTCCTCCAGGGGACATGGAGTTTGGCTTTAAGGGGACACATACGTAGGTTTGGGTGATGGAGATGGGTTTTAGAGCTGGGCGTCCTGACCTGTCCCCTTCCTTTTGTAGCTACGAAGATTTCTACCTCTCCTGTTCCCTCAGCCATGGCGGCAAGGACCTGTGCAGCCCCCTGCAGACCCGAAGAGCTCACTTCTCCAAGTACCTCTTCCACCTTATCATCTGGGACCAGCAGTAAGCTCTCACCCAGGATGCAGTGCCCAGGCCACTGCAGACCTATGCATCCTAGTGAATGCCCCTGAGGCCAGATAACAAGACCGGGATTAAGGATTAAACCAGTTTCCTTTGCTAACCCTACGAGACAAATCATCCAGCCTCTTATTGTTTTTTTTTTTGTAGAGACAGAGTCTCACTTTATGGCCCTTGGTAGAGTGCCATGGCATCACACAGCTCACAGCAACCTCCAACTCCTGGGCTTAAGTGATTCTCTTGCCTCAGCCTCCCGAGTAGCTGGGACTACGGGCGCCCTCCACAACGCCCAGCTATTTTTTTTGGTTGCAGTTTGGCCGGGGCCAGGTTTGAACCCGCCACCCTCAGTATATGGGGCCGGTGCCTTACCAACTGAGCCACAGGCGCCGCCTTAAACTTTTTTTTCTTTTTTGCAGTTTTGGCCAGGGCTGGGTTTGAACGTACCACCTCCGGCATATGGGGCCAGTGCCCTACTCCTTTGAGCTACAGGCACTGCCCCATCCAGCCTCTTAAGTCTCCACTTCCCCGACTCTTAAATGGGGGGAAGTACAATTTCTACCTCTCAAGTTGTCATGAGAATGTAATAAGAACTAATAAAGCCCTTTGGGATTATAGGTAGACAGAGACCACAGTAATAAAGGGTCTCTGTAAACCACAAAAGGCAATTAATGAAATGTTAGTTGTTAACTTTTTTTTTTTTTTTAAGAGACAGAGTCTTACTCTGTTGCCCAGACTAGAGTGCAGTGGCATCATCGCAGCTCACTGCAACCTCACACTCCTGGGCTCAAGCGATCCTCCTGCCTTGCCCTTTCAGAGTGCTGGGATTACAAGCATGAGCCACTGCACCCAGCCCAGTCGTTAATTTTAGTTACTTTATTGGTTTGATCTTGTATCTCTTAAAGAGTTTAACTAGTCTGAGAGATTCTCATCTTTTCCTTTCTCCCAAAAGTTTCTGTAGACTGGGGAGAGGAGACTGTATTTTTCCCTTGTAGAGAGAAAAGGGAGGGTTGTCTAAAAGAAAGAATAGTGGGCATGGAGCCACAGGAGGATCTATTTTTAGTTCTGTCTCTAATCCTATGTCTTCTCTCACCTCTGTGGCCTCAGTTTCTCAAACTGAGGAGTGGGGACATTTGTTTAACTCAGAGGCAGTTGTGGCACTGAAATGAGATGGGTAGGTTATAAATATAAATATGAAACCACAAGCATAAGATAGAATTAATCACCATTTGTTACCAGTAATGTGGTGTCAGGAAGGTAGGCGTCAGCCAAGCAAAGCAGGAAGGAAATGGAGGAGAGGGGCCTTGAGTGGTGGCAGCGCAGGTGTTGCACCATGCCTTGTCTGTGCTGTGTTCTCTCTTCCCTCTAGACAGTCAGAAAATCCCTTGTGCACTGCCCCCAGCTTCACTTCCTCACACTGACTATATCTGAGTCCTCCTTTGCAGAGCATTGCTGCAACTTAATTTGGAGTGCAGATTAAAGAGACTGAGCAGGGTCCCAGGGAGGCCAAGGATATTGAGACAGGTAGATGAAGAGCCTGTGGAAGTCCTGGAAGGGTGGGTCATTTTACAGATGGACACCTGGGAAGACATCCTACATCCTGCCCTTCATACTTATTCTTAGAGCAATAAAGGTGTACACAAAGGTCCTTAAGCAAACAACTGCCAGGGCAGGAGAAACTCCCCAGTTTTATCATTCCCTTGGGATTCTTTGGCCTCAGTAACTGCTGCTATCAAGGGAAGGGGTGCTATAGAGTGGTTTGGCCCAAGAAGACCCCCACAATTGGCCTTAAATCTCTTTCCCATATGGTATGGGAGGTATAGAAGCAGCCCAGCCTGCCCAATGGCTCTTACTGTGGTCTCTGTCTACCTATAATCCCAAAGAGCTGGTCCATCTTCTTAGCATAGAAGGTGGCCCTGGATGGTCAAGACCAGAGCATTTGGGAGAAAGTGCCACAGTGTGGGGTTCAGAGCTCGGGATGAAGCATTCCTTCTCTTCTTTCTTACCATAGCTACAATCTTGGGTGGGTTGTGCAACCTAGAACAGATATGATAATAGGGCCTATCCTACAAGATTGTTTGAGGAGCAGTTAGGCACTATAAATAGCGCATGGTATATGATAAATGCTTTCTTCTTCGTCGTCTTAGCAGGGGAGCCCTCTCGGTTCCAGTTTTTCTGTTCCAGGTAACTGACAGTAGCTAACACTTGGAGATACTTGCACATGAAAATACTACTTGTATAGCCTAGTTTTAGTGCGGTAAGCACAGTGCCACATAGCCAAAGTACACAGACAGTGTGTACACACATTACACAGTGAAGCTGCGATCCCCTTTTGCCTGAAGGGAAACTGAAGCACGGGCATGTGAGTTAAGTTGCCCAAGGTTGTGAGTGGAGGAACCAGGACTGGAACCCAGTGCATAACAAAAATCCTGGAGGAGGCAGCCTCTGCAATGTAATGTTGAATGGGATGCAGCGAGGAGAGGGGCTGCTCAGGCAGGGAGGAAGTGCAGGGCTGCGGCCAACGCAGTGGTTATCCTGACTGAGTCCAGGTGTAGGTCTCTGGGAGGGATTTCAGAATACCAGATATTCTCAAGGACTGAGGATAAAGGGGGACTTGCCTGGTTGCAGGGTTCTGGTTTTAGTTAGAAAGTCTTCTCCCTCCCCCTTTTCTTAAAACATGAACCTGGAGGCAAGGTGCAGTGGCTCACACCTGAAATCCTAGCACTCTGGGAGGCCAATGTGGGAGATCACTTGAGCCCCAGAATTCGAGACCAGTCTGAGCAAGAGTGAGACCCCATTTCTACTAAAACTTGAAAAATCAGCCAGGTGCTGTGGCTGCCGCCTGTAGTCCCAGCTACTTGGGAGGCTGAGGCAGGAGGATCTTTTGAGCCCATGAGTTTGAGGATGCAGTGAACTAAGCTGATGCCATAGCAGTCTAGCCTGGGCAACAGAGAGTCTGTTTCCAAAAAAAAAAAAAAAAAATACATGAACCTGGAAGCATCTTCCTTGGGTAAAAAGAGAGAGGCCTCAGCTCCCTCTCCTCTTTGCTATGGGGTCAGCTTATTCCCTCTCCCACTGTAGCAGTACAGGGATCAGCTAACTCTCAAAATAGGCCCAGCAGCCATGCTTTGTCACCTCCAGCCAAGCTCAGGCCTGGCATGTCTGCTGGCTACTGGAGGGGCCCTAATTATAGCTGTGGCCCTCCAGGGTAGAGGCAGCTGGGACAGAGAAGGACTGTGCCAGTCCTGGGCAGCAGGCAGTGGGAGGGAGTGCCTCACTTAGGTGGAGATTCCCCTAGAGGAGTGAGGGGCTTTATCATGAAAATGCTAACCTTAGGGGGGCCCACCCTTCCTCTGTGCCCTCTGGCATAGACGCTGCTGCACCCTGGGCTGGCCAGGAGGGTGTGGCAGTGTGGACTTTGGCCCAGGGACAGCTTCCCAGAAAGGTAATGTGGGTCCTCCCTCTCTTTCCACAGCTCCCCTCCCCTGCTGACCTCTCCCCACCCAGCAGCTCCTGATCCTGAACTTGGAGGGAGTGGCTGGGTCTGGCTGGGACAGTGGAGCCCTGGAGAGAACATTTGGGCTCTGCTAGTGGTGGGCTTATGTGTCTCAATTCTCTTGGCCTTGCCAGTTGGCTTTCTCACCACTGGAGACTTCGAGAAGCCCCTTCCTTCTCTTTATCTCTTTGGCATTGACTGTGGTTGGGGGTAAGGGTGATAACAGCTCATTGTGTGCCCCTGCGTTTAGGAGACTTGTGTGAGGACAGGTGGGAGGGCTAAGGGTGAACTGAGGGCAGGGAACATGGTGCTTCTTCCTGGTAATTCTAAGCAGTGGGCAGTGGGGGAGGGATGGAGACTGTCATATGGAAGAAAAGAATAAAAGGAGCGACTTTGGTGATCCTCTACTGGAATTTTAAAACAAGGAAAGGAGGATGGCTCACAGTATGGGATTTGTCATCTGTCCCCTACAGATGGCTAAGGCTAAGCTAGTTCTGTCCAGGTGCCATGGGTAGTATCAAAATTGAGATATTTGCCTCACTCTACTGCAGGGGCCCAGGGACACCATACTGTGCCTCTGGGAGCAGCCAGTGGAGGTGTTACCTAGTTTGGGACCTGTCCTAGTTTTGCAGGAAGGCTTCCCCAGGGAGCATGTCTGATACCCTAAGAGGGGGACCGAATCCTCGGCCTCATCTTGACTTCCTGGGCTACCTGTCCCTTAAAGCCACGTGTGGCTTCTCTTGATTTGGTCTCTTGTCCTCTGTAGGATCTGCTTCCCCGTGCAGGTGAACCGGCTGCCTCGGGAGACCCTGCTGTGTGCCACTCTTTATGCGCTGCCCATCCCCCCACCAGGGAGCTCCTCGGAGGCCAATAAGCAGCGGAGGGTACCTGAAGCCCTGGGCTGGGTGACTACCCCACTCTTCAACTTCAGGCAGTATGTGAGCCCCAGGGTAGCAGCAGCTTGGCCTCGGGAGGGAGAAAGGGAGGGGGATAGAGTAGGCCTAGCTGCCATACTGGCCAGTGCACCTTGGAAGGGTTGGCCACGTGGGACTCACTGGTTAAGACCAGAGTCTCCCTAAGTCCAGAGCTAGCGACCAGGACTATTGATGTAACCAAAAGCCACTGGGCAGGACTGGTGGCACAGGACTGTTGTGGAGGCATGGAATAGCAATCAATACTGGTCTTGTCATTGGAAGGACCTCAGAGGTCATCTAGCCCTAGCTTCTGTACCTCGGTAAGGCATCCCTGCCATGAGGTCATCCAGACCAGGGTAGATCGGCTCAGATAGACCTCTTGGAGGGGGTGAGTGTTTATAGAAATTGGTCTCTGGGGAGAATGAGAGAGTGGGGAGTTGGGTGGTGGCTTCAAATAGAAAAGGCAGATTTTTAGACTGGGGCCACAGGAGGAAAACCATTTACTTAATCAATAGGTTTGGTGGCTCATCGCACCCTCCTTCCTCCTTAGGGTCCTGACCTGTGGCCGGAAACTTCTGGGCTTGTGGCCAGCAACACAGGAAAACCCCAGTGCCCGCTGGAGTGCACCTAATTTCCATCAGCCAGATAGTGTTATCCTGCAGGTGAGGCCCAGCCCTTTCCTCCCATGACCCTGAGTCAGCTCCAAGTTTTCCCCCCTTGAGATTTGGGCTGGGACTGTAGGAGAAAGTGCTAGAACTTTGGGCAGGGGATGATGATTTAACTGGTGTCACGTGGAATGATGGGCTTAGACCTGGAGAGGAAGGTATCTGTGGTATCTATCCCCCATCTCCTAGAGGTTAAATTTAATTTCAAGAAGGCTGAAGGTATGGTCTAAGACCCTCTTCATCCTGGGCTCAGCTTCTCAGTCCTTTGTACTGAACTCTCAGCTTCTAATTTTGATCATTTCTGAGCTGTCTCCTCTTGAGGCCTGGAAGGAGACTCTTCCCCAGCTGTCACTCAGTGCTTTTACAGGGTGGACCCAGTGTCTGGGGAGAGGTGGAGGCACCTCTTAGGCCCAAGGCCTAGTTCCCAGTTCTCAGCTCCCCTTTCTTGTCATGAGATGCTTTGGTATGAAATATGGGATGTCAAAGTTCATGTAGGATGAAACAGAATGAAAGGTCTAAGGGCAGGTGTTTTTGTCTGTCCTGTTCACTGTTTTGTGCCCAGAACAATACTGACCCCATCTTAGGGTTCAGTAAACATTTGCTTAATGAAAGAAAGTAGAACTCGGGCTAGATGTGGTAGCTCACACCTGTAATCCTAGCATTCTGGGAGGTCAAGGCAGGAGCATCCTTTGAGCTCAGGAGTTCAAGATCAGCCTGAGCAAGAGTGAGATCCCATCGCTACCAAAAAATAGAAAAATTAGCTGGGTGTTGTGGAAGGCACCTATAGTTCCAGCTTCTTGGGAGACCAAGGCAGGAGGATCCCTTGAGCCTAGGAGTTTGAGGATGCTGTGAGCTTGCCTGACGGTATGGGACTTTAGCTTGGACAACAGAAGGAGACTTTGTCTCACAGAAAAAAAAAAAAGGGAAAAGAAAGAAAGAAACGAGAGCTCCTTTGGGAAATTGGCTCACTCAGTTCTGTCACCCATTTTAGGAGGATGAGCCTCTGGTGGCATAGAGCAAGGAAGGAGTGTCACAGGCCCTAGCGTTGGTCAGCATGTGGTCCCACCTCCTGTCAGGCAGCAATGTCCCCCTCAGCCACATGGAAGGCTTCCCAGCCTCAGCTTCGTGACATTTCTAGTCAAAGTTCTGGGCTGGGCTTGTCCTGTTACCTAGCTGCATCTCAACTGAACCTCTTTCTCACTTGTTCATTTGTTTTTTTCTCTTTCCTTTTCCTTTTTTGCTGAAAGTTATAGCTGGAAGGGACTTTCAAGGTTTCCAAGTCCAGCTGGGTTATTTTACAAATAGAAAAGAAGTCTGAAGTGGGAGAGAGAAACTTTGACCCACACATGAACATGTTGTCAGTTCCCTCTCCTGACTTCTCTGGTCCCATCCCCTAGATTGACTTCCCCACCTCGGCCTTTGATATCAAGTTCACAAGCCCCCCTGGAGACAAGTTCAGTCCCCGTTATGAGTTTGCCAGCCTCCGGGAGGAAGACCAACGCAAGCTTAAGGACATCATGCAGAAGGAGTCCCTGTACTGGTGAGGCCCAGGGGATCCCCTCCATGTGGCTTTGGCCCCTCACTAAGTCTTCATGTTTTATCTGACCTCTCACTTCCCAATCCTAGGTCCTTGTCCTCCTGCTTTGGGAGTGCATTTGGGATGGGTAGGCGTTGCCACCTAGGTAGGAAGTAGTAGCAGCCCCCAGGCGTGTCTCCAGGCGCTGATGCTAGGGAAAGTGAGGCCAGGGACAGGAAATGAGATCTGAGAATGCCCATGCCCACTACCCAGGAAGACCAGAGCTTTGCCCCATATCCCAGATATACTGTCATCTTCTACTTGCTGTCCACTGGAGCAGCTGGCCCAACACCCTGCCCCTGCCTTTGCATTTTTCTGGCTCTGTCACGTTCCAAGAAGGATCAGGTGTCAAAGCAAGCTGGCAGCTCTCAGAGGTGAGTCCAGGCTGATCTCGTCCTTCAGGCTGCTGCTTTCATCAGGATTAAAGAAACACCTTCCCTGCCTGCTCCCCCTGTGCCCCTCAGGACTCCCGCAGAACCCTGCGCACTTGTTGGTGAAGGGGAACGAGGGAGATGGGGCTCATCTCTTTCCCTTGTGTCCCACCAGGGTAGCCGGAGAAGCGGAGTGACTGAAGGCTTCCCTGCCCCCCATTCCTGCTGCCTCTATTCCATTAGCCCCTCAGCTCCCTTTACCCATTAGACACCTGATCTCAGGCAAGGCCCAATGACTGCAGTCTTATCAAACTGACAGCTGGCCGGAAGACCCAGGAGGCCTCTCAGCAACCCAGACCCCGCCATGAGGGGGCTGCTGCCCTCTGGTGGTTGCCTGCAGGAGCGGCACCTTGCGTTCAGCCTCAGATTGTGATGTCCCTGAGTTGGGATCACGGGAAAGATTTAGGCCCTTGTTCTTGACCTTTGCTTCACATTGGAATCATCTAGTGATCTTTACAAAACATCGATGCCTGGCCTCCCTGGCCATTCAGACTTAATTGGTATGGGGTGTGATCACCTGAGTTGCTCAGCTCCTCAGTTGATTGTAATAAGTAGCAGTTTAGGAACCATTGAACTCAGTGTGTAGCATTCTCTGGAATGTAAATACTCTGTCCTACGCCTGACTCTGCGTGCATGCGCTCTCTCTCTCTTTCTCCCCCACCCACCACCTCTTACTTCCCTCCCCAGGCTCACTGATGCTGACAAGAAGCGCCTGTGGGAGAAGCGATATTATTGCCACTCAGAGGTGAGCTCACTCCCCCTGGTGCTCGCCAGCGCCCCCAGCTGGGAGTGGGCGTGCCTGCCCGACGTCTATGCCCTCCTGAAGCAGTGGACCCACATGAACCACCAGGATGCCCTGGGGCTCCTGCATGCCACGTGAGTTATAACACACACCTTGCCTGACCGTGTGTCGGGAAGCCAGGCCTTGGCATTGCCCATCACTGACCTGAGCCACCCCTGGAGGACATGATAAAGTAGCCATGGATATTCAGGGCTTTTCCATTTCTCCTTTTTGCTTTGTCTGTCTCATTTTTTCCCCAGTGTTATATTATGGACATTTTCCAAACATACAACAAAATTGAAAATTGTACAGTGGGTACCACCCAGATTCCATCATGAACATTTGCTCAAGAAACCCATGTTTTATTGCCTGTCTATCCGTCCCTCTACCCATCCATTGATCCATCTTATTTTTTTTGTATTTTGAAATACATTGCAGACATCATTAAACTTCCTCCTAAATACTTTATTATACACATCATTAATGAGAACTCAGTGTTTGCTGCATTTTTTTTCTTTTTTTTTTTTTTTATTGTTGGGGATTCATTGAGGGTACAATAAGCCAGGTTACACTGATTGCAATTGTTAGGTAAAGTCCCTCTTGCAATCATGTCTTGCCCCCATAAAGTGTGACACACACCAAGGCCCCACCCCCCCTCGGTCCCTCTTTCTGCTTCCCCCCCCATAACCTTAATTGTCATTAATTGTCCTCATATCAAAATTGAGTACATAGGATTCATGCTTCTCCATTCTTGTGATGCATTACTAAGAATAATGTCTTCCATGTCCATCCAGGTTAATACGAAGGATGTAAAGTCTCCATTTTTTTTAATGGCTGAATAGTATTCCATGGTCTACATATACCACCGCTTGTTAATCCATTCCTGGGTTGGTGGGCATTTAGGCTGTTTCCACATTTTGGCGATTGTAAATTGAGCTGCAATAAACAGTCTAGTACAAGTGTCCTTATGATAAAAGGATTTTTTTCCTTCTGGGTAGATGCCCAGTAATGGGATTGCAGGATCAAATGGGAGGTCTAGCTTGAGTGCTTTGAGGTTTCTCCATACTTCCTTCCAGAAAGGTTTTACTAGTTTGCAGTCCCACCAGCAGTGTAAAAGTGTTCCCTTCTCTCCACATCCACGCCAGCATCTGCAGTTTTGAGATTTTGTGATGTGGGCCATTCTCACTGGGGTTAGATGATATCTCAGGGTTGTTTTGATTTGCATTTCTCTAATATATAGAGATGATGGCAATTGCAACAACAACAAAAATAAACAAATGGGACTTCATTAAACTGAAAAGCTTCTGTATAGCTAAGGAGACAATAACCAAAGCAAAGAGACAACCTACACAATGGGAAAGGATATTTGCATATTTTCAATCAGACAAAAGCTTGATAACTAGGATCTATAGAGAACTCAAATTAATCCACATGAAAAAAGCCAACAATCCCATATATCAATGGGCAAGAGACATGAATAGAACTTTCTCTAAAGATGACAGACGAATGGCTAGCAAACACATACATTTTTTCTTTTCTTTTTTTTTTTTGTAGAGACAGCGTCTCACTGTACTGCCCTCGGGTAGAGTGCCGTGGCCTCACACAGCTCACAGCAACCTCTAACTCTTGGGCTTACGTGATTCTCTTGCCTTAGCCTCCCGAGCAGCTGGGACTACAGGTGCCCGCCACAACGCCCTGCTATTTTTTTGTTGCAGTGTGGCCGGGGCTGGGTTTGAACCCGCCACCCTCGGCATATGGGGCTGGCGCCCTACTCACTGAGCCACAGGCACCGCCGCTGCATTTTTTCTTTTGAGGCAAAATTTACCCGTACGTTAGATGAGCTTTGACAAATGTACACATCTGTGTAATTCAAACCCCAGCTTAGTTTACATTAACAGCCCCCTTCCTGCTTTACCCTGAAGGATTCTCTGGGGACCCAAGGCTCCCAGTCTCAGGCTCCTGGGCTGCCTTTACTGGATGTTACCCAGGATTCCTTGCTTATTTCTTGCCATTCTCAGTAATCTAAATATACCTAATTCATGTGACCTGCCTTTAGGAATTTTTGAGGCGTTGGCTTTGCTAATCTCTGCTAAATTAATTCTGCCAATGTACAGTATATTGCCTTACATAAAATTCTGTGATTTGCTATTATCTGCCTGGTAAACTGTGGATTAAAGAATGTTAACAAGACAACATTATGCTTTAATTCACATGAAGGCTCTTTGATGATGGGATTTCTAGCACAGTGGGAATGAAGGAAGACATTTTTGGGCGTAGGATTGAGGATTTTGTCCTGCTTTCTGTAAGTCATCCAAGGAATGAATGTGGCCATCCTATTGCTCCACTGTGGGCTTAGTAGACTTTGATCATGAAGGAGGGCACCATTCCTAAGTATTGGTACCCAGAAAAGGTGCTAAGGATTCTTCCAGTGGCTTTGGAAGATTCTGGGAGACATTACCTTTTATCCCTCCGTGCCTCTGGAGCCCAGGTGTGAGGGTGCTTGGCTCACACCTCTGCCTCAGAGCCTACAGCTGGGTTGTCAGGATGTTGGGCTCTGTTTCGCAGATTCCCAGACCAAGAAGTGCGTCGAATGGCTGTCCAGTGGATTGGCTCACTCTCAGATGCTGAGCTGCTTGACTACCTGCCCCAGCTGGTACAGGTGGGTAGCTTGGCCTTCCCACCAGTTCTGAGGGTTCCAGCCCCAAGTCAGCCTGCATTCTGTTCCTTAGAATCCAGAGTTCCTAGTGGGATAATCGTGGGTGTAGATTATGGACAGGTAACAAAGCCTCGCATTTTCTTTCTCCCTTTCTGCTAACCAGGCCCTAAAGTATGAGTGCTACCTGGACAGCCCGTTGGTGCGCTTCCTCCTGAAACGAGCTGTCTCTGACTTGAGAGTGACTCACTACTTCTTCTGGTAAAACTGTGTACAGAAAAGTGGGAGGTAGACACGTGCTTTCCATGTGGGAGTATTTTACTCTTGGGCATGCAAGGGTGAGGAGCTGTGTTATCTGGGTCCCAGTATGTTGCTGACTTACCATGTGGCCTTGGACTAGCATCTCTTCCTCAGGGGGGCCTCAGTTTACTCCTATGTAACACAGTAAGGATCATCTGTGCCCCTCCTCTCCATCTACACATGGCAGAAATATAAAGAGAAACAAGATGCAGAGGGACTTTGAGTTCTACTTAAATGCAGATTCTGAGAGATAGTAAAGAAAAGAAAAGAAAAAAGAAAAGAAAAGAAAAAGACAGTGGACACGTGCTGGAGTGGACACACACTTATACATAAACTGTACATACTGGGGATATTTTCCCTTCCAAGTTTAGGGTATGGTTTGCAGTGAGTTAGAGCTGAGTCTGACCCCTTCTCCCTCTACACCTTGCCTGTGGTCCCGTGAGTGTCTCAACTGTTCACTCCTTCTGCCTGGCAGGTTGCTGAAGGACAGCCTCAAGGACTCTCAGTTCAGCATTCGCTACCAGTATCTGCTGGCAGCCCTCTTGTGCTGCTGTGGCAAGGGGCTGAGGGAGGAGTTTAACCGCCAGTGCTGGCTTGTCAACTCCCTGGCCAAACTAGCCCAGCAAGTCCGAGAGGCAGCTCCATCTGCACGGCAGGTGAGTGAGCCTGCTTCCACCCATTCTAGTCTCAAGCTTTGTAGCCAAATGGCACTTGACCATCACTAATTTAGGAGGTAGGAATGGATGACTGTAACTTGCAGTTCACAAACAGGCAGTCTCCTAGCTGGATTTAGCCATGGGTGTGTTTTCTTTGACCTGCTGAGTATTGAAATTTTCATTTAGCTGTTTGCCTTAAAGGCTAAGCACAATTGTGTAAGTTGTTCACTGCACAAGAGCACTCAGCAGAACTGGCAAATGAGGTCTGAAATCCAGCCATATTTTGTTGACTATGCAATGAACCATAGCTCAGGGCTGGTGCCACCCAGGGAAGGCACATTTACCTGTTTGCATAAAGGCCCTGTATTTGGCCAGCAGTATTCCTGGTCGATGACATTTCAAAATTGGGAGAGTTTATATTAAAGTCTAGGTTATTAGATTTTCTTGGCAAATGTCTGAGCATCACTTCCCCCTTGAGAGCTAGCCTGACCCTCATGTCACTGGCCCAGCCTCTTCCTGCTCACGTACTGACTCAGGCGGGAGCACAAGTGAGTGGTTTTACTTAAGAGTCTCCTGGATGAGGGGGGTGGGGCCTTGGTGTGTGTCACACTTTAAAAAAAAAAAGAGTCTCCTGGATGTTTTTGAGCTGGGCGTGGTGACTCATGCCTGTAATCCCAGCACTTGGGAGGCTGAGGCGGGTGTAATGGCTCAGCTCATGAGTTCGAGGCCAACCTGAGCAAGAGCGAGACCCTGTCTCTAAAAAATAGCTGGGTGGGGGCGGCGCCTGTGGCTCAGTGAATAGGGCGCCGGCCCCATATGCCAAGGGTGGTGGGTTCAAACCCAGCCCCGGCCAAACTTCAACAAAAAATAGCCGGGCGTTGTGGCGGGCGCCTGTAGTCCCAGCTGCTTGGGAGGCTGAGGCAGGAGAATCGCGTAAGCCCAAGAGTAAGAGGTTGCTGTGAGCCGTGTGACGCCACAGCGCTCTACCCGAGGGCGGTATAGTGAGACTCTGTCTCTACAAAAAAAAAAAAAAAAACATAGCTGGGTGCTGTGGCAGGCGCCTGTAGTCCCCGCTACTTGAGAGGCTGAGGAAAGAGAATCACTTGAACCCAAGAGTTTGAGGTTGCTGTGAACTAAGATGCCATGGCACTCTACAAGAGTGACCAAGTGAGACTCTGTCTCAAAAAAAAAAAAAGTCTCCTGGATGTTGTCCACAGTTCTCAGGGGGTTGTTTTCATACCAGCCACTACTGAGAACCGCCTCCTGGTTCTAAGTAAAGCTCCTGCTCCCCTCCTCCCACCTCACTTCTCCCCTCCCCTCCTCTCTAGGGAATCCTCCGCACAGGTCTGGAGGAGATGAAGCAGTTCTTTGCCCTCAATGGCTCATGCCGTCTGCCGCTCAGCCCCAGTCTGCTGGTGAAGGGAATTGTGCCCAGGGTGAGTGATCGGTGGGTTTGGGGCTCTTGGAGTGGGAGTGGAGGGCTCAGTGGAGGTGAGGTCCTCACTGACCTGGTTATTGAGAGATGTGAGGAAGAAAGGCATGCATGGGTCACTATGAAAATTCTGAGACAGACTATGTTATGGTTCATTATGTCACTTCCGGGAATCCTAGTTGACAGTGTCCTTGTGATTCAGCCATCCACATTTCACCTCACTCAGCTTATTGGTGTTGCTGGGAGGCTTCATGTGTTTCTGTCCATGCAGATTTTACCTTTCTTGATTTTCGTGTATCTCAAAACTGTTGTAAGGACACACTTTGTGGCTGCGTTTCATCCCTAAATGTTTACAGACTTTTGCCTGACACCTTGGAGAGTAGAGGTTGGAGGCTGGACAAGTGTCTCTCCCTGGTGATGTGGTGGATGAAACCAGGGACAGTGCTGATGATGGCAGCTGTCATCTGTCATTTATAGAGCATTCTTTGTGTGCGCATTTTTCTAAGTGCTTTATGTTAGTTGTTGCATTTTATTCTCAGAACTCTTAGGAATTCAGTTCTGTTATGCACCCCATTTTACAGTGGAGTAAACTGGAGGTGTAGAAGGGACGTGTGACTTCCTGCAGGTCACGCAACTAGAGAGTTGTTTGCAGAGTGAATTGAAGGCCTGAGTGATCGGGTGCTGGATCTGAGGTCATAACAAACTTCACTGGGATGATGACAAGAGAGAAAGCAGGAATTTGGATTCCTGAGGAATCTAGAAGAAACAATAAGCAGGTTTTGGGTGGACCAGCAGCAGGAGGGTAGGCAGCATCTTGGTTCAAAGTGGTGAGGTCATTTTCCTTCCTGGGCATAGATCCACCTGACCTGCATTGCTACCCTCTCTCCTGTGGCAGGACTGTTCCTACTTCAATTCCAATGCAGTCCCCCTCAAACTTTGCTTCCAAAATGTGGATCCCCTGGGTGAGAACATCCGTGTCATCTTCAAGGTGAGAATATTTTACTCAAGGCTGGTGAGGTAATGGTGGGAGAGAGAAGGAAGCAGCCCAAGGGTGGCAGAAGTAGCCCTGGGCAGTTCTCTTTCTGTGCTGTCTTTTTAATACATGAAAGACCATCAGGTAAATAGGGGTTTAGACTAATTCTGCCTGGCCCCAGAAGGCTAAGAATAGAGTATTGGGTGTAGGGAAGCAACTGACAATTCAAAGTATAGAAGTGCTTTCCAGGGAGCAAAGCTGCCCCAACACTGGAATGGGTAAGGTGAGGATCTGCTTATCCCTGGGGATATTTAAGCAGAGGCTGAATGACCTCGTGGCAGGGATATTGAAGAGGAAATTAATATACAACATGCAAGTTGGATTAGATGAACCCTAAGTTTCTTCCAAACTCTGGTACATCTATAATTCTGAGAATAAATGATAGCCTTAGAGCTGATAATCTAGTGGGAGAGACAAAATGCATATATGTGACTCAGTAATATATATTTGCTGCATGCCCATTCTAAATTGAAACTATTGACATTCAAGTTTTAAAGAGGCCTGATGGCCAGGTGCAGTGGCTCATGCCTATAATCCCAGCACTCTGGGAGGCCTGGCAGGTGAATTGCCTGAGTTCACAGGTTCAAGACCAGCCTGAGCCAGAGTGAGACCCTGTCTCTAAAAATAGCCAGGTGTTGTGATGGGCACCTGTAGTCCCAGCTACTCGGGAGACTGAGGCAAGAGAATCATGTGAGCCCAAGAGCTTGAGGTTATGGTAAACTGTGACACTATGGCACTCTACCTAGGGTGACAAAGTGAGACTCAAAATAAAAAATAAAAATAACTACTCGGGAGGCTGAGGCAAGAGAATAGCCTTAGCCCAAGAGCTGGAGGTTGTGTGAGCTGTGATGCCATGGCACTCTACCGAGGGCGACAAAATAAGACTGTCTCTAAAAATAAATAAATAAATAAATAAATAAATAAATAAAAATAAAAAGTCCTAATGGTTAGGAGGGCTTCATGCAAAAGAAGAACTTCATTTCAGAGGGGTATGTGGGATTGAGGGAAGAGCCAGAGCACTGCATGGGCAAACCAGGAAGGTTACCGACCCACCTTTGACCTGGTGTGAGCTGAGTGGGCAGGTCAGAGGTGTGAGGCAGAACTGGGCGGTCCCTCCCTGTCACTGTAGTTTGGGTTAAGGTAGCCCACCTGGGAGATCTGGGAACTGAGGGAAGCAGTGGGGACCAGTTCTGATCGATTTCCTCCCCTGTCTAGTGTGGGGACGACCTTCGCCAGGACATGCTAACACTGCAGATGATTCGCATCATGAGCAAGATCTGGGTCCAGGAGGGGCTGGATATGCGCATGGTCATTTTCCGCTGTTTCTCCACTGGCCGGGGGAGAGGTCAGTTGGGAGTGAGGGTGAGGGTGGTGAATGGGGGATGGGCAGGCAGAGGGTGTGGAGGGGACCCCTTTGCTTACTGCCCTTCTGCCTATCCCAAACATGAACTGTAGTCCTCCAGGAAAATGAAAAGGGCAAGATTATTACATTAGAAGCTGTCAAATGGCCTAAAGAAAGAAGGCATGGGAGACTTATAAACTCGGACAGACGCGGAGACATAACAACCAAACAAGTCATGCAGACTTTGTATCCTGATTCAAACAAATCAACTGTAAAGAAATATTTTTGGGGACGGTGCCCGTGGCTCAGTGGGTAGAGTGCTGGCCCCATATATCAAGGGTAGCGGGTTAGAACCTGGCCCCGGCCAAACTGCAACAAAAAAATAGCCAGGCATTGTGGTGGGCACCTGTAGTCCCAGCTACTGGGGAGGCTGAGGCAAGAGAATCGCCTAAGCCCATGAGTTGGAGGTTGCTGTGAGCTCTGATGCCACGGCACTTTACCAAGGGCGAGAAAGTGAGACTCTGTCTCTAAAAAAAAGAATAAAAAAAAGAAATACTTTTTGAGATGATTAGGGAAAATTTGGATATAGGCTGTCAGATTAGATTAAAGAATATTGTTAATTTTTTGAATATGACAATGGCATGGTGGCTATGTCCTTGTTGACTACACTTGAAATATTTACGAGTGAAATTAAGTGTCTGGAATTTGGTATAAAATGCTTTAGCAGGCTCGGCGCCTGTGGCTCAAGCAGCTAAGGTGGTGGGTTCGAATCCAGCCCGGGCCCACCAAACAACGATGATGGCTACAACCAAAAAATAGCCTGGTGTTGTGATGGGCACCTGTAGTTTCAGCTACTTGAGGCTGAGGCAGGAGAATTGCTTGAGCCCAGGAGTTAGAGGTTGCTGTGAGCTGTGATGCCACAGCACTCTACCCAGGGTGACAGCTTGAGGCTCTGTCTCTAAAAAAAATTAAAAAAATAAAAATAAAAATGTTTTAAAAATTAAAAAAATAAAATACTTTAGCAGGCGTGGTGGAGAGTGAGGAAGCAGGGTTGGGTGAGTGAAATAGATGAAACAAGCTTAGCACGATGTAGATAAGTTTTGAAGTGGGGTGATAGTTACATGTGAATTCATGATCCTATTCCTTTTATTATTTTATATATTTGAAAATGACCATAGTAAATGTTAAACACAAAGGGAACAGCAGAGTCCTTTTCAGGGGAGACGGAAGAGTCACAGTGTAGAGTATGAAATGTGGGGAATGACCTTCCTTTCTACCACTATCCTTTTCCCATTCTGCTCAGACTTTGTCCAGCCAGTACCCTGGACCTTAAGTTATAGGGAAGCATCCAGTACAGCTCTTGTAGTCCTCTCCCCACACTCCTCTGTATTCTGCTCTAGAGCATGATCCCAGTTCCTCCTCTCACAGGGATGGTTGAGATGATCCCCAACGCCGAGACCCTGCGCAAGATCCAGGTGGAGCATGGGGTGACTGGTTCCTTCAAGGACCGGCCCCTGGCCGACTGGCTGCAGAAACACAACCCTGGGGAGGATGAGTATGAGAAGGTAGGATTGGGCTGGGGCATGCCTGACTGTAGCCACAAGACCTGCAGATGCAGAGAAGACAGCTCCGCTTTGATGAGAAAGCAAACACAGCTTTCTGGGTTGACTGGTGCTCCCAAGGGTCTACGGGTGAGGCAAATGACTCACACAAGTTGACGGAGATGATACCTTGGCATTGGACTGGGAAACAATTGGGTTTTCCTGACAGAGTGAGTCTTGCAGAGGGGCAGCCTTTGAGAACCTGCCTCTATCTCTCCTAATTGTGACTCTTGTTCACTTTCAATTATGTTTTCAGAGGTGTTCAATGGTACTTTTTAGAACAACAGTTGGTTGGAAGAAACTTTAGAGATCATTTTAATCCAACCTATTCTCTTTATAGGTATGAATTAAGAGTCACTTACTTGTTCCTAGTTATGGAGCTGGTTTGTGGCAAGGCTGTAACTTGAAGCCAGAATTGAGGTTAGATATGGAGAAAGATGATAGAAAAGAGGGCTGACGGGTTCCTGATTAGCTAATATTAAAGAATATTAAATTGGTAGTGGAGCTTTACTGGGTGGTAGGGCCTTGGTGGCCTGTTGTGGTCATCTAGTTTCTGGGTTAATTAGGTTGGGTGGGAGGGAACAAGTCATAGTAACCAAACTCATAAGAGACTGGTTATATACCAGAATGTTAATTTATATAAATTTAGCCTAAGGAGATCCATGCATTTTGTCCCTGAGGGGAGACTTGTATGGGCAGCCAAATTATAATCGGAACATTGTTTAGTGAATGTGTAATTAGATATTCTTAACTGTCTGTAAGTGTTTGGGTTCCCCACGGTTTAATTCCTGGCTGCTGTGCTCTCTTTGTACTCTTCCTGTGCCAGCCCATCCTCTCTTGTTACCACTACCATATTCTGATGACTTCCAAAGCCATTCTTGGAACCCTCTTCCCTCTCTAGCTTTTGACTCTATAGCCACCTTCTTGCTGCAGTTCTCCGCTTGTGTTTCACCCATTCCTCAGATTCAATGTAGGCAAAGCTTTGCCTCTTAAAGCTGCTTTTCGTGTTTATTATCAGTAAATGGTGTGATTCTTTCTACGCAGTCACCCAGATCAGAGCCATAGTCTTCCTAATGCTTCCTTCCCTCTCATTTCTGCCGTATCAAGCCCTATTTTTTATTTATTTATTTATTTTTTTGAGACAGAGTCTCACTATGTTGCCCTCAGTAGAGTGCCATGGCATCACACCTCACAGCAACCTCAAACTCTTGGGCTTAAGCAGTTCTCTTGCCTCAGCCTCCCAAGTAGCTGGGAGGGCTCCTACCACAATGCCTGGCTATTTTTTTGTTGCAGTTATCATTGTTTAGCTAGCTGGCGTGGGCCGGGTTTGAACCTGCCAGCCTCGGTGCACGTGGCCAGCACCGTAACCACTGTGCTATGGACAGTGAGCCCCGGTTAGTTTTTTTTTTTAGAAACAGGGTCTTGCTCTTGTTCAGGCTGGTCTCAAACTCGTTAGCTCAGGCAATTCTAGCTGCTTCGGCCTCCCAAAGTGCTAGGAATACAGGTGTGAGCCATTGCACCTACCAAACCTTGTTGATTCTCCTCCCCAGTTATCTCAAATCTATCATCGTCTCTTCATTTTCTTACTATCGCTTTTGGTCAGCTATTTGCTTTCTGTCCCCTGAACCAGTGGAATGCCACTTCTCTATCTATAACCAGCCTGTGCTTGATTTCAGAGGTGAGTTTTTAAAGTGTAACCCTGTCCGTGCCACTCCTTTCCTTTAAATTCTTCAAAGGGGTCAAAGGCAGTGGCTCATACTATAATCCTAGCACTCTGGCCAGCCAAGGCAGGTAAATGGCCTGAGCTTAGGAGCTGCTGACCAGTTTGAGCAAGAGCAAGACCCTATCTCTACTAAAAATGGAAAAATTAGCTGGGTGCTGTGGCAGGCATCTATAATCTCAGCTACTTGGGAAGGTGAGGCAACAGGATTGCTTGAGCCTGAGAGTTTGAGGTTGCCGTGAGCTATGGCACCACAGCCTTCTACCCAGGGTGATCAAGTGAGACTCTATCTTAAATAAATAAATAAATAAAGTCTTCAAAGTTTCCTTATGTCCTAACAGATAAGACCAACATCCAGAGTGTTGCACACAAAGACTTTTGTAAGCCAACCATGCCTCCTCCTATGGTCTCATCCATTGCACCTTCCTGTCTTATGGTGTTTATTTTTTATTCTTTAATTTCAGAATGTTGTGCAGACACAAATGTTTTGGTTACATGCTTTAGGTTTGTTTTGTTTGTTTGTTTGTTTTGATTTTGAGGTAGGGTCTTTCTCTATTGCCTGGGCTAGAGTGCAGTGGTATCATTATAGCTTATTGCAACCTCAAATTCCTAGGCTTAAGGCTTGAGTACTTGGACTACAGGTGCATGCTACTATGCCTGGCTAATTTTTAAAATTTTTTGTAGAGACAGGGTCTTGCTTTGTTGCCCACACTGGTCTCAAACTCCTGGGCTGAAACAATCCTCCTGTCTCAGGCCCCTAAAGTGCTGGAATTACAGGAGTGAGCCACTGCACCTAGCCCCCATCTTATGTTTAGTTATGTTCCAGCTTAGGGGACTACTACTTGCTTTTCCCAAGTATCTTAGATAATAGTATTTCTTTTGCTTGGAAAGCCATTTCTTCCCTTCCTTATCCCATAAAACGTACCCAATCTATCCTATAAACAGCAAGGCCCTCTACCTTTGGAGAATAGTTATACTGATTCTTTCCTCTCCATTCCTAGCCCCCATATACTCTTTATACTAATATGTATTTTACAGATATTAAATACCTACCACGTAGAGGCACCATGCTGGTGCTGGAGTTATGAAAAGTCCCTATCAGTGTACGAAAGAGTTATCATAAATGTAATGGAAGTATGTACAACAAGAATATACACATAGGGAAACTCTGCATGGTAACAATCTCTGTCCTTTGAAGGTAGCTTCTTGGCTTTTCTAGCCTTTCTGACAAAATAATGCTGGTCTTTTTTTTTGTAGAGACAGAGTCTCCCTTTACTGCCTTCAGTAGAGTGCCATGATGTCACAGGACTCACAGCAACCTCCAGCTCTTGGGCTTCCGCAATTCTCCTGCCTCAGCCTCCCGAGCAGCTGGGATTACAGGCGCCCGCCACAACGCCCGGCTATTTTTTGGTTGCAGTTCAGCCGGGGCTGAGGTTTGAACCTGCCACCCTTGGTATATGGGGCCGGTGGCCCTACTCACTGAGCCACAGGCGCCACCTATGCTGGTTGTTTCTTATTACAATTTCCAGAAGATTGGCTTGGTGCCTGTAGCTCACCAGCTAGGGTGCCAGCCACATACACCAGAGCAGATGGGTTCTAACCCAGCCCGGGCCTGCCATACAACAATGACAACTATAACCAAAAAATAGCCAGGCGTTGTGGCAGGCGCCTTGTGGTCCCAGCTACTTGGGATGCTGAGGCAAGAGAATCGCTTACGTCCAAGAGTTTGAGGTTGCTGTGAGCTGTGACACCATGGCACTCTCCCGAGGGCAACAAAGTGAGACTCTGTCTCAAAAAAAAAAAAAAAGAGGATTTATTTAAGGTAGAATAAGTATCTATGACAGGGAGAGAATTTGATGGAAGTGAAGGTCAAGACTGGGAGTTGATGGGTTATACTCCTTATTGAGTGGTTTGACTCTATATTTTTCTTTCTTAGAAATAGTCTTTTTCTTCCAGAAGGTAAATTCTTTAATTTTTTTCTTATTCTTTTTATTATTTATTTATAAAATTTCTATTCTTAGTTTCCAGTGGAAATAATAAATCCTCTTTGATTCAGAAAATAGCTGTTGGCTAACTCTTATCACCTCCTTAAGTTATGCAAATTATCAGGTTGTAACTTGACAAGTAGCTGGAGACAGGGGGTCTGTGTACAGCTGGTTTTGCAGTATGCCTTGTGGAACAGCCAAGAAGCTGTTGGAAGAGAAGATCTCTAAACCAGGTGTCCTCAAACTGCGGCCAGCGGGCCACATGAAGGGGTGTGAATTGTATTTGTTCCCGTTTTTGTTTTTTACGTAAAATAAGATATGTGCAGTGTGCATAGGAATTTGTTCATAGTTTTTTTTTTTTAAACTATAGTCTGGCCCTCCAATGGTCTGAGGGACAGTGAATTGGCACCCTGTTGAAAAAGTTTGAGGATGCCTGCTCTAAACCCTGTGGGCTTTAAAGGACCAAGTAAGCACTAAATAAATAAATAAATAAAGTCTTCAAAGTTTCCTTATGTCCTAACAGATAAATCCAACACCCAGAGTGTTCAGACCAGTCCACTGTCTTTCCAATTTTTGTAGAAGAAAGAAGGGACAGGAGAAGATGACATTCAGATGAAGGGTGGAAATACATATAAAAACTTTCCCTTTCCTTCCACTAACATGTGGGAGATGTGTCTGTGTATAAATGTGTACATTATTATGTGATAAAAGATGAACTGTGATACAAGTGAACAGTATTGATGGTGTTCACTTTTATCACACTTGTTCCGTAGGGGCTCAAAGGAGGAGTCAGCATGAGCTGAGAAGGTCTGGAAAGATGTGGGGCTCAAGGAATGTCCTTGAAGGATGGATAGAAATATGCAGAGGGAGGAAGGGAGGGTGAGCATTCTAGATAGTCTTTCTCTTGTTCCCAATATTGTACATGCCTAGTTGGCTATGATAACTATTGCCCTCTGCTGACAAATCTTTCTTGAGTTCTTGGGAATTCTGCAAACTTCACAAGGAGGATTCAGAAGACAATAGGTGTCCATCTGCTGATTCCATGTATTTTTGCTTCTGGAAAGACAGATAAGGGGACAGATGTTGACCAGACAGAGTAAAATGGATCCAATCCCTCACTACTCCCTTCCTGCTTTAAACTCAAAAATATCTCTAGCACATCTCACCAACTAGAGATGTCTGATTTTAAAGTGTAAAAAACTCACTAGAAGTGTTAAGTTGCCTCAGCTCTTCAGAGTGCAGTGACTTTAATTAGATTGGCATTTAGCTCTTATCAAGAATGCTGGGAATGGGAGTTTTTTGGTGGCGGGGAAATGGGAGTTTATTTGGGGAAGGAAGGAGAGCAGAATTCTGAGCAGGGTCAGGAAGGAATCCTTAGGTTGGCTGCCTCAGCCTCCGGAGAGATTTGTAAATGTCAGTCTTCCTGTCTGTTAAGATCTCCCAAGTCTGGACTGGTCAAGTCTGGACACTCAGACCAGTCCACTGTCTTTCCAATTTCCGTAGAAGAAAGAAGGGACAGGAGAAGATGACGACATTCAGATGAAGGGTGGAGATACATATAAAAACTTTCCCTTTCCTTCCACTCCGTAACATGTGGGAGATGTTTCTGTGTATAAATGTGTACATTATTATGTGATAAAAGCTGAACTGGCAGATGTGGGCTGCTGTTGGAGTTCACAAAAGAGAGAGAGGCCAGGACTGGCTGAATTCTGTCTGGCTCTGGCCCCTGGAGTCCCTCTAAGTCAGCTTTATGTCCTCTCCTCCCATCTGCCCTGACCCCTCCCAGGCTGTGGAGAACTTCATCTACTCCTGTGCTGGCTGCTGTGTGGCCACATACGTTTTGGGCATCTGTGACCGACATAATGACAACATCATGCTGAAGACCACTGGTCACATGTTCCACATCGATTTTGGTCGCTTCCTGGGTCACGCCCAGATGTTTGGCAACATTAAGCGGTAATGATCTCCTGAAGCCAAGATGTGCGTGGAGGGTTGGGAGGGGAGCAAAAATGGTTCAGAGCTGGGACACATGCCCATAATGAAGAGAGCTGGGCCGTAGAGCGTGGTCCCTGGGCTGAGCAGCTGTGGAGAAGAGATGACTGGTAAAGAGGTCAAGTCCTGGCACAAGAAGGTGGAGACCAGCTGTTCTCCTTCTCTACTGAGGACTGAGTGAAGGGAAATGACCCTAACTGCAATAAAAGGGAATGGGATTAGACATGTAGAAAAATATTGCTGGCTCGCAGATACGGCATTAATGAAAGACATGGAATATGTGTCTCTGGGGATCTTTTTTTTTTTTTTTCCTTTGCTTTGAGACAGAGTCTCACTCTGTTGCCTGGACTAGAGTGCCAGGGCATCAGCCTAGCTCACAGCAACCTCAAATTCCGGGGGATCTTTTAAGATTAAAATAGGATAAAGATAAAAGAAAAAAGATAGAGCCTCATCTATCCAGGTTTCAGGTTCATACACATGGTGAGGGATAAGGGAAACCACCCCTGATGTAGCCCACAAGTGGACTTCTTCCTCCAGCTGACCTTCTACCTGTATGTTCCCCTTGGCCCAGGGACCGTGCCCCCTTTGTCTTCACCTCGGACATGGCGTATGTCATCAACGGGGGTGACAAGCCTTCCAGCCGCTTCCATGATTTTGTTGACCTTTGCTGCCAAGCCTACAACCTCATTCGCAAGCACACCCACCTCTTCCTCAACCTCCTGGGCCTGGTGAGGAGCTCTATCCCTTTCTGAACACCTCCTTCTTATTGTCAGCCACCATCTTTAAGATTTTCCTATCTTCTTTTTTTTTTCTTTTTGTAGAGACATGGAGTCTCACTGTACCGCCCTGGGTAGAGTGCCGTGGCGTCACACGGCTCATAGCAACCTCTAACTCTTGGGCTTAGGCGATTCTCTTGCCTCAGCCTCCCAAGCAGCTGGGACTAGGCACCCGCCACAACGCCCGGCTATTTTTTTGTTGCAGTTTGGCCGGGGCTGGGTTTGAACCCGTGACCCTCGGCATATGGGGCCGGCGCCCTACTCACTGAGCCACAGACGCCACCCTTTTTTTTTTTTTTTAATAGAGACAGAGTCGGGCGGCACCTGTGGCTCGGTGAGTGGGGCGCCGGCCCCATGTGCCGAGGGTGGCGGGTTCAAGCCCAGCCCCGGCCAAACTGCAACAAAAAATAGCTGGGCGTTGTGGCGGGCGCCTGTTGTCCCAGCTGCTCGGGAGGCTGAGGCAAGAGAATCGCTTAAGCCCAGGAGTTAGAGGTTGCTGCGAGCTGTGTGATGCCACGGCACTCTACCCAAGGGTGGTACAGTGAGACTCTGTCTCTACAAAAAAAAGAAAAAAAAAAAAAATAGAGACAGAGTCTCACTTTACTGTTACACGGCTCACAGCAACCTCCAGCTTTTGGGCTTATGTGATTCTCTTGCCTCAGCCTCCCGAGTAGCTGGGACTACAGGTGCCCGCCACAACGCCCGGCTATTTTTTTTTGTTGTTGCGGTTCGGCCGGGGCTGGGTTTGAACCCACCACCCTCGGTATATGGGGCCGGCGCCGTACTCACTGAGCCATAGGTGCCGCCCAGATTTTCCTATCTTCTAAGGATTTCTTAAGATTTACTTCTCTGAGCCCCAACTGAGTACATGCCTCCCTAGATAAAGGCCGGGACCCAGTATTGCTGGGGACAATGGTGTCTGTGTAGGTATTTGACTCCCTACTCCAGCCCCTCAATTCCTGTGGTCCTCCAGCCACTGCCCACCTCTGGCCAATTTCTGTGGTCCTTCCATTCACTCCAACTTTCTGTTTACCACCCTATAGAAGGGTTAGGGAGCCTACCTATAGACAATCTTGTGTTAGGGTGGAGAAAAAACAAGAATTCACTATTGTTACAAGCACCCTTTCCTTCTGTCTGTTCCTTCTAGATGTTGTCCTGTGGGATTCCTGAGCTCTCAGACCTGGAGGACCTCAAGTATGTGTATGATGCTCTGAGGCCTCAGGATACAGAGGCCAATGCCACTACCTACTTTACTAGGTAACACCCTATGTAAAACAGCACTGCTCATCCTGAGTAATTCCCACAGTGCCTGATTGGCAGGAGCAGGGCTAGGTAAAGGAGAAAGCCTCAGCTCAGATGGTAGAGCCTAGAGTTGACAACACAGATATACATGTATTGTCCCAATGTCGCCTCTGATTTGGGTAAATTATTCTGCTTAGCTTCAGTTTCCCATCTGTATTCTGGTGCTACGCTTTGTATATAGGGATATCGCCATCACTTTTATCTGTGGTCTTACCAAGTCTCAGCCAAAAACTGTCTATGAGGCAATGTATAATAGTCTTTAGTTCTCTTGGTTAGACCCTTCCCCCAGCCAAAACATAGAAGTCCATGATTCAATTGTCAATGTTTGACACCATTTTTTAGGAATACTATGTATGAAGTCAAACATTTGTCTATGTACTAATTCCTATCATTCTGTCCATGTAGATGATGTCTCCATTATATTTTGCACTCTTTTGGAACTTAGGGAACTAAATTTTTTCTTAGGTCTAACATTGGGCCTCTCCTTTTTTTTTTTTTTTTGTAGAGACAGAGTTTCACTTTATTGCCCTCGGTAGAGTGCCATGGCCACAGCTCACAGCAACCTCCAACTCCTGGGCTTAGGCGATTCTCTTGCCTCAGCCTCCCGAGTAGCTGGGACTACAGGCGCCTGCCACAACGCCCAGCTATTTTTTTGTTGCAGTTTGGCCCGGGCTGGGTTTGAACCCGCCACCCTCGGTATATGGGGCCGGCGCCCTGCTCACTGAGCCACAGGCGCCGCCCAGGGCCTCTCCTTTTGAACTGAAGTCTCTAGATTGAAAAGTTCTTGGTGAAGTTCCATTGTACTGCACCTTGAAATTCAGTTTAACAACAATATTTAGACATTAGAGCCCCTAATCCCTTCCTACTTTGGTTTGACTATCTTTGGCTTAGGTAGGCAGCCAGGGGAGGAGATAAGACCCCAGGATTCACATGAGTAAACTGAATGAGATAATTGTGTACCAATCGTGTATTCTATGAGGGTACCACCCAAGGAAAAGAATTTGATCTGAGCTGATTGTAAGTCTCAGGAATCAGGGAATATTCTCTTGGATACCACTATGAAGATAGTGGGACTTTGGGTTCACAGTTACACTCATTTCTTCTCATCCTCCTATACCAACAGGTTGATTGAGTCCAGCCTGGGCAGTGTAGCCACAAAGCTCAATTTTTTCATCCATAACCTGGCTCAGATGAAGTTCACAGGCTCAGATGACCGGCTGACCCTTTCCTTTGCCCCCCGAACGCATACTCTCAAGAGCTCTGGGCGAATCAACAGTGTTTTTCTCTGCCGCCACGAGAAGATTTTCCACCCCAACAAGGGCTATGTAAGTACTTTCTCCAGTCTGACGCCCTCTCTTGCTCTCCACTACCCCGACTTATTGGGGTCCTGTTTTTATTTTATTTTTATTTATTTATTTATTTATTTATTTATTATTATTTTTTTTTTGTAGAGGCAGAGTCTCACTTTACGGCCCTTGGTAGAGTGCCGTGGCCTCACACAGTTCACAGCAACCTCCAACTCCTGGGCTTAAGCGATTCTCTTGCCTCAGCCTCCCGAGTAGCTGGGACTACAGGCGCCCGCCACAACGCCCGGCTATTTTTTGGTTGCAGTTTGGCCGGGGCTGTGTTTGAACCCGCCACCCTCGGTATATGGGGCCAGCGCCCTACTCACTGAGCCACAGGCACCGCCCGGGGTCCTGTTTTTAGACTTGCACAATGGGCATGGGGTTGACTGAGCCTCCTATGCTGGAGGAGGCTCCTTCTCCCTTGCTCAAGTGACCTGCCTGGAATCAGGATGCTGAATAGGATGATTTTTGCCTCTGAGTCAAGGGTCCTTGCATATGTGCTATCTATCATCTTTGTTTTCATTGGAGAGACTCTTGCTGTCTTCCTTCTGGAAAGTGCCACTCGCCCCATCGCACACGCACTTCTGGTCCTTTACCTACCCCCTTCGTTGGGGGCAGAGGGCTTGACAGGTATATGCTAAGATTTGTGCCTTTGCAGACATATGTGGTAAAGGTGATACGAGAAAATGCTCATGAGGCCACTTATATCCAGCGGACATTTGAGGAGTTCCAGGAACTGCACAACAAGCTGCGGCTACTCTTTCCTTCTTCACTCTTGCCCAGGTAGCTGCCCCCTTTCCCCTCTGCACAGCGGGATAAAGGGGAGGGGGAAGGGGTTAGCGGTGTGGGGTAGATAGTACTAGATGGGCAGAAAAGACCCTTTTAGACTGAAGATCTGCCTGCTTTGCTCGGCCTGGTATTGAGTTTGATAATGAGGGTTCCCCCTACTGGCCAACCTCTCCTGACACTCAAAGGCTCTTCCTTCCTCCTGCTGGGACTCTTAAGTTTGGGCCCCTCTGCCAGAAGGAAGGCACATGGATCTAAAGTTAGGGGCACGACCGAATTTGAAGATGTTTCAAGGTTTCTAATTTTTTAAAGAGTTCTGCCATTTTTCAAATGGATAAGCAAACTGTGGCATGTACTTACAATGGAGTATTATTCCGTATTACAGTGGAGGAAATTCTGACACATGCTACAATATGGATGAATGGTGAGGACATCGTGCTAAATGAACTGTATCAGTCAGAAAAAGACAAAAATTGGATGATTTTATGTATCTGAATTACCTGAAGTAGACAGATCCATAGAGACCAAAAGTAGAATAGTGATGGCCGGGGTGTGCGGGAAGGGAGGCAGTGGTGTTTAAAGGGCACAGAGGTTCAGTTTTGGGGTTTTTTTTTTTTGAGACAGTCTCACTGTGTCACCTTGGGTAAAGTGCTATGGTGTCATAGGTCATAGCAACTTCAAATTCTTGGACTCAAGCCATCCTCTTACCTTAGCCTCCTAAGTAGCTGGGATTATAGGCACTGATACCACACCTGGCTTGTTTTTCTATTTTTATTTTTTTTATTATTTTTTTATGGGATTTAATGTGTTGATTATTTGCACAAATTGGAGTGCTTACATCCTGCTAATTAACATAGCCTTTACCTCATGTTAAGACATTTGTTGTTTTTCTATTTTTTTTTTTTTTTTGGTTTTTGGCCGGGGCTGGGTTTGAACCCACCACCTCCGGCATATGGGACCGGCACCCTACCCCTTGAGCCACCGGCGCCGCCCATGTTTTTCTATTTTTAATAGAGAAAGAGTCTCTCTTTTGCTCAGGCTGGTCTTGAACTCCTGAACTTAAGCAATCCACTCTCCTCAGCCTCCCAGAGAGCTGGGATTACAGGTGTGAGCCACCGCATCCAGCTTAGAATTTCAGTTTTGCAAAATGAAAGGACTTCCGGAGACAGGTGGTGATGGCACACAACCATGTGAATGTAGTTAATGCCACACAACTGTACACTTATAAGTGGTTAAGATGGGTCGGGCACAGTGGCTCATGTCTGTAATCCCAGCACTCTGGGAGGCCAACAAGGGTGGATTGCTTAAACTCAGGAGACCAATCTGAGCACAAGTGAGACCCTTGTCTCTAAAAATAGTTGTGTGTTGGGCGGCGCCTGTGGCTCAGTCGGTAAGGCACTGGCCCCATATACCGAGGGTGGTGGGTTCAAACCCAGCCCCGGCTGAACTGCAACCAAAAAATAGCTGGGCGTTGTGGCGGGCACCTGTAGTCCCAGCTACTCGGGAGGCTGAGGCAAGAGAATCGCTTAAGCCCAGGAGTTGGAGGTTGCTGTGAGCTGTGTGATGCCATGGCACTCTACCGAGGGCCATAAAGTGACACTCTGTCTCTACAAAAAAAAAAAATAGTTGTGTGTTGTGGTGGACGCCTGTAGGCCCAGCTACTCGGGAGGCTGAAGCAAGAGGATCGCTTGAGCCCAAGAGTTTGAGGTTGATGTGAGCTGTGATGCCACAGCACTGTACCAGGGGTGACAAAGTGAGGCTCTGTCTCAAAAAAAAGGTAGTTAAGATGGTTAAGTTTATATTATGGATTTTGCCACAATTTTTTAAAAAACAATTTTTCTGGGCTTGGCGCCCGTAGCACAGTGGTTACAGTGCCAGCCACATGCACCAAGGCTGGCAGGTTCAAACCCAACCCAGGCCAGCTAAACAATGACAACTGCAACAAAAAAATAGCCTGGCGTTGTGGTGGGTGCCTATAGTCCCAACTCCTTGAAAGGCTGAGGCAAGAGAATTGCTTAAGCCCAAGAGTTTGTGGTTGCTGTGAGCTGTGACACCATGGTACTCTATCAAGGGCAACATAGTGAGACTCTGTTGCAATAAAAAAAAAAAAAATGCTGGTAAATTTTACATTGGGTGGGAGAAACTGGGGCCTCGAAAGCTCCCAAGGCATTTCTGGGGAACTGCAGGACTCTGCCCAGCGGTTTGGCTCTCTTGTTTGGGGTCCTTGGAACTGTGTGAGGTGAGGTGCTGAGTGTAGTCAGACCTGGGGACCGACTGGGGAGCCAGGAGGAATCAGGTAGTGAGGGTCCCTGGGAAGGGAGGCTGGAGGGGGTCAGGTGGCTGGGAATACCAATGAAACATGAAAAAAGTTTGTGGCTTCTGCTTTCTCTTCCCATTTTCCCCTCCTGCGTGCCCGTTGCCCACCCTGCCATGCCAGCTTCCCTAGTCGCTTCGTGATAGGCCGCTCCCGGGGAGAGGCAGTGGCTGAGCGGCGGAGGGAAGAGTTAAACGGCTACATCTGGCACTTGATCCACGCAGCCCCCGATGTGGCTGAGGTGGGTGGGCTCTTCTCTGCTCCTGGCTGTCCTGGCTGCTGGTGGGGGCGGTGTGGGAGGCAAGGGCAGAGGGCCCTGGAGCCTCCAGGAGTCAAGGAAAGGACTTAGCTCTCTGCTGTGCTGACATAGGGGCCAGTGCTCTGGTCTGTGGAAGACAGGAGGAGGGCAGGTCCATAGTGGCTTGGCCTCACAGGGTCAGGCACACAAACCAATCAAACAGAAATGTGAATGTAGCTGGGCCCACGGAGAGACATTTACCAGGCAGTTGTGACCGCGGAGTGATTAGAGTGACCAGAACCTAAGGAGCGAAGGGATTTCTGCGTGAGGAAAAGTAGTTTTTTTCCTAGTAGGTTGAATGTGGGTACCCACATAGATTTTTTAAAACAAATTAGGTTGGCTCTGCACCCGTAGCATAGTGGTTACAGCACCAGCCACTACACTGAGGGTGGTGAGTTGGAGCCCAGCCCAGGCCAGCTAAACAACAATGACAACTGCAACAAAAAAATAGCCGGGTGTTGTGGGCGCCGATAGTCCCAGCTACTTGGAAGGCTGAGGCAGGAGAATCGCTTATGCCCAAGAGTTTAAGGTTGCTGTGAGCTGTGATGTCATAGCACTCTACTGAGGGTGACATAGTGAGACTTTGTCAGACACACACACACAAATTATGTTATAATGGCCGTCATACACCTATAGTCGTAGGGACTGTGACTATTACAGATCACCTGACTCCTTTTTCCATGTTCTCTTCTTATTTGTTCATATATAAGCAAGACTTTTGTGGTTTTACAGTGGTCATAGTTTAAATACAATTCTATCTTCTGAATTTTTTTCCCTTAACATTTGTAGTAAGCATGTGCCATAACTTTAAATAACTGTGCCAAATTAGTACATTGACTTGCAATACCACAATCTCCTTAACCACTTGCTTTTTGAAGGGTATTTAGAGTAGGTCCATTTTGTCCACTAGTAATGCTCAAGTGGGTATTTCCACACATTTGTTTTTGTCCTTTGTTTTCTTCCCCCTGTTTAGTTAGGAAACATTCTCAAGAGTGGGATTCAATCTCTTTTTTTTTGTAGAGACAGAGTCTCACTTTATGGCCCTCGGTAGAGTGCCGTGGCCTCACACAGCTCACAGCAACCTCCAACTCCTGGGCTTAAGCGATTCTCTTGCCTCAGCCTCACAAGTAGCTGGGACTACAGGCGCCTGCCACAACGCCCGGCTATTTTTTGGTTGCAGTTTGGCCGGGGCCGGGTTTGAACCTGCCACCCTCGGTATATGGGGCCGGCGCCTTACCGACTGAGCCACAGGCGCCGCCCAAGGGATTTAATCTCTTTGTCCAAGGCTGGCTCATGCATTTCTCAGTGCTTGAGTAGAGAGTGTGTGTGTGTGTGTGTGTGTGTGTGTGTGTGTGTGTGTTATTGATGGGAAGACAGCGGTGCAGGCTGATGTGACTAGTTTTGTTCTTTCTTTTTTAAAAAGCTTTTAGTATGAAAACTTTTAAACAGACAGAACAGTAGAGAAACAGTCTTTTTTTGTGTGTGTGTGTGTGTGGTTTTTGGCCGGGGCTGGGTTTGAACCCGCCACCTCCGGCATATGGGACCGGCGCCCTACTCCTTGAGCCACAGGCGACACCCCACCAAGAAACAGTCTTATTAGTGCCCTAAATAATGTTTAATCTATTAACAGTTTATTTTTTATGAAATATTTTAAAGTAAATTATTGTTATTAGGATTTTGTACCCCTAAATGCTCATTATGTATCTCAAAAAATATAGACATATTCTTTTATAACTTAAGTGTTATTATATCATTCAGTACATAGACCAGATTCAAAATTACCCTATCATCCCCCATATGGTTTTTTGGAGCTATGATCCAAATAAGAACTGCCTATTACATTTGGTTGTTTTATTTCATAAATCTCTTTCCTTTTGTTATTGGGCCATTGTCGCACTGAAGAATGGCCCTGTTTTCTGATTCCATTCCAGTGTGATTTGGTGTACACCTTCTTCTACCCTCTGCCTCGGGATGAGAAGGCTGTAGGCATCAGCCCAGCTCCCAAATCCTTAGGTACAGTACCTTCTCAGAGACATTCCTCCCAACCCCTCTGAAGTTACCCCAAGGCTAATTTTCCCTATTTCATTTCTTTCCTTAACTTGTCTCCTGTTCCTTTTCTTACTGTCTAGGGACTCTGCTTTCCCATTCAGGCCGTGGGGTCTACGGCTTCTTGCTAGGCTTTCCTACAGGGTGGGTGTTCAGCTGGTGATGTCACTGTTAGATTACATAGACCTATCCCAACCCAGTTCTAAATCATGTTCCAAACCTCTTGTGTATAGATCTCCTGAATATCAGGAACCTGATGTGGAAAGACTGGGATAAGGCGGTTCAAAAAGAAAACAGAAACAGAGCCTGACACCAGATAGGGGCATGGCTAGCCTCTTGACCTTTCTTGGTTTCCTTTGTCCCTGCAGACAGCACATGGGCCCGGCCCATGGGAAAGGTAGGAGGAGAGGTGAAGCTGTCCATCTCCTACAAAAACAATAAACTCTTCATCATGGTGATGCACATTCGGGATTTGGTAAGTACATGCATGCACCACCCTCATTTGGTTTTTTATCTTGCCTGTGCTACTTTTTGATTGGTCAGGTCTTCTCCACCCCATGTCATGAGAGTAACCACAAAGATTCACTTAGCATCTGCCATGGGCCTCTACCATGCCAGGCCTATCGTATGACCAGGCTATAAAGGTACAGCTTCTTCCTAGCTATGTTTTTTGGAATTTTTTTTTTTTTTTTTTTTTTTGCAGCTTTTGGCTGGGGCTGGGTTTGAACCTGCTACCTCTGGCCTATGGGGCCAGCGCCCTACTCCTTTGAGCCACAGGTGCTGCCCCTAGCTATGGTTTTTGGCAAGTGACCTAATTACTCTGAGCCTCATTCAAACAAAGATAATGTCAGTATCTACCCACAGGGTTGTTGTGGAGATTAAATGAGGTAATGCACGTAGATCACTCATGTATAACACCATGCCTGGTATTTTTATAAGAGTAGTTGTTATAAGAGAGAGGCCCAAGGGCTTATTACCTTGATATAATGAGACAGCAGCCACATGACAACCTTTGAGCATGATTAAGGCAGTATATCATTATTGAATTTTTGGTGTGGATTCTAAGAACTTTGTAAACAGAAGGGGAAAGGCAGTTTTATTGAATACTTGCAGGGTGCTATACCCTGTGTTAGGCCTTCAGTGTAGGCAGTGGGACGTAGCAAGAGGGGCATGAACGTTAAAGTCAGAGACTTAAATTTCACTCTGTCACCGTAATTTATTCATTCATTCATTCAACAAATATTTATCAAGTTTTCTCCTTACGCCAGGTACTAATACATTAGTTATGGATTCATACAGGAGAAAACAAAACAAATCTCTGTCCTCAGGGAACTTACATTCTTTTTTTTTTTGAGACAGAGTCTCTGTCATCTGGGCTCGGGTGTAGTGATGTCATCGTAACTCACTGCAACCTCAAACTCCTGGGCTCAGGGGATCCTCCTGCCTCAGCCTCCCAAGTAGCTGGGACTATAGGTACCTGTTACAATGCCTGGCTCATTTTTTCTATTTTTAGTAGAGACAGGGTCTTGCTTTTGCTCAGGCTGCTCTCAGATTCCTGAGGTCAAGCTCTCTTTCCGCTTTGCCCTCCCACAGTGCTTGGGTTATAGGCCTAAGTCACTGCACCCAGGCAGGGAGCTTACATTCTAGTTGGAAAAGGCAGACAGACAAATAGATAAAATATATGGCATGTAAGATGGTGGTAAGAATGTGGCAAGAAATAAAGCAGAGAAGGAGGGGAGTGGCTGTTTGCATAGAGTGGTCAGGGAAGGCCTCATTGATGAGGAGGTATCTTAGCAAAAGGGAAGGAGGTGGAGGAGGGGCATGTATGTGCATCTGAAAGAGGACTGTTCTGGGCAGAGGGAGCAGTTAGATCCCAAAGTGAGGAGCTGGGAGCCTGCCTGGGCTATGCCAGAAACTACAAGGGGCCAGTGGCTGAAGCCAGTAGAGCAGGCTTGAGAGAAGCAGGTGATGAGGTTGGAAATGGCATGGTTGACCAGAGCCTGGACTCACAGTAAGGATTCTGGCTTTTTCTCTGAATGAGATGGGTTTGGGGCATAGGTGTGACATGATCTGACTTAAGTTGATTTTTTGGTTTTTGTATTGTTTTTAGACAGAGTTTCACTCTGTCCCCCTGGGTTGAGTGCCATGGCGTCATAGCTTTAACAACCTCAAACTCTTGGGCTTGAGCAATCTTCTTTCCTCAGCCTCCCAAGTAGCTGGAACTACAGGTACCCACCACAATGCCAGGCTAGTTTTTCTATTTTTAGTAGAGATGGGGTCTCACTCTTGTTCAGGTTGGTCTCAACTCCTGAGCTCAAGAAATCCACACTCTTTAGTCTCCCAGAGTGCTAGTATAACATGTGTGAGTCACCTTGCCCACCCAGCCCTGACTTAGGTTTTAAAAAGATCAGACTGGGGCCTGGTGCCTGTAGCTCAGTGGCTAGGGTGCCAGCCACATACATGGTGGCTGACAGGTTCAAACCCAGCCTGGGCCTGCTAAACAACAATGACAACTACAACAACAACAAAAAAATAGGCAGGTGTTGTGGTGGGCGCCCGTAGTCCCAGTTATTGGGAGGCTGAGGCAAGAGAATCGCTTAAGCCCAAGAGTTTGAAGTTGCCGTGAGCTGTGACAGCACAGCACTCTACTGAGGGTGACATAGTGAGACTGTCTCAAAAAAAAAGAGATCAGACTGGATGAATCACTAGTTGGCTGACCTTGAGCAAGCAGCTTGATCTTTCTGACTCTTAGGGGTTAAGTGGACCGTATGACAAAATAGGCACAGATAGTAGGTATGGTGAGAGGATGCCTGGGGACACAATAGTTCACTCAAAACAGACTACATTATGTCATGAGTATTTGGATAAAAAGTATGGACATGGTGTAACAGGCAATCCAATTGATGTTTTGGAGGACACCTATCATTATCCTAGCAGATATTCCTATCAGAATGGAGTCGGCTGGGAAGCAGACAGATAAATTTGGTGTGCCCTGCAAGAATCCAGGTGTGGGAGATGAGAGTGTGGTGAGGATTTGATCACAGAAATGGTGATAAAGAGACAGATAGAAGAATCTCTTGTCTGTTTTCGGTTTTCTTCCCTTGTAGCAACTGCTGCAGGATGGAAATGACCCTGATCCCTATGTGAAGATTTACCTCCTTCCTGACCCTCAGAAAACCACTAAAAGGAAAACCAAAGTGGCCCGGAAAACCTGCAATCCTACCTACAATGAGATGGTGTGTGGGGAAATGGTGGGGTAGAGCAAGGGTTGGCAAACTATATGTTGTTGCTTATGAAGTTGTGCTGAAACATGACCACACTTACTGGTGGAGGTATTGTTTGTGGCTGCTTTCATGTTGCAGTGGCTGAGTTGAGTAGTGGTGACATACAGAGACTATTCAGCTTATAAAGGCTAAAAATATTTACTATTTCTCTTTACATAAAAAAAATTGGGGGCGGTGCCTGTGGCTCAGTGAGCAGGGCGCCGGCCCCATATACCAAGGGTGGTGGGTTCAAACCCAGCCCCGGCCAAACTGCAACAAAAAATAGCCGGGCGTTGTGGCGGGCGCCTGTAGTCCCAGCTACTCGGGAGGCTGAGGCAGGAGAATCGCCTAAGCCCAGGAGTTGGAGGTTGCTGTGAGCTGTGTGACGCCATGGCACTCTACCGAGGGCAATAAAGTGAAACTCTGTCTCTACAAAAAAAAAAAAAAAATTGGGGGGCTGCGCGGTGTTTGTGGCTCAAAGGAGTAGGGCACCAGCCCCATATGCTGGAGGTGGTGGGTTCAAACCCAGCCCCAGCCAAAAACTACAAAAAAAAAAAAAAATTGGGGGGTTTTGGGAAGATGGCGAAGGTCTCAGAGCTGTATGATGTCACTTGGGAAGAAATGAGAGATAAGATGAGAAAATGGAGAGAAGAAAACTCGCGAAATAGTGAGCAAATTCTAGAAGTTGGAGAAGAATTAATTAATGAATATGCTTCTAAGCTTGGAGATGATATTTGGATCATATATGAACAGGTGATGATTGCAGCGCTAGACTATGGTCAGGATGACTTGGCATTGTTTTGTCTTCAAGAGTTAAGAAGACAGTTCCCTGGCAGTCACAGAGTCAAGAGATTAACAGGCATGAGATTTGAAGCAATGGAAAGATATGATGATGCTATACAGCTATATGATCAAATTTTACAAGAAGATCCAACTAACACTGCTGCAAGAAAGCATAAGATTGCCATTCGAAAAGCCCAGGGGAAAAATGTGGAGGCCATTCGGGAACTGAATGAGTATCTGGAACAATTTGTTGGAGACCAAGAAGCCTGGCATGAATTTGCAGAACTCTATATCAATGAACATGACTATGCAAAGGCAGCCTTTTGTTTAGGGGAGCTTATGATGACTAATCCACACAACCACTTATACGGTCAGCAGTATACTGAAGTTAAATATACCCAAGGTGGACTTAAAAACCTCGAACTTTCAAGAAAGTACTTTGCGGGCGGCGCCTGTGGCTCAAGGAGTAGGGCACTGGTCCCATATGCCGGAGGTGGCGGGTTCAAACCCAGCCCCGGCCAAAAACCACAAAAAAAAAAAGAATGTACTTTGCACAGGCGTTGAAACTGAACAACAGAAATATGAGAGCTTTGTTTGGGCTTTACATGTCAGCAAGTCATAATTGCTTCTAATCCAAAAGCAAGTGCAAAAATGAAAAAGGACAACATGAAATATGCTAGTTGGGCAGCTCGTCAAATAAACAGAGCTTATCAGTTTGCAGGTCGAAGTAAGAAAGAAAGCAAATACTCTCTGAAGGCAGTCGAAGACATGTTGGGAACATTGCAGATCACCCAGTCTTAAGGTTTCAAAAACTCTTTGACATTAGATTTCACAACTGCACAATTGAACTTAATGGCCTGTGACTTATTTAATAAATGCCCAGTGCTATTTAAAAAAAAAAAAAAATTTGCTAATTCTTAAGGTTGGGAATCCACACATGGGGCCTGGGCCCTGTCCTCTGGGAAGAAGGAACCCATTGGTCCTTTGCTGAAAATGAGTAGCGGCTCTAATAAAAAGCCACACCCACTTAAACTCTGAGCAAAGAACAAAGTTCACTAAAGCTTCCCTTGGATTCTGCTTACCTTCTGTATCCTTTGGGCTCTGTGGGGATGGAGAGATAAAATGGTGTGGGCCTCGGGTGGATCAAACCACTATAGACTTTAGCATCTCCCTGTCATGTTCCGTCCGTCTGGCTTCTTCCTATCCTCCCCTCACCACTCTCTTTTTCTGATCTCTACATTTGCAGTTGGTGTATGATGGGATCCCCAAGGGGGACCTGCAGCAGCGGGAGCTCCAGCTTAGCGTGCTGAGTGAGCAAGGATTCTGGGAGAATGTCCTCCTTGGCGAGGTGCATATCCGCCTGCGAGAGCTGGACCTGGCCCAGGAGAAGACTGGCTGGTTCGCACTGGGATCTCGAAGTCATGGGACCTTGTGAGCCCAGCAGAGCCTCGGCCTAGGACCCCAGGCTGGTGGTGGAGCTAGGGGCGGGGCACCCTTCCTTTCCTTGTGAAAGGGCAGGGTCCTCAGCAGGCCTCCCCTCCTTGGTCCAGGTGGATCTGACCTCCACCATAGGAGGCAGGGAGAGTGAGATGCTCTCTTCTGTCCCTTCCTCTGCAGATTAAACTCGGGGTGGTTGTGATCAGCAGCCCCTTGGAGGCTGTGAGGTTGCAGCAAAGTTTTAAGTTTACCTTGTGTCAAGGGAGCAATGCCTGGTTTGGGGTGTGTATGGGGCTGTATGAAGTAGCATTACGGGGGGAGGGTTGGTGGATATCTTTATTTTTATTTTTAAAAAATGAAATAGTAATGTTGTCCTAACTGGGACAGGAAGCCTCGAGAGAAGGGACATACATATGCCTCAGAAGGCAAGAGAGGGAGCCTGTTTGGACTTTTTGTATGATTAAGGTTCTTATTGGACTTTTCCCTAGGTTTTTTTGTTTTGTTTTTTGTTTTCTAGCTATGGGAATTATTTGGGGAGGGGCCCAGTGAGTCCTTAGTCAGAGTCCTCCCTCCCTAAACGCAGGTTGCTGGGGTGGGGGGCTGCCCATGCTGGACTGAGGCCTGTGCTGCTGGGCCTTTTTGAGTTTGCCTCCAAAGGAGAGCGACGTGATAGCTACATGTGTAAGGAAGGGCCTTCCCTATTGAGGTTCTACCAAGGACCTGTATTCAGGGACCCATGCTTTTCAGGGGGAGGTTTTCCTCTTGTCTTCCCCTACTTCATTAGGACTTGCCCTGAATACGCTTTCTACCCTTTACCCCTGCATTCTCCGCATCCTTCTGGGGGTCATCTGGTCTTATTGAATACGCTGGGGGTGCTCCCCCATAGGCCTTGCCCTTCATTTTTGTCTGGTGGGAAATGCTGCCTCCATCCTTAGGTTTAGTTTCATCCAAAGCCACCTTGGCCCCGGGAAGGGGGCCCCCTAGGCTGCAGAAGCCAGTATAGTCTCCCAGTAGGTAGTTTCTGGAAAGCATTCCTCACCAACCTCCACTTCTTTCTCTTATGCTGCTTCTCCCTCAAACTCCATTTCTGTCACACATTTTTATATGACTTTCCCTCATTCTGTAGGGCCGTAAACCTATCTAGTCTGGAGCCAAAGGGGTGCCCTATCTGAAGGAAGGGGGCATGGGGTGGAGAAATCCATCAAAACTGTTGTCTTTGGTGGCTCATGCCTGTAATCCTAGCGCTCTGGGAGGCCGAGGTGGATGGATTGCCTGAGTGAGCTGCCTGAGTGAGCTCACAAGCTCGAGACCAAACTGAGCCAGAGTGAGACCTCATCTCTAAAAATAGCTGGCCCCTGTGGCTGGTACCTGTAGTCCCACTACTTGGGAGGCTGAGGCAAGAGAATTGCTTGAGCCCAAGAGTTTGAGGTTGCTGTGAGCTGTGACGCCCCGGTACTTTACCCAGGGTGACAAAGTAAGACTCTGTCTCAAAAAAAAAAACAAAAAACCACTGTTGGTTTTTTCCAGTGATTTTCTTAGGTCAGGAGGAAGCTATATGAGAGCAGGAGCTGAAGAGGAGAGACTGAGTCTCCCATCTCTTAATGTCCTTATTTTCTACCAGGTGAATTTTAAATTTGCTCTTTTGTGTTTCACTCTTAAGGGTTCTCTTTCTTGAAAAAAAGAAAGGACTTTGACATTACCTTTTTTTTTTTTTAAACAGAGTCTTTCTCTGTTGCCTTTGCTAGAATGTCATGTTGCCTCAGCCTAGCTCATAGAAACCTCAAACTCCTGGGCTCACACAATCCTACTGCCTCGGCCTCTCTACCCTGTTTCCCCAAAAATAAGACATCCTCTGAAAATAAGACCTACTTACAGGAAAGATAAGATGTCCCCTGAAAATAAGACCTAGCGCATCTTTGGGAGCACACCTTAAAATAAGACACTGTCTTATTTTTGGGGAAACAGGGTAGTAGCTGGGATTGCAGCTTATTAGAGCCGCAATAGCTTTTCTATTTTTAGTAGACATGGTGGGGGGGGGGGGGTCCTCAATCTCGGTTAGTCTAGTCTCGAACTTCTGGCCTCAAGCAATCTTCCCACTTCAGCCTCCCAAAGTGTTAGGATTATAGGTGTGAGCCACCTGTCCAGCCAGATATTAACTTTTAAACCAGAATTGGCTGGATATGTCCCATGATTGGGGAAAAGAGTAAAATGAGGAACATTCAGTAAACTGTCCCTCACCAACTCCCTGCCCAATTCCAAGGATCAGAAATCCCCCCTTTTGCTAACTCATTCCATAACTGGAGAAAGAAGCTCCATTGATTGAAGACACAGGACATCAAGTAAGTTTAAAGTTTTCCTTTAAATTAAAAATGCTGGGCAGTGCTGTGGCTCAGTGGGTAGGGCGCTGGCCCCAACCCTCCCCAGCCAAACTGCAACAACAACAACAAAAAATAGCCAGGTATTGTGGCAGGCATCTATAGTCCCAGCTACTCCAGAGGCTGAGGCAAGAGAATTGCCTAAGCCCAGGAGTTGGAGGTTGCTGTGAGCTGTGACGTCACGGCACTCTACTGAGGGCGATAAAGTGAGACTCTGTCTCTACAAAAAAATAAATGAAAATAAAAATAAATTTAAAATGCCAAGGATAGGGCAGCACCCATAGCTCAGTCGGTAGGGTGCTGACCACATATACCGAGGCTAGGCGGTTTGAACCTGGCCCGGGCCAGCTAAAACAACAATGACAACTGCAGCAACAAAAAAAAAAACAACTGCTGGGCGCTGTGGCGGGCACTGTAGTCCCACTTACTTGGGAGGTTGCGACAAGAGAATTGCTTAAGCCCAAGAGTTGGAGGTTGCTGTGAGCTGTGACGTCACGGCACTCTACCCAGGGTGACAGATTAAGACTGTCTCAAAATAAAATAAAAGAATAAAGTTGGCTTCTGGGGGATGGGGTTGGGGGAATGGGGAATGGGTTGTGAGACTTTTCCCGATGATTGGACCATATATGTGTTACAGGCTTTTTGCCTGTAGCTCATTTTATTTTGATCCTCTTATGCTCCTGATTTAAAGAGATCTGTGTACTGTTTACTTCCCACTTCCCAGACTCCCTTGTATCTCCTTCTTTCTCTGGAATTGTATTTTCTAATAAATGACATTTGAGAAAAAATGAAACTGTCATTTTATTTTAAAAATTTTCATTTCAAAATATTGAGGGGGTATAAATGTTTTTGTTACATGGATACAATGTATAATGCTGAAGCCAGGGCTTTCAGCACGCCCTGACCTGGACAGTGTTCATTTTGCCCCATAGGTAAGTTTTTATCCTTCCCCCCATCCTCCTCCTTCTTAGTTTCCCATATCCTGTACATCTCTTTGTGCCTGTGTGTATCTATTGTTTACTTCCCACTTACTAGTGAGAACATGTGGTGGTTATTTTCCCATTATGGAGATAGTTCACTTATGATAATGGACTCTAGTTCCATCCAGGTGGCTGCAGAAACTATTATTTTAAAGATTGGTCAAGATGGGCACTGCCTGTGGCTCAAAGGAGTAGGGCGCCTCCTATATGCTGGAGGTGGTGGGTTCAAACCCAGCCCCAGCAAAAAAAGAAAAAAAAAGATTGGTCAAGATTTGTACAGTGACGATATCATAGCCAATGTGGTTTATCCAAGAAATGATTATTGCTCATTGAAAGATTGGTTGATGTTTAAATGTTTAGATTAAAATTGATGTACAAGATCAGAGAAGATAATAGTAGTTTTACAGATAAATTTTCTCTTTTTTTTTTTTTTTGTAGAGACAGAATTTCACTTTATTGCCCACGGTAGAGTGCCATGGCATCACACAGCTCACAGGAACCTCCAACTCCTGGGCTTAGGCGATTCTCTTGCCTCAACCTCCCAAGCAGCTGGGACTACAGGCGCCCACCACAACGCCTGGCTATTTTTTTGTTGCAGTTTGGCCGGGGCTGGGTTTGAACCCGCCACCCTCGGTATATGGGGCCAGCGCCCTACTCACAGAGCCACAGGTGCCTCCCACAGATGGTAACTTTTCTATACACTAGGGCACTGCATGGAGCATTTTACATTTGTCACAACTTGATCGGGTGGATATTATTATCCCCATTTTACAGATGAAGAAACTCAATTAAGTAACTTGCCTAAGGGAATACAGCCTCTTGGTTTGGGAGCTGGAATTTGAACCAGCTTGGTTTGTTGGACTAGAAACCTTGTGCTACCCCTCCTAGGCAATGTTTAATATAAACCCTTAAATTGGTATAATATTTGATAGCTTTTAGAGCAGTGGTTCTCAAATGTCCTAATGCCATGAACCTTTAGGAAAATATCACAAGAAATAGCATAAAATGTTACAATGGGTTGCATCTGAAAAAGGGGGTAAGGAATTTCTTTTTTGTTGTATATAATCCTTCTAGTAGTACTTCAAGTTTTAAATTCTATGCTTGTGGGCGGCGCCTGTGGCTCAGTCGGTAAGGCGCCGTCCCCATATACCGAGGGTGGCGGGTTCAAACCCGGCCCCGGCCAAACTGCAACCAAAAAATAGTCGGGCGTTGTGGTGGGCGCCTGTAGTCCCAGCTACTCGGGAGGCTGAGGCAAGAGAATCGCTTAAGCCCAGGAGTTGGAGGTTGCTGTGAGCTGTGTGAGGCCACGGCACTCTACCGAGGGCCATAAAATATTTTTTATTTACAAAAAAATAAATAAAAATAAAAATAAATTCTATGCTTGTATTACTGGGATAAAAATTAAAATTCACAGCCTGAGCAAGAGCAAAACTCCATCTCTACTAAAAATAGAATAATAGTAGCCAGGTGTTGTGGCAGGTGCCTGTAATTCCAGCTACTCGGGAGACCGAGGCAGGAGGGTTTCTTGAGCCCAAGAGTTTGACATTGCTGTGAGCTATGATGCCACAGCACCTCTACCCAGGGTGACAGAGTAAGAGTCTCTAAATAAATAAATAAATACAGTCCAAAGGGATTGTGACCCGCAGGTTGAGAACTGCTGTTTCAGAGTGCTTTATGTACGTTATGTCATATGGCACCTGTAGTCCCAGCTACTTGGGAGGCTGAGGCAAGAGAATTGCTTAAGCCCAAGAGTTTGAGGTTGCCGTGAGCTGTGACACTATAGCACTCTACTGAGGGCAACATAGTGAGACTCTGTCTCAAAAAAAAAAAAAATGGGTGGCATCTGTGGCTTAGTCGGTAGGGCGCCAGCCCCATATACCGAGGGTGGCAGGTTCAAAAGCGGCCCTGGCTGAATTGCAACAAAAAAATAGCCGGGTGTTGTGGCGGGCACCTGTAGTCCCAGCTACTTGGGAGGCTGAGGCAAGAGAATCGCTTACGCCCAGGAGTTGGAGGTTGCTGTGAGCTGTGTGATGCCATAGCACTCTACCGAGGGCCATAAAGTGAAACTCTGTCTCTACAAAAAAAAAAAAAAAATTGTGAGCCATTTATGGTGGCTCATGCCCATAATCTTAGTACTTGCTCAGGCTGGTCTTGGACTGTGAGCTCAGGCAATCCACCACCTTGGCCTTCCAGAGTGCTGAGATTACAACCACCGCGCTTGGCTGAAATACTGAAACTCTTGAGGTGCCTCACAACTACTAACCCATTAGAGCATAACTGTAGCCCAGAAGTAAACCTCCCAAATGGATGAAACCAATGTGACCTTTGTTCAAACATTTTACCCAGAAGTTTTCAAAACTCTCCAGTGGAGAGTCAGATTTCATACTGGGGAAGCTTATAGGGCTTAGGGACTTTTCAGTAGTAAACAGTAGGAAACGTTATCTGCTGTATTTCTAAGTGTTTTTGAGATGCCACTGAAATTCTGGACACGTCCCTATGGACTTTTTAAAAAGTTAGAACTTGAATCTGGGAAGAGTCTTAGTTAAGGAAATTTCTTGGCCAAATGGGGTGAAATCTGAACCCCCTTGAGGGAATGGGAATGAGAGAGCTGGGGCATGGGGACGAGATGTGTTACCTGGGGGAGGAGGAAGTACAAGAAGCCCATGAGGCTCTCTGAGTTCAAAGAGAGGTGGCAAAAATGAAGTAGCCAATTTGCTGGAATTTGAGGTGCAAAGAGTAGATTGTATTTGAATGGTCAAAAATGAGGCAGCATTTTAAATTGGGAGGGAATTTTCTAGTAGGTGGGACTTGTCTGAGGTGTCTGAAATGTATACTCCTGGGCTACTCTAGGTTAGGCCCTGAGGCTGCTCAGATGATAAGGATGTGGACCCGTCTTCAAGGAACTCCCAGTCTAGCATGGGAGGTAGATATGGCAACATAATACAGTGCAGTGTGGCATGGATGAGGTGGGGAAAGGGATTGGGAGTGCACGCTGCGCGGGTTTCAGAGGAAGTATTTGAACTGAATTTTGAAGTCAAGCAGAATTCCAGATTTTATTCTGAGTATCATGGGGACACCATTAGAAGGTCTTGAGAAAGAGACTGTAATGCTCCAAATTTGTTCTAAGAGATCTTTCTGTCTGCTACTTAAAGCAAGAATGGAAGCAGGCTGGGCAAGGTGGCTTACACCTGTAGTCCTAACACTCTGGGAGGCCAACATGGGTGGATTTCTTGAGTTTAGGAGTTCCAGACCAGCCTGGGCAAGGGGGGAGACCCTGTCTCTACTGAAAATAGAAAAAAATGAAGCTGGTATCATGGCGGGTGATACCTGGGAGACTGAGGCAAGAGGATCAACTTATGCCAAGAGTTTGAGGTTGCTGTGAGCTATGATGATGCCATGGCAGTCTGCCCAGGGTGACTCTACCCAGGGTGAGATTCTGTCTAAGAAAAAAAATAAAGAATAGAAGCAGAAGAAATGGGTATTGCACTAGTCTAGGAAGAAAACGGTGGTGGTATGGGGATAATGGAGGGCGGTCAAATTCTGGGTATATTTTGAAGCAGAGCTGACAGAATTTGCTGATGGATTGTATATGGAATTGAGGGGATGACTCAAATCTGGGGCCTCAGTATCTGGGTGAAAAGTACTACGGAGGCCTTAGTGGGATGGGAAAGGTGGGTTTGGTAGACCTGAATCAAGACTTTTGATCATCTTAAGTTTGGGATGTCTGATGTATGCCCAGATGGAGAAGTAGTAGAATGGAATCTGAAGCCCCAGGGAGAAGTCAGCCTGGAAATTTATTTATTTATTTATTTGAAATTTATTTTTTATTTTTTTGAGACAGAGTCTCAAGCTGTTGCCTTGGGTACAGTACTGTGTTGTCACAGCTCATAGCAATCTCAAACTCTTGGGCTTAAGCAATTCCCTTGCCTCAGCCTCCCAAGTAGCTAGGACTACAGGCACCCGCCACAACGCCCAGCTATTTTTTTGTTGTTGCAGTTGTCATTGTTGTTTTAGCTGGCCTGGGTCGAGTTCGAACCCACCAGCCTCGGTGTATGTGGCTGGTGCCCTACCGACTGAGCTATGGGAGCCACCTAGCCTGGAAATTTAGATAGAGAAGTCATTAGTATTTGGGTGGCATTTAAATACATGAAACTGAATGAGATCACTTGGGTTAGAGAGGCTAGAAAAAAAGACATGGGTGGATTGAGGCCAACATTTTGAGGAGTATTGGCCACTGAAATTACTATAGGAAAACAAGATGAATGGTGTCTTGGGAACTTATAGAAAAGAAGTTTGGTTAGGCTGGATGAGGTGGCTCACACCTGTAATCCTAGCACTCTGGGAGGCCAAGGTGAGTGGATTGCCTGAGCTCACAGGTTCAAGACCAACTTGAGCAAAAGCAAGACCTGGTCTCTAAAAAATAGCCAGGCATTATGGCAGGCACTTATGGTCCCAGCTACTCCTTGGGAGGCTGAGGCAAGAGAATCACTTGCGCCCAAGAGTTTGAAGTTGGGGCTGGGCACAGTGGCTCATGCCTGTAATCTTAGCACTCTGGGAGGCCAAGGTGGGTGGATTGCCTGAGCTCACAGGTTCGAGACCAGCCTGAGCAAGAGTGAGACCCTGTCTCTAAAAATACCTAGGTTTTTGTGGCAGGCGCCTGTAGTCCCAGCTACTTGGGAGACTGAAGCAAGAGAATCACTTGAGCCCAAGAGTTTGAGGGCACAGTTTGAGGCTCACAGTTTGAGCTGTGAGCTATGATGCTACGGCACTCTACTGAGGATGACAAAGTGAGACTCTGTCTCAAAAAAAAAAAAGTTTGAGGTTGCTGTAAATTATGATGCCACAGCACTCTATGGAGGGCAATAAAGAGAGACTGTATCTCAAAAAAAGAAGTTTGGTACAAAGTATCACAAACAGAGTAATTTTAACAACAGGTACTTATGTTCTCACAGTTGTAGAGGTTGGAAGTCCAAGATCAAGGGGTCAGTAGGGCTGGTTCCTTCTGATGGCTGTGAAGGAGAATCTGTTCCGTGTTTCCCTCCTAGCGTCTTGCTATGCATCACCCCAATCTCTACCTTCACATTCACATGGCATTGTCATGTGGGTGCATGTGTCCGTGCTCAAATTTCCCCCTTTTATAAACATACTATCATCCTGGATTAGGGCCCACCCTAATGACCTCGTCTTAATTTTGATCTTCTGCAAAGAATCTATTTCCAAATATGGTCAAATTCACAGGTACTAGGGCTTTGACTGTCTTTGGGGGGATACAACACAACCCCCTAAAAGACAAGAGAGTGTTTCTTTTCTTTTTTGAGTCAGAGTCTCACTATGTTGCCCTTGATATGTCGCTCACAGCAACCTCAAACTCTTGGCTTAAGAGATTCTCTTAGCTCACTCAGCCTCCTAAGTAGCTGGGACTACAGGCGCCCACCACAATGCCTGCCTATTTTTTTGTTGTTGCAGCTGTCATTGTTGTTTAGCTGATCTGGGCCAGATTCGAACCCGCCAGCCTGGTGTATGCGGCTGGTGCCGTAACCACTGTGCTACGGGTGCCAAGTCGACAAGAGACGGTTTCTACAAAAAATAAAAAGAATTAGCCAAGCATGGCAGTGTGTGCCTGTAGTCCCAGCTATTCAGGAGGCTGAGGCAGAAGGATCACTGGAGCCCAGTAGGTTGAGGTTGCAGTGAACTAAAATGATGCCACAGCACTCTAGTGTGGGTGACAGAACTAGAGCCTGTCTCAAAAAAATAAAAAATGTTTTCATGATTTTGACAAGAGCTGCTTGGATGGGTGATGGGGATAAAAGCCACATTGGAGTGGGCTAGAGGGAAAAGAGGAGGAAGTGGAGACAACAAGCACAGACAACTCTTGAGAGACTTTGCTGGGGGGTGGGGACAGAAACTTGCAGGGGCATATATTTCAGGGTTTTTTCATCTTAATGTAAATTTAATTAATGTAGTTGATATTAAAAGTATGTTAATGTGAATGTTAGTGAGAAAGAAATTCGTATGTTACAGGAAAGAATGGATAACAGAGGCCAGAATATCTAGGAAGCTTCCTGGCTTGTAATGGGATTTTAGGGGGTGGGGGACAGAGTGTTACTTTGTCACTCTTGGTAGAGTTCTGTGGCATCACAGCTCACAGCAATCTCAAACTCTTGGGCTCCAGTAATTCTCCTGCTATAACCTCCAGCTATTTTTTTTTTTTGATACACGGTTTCACTGTGTTGCCCTCAGTAGAGTGCTGTAGCATCACAGCTCACAGCAACCTCAAACTCTTGGGCTTAAGAGATTCTCTTACGGGGCGGTGCCTGTGGCTCAGCAAGTAGGGCGCCGGCCCCATATGCCAAGAGTGGCGGGTTCAAACCCAGCCCCGGCCAAACTGCAACCAAAAAAAAGAAAAAAAAAATAGCCGGGCGTTGTGGCGGGCGCCTGTAGTCCCAGCTACTCGGGAGGCTGAGGCAAGAGAATCGCGTAAGCCCAAGAGTTACAGGTTGCTGTGAGCTGTGTGACGCCACTGCACTCTACCAGAGGGCGGTACAGTGAGACTCTGTCTCTACAAAAAAAAAAAAAAAGATTCTCTTACCTCAGCCTCCCAAGTAGCTGGGATTACAGCTGCCTGCCACAATGCCTGGCTATTTTGTTGTTGTTGTTGTTGTTTAGCAGGCCTGGGCCAGGTTTGAACCTACCGGCCCCGGTGCATGTGGCCAGTGCCCTAACTACTGAGCGACAGGCGCCAAACCTAAGGTTTTAATTCTTTTCTGCCAAAGTGCCAGTCAGCCTCCTCCACCATCAAGCTGCTAGCAGGCTTGGGAAGGTTGATTCATGCTTTATTTTCTAGCTGGGATTGACAAGGCAGTCTCATGTTCTTATAGCTACCTTCCAGATACTTTATGATTGCACTTTTTTTCTCTCTAGAACAACTTCCAAGATAAGGAGGAATACTTTTTTTTTTTTTTTTTGTAGAGACAGAGTCTCACTGTATGGCCCTCGGTAGAGTGCCGTGGCCTCACGCAGCTCACAGCAACCTCCAACTCCTGGGCTTAAGCGATTCTCTTGCCTCAGCCTCCCAAGTAGCTGGGACTACCGGCGCCTGCCACAACGCCCGGCTATTTTTTGGTTGCAGTTTGGCTGGGGCCAGGTTTGAACCCGCCACCCTCGGTATATGGGGCCGGCGCCTTACTGACTGAGCCACAGGCGCCACCCAGGAAAAATACTTTTTTTTTTTTTTTGGAGACAGAGTCTCAGTTTGTTGCAGGCTAGAGTGCTCCCGGAGTCATAGCTAACAGCCACCTCAAACTCATGGAATCAGGCAATCCTCTTATCTTCAGCCTCCTGACTGGGACTATAGGCGTGTGCCACCATGCTCAGCTACTTTTTTCTATTTTTAGTTGAGGTGGGGTCTCACTCTTGCTCAGGCTGGTCTTGACCTACTGAGCTCAAGCAGTCCACCTGCCTTGGCCTCCCAGAGTGCTAGGATTATGTGTATGAGCCGCCACACCCAGCCTATATTAAAGTTATTTAAAAGTAATAAACAATGGCGGGGTGCGGTGGCTCATGCCTGTAATCCTAGAACTCTGGGAGGCTGAGGCAGGTGGATTGCCTGAGCTCACAGATTCAACACAAGCCTTAGTCAGAGCGAGACCTCCTCTCTAAAAATAGCTAGGCGTTGTTGTTTTTCAAAACAAAAAAGCTTAGTGAAAAGAGTGGTGTTGTCTTACATTTTTTCTCAAGTGTCTTTAGTATCTGTCTTTTTTTTTTTAATACGGAACGCTTCACGAATTTGCATGTCATCCTTGCACAGGGGCCATGCTAATCTTCTCTGTATTGTTCCAATTTTAGTATATGTGCTGCCGAAGCAAGCACTAGTATCTGTATTAATATAAAACAGCTAGAATCTGCTCGTGCTTTCGTTCTGTTGCCAGATCATGCATCATGTATCCTCTAGAAAACTTGACTCACTGAACACTCATGAGAAAATGAGTTAAAAAGGAAAATAAAAATTTAGAAGCATTGTAAAAATATTTTTGACCTTAAGGACCCTCTGAAAGGTTTTAAAACTGGATCCCCAGGGGCACTCAGACCATACTTTGGGAACCCCTATGCTAAGTATTGAGATAGAGTGTTAGGTAATTGCCCCAGTGCTGGTGGAGTGCCCTCCCCTTTCATAGAGCCCTCAAGGAGGTCAGGGACCAGCAAGAGAGAACATTTACAGGTGTGTGTAGTGCAACAATGTTAAGTACTCTAATAGCGCATAATAAGGTGAGTGCTGGGAGGGATTGATTCTGACACAGAAGATCAGCAAAGGCTTCAGGGAGAAATTGACATTTGAGTTGGACCTTGAAACTTGAGATCTGTCTGACATAATACAGCCCTCATAAAGTTGAGGGCTTTCCTGGCTCAGAAACAGCATGAATAAAGGCATGAAACAAGGAGCACTGATAAATCCATTGTTTCTAGAATATGACATGTATGAAGAGAAGTGACGGAAGAGGAGGAGTACAGTGGGAGGACAAACTGAATAGAGTTTTTATTCTGCAGGCAATGAGGAACAATGGAAGATTGTAAAGTAGAACAACGCTAGAATTTTAGCTAGTCTTTGTACCCCTACTCTGTCTAGGGGAGGCACTTTGTTAGGAAATTAGTTTTCTTGCCAACCCATAGCCTCAATTTATAGCTGAAGAAACTGATGTTTCCAGTAATTAATTTGCAAATTGGATGTCTTTTTTATTATGAAACTGACTCCTATTTTATTATTTATTTTTTTTGGCCATGGCTGGGTTTGAACCTGCCACCTCCGGCATATGGGGCCAGCACCCTACTCCTTTGAGCCACAGTCACCACCCTGACTCCTATTTTCAATACATTTTTCTGAAGTTCTTAGGATTGAGAAGTAAGATGTTTCCAGATGTATGGATAATAATAAAAAATAAACAGGCTCCGCACCTGTAGCTCAGTGAGTAGGGAGCTAGCCACATACACTGAAGCTGGCGGGTTCGAGCCCAGCCCCAGCTTGCTAAACAACAATGACAACTGCACCCCCAAAACAGCGGGGTGTTGTGGTGGGTGCCTGTAGTCTAAGCTACCTGGGAGGCTAAGGCAAGAGAATAGCTTAAGTCTAAGAGTTTGAGGTTGCTGTGAGCTGTGACACCATGGCACTCTACCAAGGGTGACATAGTGAGACCCTGTCTCAAATAAATAAATAAAAAGTAAACAACAGAAACGGAGTACCTCTCAGTTTCCTAGAAAGAAGTGGTAGAGAATCAGGTTCATGTAGTCCCAGCAGCTTGGGAGGCTCAGACAGAGGATCACTTGAGGCCAGGAGTTGGAGGCCAGCCTGGGCAACATAGCAGACCTTGGCTGTTCCTTCGACAGGCCTAATAAAGCAGGAGGAGCAATTTGTTTCCCTGGGGCTTCCAAAAGATCTTTCTGCTGTCCCCCATGCTCAAAATTGCTACCCTCCATATATAATAAATACTGGATTTCAGAAGTATCATTTTAAAAGTTTTAGCAAAAATAAGGAAATGGAGTGGTACCTGTGGCTCAGTGAGTAGGGCGCTGGCCTCATATACCGAGGGTGGTGGGTTCGAACCCATCCTGGCCATACTGCAACAAAAAATAGCTGGGCGTTGTGGTGGGCGCCTGTAGTCCCAGCTGTGACGCCAGGCACTCTACCAAGGACGACAAAGTGAGATTGGTAGAGTGATTAAAACTTCCAGCCAATTTTGGCTCGGTGCCTGTAGTTCAGGGGGCTACAGCGCCAGCCACATACTAGTCTGTGCCAAGAGGGGTGGCTCACGTCTGTAATCCCAACACGGGAGGCCCAGGCGGGTGGATTGCCTGAGCTCACAGGTTTGAGACCAGCCTGAGCAAGAGCAAGACCCCGTCTCTAAAAAATAGCTGGGGGTTGTGGTGTACACCTGTAGTCCCAGCTAGTTGGGAGGCTGAGGCAAGAGAATCGCTTAAGCCCAATAGTTTGAGCTTGCTGTGCACTGTGCCGCTATGGCACCCTACCGCACTCTATGGCACCCTACCACACTCTACCGAGGGTGACAAAGTGAGACGACTCTATCTCAAAAAAAAACCAAAACAAACAAACAAAAAAACACACAAAAGGATAATACTCTGTGCTTCTTTCTTTGGGTGTTGTACTCTGTTGTTCTGGTTGCTCAGGAAGTGACATGAATTGAATGTGTTCCCTGCTGGGAAGTATAAAAGGCGTGAACAGTTCTGGGGACTAAATTTCTTTTGTCCTCTGTGACTTCCCCGGCTTGCTCCACAGCCATAGTGTAATAGGGAGGCACCCTTATGTGGTATGTACCTCAGTTGAATGCTGTAAGACCTCAAACCTAGATCCCAGGCAACGCTCAGTAGTGATTTAGAAACCCTAAGGCAAAGAGGGTGGGAATGGATAAGAATTATTCATTTTGCATTTAAGATTTTTTTCATTCCTACTATTATTCACTCCAGATGTTTTGTGTCTAGGGTCAGACTTGTATTTACACAACATCAGCCCAACTCTTATGTCAAGTTGATAGCCCACTTAGCATTCACACAAGTCTAAGATAAGAGTAAAATGGACCTTCCCTATGTCCCAGTTTGCACCCGGGGATTCAATCACCCGAATATTTAGGAAAGGCCAGGGGTTGTCTCACGCCTGTAATCCTCCCACTCTGAGGTGGAAGCAGGAGGATCCTTTGACCTCGGAAGTTGAGACCACTCGAGATCAGAGAGTGAGACCTGGTCTCTACTAAAAACAGAAAAATAGCCAGGCGTTGTGCTGGGCGCCTGTAGTCCCAGCTACTTGGGAGGTGGAGGTAGGAGAATCGCTTGAGCCCAAGAGTTGGAGGTTGCTGTGAGCTGTGATGCTCACTCTACCCAGGGGACAGCTTGAGGCTCTGTCTCAAAAAAAAAAAAACATAATAATAAAATAAAAATAAATAAAAATAAAAACAGAAAAATTAGCTGGAGCTTGTGAGGTGCCTGTAGTCAGTCCCAGCAACTGGGAAGGCTGAAGCAAGAGGATCGCTTGAGCCGAGGAGCTTGAGATTGCTGTGAACTAGGCTGACGCTAAGGCACGCGCTAGACAGGGGCAACAGAGTGAGACTCTCAAAACAAAACAAAACAAAACAAAACAAAACACTACACTCACAAATAAAAAATACAACACAGCAACTACGTACACAGCAACTTGCATTGGGTATTATAAGTAATCTATGGATGGTTTTATTACAGTATATGGATGTACATAGGTTCTATACAAATACTACATCAGTTTGTGTCGGGGATTTGAGCATCTGCGGATTTTGCTAAAGGGGTCCTGAAACTAATCCTCTGTGGATAATAAGAGGGGACTGTATACTGTGTGTATAAGGCCAATAGTTAGAAGGCCTACAGGGAATTCTCGGGTTATCTAGAAACCGTCTCCCCTCCCCCAAATCCTTCCCTTTAGCCTAGGGGATGGTGGGGGCGGTCTCCTAGGAGACCAAGGTCGAAAGCGCGCATGCGCATACGGAGCGCCAGGCTGATGCAACCTCACCCAGGCGAGCAGCTCTAGAGTAAGGAAGCCGACGGGGAAATTTGACAAGACCAATCGGGCTCCTCTGGGAAGTGGCAGAAAGGTCCGCCCACAGGGGCTCTGCGAATGACGCTAGGCGGCGCAGAGTTAGTGGCGTAGACGCTCGCTGTCCCCCGTCTCATCTGGTGGCTGGGGTGTTCTGCCTCCTCGCTGGCCCTGCGGCCATTTTGGGCTTCTCAACCCTTCCGGTGTCGCGCTGCTCAGGGGCTTTTTTAACGGTCGGTCTCTCCGGAAAAGTCGGTTCCATCACCGCGGAACGGCTCCTATCTATGGTGTTGACACCTCCAGAGGACTAGGACACGTCCTTTCCTGACAGGATGGAAGTCGCTTCAGCCGTCGCCTCCTCCGCGGGCCGTCCGGCGCTGTGGTCTGCTGCCCGTAGCCGAAGCCGCTGCCTTCTGTGGCTTTTCTGCTGGCCCGGCGATCGGCCTGGAGTACCGATTCCGCCACTAGGCGAGGCCGAGACTGTGTAGGCCTCTGAATCGCGTCCGACCTCCAGCCGCAGAATTACGCCGGCCTACGGCGAGAGACTGCCAAGAAAAAGGAGATGGAGCCGGGGACTGGCGGATCGCGGAAATGGTCCGCTCCTCGGGCGGGCTCCCAGTCCTGGCTGCCTTTCTTTTTTTCTAGGCGATCGCTTCCAGCCTCTTCCAAATTCCCTACACCTTCTGACCCAGAAAATTTCAGGGACACTACCCTGCTTTCCTCTGCTCAGCCCGAGCCTCGGACCCGCTACTGGACCAAGCGGCTTTCCCAGCTCCTTGCGCCGCTCCCCAGCTTGCTTCAGAAGCTGCTGATTTGGAGTCACATCCAAATTAGTGGGCCGATTCCGACAAGATGGCTAGATTTTTCTGGAGGCTACAGCGCTCTGAGAGTCCTGAAAGGACGGGAGGAAGCAGCCGATCCCACAGCGGAGAAATCTTTGAGTTCGCTGCGGTTCAACTCATCAGACTGCTCAGTTGCCAGTCCCCTTGATTGGCTAGAGGAGGGGATCTGCTGGCAGTGCGCGTCCTCGCACCTAGAATTGGACCTTAAAACCAGGGGAAGTACTTTGGACCGTGCAGTACACGTGCTTCTTTTAGAGCAGCAGCAGCGGAAAGTAGAGCTGTTGCCGAGTGGCGTTCAGTGCCATGTGTACTCTGACCAGGAACTTGGCTCTTCACCCTCCGGCCCTCTCAGCGTTCAGCGCTTAGGCAATTTCAACGTAGTATCCTATTTGCTGAACTCCACCTACCTGGACCGCCGTCCCCAGCTGGAGCTCAGCTATCAGAACCGCGCTGGAAGTGGCCAGCTAGTTGATTTCCAGGAACTAACTCCGGAGTATAGCTGCCTGATTGAGGACGATTGTCATCCCCAGCCACTGAATGCAGAGATATCTCCAGCCACATGGCAGGAATGTCCACCACTTTCTAGAGAAGGCCTGCCAGAAATTCACCATCTTCGCATGAAACGGCTGGAATTCCTTCAGCAGGCTAGCAAAGGGCAGGAGTTACCCACCCCTGACCAAGATAATGGCTACCACAGCCTGGAGGAGGAACACAGCCTTCTCCGGATGGATCTGAAACACTGCAGAGATAATACAACACAGTTTGTTCCCCCTGCTGGAGCCATTCCAGGAGCCACCCAGGAACTTACTGAAGAAAAAATTGAATTGTTGACTAGAGAGATTCCACTTGCTTTGGAAAAACAAAGCCCATTGGAGACCTGTCCTTCTTGTGAGGTACCTACGGTAAACAAGCCTAGAGAGGACCAAATTTGTGTAGTTGACTACTCCTGCAAAGATGACCTTCCCATTTCTGCCAGACCAGCTTGTAGTAACAAACTGATAGATTATATTTTGGGAGGTGTGTCCAGTGACCTGGAAACAAGTTCTGATTCCGAAGGTGAGGGTTGGGATGAGGAAGCTGAGGATGATGGTTTTGATAGTGATAGCTCCCTGTCAGCATCAGACCTTGAACAAGACTCTGAAGGGCTTCACCTTTGGAACTCCTTTTACAGTGTAGATCCTTATAATCCCCAAAACTTTACAGCAACAATGCAGACTGCTGCCAGAATTGTTTCTGAAGACCTTTCTGATTCAGAGAATGATTTATCTGACAGGTCTGACCTAGCGAATTCTTCCCAGACCGGAAGCCTTCCTGAGAGCCTTGACCATAATTCTGGGGAGGAAGATGATTGGGAATCTAGTGCAGATGAAGCAGAGAGTCTCAAACTTTGGAACTCTTTCTGTAATTCTGATGACCCCTACAACCTTTTAAATTTTAAGGCTCCTTTTCAAACATCAGGGAAAAATTGGAAAGGCTCTTGTGACACAAAGAGACTATCTGAGTCCATTGTGGCCATTTCTGATTCTTGCACCTTACTTTCTTGTAAAGTGCAACTGTTAGGAAGCCAAGAAAGTGGATGTCCAGACTTGGTACAGCGTGAGGTTCTTTCTGGAGAAAGACACACACATATCAAAAGAAAAAAGGTTTGTTTATTTTAACATGTCTGATAATTCTGACTTTTCAGGTGGGTAAGTATAGTAGCATGACTTTTTTTTTGGAGGCGTAGGATTGCTTGTTTGGGGGGAAGGCCTCATGTGTTTGGATTGAGCAATGTTTAAATGACCCTCTCCTTTCCTTTTCTTCTCACCCCACCCCCCACTAGTTCCTGCCCAAAATGAAGATGCCAGTGTATAGATGTTATCAGAAAAGTGCCATTTTTTACAGCTCTTGTTTCACTGCAAGCTTCAATTTCTCACACTTTTTAAGGGAACAGAAATATTAAAACTTACGTATACATGATTTAATTTTGCTGGAGATTGGGGGCCTGGTGTGGTGGCTTATTCTTGTAATCCTAGCACTTTGGGAGGCTGAGGTGGGAAGATTGCTTAAGGTCAGGAGTTTGAGACAATCCTGAGCAATAGTGAAACCTCTTTCTCTATAGAAAATAGAAAAATTAGCTGGGCATTGTGGCAGGCACCTATAGTGTCAGATTTGGGGGGGAGGTTGAGACAGGAGGATTGCTTGAGCCCAAGAGTTGGAGGTTGCTGTAGGCTGTGATTCACTGCACTCTGACTCCAAAAAGTTTTTCTTTTTTTTTTTTTTGTAGAGACAGAGTCTCACTGTACCGCCCTCGGGTAGAGTGCTGTGGCGTCACACGGCTCACAGCAACCTCTAACTCTTGGGCTTACGCGATTCTCTTGCCTCAGCCTCCGGAGCAGCTGGGACTACAGGCGCCCGCCACAACGCCCGGCTATTTTTCTGTTGCAGTTTGGCGGGGGCTGGGTCCGAACCCGCCACCCTCGGCATATGGGGCCGGCGCCCTACTCACTGAGCCACAGGCGCCGCCCCAAAAAGTGTTTTTTATGGAGATAGAGAAAGTTCTGTTTTAGCCATAGAGTTTTAGAACAATTTTAAATAAGTTGTTTGCAAACACTTTATGTTTTATTTGTATGACAGCAGTGTCTTCCTTCCTGTCCATTAGAAAGGGATGGTGATACCAAGTAGCAAGTCAGTTTTGTCTGGTTGTTTGCCCTGAAAGAAAATAGTAGTAATTTTAGTATCAGAACTTTCTGACATTACATGGTTTTGATTGCTAGTCAGCAACAATATGGGAAATGGTATTGCCTTAGGAATGCGATACTAGTTTTCCGTGGCCAGCTACAGGTTAATAATCACAGTAAACAGTGATGGCCACTTCGTTTACCTTGAGTAGTTGCTTCCTATTCCCAGTTTAGTCTTAAAAATTCTTGTGGTGTTTTCAATTACATTGTTAAGTTAACTTTATTTTGGGAATCTTTTGAATTGCTTCATTTTTCTTTATTGTTTAATTCAGCTAAAATTATTATTATTATTATTATTTTTTTGTAGAGACCGAGTTTCACTTTATGGCCCTCGGTAGAGTGCCGTGGCCTCACACAGCTCACAGCAACCTCCATCTCCTGGGCTTAGGCGATTCTCTTGCCTCAGCCTCCCGAGTAGCTGGCTAGTTTTTGGTTGCAGTTTGGCCCGGGGCCGGGTTTGAACCCGCCACCCTCGGTATATGGGGCCGGCGCCTTACCGACTGAGCCACAGGCGCCGCCCTCAGCTAAAATTATTAATTGAAAAGAAATTCCCCCAAACTCATAGTGTCTTATTGTACAGGAAAAGTTTCTTTAGTTTTTAATACTTTTATTTGGGAAGAGAAGGGGGTAAGTTTTTGTTGATCACAGATTCTGTAGCATCAGGGAGTTTCAAGTAGACAGAACCATAATAGTATATTGGCTTCCAATGGCCAGCTTAATACTTTGAAACTATCCCTGGGGTAGAAAATACTGCTAAATGTTGGTAAGGTAAACCTATAAAAGCAGAGTAAGTCATGATAAAAATTAAATTTTACTTCACACTTCATAAATGCCAACATAAAAGAGTTTTTCTCTGCCTTTTTATGAGGCCCCTTACAAAATGATCTATTTAGAGTGAATAGGTAAGAAACAAAGTGGGGCACTGGAATGAGCACTAGACATCTCCAGACCTGTGTTCTTTACTTTCCTAAGTGGTTAAGGCAGAGAAATTTGGAAGACAGCCAGACTTCCAAATTTGGCTGGGAAGTTATTTGACTGTTATGGCCTGGATTCACTCATTTATCTGATGGGGATAATAATAATATCTGTTGACAAATTATTGGAATATTTAAATGAGATGAGTAAATAAAACTTATAATTAATTGCCTTACCTTTAAATGATCTCTTAACTATTCAGGGACCTCAAGCCATTCTTCTGCCTCTTTTTAGCTTGCTTATTGAGAAAATAAAATGAGTGGTGTAGATGAGACTGTTGACTACAATCTAGAAGCAAAACTTATAAAAGATTATGTTTAAGTAGTATAGACTTTTGTGGCAGTCTTTGACTAACCTGTCATTCTTCAGGTATTCAGGAATAATGGATAGTACCTAACTCTTACAATGAGGCTTTCAGCTCTATGGGGTTAAAATTCTTTGTGTCATGGCTAAACAGTACAGTGTGTGGAGCCAGACTTAGTATTTGGATCTCGATTACATCCACTTAGACGCTGTGTGATTTGGAAAAGTTAATTTTTCTATATCTCTTTCCTTATCTGTATAACGGGGATGATGAATAATATTTCATACCTCGGGCAGTGCCTGTGGCTCAAGGAGTAGGGCACTGGTCCCATATGCCTGAGGTGGCGGGTTCAAAGCCAGCCCTGGCCAAAAAACCACAAAAAAACCCATGAAAACAATATTTCATACCTCATAGGGTTGATGTGAGGATTAAGTGAGATAAAAATTGTAAAGCTCTCTGAAGAGCCTGGCATATAATAAACCCTATATAAATTTTTACTTTTTGTCTTAATGACACAATGAATAAGTGATATTCCAGATTAGAATGCAATATCTAGTAAGGTGTTACATACCTGCTAATTGTCCTCAGGGGCATTCACTGGTCTGATGTAAAGGGAATGAAAGTGGTTCTAGGCCACAGTGGGATTGGCTGATGTAACTATTGAACACAGTTTAAAGCAAGTATTTACTTTTGGAGTTTGATACTCTAGAAAGAAATTTCTTTTCTTTTTTTTTTTTTTTGTAGAGACAGAGTCTCACTTTATGGCCCTCTGTAGAGTGTCGTGGCATCACACAGCTCACAGCAACCTCCAACTCCTGGGCTTAAGCGATTCTCTTGCCTCAGCCTCCCGAGTAGCTGGGACTGCAGGCGCCCGCTACAACGCCCGGCTATTTTTTGGTTGCAGTTCAGCCGGGGCCGGGTTTGAACCAGCCACCCTCGGTATATGGGGCCGGCGCCTTACCGACTGAGCCACAGGCACCACCCAAGAAATTTCTTTATTAGAAATCAAGTGGGGACTAAGTGGTAATGAGTAGGGATTGTCATTACATGTCATGTATATTGTAATAGTCGCAATTTCATGTCTGTGTAGTGGTAGCATATTGAATACAAAGAGGCTTTGTATCTTCCCTGCAAAATCTCTTCCAGTAGGGCGGCGCCTGTGGCTCAGTCGGTAAGGCGCCGGCCCCATATACCGAGGGTGGCGGGTTCAAACCCAGCCCCTGCCAAACTGCAAAATAGCAGGGCGTTGTGGCGGGCGCCTGTAGTCCCAGCTACTCGGGAGGCTGAGGCAAGAGAATCGCTTAAGCCCAGGAATTGGAGGTTGCTGTGAGCTGTGTGAGGCCACGGCACTCTACTGAGGGCCATAAAGTGAGACTGTCTCTACAAAAAAAAAATCTCTTCCAGTAATAGCCTAACGATACTAATTTTGTTGAACTTCATTTACTAAATTACTTTCTGTTCTCTATTCTGATTACCGAAGTAATAATACGAAAGCAGTACTACAGGTTTATGATTCAAAATTGGAAATTGCTGGCCGAGCACAGTGGGTCACACCTGTAATTCTAGCACTCTGGGAGGCCGAGGTAGGTGGATTGCCTGAGCTCACAGGTTTGAGACCAGCCTGAGCAATAGCTGACTGTTGTGGCTGGTGCCTGTAGTCCCAGCTACTTGGGAGGCTGAGGCAAGCTCCCTTGGCGCTTGAGCCCAAGAGTTTGAGGTTGCTGTGAGCTATGATGCCACTGCACTCTACAAGGGTGACAAAGTGAGACTGTGTCTCAAAAATATGGAAAGGGCTGAAAAGTGAAAAGAAAATTTTTAAGTGAATAGAAATAAATGAAAATATTGTTAAAGCCTTTGTGCTATGATAAAAACATTGACTTCCAGGGACATAGTGGTTATTTTCTGGGGAAAAAAAAATTTTTTTTAACTTTTTTTAGAGACAGAGTCTCACTTTATTGCCCTCAGTAGAGTGCTGTGACGTCACAGCTCACAGCAACCTCCAACTCCTAGGCTTAGGCGATTCTCTTGTCTCAGCCACTTGAGTAGCTGACTACAGGTGCCCACCATAACACCCGGCTATTTTTTGTTGCAGTTTGGCTGGGGCCAGGTTCGAACCCACCACTCTCAGTATATGGGGCCAGCATCCTACCCACTGAGCCACAGGTGCTGCCCATTTTCTGAAATATTTTGTTTTATCATTTTGTGAGAAGAGTATTACCGAACTGTTATTTTCCTAAGAATTAAAAAATAGCAGGAATTAATAACAGCAAGAAAATTTAATTTCCTCATCTCGATTCATTTTAACACCAGAGGGCCAAGAGCTGGTGTGAGGGCATTGTGTGTGTGTGTATGTATAGATATATGAGAGCTATATCTACATATACGTAAATGAAAGATTCAGGTTGCTTTTTGTGTGTGTGAGACAGTCTCATCCTCTGGTCCTGGCATCATAGCTCACAGCAACCTCAAACTCTTGGGCTCTATAGATCATCTTGCCTCAGCTTCCCAAGTAGCTGGGACTACAGGTGCCCACCACAATGCTCACCTAGTTTTTTCCCTCCATAGTTTTAGTAGATATGGGGTCTTACTCTTGTTCAGGCTGGTCTTGAATTCCTAAGCAATCCATCTACTATGGCCTCCTAAAGCGCTAGGATTACAGGTGCGAACCACCATACCTGGCCCAAGTGGCATTTCTGTTTTTTTTTCAAATGCCATCTATCAGACTTTTTTTTTTTTTTGAGACAGTCTCCCAAGTAGCTGGGACTACAGGTACCTGGCATAATGCTCACGTGCTTTTTTCCCCCTATTTTTATGTTTATTTTTATTTTATTTTTTTTGAGACAGACTCTCAAGCTGTCACCCTGGGCAGAGTGCCATGGAGTCATAGTTAATAGCAACGTCCAACTCTTGGGCAAGCGATTCTCTTGCCTCAGTTTTTCTTTTTCTTTCTTTCTTTTTTTTTTTTTTTTTGAGACAGAGTCTCACTATGTTGCCCTTGGTAGAGTGCTGTGACATCACAGCTCACAGCAACCTCCAACTCTTGGGCTTAAGCGATTCTCTTGCCTCAGCCTCCCAAATAGCTAGGACTATAGGTGCCTGCCATAACGTCCAGCAATTTTTTGTTGTTGTTGCAGTTGCCATTGTTGTTTAGCTGGCCTGGACTGGGTTCGAACCCGCCACCCTCAGTGTATGTGGTCAGCGCCCCACTCACTGAGCTACAGGTGCCACCAGTTTTTCTATTTTTAGTACCGATGGGGGTCTCTCTTTTTGCTCAGGCTGGTTTTGAACTCCTGAGTCCAAGCAATCCACCTGCCTTCGCCACCCAGAGTGCTAGGATTTCAGGCGTGAGCCACTGCACCAGGCCTTTGAAAAAAAAATTTAGCTTTAAGTATAGTTGGACAGATAAGATATTCTATATTCTATAAGAATTAGTAACATAAGAGTTATTGACATTAATGCTAATTGTGAGATACTGGAGTTATTAAAATTAGTCTTTGTCTTTATAGGTAACCTTTCTTGAAGAAGTTACTGAGTATTATATAAGTGGTGATGAGGATCGCAAAGGACCATGGGAAGAATTTGCAAGAGATGGATGCAGGTTCCAGAAACGAATTCAAGAAACAGAAGATGCTATTGGATATTGCTTGACATTTGAGCACAGAGAAAGAGTATATAATAGACTCCAGATGCTTCAGAGGACTTCATGTTTTTGAGCAATGTTAAGATCAGTTACATATGACAGCCTGTTGTCCTAACATACATTACCTCCTACTTGAGAGGTTTCTTTTAAAAACAAATATTGGCAGCTGTCCTTTGACCTTTTTTTTAGAGGAAATGTAACTTGGATCCAGTGATCTGATTTTTTTTTGGGGGGGGGCAACATATCCCACATAGAAACATTCAGGTTTGAAGTCATTCCTGATGAAGAAAAAGATAGTTGTTTTTTTTATTGTTTGTTTTAAATGACCTTTACTTGCTTAGAGTTGTCCTTTTGCACTTTCAAAACTTAATTGTCTTGGAAAATTATATTTATAGGGCTTAAAGCCTGTTTTAGTCTTAGTTTAAGTTACATATGCCTGTCTGAAAACTGTGCTCTTGTTTGAAATCAGTGCGCTTCTGTTTTTCTATATTTTTAATTTCTGTGATTAGACCTACCTCCCTTATATTGAAAAAAATAATCTTTTTTTTTTTTTTTGTAGAGACGGAGTCTCACTGTACCTCCCTCGGGTAGAGTGCTGTGGTGTCACACAGCTCACAGCAACCTCTAACTCTTGGGCTGATGCGATTTTCTTGCCTCAGCCTCCTGAGCAGCTGGGACTACAGGAGCCTGCCACAACGCCCGGCTATTTTTTTTGTTGCAGTTCAGCCGGGGCTGGGTTTGAACCCGCCACCCTCGGCATATGGGGCCGGCGCCCTACTCACTGAGCCACAGGCGCCGCCCGAAAAAAATAATCTTATATATGCTACTAACTTAAAAGTACTAACTTAAAGTTTTTTTTTTTTTTCCTTATAAAAATGGCTTTGGTTAAAAATGTGTGGTAGGGGGCGGCGCCTGTGGCTCAGTGAGTAGGGCGCCAGCCCCATATGCCGAGGGTGGCGGGTTCAAACCCAGCCCTGGCCAAACTGCAACAAAAAAAATAGCCGGGCGTTGTGGCGGGCGCCTGTAGTCCCAGCTACTCGGGAGGCTGAGGCAAGAGAATCGCTGAAGCCCAGGAGTTGGAGGTTGCTGTGAGCTGTGTGACGCCACGGCACTCTACCCGAGGGCCATAAAGTGAGACTCTGTCTCTACAAAAAAAAAAATGTGTGGTAGATTTTTATTTCTTTGTTAGGTTCTACCTAAGATGTTTCCATGGACTGCCACAAAAATCTTTGCTACTTTCGGAAAGCTGTATCTGTCTGTCAAATATTAACACCTAATATATTCAATTTCTGGGCAAATTGTTCTTTGGAGACGGTTCTACATATGTTATGGTTCTGTGTTGAATGTGTTTCTTTGTACCTTATAACAGGTAGAAATTCCAAAACATCTAGAAAGTAATAATTGTATCATAGGCATTTATTTTTTTTAAAACAAAAGCCTAGTGTTTTCCTAGGAGGATGTCAGGAGACATCTCAGAGTAATTTGGTTTTGTTGTGTATGCTCTCAACATAAAACCAGTGTTATTAATACCATGCCTCAGCACTGTCACTTTTAAAACCTGTCGGGATGACACTGTAAACTTGAAATGAGCAGTTCTAAATTTTCAAGTTGAAATGTAAAATAATAAACTTCAGCAATATATGGGTTTATTGT